>NC_143541.1:7388750-8802500 GCF_031878675.1 Megascapheus bottae | reverse complement strand
CCAACTTGTCACAGGAAACAAAATGAACCTCTTTAGATGGCCATTATAAAGGTGATGTATAGAGTAGGTGCAGTTACACCAGTCAGGTAATGAGTGCATTGCTGTTTGAACAGTGTCACTCCTCCTGACTCTCCCAGTCTTTCCCTCCGGCCCCTGTCCACCAAATGAATCTTTTGAGGCTTTTGTGTAGAGTATGTCAAACAAGGTAGTGTTTAGTAGTCATGGCCTAGTTTTATTTTCAGCAATAGAGGATACATTTTGGATTATGCTAATAAGGAATATTTACATACAGTAATGGAGAGTTATAAGTTATCTTTAATCTTAGTATTTGCTTTTTTCCCCCCAGGCCTGGGCTTGAGCTCAGGGCCTGAACACTGTCCTTGGATTTTCTCAAGGCTAGAACTCTACCACTCGAGCCTCAGCACCACTTCTAGCTTTTTTTCTATGTCTGTGGTACCAAGGAATGCTAGGCAAGCACTCTACCACTAGGCCAAACTCCCGGCCCTAGTATTTGCCCTTTTAAAATAGGGTTTTTTTCAATCTTTCTCTTGGCAATCATTGCATTATATTCTAAAAGCTGATTCAGAGGGCTTATTTAAAAAGGAGTGAGTAGACTGGTTTTGTTTTATAGTTTGCTGTGAAAGTGGCTTCCTGTAGTGGGCACCCACGAGCACCCACGAGCTTGCAGTGTAGTGGCGGTCTGTCCAGCTCACAGAGGCCGGCACCCACAGCATACAGCGTCATTATGGAACTCTTTGTTTTGTAGATGATGGGGCCAGCATTCAAGAGATGCTGTTGGAAATCACTAATCAGAAAACTGTGCCAAACATTTTTGTGAACAAAGTGCATGTGGGTGGATGTGACCGAATTTTCCAGGTAATGGTAGCTTACATTCTTCTGAGCCACATGTCGCTCTGCTTTATACGTTGCCCAGCGGGGAATGGCTCCCAGGCGTTGCTGTATATTTGGGGAGTTGTGAAATGGAAAGAAATGGTAAGAGACCATCCTGCCAGCTGCCCCCTCAGCACCCGAGTCTGGGAAGCCAGCAGTTTTGGGTTTTTTTGTTTTGTTTTGTCTTCTCTTTTTTGGTACCGGGGATCGAACCCAGTACCTTGCTAAGCAACCACTTGGCCACCGAGCTACATCCCAGCCCGAAGCTGGCAGTTCTTGACAAAGGTCGGGAGACCACACAGGCCGGAGCCGGCCGCCCCCGTGGGGGAAGCAGGCTGCTCCCCAGGCAGGTGTGCTGGGCGCCACTGGAATTCCTGACCAGGCACCCGTGCTGGGCCCCACCAAGGTCTGTGACACACGAGGCTGGTGATTAGCAGGATGCAGGACTCAGCTGGGGAGTGGCAGTCTGAAAAATCAGTGCGTGGGGGCTGCAGATGCAGCTCAGTGGTGAAGCCCGAGCGGGGGCGGCCCTGGCTCAGCCCCTGCACCGCCCCTCTCCCTGTCTCCTAGACTGTGGGTGTCTATCAAATAAAGTCTTCATTATTAGTTTATTAAAATTCTACCGAATGCTTTATACATGTATGTATAAATAAGTACTTAGTGGTTGACTACACACTTGTTTGAAACTTTAAGAATTGTATTTTGGCTGGGCACAGTGGCTCACACCTGTAATCCTAGCTACTCATCGTGGTTCAAAGCCAGTCCGGGCACTAAAGTTCGTGCGACTCTTATCTCCAATGAACTATCAGAAAATCAGACATGGGGCTGTGGCTCCAGGGATAGGGAGGTACCTTGTGCTAAAGAGCTCAGGGACAGTGCCCAGGCCCAGAGTTCAAGTCCCACGGTCCCCCGCCCAACCACACACACACACACACAGGCACACAGGCACACACAATTACGCTTTGGTTAGGGAAACAACCTGTCTGCATTGAATGCTAATCCGTGATCCGCCTGGTTAGACAGCAGTTGTCTGCTGTGTCAGCCCTAGAAAGCTCCCCTGGGGTCACAGTCCTGAGCACTTGTGGAATGCTAGACCTGTGCTCCCAACTCAGACCTAGAGGTAACAGGGCAGGGCCAAGAGACTTGTCCTTAGACAGCAGATTCTTAGACGGGATCTCTCCTGGGGAACGGGAGGGGGTGGCACCTTCTCTACACTGGGCGCTAGGTCTGTAGCCGGGAAGCACCCATTCTGCTTTCCAGAGGTGCCGGGCGCGGGACTGCGCAGGCGCCTCACATACAGACAGTGGTTGTTACCTCACCCAAGAAACGGCTCTGGAGAGGGGCGGCCCTGGCCAGAGCAGCAGATGCTGTGTTCCGTGGGGCGCTCCCCCAGCTCAGCCGCGAGGGTGAGGGGGTTGCAGACACTGCGCCAGGCTGTGTCCAGAAGGAGGAGGACCTGGGGGAGCGCTGCGTGCCCATTTCACTGCCCTTGACTGTTAGACCTGGGAACGAGCCCTCGGGTCCTTGGGCAGACGTCCCCATCGGGTGCAGGCAGGGGCTGTGTACCCACAGCCACACTGTCAGGACAGCACCCAGACAGAGCTTCAGTCCACATTAGACATGGGTCAACAAAAGATTTCCATGCCAATTGAACAGAGGTTTTTGTTGTTTTTGTGTTATTTTGGTCAGCCCTGGGGCTTGAACTCAGGACCCGAGCACTGTCCTTGGGTTTTCCCAAGGCTAGCGCTCTGCCACTTAAGCCACAGCACCACTTCCCACTTTTTCTGTATATGTGGTACTGAGGAATGGCGCCCAGGGCCTGGTGCATGCTAGGCAGGCACCCTACCACCAGGCCACACTCCCCGCGCACAAATCAAGTTCTGAACCCTTGAGTCAGGTGCATTCTCTGCTCCGGTGTTCTGCAGGCACACCAGAACGGGTTGTTGCAGAAGCTCCTTCAGGAAGACTTGGCACACGACTACGATCTCATCGTCATCGGCGGGGGCTCTGGGGGCCTCTCGTGCGCAAAGGTGGGGACGCAGAAACAAAGCTCTCGTAGCACATTGTCTAAAAGTTCATTCTAGTGTCACAGTCGACACTTCTTTTGTGATGACTTGTTTAATTCAGGGGAGAGAGAGTTACCTTGCAAAACTCAACTGTTGTCGGTCAAGGGCAGAAAAACTGGGGACAAGAAAATGACAAGATGTTTACACAGAGTTGGTTTTGTTGTTGTTGTCGTTTGTAGGAAGCCGCAATTTTGGGGAAGAAAGTGCTCGTGCTGGACTTTGTGGTTCCATCCCCGCACGGCTCATCCTGGGGTGAGTGCCTGCCTGGGTTTCGGAGCTGGGTTTAATGGCCGTGGGTGAGGTGTGTCTGCATCTGTGCAGCCGCGTGGGAGCGTGGCTGTGAAGCACGCACCTCGCCACTCGGCTTGAACAGTGCTCACTCACTCCACCATCCGAGACATGGAATGTACAGATTTAGTGCTACATGTCCTCTACTTATTTTTCAGACACAATCTCTCATTTCTGCCCCCAGAAAACGGGCCAGCTGGCACCTGGCCCTGTGATTTTCGGCTGTGCATGGCCAGCAGAGGAGCTGGGCTCTCTCCTCCTGCAGAAGGCCACCCTCAGGGCACCGGGGCCACACAGGCCGCAGGCCCCTCACTCACTGAGGGGCTCCCGGGGTCTCTGCTGGCCCAGCCAGGCTTCTGTTCTCCCCTTGCCTTGCTCACCTGTGTCATTCATGTTTCTCTTCAGCCCCGAGACAGAGTATGTCTCTTTCTTGAGTGTCTACGCTCACCTCTTTCCCCTACTCCTGCCCTCTTCCTTCTTTTTTTTTCCCCTGCTTTCTCCCTTTCCTGTCTAGGAACAACCCAGTATATCTGGCAGATGTGAGAAGGGCGCAGTCGGGAGAGTCCCTGACTGCCAGGCAGGGCCGGCGCTGACAAGTGTGCGCCATGGCGCCAACAGGCAGTTGTGGTGGCCTCTGACTGGGCCCCGAGCCCAGCAGTTCAGGCTGATGCTGTGCCTTTGGTCCTGGCGAGGTCCTTGCTAATCCCTAAGCAAGGGTCTGGCTCTGCCTCCAGGGAACTCTCTCTCCCACGGTTTTGCCCGAGCTGTGTCACCCCGGGGCCGGGAGTGTCTCTACCACCATTCAGGCCCGCGTTTGAGCAGCACGATGCCGAGTGGAAGTGTGCATGGCGTGCACAGGGCATCACAGCGCTGCCTCTCCCCAGGTCTGGGTGGCACCTGTGTCAACGTGGGCTGCATTCCCAAGAAGCTGATGCACCAGGCCGCCCTCTTGGGTCAGGCACTCAACGACTCGAGGAAGTTCGGCTGGGAATACTCTCAACAAGGTGAGCGGAGACAGCTGTGCTGTCCGTACTTCAGAGCCCATTTGGAGTTGGTTAGCTAGGAGCCCAGAGTGCCAGGCGTGGGGCCGCAGGGTGTATGGGCGCTGTCCTGGGGACCGCGTAGGGGTGGGGGGTTGAGCAACTCCAGCTGGATGTGGACTGGTGGTGGTCGGAATACCTTGAGGGGTCTTACAAACCCTCCACACCACATCTCCCCCCCACCCCGAGGTTCGGTGCATTAGGTGTGGACCTGGCCTCTCCAAAGTGTCTTGGGCGACTCCAGTGCTGGGCCACGGGCCATCCTGTTGGGTAGAAAAGCTGGCATGTGCAGCACAGGCAGGAGGCCCCCGGCCGGCCGGTAGAGCTCAGACAGCACAAGTCAGGATGATATGGGCTGTCTGCTCTCCAGCGTCTCGCCCTGCTCCACATCTTGAAGAGTCGGCTGGGACGCTGCACAGCCATGGGCCTTCCTGGAAGTCACCTGACCTACTTCATGCTCCGTATGCAAGGGCAGGGCTGGGTCTCCCGCACACCCAGCACGGCACCCACCCTTGGCGTGAGAAGACATTATACGTAGGAGCTTGGAGAAGCCTCATTTCCCTCTGTGAGCACCACTGAGGTTCCTCAGAGCTGCGCAGTACCGACTGCTGTGAGTGGGTGCTGGGACGCTGCAGGGAGACATCCTAGCGCTGGAGTGGGAGTGCCGCCAGCCATGTCTCCTCCCGGCCCCCCTTGCCAGCCTCAGAAGAAAGTTACTCATGTGGGTAGCTCACACCTATAATGAAGAAAGATAAACTAGAAAGCAACAGAACGGCCTAGAATGTTGTTCCACGGTAGAGGGCTTGCTGGACTCCATCCCCTGCACCACAGGAGAAGGGCCGTGGGGGTGCTCAGCCAGCACTCAGCGACAGGAGCCTCTGCACTCCCGTGGGCCCGGGAAAGAGGCCTGGGGCGGGTGGCATCTGGGCAGCGCCCCCTGCTGAAGGCCACCTCCTTCCTGTGTGGTGGGCATCAGCTGGCCGTGGGGGCCACTCTCCTCTCACTGCGCTCTGATGCTCTTAAGCACCTTGCTGTATGAACTGGAAACCATTATAAATGGCAGCAGGTATAAAGCTACATTAAGTTTGTCCTTCTGTCCAGGTCCAGATTTATAAACCAATAGGTCCTATAGCTCGTGGTTCTGTGCAGGGTACCATTGTAAGTAAACAGCCCGGCAGGGAGCCATCCATCCGCGCAGGCGGCCCCGAGCCCGAGGCCAGCACAGGCACACCGCGATACCGTCTCAAAGATAGACAACACGAACTTCACACCTGTGCCCTGTTACTGTTTCAGTGAAGCACAACTGGGAGACCATGACGCAAGCCATCCAGAGCCACATCGGCTCCCTGAACTGGAGCTACAGGCTGGCCTTGAGGGAGAAAGGCGTGACCTACGTCAACTCCTACGGAGAATTTGTGGAGCCGCATAAAATAAAGGTGCTGTCGGGTGCTCTGTCCTGCTGCACATCCAGGACTGGAGTCAGTGTACACACACACACACTCAGCACAGACAGCACATGACACACTTATGGCATGGCATCATGTGCATTTCCCTCATTGTTGATTACCCATCTGTGGGCTAAATTGAAGAAATTACATTTTAAAGAACTCTTAAAAGCCGGGTATGGTAGCGCACACCAGTAATCCTAGCTAATCAGGAGGCTGAGATCCGAGGATTACAGTTCAAAGCCAGTCCAGGCAGGAAAGTCTGTGAGACTCATCTCCAATTAACCACCAGAAAACTGGAAATGGAGCTGTGGCTTAAGGGGTAGGGCGGTAGCCTTGACCTGAAGAGTTCAGGGACAATGCCCAGGCCCAGAGTTAAAACCCCACAACCAACCCCCCTACCCCCCCAAAGCACTTAAAGTTATTGTTTCTCTTTTATTTCATTGTTATTTAAAAGATATTTGAACAGTTCAAAAAACTAAGAAGATTTAGCATTTTTAGCTATGGAACCCCCCCCTTTTTTTGTCCTGGGGCTTGAAGTCAGGGCCTAGGCACTGTCCCTGAACTTTTTAGCTCAAGGCTAGTGATTTATCTCTTGAGCTATAGCTCAGCTCCTGCTTTTTGGGTAGTTAATTGGAGATAAGAGTCTCATGGCTTTTCTGACCAAGTTGGCTTCAAACCATGGTCTTCAGATCTCAGTTTCTTGAGTAGCCAAGATTACAGGTGTGAGCCATTGGTGCCCAGGTCGAATCCTTCTGAATAATCTCAACTGCAAAGTATACTGTTCATAAGATCATAGATAAAAGTATATCAGAATTAAGATATTGATGTTTATCATGTTTATATATTATGAGATCAGTACATAGGGACAATAAGATCATTTTGATGGACACAATATTTTAAAGATAGAATTATGAAAGAAAGCCAGCTATTATCCTCAGTACCTAATTTTCTTTTTTATGCTTTGCTTTGGAGGAGCCTGTGAGATAATCTGGATACAATTCTGATTAGTCTATAGTTGGCTGTTAGCTCGCTGAGGTGGTCTGTTTGGAGTAGGCAATTTGATTTACATTATTCACAAGAAACACTGTAGAAATACAAGCTTTTTTTTTTTTTAATCACATTGCATTATCCCTGCACAGATGGCTGGATAGCCATTTATCCCCAAGCAGCCTGCCTCTCCTTAGGGCTTCTCCCCAGCCTGCCTCTCCTGGGGGCCTCTCCCCAGCTGCTCAGACTAGAGCCTTTAGCTTGTGCCCTCTGTACATATGTGGTCTGCACTTCCTTGTCCGTCTAAGGACTCAAGTTCTGGCGGCCCCCCTCTGTCCTACTTGCATGCCAGCCCACGGGCTTACCTTCTTTGTTTATGAAGGTGGCTTTGCACTATCTGCGTGGTCACAGATGGATCCACAGCCACGGGTGTGAGGCCTCCATTACGGCTCTCAGCCCAGCTCACCCATGTCCCCAAGTGCTTCGGGCCGCGGGGCCTGGTGGGCCTGAGTGCCTTCCTCCCTGCTGCGTGCTCTTTCGGGCTCCATTCCACTCGGTCATCTCACTTCTCTCGTCTCTGCTTTGAAGCTGTGTTGACTTCTGCTCTGCCACCTCAGCCCACTTGATTACCATTCTGTAACCGTCTCTGCTTCCTGCTTTATCACACTACACACCCGTTACTACGTTGAATGAGAAACCCTGTAAAGTATGAATAGAATGGCGTGTATCCTTTGTGTTGGATACTCTATAGTGTTTACTGAGTAAATGAAATTTACTTTCCTTTTTTCAAGGCAACCAATAAAAAAGGACAGGAAACATATCATACTGCCTCAAAATTTGTCATAGCAACAGGTGAAAGGCCACGCTACTTAGGAATCCAAGGAGATAAAGAGTACTGTATCACTAGGTAAGGTTAAGCAGATGACTCTGACTTGAGCCAATAGCATTGCATTTGTATGCTTCCAAGGTATTTACTCCCTTCTTCCACAAAAGCTGGAACTGATCATGCAAAAACCTAACTAATGAAGCAGAGATGAACTGAGCTTAGAAAATAATAAGAGTGAGAAGACAGATGCACAAAATGATGCAGTGTCCAGGTAATGGCTGGAAAGGACTTGAGAATTTGGTCCTCAGGGTCTTGCAGGCCCACTACTAGCTTTAGGGCCCCACCCTGGAGCCCAGGATGGTTCTGGCTGCATCACGCAGGCATTCCTCCCTTCTTTTCTCTTTCAGCGATGATCTCTTTTCCCTCCGGTACTGCCCGGGGAAGACCCTGGTGGTGGGCGCCTCCTACGTGGCTCTGGAGTGTGCCGGCTTCCTCGCTGGCTTTGGCCTGGACGTGACTGTTCTGGTGCGTTCAATCCTCCTCCGAGGCTTTGATCAAGAAATGGCGGAGAAAGTGGGTGCCTACATGGAAAAGCATGGTGTGAAGTTCATTAGGAAGTTCGTGCCCGTGGCGGTAGGTGTGATGACATTTGCAGCTCCTTCCATTGTTCTTCCTCTCCCTGCATTCACTAAATGAAAGTTGTGCAACACCGCAGTCCCCAAAGGCCACTCACTTAGCTCTCTCTCCGGTTGTTTGAGACAGTGTCCTCACTCTCCCAGGCGGGCTGCTCTCCTCACTAAGTCTCTGTCCTCGGTGACTTCTTGCCTCTGCGTCACATCTGTGTGTCTCATCCTGAAATACAGAAGATTTCCAGGCCTGTCTCACTGCATCTGTGTTCTTTTAGCAAAGAACGTCTCTACATGCTGCCACTTGTTTCTTACCTGCATTTCATACCTAATCCCTTCTCTTCCACTCCTTGAAATCACCTTTCAGGAAGCCCAGTGGTCACACACCTCTCTCCTCCCCGCTGAGGAGGAAAATGATATTCTGTTGTAAAGCGTGCTCTGGCTGCTGTGCTCCCCTCTTTCCACATTTACTCCACTTGCAAGTGCTGCTCCCCGTAGATTTGGTGCTGGTCCTTTTTTACTTGTCTGTACTTTTTATCTAGATGATCATCGTTAGATAAATAGTTTTTTCTAATTAAAATTTTTTTTTCCTCTTTTGCCAGTCGTGGGCCTTGAACTCAGGGCTTGAGTACTATCCTTGGGCTTTCTCAAGGCTAGAGCTCTATCACTTGAGCCACAGCACCACTTCTAGTTTTTTTCTATGCATGTGATACTGAAGAATCAAACCCCAGTCTTCGTGCATATTAGATAAGCTCTCTCCCACTAGGCCACGCTCCCAGCCCTAGAGAAATAGATTTTTTAAAATTTATTTTATTTTTATTTTTTTGCCATTCCTGGTCTTGAGCTCAGGGCCTGAGCACTGTCCTTGGACTTTCTCAAGGCTAGAGCTCTACCACTTAAGCCACAGTGCCACTTCCAGTTTTTTTTTATGTGTGTGGTACTGAGGAATCGAACCCGGGTCTTCGTGCATGCTAGGCAAGCACTCTAGCACTAGGTCAAACTCCCGGCCCCCTAGATAGTTTTATATGATATCAAATGCTAATATATCTCCAATTTTTGTAGCTCCTACTCGAGTAATTCTTCTGAATTCCACTCATTCATAACAACTGCCTACTAGATAGCACCTGACCACAAAATTTATATTTTCTACGTAGGCCCTGGCAGTCTTTCTGGCCCATCTCAGTCCTATGTAACTTACTAAGCCGGAAGCCAGAAGCCTCCTGTCAGTTCCTTTTCACTCTGTTTAAACACTTCTGTCCCCAAGGGTAGCTTGTACCAGTTCCCTTCTTTATCTCTGCTTGGTCCAGAGACCTCAATACGCTCACAGGCATGTAGACCACGTTCACCTGTAAGTATGCTCGCGAGCCCTCATTTACACGTAAGTACGCTCACACATCTTTGGACCCATTTGTTTTCTGTCACCTTAAATGGAATCATCGCATGATTGATTCTTACTAGATCCACCAGTTGGAGAAAGGTTCACCTGGAAGACTGAAAGTACTGGCAAAATCCACTGAAGGACCAGAAACCATAGAAGGAGTCTATAACACGGTAAGTTTTTGTTTTATAAGCAGTGTGTGAATGAGCACACTCAGAAATTCAAGCGATTGAATTTGGAGAGCCAACACACTGACGAATGTTTATTCTGTTGGAGTGTGTAGTGGAGAACAGCTCTTATCTGTGCTTTCATAAAGAATGCCACAAGGTCATCAGATGACCTCAGTTTTGCCCGTCTGTCTTTCTGAGTAAGCTGACTGCCACCTGTCCCCCACCCCTAATCCCAGAGTGAGCAGCTAAACCCCTTCGTTGCCTGCAGGGTTCATCAGTTCTAAAAGAATATCTTAAAACAAATCCTCCAGCCAATGCTGGCTCTAAATGCACAGCTTCCAATGAAATACAAGAAATGGGAACAAGGCAAAAGTCAGTGATCCCACAAAAATGGACATTTCATCCTGAAGTGAATGAAACTTCCAAGACCTTGAAAGAATAATCTAAATCAAAGCTGACACAAATAAGCACCTGAGTTCATTGAAAAGCTAGGCATTCTTCCATTGGTAAAGATTGTAAATAAGGGAATGAAATAAGATAATAGAAGATGCGAAAGAGGAGAAAATCTGAGGAAAAATTAAAATTTGGAATGAAAAGCTTGAATTAAAATTCAGTTAAATTATTATCAATAGACCAGAATAAATGGAAGATAGACTAGCGGGGCATGAAGAAAAGGTAGACGAATTATAGTGTTCAGACACCATTAAGAAAATCAGGAAAGTATAAGTGGAACATGAGGTAGCTAGAACACTACTAGAAGACAGATATGGGCATAAAAGATGGCATAGTCAACAAACCAATAGTAGAAAACCCAAATCTTGAGAAGAGATGGCCATTCAGGAACAGAGGCTTTTAGAATGCCAGGCAAGAGCAGGCAGAACCTGGTCTGAGCTGAGACATTGACGCTCATGAGTCTTCAGCCTCATGACAACCCCATCGCATTACACATGCAGGATAAAGAACGCATATTGAAAGCTGCAAAAGGGAAGCACAGGCTGCCTGTACCCCAGGAGACTCTCTAAAAGTGACTAGGGCAGAAAGTGATGTATTTCAAGCCTTGAGAGAAAATATCTGCCAACCGAGAGTACTGTACCCCCAAAAGTTACCTTTTATGATTGAGTGAAAAACTAAAAGCGTACATGATAAAAACAGAAGTAATTCATGAGCACTGAGCCACACCACGAGGACATTTCAAGGAAGCCTGCTACCAAAGAAGGGAACTACACCCATGAGAACGTGGGGAGAAGAGATGGCAGCTGAGGACAGGGATGAACTCGGCGTCCTGAGAGGGTCAGCACACTTTAGTAATAACTCCGAGAGCTCATGGTCTCAGTTCTCCCGATAGAAGACACAGGTTGGAGGATTGGATTTTGAAAAATCTGTAGTGTCTCACACCTCTAATCCTAGTTACTCAGAAAGCTGAGATCTGAGGATTGCAGATCAAAGCCAGCCCAGGCGGAAAAGTCTGTGAAACTCTTTATCAATTAAGTACCAGAAAGCTGGAAGTAGAGCTGTGGTTCAAATGGTAGAACATTAGCTTTGAGCAAAAAAGCTCAGGAAGAGCAGCTAGGCCTTGAGTTCAAGCCCCATGACTGGCACACATACACACATACACACACACACACACACACACACACACACACACACACACACACCCCTAATTCTTTGTTGCCTACACCTTACTGCAAAGACAAAACCATAGATTAAAATGAAGGAATAGCCGGGAGTTTGGCCTAGTAGTTAAAGTGCTTGCCTAGCATGCATGAAGACCCGGGTTCGATTCCTCAGTACCACATACATAGAAAAAAGCCGGAAGTGGTGCTGAGGCTCAAGTGGTAGAGCTCTAGCCTTGAGAAAGTCCAAGGACAGTGCTCAGGCCCTGAGCTCAAGCCCAGGACTGGCAAAAAAAAATAAATGAATAAATAAATAAAAATAAATAAAATGAAGGCATAGAAAAACCTGCTCCAAGCAGGAACTCAAGAGCAAGTTCACGTGCATCCTGTAGGTAAAACCTGAACATGCGGCACAGAGGCTCAAGCTTAGAGTCCTAACTACCTGGGAGGTGGAGAGGTTGGTTCGAGGCTAGCTCAGACAAAAGAAGTTCACAAGACCACATCTCAGCTGCTGGCTGGCCGAGGTGGCACCACAGCCAGGAACATGCCACCATGCTCAGCACAAACAGGTTGTCACAGGGGACACTTGTGTGCCCCCGCTCGGGACACGCCTGCATGGCCTCATCTCACTGTGTGCAGCCCTGTTTCCAGACACCACCACAGTGGCACACGCTTGGGCCTAGCCCTTCAGCATTGGTCGTGAGGGCCTCGTGGGCTCATGCAGACTTGTGTCACCCCTTTGGAAGAGTGGTCACCTATGCTGACAAAAAACACGCTGGCACAAGCAGACATCCCTTTAGTGACTGGAAGTATCTATAATGCTGTCCCTTCTTTCTCTCCTAATTTTTCCCCCTGGGGCTTGAACTCACGGCCTTTCTCAAGGCTAGAGCTCTACCACTTGAGCCACAGCACCACTTCCGGCTTTTTTCTATGTATGTGGTACCGAGGAATCAAACCTGGGTCTTCATGCATGCTAGGCAAGCACTTTAACCACTAGGCCAAACTCCCGGCCCTCTCCTAATTTTTAATTTCCTTCTAAACATAGGTTTTATTAGCAATTGGTCGTGATTCGTGTACAAAGAAAATAGGGTTGGAGAAGATTGGTGTCAAAGTCAACGAGAAGTAAGTGTGTGCACGTGAGCACGGGTGAGGAAGTGGGATCAGTGCACAGTGCACAGCAGAGCAACACTTTGCTCACATCGCCTCTTAGCGTCCTCAGCCGGAATGTATCAAATGTTCACACTGCAAATGTTCCTTGGCGTAAGCGGTAGGTCAGCGCGGTACCTTAATTTCTTCCCTCCGTCTTAACTGTGTGCCTTAAAGAGCGCAGATACCTTACATTTAAAGATGCATTAAATGCACTTGTGGGGCTCTGTGTGGCAGTGTTCGTGAGGGCATCCTGATGGTATTGACTAGGGAGAAAGCGCCCGGGGTTCCCAGCGTGACTGGGCAGAGTTGGGAGGCCACGTGTGGCATCCAGAAGTGTGCAAGCTGCACCGCAGGAGCTCAGCCCGTTGGAATGATGGAAACCCTGGTTATCTGAAGGCTTAGTTAAGGCAGTAGAGAGTACCGGGAGTCCTCGCGGGAGGTCTGTCTTTTGTGTAAGTTCTTCATGTGGAATGGCGCTGGTCAGCGGTACCAAGTTAGTTACAGATTTTCTTTCCTCCTCATGCACAACCAGGACTGGCAAGATACCCGCAAATGACGTGGAGCAGACCAACGTGCCCTATGTCTACGCCATCGGGGATGTCCTGGAGGGCAGGCCGCAGCTCACACCCGTGGCCATCCAGGCCGGCAAGCTGCTGGCCCGGAGACTCTTCGGGACCTCCCTGGAAAAGGTGACATTTTTGCGTTTTCTGTGATGCTGGAACCCCCTGTGCTAGCTCCCCGGCCCTGAGGTCACGTCTTGAAAGTGAGCTGAGCATGTCGGCACAGGTGACACGTCCCAAGGGAAGGTTCCCCAGAGATGCATTTGCAGCTGGCTCACTGTTGAGCAGCGACTTTATGCAAGTAAGGCTGTGCTTCTCTTCTGTCGAAGACAGTTTAGACAGCCATCCGCCAGACAACACCGTGAATGGGAGCGGAGCGTGAGTGTGTGTTAGAGGGCCACTGTGTTCTGCCTGAAAGGAAGGGACAGGCTTCCTGTGACGGGAGCGGGGCCTCAGCACGGTCAGCGTCCAGCCTGGCTTCAGTGCCTGCTCGGCGTGGTCTGGCCAGGGGCTTCTCTTCCAAACTGTCTGCACTGCGAGGCTGGTGCTGGGGTACGACGGTTTGCACTGACTGTATTCCTACAGCCTATTCTTGGGATGGGCAGATCAATACTGGGGAAGCAAGGATTTTTCTGGTCACCTCATGGCAGCCTGCAGGGGACATGCCGGGGGACTCCGCCAGCGGGGCCAGGAATGAGTGCCCAGGAAGAGCTGAACCACCTGCAGTGCAGGCAGGCAGCATGCTGAGGTGTCCAGCGGAGGGAGGGCAGGTGTGGGCAGGAGGCCCTTCCCAGCTGGCGGAGACAGGTGTCAGAGCACAGGACAGGTGGTAAAGGCCACCGCCGCCTTAGCCCCGTGGCCAGCCCGCCGGTTTTGCTCACTCTCCTTTTCTGATTCTGGTGACTATACTGAGCAGGCACTTTCTGCTTTTAGAAGTGGCCAACATCAGTGACACCTTGCCACTTGCACTTCTGTCTGTGAGTGTGAGCTCACTGCATCACCACTGCTCACTGACCCTGAGTTATCTTCAGAGCGTCCATGGGAAGGGGGGGTATGTTTGTGTCTGTGTGACTGTGTGTGTGTGTGTGTGTGTGTGTGTGTTGGTTTGCCCACCACCATTGGTGCTCAACAACTTTCTAAGTCCCTTTAAGTCTGTCTGATATGAGGACTACCCTTTGTAAGTGTCTGGAATACAGACAGTGACAGAAGCGCTGTCACCACAAGAGATCTGGTCTGTCTGTCTGTCTGTCTGTCTGTCTTGCAGTGTGACTACACCAATGTCCCCACCACAGTGTTTACCCCTCTGGAGTATGGCTGCTGTGGACTCTCAGAGGAGAAAGCTGTTGAAATTTACAAACATGAGAATGTAGAGGTGAGAGCGCCATTGTCCCCCCCCCTCCGGCCCCCACGGCCTTGCCCTGTCACCAGCCCTCCTCTCACAGCCTGCCGCTGTCACCAGCCCTCCTCTCACAGCCCGCTGCTGCCCTGTCGTTTGCCAAGTTGCCATAATGTAGTCCTATTTCAGGAGAATTCAAAATTAATCTTTTATGCAAAATACTGAAAGAACAGTACAGCTGGGAAAGAGCAGGAGAGGATACAAGTGGGGTTTAGAAGTGGCAAAGACTGCAGGGCCCTGGGTTCAAGCCCCAGCAGTGGCACACACAAAAAGATCATATCCTTACACTGAAGAAGAGCTGAACCTAGAGCCTGGAGTAGCCTTTCGAGGAGAGGTCGGTGGAGCTCAGTTGACAGAAACAAGCCGAGAGCCGCAGCCTCTTTCTTGGCAGTGTTCAGTGTCAAAACAATGTCTGCAAACTTTTGAACTGCGTCTGCATCCAGGCTCAAGTCCTAACATTGCCCAAAGAAGTAAGAGCCGCCCTTGTCTTGTAGGTGTATCACACCTTGTTCTGGCCCCTGGAGTGGACAATAGCTGGCAGAGACAACAACACTTGTTATGCAAAGATAATCTGCAACAAATGTGACCACGTATGTAGCCTGCCTGGCCACTTTGTTTATTGGGGCTCGACACAGTGGGGTGCCACCATGGACCCTCTCCCCCCACATCCCGCCGGCCCCACCAGTGCTAGCATTTGAGAGCAGAGGTTTTAGCCTCTTTAGAGCCGTTTGCAGTGGTGAGTGCCGAGCCCTAGGGCTGCCCGGGAGCTTGGCTGGTCCTGCAGTGCTTTGGGCTTGACAGTGTACAGCTGCCGTGGGAGCGGGCCTCCTGGTGTAGCATGGGAAGGGGGCTTCCTGGGCTCGGATGCCTGCTGGGGATCCCAGCCCTCCCCAGGCCTGGCTCCTGCCCCACGCATGGAAGGGGATTTGTCACCCACTGAGGAGGAAAACAGTCCCAGGGCACGCATAGGCCCTGGCACTCAGGCTGCGAGCCCATTCTCATGGGCTGGCGCTGGCCGGTGGCCCAGCTGTCTTCAGGGCAGAATGGGACCGGCTGGCAGCTGACTGGCTCACAGCTGGGCTGGCAGAGCAGGGGTTAGTTGTGCTGGGCTGAGTTACAGGGGGTACGACTGGACAGTGACGAGCAGTCCCCACATCTCTGCCCTCTGAGGAATGGGTCTGCGTCCACCCACATCTGTACCCTGGGAGGGCACGGCCAGGGCCGCTTCACAGTGACAGGAATGCAGGCTCTGCCTGGGAGCTTCCCCGCCTGCCTGCCCGCCCCGGGGAAGCATAGCCAGGGCCACAGCTGGGCTGGAACTTCTGGCTCTGTCCTCCTTGTCCTTTTCAGCCTCAGCTCTTACCCGGTCCCCAGCCCTCCCTGCCCTCACCCGGCCCTGCCCTCACCCTGGCCCTGTCCTCACCCAGGCCCTGCCCTCACCTAGGCCCTGCCCTCACCCCAGCCTTGCCCTCACCCAGGCCCTGCCCTCACCCCGGCCCTGCCCTCACCCGGCCCTGCCCTCACCCGGCCCTGCCCTCACCCGGCCCTGTACTCACCCGGCCCTGCCCTCACCCGGCCCTGCCCTCACCTGGCCCTGTCCTCACCCGGCCCTGCCCTCACCCCAGGCCCTGCCTCACCCTGGCTCTGTCCTCACCCAGGCCCTGCCTCAACCCACAGGCCGTCCGGGAGCTAGAACTTCCTTTTTTCCATCCTTATATCCATCAAGAAAAGAATGCTTTGGGGGTTGGAGATTGAGCCCCGGGCCTTGGCCTTGCTCAGCCTCTACACCCCCAGCCCATGTGTCTGCTTCCTGCATGCTGCAGCACCTTCCACCCCAGCCTGTGCCTCTGCAGCTCTGCTGAGCACCTGCTCGTCGGATCTGTGGTGGTGCAGGCCTCACGTTCTCAGCAGAGTTCAGACACGCACGCGGGAAGGAAGGACTCCTCTGTGCGTGGGAAACCCCAGGGCAGACGAGCGCCAGGAGAGCATTCCCTGGCATGTGCTCTGCTCGCTGTTTCCCGGGGTCCTGTGAACCTCCCACACCATGAACCTCTGGACCCCCTCTCTCCTGTGTCCAAGGACCGTGTCCTAGGACTCCATGTTCTTGGACCAAATGCCGGCGAGATCACCCAGGGATTTGCAGCTGCCATGAAGTGCGGGCTCACGAAGCAGCAGCTCAGCGACACCATCGGGATCCACCCCACGTGCGGGGAGGTAAGGCTGCCAGGCCTTTGCCGCTGCTTTTAGCTGGTGCGGTTTGCCGACCTGTTTTAAAGCCAGTTGTCAGGGGCTTGTGGTCAGAGGCGTGGGTGTCTCTGCGCGGCAGTGCCGCCCTGCTCCCGTGGTGACCGGTGACCCATTCTCCTTCGAGCAGGTGTTCACAACTCTGGAGATCACAAAGGCGTCAGGACTCGACATCGCCCAGAAGGGCTGCTGAGGCTAGCCCGGCTGCGGCCGGCCCTCCCGTCCCTTCTCAGCCCTCGGAAAGACCAGATGCCCTGTGCCCTGGCCCCCAGCCGGCCGGCACGGAGCCACCAAAACGAGAAGGTGACAGGAGACGGCAGCAGCAGGCCCTCAGCCCTGGCTGACGGCAGCAGCAGGAGGACTGCGCTCTTGACGCCGTGGCCCCGAACCTGCACACAGGTGAGCCACGGCCGACGCTTGCACGTCAGACCTGACTTCCTCCCGTCCTTAGCATAGACATTTAGCCAAGTTGCCTGGTATCCCTGTGGCGTCTGTGGGGACACTCTAGTTGTGGAACTGACAGTCTCGCTGCTTTCCGGCTCCCGGGCGTCACCCACACAAGAGGCTGCCTGCCCCGTGGGTTTTAATCAACTGTTGAAGGGCAACCCCTGTGGGGATCTCACCTGCTGTCAGAGTCCCCAGGTGACTTGTTGGCGCCCCTCTTGGTGCTGAAACCTTGAGGCCACTGCCCACCCAAGTACCACCAGACAGGAAGACATCTTGTGTCAGAAAAGCACTGGAGCCTCCCTCCACCTTGACCTTAGGGTACTATTAAAACATTTCAATATCGTATTGTGAGTCGGCCTGCCGGGGGGGCAAGGACGGTGCTCGAGCACTCAAGCAGGGCAAGGACGATGCTCGAGCACTCAAGCAGGGCAGGGCAGGGCAGGGCAGTGCTGGAGCACTCAGGCAGGGCGCTTGGAGGACCAGTGCTGGGATGCGCTGTCCAGCTGCTTCTGTGTGTGGAGACCAGGACCTGACTGGCCCGAAGGCTGGGCTGCCTGGCTGAGGCCCCTGAGCGGTGGGCCGTCCTGCCCTCCAGCCGAGGAGCCAATGCGGCCAAGGTTAACCACTGCATCCGGGTGGTGGGCTGGGCTCCGGGCTCCAGGCAGGCAGACTCTGCGTTCCTGACTCCTGACTCCGGGCTCTGGGCAGGCTCCGGGCATGGGATTAGATCAAACTGAAGAGCTTCTGGCTGACAAAGGACATAGCACGATAAATAGAAAGCCCGCAGAATGGGAGAAAGTCTTCACTAGCTAGACATCAGAAAAGAGCCCATATCCAAAATATACTTAGAGCTCAAAAAACTAAAACCCCCCAAAACATAACAACACAATCAATAAAAAGAAAGAAAAAGAAATGGCTAAGAGACCCATGAAGAAGGGTTCAACATTGAGATTCCACCTCACTCTGTCCTTGTCTCCAAGGCTATTTTGATACCATAAGCAAATAAGACTATAACAAATACACAGTATTTATTTCCTTACAAAATGTATACATATTACATAGAAATTCTGAAATGAATAAAACTGTGTAGACTTTAAAGACTGAGGGGGGACGCATGAAGCGTTCTCACCTCCGGTCTCTAGCTTTGGGAACCAGGGTGGGTCCTGAGCCTTTGCCATGCTCACCACAGCGTTATGTGCCAATGTGACCTCCATTTGAAGACTGCAGTGGATTCATGAAACTGCTACTGCTATAGCACAGGGCAGTGACCACGCAGCACAACCCGCAGACTCAAGGTTTCTCAGTACCCTTTCCTTTGGACAGCACTGTAGTGTGAAGCTGGGCCCTCCCTTTCTCACAGGCATAAAAGTGGAAATAAAACCAAATAGAAATTAGAAAGCTGAAAATGACTGCATTTGGACAGTACTGCGACAGGAGAGGTGTCAGTGAACTTGAAGGCTCTCCTCTGCCGTGTGGGTAGCTGAGAGGTGGGCTGGTCCGTCTGAGCCTTCTGCTCAAACTCTGGATATTGGAAGCCAGTCATTTAAAGCCCTGGGGATGCCTTGCAGGCAACGCAGCCCCAGGGTCTGGATAAGTGAATGGGAGAGACAGCCTGCACAGACGGTGACCTCACCACCGCTGGGAGAGGCATCTCCATGTGCAGAGGAGGCAGGAGAGCGACTCCCCTCACCTTCACCTGGCCGTGATGGACGTCAGGCACCCCCCCTCCCCTTCTGGTCACCACCGCTCCCAGACATGCGTGCCTCAGGGCATCTGACCTTCAGTTTCCAGTGCTGCAGAGCCCTGAAGAAACAAGGGAAATGCACTCTCAGATTTTTCCCTGGATGACGACCAGCTGCCTGAGTGCAGAATACTGAAAAACTGTAAAGAGTAAAAGAGAAAGGCCTGTCCTTCCAGCACTGCAGACACAACGATGAGTGCCAGACGAACATGAATTAAGAAAGCATTTAAAGTCAGACTAGAGCTCAAAAGAGGAGTTGAATATGAGGGTAAAAAAATTTCAAAAGTTGTAACTGAAAACCAAAAGGACGAGAGCCGGGCACAGTGGAGGCCAATGCTCCCCTTAACAACCACTGAAACCTTGGGGGTAAACCACAGGAAGAACCACCACTCCAAGAGTCAGAAAAGTAAGACGGGCTATTTGTGGCAGGAAACCAGACATGGAACTGCCTCCTGCCTGGGCCTTTGTTTCCTGATTCTCTTTCCTCAAGAATGGGCATGGCAGGCCGGGAGTTTGGCCTAGTGGTAGAGTGCTTGCCTAGCATGCATGAAGACCCGGGTTCAATTCCTTGGTACCACATACATAGAAAAAATGCCAGAAGTGGTGCTGAAGCTCATGTGGTAGAGCTCTAGCCTTGAGAAAGTCCAAGGACAGTGCTCAGGCCCTGAGCTCAAGCCTAGGACTGGCACAAAAAAAAAAAAAAAAAAAAAAAGACCGGGCATGGCAGAGGTCACAGAAATCACATCATTCATAGCCTTTCAAGTCTGCTAGCCAGAATTTCACGTCCAGCAAAATACTCTGTAGGAATGGAAAGAATCATTGGCTGTGAAATCTAAAGGGACTACTAAATAAAATTAATTGTGCTGGAGGAAAATGATCTAGAGAGGTCTGGGGAGAGGGGGCCAGGAGCATGGCCTAGTGGTAGAGTGCTTGCCTATCATGCATGAAGACCTGGGTTCAATTCCTCAGCACCATGTAGAAAAAGATGGAAGTGATGCTGAGGTTCAGGGGATAGAGCTGTAGCCTTGAGAAGGCCCAAGGATAGAGCTCAGGGCCTGTCTGAGCTCCAGGACTGAGAGAGGGAGGGAGGAAAAGGGACAGGGAGAGAGAGGAAAGGAAGGAGGGAGAGAGGTCTAAAGAAACAGGAGTAGCTGAGTGAGTAGGAAAGACGACTTATATCCTCACTGGAGCTCCAGCTGATAGACTGTGCACTGCGCATTTCAAAGTGTGCGGTGGCATGGAGAGAACCTTTTTCTAAAGGCGGACATTTTGCAGAAAGAGGCACTGAACTCAGAATTGCCTTTCTCCAGAGCACAGATCAGGGCAGTGACGTCAGTCAGTGTCTGAGAGACCACAGGAAACACTTCTCCGTTCATCCCGTTGTGGACACCGTTTAGATTATACTCGGCTGTATCGAGCTTGCTTCAAGTGCACACAGCACTAGTCTGCATGATATTACTTGGTAGGTATTCTGTGCCGTCGTTACACTAGAACACATTCTAGAGAACGTGAGCTGTGTGTCTTCTCCCAGCAGCTTGTTCTGGGAGGCCAGGAGTGGGGACAGAGCTTCTGTCCTCAGCAGGAGGTCCAGCATCCCCTCCTCCACTGTGGCTCCTGGGATTTAAATCACTGCTCCACCACTGACTCCATGTGTGATCTGGGCAGTCGACTGCCTGTGCTCAGCCATCCCGTCCAGCCACATTCTAGATACAGTGGGTGCTGTGGGGGGGATGCCGAAGGCTTGCTCTCCACAGAGGGCTGTCCAGGAACATTAACACAGCAGGACATCAGGAGGGGGGCTAAAGGGAGGCTTTGCTTAAGAGAGTGCTGCTGCTTCCCTCCTGAGCCCAGCCTCTGCACCTCAGCTTGGCAGTGCCTGGCTGTCACACAAGTGCAGAACCCATGGGCAGGCAGGGAGGCACATGCGACATGTGTTCCTACCTTGATGACATCAGAGAAATGATTTCAACACGCACTGTGAAAGAAACAGTGCTGGATGTGGTGCAGGCCTGTACTCCCAGCCCGCAGAAGGCAGAGGCAGGAGAAGCTCAAGTTCTAGGCCAGCCTGGCCTGGTGAGGTTCTTTCTTAGAAGCCCATCTTTGCAGTGTCCCCCACCTGCGTATTTCTCCATACAGGCCTGAGCCAGGGCTGGCAGAGACCCAGCCTATAAGCCCGTGGCTCTGAGTGCAGCGTTCTCCCGCCAAATCAGTGGCGAGTGCATTCCAGTGGTGTGGTAGGTTTTCTTTCTTTCTGTCCTTTGGTTAAATAGGAAAAGAACTGCTTGAAGTGTCCAGTCATGTACAAGGACTGTGTAATAATAAAGAGGCAGCAGACATTTCTGTAGATCATTCTGTGGCAGAGACAATCCCACGTCCCCCCCAGCACCCACTGTATCTAGAATGTGGCTGGACGGGACGGCTGAGCACAGGCTGTGGCCTGCCCGGATCGCGCGTGGAGCCATCAGTCAGCAGTCTGCCCGTGTGCCGTCCTTTGCTGACGATAAGCCAGCTGGAATCAAGGTAGCCTGGGATCACATAATTGTCTCAGGGGCTGAGATTCCCTACTTGGAAGTGGCTCTCATTACTACATCCCTTTTGTAGTGCTGGGGTTTGCACACATGGTCTTGCATTCGCCTGGCAGATGCTATACCACTTGAGCCACACCCCCAGCACAGTTTTAGGATGGTTTTCATTACTTTCCACATAGGCTCTCATGGTTTTTGCCCAAGGCAGTCCTCTTGACCATGATCCTTCCTAAGGCCTCAGACATGACTAGAATGACAGGCATGAACCATTACATCCAGCTTATTGGCTGAGTTGGGGTTGTCTCAAAATATTTTTGCCCAGACTGGCCTCAAACCACAGCCCTCTCAATCTCTGCCTTTCAAGTAGCTGAGTTTACAGGTATGAGCCACCATGCCCACCTTCCTTGCCATTCACAGAAACCTAGAGCCCCCACTAGGTACCTTTCAGTCAAGGTAATACACGAAAATAAGGTGATTATACAAATTCTCTCTGCTGAATGATTGTTTTAACAGCACAATGATGCATATACCCGGTGGGAGCCCAGCAATGGGAGGCACAATACAGCCACAGCAGAAAGCGATGGAGGAAGGCAGAAGGGAGGGCGTCAGGGAAGGTGAGGCAGACCTGCCTGCTGAAGGACAGAAACGGCATGCACATATTTGACCCAAGTGTTTGCATGGTGGAATAGTGTGTGTAGAGATTGACGAAGAATTATGCTTCCTTTATCCTCGGGTTCCAAGGGTTTGGAACAACAATGCATGTAAACCATCTACCTCTGCATGCTGATGAGGGGCCTGTCCCTCTGTGCCAGCAGCCTGCTGAGTGCCCTCCAGGCCACCACCCTCAGCCCCAGAAGCTCCTGTGTGGCAAAGTTCAGATGTAAATCTCCATACCACGGCCTGGGCTGCTTTCTTCTCCCTTGGGTCTTCTACATGTCCATTAGTGGTCACTTCCTGGTCTCCATTATTGCCATTCCCAACGTATATTTGTCACTAAATCCTGTTCTGTGCAGCCTTTGAGCAGTTCCCTCAGATTCCTGCTGTCTGCCCTGGCCCTCTTCCAGGACATGGCTCTTTTGGGGCTCATGGTGACTCTCCTGTGCAGACACAAGAAACAGCTCCAACATCTTCACAGCAATACTCTTGCTGCAAAAGCATCTCCAGAACATTCTATGGTTCACGAGTGTCTTTGTGCTCATGTACTGTTTGGACGGTGTTGCCGTCTCCTTGAGAATTATGTGGAATAATGACCCAGTTTCTCGTGGCATCTGATGATGGTGCCCAGTGGCTATGCCACAGTCAGCCCTCTAGTGTTCATCAGCACTGGAAATCAAATAACTTCTTAAAACCCTTGTAGGAAGAGAGCAAATACATGAATATTCT
Organism: Megascapheus bottae; assembly: GCF_031878675.1. Classification (NCBI taxonomy): domain Eukaryota; kingdom Metazoa; phylum Chordata; class Mammalia; order Rodentia; family Geomyidae; genus Megascapheus; species Megascapheus bottae. Next base: position 8,779,722 of record NC_143541.1, on the reverse strand, counting down.
GCCAAGGGTCAGGTTCCTTAAGAGTGAGCCAATACACTGGTTCAGAGTGAAAAATCATAGGTGGATCCTATATAGGACCTCTGAGGTTGATAAAATATGGAGACAGATACACTTTCCTGTTGCAATCCTCAGTGGCTAGGGACAAGGCAGGAACGGAGACAGGACTGTGGAATTGAGGTTTGGGGGCACCAGGGGGTCTGTAGCTTTCCAGCTTCTGGTGCTTGAGATCACATGGACAAGGTTTTTACTGAGTTTGGTACAGGGGAGTACATGCAGAAAGTTAGGTATCAAGAGCCTTGAAGTCACAAGAACCAACATGTGATAACAATCTTATATGCAAGTGATAAGTGACTTCCTTATATTAAGAAATAGAGGTAAGTCATAAACAACTTACAATTTGCATAGGCCTGTGTCTGTCCCCAAGCTCCCAGAAAGTTTAGGGCTGAGTTGGCTCAAACCCAGGGTAGAAACATACATTCCTGTAAAGCAGACTGTTTGACCTTTCCAGGAAACTCAGTGTCCTGAGAGTTCATATTGGGAGAAGGCCTTCTAAATACCCCATCCCTCTGGGTCTCACAGCCCAGCTTTCCTGGCTGTCACGCGTCTATTAAACTGCTTTGTGACATGCATGTCAGGCAAAACATAATGGGTTACTGAGGTCTAAACCACTCTGAAAAGCCACAAGTAAGCGATACCCACCAGGCCGGACGTGACCTACACTCTTACACGTACATGACTCTGGTCAGTCCTCCGCGTTTCACCCGAGTGGACATTTAAACGTTCCTTCACCATGGGCGACAGAGGTGGATCCCATGCCACAAACCCATTTTTCTACAGACATGGAAGCGTGAATCCTGACATGCGAATGACACGGTGGGAGGCTGGCGCTGCCGCGGTCTGGGCTGCCCACCCGGCCTGCCCACCGGGCCTGGCCCTGCCCTCCCGTCCCCCCCCCTCCCCCGGCCTGACCCTGCCCTCCCGTCGCCCCTCCCCCGCCCCCTCCCCCGGCCTGGCCCTGCCCTCCCGTCCCCCCCTCCCCCTCCCCCGGCCTGGCCCTGCCCTCCCGTCCTCCCCCGCCCCCCCAGCCTGGCCCGCCCCCCCCCCCCCCCGGCCGGCGGCGGCGTGAGGTGACTCAACAATGCGGGCCCTCCCTGAGGGCAGGGCAGGGAGGCCCTCGGCGGTGGTCAGAAGCCCGGAGCACCTAGGAAGTGAGTGGCTCGTCTCTGTGGACACCCGGTCCGCGGTCTTCACGAGCAGCGGCCGACGGGGACTGAGCCGGGCAGCCGGGCCCCGCACCCCTCGCCCGCCGCCGCCGGGCGGTGAAGGTACTGACCGTGGCCGGCCCCGAGGCGCGGACGCGGCGGTGGGGCGCCGGGCCGCCCGGGCGGGGACCCAGCTCTGGTCTGACGAAGCTCGAGGAGAGAGGCCGCTCGGGACAGCGTCGGTCGCGGACATCCTCGGCCTCGAGGGGCAGCCCGGAAGTCGCCCGGTCCTCGCCCTGTGGCTTCCCGCTCTTTCCGTAGGCCCCGCCCATCCCTGCCAGCCAGGCGCCAATCGCCTTGCTCGGCTCTCCCCGATCGGCCCCGCCCCTCCGGTCAGCCATGCGAGGTAGGCGTCGTCTATTGGCTGGCTCCGCGTGGCCCCGCCCCCTCGCCCAAGCTCGGCCGCTCGCTGGCTCCTCCTCTTCCGGCACCTGGGCGCCGGGCGGAGCCTCACCGGCCCCAGGCTGGCCTGGCCAGGCCGAAGGCCGCTTACTTCTGGAAGGGAACCGCCTCGCCGGCCGAGGCCCCGGAGCCCGGGCGCCCCGGCTCGCCCTCGTCCTCGCGGCCACTGGGAGGCTCTGGTGAGGCCGGGCTCGGAGTGGAGCCGGCCGGCGGGGAGCGCCCTCTGCGCGGCCCTCCCCTGCCTCAGAGAGGCGTGCGGAGGGAGCCCCGGACCCGGGGGGAGCCCCAGACCCCCTGACCTGGGGGGAGCCCCAGACCCGGAGGGAAGCCCCAGACCCGGGGGAAGCCCCGGACCCCCTGACCTGGGGGGAATCCCAGACTCGGGGGGAGCCCCAGACCCGGGGGAAGCCCCAGACCCGGGGGGAGCCCCAGGCCCGGGGGGAGTCCCAGACCCGGGGGAAATCCCAGACCCGGGGGGAGCCCCAGACCCGGGGGAAGCCCCAGACCCGGGGGAAATCCCAGACCCGGGGGGAGCCCCAGACCCGGAGGGAAGCCCCAGACCCGGGGGGAATCCCAGACCCGGGGGGAGCCCCAGACCCGGAGGGAAGCCCCAGACCCGGGGGGAATCCCAGACCCGGGGGGAATCCCAGACCCGGGGGGAATTCCAGACCCGGAGGGAAGCCCCAGACCCGGGGGGAGCCCCAGACCCCCTGACCTGGGGGGAATCCCAGACCCGGGGGAAGCCCCAGACCCGGAGGGAAGCCCCAGACCCGGAGGGAGCCCCAGACCCGGGGGAAGCCCCAGACCCGGAGGGAGCCCCAGACCCGGAGGGAGCCCCAGACCCCCTGACCTGGGGGGAATCCCAGACCCGGAGGGAGCCCCAGACCCGGGGGAAGCCCTAGGCCCGGGGAGAGCCCCAGACCCGGGGGGAATCCCAGACCTCCTGACCTGGGGGAAATCCCAGACCCGGGGGGAGCCCCAGACCCGGGGGGAATCCCAGACCCGGGGGAAGCCCCAGACCCGGAGGGAATCCCAGACCCCGGGGGAGCCCCAGACCGGAGGGAATCCCAGACCCGGGGGAAGCCCCAGACCCGGGGGGAGCCCCAGACCCGGGGGAAGCCCCAGACCCGGAGGAAGCCCCAGACCCGGAGGGAATCCCAGACCCGGGGGAAGCCCCAGACCCGGAGGGAATCCCAGACCCGGGGGGAGCCCCAGACCCGGAGGGAATCCCAGACCCGGGGGAAGCCCCAGACCCGGGGGGAGCCCCAGACCGGAGGGAATCCCAGACCCGGGGGAAGCCCCAGACCCGGGGGGGGGAGCCCCAGACCCGGGGGGGAGCCCCAGACCCGGGGGGAAGCCCCAGACCCGGAGGGAATCCCAGACCCGGAGGGAATCCCAGACCCGGGGGAAGCCCCAGACCCGGAGGGAAGCCCCAGACCCGGAGGGAAGCCCCAGACCCGGGGGGAGCCCCAGACCCGGAGGGAGCCCCAGACCCGGAGGGAGCCCCAGACCCGGAGGGAATCCCAGACCCGGGGGGCAATCCCAGACCCAGGGGGAGCCCCATTCCCGGAGAGAATCCCAGACCCGGGGGGAGCCCCAGACCGGAGGGAATCTCAGACCCGGGGGGAGCCCCAGACCCGGGGGGAATCCTAGATCCAGGGGGAATCCCAGACCTGGAGGGAATCCCAGACCCTGGGGGAGCCCCAGACCGGGAAGGAATCCCAGACCCGGGGGGAGCCCCAGACCCGGGGGGAATCCCAGACCCTGGGGGAGCCCCATACCGGGAGGGAATCCCAGACCCGGGGGGAGCCCGAGACCCAGGAGGAGCCCCAGACCCGGGGGGGGGGGAATCCTAGACCCGGGGGGAATCCCAGACCCTGGGGGAGCCCCAGACCGGGAGAGAATCCCAGACCCGGGGGGGAGCCCCAGACCGGAGGGAATCCCAGACCCGGGGAGAGCCCCAGACCGGGAGAGAATCCCAGACCCGGGGGGGAGCCCCAGACCGGAGGGAATCCCAGACCCGGGGAGAGCCCCAGACTGGGGGGGGGGAATCCTAGACCCGGGGGGAGCTCCAGACCCGGAGGGAGCCCCAGACCGGGAGAGAATCCCAGACCCGGGGGGGAATTCCAGACCCTGGGGGAGCCCCAGACCGGGAAAGAATCCCAGACCCGGGGGGAATCCCAGACCCGGAGAGAATCCCAGACCAGGAGAGAATCCCAGACCCGGGGGGAGCCCCAGACCCGGGGGGAATCCCAGACCCGGAGGGAATCCCAGACCCGGGGGGAGCCCCAGACCGGGAGGGAATCCCAGACCCGGGGGGAGCCCCAGACCCGGAGGGAGCCCCAGACCTGAGGGGGAATCCCAGACGGGGGGGGGGGGGGAGAATCCTGGACCCGGGGGGAGCCCCGGAGCCGAGGGGGGGGGAATCCCAGACCCGGGGGGAGCCCCAGACCTGAAGGGAGCTTGGCTCCCTGCTTGCCCGTCCACCCAGGGACTCGGCTCCTGGGAAGGCAAGAGCTTTCTGACCATGCCCGGCCAGTCGGGGCTGCAGGCCGACTGGGGCCGGGCCTGCGCCAGGCTGGGTGTCAGGAGGGAGGGCGGCCTCTCACCAGCGCCTCTGCAGCTAGCCTCCCCCCCCCTCGCCGAGGCCGCCACCTCCTGCTCGCTGAAAAGGAAGGAACAGAAGGGCTCGGGTGGGAGCTCCACTCACTGACACAACCAGCAAGTGTCGGAGCCGTGGAACCCTGGATTGTCTAACTCACCGCACCACTGCCTGGTTCCCAGGCCTCTGTTGGCAGGCTGGTAACCTACTGCTTCAGCCATGCCTCCAGCACTGCTTTTTCTGCTGATTATTTTGAAGATGAGGTTAAGCAGATGCTCTGCCTGAGTTGGCTTCACACCACAGTCGTCCAGATTTCTGCCTCCTAAGTAGCAAGGATTACAGGCATAAGCCACCATCATTCAGCTCAGGGCATTATTTTCAAAATGTGTATCTACTCTTGTCATTTCTTTCCCTAACAGCATGTGAGACCTGACTCTTCAGGCTCTGGGGTCACCCTTCCCAGCCTGAGGATGCTCTTGCCACAGGCACCTCCTTTCAGCTTTGACAATCAAGTTGTAAGGAAGGAGAAGCATACAGAAAAGGCAAAGATAATTAACTTCCTCAGATGGCCACATAGCTCTTCCACTTCTTAGAACAGAAGGGCCCACCTCCCAGCGTCCGTGATGTAACCGCAGGCCTTGTCAGGCAAGGATTCTAATCCTCCTCTGTGTGCCCCAGAGCCATGCGGTGGATGTCCAGCTTCTCCGGCCTCAGCCACTGTAAGAATGCAGAGACCCCAAACTCCCGTGAAAACCCTCAGCGCCCTGACCTGCTGTTGGCATTAAACTCGGTCTAAGAAGCCGGTAGGATCTTCTGACCCCATAAAGAGATGGGAAAACCTAAGTTTAGGCTTAAGGATTTGGGCCGCCTGTTTGGATTCAAATTCTTAGTCATGGTTGTGACATCCTTTTACATTTCCCTTGATAGTCTCCTGGGAGTCTCCTGACGGCAGCGGCAGTTTCTCTGGACCTCTGCCCAGCTCACTCCACAGCTCACGTTGCCATCTCCCTCTCAGTTGGTTTCTGCTATCTTTTGTCACTAAGGTAGGAAGCCCAGGCCTCAGCTGCCGTGCAACAGATACTTGATTTGATTTGGTCCAGGAAGATTACCCACAGCCCCCTCTTCCTAAGACTGACCTGGGCAGAAAAGGCTGGCCCCTGCCCAGGTAGACAGTGAGCTACACTTGCTGCTCTACCAGAGCTCCTCTGGAGCCCCATCCTGGCTCAGACTTTTCCATACCCCATCCCATGCCTGCTTCTGCTAGAAGTGGAGGGGGGAGTCCCTTGACCCCCTTCAGCAACTCCTTTGCACTAGACTCAGGATCCAAAATCCAAAGCCATACACACATATGTGTCTCCTGCCCATCCTCAGGAATAAAGCCTAGCATGCCAGAGCACAGAAGGGCATTCCTTCATCTCCTCTCCTTCAAGCCACCCTTCCTTCTGAGGCAAAGGTCTCATCCAGAGTCTGTCCATCACTGGTCCTTGGCCTTCCCCAGGCCAGGGAGGCCGGCACAACTAACTGGTTCTAAGTTTTCCAGGGCTGCTCCCAGCATGTGACATACCTTGTCAAGTTGTTGCCTGATAGCCTCTGAGGTGGCACTGATACTGTGCCTTTAGGGTGGATACTAGGCCCAGCGAGGCAGGGCCTCACAGGGAGACAGGAATTGAGGCTGCAGAGTGCAGGCTCCGAGTTCAGACCCTCTGGCCTGATGCTGGAGATCAGGTAAAGGTGAGCCAGAAGGAGCTTCTCCATAGCCCACAGCCTTGCCTGCTTGCTGTGGCCTTCCCAGACCCTCTTGTCTGGGGGAGGGACTCCCGGCTGAGCCCCAGGAGCAGCCGCGTGCATGTCACTAATTGTGACCTTGCCTTGACATTGCGTGAGCCCATGAGCCCAGCCTTCCCAGAGCCCGGAGACCGTGGCTCCGTGGGTGGTGTGGCAGCCACTGTGGTGTCACATAGCCCAGTGCCATTGGCCTGCTTCTCCTCTCATCTGTTCTTCCCCGACAGACCCTAGCCTGAGACGGTAGCAAAGGCCTTAGGAGCGCTGCCCTTTGACCTCCCTGGCGGGAGCTCCAGCTGTAACGATGGCCACTACCACAGGATTTGGAGGGGCGGCATGGTGAGCCTCAGCCATCGACCAGGGTAGGCAGCCAGGGTCCAGTGCTGCCCTGGACTGCAGTGCCCCTGCTGGGCAGGCAGGTTCCATGCAGCTGCGCGTCTCATTAGAGGCGGTGGTTATGAGGGGCTATCCTCTAGTCGTCAGAGTTGTCCTGAGACAGGCAGCTCTGCAGGGAAGCGGGGCTCTTCCCTGGCCACTCCTCCCCGCCACGCACAGGCAAGCAAGCAGTCCACCTTGGAGAGCCTCCCTTTCTTTCCTGAGAAATGGGAGCAGTGATGCCAAGCTCTCCACTGGTGAGGACACTGAATGGGGTGTGTTGGGGCCTGACCTTCATCTCTGAGGCCTGTTCATCATTCTGGCTCAGCGGCCATTACAGGGCTTTGGCCAGGCATCCCTCGCGCTCCTTGCCTACCTCTCAAGGCATCTCTGTGTACGTGATTCGACTGAGCCCCCCCCCTCCAAGCAGCAGCGCAGGTCTTGCGTGCTTTCCTGCACTGGTCCCACCCAGTACCTAAAAGTTGGCCCCGGACCCTTAGTGATAGCACGGTGGCCCTCTTCCTATTGGCTAGCTGCCCAGTTCCCACCTTCTTTTCCCCCCACAGTATATAACGAATTGCCTGACGCAATAAACAAGAGATTTGCTGCGCTTTCATGGCTGACCCAGCTCCTGACTCGATGTGGTTTCTTCCCCAGTAAGTGTGGGAGGGCTGGGTCATCAATACTTAGCATCTCGCTCAGCTCCGGGGGCTTCGGGCTGGCCCTGGTGTCCCTCCCCATACCCATGTTGCTCCACAGTAGCAACGGGGGTGCTCATAGCTTAACAGCATGACTGTACCTGTCTGCCTTTCCTTCCAGCCACAGCCTGACCACTGGGATGGAGTCAAGTACTTCCAAGAAGCCTCAAAAACCTAAGAAAAGCAGGATCAAGGCCCAGGAGAGATTCGCCAAGAAGTTTCCATACAGGTAGGAGATTCCCAGACGCCTAGGTGGGGCTTGCCATCCCACCAAGCATTGTGAAGAGCTGAGGGCTGGGTGCCCTCGGGCCTTCTAGGATCCCTGAGAAGCCCCTCGAGGTGCTGCCAGTATGAGGCCTTACCCTTATCCCGGCACAGCCCGGACCCAGGGACCCTCGGAGCCGTGCCTGGCAGACACGCCTGGCGAGTGACAGCCACTTTAAGTGATGTTTATAGGTTCTCTTGGCCAGTAGAGCACAGCTCTGAGCCCTTGCCAGACTGGGAGGCCAAGAACACCTCTCCGAAGGACCAGCTGCCCCTGCAGAAGACGCTGGTGCCCACCAGGTCCATCCCAGTTCCCGAGTAAGTGCCACGACCCGGCTGCGTGACCCGGACGCCGTGGCTGCGGCACACGGGGAGGGAGCACAGGCCCCGGGCGTGAGGCCCACGCTCGGAACACAGCCTGCTCGGGGCGACAGGCCCATCCACACAGCTCCACCCCAGAACACCGTGAACCTCAGCCCACACCACCGCCTCCCTCCTTGCTCCCTCCGGCCCCAGATGATGGGGGCAGAGCAGGGGACTGAAGACAGACTGCAGGATGACTGGCCTGAGGCCATGGCGCACCTCCACTCTGGAGAACAGATACTCTGAACACACCCACATGCACGCATGCACGCACGCACACACATACAGCACACTGGCCTGTGCATGCCCAGGCCTAGTCCCTGTCTTCAGGTCTCATGGCTCTTCCAGATCAGGCTGCAGGAGCATCAGATCCCCAGCCTCCCAACTGAAATCTCCACATTGAATCTGTGGGAGCCGAGCTGTGGAGAGAGCGGTCAGAAAGCTCAGGGGTCCCTGAGTCTTAGACTTCATTGGGGGCAGAACTGGAGCAGCGAAGCGGCAGAGGTGACTGGGCGGCCAGCCAGCTATGCTGGAGTGAGGCAGGAAGGCAGGGCTGGCCCCACACGTGCTGAACCCTGCCCAGGCGAGCCAGGGAGGGGAGGGGAGCAGGTGCCCACCCCTCATGAGGACGCTCTGCAGCCCCACGCCTGGGCAGGGGGAGTCCTCCAGAGAGGTGACCCCAGGCAGAACCAGGGGAAATCCAAGCAGATTGCAAGTGTGGCTCAGAGTCCCGGTGATGGACGGCAACAGCCACGTCAGGATACAGGAACCAGCCAGGGTCTGGGCAGGGATGGCATGGCTCGGAGGGCAACTAACTAGTCCCTCCTCCTGGCAAGAAGGCAGGCAGACCACCGAAGCTAGGGCTGGGCTGGACCTGTGCAGCCTCTGAAAGCCGGTCAGCAGTGTCACAATCCTCCCGCCCCGAAACCCTGCCAAGTATCTCTTTTGCAAGCCTGATCTATGGGGCAGAAAGGTCTAGTGGACAGAAAGGTCAGCAAGAGCAGGGGTGGCGGGGAGGGTAGGACTGTGGATGCTGTTGAAGAACAGATGCTCGGCAGGCCACGGAAGAGCAGGAAGGTCTCAGGGGAAGGCAGGGTGGTCTCAGGTGTAGAGGGAGGTCTCCCTTGGGAGGGGAGACGGGGAGGAGGAGAGGCAGTCTCAAGTGGCCTGAACAGACATGGCAGCTTGAGCTGTGACCCCCATGGGCACTGAGGCATCCCTAGTGCATGTGGGATTCAGAGTCTGCTCCCGCCCCAGTGAGCTCTGAACCTGTGGGCCCCAGGGGGATGGAGTGGGTGGGAAATGCAGCTGCTTCCCAAGAGCCAGCCACCAAGGCTAGGAGCAGGTGCGCTGAGAACCCTCTGTGTGTGGCCCTTCCATCTGGTCTGGACTGCACAGGACATGGCCAGCCAGGTCCATGGGGGTCAGGTGGGCTCTGTGTGGCTTCTCTAGGGTTGAGGCTCCGAGTTTTACACCACCAAGCAGCAGCCCGCCACCAGTCCTCTACAGCCTCTGGGAACTGAAGTTACGGAATCTCCGCTTCCCCAAGACAAGTGATACCCTCAGCACTTGACTACTGAGGACCCAGGGTCGTCCAGGGACCTCTCCCGAACCCCTGTTCTCTGTGGATCCAGGAGAGGTCACCTCTGCCGCCTCTGCAGGCTCTGGCTGAGGCCACAGAAACTTTAGTGAATCCCATCACTGAAGCCTTCATGGCCTCCCCAGCCCAGGAGCTGTCACCAGAGGCCACGCCCCTCTAATAAATTTAGCAGCTTAGAACCCACTCTCCTGTGGACTCCCCACCTCTCCTGTCTGAACGGCTCCAGATGAAGGCAAAGCTGAGGAGCTCAGCCAGAGGAGTGGCGGGAGGGGCGCTGCCTTCCCAGTGCCCGGGGGGATGCCAGTGTGTAGAGAGGGCTCACATCAGCTACCCAAATTCAGCCACCCCTCCAAACGTGCATGGCGTTTAATCGGCAGAGTTCTATAAAGGAAGTGTGGAAACGGTTGAACCCTGTGGCGTACTGGGCGATTTCTCGTACCTCGCCTCAGGTTTGACAGAGTGCCATGTGGTAGCAGTCTGCGCGCAAACCATGTGGGCAGCGTCCTGGCAGCACCACCGCTGTGGGATCGCCTGTGGGGTCGCTGCGCAAGTCCTGCAATCGCTCTCTGATCCCCAGCACCGCTCAGCAGATTCAGGGGAGGCTCGGACTGACTGCAGCCCTGGGCCAATGAGAGAGACCCGGACAGGGAGAGGGCCGCATGGCTGCCCGGGCGTGACCACGGGCGGGGCCAGCCGGTGGGGAGGGGCCAGCCGGTGGGGCGGGGCCGGCCGGTGGGGCGGGGCCGGCCGGTGGGGCGGGGCCGGCCGGTGGGGAGGGGGCCAGCCGGTGGGGAGGGTCCGGCTCTGGCCCCGCTCTGCCCCCGGCAAGCCCTGCTGACTCGGGCGCAGTGGTAGGCAAGGTGCTAACCCGGGGCTGGCAAGGCACCCTTGCCCCTGGGTGCAGCGGAGACTACGGGGCTGGGCGCAGGCCGCTGCGAGCCAGAGGGGGCAGCAAGAAATGGTCTCCTGCGGCGGGGAAGGTGGAGGTGCAGCCCTGGCCGCCCCGGTCCCCGCCCGCTACCGGAGCCTCAGGTACGCGGGCGCGGAGTAGTTGAAGAGCACGAAGTCCATCTTGTAGAGGTCGAAGAGGCGCTGCTGGTAGAAGGGGCTGATGTCCCGGAAGAGGCGCGCGGCCTGCTCGCGCGCGGAGGCCGCGCGGGCCCGCGGCGCGGCGGGGAAGCGCAGGCCCGGCGCGCCCAGCAGCCCCAGCAGGAAGTCGGCGTCCTCGGCCAGCGTCTCGAACTTGCCCACCACGTCGTAGCGCAGGCGGCACGGGTGGCAGAGCGCGTGCGCGCGCTCCCAGTGCTCGTTGAAGGGCTCGTCGCGGCGCGTGCGCGGGTCCAGCAGGTAGGCCAGGAACTCGGCGAAGCGCACGTCGTGGCCGCGGGCCCGCGCGTCGGGCAGGGCGCGCGGCCGCAGGCGCCGCACGATGCGCGAGCCGTAGCGCCGCTGGAAGGCCTCGCTGTAGGGCCGCGCGAACTTGTTGCGGTAGGCGGAGGCCAGGCGCTCGAAGGGCTCGCGCACGAACAGGAAGGCCAGGTAGTCCCGCAGGCGCCGGTTGATCTCCGCGGGGCCGAAGTCGGCCAGCGAGGGCAGGCGGCCGGGCGCGTGCGCCTCGCGCGCGGGGATGGCGCGGGGGTCGCCGCCGGGGCCGCCGCGGGCGCGGGCTCGCAGCGCCAGCAGCACGCGCTTCCAGTTGGTGCAGGCCACCTTGGGCACGTAGCAGTAGAGCAGGCCGTGCGCGTCGTCCACCAGCACGTGCCGCAGGTCCTCGGGGCGCAGCAGGCGCTGCGGGCGCGAGTGGCGGCGGCAGGCCTGGCGCAGCAGGTCGCGCCGCTGCCGGTGCACCTCCGCCAGGGCGGAGCGCGGGGCCTGGGGGCGACAGGGCCCGCGGGGCGCGTGAGAGCCGGGGCTGCCCGAGGGCCCCCCGCACCCGAACCGCAGGGCCGCGCGCTTTGGCGCTCGGGGTCTGCCCGGGACTTGGACTTGGGCGGCGGGGAGTGGCGCGTAGGACGGATCGAGGGCGGATCGAGGGTGAGAGCTGGAAGGGGAGGACGAGGCGCCACGCGCGTGACCCACGGAGGCCTGGCCTCGTCTGCACCGAGCGCACCGTGGCAGGGGTGGGCACCTCTCTGCCGGTAAGAGCAGGGTTTAAACAAACCAAACACCCGGGGCGGAGCCCTCGGGCGTTTCCAGGCCAGGGCGGCCAGGCAGGGCCCACACCTGGTGAGGGTGTGTGTGTCACCTGGGTGCATGGATGCACACGCATTCGGGAATGCCCACAAGCCCACGGACACTTGTGCGTCTGCTTAAAAAAAAAAAAGGTATCACCCACAGGAGCCCAAGGCATGTAAGGGAGAAAATGGAAGAGAAAAAAAGAAACAAAACCAACAGTGCAGGGCAGAACCAGGCCCAACGTTTGAAAGGGATGAGACATCGGGGTTCCAGAAGTGAAGGGTGTGGGGGCCGGTGACTCTGATGGCTGGACTTTCCCCTGCAGGGGCGGGAAAGTGCTGTGCATTCCACAGACGTGGACTGAATTCCAGCTTATCCGCCCTAATCTCTCTTATGCTGATGCCCTGGTGAGCCACGCAGCCCAGGGCCACGGGGAAATGACCCTGCTCCCAGCTGAGCTGGGGAGGGGCGGTCAGGGAAGGTGGGAAGGACCGGACAGGATAGGCACACTCTCTGGACAGCTTGGAGCCCCCCACCCTTTGACCTGGGGGGGTCCGGCCCCACTCTATCAGGGGCTCTAGGGTCCCACGAGGGGAGCGGGAGGCCTCCCTACTCCACCCTGACCACCTACCTGGTCCAGGTCATAAAGCAACTCCCGAGGGCTCTTCCCTGCCTGCTGCCAGCTGAAGCCCAAGGCGCTGTCTGCCAATGCTGTGGGGCACAAGGAGAGGGGTGTCACTGACAGTCCGCCAGCTGGCTGTGGAAGGGGTGGGAGGTTAGTCAACCTGCCTAGGCTGTTTCACAAACACTCCATCCCTCCTTGGGCCTCCCTACCTCCTGGGAGGCTTCAACAGGAGCCTTGGTCAGCCAGGACAGTGACCTTGGGGTCATCCCTGCCCTGTGTACTGCCAACCAGAGTTGGAGGGGAGAAGAGGAAAGGTGGCACCCAGCCCTCTAGTCCTCGGGGAAAGGCCTGACCACCGAGCCTCACCCACTTCCGTCCGCCTGTTCCCCCAGCTCAGAGCCTGAAGAGCTCACTCATGTGTCCGCAGGCCTGCTCTGGGTGTGGCTGGCCAAGAATGGCTGGGCAGCAGCGGTGGTACAGCCCAGCAGCGGGCTCTCTTGAGGGTCAGGAGCCCACCTTGGGCTCTTGAGGAAGCCTTGTCTGCCTTGCAGTGTCAGTAGACTTACCTGGTACCAGAACTGAGGAGGAGAACCTGCATCTCTGCGGGGAAGGGGGTTTGGGGGCTGATGGCGCTGGTCTGGGGAGACTCTGAGAGCCACAGCACTAGCTCAGCACTTAATGGGCAGCTGTGGCATCCCTGTTCTGCCCCTGGATGCCTGCTGAGTTCACTGGAACTCCATGGCACCCTTCTGCCTGCCTCCGGTTCCCTGGGACCAGGACATGCACAACAGCCAGAGGCCTGGAGGCTCGGGGCCTACCTGTGCATCGTGCTGCCTTCCCAGCATCTAGATACATCCCAGCCACTCCACTGTCATGACAGGATGAGCTGGCAGGAGAGGGCCTGAGTGTGGCAACAGCCGCCACGAGCTGAGCTGGGAGGCCCCAGGAGAGGGTGGCCCCTCTCACCACGGCCTGGACAGGTTACCCAGTGAAAGGCTTAGCTGGTGATGGAGGAAGAGCAGCGGGCATCAGGTGTATGAGGGGCAGGAAGAGCAGACTGTTGGCCCCAAAGCCCCAGCTCGGAGGCTCTTAACCTTCCCAGGACACGTCCCCTTGCCCAAGGCTTCCCATTTCCTGGCTAGACCACAGCCTGTGCGAGAATGGGTCCTATAATCCATTCCCCGTGGGCCAGGGAGGAGAGGGTGACAGGGACACAGACAGGCCCAAAATATCCATGGCCCCTGATTACAGGGCTGAGCTGCCCAGCGGGATGGCAGACAGCCATGGGTGGACAGCGGCCCACCCGCGGGGCACAGCTGGGGCTAGCTCCTCACAGCGCCCCTCTGTGGCATCAGCAGTTCCACCCCATTTCCCCAGTCCTCCCTGGTCTATATCGCTGAGGAAGACACAGCAGAACAGGCGTAGATCCACAGAGTCAGAGCCAAGAGCCCAGCCACTGGAAAACCACACAGCTCTGACAAGGGAAACACAATCAGGCGGTTTCTGGAGGAAGGAAGGAAGATGACCGGAGGGGAAGAAGGTGGGGAGCTCTCTGCAAGGACAGGGACCACCACTGGCGGGAAGAAAGAGCAGAGACAGGGACTTGTGGAAGAGCCCAACCCCAGGGAGGGCAACGAGGACCATGGCCTGGGAGACCGGGCCCAGATGCCCTGCAGGTACCAGGCCTGGTGACTGCCCAGGAGGGTGGTGATGCCAGACTAGGCCAGGACAGTGCCCACTGCAGTGCAGGCAGGGTTCCTAAGTGGATGCTGTGGCAGGATGACCAGCAGGGGAGGGGGCTGGCACCCTTGCGTGTCACCTCAGCATAGTGAGGTCAGCAGGCCGTGTGCCGGCCTCAGGCCATGGCTCACTCTCAGAGTAAGCTGGCCAGGCTGCCAGCACCAGTGTCTGCAGACTTTTAGCAATTGGCCTTCTGGGCACTGGCTTCCCAGGGCAGTCCATCTGCCTCTCCTCAGAACCTGAGGTCTCTGGCAGTGGCCTCCAGCTCTGGGGGAGGACACTCCGTGTCACGGCACAGCAGGCACACCTATGAATCCCCATTGTGCACCTTCTCTTGCCAACTGAGGCGCCATGGCACGCCATGAAGAAACCTGCACTGAGCACATTGTCCTCACTGCCCACTGCCCGAGGAGGAGGCCTCATCCTGGAATGCTGGGGTGTGCTGTCCAGAGACTGCTCGGCCCTTGGGCAGAGATTGCAACAGTAGCTTTGGGTTAATAAGTTCTAACTGGTCAGTGTGTTGCAAGACAGAGCAGCTGGAACAGCCAGGCCCCAACAACACTGACACAGGAGCCCCGTGTGGGGGGGGGCTTTCCTGCACCCCAGTGTGAGGTGCAGACACAGTAGAGCAGCCTCTGACTCCGCCTCCCTCTCTGAGCCAGTGTCATGGTTCCCTCTGGAAGGGAGCCCTGGCCCACCTACCATGGTGTCACTACTTCCAGGGCCTCTGGATGTGCCAGATCCTCACTCATGCCTGTCAGGGCTAGCCAGCACCTAGCTGCTTCCTTCCACTGCAGCCACAGCGGGGTGAGCTCAGAGCACACAGGCGCCCTGCTTTCTGGGCTCCAGTTCCTTCCCAGGCCTCTTCATCACCCCTCCACCCGCCTCAGCTCCCTTGCCCAGTCCTAGCCAGCCAGCAGGGACCGCCTGAGGGAGGAGCTTCCCCAGGGGCTAAGGCTGGGGTGGTGGGCGTCAATGTCTTGGACGGTCTTCCTTGCCGTCCCCTCTTCCACTGACCCTGGACTCTGGGTCAGGATGAGTCGTAAGGCATGGGGGACCCGGTTAGGGTGGGGTCCCATGGAGAGAGGTCCCCTGGCTTGAACAGCTGCCCTGGACCTCTCGCCCCAGACAGGGACAAGGCTGGATGTGCCTACCTGGGGCGAGGGCTCAAGGCTCCTAGGCTTGAGCCTTCATGCCTGGAAAACCTTTGGCCCTCACAAGTACAGAGCTCACCTGCCCACCCCTCCCAACTCAGGCGGGTCAGGACACCGGGAGTGAGACTCCCTGCGGTATGGCAGCCGAGCAGGAAAAGGCCTTCCAGAAGCTGTCTCCCCTACGAGTGGACCATGCCCTGCAGGCCCTCACGGCCTAAGGTCAGGAGCTCTAGCTTAAGGCCAGGTGAACCTTGGACACCCAGGGCTACCCCCAAAGACGGCCGCTTTCCCACCCACCGCGAGAGCCAGGCCTGAGGGACTGTCAGCAGGAGCCCTGCCCTGGCTCAGGACCAGGCAAACATCTAACTACTGAATGACAGGGTGGACGTGGACTAGGACAGCCACAGGCCCTGGGATCACGCCAGGACTAGGGCAGGGGACACTCAGCCCAGCCAGACTCCAGGAGCCTCTGCAGACCGCCGGCTGGCTCACGGAAAGGGCACAGGGGCTGGGAAGAGGGGCTGCGGGCGGTGGGCAGTGGTAAGGCCGCCCTGGCCTCCAGCCAGACTCCAGACTCCCGCGGTGTGACAGTCAGGGAGGAAGGGGCAGAGGAGCCAGCAGGGTGGAGAGGAGATGGAGGTCTGGGAAGGAAGGACTTGCTGTCCCCGTTCGTGGGTGGACCACGGAGGTGACCTTCGGCCTGTGTGCACGGCCGCACCGCCCCGCCGCCCTGCTGTCCCTGTCCAGCCGGGGTGTGCGTCCGCCTCGGGGTGGGGAAGGGGAGGGAGGATGGGCTCCTGCTGGCCCCCTCGGCCTCCTGGTCCTCCGCCTCTACCCGCCGTGCCCGCGTTTGTGGCGCGGGAGGCCGGGTCAGTACTGGAGGGCCGGCCCTGCCCGCGTGGATTGGGGTGCAGGGGGCCAGGGCGCACTGCCACCCCACGGAGGGACGCGAGGGACGCGCTGGGGTCCGTCGCGCTGGGGTCCGTCCCGCCGGCCCCGCGTGGAGGACGGGAGCCCCGGCGGCCTCGGTCGGGGGGCGGGGAGGAGCCGGCAGGTGCGCCGCGGAGAGGTCGAGCCCCGGGCGGGGCCGGGCGGAGGGCGGGCACTTACCCCAGCGCAGGGCGCGGGGCCCGGCGCACAGGAACAGGAGCGCGGCGCCCAGACACGCGGCCGCCAGCAGGCGCCGCTTCCCGCCGCAGCGTCTCCCCGGCATGCTGCGCCCGCCGGCCGCCCCGCCGCCCGCCCGCCGCCGGGGCGCAGGCTTTGGTCCACCGCCGCGGCCCAAGCCCCGCCCCTGCCCCGTGGCCACGCCCCTTCCATCAGGACACGCCCTCCAAGGCCCGCTCGGCCCGCCCCGCCGCCGAGGACACGGCCCCTTCCGTCAGGACACGCCCTCCAAGGCCCACTCGGCCCGCCCCTGACCGCCGAGGACACGCCCTCAAGGCCCACTCGTCCCGCCCCGCCGCCGAGGACACGCCCCCTTCCGTCAGGACACGCCCTCCAAGGCTCGTCCCGCCGCGGCCACGCCCCCACTGCCCTGCGTGGCCCCCTGGGCGGAGGTGGAGGCGCAAAGGGCACAGAGGTACTGGGCGGTACCGAGGCCCACCGGCCCCTCCTGTGACCCAAGCAGCTAGAAGCGCTCCCAGCCCTGAAGTCCAGGTCCCCGGTGCCCACGGCCTGGGGTGAGGACTGCCACCCGGAGGCCCTGGCTCCGTCCGAGTGGAGCTGTGGCTCGGGTGGTCGGGTGCTGGCCTTGAGCAGACAAGCTCAGGACAGGGCCCAGGTCCTCTGTTCAACCCCAGGGATTAGACCAAAAAAACACGATTTTTTACAGTGTATTTAAGGGAAAGCACTAAGCAAATAATAGTCATCTCCCCAGACAGGCTCTAAAGGGTGATGGCGTTTCTCACATGGCAGGGGCTGGAGGCCCAGCCCACAGCACTTGGGGTGCCTCAGCCTGGCCCAGGACTGACACCTGCGTCCTCACCTGAGCTCATGCCCCCCCCAGCCTCTCCAGACCTGTGTTCCTGAACCCCCTCAGTCCCTGACATTTTCTGTGTGTCTTGACCTTCTAGGCTGCCACTTGGGGGCCAAAGTTGCAAGCAGCGTTTCAGCCCATCGCCATCCTCAGATATCCCTGTAGACCCATGGGGAAGGTCTGGGTGTTGGGTTGGGGTGGGTGATACCTGGCTGTAGCCCAGGCTCTCCATAGCCTGCTTGCCCTCCTGCAGGAACTCACTTCTACTTGTTCACCCAACAGAACCAACACCCCCATCCTCACAGAGCTCTGAGCTCCTGTTGCCATGGAGGAAGGAAGTATGTTCAAGAGATGGGGCGGCCTGCCCCAGGGTGGAGAGGGGAACGGGGAGAGCAAGCACTCTGGTATCCCAGGAAGACACTGTTCAGACACAGGAACTGTTGCAAAGGCCTTAAGGGCACAGACATGACCAGAGTCATTGCTGAGTAACAAACTGCACTGCAAACTTGGTGGAACAAAACCGTTTGTATTTTGCTCTGTGGGTCAGGAACTGGGGCGGGCAGTGGCTTGGGCTTCTCACCAGGGTCCCGGCACACCCACGCTACTGTCACCCTGCAGGAGAGGCAGCTGTCCTCAGGGAGCCTCGGGGTGCACTCCCGCAGGGGACCAGGGTCTGGGACGGGCTGTGTGACCATTCTCTGACCTGGCCTGAGGCTGTCTCCTGTTTGTTCCCAGAATCACCCCAGACATGTGCTCAAGAACGCAGGGATGTGTTTTCAAACCACATGCAGGAGACCTGGGGCAGGTGAGAGGGAAGGGGTGAGGACAGACAGGAGTCCAGCTCCCCAGAATCCCCTGCAGTCAGTCTCTCCCTCCAGGAAGAGAAGTTGATGGTGACAAAGTCTGAGGGGGCCCTTCAGCTTCTGTGAGACCCCTTATCTTAGTGGCTTACGGTATGTGCTTGTTTCCTAGTTAAACAATTTATTAGAGGACAACTAGATTCGTGTGCCGTTGTTAAGTCCTACAGAGAGAGCTCCGTGTCCTCAGTCTGGTCTTGTAGGATCACCCTCCAGGCTGGCCTAGTCATGAACGCGAGACCCTATTCAAAACATGCAAGCAAAAAGGGCTGTGATGGGGCTGAAGTCCTGGCAAGTGCACAAGATCCTGAGTTCAAACTCCAACAGTGCCAAGAAGAAGAAACTAGGAGACTACAAAAGTTTCCTGCCTTCTGATGGATCAAGTTATGGCTCCCCTGGCTTATGGAGGAGTTATCTGTTGGGGGGGGGGTGACCGGGAGGGGATCCTGCGTTTGAGCAAGCCTCTCCACTGAGCGGGAGCCGGCTGCCAGGGTTAGCATCTGTCCCCAGGGGGAGTGCGGGGTATTTAGACAAGGGCTGCCTCGGAGGCGGTGGGTGGGCCTGACAGTTCTCCAGGCCTCAGCCGGGCCTCCATGTGGGAAAAGCAGCCCCTTTTGACCAGGAACGTCTGGTGCTGCCCGCTAGAGTCCCTAGGCGGGAAGGAGGCAGGAAGGTTGCTCCTCATCTTCCTCCCCTGCCATCCACCCCCCGTGGGGCTGTGTGTGGGAAGCGGCTCTGTCCATGGCAGCTGGAGGCAATGCAGAAATGAGGGCGCCAGTGTGGACCCCGCATTGCTGGGCCCCCAACACTGCCCCCTGCAGAGGCCAGCCACACCTGCTCTGCGGGCCGCATTCTGCCCTCTTCCAGTTCCATTAATCTGCTAATTAACAGCAGCACATTTCACTCACATTTACATAATTGTGATGAATACCAGTGCCCCAAGTGAGGTGGGGAGGGGGCAGCCGCCCTCTGAGTCCGGGGACTGCCTTGCCCGAGCCTGTCGAGGCCCCCGGGCCCCCTCCACTGAGAGGCCTCCCAGTGCCTTCCGGCTGGGGGTAGCGAACACCCAGCACTGCACTCAGTCGGGCGGGCATGGCCCCTTCCCCTCGGCCCCCACCTGCTCCTGCCTGCAGAGGGGCATCACTCCCCTGCACCCACAGCCAGTCACCTCCCACCCTGCAGGGCCAGGTGAAGGCTGCAGGGCTGGCTGGAAGTCAGGGCTGCTGCCAGGACCTGGGGTTCACTGTGGGAGAGCCCGGCTGTCCTGCAGAGCTGTGAGGGGCGTCCCTTTGGTTCATGAGGAGGGTCCGAGGGCCACCCAGGGCCCCTCCACACCCCGTGCCGGTGCCCCACCCCCACAGGCAGGGCAGAGGAGTCCAAGGGGCACAGGAGCTTCGGAAGAGTGCGTGCCAGATTCCGTCCCATGGCCACCCACCACCCGGACACAAATTCCACTACTGCCTCCTTGAGTGACACCCCCATGAGACTGCCAGAGTAAACCCCAGCTTCAGAGCCCATCTGCTCCCCAATGTTGAGTCCCCAAGGGAAGTCCCTCAAGGCCGCCCCAGCTGGCCCATCTCCCAGGCATGGGGCCTGCCCTTCCCCCAGGGCCAGGACACCTGGCTGTCAGTCATCCAGTAACGAGGGGCGGGAGGCCCATCCTGCCCAATGAGTGTCCAGAGGCAGTGCCCTGGTGGACCCTGCCGTCCTTGCCCTGGCTCTGGCGTCCCTCCGGCCTGGCTCCCCGCAGTGCTGCCTCTGCCTCCGCGTCTGCCAGAAGATATGTGCAGCCTCCGTGCGCTGTGCTCCGGCCTTCCCCTGCAGCCCCTCCCCGAGAACCGGGGCCGCCGGCCTGGGGTGCCCCACGCCCCAGTCAGGACCCCCGGGCTCAGCCCTGAAGAGGAGCAGGTAAGGCGTCGCCTCCTGGGTCTTCCGAGCTGCTGCCCTCTGGATGCCCTTGGGGGGTGGAGTGGGCAGCCCCCGTCCTGTGCCCCTGTCCGCCGGCCTCCCGGAACTCAGAGCAGGGGCACCACGGGTGCCAGGCCCCGTCACACCTCATCTTCCCTAGCGGCCAGCCTGGGGTTTCCCCGGGGTTTAGAGCTCTGGTCCCCATCTATAGATGAGGATGTGGGGCTCACGGCCAGTGCCTGAGGCCCTGTGGCCACCCCGGCGGGGAGGCGGGTGTGAAGTGGTGCCATGGCCGCCTCTGGCTGGGTGTGAAGTGGCCGAGCGCAGCCAGGTGAATGTCCACTTGGCCCGGCCCCAGGCTCTGGGACAGGAGGAACAGTCGTGCTAGCTCGCCGTCCTAGCCAACACAAACTGCTCCAAGTCGCTCACGCCTTCCTCACCTAGTGCCTTCTGAGCCCTTGGTCCACCCACTGCCATGCCTCTCCACAGACGAGGAGGTGGCCTTGTGAGACGAGGAAGTAGCCAGCGCCACCCCTCTCGCAGGCCAGCCTCACCCTGGTCTCCGCCTTGGGCCTCGTGTCCACTGCCTCCCTCTTAACAAGGGTGGCAAAGGCCACTTGGCTGCCGCATGGCCCAGGAAAATCTGACTGCAGATGCGTCATGCCCCGCTCTGCAAAGCCCCACTGGCCTGTAAGGTCCCAGGGCCTCAGCTGGGGACGTGGGGTGCTGCTGTGACTTCCATACAGCGGTGCACTGGGCAGGAGCATGTGTGCCACGCGGTGTACCCCCTTCCTAAGAGTCCACACCCCTGAGCCCCTCCCCAGTCTAGTCCTTCCTTGGGGACAAGCAGCTCGGCCCTGGCCAGCTGTGGGCCAACGATGAGCCAGGGAGGGAGGGAGGAGCTAGCCTGCCTTCACGGAGGGCAGGCCCGGGCGGGCAAGGAAGGCTGCCTGCGGGAGGGGGCGCAGAGAACCAGGAGGCCTCTGAGCAGTCGGTGTCATGGGAGGGGCTGGGTGCTGGCCTGGAGCCCTGGACCCGCTGCCCTCTGCCGACCCCCTCACAGCTGGCGCTGAGGAACGCCCTGCGGTACTTCCCATCCAGCCTGCACAGTCTGTTGGCCCCCGAGTTCGCCCAGGAGCTGCGGCTGTACGGGCACATCTACATGTACCGCTTCTGCCCCACGATCGAGATGAGGTGAGTGCCGGGACTGCGGCCGGCCGGTGGGAGGGGCCGGCGTGTCATCCAGGCAGTGTGGGGCTGCGAGCGGCCTGCACCCCAGTCCTGACCAGAGGAGGGTGGCCCTTCAGCTTCGCTGCCGTGGCTGGGCCCTTGTGCTGGGCTGTCTGGGCAGGAAGCCCGGTCTTGTCCATCTGACCTAGGGCGGGAGGGTGTGGGCGGGGGGGCTGCCCGTGGGGTCTCGAGGGCTGGGTCTCACAGTCGTGGGCCCTGCCCAGGCAGGGATTGGTGCCAGCCCTCCTGCTCTTGCAGGGCCTACCCGATCAGTCAGTACCCCTGCCGGACCAAAGCGGCTGCAGCCATCATGCACATGATCATGAACAACCTGGACCCCGCCGTGGCACAGGTGACCGCTGGGGAAGTCACCCGACGCTTTCCCAGTAACTAGAGTTCCTCCAGAGGCTACCGAGGGAGCCCAGAGGGCCCAGCCCGCTCCCGGCTCCCCACATGGCTCGAAGCCGGGGCAGCGAGGGCACTGTGATTCCAAGTTAAGAAGCAGCTACTACGTGTTTTATTTATCCCAATGTATTCAAAACGCGTTGTTTTAACGCTTAATGTAAATATTGCTGGTGAAGCACTGTTTGTTCTTCTTTACGTGCCGTGTCTCCTCTGACACTGAGGAGACACCACGCCAAGGCCACATGGGACCCAAGGCCATCTTGGATGCTATGGATCCTTCACTGAGACCCTGACGGGCTCCTCCCCTAGCCCCATCTCCTTATCCTGGTTGGTGCAGACAAAGGATAGGATCCCTCTCCCTGTCCACTGTCCCATCGCCCTTCCCCAGCCTCGTCTCAGACACCACATCTTCTGCAGTTCCCACAGGAACTCGTGACCTATGGAGGGAATGGGCAGGTGTTCAGCAACTGGGCTCAGGTACGTGCACCTGGAACCCTGTCCCGGCCTGGGAGTGGCCCTGGGGCTCATGGCTCATGGCTGGGCCCCGGTGGCTGGGTCTCCGGCACTGGAGTTGGAGATGCTCTGGCCATCTCCATTATAAAAGTGGACAGGAAGGATGATTCTTGAAGACTCCAGGAGCCTCTGGGAGGAGGAGGAGACCTGGAGGGGCAGGGCCACTGGCCAGGCCTCTGCGGGGGGGGGGGCAGAGGCCTCCGGGGGGCCCTCGCTCTCACACAACCCTGCATCGTTGCTGACCCTCCAGTTCTGGCTTGCCATGTCCTACTTGTCCAAGATGACTGAGGAGCAGACCCTGGTCATGTACAGTGGACACCCCCTGGGCCTCTTCCCCAGCAGCCCTGGCGCTCCGAGGCTGGTCATTACCAATGGCATGGTGGGTTCCAGCACCAGCGTGCCGCCGGCCCGGGGCCGGGCTGCCCAGGGCTGGACTGCGGTGGGGGGTACTGCCTGCCCGGGGCCGGGCTGTGGGGGGGTGCCTAGGAGAGGTGACACCACTGCCTCTGAACCCACAGAGCCTCAGGCTCTGTCTTGGACCCCATCGCCTGTTCCTCTCCCAGGTCATCCCCAACTACTCCTCCAGGGCAGAGTACGAGAAGCTCTTTGCTCTGGGAGTCACCATGTAAGTTGCCGTGTGGCCCCTCGCATGGCCTCCCTTGACCGAACAGCCCACACCCTTAGACACAGCCCTGGAACACAGGCCACGGCACAGGACAGCACCAGCCATTTCTTCCTTACCGTCTGGAAGTGTTGTGTACATGTGTGCTGTGTATGTGTGCAGGAGCACAGGAACACAAAATCTGGGCGCTGAGCTTCTTCCAAGTTGTGATTATGAGCTAGCTCAGACATGTCAGTGGAGAACGCACCAATGTTTCTGGGGAAGTGGGAAGTTCATTAAGGGTCCTGCCCCCCCCCCGCCTGGCACTGCCTCCGCTGCCCCCCGGGGGGAGCCCCGCCTGGCACTGCCTCCACGGCCCCCCTGGGGGAGCCCTGCCTGGCACTGCCTCTGCCCCTCTGTGCTCAGGTACGGGCAAATGACAGCGGGAAGCTACTGCTACATCGGCCCCCAGGGGATCGTCCATGGCACAGTGGTGAGGGCCGGCCATCCCTGAAGGTGGGTGGGCCCGCGAGGGGATCGTGGGGTGGACCTGAGCACCTGGCCTCCCCGTCTGCAGCTCACAGTGCTGAACGCCGGCCGTCGGTATCTGGGTGTGGACGACCTGGCCGGCAAGGTCTTCGTCACCTCTGGCCTTGGGGGAATGAGTGGGGCCCAAGCCAAAGCTGCGGTCATTGTGGGCTGCATTGGGGTGATAGCGGAGGTGAGCTGGCAAGGGGGCCTGGTTTTATCCCTCTTCCCTCTCCCCTCCCTCCCTCCCTCCCTCTCTCCTCCCTCCCCCCTCTCCCCTCCTCCTCTCCCTCCCCTCTGTCCCTCTCCCCCCTCTTCCCCTCTCCTCCCTCTGGGGGGGGGGTAGAGTGAGTGATGGTGGCCTGTGTCTCCTGGCCCTAGGTTGACAAAGCTGCACTTGTAAAACGCCACCAGCAGGGCTGGCTGATGGAAGTGACAGACAGCCTGGACCACTGCATTGCGCGACTCAAGTACGGCCTGCCCCTGGTGTGGGAAGAGGCTGGGGGCCGGACTGCCCCGACCTGAGCGAGCCCTAGCGCTGCCCCGACCCGAGCGCTAGCGCAGGGGGCCTCGCCGTGGAAGCTGGCCATAGAAGGTGGCTCTCCAAGTTCCGTTTCTCACCACGTCACCATGATGGCTGGTGTGCAGGAAGCTGTGGCGTCACTTACTTGGGGGAGCGGGGCCTCTGTCTTGCTGTCCCCGTCGCTGGGCTGCCCGGGTGTCGGGGGGCTGCTGTGTCCGGGCTGTGAACACAGGTGACGGCCATCTGTTCGGTTCCTGTGTCTTTCCAGGGCAGCAAGGAAAAAGAAGGAGGTCCTCAGCCTCGGCTACCATGGCAACGTGGTGGATCTCTGGTGGGTGGATGGGGGCGGGGTCAGTGGCCGATGCCCCCAGCAGAGTCCCCAGTGCCGGCCTGGTGCACCTTGCCCGTGCCAGCTGTGCCAGCCTTGCCAGCCTGGCCCTGCTCAGGGGAAGCAGCCGCCTGCTGCTGGGCAGGAGGGTGGGAACCGAGCGGCCACTGCCAGCCGTCCTCAGCCCGGGCTCACGGCCCGCCCTGCCCTGCCCGCCCTGCGCTCACCGCCCACCGCCGCCCCAGGGAACGGCTGGTCCAGGAGCTGGACACGACCGGGGAGCTCTTGGTGGACCTCGGGTCGGACCAGACCTCCTGCCACAACCCGTTCAACGGCGGCTACTACCCGGTGCAGCTCAGCTTCTCCGAGGCCCAGAGCCTCATGGCCTCCAACCCGGAGGGGTTCAAGCGCCTGGTGCAGGAGAGGTGGGGTGCCCCGGGCTGCTCGGAGGGGGGGGTGGCGGCACGAGCTGCAGCCAGGGCAGACGGCACCGGCTCAGCGCCCCCGGTTCTGACGCAGTGTGGACCGGGATCGCCTCACCGCCGCTGAGCTGAGGGTCAGAGAGGGTCACATGCACAAGTGCCCGCTGCGGCTGCGGGGGACAGCGACGGAGGACGGGCATGGGAGCCCTGCCTTCAAAGTCCCCAGCACAGCTTTCCTGCCGGCTCCATGCTGAGTCCATGCAGGAGGCCCTGGCTCTCAGCCCAGTGCCCTTGTTCCCGCTGGGGCTCAGGGGGTTTGCTGGTCTCGAGTGGCGGCTTGGGCGCGCTGGGTTAAGCAGATGACAGTATCCCAGGCCTTCCCCCCCCCCCCCCCGCCCAACACCAGTAGGGAGGCACAGTAAGCGTGGCCCCTGGGCTCAGAAGTCCAGAGGCCTTGGTGGAGTGGATAGGGAGCAGCGGGAAGGCACGGGGTGAGCTGAGCCCTCCCCACCCGCTCTTGCAGCCTGAGGAGGCACGTCTCCGCCATCAACAGGCTGGCAAAGGAGAAGTTCTTCTTCTGGGACTACGGCAACGCCTTCCTTTTGGAGGCCCGGAGAGCAGGTGTGCGGAGGGAAGGGGGTGGGTGGGGCCGACTCAGCCAGCCCCTCCTCCTGCCTCACTGGGGGCAGCTCGCGGGCCCACCCAGTGGGTGCTGGAGGAGGCCTGGACGCTGGTCCCGAGGGAAGCTGGGCCCCTCTTGGCCCGGTTTTTCTGAGGCTTAAGTACATGACATGCCCTAAAGAGGGCAAGTGCCATGCCTGACTTGAACCTGCTCCTGGGCTGGACTAGGGGCAGCTTTCCTTTGCCAGCCAGTTGCTTTACAGTACTAGGTCCAAAGGCCAAGAGAGGAGTCCAGGATCCATCTCCACCCTCTTTCTCTCCAGCAGGCGCAGGCTCGGGGGCCTGGGGCTGGAGCCTCTGGACCTAGGGGCACCGAGCCCTCCCCAAGTGTGTCCACACCTGGGCCTGGTTACGGGCATGGTGGCTTCCCTAGCCTGGACACAGGGAGATGCCCTGTCCCCAGGGGTCCACTCTCCTTCTCTTCTGTAGACCTTGTGGCTCCTCCCCAGCCTCGCCCTGGGCTCCTGGCTGGTCACCCTGGGTGGACGCCTGGGTCCTCCCTCTCTGTGTGATTCTGTGTGCAGGAGCAGATGTGGAGAAGAAAGGCACCTACAAGACAGAGTTCCGCTACCCCTCCTATGTCCAGCACATCATGGGGTGAGTGGGGGGCAGTGTGGGGGCTCGTGACACCCCGTCCCTCTCAGGGCCTGGAACCTGGCATTCAGGCTGGAACAACTAAAGACTCTGATCCTGTAAGGCCTGGGGGTGGGGCCAGGCACTGAGACACAGCAGGCTAAAGGGGCCCAAAGCCAGAAGAGATGTCTGAGAGAACGGGACAGGGAATGCAGGGACGGCAGCCAAGGACCTGACCTAAACAGGGTGGGGCAGCAGGGGAGGTCGAGGCCATAGCTCCACGGGACTCCGTGTGTGCAGATGGGACCCAGAGAGAAGGAGGCATCACAGTCACAGCTGACCTGCACAGAGCCGCCCTGGTGTCGAGGCTGAGCTGGGGTGGACCAGGGTGCAGCGGGGCTCTCCCTGGGGAGGGGACACAAGGATAACCCTGAGGTGTGCACCCGGCAAGGCCCGACAAGCACAGGAGCCAGGGGGACCCCAGGTCTCTGAATCCTTTGTTCTAGGCTCTTGGGCACCAAAGCTGGGTACCTGGAAAGCCTCGTTCGCTTCATGTGAACTCACCAGCCAGGTCAACACCTGAGAATGAAGTGGCCACAGTTGACAAAATGTCTTCCTGTCCCTGCCCCAGCTGCCTGCTCCTGCAGCAGGAGGCGAGGTGGTGCAGGCTGCAGAGGGCACAGAGGGTTGAGGGGCCTCAGAAACCGCCCATTCCTGCTGAGGGCAGAGCACGCGCAGTTCCAGCCTGTTTGTTTGGAGCTGTGGCCCGGGCAGCTCCAGCTGAGAGGTTTGTCCCCACAGGGACATCTTCTCCCAGGGGTTCGGGCCTTTCCGCTGGGTGTGCACCTCAGGGGACCCCCGAGACCTGGCTGTCACTGACCAGCTGGCCACTTCTGTCCTGGAGAAGGTCATCGCAGATGGAGGTGAGCTGGCTGATGGGCTCCCCGGCCCAGCTTCCGGGTGGCTCCCAGCCGGAGTCTGTTCTGCCCGGGACCCCAGGCCCAGAGGGCCTTTGTGAATCAGCCACCGGAGGTGGGCAGGCGACCTGGAGGCAACCAGGAGGCCCTCCTTGAGTGTGCAGAGCATGAGAGCGCCTGCGAACCTGCGCAGCTCTCCAGGATGGTAGTTAGGACCCGCCACTGTGCCGGTGAGCTTCCACCCCGCCTTCACCGAGCTTCCCCCCGGGTTTCGAGGTTTCCATCTGTGGTCAGTTGGCTCCGATGTCTTTGGGCCTGGGACAAGACAGGTCTCTGAGTCTGGGGTACAGCAAATTACAGCTGTCACAAGCTAGGGAGCAAAACAGAGCACGAGGGCCAGGTCCCGATGTCCCCAGAGGCCTCTCTCTTCTCCGTCGACTCTGCCTCACAGCGCCCTCCATCTCCATGGGGGAGCCCTGGGCTGGCCACTCACTCCCAGAACCTGGTTCTTCCAAACACAGCAGCCACTCAAGGTGACTGAAGCCAACAGGGCCTTTTGGCTTAGGTGGCTGGGCAGTCGTGGCCTGCCAGGGCTAGGGGCGGCTCAGGTCTGTGTGGGGCCCGGGGTGGGGGGGTGGATACTGGCCTTGTTTAATGCCTGGCAGCAGCACTTCCAATCCAGCTGCCTTCAGGCCTGTCCTGGGCCGGCCGTGCCCGTGCAGGTCCTCTTGGGTTCCCTGCATCTCCCAAGTTCATGTCGGGTTGTGCAGTGCCCAGTGACTGAGGTTTTCCTGTGCCCTCACCTCCCTGCACCTTCTTGTGCCACGGTGTTCTTGATGGATTCCGTTGATGGCTTTTGGGTCCCATCCTGAAGACGGGCAAGCGGGCACTTCCTGGGCTGTCATCACTCAGTGGCTTCTCCGTGGCCTGGTGTGGCCTCTCCCCTGGGCCCCAGATCCAGGGATCCAGGTGGGGTGCGGGGAGCCAGGTTGAGGATGGTCCTGGAGCTCCACTGCCCTCTAAGCTTCTGGAACAGCAGGTGCGGCCGGGCATCTAGCCACCCTTCCGTGTCCAGCACTTAAACTTGCCAGTGACCGCGGCCTGAACACTGAGCACAGCTCTGTCCAGGCTGCGAGGGGCCTTGAGGTCTGAGCAATAGGAGTGGCTGAAAGGATCGTGGGAGTGTAGCTCCAGTCACAGGCAGGGGGGCCGCAGGCGGGGGGGGGGCTGTTATTTTTAAGGTGTGAGTTTAATTATGGTATAGCAATCACACGTACTCGCTATTGGCTCACTCAGCTCCTAATAAGTTACCCATCTGTTCTCACAGCTGCGGGGAGCAGCTTCCTCCCCCCTGGCTCCCTCCCTCCCCCCACCCCTCATGACTGCCCTCCCTCCCTGCCTCCTTCCCTCCCTCACCTCATGGCTACCTCCCTCCCTCTCACTCTCAGACAGATCAAGCTTATTCCCATCTCAGGGCCTTTGCACTGGCTGTGCCTCTGCCCAGCTCTGTTCCCACACAGCTCTATGTGGCCTGCCCCTCAGAATTTGGGACTTGGCTTGACTGTCACTTTCTTGGGATCCTTGGATCCTGTCACCCCACCACCCCATTTTCAGCTGCTGTCAGAGCGCCTGGCACCATGTCTGGCATGCATCGGGAGCCAAGTATCAGGCCGCCATCCACACAGCCACTCCTCCCATCCGCACAGCCGGGGCCCTGGGTGGAAAGGCAGGGTGGGCCCTGAGGCCTGGCTGTGGAGGCCCAGTGGGAACCCATGCCTGAGGCGCCCCTGCCCCTTTCCTGCAGTGAAGGAGTCAGTGAAACTGCAGTACCTGGACAACATTCGCTGGATCCGAGAGGCCGCCAAGCACCAGCTGGTGAGGGTCGGGCCTGGGCAGGCAGGGGCTGGGGCCTGGGCTGGGGCCGGAGCCTGGACAGTCGCTGAGGGTCGAGGGCTTCTCAGAAGCCAGCCCTCAGGTACGGTGCTGCCTTGGGGCCTTGGCCCCTGCTGCCGCCTGGGGCAGCCATAGGGCCGGTGGCTGAGGGAAGCCAGCCAGTCCTTATAGACCACTGTGGACACTCAGTGGCCAGGGTGGATGTGGGTTAGACATGTGGCAAGCCCCAGCCACAGACTTGACAGCTGCCACCTAACTGAACGGGCCCCCAGGCCGCCGGCAGCCCTGTGGCAGGCCCGCGTGACACTTGTCCTTTCACAGGTAGTGGGTTCCCAGGCCAGGATCCTGTACTCGGACCAGAAGGGTCGTGTGGCCATCGCTGTGGCCATCAACCAGGCCATCGCCAGTGGAACGATCACGGTGACGCATCCCCTGCCTGTGGTGGCTCCTGAGGCTGCGCTCCACCCAGGCCTGGCCCCCAGCGCCCCGCCTGAGCCTCCCCAGCCCTCCAGGACAGCCCGCCGCTGGCCTCAGTAGCCAGGTGTCCAGGGAGCTTTTGCCTTCCCCTGGGCGAGGCCCCAAGGCCTCGGGGACAGGCTGCTGGCTGCCCGAGCACATTCAGTGCCGCCGCTTTCCCTCTGTGAGGCGTCTGTCCTCGGAGGCTCTCCACTCGAGAAGAATCTCAGCAGCCATCACCAAGGCCTAGAGCGGGGAGGTGACCTGCTGGGGAGGCTCACAGCCTCCCCTGCCCTCCCCAGACTGCTGCAGCCCCACCTGCTCTCACCTCTCAGGCTCAGGCCAGCGTGTGAGGAGGGAGCACCTCACCCAGCTGGGCTCCTGTTTGCTTGGCTAGGACATGGGCACAGTAGCAGTCGTGCTGTCTGGATGAGGGGGCTGTGGAGACGGTGCGCGGGGAGCGGGGGGCCATGCGGCACCCCGAATCAGACAGGGTGAATCTGTTTATAGCCCCAGGGGACAACAGAAATGAGGTCTGATCTCAACAGCAGAGTCTGCCTGGCTCCTGAAATAACCTCCCCTCGACCCCTCTGCCTGGCAGCCCTCTCCGATGTGGCCAACTGACACCTGCCCCCCCCCCTCAGGCACCCGTGGTCCTAAGCCGAGACCACCACGACGTAAGCGGCACAGACAGCCCCTTCCGGGAGACCTCCAACATCACCGACGGCTCTGCCTTCTGTGCAGGTGAGGAGAGCCATGTCATCCGCCTGCCTCCCCTCTACCCAGGAGGCCCGGGGGTCAGGGCCAGCCCCGCAACACCAGTAGACCCCAGGTCAAAACATAGTGGCCAGAGAATTAATTGAATGATCGATTTGGATTTCATTTAGAAATCAGCTGCTTTGTTGGCTTAGTTTCTGTCGTATGACGGGGTTCTGGGATCTGAGACACTCTGGTCTTGACGCTGGGCTGGCTCTGGGCAGCCAGAGAGAGCAGGGCACCTGGACCTGGCTTGCGTGTGGCCTGGTTGTGGAGGGGCTCGTGGCCGCTCCTCAGCACCACAGCCCAGCACGAGGGGCCCCTCCCTGACCTCTGTGAGGTCATCCTGGAGGAGGGGCTCTGACAGCGCATGCCTGGAGTCCGCCTCAGGCCAGCCCGTGCTGTCCTTTTAGTGGTACTGATGGATACCCTGCTCGGTTCTGTCTCCGCAAGTGCCTTTCTCTCCAGCTCAGCCAAGAGATGGTGCCAGCTCACTGCCAGCACTGGGGTCAGGGCCCCGGCCCTGTCTCCTCAGCAGAGGAGGCTGTCCTGACGGGGAGCTGGCCCACAGTCATACAGGAAAGGCCAGTCATCACATGAGGACCAGCCCGTCCCCAAGCTGAGCTCACGCAGTGCGGCACACTGGAGGTTCATGGCTAGCAGAGGACAAATCTCCTAGGTGGAAAACACAGTCTCCTAACAGCAAAGCTCAGGTCATCTCAGGTCAGGGGCCCAGTGTGATGAGTCACACCTATAACTCAAGAGACAGAAGCAGGAGGGTCAAGATCTGAGACCACTCTGAATCCAAGGCCTAAGATCCTGTCCAAACAGCAGCTAAAGCAGATGGGCTGAAGGGTATGGCAGAAGAGCCCTTAACTGGCAAGTGTGAGGTGGCATTCCAACCTCAGCACCAAAGAGAGACAGAGTCAGAAGGTCAGAGGGTCATAGAGTCAGAGTCGGCAGCTCAGCCGAGCCCTGCTCCGTGCCGGTGTCTGGAGGCCTTACCTGGAACTTAACACATCCAGAAAGTGTGCTCAGGCATGTTCAGTGGACCTGCTGGAAGCCCTGTGGGCAGCGCAGGCTGGGAACTTGGTTCAGTCTTCCTGCCCGTGATTCTTGGGGAAGTGATGCTCTGGCTCCCCCTGTCTCCCAGAACCACAGCCCATCTCATTCTTCCCTTCTTTCTGCCTTTCTTCCTTCTTGGCTGGTGTCCTGCATGAGAGCACGCCTGGGGAGCCTGCCAGCTCCTCCTGCTTCAGCCTGGGTTCTCCACACACACATGAGTGCTGTTTCTGCACTTGCCCGTCTCTGTCCCTGCTCCTGTTCCTGGAGTCGCCTGTCCCGGCTGGTACCTGCCGGCCGCCACACTGGCCCACCCTGCCCGGGGAACTATGGGGAGTGTTTTCTGTCTCTGTAGACATGGCTGTGCAGAACTTCGCAGGAGATGCCTGTCGTGGAGCCACCTGGGTGGCGCTTCATAATGGAGGAGGCGTGGGCTGGTGAGGACTGGCGTGGGCTCAGGACGGTGGCTGGGGGCCATGCCTGGGGTGGTGGCAGCTAGCCCTCTGTCAGGAGGGCTGCAAGGACTGGGTGCAGAAGGCTCCCCGGGACACAGGGTGCTCTGGCAGCCTGGTGAGGGAGAGACAGCTGCCTCAGTGGTCCAGGCGGGACCCAGAAGCAGGTAGAGAGGGCAGGGCCAGGAGACCAGAGACAGGAGTCCAGGCGTACCAACGCAGTGAGGTTAGGAGCCAGAGGCTGAGAGCAGGACGGTGGCCTCAACGCACGGACAAGAATGGCTCCCGGTGGGGATCAAGGCCCCCCCCGACTCACAGGGAAGGGACATGGGTGAGCACAGAACATGGGACAGCAATGACATGACTAAGATTCCAGTTCCATCTGCTCAGAGAGGAAGGGAAAGGTCACACTGAAGCCAGATGGAGAGTGAATGGTACTCAGAAATGAATTTATCACAACACGGCAAAAGCCAAGAACACAGGGACTCAGCCTTCAGATGGGTTAGTCAGTAAGGTTCCACATATATGAGGACCAAGTGGAAAGGAGGGATGAGAGAGACTCGGGTCACAAAGGCCAAGGCAGGGGGAAGGACTCAGTGGCCTGCCCGAGAGACAGTGCCACGGGGCGGGGGGGAGCCACAGGGCAGGCCACAGGCCAGAGCGGAGGGTCCCACTCCGAGGGCCATCAGGCAGAGAGGCTGGGGTGGGCTGCTCTTGCCCCACACCCAGGACTCCACGTGCACAGGTCCACAGGCCCCAGACCACAGCGGCTGCCGTGATGTGGTGCCTGCGCATGTGGTAGGGGAGAGGGGTGACCTGGGAACCTGCTGCCTCTTACAGGGGTGAGGTGATCAACGGGGGCTTTGGCCTTGTGCTGGACGGGACCCCCGGGGCTGAGCAGAAAGCCCGGGGGATGCTCGGCTGGGATGTCTCCAACGGTGTAAGTCCTCAGGCTTTTCCAGCGCCTCTGCTGTCCAGACTGCAGTCCGAGGCCGCGCAGAGCCCCCATCCCCTGGGCCAGTGCTACTTTCTCTGGTCCTAGAACCCAGGGATTCCCTATGCTCTTCACCCCCTAAGGCCCCACTTTTCAGGCCTATTCCCTGTTTTGTGGTTCTGCCTCTGAGCTCCGCCCCAGCCCTCTCCAGGTGAGGGCTGCTGGGAGAGCTCGTGAGCAGGCTTGGCTGAAGTGCAGCACTGGCCGGGGTGGGGGTGGGGGGGACAGCTCATGGGGACCAGCCAGGACTCAGACGGGAGGGCCTCAGCAGGCAGGCAGTGTGACATTGGGTGTGACCTGCAGGGGGAGGGAGGGGGAGGGGACTCTGACAGCCCCCAGCCCAGGGCCACGGAGCCTCCAGCACATAGGGGTTCTGGAAGGTCCATGATGGTTCCAAGATGGAGAAGGGCAGCAGGGGTGAGGCGGTGCCACGGCCCTCACCTAGGGGGACTAGATGGAGAGGCATTCTGAAGGTTGATTGTTGAGGGAAGAGAAGGGGGGGCCAGGTTCCCAGGTGGAGCTGAGGTCATCGGCAGCGATGGGACGGGAGGCGTCGTGGTCAGTTCCAGATAAAGAACTGGTGTACCAGCTAAGGCTGAGAAAGGATGGGCACACAGAGGGAAGCCCCCCGGCCCAGCCCTGGGGCAGAGGACAGTGAGTCTGGGGGCTGGCACGCGGTATGAAGCTCACGGTGATGTCGACACAGCTTCTGGACGCCCCCTCCCCAGGTGGCCCGGCGCTGCTGGTCTGGGAGCCTGAAGGCCTACGATGTCATCTGTCAGACAATGCAGGAGAACAGTGGCTTGGAGGTGACGCTCCCACACCAAGTGGAAGATGAGCACCTGCTCCAGCAGGCCCTGCAGCCCTGAGAGGAAGCCGGATCCTCCCTGCCCCCTCTTCCCGTCCATCCCTCCCCTCCCCCTGCGCTCAGCTGTCCTCACCCCACTGGCCACACAGCCACACACTGCATGGTCCTCAGAGTGCCCTGGGCAGGCCACTGTAGCTACCCCACGCCACAGACCATGACCATACCCTGGATGGGGACACCTGACCTGCAGGCTGAGTCCTCCAAGCTGCCGTGAGGCGGATTCCAGCTTCCAGGAGGACCCCAGCGGGGCCCTCCGAAGCCTCCTGGGGCTCTGGCTGACTCCAGCAGCCTCTCTGCCATCCCACTGCAGGCTTACTTCCCCATCTCAGCTTGGCGGCCTTCATCGTGGGACTCCACAGGCCAGGCCCAGCCACAGTCACCCAGTCCTGCCCAGACTGTGCATACCCCCAGCCCCAACTGCATCGGCGACATGCCGTCAGCATAGTGCAGGTGCCTGCTCCCGATCACACACTATTTCTAGTGTCCAGACACAAGGTGCCCAGACTATGTGCCCCGATATAGATTGTCCTCCCTGGCTCTGGGCTAGCTATGGAATGTTTCGTCTTGGCTACATGCCAGCTATAGGATGTTTAATGGTGATAAGCCAGCTATAGGATGTTTGGCCGTGGCCGGTTGATATCTCTAGTGTCCAGATTCCTTGCTCCCAGCCCCTTCTCTGGTCTTCAGCTCCCTGCATCGCATAACTGCTCCCCCTGCCTGAGAGCAATTCGCTTTTCTCTACTGCGCGGGAGACCGGCCCGTCTGCTTTGGACGATAAATCTTGTTACATGACTTGTGTCCATGTGGTTTTCCGGGTCAGTTCTGATCCCTCCCCTGCTCCACTGCTGCTGCCCAGCAGTACTTCCTGCTGTCAGTGCTCCTGGACTGCCCTGGGCGGGGAAGTGGAGATGAATCAGAAAGCCGTGTGAGTGCAGAGAGGGGCGGCTATTGCTGGGGGAAAGCAAGAGAGGTGGGGCTGTCCAGGCCAGCCCCGCATGCTCCATGGAACACAAGCCCAGGGCCCCTCAGGACAGATGAGGCTGGAAGTAAGGCTGGCACTCCTGCCCTGGTGTCACTGGGTGATGGCTGGATCTGAGCCTCGTTCCACACTCTTCCTGGCTGTGGACCTTTGGAGGAATTTCTATTCCAGGGATGGAGAATATCCCGCACATATGCAGTGTAAGGCCACCAAAATAATTTGATATACAATAGGACAAACACACGTGCTTTCTGCCCACCTTCCTGTACTATTCTGCATGGCCTACAACTGCTGTTATCCACAAGTGATTCTTTAAAAATATCAGACTCTCTTTTTCCTGAGTTTATGTATTCTGGAAGGTAGAGCCTCTTCAGATGGGTGATTTGCAAGTTCTTCTCCATTCTGAGAGTAGTTGTCTTTTCACCTTCTTTTGGTGCACTTTGACTTTTTTTTTAGGGGGGGGGATCAGTTGTGGGGCTTGAACCCTGGGCCTGGGCCCCGTCCCTGAGCTCTTCAGCTACCACCCTACCCCTGGAGCCACAGCACCGCTTCCAGTTTTCTGGTGGTTAATTGGAGATAAGAGTCTCATGGACTTTCATGCCTGGGGTTGGCTTTGAACAGAGATGCTCAGATCTCAGCCTCCTGAATAGCTAGGATTATAGGTGTGAGCCACTGTGCCTGGCTGTACTTTGACATTTAAAATTCAAGTTTTTCAAAAATTCGGATGTAGTCCAATTCTACATTTTTCCTTCTACTGCCAGATAAGCCTTTTCTATTATATAAAACAAAATTCTCCCTTGGATTTTTTTTTTTGGTGAGTCATGGAACTTGAACTCTGGGCCTGGGCACTGTCCCTGAGCTCTTCAGCTCAAGGCTACTGCCCTACCCCTTAAGCCTCAGCCCCACTTTCCATTTTCTAGTGGTTAATTGGAGTCTCGTGTTCTTTAGTGCTTGGGTTGGCTTTGAACTGTGCTTGTCAGATCTAAACCTCCTGAGTAGCTAAGATTATAGGCATGAGCAACTGCACATACATACAGTAGTTTCGTGTCTTACATTTACCTTTTTATCTATCTTGAGTCATTCTTTTTGTTGTTTATTTTATTTTTGCCTATGTTGAGAGTTTCAGGCTCAATTTCATTCTCTTATATGTGGATCTCTAGCTCTCATACACTGAGAGTTAAAAAGATAACGGTGTCCTGCATTGAATGGCCCAAGGATGGTATAAATTCACAAATTCTTACACCCATGACAGATGTTCTCTGGTTTTAAAAGCCTCGTATGCCTTATTTTAGAATACCTTTACTAAAATGGGCACCGTTGGCTCATGCCTATAATCCTGGCTGCTCAGAATCAAGGTTCAAGCCGGTTCAGACAGACAAGTCCACACAACAGTAATAAACCAGAATGGAGGCGTGGCTCGAGGGTCGGAGTGCCAGCCACTGGTGGATGGCCGGTGAGAGTGGGGCCCTGAGATCAAGCCCAGCGCACACACACACACACACGCACACAAAGCTCCCTCCGGCCACACTTTGTATCCCTTCTCTTCCCTGTGCCAAGCGCTTGTCCACTGTGGTCGGCCAGCATTCCCGGACACGACAGCCGGACGCACAGACACGAGCCGGGCTTCCACGCTGGCAGCGGGACTGCAGTGTGGGCCTTCGGAGCTGGGCGCCCCGCCCCCGGCGCCCCGGCCCCGCCCCCCGGCGCCCCGGCCCCGCCCCCGGCCCCGCCCCGGAGCCCCGCCCACGACCCGCAACCCCAGACTCTCGCCCCCGCGGCCCAGCAAGCCTCGCGCGCCGCGGCCCCGCCCCCAGCAGCGGCTCCCCGGAGCCCCGCCCCGAGCCCCGCCCCCGCGGCGTCGCGCGCACGCCGGGGAGGGGCGGGCCGCGCTTCCTCGCAGGCGGCGGCTCGGTGGCCGCGGCCAGGACAAGATGGACCTCCCGGCTCTGCTCGCCGCCCCGGCCGCGCGCGGAGACCAACATGGCGGCGGCGCCCCGGGCCGGCCTCGGCGGGGCGCGGGGCCGCCCCTGGGCGCGGGCCCGGCGCGCCGGCGCCTGCTGCTCCTGGGAGACCCGGAAGATGGCGGGCCCGAGCCGGGCCGCGGCGGGGCCCCCAGGCCGCTGCGTGAGGAGGGCGGCGGGCCCGGCGCGCCGGCGCCCGAGGACGGCGGCGGCGACTCCTTCGTGGTGCTGCTGGAGGTGGCGCGCGGGCCCGCCGAGGCCCCCGAGCGGCGGGAGCCCGGGCCGGGCCCCGGCGCGAGCCCCGCGGGCCTCCCCGAGCCGGGCCCGGGCGGCCGCGCCGCCGCCCCCGGCGCCGCCCTGGCGGGCACCGTCCCCCTGCACGACCGCGACCTGCTGGTGCGCTTCGACCGCGGCGTGCTCACGCTGTCCGCCGCGCCGCCGCCACCGCCGCCCGCCCGCGGCCCGCCGCGCCCCGGGGGCCCCGCCGCCGCCGCCCGCCGCGGGCCCGGCGCGCCCGGCTACCGCTGCCCCGAGCCGCAGTGCGCGCTGGCCTTCGCCAAGAAGCACCAGCTGCAGGTGCACCTGCTGACGCACGGCGGGCTGCGCGGCCGGCGGCCCTTCAAGTGCCCGCTGGACGGCTGCGGCTGGGCCTTCACCACCTCCTACAAGCTCAAGCGCCATCTGCAGTCGCACGACAAGCTGCGGCCCTTCGGCTGCCCGGCGGGCGGCTGCGGCAAGAGCTTCACCACGGTCTACAACCTGAAGGCGCACATGAGGGGCCACGAGCAGGAGAGCCTGTTCAAGTGCGAGGTGTGCGCCGAGCGCTTCCCGACGCACGCCAAGCTCAGCTCGCACCAGCGCAGCCACTTCGAGCCCGAGCGCCCCTACAAGTGTGACTTTCCGGGTAACGGCGGGCACGGGCGGGGTCCCCAGCGCCCCCGGGGTCGGTGGACCGGTGAGGTCTGGCGGAAAGAGGAGGCGGCGAGGGGCGAGGACGGACCGGGCGCGCTGCCCGGGGTGGTTTAGCGCCCTGTCCACCTCGCTGGTTTGACCCGGTGGTTCCCAGCCGCACCCTTTTCCTCTGACAGATGAGACGCCCAGGCTGATGGGGGGCAGAAAGCAAATCGCGGCTGCCTGGTGGATTTTCATCCACCCCGCTGACCTGCAAGGGGCCCTTGTGGGTAGGCTGTGAGAGTCTCCCCCAGCTCAGCGCGGGGTCCCGAGGTTGGCAAGTGGCAGAGGGCTGAGTTCCCCGTGCTCAAGAGAGTATTTCTAACCGGCACTGGAGGAGAGGGGGTGGCCCCTCTCTGTGGAATATGGGCTGTGGGGAGGGCTCCAGAGGCCGTGGACGTCACTTGAGTGAAGTGCCCCGGAGCTTATCAACAATATGCGCTCTCTACTAACAATGCGAGTCATTCAGAGAGTACCATGAAAACATTCACGATCCTGGTATCCTCTTCTCCCCTGTGGGTGGACTGTGTGGTTCTGGAGAGCATCGGGCCACTGCCTGCAGACCTCTCCAACCAGCTGGTGAGAACCTGGCAGGAAGGTCGGGGATCCAGGCGCCCCTCAGAAGTGTGTGATGGTCAGTCGGGCCACTGGTGGAGAAGCTGGAGAGGGGCAGGTGATGCCCCACTGAGTGGTCCAGCTGTGTTCTTGACAGCCTGAGCCAGGGAGCAGCAGTGGGAGGGGTGGGGGGCTACAGTGGGCTGAAAGGACATAAGCACCTGGAGGAGGGTGTTAAGGTGCCAAGTGTGGTTCAGACTTTCAAGGCCCCAAATAGGAAGGGGGTAGGGAGGGCAGATTGAAGCCAGAAAGGATTTGGGAAAATCACCATTTCTCCACAGAATGCTGACTCCCCCCCCCCACCGGGGGCGGCGGGTGGGGGGTGGGGGGGAGGTAGATTCTTTGCAGTGCTGTGTAGTATATTTCTGTGTGGTGGCTCACAGGTTCTCTGATAACATGAAAGCCCTGAGAAGAGCTGCTGCTAAAACCTTTCAGCCCCATTTCCCACCTACTTGAGCACTGAACGCTTCATCAAAGGAGAAGTGTTAATACAGACAGTCTGAGGTGTAGGTGGCACAGCAGGAGCTGTGAAAAAAGGTGGAGGTGAAAGAAGGAGCCTGGTGGGTGAAGGGGACAAACACAAACCTGAGGAGAAAGAGAAGCCAGGCGGGTGTGAGGCAGGTCATTTCTGAGGCTGGCTGGTGGAGAAGACTGAAGTGCAGGGAATGCAGCATCGCCTAGAGGGGTGAATCTTAGCTGTTAGGGGGCTTTGCACCTGTTTACAGCTCAACTGCTCCAGACAAAATCTTGTTCTGCTGCTCAGTTTCTCTCTTGGGGTATTCTTGGTTTTCATGAACTGCATTGACATTTATGTTTATGAAAAATACACCTAATGTGTGTGAGATTGGCACACAAGTGGATGGCTGAGATTGGAGCAATCTCTCGCCAAGTTAGTTACCTTGCAACAGGGGGCCTGTGTGCACCTGCAAGCCTTACAGCTCAGCCGCTACTGCTTGGCTGTTGCAAAGCCCAGCATTTATGTTCAGGACCTTCTAGAAAGGGGTTCTCTGTGATGATGACCCACGTCCGTCCTAGGTTGTGACTAGTGTTGGGTACACCACTTGCTTTTTGTCCTCCAGTGAGCAGGGTTTGTGCTTTCTCCTCCTAGGTTGTGAGAAGGCCTTCATCACAGTGAGTGCCCTGTTCTCGCATAACCGAGCCCACTTCAGGGAACAAGAACTCTTTTCCTGCTCCTTCCCCGGATGCAGCAAACAATACGACAAAGCCTGTAGACTGAAAATTCACCTGAGAAGCCATACAGGTAGAAAGCTAGAGAACAGAATCCTTTGGAGCCAATGTTTGTCTCTAGGAGCTGTGGCCGTTCTGCTTATTCTCTGTAATTTCTATTTTTTCACAAGGAGAAAGGCCGTTTATCTGTGACTCGGACAGTTGCGGCTGGACCTTCACCAGCATGTCCAAACTTCTCAGGCACAAGAGGTAACCCTTACATGTTGGCATGTATTAGCAGTTAATGAACTGTTAGTAGCAAAAACCTATTAATGGGATACCTGTAGCATTTTTTTTTAGTTTATTTTAAAGAAGCACAGTATAGATTCTTTTTTTTTTTTTTTCTGTTGGTCTTGTGGCTTGAGCTCTGGGTCTGGGCGTTGTCCCTGAGCTCTTCAACTCAAGGCTACTGCCCTATCCCTTGAGCCACAGTGCCATTTTCTGTTTTCTGGTGGTTAATTGGCGATAAGAGCCTCACGGACTTTAGTGCCCAGGCTGGCTATGAACCTCGGTGCTCAGATCTCAGCCTCCTGAGTATCTAGGATTACAGGTGTGAGCTACTACGTCAAACTCACAGTATAGAGTCTTAGGAAACTGGACAATTGTAACAAAAATTGCTAGCATCTCCCCACCTAAAGGCAGTGTTTTTCTGTGTCTACTGTTGTGGTGTGTTGGGTGTTTTGTTTTGTTTTTTAACTTAGGTGGCATACTTTATATGCAATTCCATTTTTTCCTTGTCAGTTGTCATAGAATAAGCTTCCTTGAGTCACTGCAAGTGTCCACTGTCACCACTGGGAATTCCACTGCACACACACCCCGTCCACCCCGTGCTTGTGACATTGCATACCTGTGATGCTGCATAGATATCCCATTGCACCCCACACCTATGACACTGCACTTGTTTTTCTCCCTGTTGTGCCATGGAGCAGGGGCTGGTCTAGGGTGTTTAATATGAATGGGGTACTTTGGGAAAGACAGTCTTTCCAAGGTGGCTTAGGAAGGTCCTTTTGGCATTGCATCTGGTGCCCTGCCTGCCCTTCTCGCAGCCCTCCATGGTCTGGAAAGCTTGTTGTTCTAGGGAAACATGGGAACGCCTCCTCAGGGCATTTGGGATGTGGCTCTTCTAGGCTGATGCAGCACTAATTGTTCTGTGACTCTTTATGGATCCGCTGAATCATTAGAGTTTCTAATTGTGGGATGTTTAAATTGCCAGTCTCATGTGGACTAGAGATCACATAAAGGTTTTCTGAAATGAAAACATGAGAAGGGGTGTCAAGGTTCGAGAAGTAGTGCACCTACTACCTGACGAATGTAACTGTAACCCCTTTAGACCATTTAAAAAAGGTTTTTCTGAAACATACCAACCGTGCTTTGAACGGAAAGCACGTGCAATTTTGCATATTTTGCAGAACATTAAGCCGAGACGCCCCTCGGGCCTGGGAGCTGTGTGAGTAATGAGTGCCCTTTGCTTTCCCCGGGCAGGAAGCACGACGATGACCGCAGGTTCACCTGCCCCGTGGAAGGCTGCGGCAAGTCCTTCACCAGAGCCGAGCACCTGAAAGGCCACAGCGTCACCCACCTGGGCACAAAGCCGTTCGAGTGTCCCGTGAAAGGTAGGGCTTACACACTGCGGTGAGCTGTATTGTTTATTCGGTTCACTGAGTGGATCAAGCGCGCTGTCCTAGGACTGCATATTAGAAAGATTACAGGAGGAGAATCCTTTTCCTGTGTCTTCACTGGCTGTCCATGGCTCTCGTTACATGATGTGTGCAACCCGGGCTTAGGGATTCCCACGTGTCTGACATTGAGTTTGAACTTGCTTATTTGGTAAGCAGCTACTCTTGTGTCAGGCAAGTGGTGGAGCTGGATTTGCTTTTTTTCTCCAACTTTCTGGAATTTTTACAGTACTTCTGGTATCCAGAGCAGCAGGTAATGAGTACAGTTCTTAGTGGACAGTGGTGCCCCTTTCCTCACTCTTTCCAGATTGACTCTTTAAAGGAGTGTGAGGGTTTTTCTTTAAAACGCTGAAGGCGTGGCTCCTTACCAGACTTGCTATGTGGCCTGTGGGTGCCACCCCTGCCACAGTGTCCTTAGGTAGAGAAGTAGTAAAGATCCTCTTAGAGCGGAGACCAGCTCCTCGAGTACAGCAATGTCACACAAGCAGTGGAGCCCAGATGCACTTCCTCCTCGGGTCAGCCTTGCAGCTGGCTGT
Source organism: Megascapheus bottae (assembly GCF_031878675.1). Classification (NCBI taxonomy): domain Eukaryota; kingdom Metazoa; phylum Chordata; class Mammalia; order Rodentia; family Geomyidae; genus Megascapheus; species Megascapheus bottae. Next base: position 8,738,790 of record NC_143541.1, on the reverse strand, counting down.
GAGCAGGTGTTACACGGAGCATGCAGGCCATAAGTGGGGCAGAGAGGACTCCCTGTACTGCTCTGCGGAACGAGGATGCCCTCACCAGGTGCTGACAGATTGTGTTGTATATGTGAGCTGTGGAAGGAGACAGAATCTTCGAGGGACAGGAAAAGTCAGACAGTTCAGTGCGTAACAGAATAGGAGTCCTAGAGTCACACCACCTTTGGACTCAGGTCCCAAGTCTGCCACCTTACATGGCTTCTGGGCCTGGTACAAGCAGCCTGAGCTCTGTTCCCCGTTTCCTCATCTGTCAAGTAAGTGTTACCTGGTAGGGTTGTTATGAAGGTTCAGTTGGTAGAAAACATGAGTACATGTCAGTTTACTGTTACTGTTTTGATTAGTGTTAGTGGGGTTTTTTTGGTCTGTTTATTCTCATACCACGTTTGCTTGCTTAGCTGGCATTCTATCACTTGAGCCATACTTCCAGCCCAACCTTTCCTGGCTATTTTGGAGATGTAATCTCAGATTTTTTTCTGCCTAGACTGACTTTGAACTGCAGTCCTCCAGATCTTAGCCTCCTGAGTAGCAAGTATTAAAGGTGTGAGTCCCAGTGCCTGGCTTTTTTAGCCTAAGACCTTGTTTCACAAATAACTATCACATGGAGACCAGAGCCAAGCCCACACTGTTGTATGTGGATCCTCTGCTTGGCTTTGACCCTTCAGGCTGGAAAGAGTCGGAGAGTAGAGGAAGGATTTGAGAGCTTCATGATTGGTGAGGTAAGCTGATTCTATTTGGAAAGAGCACTGGTTGAATTCTTACTGGGAAATAAAGGTGGGTCTTTTTTGAAAGTCAAAATGTAACCAGGTGCTGGTGCCTCAGGAGGCCGAGATCTGAGAATCCAGGTTTGAAGCCAGCCTGGGCAGAAAAGTCCCTGTGAGACTCTTAATCTCCAATTAACCACTCCAAAACCAGAAGTGGTGCTGTGGCTCCAGTGGTAGAGCGTTAACCTTGAGCACAGAGGCTTAGGGACAGGGCCCAGATCCTGAGTTCAAGCCAGGATAGACAAACAAGGCTGCCGTCCTCAGGGCATGATGGGCTGTTATAAGAAGATCAGATGAAATAGGCCAGAGTCAGGGAAGTAAGGTCCTTGGCTGTCTAGGAGCTCCTTTCAGACGAGGTTTGTCCAGGTCTTGTTTGTGGGTAGCTATTGATGTATTTGATCCTGGCATAATGCTTTACACTAGTATCCCCATTTTACAGAGACAAAACGAAGTTCTGAACAGGGCAGACAATGGGTCTCAGGCCCCACAGGTGTCGATCGATGGCTGAGCTGAGCCCTCAGCTACACAGCTCGCTCTGCTGTGGCTCTGTCCAGGGGTGGCATTCGACACGCATTAGGGACCTACTTGAGAACTGGTCCTTAGCTGTGTACCAGCCTCGTGAAGAGACTCAGTTTCAGTGCGGTGTGGAGAGGTTACGACTCTGAACGGTGCAGGATTGCAGCTACTGATGGAGTTTTGGTGTGTCCAGGGTAGTTATCAGGTCTGGTGGTCACACTGCACCTTAGATGCTGCCGCCACGGGCAGCATCGCGCTCTCCCCGGGCCCCGTCCTGTGCTGGTGGTGGACACTCACTGGTGCTGAGGAACGCATCCCACGGTCCCCCTCCTTCCTCCTCACACGCTCCCCACACCCTCAGGGCTAACTCGTTCCCCTTTCTGTTCCAGGATGCTGTGCGCGCTTCTCAGCCCGCAGCAGCCTGTACATTCACTCAAAGAAGCACCTGCAGGATGTGGGCGCTCCAAAAAGCCGCTGCCCTGTGTCCAGCTGCAACCGACTCTTCACCTCCAAGCACAGCATGAAGGCCCACGTGGCACGGCAGCACAGCCAGCACCCAGGTCTGTGTGCCCTCCCCGAGCCTGCAACTGCAGAGATGTGACAGAGCACACAGTGCCCCTCCTCCCACCTCCCCCCAGAGCTCAGCTGGCACAGCCAGGCGGCTTCTTCCCTTTCTCATGCCCCACCGTCTCACCTCTGCCCCTACTCCTCTGTGCTTCTTGAGACCAGCCTTCACATCCTGTGCCTGCCCAGGCATCATCTAACCTGTCTTCCCTGGGGCCAGTGTACTCCGGCATTTCCAGCTTCCATCTTTCAGCTCCCTGCTGCTTTCTCAGTCCTGTGAGAAGTAGACTCCAGACTGCAGAGGACAGTTCCTTCAGGAGACAGGAAGCCTCTATCCCAGAGCAAGGCTGTGTTTCGGGAAGAACAAGGCGGTGGGGAGGAAAGAAATGACCTCAGTCCAGGACAGGAGGGTTCTGAGCATGAGAGGGCCTGTCACTTGATCCCCTGTGGCCAGGGCCTTCAAAGTCCACAGTCCTCGGGGCGGCAGCAGGGAGCACCTGGCTCCCAGAGCATTCCAGACACCCTTCTTTGTGGGGTGTGGTGGGATCTGGCTGAGGAAGTCCTGGCCAGCTGTCCAGTTCCTGCCCAGTCTGTGGTGCCTGTGTGAAGCTCTGACCAGGCCCTCACGGTGGCCTGTGAGGCATGGCAGGAGCAGAACACCAGTGTAATAAGCACCGTTTCTTCTCACTCCGGGCTCCTGGATAGGGAGCCACTAGTTGATGGAATGAAATACCTTGCCAGAGTGCCCAGCGCAGAGTTCTGGTGCTACAGTGCCCAGCGCAGAGTTCTGATTAGTTGAATCTCAGTGACTGTTTCTCTCCTCCTCCTCCTATTCTTCCTCTTCCTCCTCTTCCTCCACCTCCTCTTCCTCCTCCACCTCGTCCTCCTCCTCCTCCTCCTCTTCCTCCTCTTCCTCCCTCCTCCTCCTTTTTTTCTTCTTCAGTGACACTTGGACCCCTCAGAGTTCACAGCAGTTGCCCTTCTGCACTTGCCCTTCAGGAAGTGTCCTTGTGGTTAGGAAGGACAGGTGTCCTGGTTGCTCAGTCCCCAGGCCCTCGCTCAGCTCTGCTGGTGCTCTGGTACCGTGGCTCACACCATTCTCTCCCTTGTCCTAGGCTGACCAGGATGGGAGCGGGCAGGGGCTCAGGGCTACTCAGATGAGCTCGTATCAGATGCTCTAGCTGTTGGTGAGACTCTCTTAGGATAATACCCTGTGCATCCCAGCCTCATGCATACTGTGTGTGTTGGTACTTGTGTGTTCTTCCTCCCGCCATCTATCAGAGCGGAGAACCAGGCAGTCAGGAGCTCAACGTCTGACTGCGTGGGGCTGTGTGGGCCCTGCGTGGGGCTCAGTCCACCCTCGCAGCAGTCCAGTGCTGCTGTCTGGACAAAGACCAGGTCACACCCCTGGGAGGAAGTGCCTGAGCTGGGGTCTCTCAGCCTGTGCTGCCTCTTGACGTTCTCACAGCGTTCACTCAGTGGCTTTCCCAGGCGTTCCTGGCACACATGCGCTCTCCAGGTGATGGATTATGGAAGTGATGGATAAGTAGCTGGGTAAAAAATTCATATAAATTGGTAACTCTGTTCACTCTGAGATTCTTAACTTCACAGTCAGTTGAATCGAGATAGATAGTTTTTGGATAAGTAATAGTTCTGCAATTAGAATTTCTCAAAAAATTGCCGATTCCCCTAAAGTGTTCCATTACTTATGAACTTTTGTAAAGTGACTAGTTAAAGAAGACGCCTTCTAACTTTGTTTCTGTTTTTGTTTGGTCTGGAGTAGGTTTCTTTCACAGGTCTGTGTTAAGAATACATATCTGCCTGTGGAAGGTGGAAGTTTGTGGTTAGTGGCAGTTGGTGGAGGGAACTTAAACAGAAAGCCCCTCCTCTGCCCAGTGCCGTGCCCTGGGGCGCTGCAGTTCAGCACCAAAGCTGTGCTGGACACTCTGCTGCCCTAGCCCGTTGTGTTCTAATTATGTTTGCTCAGGGCTCTAATTATTCCATTTGGGGTGCTTGACCTGTACATGCCCATAAACCCCATCTTGAATGTTCATTGGTGTTCTAAGGAGGTGACCAGAGCCTTGGGCGTAGACAGTGCTCTACCCTTTGAGCCATGTCTTCAGTCCTAAAACTTCTTTATTTATGGTCCTGGGGCTTGAACTCAGGGCCTGGTGTTGTGCCTGACCTTCTCTGTGCTCAAGGCTAGCACTCTACCATTTGAACCACAGCACTACTTGTGACTCTTTCTAGGTAGTTCATTGGAGATAAGAGTCTCACAGCCTTTCTGCCTGGGCTGACTTTGAACTGTGATCCTCAGATCAGCCTCTTGAGTAGTGAGCATTAAAAGTGCGCTGGCTCTAAAACTTTTTTTGTGTGTGAGTCATGGGACTTGAACTCTGGGCCTGGACACTGTCCCTGAGCGCTTCAGCTCAAGGCTAGTACCCTACCCTTGAGCCAAGACCCACTTTCCATTTTCTAGAGGTTAATTGGAGATAAGAGTCTGAGGTTCTTTTGTGCTTGGCTGGCCTTGAACCTTGATCCTCAGACCTCATCCTCCTGAGTAGCTGGGATGACAGGCGTGAGCCACCGAGCCCTACTTCTAAAACTTTTTGAAGTATGTTTATGTTTGTTATTCTCCCAGGGGTTTTGTGATTATTCAGAGTAGTCAGTTGAGTAGTAAATAACCACTTGAAGGACTCTAGCTGAAGGAAGGTTCCTTAGAACTTGGCCCTTCTGTGTAAGGGCCAGGCATTACTGGGCACTGCAGGAGCTGGTGAGTCCGACTAACGCCACCCTCAAGCGATTGTTGATGAGACGGGAGGGAGTCAGAGGTTGGAGCTATGATGGGCACAGGGACACATCTCCAGGACACCTGGGAGGGCCTGAGCTCGGGCATTTGCCTAGCATGGAAGCTTTCCACGCAACCCCTTTTGTTCCCTTTGATTTATTCCAAGATGGTGCAGAGAAATCCCTGCCATTGTGGGGATTTGAGGCACCTAACCTGTCTCAGCCGTCCCTCTGCCTAGAATCTGTCCGTTGCGAGTACTGTGCCACCAGCGGGCTGTTTGGTAATAAACCTCAAGGTCCAGAGAAAGGAGAGTAAATGTTGGCTTGAGAAAAGCAAGATTTCTTAGTCCTCGCCGGACCCAAATAACTGGAGCGTTCATTCCTTTCACAGACCTCGGGCCTCACTTGGAAGCTCCGAGTTCCCTCACACCCAGCAGGGAGCTGAGCAGCGCCGGCCAAAGCGAGCTAAGCAACATAGATCTGGCAGCTCTTTTCTCTGACGCACCTGCGCAGGGGAGCAGCTCTGCCAGTGTGTCGGACGCGGCTCTGGACTCTGGGATCCTGACCATCGACGTCACCTCTGTGAGCTCGTCTCTGGGGGCAAGCCTCCCTACGAGTACTAGTTCCTTAGGGCCCATGGACCCTCTGGTTCTGGTGGCCCACGGTGATATTCCTCCAAGGCTGGACAGCCCTCTGGTTCTGGGAACAGCAGCCACTGTCCTCCAGCCAGGCAGCTTCAGTGCAGAGGACGTACAGGCCATGGGCCCGGGAGCAGTAGGCTGCTTGGTGGCTCTGCCAGTGAAGAACCTGGCTCAAGACACGTCGGCCTTGACCTCTACCGGTCACTTAGTCCCCGTCACCACACCGTCCTCTCCAAGCACCTCTCAAGACATGGCCAGTGCTCCAGTGAAGGTGGAGCGGGACTCGCTTCCTGTCCCTGCAGTGGTCAAGCAGCATGGCGAGAGCCGGGGGCTGCCCCTGTCTGTGCTCTCCAGTGCCCAGAGAGACACAGCGCCCGGTGCAGGCTCCGGCCTCCTCTACCTGGTATGAAGCTCGCTGTGTCACTCAGTTCTCAGGACGCTGGGAGCTGCCCTTCTCTATGCAGACTCTCCTTACTGGTTTGCAAGAGGACGGAGCCCTGTGCTGTAGGTCTGGAGATCTGGAACTGGCTAGTTTGAGTGACCTTGAGCAAACCAGCCTATTTGAGCCTTAAACTCTCAGTTATTTCTAAAATAAGGGGATTTGGCTACGTGATTTCTAAGGTTCCTTCTAGTTGTGTGACTCTGTGACTGTGTTTCCTTGAAAATTTCGTGGTGCGTGTCATTATGTTGAATGTTGTCTCTCTGTGCTCTTTATAATGACATGTCCTAAGAGAGGGCGAATTGCGGCATAAACTACCTTTAAGGTTCAATGAAAATTTTAAAACATGCCAACATAGTTTTTTAGTTAGAATTAAGAAACAGTTAAACTGATTTATGAGCCCTTGATCTTGGAGGGTTACAGAATACTTTTCCAGGATTGAGGCTAGGCAGTTATTACAGCTGTATTTATCTGTAATTTAATTTAAAGATGATTATTATTATTATTATTTTTTTTTTTTTTGCCAGTCCTGGGCTTGAGCTCAGGGCCTGAGCACTGTCCTTGGGCTTTCTTGAGGCTAGAGCTCCACCACTTTGAGCCACCGCACCACTTCTGGCTTTTTCTATATATGTGGTACTGAGGAATAGAACCCAGGACTTCGTCCGTGCTAGGCAAGCACTATACCACTAGGCCACACTCCCAGCCCTAATTTAAAGATTATTGGAGAGAGTTTTTCTTTCCTCAGTCATGCAGGGTCCTGCATTTGTGGTGTGGCTAGATTTTGTGGATGACATTGTTTTTAAAATGTTCACTTGCATTTTCCTATAACTTAAAATGTTAAGTCTTCTGCGTCAGGATCAGGTTCGAGGGGAGCTAGTAACTGATGTTCCGATTCTTCTTTGAGAGAAGCTTGGTCTCTCTCTGATCCTGGTCACTCACTTGTCGTGGCACAGACACACCAGCTAGCAGGTGCTTCGGGTGACAGAGGGTGAAAGGCACTGCGTGACTAGTAGGGATAGAAGGTACCCACAGGTCAGACCTAAGCAGGGGCCAATCCCTGGCACTGGGAACCAAGCACTTGGGCTGGCCTGGGTGGAGACAGAAGAGCCTGGGAGAACTTGTTCCTAACCTCTTGTTCATTTTCTCGGTAGCTCCCTAGCTTCTCTGAGCACAAATGGTGTGTGGTGAATGGGTTACAGGTATGTCATGAGCTGTACAAGACTGGTCTTCATGTGGTGATAAGAGTGAAAGCCCTTTTTCTTACTAAATAAACACAAACTTCAACAGTTGGAGACTGGCTCCCTGAGTAAGCTAGCCAGATTCTGTGCCACCGTGACTTACTTGCATGGTGTAGGAGTGAGAGATGGAGTGTGGTCTCTGCCACGGGCACCTCCCTAGCTCTTTCGGTCAGGTGTGGACAGTGTGGGATCCTTGGGTGGGCTGTTGTGACATTGTCCCAGCACTGAGGGAAACCTGTGTATTTGTCAACGTTGGGAAGTAAACAGTTTATTTTATAATAGTTTCTATGTAAAACATTTTAATACATTTGAGATTTTGGAGAAATAAACTTTACTTCTCCAGATAGTGAAGTTATTCATATCGTTCTCACTTGCGCTGACGGTAGCATTTGCTTCTCTGTGCCTTTGCTGGAGGTTCTGAGGTGATTACTGGAGCTCTGTAGCAACCCTGAAGCAGATTTAGACCGTTTCTGTAGCCCCCCGCTACCTTCCTTCCCGGTGTGCATCAAGTGACTGACACACTTTTCTTTGGTCCCAGGAAAGTGGGGGCTCAGCAAGAACTGATTACCAAGCCAAAAAAACCAAAAAGCAGAAAGGAGCTGGGAGTGATGCAGGTGAGGCTGAGTGTTGCAGGGCTGGTGGACAGGGGCTGCGCTCGCTTGGGTCACTGTCAGGTCTGGGGGGCCTGTGTGTTTTCAGCTTTATGTTCAGAATGCCCTTCTGTCAACTCTCGCTCTCTGTGGACTTGCGTCTAACAGTAACAAGATCCCTAGCATATATGAACTCACTTTATTTATCAACAGCTCTGTGACACTTAGGGCTGAGTGACTAGAAGGGTTCTAAGGTAAATGAGCAGCCTGGTGGGATGGGGCTGTGGAGGAGAAAGCCAGCCTGTGTTCTTCTAACATGGTGGCCTCTAGGTCAGTGACCCATAGCTAATGTCACAACTTCATTAAAATTCGTGGAAGTAGCACTGTGGCTCAAGGGATAGGTTGCTAGCTCTGAGCTGAAGAGCTCAGGGCCGATGCCTAGGTCCGGAGTTCAAGATCTCAACCGACAAGACAAGAAAAAAAAAATACGTGGGCCAAATAAAACCTGGTCATCTGTAGCACTCTATATTTTCATCCCCTGAAAATACAATATGGGACTCAGTCTTAAAGGAAACTGGTCAACCATTTTGAAATATCAACAGTTATTTCAGTATACTATTTTTATATATTCCACTCATCTCATATTTAAAATTTAAGTGGGTATGTAGAATTGGGGTGTAATTTTATGTCTTGTTTCCTATTCTTTATTTTTTTTGCCAGTCCTGGCTTGAACTCAGGGCCTAAGCACTGTCCTTGAGCTTTCTCAAGGCTAGAGCTCTACCACTTGAGCTACGGCACCACTTCCAGCTTTTTCCTATATATGTGGTACCAAGGAATTGATTCTGGGTCTTCATTGCATGCTAGGCAAGCACTCTACCTCTAGACCAAAATCCTGACCTCCTAATCTTAATAATATGATAGCTTATTATTTTACATAACTCTAGGCCAGGCTCTCACACCTGTAATTCTAGCACTCGGGAGTTAGAGACATGAGGATTGTGAGTTTGAGGCCAAATTAGGCTATATAGTGAGGCTTCAGGAAAAAAGCAGAAAGTGCTTAAGAATACAGTAACTATTTTTGTTAGTGAGATTTCTCAAAGCAAATATCTCCTTATAGTAACTGTTCTTTGTAAGTGTTGTGATCTTATTGTAACTGTTGTATGTGAGTGTTATGATCCTGTAGTAGCCCTTGTATGTAAGTACAGTGATCCTATAATAACTGTATGTGAGTATTGTGATCCTGAAGTAATTGTTGTATATGTGTTGTGATTTAGAAAGTGAGACCTCCACAGTTTATAAAGTACCAGGATAGAATTTACAGATTTCAGCAGAAGAAAATGTGGCAGTCGTACTAGGCAAAGTTCACGTAGAAACGAGATGCCTCTGTTGAACCTGATAGAAAATTATGGACGTGAAGAAAATTATTTTGTAAACATTCAGGTGCTCACCACAGTGTGTTGGTGTGGCATCAACGCAGATGGTTTGATTTTTTAAATTACTATTTTTGTGTATACTCGGCAATCTCTCAAAAATAAGGGCCATAAAGCCATAGCTATGTATGTTACCACTTCTTTTAAAAATAACACCAATTACTTCATAATAAAATCTAGCAAGTGTTCAGATTTCAGTGGTCTCAAATGCCATATATATATATATTTTTTTTAATTTTTTGCCAGTATCAGGGCTTGAACTCAGGGGCTTTACGCTCCTCATCTTGTGTATACTGGCATACCATATCTTGTACCATATATCTAGACAGGCTTTTTTGTTGTTGTTGGCTTATTGGAGCTGGACTTTGAGGACTTTTCTGCCCAGGCTGGTTTTGAATTGTGATCCTCCAGGTCTCAGCTGTCTAACTAGCTAGAGTTAGAGGCATGAGCCACCAGTACCCCGTTTCCATGCCATGAAAACTACTTTGATAACTGTATTGGAGTCAGAATCCAAATAAATCCCGTGAGGTTCAGCATCCCTTTAAGGTGTGGGCTTTGCTTTGTTGCTGTAGGCCTCTGTCTCTCCTGGGTTTTTTGGAAGCGGCTGAGCAGTTTTGCTCGTGAGGCTTTTGTTGATCGTGTCACTGCGAGGCAGTTTAGAGGATTTCTGTGTGGCGCGCGTGTTCTGTAGACCGGTACTTAGATCTTCATGCTCAGAGTGGAATGGCAGCCCTTCCCGGGGGGTGCTGGGCTCTGCGCGGACGTCCTGTCCTGTCCTGGCGATCTGCATTCGCTCCTCAGTCCGCGGGTTGTGAGGAGGACATGGTGCTCTAGTTCTGCACTTGTCTATTTATTAGGTGGAATACTTGTAGAAAGAGTAACTTAGTTCTTCAGCTTTGAGGTAGAATTTGTACAGGAAAGTAGTTGGCGCCTTTTTTATGTATTTGTTTATTTTTCTACCAGCATTGGAGTTTAAACTCAGTCTTGGGCTTGCTCAGCTTGCTTGCTTGGCTGACACTGCTACTTGAGCCATGTCTCCAGATTGGTTTTTTGTTTTTTGCTGGTTATTTGGAAATGAGGTCTTGAACTTCCCTAGTTGTGCAGATTTGAACTTCTGAGTAGCCAGGATTCCAGGCGTGAGCTACTGGCATCCAGTTGGGTTTTGGGGTTTGTGTGTGTGTGTGTTGTTTTAATCAAGTATCAACTAAGACTTGGTTTCTTAGCATCTTCCAGTGGTGATGCAAGTGTTGGAATTTACTAATTGCTCTAAGCATTTTACAGACTTTTAAGGGAATGGAATTGTGGCCCTGGCTTCTTGTGTGTAGGCACCCACAAATCCTCCTCAAGTACTGTGACCAGCAAGGAGTCCACATGGAGGCCACAATCCCTGGGCTTTTCTTTTCCCCTGGCCTCCATACTCCTGGTGCCCCTGTCAAAGCTGACCTCTTCCTCCACGCAGTCCTGGGACTGAGGACAGGCTTGCCTTGCTCTAACCAAGCATGCGTGTTACCCTTGTCTGCCCTGGGCCCTCAAGCCCACCTTCAGGCCTCAGCCCTTGCTTGGCTGTTGTGATGCTTTTGAAGAGGCCGGCCTACCACTCTGTGAACTATCCCTCCATGTAGATCTTTTGATGCTCTTGCTGATCTGCTAGAAGCACAGCGGTGTTGGCACAGGGTGCTAGCAAGGGTGCTGGCTTCCTGCACTGGAAACACTGTCTCCTGAGACAAGTAGTCTAAGATCGTGTGCCAAGCCTGGGCCCCACGCTCGCCCTTAGCATTTGTAGAGCTCACTAATGCTGCTGTACTTGGTTAGTTTGCTCCAGGGAACGGACAGAGAATAAAGCCATCACAGGACAGGGCCTTGGGTAAGATCCCCCAAGCACCAAGCTTCCCGGAATCCTCCCCCGGTGGTGCACAGGAGTGCCAGCCGGGGCCTTGCCGAGGTGTCGCGTGTCCCGTGGAGACACAGTGGTGTGGGATCAAGGCTTTCACTGTGCAACCTGCTGTCGGCATTGCTGCCTAATGAGGCCCTGGGGAAGCAGGAGCCTTCTCAGAAGGCAGCTCCTTCCAAGCCCTCGGGTCACCTCCTCCAGGAGTCCAGGGGCTGATCCTTACCCCGCACTGCAGGCACCCACCGTGCCAGGAGCTTGCTCCTGATTGGATACAGCAGTGGTTTGGCTGTGGTGGTACCGTGGTGTTCTCTTGGCGACTTTCAGCTCCTCTCGATTTCTGGCACCTACTTGTGAGAGCTCTTCCATAGGACGAGCTGGCTCCACCCTCCATCCACGTGTGCTCTGTCAGTGTCAGTGGGAACCCGTCGCTATTCCTGTCACTCTTTCGGTTGTACTCAGTATTTTATTATCACCTACCGTGTAGTGTCCCAGTGGCATTGGTCTGTTCTTGTCCTGGCTGGCCTTTTGCCTTCGCTTTTTACTCTTCCTTTCTTTCTGGCATCACCAGCTCACCGTATATTTGTCCTGCCCAAGTACAATTGGCCACTTCTCCAGAGGGTCTCGATGCCTTACTGGAGAAGGAAGACATTGTACCCCTGCTGCTAGTTTGTTTGTCCCATGTTTAGGGGAAATTTTGGGTTTGGGAAGTACTTGAATTTCAAGATTGTGAATGGAATGGAGTCAATCAAGAAGAAGAATCACACCGTTTCACTGGAGAGTTCAGCAAGACTTCATTCCTGGGTGTGGTGACAAGCAAAGCGCATGTGTTCATTGTTAGAAAGCACTAGATACAGCTGCTCCTGTGCTGTTTCCACGGCTGCAAAGACGGGGTGGTGAGTGCAGGAGGGAGAGAGTCCTGGGCCTTCATCACCCGGGAGCCTCGGCCATCAGAACAGCTCGTCTTCATCAGGATGGCTCTGTGTGCTCTTTAATCACCATCAAAGGCCAGCTTTTATAACAAAACTGTCGCCCACTTCAGAACTATCAATGGCTGTGTGATACCATAGTGCTCACCTGAAAGGGGCAGTTAACAACATACACAGTAAAGGAACCTGAGGACACATGTGTCACTGTGGACACAAAGGTCTCACTGCTGCCAAGAGGCAAAAACCGTGTGTGTCAAACTCCCAAGTGAACACTGTTCAGAAGAAGTGTACCTTGTGTGGAAATACTGAGGAAGATGAATGGTGAAGCAGAATAAACCTGGTTTATTTTAACACGGAGAGTTGTGGAAGTCAAGGAATTCTCCCTGTTTGGGTTGTTCTGAGACCCATGATCGTATGAATGTCAGTTGCAAATTTAGGCTCTCAAACAATGTAATATGAAAGCAGCTAGAAATCTAGGAGAATCGGATAACTGACACCTAGCAGTCTACTAAAGTAGCCTGCAAGGAAGGAATAGATGCTCTGTAGCTGATTTGAGTATTGGTTAGAAAACCCAGAAGAATCTGCTGAAGTGGACAAAGCACCTGGTAGCAGCCCACCCAGAAACAGTACAACTCACAGCAGCAAACTCACAGGTTCCGAGCTCCGAGGGAGGAATTTCACAGGTGGACAGAAATGGGAAGAACAGGACAGAGTGTGAATGGGAGACCGGTGTCCTGGCCCCAGGGTCAGTGCTCTGGAGTCCTCTCACCTGGGCTGCTGGGGGCCAGCAGAGCGACTGGGACACACCGAGAGAATCAAGCGATGGCGAGACAGCCAGGGGGTGTGTGTGGCTGTGGTCTGAACGGGAGACAAGAAGGCCGCAGAGAAGTTGACAGTTGCAGGAGGTGATAAGGGAGCCGTGGGGGGTTGTCCCAGGAGACAGCAACATGAACCAATAGTTAAGACCCCTGAGAAGAGGCCATGGTAGAGGGCCCCAGTTAGTCCCGCAGCCATTGTCACATCTTGGCTCCCTCTGGAAGGGGGACATTTTCAGGAAGGGCATCCTGGCTCATCTCGTAAGCTAATAGGTGGTGTGGGAGCAAAGGAAGCAGACCATAGTTTCTCAGGGGCCTCCAGACAGACACGAGAGCGTTTGAGATCAGAGAGGCCACTGGATAAGCAAAGAGGTTCTGGAACTGTCTGGAAGACAGCCACAGGGCTTACTGACCCCTTATAGGGAAGAGAGCGTCTGTTGAGGGCTTCCTACCTCTTCCTAAAGGGTTCTGAAAGCTCCACTCCAGAATCCAAGGACACTCCACAGTAAGAACCTGGTTTGCCAGGCACATTGGCTCACGCCTGTAACCCCAGCCACCTAGAGATTGGGAGGTCTGGGTTCAAGGCCAGCCCAGGCCCTATCTCAACCACTAAAAACCTGGGTGCTGGGGTGGGATGTGGCTTGGTGGTGGAGTGCATGAAGGGCTTTCTATGTGGAAGGCATGAGACTGGTGTGCCGTCCTGTACTGTCACGTAAGTAAATAGCAGTGTGGAAACTCTCCTGGGTTTGATTCATACACAAAGCTGGAAATGGCGCTGTGATTCAAGTGGTGGAACACTGGTGCTTGAGGGCAGTGCCCAGACTCTGAGTTTTAAGTCTCAGGACTGGCAAAAAAAAAAAAAAAAAAAAAAAAAGCTGAGTGCCCTGTTTTACACCTGTCATTCCAGCTGTGTGGGAAGCATAAATAGGAAGAGTGCAGTCCAGGGGAAAACAAGACTATTCAAAACCCAGAAGTAGAGCGGTGAGGGGTTAGCGCTCACTGGCAGAGCCCCTGGGCCTGGCTAACTGAAGGCTTGAGCTCAAACCTTACAGCCAAAAGAACAGGAACCATGGTGGAAGGTGCCCAAGGCTGAGGAGAAAATGGTCTGGAGGCTTAGCACTGCCGGTTATGACCTGCCAAGAAGTCCCCACAGACATGGCAGGGTGTGGAGACAGGCCTAGGAACTGGCTTGTCCTTGTACCTAGAAGGGGCAGTGAAGACATTTGGTGAGGAGTAGAGAGGAGTTGGTGGCCCTTGGGGGCTGTGGTCGTGGTCGGCACTGAGAGCGTGTGTGCGTGGACTCCCAGGACCTCACGATCGCCCTCGAGAGAGAGAGCCCGTGACCACGGCCCGCGTGCACTCTGTCCACCAGGGCCCAGCGGCTGTGTCCGCAGGCTGGCCAGGGCATCTGCTGTTCCCCAGCAGGGTGCACGTGCCAAGAGGCTGCAGAGCCCAGGGAGCAGGGGCGTCGGGACATATCTGGGCCCAAATTTGTCCAAATGCAAATGCTGAGGACGTGAGTGACACAGGAGACGGCTTACAGGCTGTGGGAAGCTGGGTCCTGGTGGACACAGGCTGGCATTTTTAAAGCGTCATTTGGTGATGCTGCCAAGAACAACAAAAAAAAATGCACCATGTGCCATCACAGTTATTTTTGAAATTTAGCATACGGAAATATCCAGAGAGCTGTGTAGAAGCACCGCGTGCCAGCCAGTGTGGTGTGTAGAACTGCTAATAATGAAACGGTTGTGACTTAGATGTTTGTCAATAAAGCCACACACAGTGTTTCTGACAAGCCTATGAAAAACTGTTGATAGACACATTTGTGTGCATATTTTCAGGAAAGCAAGAGGAAGGGCATGTCTGCACAGCTTGTGCGTGTGACTTTTTTTTTAATGGTCATTTAGCTCTACAGTGTATAATTTGTAGAGTGTTGTGGACTGCCATGCAGGTTCTCCCAGCCCCTCTGGTGTCCATCCCTGGAAGCCAGGGCCCATACTCCCTTCTCAGGAGGCAGTGTGGGGAAGCAAGAGCCCGCGTACCACCTCAGCCCAACAAAGTGCCAGCTTGTGGCAGAGGGCTAAGTTGACTGCACGCATGGCTGATGAGTGGGTTAACAATTGGGTTGATTCAGGCCATGAATTAGCATTCTAATGTTTATAAGCTTTCCCTTTACACCAAGAATCTTGGGCATCCGGGTTACAGGTTTCCTTCCTCCTGGGCCAGTCAGGATGGATACAGAAGGTGCCAGCACACGTGCGCAGGACAGGAAGGGGCCTGGAACTTGTTAGCACTGTGTTGAAGAGAATTCTAGTAACACGTAGTTGTAGACAGCAGTGCACTGTGCCCCAAAGAGACCCAGAGCGCCTGGGGGGGGGGGGGCACAGCTCCTCTCCCTTGGGGAAAGGAGACCTGCAAGTCTAGCATGAGCTACAGCCCTTCCACTCTCATAAGTAAGGTTCACCGAGGGCTCCAAGTGGCTTGCCATGTCAGACGCCACAGGGGCGTCTTCAGGATGGAAAGAGGCAGTTAACAGCGCTCATGACCTGTCACGTCTAAAAAATCACCATAGGGCTAGGAGTGTGGCCTAGTGGTAGAGTGCTCGCCCAGCATGCACCAAGCCCTGGGATCCATTCCCTGATACCACATACACAGAAAAAGTCAGATGTGGAGGGGACTGGAGGAAGCCAAGGGGTGGCTCAGACCCGTAATCCCACAACTCGCAGGGCAGAGTCCAAAAGATTGCCACAAATGGAGAGGCCAGTCCAAGGGAAATGGTGAGATTCTGCCTGAAAATAAGCCCACAAAATGCCAGAGGTGAAAGTGTGGTTCAAGTAGTAGAGTACCAGTCCATAAGCAAAAAAACAAAGAGAGCACAAGGCTGAGTTTAAGCCCCTGTACAAGCACAAAAATGACCTAAAAAGACAGGTGACCCTGGGTTTTATGGCATCTCTTGAAATGTATTTCAGTACATTTTCTAGAAATTGAAAAGTGAAGAAGAGAATGCTCGTATGACCGGGAGCCTGGGTCGGGCACTCGTGTGACCCGGGAGCCAGGCCGCGGTGCCCGGCCTTGCCACCGGCCCTCCTCTGCTCGTGTGCAGCTGCTGCAGCCTTGAGAATGTTTGACGTGTTGGAAGACAGCTGGGCTCCAGTGACTCACGTTACTCAGAAGGCTGCGATCTGAGGACCGCGGTTCAAAGCCAACCTGCCGTTCAACAGGACGCAATACTAGGAACTCCTGTGTGCTCGTCTTGGTAGCCGTCCCTGGCCTCCCAGCTCTGTCCAAGAAGGGCAGGTGACGTGGTGGTGTGGAGGCCCGGCCGGACCCAGGCCACGGTCACAGAGGCAGCTGCCTGGTGGGCTAGTGTGGCCCCCAGCTCACACTGGTGCCCTCTGCGCGGGAGGCCATGGAGCCTGCGTCGGATGCACTGGTTTATATTTCCTTCTAGAGGTCGCCAGGTCATCTCAGAGAACAGAGGGGAGGGGCACGCTCAGCCCTCCTTCCTTCCACGCCAGCCCAGGCCGCTGTTCCTGTGAGACCCCCGTGGTGCTCCACGGAAGGCCGCCGGGACCAGCACCAGCTGTGGATGTGCCAGGCGTCCAGCTCCCCGGGACACAGGTAGGACAGGTGGCCGTGTCTGAACAGGTGGCCAGGTGGCCCCCACCCTCAGTGATCTCCCCAGCCCTGCCTCCACTTCCCCAAGTCCAATTTCCCACCCCAGGCATTCTGGTAAGTCCAGCCTGTCACTGCCTCTGTGCTGAGGCCGACATGCTAGGTTTATCCTGTGTCCAACCCCCCTCCCCCTCCCCCGCCCCGAGGTGAGACCAGGGCTTCCCACCACAGCCCCTTTCTTGTGCCAGCAAAGTGTGAGGCAGCCAAGCAGGCCTGGCTCTGGCACTTGGGGAGCCTAGAGACAGGGAGGAGGGAGCCGTGGTGGAAGGAAGGAACGTGGGGTGGTGATGCCGGGAATGCTGCGTCTAGGATTGGGCCCAGGGGCAGAGTGGCTGGGAACTTGTAACGAGATGTAGGTGCAGCCTCCGAGCGTGGCTCGGAAGTGGAGGCGGGCATGAGGCGTCTGAAGGGAAGCAAATGAAAGAGGAAAAGCCTTGAGCCTGGGTTTCCGTCCCCGCTGTCCCTGCAGGGCAGCGTGGTCTTGGGCAAGTGTCCTCCACTCGGCCCAGCCTGCCACCTGTGAGGTGGTGCTCCTGGGTCTGCCCCGACCCTTCCTTCTGGTTAGGGTTAGCCAGGGCACATGGAGTCCTATCTGTGGCTTGAGAGTGGGCCAAACAGGAAGGCCAGCCAGGAGCAGGCAACGCAGACCACCAAGCAGAGGGGCCAGCAGCCCCTCCTCGCGAGCAGGCCGTTCTCCTGGCGGTCACAGGCAGAGGGCCTCCTGGGGGGGGGATTGGGATGGGGGTTCGGGGCCGTGCTGGGCCCCTGCGAGGGTTCTGTCTTGTGCATGCCTCCCCAGGCTGCCCCCTCGGGGGAAGGAGTCCTGCCCTTGGCCCCCAGCCTGCATGCCTCCACCGTCCACCCCTGCTTCACCATGAATTTGCCCCTCTGCCTCCTCCAGGTCGGCGTGCCTGCACCTCTCTCTCTGTAAGGCTGCTGTGCTCCAGGGCCCCACCACGCGAGCCGGCCTGCAGGCAGCTGGGCCACTGTCCAGCCCGCCGTGGAGAGTCCGGGCATCAGAGGCCAGGAAGCTTTGCTGCTGTTTGGAACAGGGTCAGCGGTCAGCTCCAGGTAGAGCTGGGCTCCGCTTCACAGCAGCTCCGGCTCAGAGGCGACATGCTCACCAGCTGCCTCATGTTAGGAGTGAGCTGGCTTTCTCCCGCCCTGAGCGAGCTGAGTCAATAGGTGGCTGGCAGCCCGGGTCAGGATATGGAATAAGGAAGGGATGTAGTTTATCATCAGAACCGCCAACCCTGCTCTGCCTGGCAGACCCACTAACAAGACAGTTCCTAAAGAAATGAGGCCCCCGCTCCTTGGAAGTAAACCTCCTCATCAGCCAAACATCCTCCGCCCAGAGCGTGGTGAGAACCGCTCGGCTCTGGAGACAGGTCTGGAGAGCATGCTCCTTCCCACCGCTGCCTGTGGGATAGCGGATACTGTTAGAAATACCCGAGTGGGGTCTGGGAGTGTGGCCTAGTGGTAGAGTGCTCGCCTAGCATGCACGAAGACCCGGGTTGGATTCCTCAGTACCACATACATAGAAAAAAGCCGGAAATAGTGCCGAGGCTCAAGTGGTAGAGCGCTAGCCTTGAGAAAGTCCAAGGACAGTGCTCAGGCCCTGAGCTCAAGCCCAGCACTGGCAAAAAAAAGAAAAAAGAAATACCCGAGTGGGGCTTGGCAGAACCACAGTACACCCCCCTCCAGGGCCAGCAGACAGGGTCCCCTGTTCCCTGCCTCTGGAGGGCTGCTCACACAGCTACACACAAAGACAAAGACCACCCCGCTTTGCAGAAACCCATGCCAGCACTTCAGCTAAGCACCAAGGCCAGGGAAGGGCTGAGAAAACTTTTACAGTATTGAAGTTTGGGTCATTTTATTTTATTTTATTTTTTTATTTTTTTGCCAGTCCTGGGCTTGAGCTCAGGCCTGAGCACTGTCCTTGGACTTTCTCAAGGCTAGAGCTCTACCACTAGAGCCTCAGCACCACTTCCGGCTTTTTTCTATGTATGTGCTACCAAGGAATCGAACCCGGGTCTTTGTGCATGCTAGGCAAGCACTTTAACCACTAGGCCAAACTCCCAACCAGTTTGGGTCATTTTAAAAACTATTTGTATCTGGGCATGGTGGCTCACGCCTGTAATCCTAGCTACTCAGGAAGCTGAGATCTGAGGATCATAGTTCAAAGCCAGCAGGCACTAAAGTACTTGAGACTCTTATCTCCAGTTAACCACCAGAAAACCAGAAGTGTGCTGTAGCACAAAGGGTAGGGTAGTAGCCTTGAGCTGTAAGAGTTCAGGGACAGTGCCTAAGCCCGGAGTTCAAATCCCACAATTGACAAAAAAAAAAAAAAATCCGCATGCCCTAGTGGTAGAGTGCTCACCTAGCATGCACAAAGCCCTGGGTTCGATTCCTCGGTACCACATACACAGAAAAGGGCTGGAAGTGGTGCTGTGGCTCAAGTGGCAGAGCTCTAGCCTTGAGCTGAAAGTGTCTAAGAACTGCCCAGGCCCTGAGTTCAAGCTTCAGGACTGGAAAACACATATTTCCTTCAAGGAATAGAGCCTGGAAATGAGAAAGGCTAGAGATTTAGCTGACATGGTAGAGCACTTGCCTGATAAGAGGCATAGGCCGTGAGTTCAAGTCCCCAGTACTGCCAATAAGACAGATAAGATGGGAAGAACATGTTTTTGTTGTCTGTCCATGTTGGGCATTGAACTCGGGCCCTTGTGCTTTTAGCTTTTTTTGCTCTACCACTTAAGCTGCAGTTCCACTTGTTTTATGCTTCGTTGGACATGAGTCTCACAGACTTCTGCCATGGCTAGCCTGAACTGTGTCAAATCTCAGCCTCCTGAGTGGCTAGGACTACAGCTATGGAGCCCAGCGCTCCTATTTGTGCTTAAGGAAAATCAGCTGCTTTATTTCCATTGGCTCCCCAAAGGCAGCCGTGGGGCTGGGATACAGGGCCAAGCGTCTGTTGTCTTCTCCCTCCCCATCTTCTCTCCCCTTCCCCCTCCCTCCCTCCCTCCCTCCCTGTCCTCTCATTCTCTGCTTGGCTTTGCAGGAGGCCCCTCTAGCACCCGAAGGCAGTGTGGGGCCAGAGGCTCTACAGGTGCCTAGAAGCACCATCAACCTGCAGGACCTTCAGTGATGCAGCCGCTGCCCCTGGGCCTGCTGCAGACCCCCGGGAGACCGTCCTCATCCCTGCGCGGAAAGCCAGCACAGTTCCTGCATCAAAACCTTTTCCTCCCATTGCACTGGACGTCACACATGTCACACATGTTGGCACTCTTTGCCTGGAAGCTGCTTTTGCTGGCTGGGGCAGCATCGGCTTCAAGCTGGGGCCTCTTGCATCTACGTAGCACTTGTTACATTAAGAAAACCAGGCCTCTGCCTCCGCTGGGCCAGCTCAAGTACAGCTCCACGCCAAGCCCCAGCAGGGACTTCCGGTTTCTGTGCGGTGCCTGGCATTGCTCTCTTGAGCGCGTGGGGCACAGACCGATTCTCAGGACGCTGATGGCGTTTCTGGACGGCTTGGTTTTGCCACAGTCGGCCACAGTCAAGCTGGTTTCCAGCACGTGCTCTAGCTGGGCAGCCTGGGGGAAAGGAGCCTCCCGGAAGTGGCCTTCCTGCACAGGAAGTGCAGCTCCCAGTTTGGGATGGGAAGAGTTAAAACTTGCAATTTTTCTACACACCGTGATTTATAGACGGTAGTCATTCGGTAGTGTTTATCAAGTGGTCCATGCTGACTGTAAAGGACGTGTAGGACTGTTGAGGGCGGGTTGTGAAGTTGCAGATGAAGATGGGTGGGTACTAGGTCTGTGTATATTTTCAGAGTGTTGTGCTGAGGGGAGGTGAGTGGTAAACCCCTGTTGCTGGGCTGCACAGGGCAGCTTAGAAGCCTCTGCTCCCTCGTGCCTTTTGGGGGGGTGTTTAGATGTTGTTTTGGGCCCCAGACCTGGACTCCTTGGAATGCTTCCCGTCCGTGGTGCTGGAGAGACGCCATGTGTGTGCTCCCTCCCTGTTCAGGGGGGCCACTGCCCCCATCTGGCAATCTCACGTCTCATTTGAGAACTAGCCAGTGCCATTCACCTGTCCCAGGTCTACTCCCTCCACGGGGGGCCGTGTTCTGTCACCTGCTCCAGGACCCTGTCTCCTTCCACAGCCCCCATCCTGTGTGTCTACCTCCGCATGACGGGGTCGCTGGCCCAGTTGCAGGCGCTTGGCTGCCACTCCCAGTGTATTGGCTGCGTTTCAGGGACCGCCTTCGGGAGGTCGGAACCCATGTTTGCCCTCTTGCCTACAGCCAGCTTCTGTTTAGCAGCAGGGAGCAGCCTCGCCACCTCCTGGCTAGCTCTTCCCTTGGCCTGCAGCCAAGGCACAGGGGACAGGCCACGGGACACCACTGAGATAAGTTTATTTCGCATGGGGGTGGATGTGCACCAGAGACCGTGAGCGTGGCACTGGGGCCCTCACAGACCTTGCCTGGCTTCTGCCCCCACGGCTGCCACCTGAGCCTTCAACCATGCCAGCGTGGCCCTGGAGACTAAGTGAAGAAGAACAGCATCTCTTCGTTGTCCTTGTCTATTTCCGGGGCCACGGACTCCTCCTTCACCCTGACCACCGGGGGCTCGGAGCGGCACACGAGCTTCCTGCCTTTCTGTAGAGGAAGTGGGTGCGCGTGGTGAGTCTGCGCTGGTGTTGTGTGCACCCCCACACCGCAGACACGCACGTGCACATGCACCCGTCCTGAGGGCCGGGAAGAGGCCCCAGGCTCGGGACGGCTCGTGCAGGCCGCCCGGCAGTCACTGGGGCTGCTCCGAGCAGGCTGAGGGTCTGTCCGTGGACTGGCCAGGCCAAGCTGCAGGCCCGTTTCTCCAGCCTCTGCAGAGCCATCATGTGCTGGCACTGGTGCACGTCCCAAAAGCCACGACCTCTGAGGCCACACCTGGCTCCAGACCTCTAAGTGCCACCTCTACCCATCCCCTGGGGGAAGGCCTTGGAGCCCAACTTGGGTTCAGGCAGTGAGCCTGCACTGGGCCTGGCTGCACTGTGCGTAGGGGACCCCAGGGACTGAGCACTTGGTGCCAGCTCTGTGAGCTGCCTGCCTGCAGTGGGTAGGGAGAGGCCCCCATAGGCCTGGGCTGGCCAGTAGAGATGCTTCCTGGTGGAGGAGGGCAGCCCCCAGGAGGCCACAGGGAGGGGCCGCTGTTTGTCTGCCTCCCCCCGCCTCCGGGAGGCTGTCTGCAGAGGGGTCTCGAGGGCCCGGCCCCTGCATACCTTCTTCTTGACCTGGGCCTGGGCCCGGGCCCGGGCCCGCTGTAGCCGCTCCTCCTGCAGCATCCTCTGGATCCTGGCTGTCTCTTCCCGAAGCCTGGGCACAAGAGGCAGCTGGCAGGGTGAGCCGAGAGGACTATACGCTCTCGGCAGGACCCTCAGGCCAAGATTCCCGCCAGCGGACACCTTCCCACCTGCCCACAGCCAAGAGCTGGTCCAGGGAGGGCCAGCCAGGCCCTGGCTGGGCGGGGGCACCTGGAGATCACAGGAGACCCCACCAGAGTCCACCACCCAGGAGGGCTAGCACCAGGGCCTCATTCCTTCCTGGTGCTGTTTCCACTCCCCAAACCCTTTGCCCGCTGCGAGCAGGAGGCTGGGAACCCTGAGGAAACACCATGTGCAGATAGATGAGTAAATAACGGGGTGCACAGGCCGGGGAGACCGAGACCCCACCCTCCAGGCTCGTTAGGCCCCCCATACCCAACAGCGTTCTGGCAGCAAGCAGTGCCTACCTGCCCTGGGCCCACCTGCCACCCCTCCCCACAGAGGCCTCACTAGCTCCCCCTGGAGGCCCCACACACCAGCTCCAGTGCACACAGAGCCGGGAAGGCTCTGGCCGAGGCCGGCCTGCCACTGCTCGCACCTCAGGCGGCGCTCCCGCTCCTTGGCCTTCTCAGCCTGCTCCATGCGGGCAGGAGGCACTCGCTCCAGATTCTCCAGCAGTTCGCCCAGCTGGTGCTCCACCACCGCCAGCATCTGCACGGTGCCCAGGCTGGACTCCTGCTGCGAGCCCACGCAGTTGCGGTACACGTTCAGCACCTTGTGGTTCAGGCTTTCCAGCAGCTTGTCCTGCGGGGAGGGCACAGGGAGGAGAGCAGCCCCGTGCCTGAGCCCCAGAGCCTCCCAGGCCGGTGCTCGCGGGGCAGGCCCCTCCCTGGACAGCGCCCTGGAGAGCAGGGAGGCCTAGCCGCCCCTCTGAGCCTGCTCGGACACTCAGACCTGGGGCAGCTGCTGCCCTGGGTGCTGCGTGCAAGCCACAGGGACGGGCCTGCCCGCTGCTCAAGCTGCCTTCCCGAGTGCCGGTGGCTCAAAACCGGAAATCCTAACTACTTCAGAGGCTGAGATCTGAGGGTCACGGTTCAAAGCAGGCCCAACCTGGGCAGGAAAGTCTGTGAAACTCTCACCTCCAATTAACCACCAGAAAGCCAGAAGTGGAGCCATGGGTTTGGTTCCTCAGTACCACATAAAACACAAAAAACCCTCAGTGGCAATGTGGCTCAAGTGGTAGAGTGCTAGCCTTGAGTAAAAGAAGCTGAAAGGGTGGGAAATGTTCTGGACGTGGGCAGGGTGTGACCCTGGCGGGGAGGGGCCTGGCAGGGTGTGGCCCTGGGGAGGGTGTGTGTGGCCTGGCAGGGGAGGGGCCTGCAGGGTGTGGCCCTGGGCAGGGTGTGGCCCTGGGGAGGGTGTGGCCTGGTGGGGGGTGTGTGTGGCCTGGCAGGGTGTGGCCCTGGGGAGGGTGTGTGTGGCCTGGCAGGGGTGGCCCTGGATCTGCCTACCTGTTGGTCGCCCTCATACTCCCCAAAGTGGAAGACGCGGGCTTTGAGCTCCAAGTCGGCTGCCATATCCTCCTCCTTGGCGATGGAAGCCATCATGGCAGTGATCCACTGCTTTAGCTGCTTGACCTCCCGGTCCCTGCCGCGGTGGGGGGCATGGGGTCATTCAGGCCCACAGGACCCTCTTAGGGTTACGGCACCAGCACTGTGGTGCCCCCCCTCCTGCCCGCCGGGAGACAGCTCCTCGGGCCCCCTCTCCTCCGCTGCCCTCTCTACTTCAGCCTCTTCTCATGCCGCTCACTCAGCCCACCTTTTCCTGGCATCTATGGATTCCTACAGGTTGAATGTGGGCAGACCTGAGTGTTGTGTCCATGGCTCCTGAACGTCAGCTCGATGGAGTCGGGGCCTGGCCTGACACTTGTGGGCCTCTGGCCCAAGCTAAGGGAAGTGTGTACCTGTGTCTGGGAGGCAGGGCAATTCTCTGGACCAGCGTGACGAGCCCCCCAGAGTGACGGGTGGCTGGTGGCCACGCCAGCAGGACAGATTCTGAGAGCTGCTGTGGCTCCGTGGGGAGTGAGAAGCGCCTGCCCGCCGCCGCTGCCTCTCAGATTAGCCCTGGTCCCTTGCAGTACCAGACAAGGGCAGCTACAGACTTCCCTCCCCAGGAACCTCCCCCTGGCTCCAGCTGTTGACTTCCAGGCCTGTCCCCGGGTCCCAGCCGGGCTGGTCACCTGCTGCCCAGCATGCTCCTGCCCCAGCAGGGTAGACAGCTCTCCTGGCAGCCTTGGGAAGCTGGCAGGCCTGGCCTGGCATGGCTGCTCTGCATCAGGACAGCAGACACTTCTTCCATGCCTTCCTGAGAGCCCTGATATGAACCAGGGGACAAGGCCCACGCTTTTCCAAGGCCCTCCTGGTGGTCTGGCCACAGCAGAGGCCCTGGAAAACGGACTAGGAATGCTGCCGCAGGCTCCAGAGTGGGGCCAGCCTCGGTCAACACCAAGGCCTGCACGAGGGAACCCATCCTGTTCCAGGTCCAGGACGCCATCTGGCTGGTGGGAGCCAGGAGGCGGCTGGGAGGACACACCCCAGTGTGGAACCTACATGCGGTTCTGCGTGTTTTTCAAGGTGAGGTTCAGCTCTTCCAGGGTCTCCTCCATCTCCTGCGTGTTCTGGATCAGGGACAGGTTCTGCTCCTCCAGCTTCGTGAAGACATCCAGGAGCTGTTGCGGATCTGTGAAGTACAGCTCCATGTCCTGTGGGGAGGGGCAGGGCTTTGTGGGGCGGGGCTTGTCTGGGTGGGTGGGGCTTGTCGGGTTCCCCTACCCCCCAGTGGGGCTCGGACCTAGGAAAGGCTGGTGTGGGGGGAGGGGAGAGAGTCCCTGTGGAGGGGAAGGCACAGGCCCTGGGACTGCCGCTGGGTGGGAGCAGAGTAGAGGCTACAGACCAGCCACAGACCTCCACATCACTGTCCATGTTCTCCTGGGATGGTAGGGGAGAGCTGGGCCTGCAGCAAGACAGCCCAGAGTGAACACAGCCAGGGATCCCTCAGGACGTGAGTTCTCCCCACCAGCTGCAGCCACAGCCGGGCACAGCCTCACACGTCCATCGCTCACTCTCATTCCAGTCACAAGAAAGCTTCCCCCTCCCTGTCCACCTCCCCCCCTGCGCCTGCCTGGCCAGCTCATTCCTCCCTGGCCCCGGCCTTCCGGCCCAGGCCCGCCCCTCTCATGAGCAGACACCTGGGGACAGTCCTGTGACCCTCGAACCCAGCCAGAGTTGTTCCTGCCTGGCCACCTGCCCGCCTGCCCCTCTCCAAGTTCCTTCCCTGTGGAACCACACTAATGAAGGCGCTGGTCCCCGGCGCCCTCGCCCCTCCTCACCTCTTCCAGCCCCTCCTGGCCCCCAGCCCTTCCTCTGCGCCCTCCTCTTAGGCATAGGAGAACCCACTTTCAGTGACTGAGGTTCCCAGGTACACTGGCCGTGGCTGCCCACCCGGCAAGCGCCTCCGGCCCCCAGGCCACTCACAGGTGGCTGTCGCTGGGCTCCCCGGGCTGGCTGCTCTGGTGCAAGTTGCTGCTGCTGGACACCTGTGGCTCCACCTGCAGAAGCTTGACAGACTTCTTGGCCAGCTGAGACTCTGACAAAGCAGGCAGGGGTTGGCCGGTGCCCCCCGCTGGGCTGGGGAGCCCCAGTGCCTGCGGGACTCATACCTTTGGCCCAGTGGGAAGGAGCCTTGCTCTTGCTTCCTGGTCCTAACCCTAGAGGAAATAAAGGAAGGGGCCCAGGGGGCCTTGGCTGGGCCCAAACTTCAGGCAGGGCAGCTTGTGTTTCTAGCATCATCTGACTGCCTCCAGCTCAGGGGGAGGGAGGGGGGAAGGAAGGAAGGAGGAAAGGAGAGAGGAAGAAAGAAGAAAACAGAGAGAGAGGAGGGAGGGAGGGAGGCTGGTTGGTTCTTGGAAGGAAAGCCCTTGGTTTCTCCGCAAAGGCTTGGGCTGAGGCCCCCGGGCAGTAATGGCAGCTTTGGTGGGAGGGGCTGGCTACTGGCTGGAGGGCCCAGTGTCTGGGCTCAGCTCACTGGGCACCACCAGCAGAGCCCACTCTGGAGAAACCTGGGTTTTTTGGGGTTTTTTTTGCCAGTCCTGGGCTTGAGCTCAGGGCCTGAGCACTGGACTTTCTCAAGGCTAGAGCTCTACCACTTGAGCCTCAGCACCAACTTCCAGCTTTTTTCTATGTATGTGGTACAGAGGAATCGAACACAGGTCTTCGTGCATGCTAGGAAGCACTCTATACTAGGCCAAACTCCGGGCCTAAGACAGCCTTTTCTTCACATTACCTTTGTCCACTAGGATGGATATACTGGACTTGGGGCTTGTAGATATCCCCTTGGGCTTTCTGAGGGCCACGTGCCTCCTTTCCTGCTCCTCCAGCCACTCTGCAGGGGACAGCTTGTACAGGAACTCCTTGTAGTGCCTGCACTGTTGCAGCGCATCTTCAAATTTGGAGATTTCACTGCGCCCAGGGAGGGAGGAGGAGATCAGAGCCTGTCCACTGAGAGACCCTGGAGAGCAGGCATGGGCAGGGAGGAGTGGCAGAATGCCCGGCAGCGCCACCCTGTGGGACCTGTGAGCCCCATCAGTGCTGAGAAGTGCCTGGAGTCCCAGAGGCAGCAAGACAGTCCTTGCCCTGCACCCCAGGGTGGCCTCTGCGGCTCCCTCTGAGTGTAGGAGCTGGGGCAGGGGCAGGAATCGGCTGGGGCGGGGGAAGGAGGGGCAGTGTCCCAGGGCAGGGGGCATCGGCAGGGGCGGGGGAGAGGCATCTCCCGGGCCTCCTCCACACCTCTTGATGTTCGTGATCTGCATGGTGAGGTCTCGGATCTCCATGATCTTCTCCACCTTCGCTTTGGTCTCCTTCTCGGCCCTGGGGAGGGGCAGGGGCCTTGAAACACTGGCCTGGATCAGAGCCGGGCTGAGGCTGGGGCCTCCTGTCTGGGGCGGGGGGGCTAGGCTTGGGAGGTGGGGCGGGCCAGGCGGTCGCAGGCTCACACTCGAATGGCCTGCATGGAGTTGTGGTCATTCTCCTTGAGGAACTCGTCGAATAAGGAGGCGTCCTTCTCCAGGGACTTTTCAGCCTTCCGCAGCCGGCACTCCTCGCGCATGGTCAGCATCTCCAGACGCTGCATCTCGTTCCTCTTCATCTCTAGGTTGTACTGGGGCCGGCGCGGAGCAGGTCACTGCGCGGGCCGGGCTGGCCGGGGGAGCCCGGCGCTGGGCGTGGCTGGCCTACCTGCATGAGGAACAACTCCCGCTTCTGCTGGATGTAGCTGTTCATCCGGTCCGGCTCCACTTTCTTTTCTGCAAGGAGAGTGGCGAGGCCATGGCTGGGCAGGCTCAGACTTCTCCTGAGAACAGTAGCCCGCAGCCACGTGGCCACACGGTGGCCGTGGGGCCCCAGGTCCTGGAGCTCCCCAGGGAGCAGGGGCAGACCTGGGTCAGAAGCGCCCTGCCCCCGCCGGGGAGCTCAGCCCGTTGGGTTTGGTGAGGAAGAGCCTGCGTTCTCAATCTGCAGCCCGCTGTGCCTGGCTCTGCCAGGGGGCAGAGGCCGTGGGCTCTGCCCAGCCCGCAGGGCTCCCAGGCCCCGTGGGTCTGAGGTGTGGCAGGCCGTGGCAGGGCACCTTGGGTCATGGCAAGCTTCCAGGCTGTGGTGTCCTTGATGTCCCGCAGCCGCTCAGCTTCGGATATCAGGTCCTGGTCCTCAGTCTCCTCCTCTGTCTGCAGCTCCCGGCGGAGGCTGCCGTGCCGGGCCAGCAGCTTGGAGGAGTAGGTCATTTTCTGGTGCACCCGCAGAGACTTCTTCTGCTCCCGCTCCTGGGGACCACAGAGGGCCAGCCTTCAGCCGCAGCCCCCTCACCCCGGGCTACCCTGGATCCAGGGCATGCAGGCAGCAAGGGCGTGGGCCAGGGCCCTGAGGACAGTGAGGGCCAAGGGGCCCTGCAGAGACCAGGAGAGACAGCAGGATAAACCCCCAAGAATGGCGCACACCCACTCGGCTAAAAGACTGGCCCTTTCCGCCAAGTTCTTGCTTAACTGAGGGTCACACGCTCTGCTTCCCTAAAACACGGCAGGCCCAGGATACCAGAACCTTCTGCGTTTCTCAAAGAACCTCGAAAGCCCCACTCTGCAGCCAGCTTCTCCCACTGACGCCCGGCTTGGGCACCTCCTGTGCGGCCTCCGAGGCGTGTAGCTGCAGCCCAGCACTGCTGCTTGGGGGACTCGGGGATGTGGGGAGGCGAGGCAGGGAGCCCATGCCCCCCACCCCCGAGTTTGTGCACCTGGGCAGAGTCAGCCTCCCTCTGCCTTCTGCTGGAAAGTCAGCTGCTGCCCCCGGCCCAACGCTGTGGAACTCAGCAGCCAGGCAGCTCCGGAGTCCCCGAGCCAGTAGGACGCCACCCCAGAACCCAGGTGACGTGGGGTTGCACTGGACGGATGTGGGCTTTTGGTGGGAAGGAGCCATGGTCTGGTTGGCCCGCCAAGCCTGCACTGGACACAGGGAAGGGCAGTGGAGAAGGCAGGATGGCTGCTGGGGTCTGCGGTGCCTGCCTGGGCCTGCGTGAGGACGCCCCAGACGACCCCTGCTGGGGGCTGGGGGCTGGGGACATCTGTGGGAACATGGTCACAGAAGGTTCTGGCTTCTGCTGTGTCAGGCTGCCCCTCGCCTGGCTTTGGGCCACCTGGGGACCCCTGCCTAAAGAATCTGCATTTGGAGAAACAGGTTGCGGCCTGGCCCAGCAGAGGCAGGAGGGCAGGACAGCACTGCCCAAATAGCCCCTGGCTGCCCTGGGCCTGCGCTGATCCCAGGGCTCTGATGGGGAAGCAAAGGGAAGCACACCTGGAGAAAACAAGGCCCAGCAGGTCAGCCGGGGTGGGCTGTCTCCGGGAAGGGGGGGCCACACCTGCTGTGGTCCCCCATCAGCAGAGGAGAGGCCTGGAGGGACAGGAGTGTGCTGAGAAGAGGGGGAGCAGCAGTGATGGGCTAGGTGAGAGCAGGGCAGCTCAGGGCCCTGAGGTCCTATTGACTTGGTGGGAAAGAGGGAGGCAGTGGTGGTTCTGGAATGAGAGCAGCCCAAGGAAGAGTGGGGCGGGGGGAAGAGCAGGAGGAGGAGGGGGGAGCAGGGGGAGTAGGAGGAAGGGGGGAGGAGGGAGGACAGGAAGCGGGGAGGAGCAGCAGCCATTGTTGGTATGGGAGAAGGAAGACCTGACATAGCAGCCTAGGGGTTCCCAGATACGCACCAAGATAGCCTTTTTCCGCTCCTTTTCTCTGAGCAAGAAGAAATCCGTATCTCCAGACAAGTGGAAAGGATTCTCACTAGCGTCATGCCCTGGAGAGGGAGATTGGAACTGGCGCTTGCAGGCCGTGGTTCTGCGCCTCTGACCCAGGGCCCTCCCAACCCCGAGTAGAAATGTTCCCTTGTGTCTGGCTGTGCCTGAGGTCCACACAAAGATCTTCCAGTTCTGTGGTTTGACCTAGCTGTAACATGACAAAGGCTCTGGTGTGAAGATCACATGCTGCATTTAAAGTTTCAAGAATCACTGGCTCGGTCCTATAATCCTAGCTACTCAGGAAGCTAAGACCTAAGGATCCGAGTTGAAAGCCTGCCTGAGCAGGTGCCAATTAACCACCAAAAAGCTGGAAGTAGAGCTGTGGCTTAAGGGGTGAAGCACCAGCCTTGCGCAAAATAGGCAAGTGATGGGGCTGGGAGTTTGGCCTAGTGGTAGAGTGCTTGCCTAGCATACGCGAAGACCTGGGTTCAATTCCTCAGTACCACATGCATACAAAAAAGCCAGAAGTGGTGCTGAGGCTCAAGTGGTAGAGCTCTAGCCTTGAGAAAGTCCAAGGACAACGCTCAGGCCCTGAGTTCAAGCCCAGGACTGGCAAAAAAAAAAAATAGGCAAGTGAAAGCTGTGAGGCTGAGTTCACCAGGGGTCCCTGCATGTGTGCGTGCACACACACTTTAAAAAGAGGAAACAGGCAGGTATTGTATTGGGAGCCCAGCCTGGGAGCCCAGGGAAGGTCAGAAAATGACAGCATGGTAGAAGTCCAGTCTGCGGTGCAGGGGCTCCATCTGGCAGGAAGTGAGTGTTTGGTGAGGCCCAAGGGCTGCGGGGGGGGGGGGGGGGGGGGGGGCTGGGATAGGGGCGGAGCAAGCTGGCCGCTGATCCTCACAGTGGTGGCAGCAGTGTGCCTGGTCTTAACCCCCACTGTGTACATACTGATGGCCACATGGAGTTTTGGCTAGTAGAATATGAGGACAGGATAGGGCTTTGGGTAAGAACCCTTTCCCTGGAAGAATAGAGTTAGCAAGAGGGCAGATTTGCCTTTGTTCTTTTCTCCCTGCCTGGAGTCAGATGTGATCTGGAGCTGTGGCAGGCCCTATGTAACTATGAGGCAGCCTTGTAGTCAAAAGCCCTGGCCCTTCTGGTGGAGCAGGAATGCCTCGTGGCCTGGTCATCTGGATGGGTCCAGAGGGGAAAACCAAGCCTACTTTGTGTTCCCAATACATGTATGTTTTCCCTTAGCAGTGCGGACTGAGTCCAGGGGTGTTGGGCAGAGGGAAGGGCCCTGCTCCCACCCCAGGGGTCTCACCTTTGGCCTTTTTGGTTCCTTTGCTGCTCAGCTGTCCTTGTGGGACTGAAGGACTGGCGTCCTGGTTGGTGGCCTCTGGGAAGACACAGAAGGGCGAGCCCAGCAGTAACTCACCCAGCACCAGGCCCACCACCCAGGCTCCAGTTCCATGTTGCTACTGTTCCAACTTTTGTGGCTGACCTCATGTTCTCCTGGCAGTTTGGCCTGACAGCTGCCCAGTGCCCAATGTCCTAAGGTGCAGGAGCCACCTGATCTGGGGCAGATGTCGGATGGCGGATGGTGCGCCCGGCCCCAGGGCTTCACGTGACGCTTGCAGGTGAGCCAAACAGGCCCAAGGTGAGGACGGTCAAGTCCACCTTGCATACATCTTACCCTTTTAAAAGTTTCACTGGTTAGCTGGGCACGGTGCTGCCCACCTGTCATCCTAACAACTCAGGATGCTGAGATCAGAGGATCATGGTTCAAAGCCAGCTCAAGCAGGAAAATTCATGAGACTCTTATCTCCAATGAACTACTCAGAAAAAAAGCATCAGAAGTGGCTCAAGTGGTAGAGTGCTGTCCTTGAGCAAAAGAAGCTCAGTGAGAGCAGCCAGGCCCAGAGTTCAAACCCCAGGACTACTAAAAGGAAAATGTTCCGTGGATTTTACAGTGCACCTGTGCGTGTCCGTGTCGCCTGGTGCTGTGGTCTGCCCTGTCCTTTCTCCTGCTGCTCCTGGAACCCATCGTCTGCTTCTGCCTCCTGCACAGCCTCCCCCCAGCGGTGCCCTCCTCAGGGCTCCACGTGGCTGGACGTGGGCCTGGGGTTACAGCTGTCCTGTGGACATGTCTGCCACACACGCACACGCGCATGTGTGTGTGGACTGGGGCTGGAGCCCAGATCCCTGCACTCCCCTTCCTCAGCTTTCTCACTCAAGGTTGGTGTGCTATATCACTTGAACCGTAGCTCCATCTCTGGTTAATTGTAAATGAAAGCCCCCTGGCCCTTCCATGATCCTTAGCTCTCAGCTGGTTGAGTAGCTAGCATGATAGGTGTGAGGCACTGCGCCTGGCCACTCTGCAGCGGGACAGGGACGGGGTGCTGGCCACCCCCAAAGTGTCAGGACCAGGGTGGGGCTAAGCCTTCATGGGGGTGGGGAGTGGTGAGCACACAGCCAGCACTGCCCAGGCTGCCTTCCCAGAACCCCAGGACCACGCAGGGGTGTCCTGCGGCATGCGTGTCCCTGGGCTACAGAGAGACCACGCGTGGAGAGCCAGTGGGCACAGCCCGCCCCTTCACAGCAGCTGTGGCTGGTAGAGAACAGGGAAAGGCTCTCTTCTTCATGGCCTGTTGCCCCCCTCCCCAGTCCTGAGGCCTCAATGCCGCAGGACGTGGCTGCCTTTGGAACTAAGATCATTGCAGTATGACCACTGCAGCTGAGGTTGCTCTGGAATGGGCGCTGACCCAGCACCATGGCTGCTGTCCACACCAGAGGGGCTCAACACAGGTTGCCCGCCAGGCAGCAGCACATGGCCACGGCACACGGAGAGGCCTGGCACAGCCTGTGCACAGGGCCCACCCACACCTTGCTCCCCAGCTTGGAGCCCTGTGACCGCCTCGGCCTCCCCCCAGGCTATGGAGGACCAAGAAACTCCCGCACGAGCACGAGTCCCCATCTAGGGAATGAGGCCTGAGTCCCCATCTAGGGAATGAGGCCTGTGCAACACCCGCCACTGGATTCTGGATTCAGAACCTCCTAGGGCGGGTCTCCCTTCACTGCCCCTGGCCTGTCCTGCCAAGAGTCCCACCCCGAGCCCATACTTACTGTGGAGAGTCAAGTTCTTCAACACGCTGGACAGCATATTAGAAATGTTGCCTGAGGGGCCGTGGGCTGTCGGGGAGCTCGGCATTGGAGAAGGAGATTCTAGCCTGGGGAGGGGACACAGCTGTGAGGCGGTGGCCTGCATGGCCCACAGGCCCCCTTGGCCCTGGTGCAGTGACCCAGGCCTCACCACGAGCTGGAGGCCCCCACTCTGCAGGCGCCCTCGCCCTCCTGGCTGCATCCTGGCTGCCCTGCTCTTTTTCTTAGGGTGCATCCACGTTGATGGGGCGCAGAGCCTCCTCCCCTCTCTCTCCAGCCCCTCTCCTTCCCTCACTTCTCTGCAGTCACCACCGCTGGTGTTTGCGTTTGGAATCTGTTTATGGTGGATGTCCTCTGGAGCCTAACGTGCTCCAGGACAGCAGGATATTGGGCGGCGAGCGGGGAGCTCGGCCTCAGGACTGGGGGCCGGGCGGCCCTGCACGCGGGGCCCGCGCGGGGAGAGCGGCCTCGGGGGCCGGGCCCCGCGCCCTGCGGCCCCGGCCCCGCGCCCTGCCGCCCCGGCCCCGCGCGCACTCCACCCCCGGCCCCGCGCGCACTCCACCCCCGGCCCCGGCCCCGGCCCCGGCCCCGCGCGCACCGGCCTGGCTCCGAAGCCTCCGCACCGCACTTCAGTTCTCGGCTCCACACGTCCGCGCCGCGCGTTTGCGTCGCCAGGGCAACCGCACTGTGACGTCACAGCGCTGGGGCGGGGCCGGGGCGGGGCCGAGCTTGGCCCCGCCCCCCGCCCGCCCGCGGGTTCCCCAGGGGCCGCTCGCGGCCTTCCGAGAGGCGCCCTGCTGGAAGTGCGCGCCCGGGACGCTCCCCCTCGACCGGGGACCCCGCTCCACCTCCCCTGCCCGCGCGGCCTCGGGGCCGGGCCTGGGGGACGGGCGCGGACCCGAGCCGTGGGAGGAGGGCCGGAGCCCCGCGCGCGCCCCCCCTGCGCTCCCGCCAGCTCCTTCCACATTGCACAACTGGGGTCGGGGTGCAGCTCCTCCGCGTCCCCAGCAAGGTGACGCACAGACACAGACCGAGCCCCCATCCTGACCTGCAGGCCCCGCCCCAGGCCCAGCCCCAGGCCCGGCCCAGCCCCAGCCCCAGGCCCAGCCCCAGCCCCAGCCCCAGCCCCAGGCCCAGTCCCAGGGGCAGACCAGGCCCAGCCCCACCCCAGCCTCAGCCCCAGGCCCAGCCCCAGCCCCAGGCCCAATCCCAGCCCCAGCCCGGCCTCAGCCCGGCCCCAGCCCAGCCTCAGCTTGTCTCAGCCCAGCCCCAGCCCAGCCCCAGCCCAGCCCCAGCCCAGCTTCAGCCCAGCCCCAGCCCAGCCCAGCCCCAGCCCAGCCCCAGCCCCAGCCCCAGCCCAGCCCCAGCCCAGCCTCAGCCCAACCCCAGCCCCAGCCCAGCCTCAGCCCAACCCCAGCCCAGCCCTGCCCCGCCCCAGCCCAGCCTCAGCCCAACCCCAGCCCCAGCCCAGCCTCAGCCCAACCCCAGCCCAGCCCAGCCCAGCCCCAGCCCAGCCCAGCCCAGCCCCAGCCCAGCCTCAGCCCAACCCCAGCCCAGCCCAGCCCCAGCCCCAGCCCAGCCCAACCCCAGCCCAGCCCAGCCCAGCCCCAGCCCAGCCTCAGCCCAACCCCAGCCCAGCCCAGCCCCAGCCCCAGCCCAGCCCAGCCCCAGCCCAGCCCAGCCCAGCCCCAGCCCAGCCTCAGCCCAACCCCAGCCCAGCCCAGCCCCAGCCCCAGCCCAGCCCAACCCCAGCCCAGCCCAGCCCCAGCCCAGCCCAGCCCAACCCCAGCCCAGCCCAGCCCCAGCCCAGCCCCAGCCCAACCCCAGCCCAGCCCCAGCCCAGCCTCAGCCCCAGCCCAGCCTCAGCCCAACCCCAGCCCAGCCCCAGCCCCAGCCCAGCCCCAGCCCAGCCCAGCCCAGCCCCAGCCCAGTCCCAGCCCAGCCCCAGCCCCAGCCCCGCCCAGCCCAGCCCCAGCCCCAGCCCAGCCCAGCCCAGCCCCAGCCCCAGCCCAGCCCAGCCCCAGCCCCAGCCCAGCCCAGCCCCAGCCCAGCCTCAGCCCAACCCCAGCCCAGCCCAGCCCAACCCCAGCCCAGCCCAGCCCCAGCCCCAGCCCAGCCTCAGCCCAACCCCAGCCCAGCCTCAGCCCAACCCCAGCCCCAGCCCAGCCTCAGCCCAACCCTAGCCCAGCCCCAGCCCAGCCTCAGCCCAACCCCAGCCCAGCCCCAGCCCAACCCCAGCCCAGCCCAACCCCAGCCCAGCCCCAGCCCAACCCCAGCCCAGCCCAGCCCCAGCCCAGCCCCAGCCCAACCCCAGCCCAGCCCAGCCCCAGCCCCAGCCCCAGCCCAACCCCAGCCCCAGCCCAGCCCCAGCCCAGCCCAGCCCCAGCCCAACCCCAGCCCAGCCCAGCCCCAGCCCAGCCCAGCCCCAGCCCAGCCCCAGCCCAACCCCAGCCCAGCCCCAGCCCAGCCCCAGCCCAACCCCAGCCCAGCCCAGCCCCAGCCCAGCCCCAGCCCAACCCCAGCCCAGCCCAGCCCCAGCCCCAGCCCAACCCCAGCCCCAGCCCAGCCCCAGCCCAGCCCAGCCCCAGCCCAACCCCAGCCCAGCCCAGCCCCAGCCCAGCCCAGCCCCAGCCCAGCCCAGCCCCAGCCCAGCCCCAGCCCAACCCCAGCCCAGCCCAGCCCCAGCCCAGCCCAGCCCCAGCCCCAGCCCCGCGCGCTCCCGCGTCTGCCTGCGTCCTTGGCAGCAGGGCAGCAGGGCAGCACGTCGTCGGAGTCACTGCCTGCCCTTTGCCGGTGGAATCGCCGGGTCATAAGATGAGCCTGGATTCCGTGCCGACAAACTTTTCCCCAGGCGATGGGAGTAGTAATTAAAAAGTAGCCAGGTGATGCTTATCAACTAAAGATCGTTTTCATGGTTTGCTTTTTCCCAGTACCGGGGCTTGAACCCAGGGCCGAGCACTGTCCCTGTCCCTTTTCCACCGCAGGCTGTGCTCTACCACTTGAGCCGTGCCTCCACTTCGGGCTTTTCCACAGTCTAATTGGGGATCAGAGTCTCATGGACTTTCCTTCCCAGGTAAGCTTCAAACTGAGACCCTCAGATCTCAGTTTCCTGAGTAGCTGGGGAGAGATGTGAGCCCCCAGTACCCAGCTAACGAAGGCTTCTGGGTAGCCGGCTCCCCTTCCCACGTGGAGAAGAATGTTGAAGTCCCTACCCTCAAGTTGTTTATGGTTTAATGGGAGAAATAGAGATGCGGCAGGCAGCTAGTGTGTGCTGGGCTTACAGAGAGAGAGACAGGCCTGTCACCTGTACATCGAGGAGGGACCAGTTCTTCTGGGATTTGTAGAGATGGGAGGCCGGAGAATCAGATGACACATAGCAAGAGGATTGCACAGAGCCATTTGAATTGTGTTTTTCTTTCTTCCTTTAGCACCATTTTTGTTTTTTACTCTTTACAATATGCCAGAACATAAAGTTCCAAAACATTTTCTGGGGGGGGGGGGGCAATCACTTGTCCATCTGGAGCCCTAGAGAAGACTCAATCAAACCAGTCTGAGTTTTTCTCCAAAGTCTAAGTGTTTGCAGGCTCAACCTGGCCTGACCTCTCCCAGCTGGCTTTGCACACTAAGCTGCAGCTCTTCCTCTCAGCAGTCCACTCACATATCTCCTGACTGTGGTCTTTTCTCCCCCTTTGAATAGCTTTTCTTCTCTCAATTGTTTCCTTCCTTCCTTCCTCCTTCCTTCTCCCCCTCCCTCTTTCCCTACTTCCTTCCCTCTTTCCTCTCTTCCCTCTTCCCTCTCCTTTCCTCCCCTCTCCTGGGGCCCAGATTCAGGGTCTGGGTGCTGTCCCTTGGTTTTTATACTCAAGGCTGGACTCCACCATTTGGCCACACATCCACTTCTGGCTTTCTGGAGGTTAATTAGAGAAAAGAGTCTCAAGGACTCTTACTTTGGAGGCTAAGCTTCCCACTGTAAGAATCAGGTCTCAGCCTTCTAAGTAGTTAGGCCTGGCTCCAGGTTTTCTCAATTTATTTCCAAACATTGCCATGTTTAAAGTGTCTGGACTCCCAATTTTTCGACTTCATATCACAGACTTTCTGTGAAAGATCTCTCAGGAAGTGGTGGCATGGTTTTCTGGGATTTAGAGTGCCCTCAGCAGTGAGAACCTTAGTCACAACCAGTGTTCAAAAGATGTGCAATGTCAGAATGTCATTTCCTTCGTCCGATCCCTACGAGAGAGCAAAAACAGAGTCTGGTGGGGGCTGCACACAATGCCTCACCAGTGAAGCCCCAAGCTGGTTTTGGTCAAGTCTCTTTTCCTTGATGGGAGGCTACCTGGGCCCATCTAGTCCCAGGTGTGGCATGGAGAAAGGACATGTTTGAGGTCCCCAAATAATGGTGTAGAACTAGAATTCCCAGATCCAGGCTTCTGAACACGCAAGGCTGGCTCCACACACTCAAAGGGCTCCGATATCTGTGTTCCAGACCAATCATCTTGGAGCTGGGATATCTTTTTATTGCCAATTCCTTGGCTTTATGTAGGTAGTAAGAAGAGCCATAGACTGAGAAGCCCTGAGTTTTCTAGTTGTTGTTCACTACTTGCTGTGCCACTTGGGGCAAATTCTCTCCTCTGAGCCTCTGTTTCCACACATTTGTAAAATAAGACTAATAACCCTACCTCACGGACTTATTGTGAGGAATACAGGAAAAATACCTGACCTGGCTGTGGACCTGGCAAATAGTAGGTGCTCAGTGCAGTCTAGTTTGCTTCCTTTTTCTAGGGAAGGATCTACGACCACACTGTAGCTGAGCCTCGCTGTGATGGGGCAGCTGGGAGGGGGTGGGCATTCCACTGGGAGACACCTGTCCCTCTTGTAACACCCAGGTCTGGTAGATGACATGAAACCTGTGCCCTTCCTCACTGCTTGCCACGCAGGTCTGATTCTGCTTGGAGGTGAGAGGACCAGAAGCTGCCAACTGCTGTATGAAAGGAGTTTTTATCCTGGCTTGCTTTATGTTTTGATTCGATTCACAGGGTGCCCAGGTAGATGGCATTCTGTCAGCAGGCCATGTTGTCCTGGCTGCTGAGACTCCACTGGGTAGAATCTAGTATTTAGGACTAAATTTAAGTATGATTCAGAAGTCTACAGAGCTTGGTGTGCTGTGTAGAAACTTTAGTAAAATGCAAATAAGATATGGGTATTATTGGTATGATGAGGTGCTTTTTAAATATTTGTAACATAATTTTAAGAATGGATGCTGCAAGAAAGCTTTTGTATGGATTTCTGTCTTCAGTAGTCATCTGTCCATTCAGCACCATGAGATCCTCCTCAGTCCTTTTACCAATCAAATAAGTTATTGCTCTTGGTTTGGAGGTGAGACATTATTAGCCTAAGAAATTTCGGAAACATGCCTAATCTGATTGTGACTTATCCAAAGATGATGTCGATTTTTAAAATAAAAGTGGTTTTAAAAAAATAGCCAGGTTGGGCCGGGAGTTTGGGCTAGTGGTTAATGTGCTTGCCTAGCATGCATGAAGACCCGGGTTCGATTCCTTGGTAACACATACATAGAAAAAAGCCGGAAGTGGTGCTGAGGCTCAAGTGGTAGAGCTCTAGCCTTGAGAAAGGCCAAGGACAGTGCTCAGGCCCTGAGCTTAAGCCCAGGACTGGCAAAAAAAAAATAGCCAGGTGGCATGGGTTCCTTAATATGTGGCTATTAGATCCAAACAGTACAAGAGCGAGGACTCAATATTTGCATATCCAATGCTATGGACATGGTATTGGAAATATAAACACAACTACATAGACATAAAAATTTATGACTCTATAGATTAATATGTACCTATGACAAACAAACCCTCAGCCTAATTTTAATTATGTTCTAAAATCTAAGTGCCAGTGATTGTAAATAGAGATTTCCCTTCTTGAATACTTGTTTGTTAAACACGTCATTTGAAATATGATATAAAAATCAATGTAAATAAATTCTTTAAATAAAAAAATACAAAAAAGCAGCCAGGTGTGGTGACACATGCTTGTAATCCCAGCACCAGGAGGACAGGTGGCAGCTGATAGCGGCAAAGGGTTCTTCAATTCAGGGATCAGGCTAAGTTGTGTGTGTGCATCCTGAACTCCGGGCCTGGGCACCGTCTCTGAACTTTTATGCTCAAGACTAGCCCTTTACCACTTGAGCCTGAGCCAATTTCTGGATTTTTGCTGATTGATTGGTGATAAGAGTCTGGCAGATTTCCTGCCCAGGCTGGCAAATCTCAGCCTCCTGAAGAGCTAGGATTACAGGTGTGAGCCACCAGCTCTCAGCTTGAACTGGGTTTTGATGGCGGGAGCTGTGCCCTGCCTGGGCGTGGGGGGGTAGGGACTGGAGCTTGGAGTGGTGGACAGACCTGGAGTGGTATGCGGGTGTGACAGCTCCACTCCCAGGTCAGCTTCAGCCTCATTTTGGCTCCTGCCTGCCTGCGTCGACCTCCCATGTCACTTCCCCTCCTGTGGTGCCCTCAGCTGTGGGCCACTCACTTTTGCCCCTTGCCCCAAGGCTCCAGATGTGTGGCTGAGGCCAGCCCTGCTCCCGCTGCAGTGGCTTCCTGGCCAGCAGGGGGAGCAGAGAGCAGGGCAGGCGCTGACTGCAGCAGCCCACCACCACAGGGAGCACGGGCCAGGACAGGTTCTTCAGACCTGCCCTGCCCCGAAGCCACACGTAGACCCCCGCCCGCAGATCTCACCTGACATCTGAGATTCTGCTTTTCAAGTCCAAGAAGGTTCTGGTCTCTCCAGCAGCATCAGAGTGCCCAACGCTGTGTGGGACACATCTGCTTTTGCAATAAGTGTCCAGAGGTATGGAAACAAGTCCCAGCCGGGGCCTGATGGGACGAAGGCCCTTTTCCAGTGGCTGCAGAGGTCCTTGCCTTGAGGAAGGAGCGGGGGAGGGAGAGGACCAGCAGGAAGATCAGCAGAATATGAGCCTGCCCACCGGGGAGGCCTTGGGTAGCCCAGGGTGTTGGGGTCCTCAGTACAGGGACCCCGTGATCCCCAGCCCAGCAGGAGGAACAGGAGCAGGTACGGGGCTGCAGGCCATTCCGGGATCTGAGCTCATCAACCCTCTCTCCTGCCCTGCCCTGCCCTCCCCTTGCTCCCCTGGCACCAGAGAGCAAGGCACCTCACCAGAATGCTGGAGTGGTGGCAGGAGAGGCCAGCATGGAGAGCAGGAGCAGCGAGGGCAGCCCAGCGCCTGGACACCCCACACCGGCCAGCCTGGCATAAGGATGATTAGTGGAACTAAGCAAAAGCCAAATGCATGTTACCATCCCTTGTGTTTAAAGAAATGGGCCCATTAGCTTCTGCTCACCAAAGGAAACTAAGGCAGGTTGCCATAGGGATGGAAGGCTGAAACAATTCTTTGAATTGGGAAGAGCCAACTGGAGCATCACTGAGAGGCAGGCTGAGGGATGTAAGGAGTCCAGGCCCACAGCAGGTGGCAGGCTTTCCTGCCTGGGCTGGCAAACCCTGTACCTCTGCCTGCTGGCCCCTGGGTCACTACTTGCCCTGCCACATTTCAGGCAAGCTGGCCTCCTCACGGGACCTCTGCACACGCTGGCGTCCAGGCCAGGACTGCACTTGTGGTCTGCTCCGCCCATCCTTCAGGCCTCCATGCAGATGCCAGTGGCGTGAAGAAAGCTCCAGTGGGGTGTCATCCTCAGCCGACTCTCCTCACCAGTGTGTGGCTAAGCTCCTTTAACAGGCAAGCGAGGCCTTCATCCTAAGTACCCAGATTGCGCCTCGCAGGTCTGCTTCACCGCCTTTCTCCAGAGCAGAGCCTGCTGTGAGGGTCTGTCACATTTCTGCACCCCTGGCATCACCTTTCCTGCACCTCTAGCCATGGCTCTCACTGCCAAGAGCCCACCGCAGGGGGTGCCCCCCACATTTTCTAACCCCAGAGTCGTCTTCTCCCAGCAACCGAGCCACAGACTCTGTCCCACTGGGGAGTCCCTGGCCAGTGTCTCAGTGCAGAAGGTTGCTGAGGCAGAAGTGCCAACCTTGAGGTCCAAGTTCATTCCCAGACTTGTGCATACCTGTGGTGTGTGTGTGTGTGTGTGTGTGTACAGTGAGGCTGGAGCTCAAGGTCTGGGTGCTATCCCTTAACATTTTTTGCTCTACCATTTGAGCCATAGCGCCACGTCTGGCTTTTTGCTGGTTAATGGAAGCAGGGCACTGGTGGTCACGCCTGTAACCCTAGCCATTCAGGAGGCTGAGTTCTGAAGGTTGTGAGTCAGCAAGGTTCTTGAGATTCATAATTGGCACACACATGTCTCGTTTTTATTTTCCCATGTGTTGGATAGTAGAGATGTTTTATTTTGTGCTGATATGGGGCTTGAACTCAGGGCCTGGTGCTGTCCCTGAGCTTTTTGGCTCAAGGCGAGCACTCTGCCGTTTGAGTCACAGCTCTACCTCTGACTCCCGGCCGTGTGTGTGTGTGTGTGTGTGTGTGTGTGTGTGTGTGTGTGTGCGTGTGTGTGTGTGTCTAAGTGTCTAACTGGAGATAAGCACCTCACAGACCTTCTTGCCTGAGCTGGGTTTCAACGGTGAGCCTCAGATCTTAGCCTCTTGAGTGGCGGGGGTTATAGACCTGAGCCATGGATGTCAGGTGGAGTTGGATTCCAAACACTTACTGGGTCAGAAGCTCTGGATATAACACCAAGCTGCTGGCTGGAATCGCAGCCTTTTCCAACACTCCCAGAACTTTAAAATATCCTTGCCAGATGGATGAAAAAAGGCATCTCTTTTTAATTTGTGTTTCTTGGCTGAGAGTGAGGTTGAACATTTCTCCATGAGAGGACTGGCTGCCTGCATATTCAAGGGACCCCTGGACCAGTGTCTTCCTTATTGCATGTGGAGGCATTTATGATTCCTCTAGGAGACTGGAGAGGCTGGCACCAGGCAGGTGGGTGGGGGTCTCTTGGTTCCCTGGGTCCCCTCTCTGTAGGGGAAGCACACTGCCTGAACCAAACAGGGGTCACACTGGCTGTCCCCAGCTCCTGGAACCTGAGTCTGCTGGACTCACAAGCTAGGTGTCCTGAGTAAAAACAGGGTGGGAATGCCAACCCTGAGGTTGGTGTGAAAGACATGTGTGGGCTTCGAGGACTTTATCCAAGCGAGGGTGGTGCATTCACTGGCTGGCACGAGTGGGTGCTGATTTGAGGATCATCCTGCAGCCCTGCCTGTGGAATATCCCTCGTGCAATTTCCACCTGCTGCTGCTATTTGGGTTTCTAGGCAGATCCACACTGCAACTTGGTCAGTGGACTGAGTTCGCAGGACTCCTGGGGAGTCTTGCACACCGGCGGATCTCCCCCATTTTCTGAGGGTTCCTCTTCTATGGCGCAGCCTCAACCACAGAGCCGACGGCACTCACTGGAAGCGTGATTGTGGCAGGCTTCACCAAAGCCTGGAGAGTGCCTGGCACACAGATGCCAGTCATTCATGCTGCTTCCTCTTAGTCTGGGCCTGGTAGACGGTGGGCATTCAATAGGTACCTGCAGGATTCAACAGAGCATTCCCAAGGAAGCCTGGAGACTTGGGAGCTGCCTGCCTGCAGCCTCTCACCACAGCTAGGAGCCTAATGTCTGGATTCCACCTGTCCTTCCCCGGGCAGAGGTAGGTATATTCCACCTGGCCACAGGAAGTTACACCCAAGATTCCCCTCAGCACCGCCCAGTGCGGTTGCCTCACTGAGGTGGCCAAGAAATGGACTCCTGTGAGACTGCGTGTCTGGCCGCCTTGCTTGATCATCATGAGCCGAGCACTCGTAAGCAGTGTGCAGAGCGCGGGACTCTGCGGAACACGCACACTGGGCTGCGCTCCTGAGGTGTGGGGGTCTCCCGCGTGTGCCCGCACACACGACACACACCTTCCTCTGCAAGCCCTGACCAGGACCTCGGAGCACAGGGGCGGCCCTGCCCCTGCCCCTGCCCCTGCCCCTGTCCTGCCCTGCCCCTGCCCCTGCCCCTGCCCTGCCCCTGCCCCTGCCCTGCCCCTGCCCTGCCCCTGCCCCGCCCTGCCCCTGCCCCTGCCCCTGCCCTGCCCCTGCCCCTGCCCCTGTCCTGCCCTGCCCCTGCCCCTGCCCCTGCCCTGCCCCTGCCCTGCCCCTGCCCCGCCCTGCCCCTGCCCCTGCCCTGCCCCTGCCCCTGCCCCTGCCCTGCCCTTGCCCCTGCCCCTGCCCTGCCCTGCCCCTGCCCCTGCCCTGCCCTGCCCTGCCCTGCCCCTGCCCCTACCCTGCCCCTGCCCCTGCCCCTGCCCTGCCCTGCCCCTGCCCCTGCCCTGCCCTGCCCTGCCCTGCCCCTGCCCCTGCCCTGCCCTGCCCCTGCCCCGGCCCGGCCCCGGACAGGACCCTCAGAAGTAACTGACCTTCACCCATCAGCTGACAAGCTCCACGGCTCGGCCCACACCTGCCAGGGTCACAGCGCCAGGGTGGGCGGGCGCGGGAGGCTGGGAAGCTCGTGGCCGGGGCCTGGAGGAGCAGATGCTGGTGGCAAGAGCCGGGCTGGAGAGGAGGGCCGGGTGCAGGCCGGGGCAGAGGCCCCTCCGAGTCGGTTCTAGTCTTGAACTGGGGTCGCAGTGCACGGCGGGCCGCGGCCGCACCTGTCCCGCGAGCCCGAGGCAGCTCCCGCCTGGCCCCAGCTGCGTCCAGGGCCGGGCTGGAGGCGTGGAGACGGGCGGGGCGCGGCTCGAGGGGACCCGGGCTGGCCGGGCTGGAAGGAGGGGCGGGGCCGGCGCGGGGGGCGGGGACCCGGGCTGGCCGAGCCGGAGGGAGGGGCGGGGCCGGCGCGGGGGGCGGGGACCCGGGCTGGCCGGGCTGGAAGGAGGGGCGGGGCCGGAGGGCGGGACGGGGCGTGGCCTGAGGGGGCGGGGACCCGGGCTGGCCGGGCTGGAAGGAGCGGCGGGGCCGGAGGGCGGGGAGGGGGCGGGGCCGGCGGGAGGCGGGGGCCCGGGCTGGCCGAGCCGGAGGGAGGGGCGTGGCCGGCGCGGGGGCGGGGCCGGCGCGGGCGCGTGACGCGCGGCGCTGGCCAATGGGGCGCGCGCCCGGGGCCGAGCCTCCTGCGAGCCTTCGCGGCGCCCGCGGCGTCACGTGAGCGGCCCGGGGTGAGCGCCGGGAGCGGCGGGCGGCCAGGGCTCCGCCGCAGCGACCGCGGGCAGCGGGCGACACCGCGAGCCTCCGCCGACCGCAGGACCCGCGGCTCGGCCCGCGGCCGCCGCCAGACCCCCGCCGGGCCGCCGGGCCGCAGGACCGCCGGGGCCCGGCCGCGGGCCAGGCGAGCGCCCAGTGCAGGTGGGAGCGGCGCGGCGGGGCCCGGGGGCGGGGGGCGGCGGGGCGGCGCGGTCGGGCCGGGGAGCGGCGGCGGCGGCGGCGGGGCCGGCCCGCGGCCCGTCCTCCCCGCGCGTCCGCGGCGCGCCCGCCGGGCCGGCCTCCCATATGGCGGGGCGCGGGCGCGGGGCGGCGGCGCAGGGGTTACTACCGGTCACCGCGGCGGCGCCGGGCGAGGGGCACCGCGAGGGCACGGTGCCCAGCGGCCGCTGCCCGGGGCCCGGCAGCTCCCCCGCCTTTCCCCGCGCGGCCCCGCCGCCGGGGCGCCCGCCCCCCCCCCCCCGCGCACCCCGCGGCCCCGAGCCCCATCCTCACGTGCCAGGTGCCCGACCCCAGGCCCGAGCCTGCCAGCCGAGCGACGCCGGGGTGGGACAGCCCGGGGAGCGGCCTCCCTGGCCCTCACACTACCGTGGCCCCCGCCCTGCCCACCCCGGGCTCCCTCCGGGAAGGCCCAGCAGCTGTGCCCGGTCACCGACGCCCGAGGGGGATAAAGTCCCCGACGCGAGCCCTTCAAGTCCCTTCCCTCCCCGCACCCCGTGTCCCCCGGGGCAGCCCTACAGGTGGGACCAGGACCCGACCC
This sequence comes from Megascapheus bottae, assembly GCF_031878675.1. Classification (NCBI taxonomy): domain Eukaryota; kingdom Metazoa; phylum Chordata; class Mammalia; order Rodentia; family Geomyidae; genus Megascapheus; species Megascapheus bottae. The sequence goes on along the minus strand of NC_143541.1, from coordinate 8,694,717 downwards.
GGCGACTTGGGGGCCTTGGGGCCGCGCAGAGCGGGGACTCTTATTTTGAAGAGCGGCCCCCACCCGCCACCCCCGTGATTTGCACGCTGACCCAATGGCGAGCCCTTGGCCGGCCCTGGGCTTGTTATCAATTACATGTTGTTCCTGCAGCCGCTGTGTCCCCGGGAGGATAAACAGCAGGCCTGGCCTGCGGAGGGGGGCGGAGCCCGGGCCAGCGCGGTGCCCGGAACGGGCGTCCCTCCCCCTGCACGCCGCCTGCCCGCCTGGCCGGCCTCGGGCGGCGCCACGTGCTGCTGTTTTTCAAGGACCGGGACCTGCTTCAGCCCTGACAGTCCCTCTCCACCGCCGGCCCCTTCCACAGCCCTCCCTGGCCTTCAGCCCCGGCAGGACCTTCTGCCCAGCCCCGGGTCTCCCTCTGGGCTCAACCAGCTTTGCTGGCTTATATTCTGGTGGGAAGGTAGACAGGAAGCAGAAGTGTACAATCGTATAACCCAGCTAGTTTCTCACTAGGCACCTCCTGGGAAGGGATACCGGGGACTTGTGAGCTGAGATCTGAACGAGGGAGTCTCCATCGGTGCTGGTGACTCTCACACCTGGGATCGCCTCAGACACAGAGACCTGAAGAGCTCACCCGGATGTCCCTGAGAGCCTTCACCTAACAAGGAAACAGAAGTGGAGGTGCAGCTCAACCCGTAGAACAGCAGCCTTGAGTAAGAAGAGCCAAGTGAGAGTATAAGGCCCCGAGTTCAAGTCCTAGCACGGATACACACACACTGGAGTGCGGGGAAGAGGGGAGCCACAGAGGTAACTGCAGGGCGGTGGTGAAGGTGAGTGAGGGGTGGAGCAGGGTGGAGTGGGAGATGGAGTGCTAGATGGACAGGGCCTGGTACTCTGCGCTGCCTGAAAATACTGCTTCCTGCGGGCAGCTGCCTGTCACAGCGGCCGAGACCAACCCAGAGAGGTTGTGCCACTCCGTAGGATGGGGTTGATGGTGATCGGTCAGCTCTGGCACTTCATTTCTTCCCAGGAATTTGTTGGTGAATAGTGTGAATTGGTATTGTTATCTTCAAATAGTTGTGAACAGGGGTTCTGATTTAACAGCCCCAGGTTAAATCCTTAGTGGAGCACAGGTGGCCTTCTGGCAAACATGCCTCCTCCTGGAACTTCCCTCTTCAAAGTTTCTAGGCCATGAAGGAGCTGATGGCTCCAGGAGGCGGAGTGGTCCTGGAGATGGGGTGGGTGCAGAAGTGATGCCAAGCAGCAGACTCTGGCTCTCCTCCTCCAGCCTGGTGAACACCCAGCCCACTGTGGTCACTGGATGGGGACAAAGGTCCAGGGAGATGGCCCCATCACAGCCCCACACTGTTGACTCTGCTCCTCAGGCGCCAAACCTAGCCTGGCCTTTGGCGTCAGAGGGTAGGGCTTTCCCTCTGCTCTCTCTCTCAGTGTCCTCTGAGCCCCTCCTGGGCACCAGGTAGGGCACAGCAGAGACAGGGAGTAAGGAGCCGGGCGTGAGCCCAGCCCCCCAAGGTGGTGAGTGTCCCCAGTGGGCGCAATGGCCCGGGCAGTGGGCAGGAGACGTGGCTTCGTCATTGGCCTATGACAATGCGGGGGGGGGGGTTGGGTGAATGCACATGTGTCTCTCATCCTGCTCAACTTCTTCATTGGCCTGTTGAGGGGCAGGGATGGGGGTAAAAGTGGGGGATGTCCGCATGGGGGGGTGTTTGTGCGTGTGTCTCCCACGGGGATGAGGTCAAAGGAGGAGGTGGGTGTGGATGTCAGGCTCACGACCAGCAGAGGTCTGAGTCCTGGCCTCTGGTGGCAGTGGGAGGCAGACAGCGTTCCCTCTCCTGTTCAGAGTGGAGGCGGGGCTCTGAGGGACGCAAGGAGCTTCCTTCCCCTCTGTATAGGGAAACAGCCAGCGGGGAAGCACTCACTGCTCTTGGATTTTTTTTTTCTTCCAGACTATTAACTGCCCATTTAAAATATAACTGCCCATTTGAACCTCAGGAAACAACAAGGTTAAATTCAGTGTGTTCCATCCCAGGTCTGTTCCTGTGAAAACCAGGTTCTTTTTTCATCCTGAAATTCACATATAACAGGCAGCTTGTTGGATGTTTTGTTGTTGTTTGTTTTGTTTTGTGCCAATCTTAGGACTTGAACTCAGGGCTCTGGACACGGTCCCTGCTCAAGGCTAGCACTCAATCACTTGTGCCACATTTCCTCTTCTGGCTTTTTGGTGGCTAATTAGAGATAAAAAAGAGTTTTGAATTTCTTGGCTGGGCTCGCCTCAACTGTCAGTCCTCAGATCTCAGCCTCCTGAGTGGCTAAGATTACAAGAGTGGGCCACGGATACCCGGCTCCGTCTGTGTTTTTATCTGTGGAAGTCCAGCAGACTCTAGTCAGAGGACAAGTGGCCATGTCCCCTTTGCCCCCTGGGTGGATCCCGACCCAGTCTGGCTTCACCCTGGGCTGCTCTGGGGTCCAGTGTACCTCCTCCCCCACCGGTGGACCCCTCTTGCACACACAGATTCGCAGCAGCTCATGGGTATTCTCTTCCAGGATCATTCTGGAAAGTGTTTGAGACCAGAGTGTCTGGGTTGTGCAATGGGGTAAAGAGGGCTCTTTTGCAAGCTGAGTGGTGCAATTTCAGAAAACACTCTTATGGCCCCGTTCTCCTGAGGGATAGAGGCAGGACTGGGGTTTGGTAATGGAAGGCAGTGGACAGGCAGCCGAGAGTGGGGGCCCTGGGCCAGTGAGGTGTCAGCAAGCTCCCTGTTGTTCTGACCGAGCCTCCCTTGTCCCCTCTGCAGTGACCATCGGCACGGCCGGGCCAGCATGGTGGACCACCTAGTTCCAGTGGATGAGACCTTCTTGTCTCCAAAATGCCCAGTGGCTTACTTGGGTGAGAGGCTGGCTGGCCGGCGGGGGTACCACATGCTTCCTTCGCCTGTCTCGGAAGACGACAGCGATGCCTCCAGCCCCTGCTCCTGTGCCAGCCCTGATTCGCATGCCCGCTGCTCCTGCTACAATGGACGGCCAGGCACCAAAGGCCAGGAGGGCATCTTAGACTTCCTGCTGTCCCATGCCACACTGGGTAGCGGAGGTGGCGGTGGGAGCACTGGGGACAGCAGTAGTCCTGTGGCCTGGGGGCCCTGGCGGAGGGCTCCAGGGCCCGTGAAGGGGGAGCATTTCTGTGTTCCCGAGTTCCCTCTGGGAGACCCTGACGACGTCCCCAGGCCCTTCCAACCCACCCTAGAGGAGATTGAGGAGTTCCTGGAGGAAAACATGGAGCCGAATGTCAGAGAGACCCCAGAGAGCAGCAAGGACTTGGAGGCCTGTGGCCGAGAGCTGTCCGGACCCCACCGGAGCCACCCACACCCCGGGTCTGGGGGGAGAGGACGCTGTACCCCTCCGCCAGATGGCACCAGTGTGGGTGGTGCCCAGGGCCCAGGTGAGGGACCAGCGCCTGACTGCCCCATCCCAGTACTGCTGCAGATCCAGCCCGTGGCTGTGAAGCAGGAGGCAGGCTCCGATCCGGCTTCCCCTGGGCAGGCCCCAGAGAATGTCAAGGTCGCCCAGCTCCTGGTCAGCATCCAGGGGCAGGCCTTCGCGCTCGTGCCCCAGGTGGTGCCCTCCTCCAGCTTGAGCCTGCCCTCCAAGTTCGTGCGCATTGCCCCAGTGCCCATCGCCGCCAAGCCCGCCGGGGCCGGGCCCCTGGGACCTGGCCCTGCCGGCCTCCTCCTGGGCCAGAAGTTCACCAAGAGCCCAGCAGCAGAACTCATCAAAATGCACAAATGCACTTTCCCTGGCTGCAGCAAGATGTACACGAAAAGCAGCCATCTGAAGGCTCACCTGCGGCGGCACACTGGCGAGAAGCCCTTTGCCTGCACCTGGCCGGGCTGCGGGTGGAGGTGAGTGTGGCAGGAACTGGCCTATAGGAAAAAGGACAGGGAGTAGACAGCGTCAGGGCGGGCTTGGGCCCAGCCATCCAGACTGCCGGTCCCTCTGCTCACTGCCACCGGAAGCCACGAGCCTTCTGGTCAGGCTTTCTGTGGCTGGTTCTGGGGCAGTGCTGAGTCTTTTTGGGTCTCCTGGTCTGGTGGGCTGAGGTCAAGGCCTAAGGGGCTGGTGCACAGCAGAAGGGCACCCATGCTGGCCAGGACGGCTGAAGCTCGCAGAGTAGCGCCCCATCCCTGACCCCTCAGGGCACACACAGGGTAAGTACCACCAGATGCCAGCTTGGGGGTCTGAGGACACCAAGGCTCGGGCAGTGGGAGACCTGGCCCCTGCTTACACCAGTCCAGTGTTGAGGCTTATCCTGAAAACGCTGCCCAGGGGACAAACCAGGAGTGACAAGCTATGTTCAATGTTGACAGCCATTTGGGCACAGGAGAGCCAGGCCTGGTCCTTGCTTTCTCCTTAGGGGCATGGAGGTAGTTGGGAAACCAGAGGCCAACCTAGAGGACCTGACTGGCGGTGGTGTGGGGGCCTTGCCAGGTCTGCCCAGCCCCTGGGGCAGCACCCTTGCCCACCCTTCACTGGGGTGGCAGCTGAGGGCGCTCAGGTGCTCTCAGCTCCAGATCCTGCTCTGACCTACCTGGAGGTGGGGGAGTTTTCAGCATGGTCTGCGTGTTGGCTGCAGTTCTGAGTGTGTGTAAGAACACAGGGTGCTGCCACATGTGTGTGGACCTCCCAAGTATGTGCGTGTGTCTGGGTGGTGCGAGCTGTGTGTTTGAACACCTGGTGGAGCGTGGCACGCCGTGTGTGCACAGGTGTGTCTGGGGTGGGGCAGAGCAGTGTAGCTTTTGTTTTCTGGAACAGACCGGCTCAGAGGGCTCATGCACGTTGACCCCAGGCAAGGTCCTGGCCCGCCAGGGCTGTGCTGTGGACAGAAGGCATCGCTGGATGTGATGCTGGTGCCTACTTTTTCTTGGGCACCAAACTGACTGGAGAAGGTGTTCTGCCAAGACTGTGTGGTGCGCGGCAGCCTGCCCTGAGCACCCCTGCTCAGATGGAGTCCCACAGGCCCCAGCCTGGTGTCCCTGCTTTTCTGAGCCCCATGCTCTGTGCTGAGTGGGTGCAGACCCAGATGTGGTGGTGAGCGAGTGGTGGCGGTGGACTGTGGGGTGAAGGAGGAGTGGGGGGGGGGGCGCTGTGATGCTCTTACCTAGATGAGGAGTGGGGGCTGTGGTGCTCTTCTCTAGAGGAGGAGGGTATTGCGGTGCTCCATTTGGAGAAAGCAGTAGAGAGCTTGAGCCCTGGCCATGCGGCAGCTCGCTGTGTCCCTCGGACACTCCAGGTACATCAGGTACATGCGGGAGTAGTGCTCTGCGTGGTCCCCCTGCTCGCCAGTTGTCAGCTAACCATCAGAGATCAAGGAGGGGCCTTGGTGATCTTGTGTGGGCTCCGGGCAATGCCCTTGCAGTGTTAGTGGGTTTGCTTGTGCTTGCTCGGGTCAGGCAGGCTCTGTGGGGAAAGGCCACTCCACGGCATGGTCCGGCTCACCTTCTGCAGGGCAGTCCCCTGGCTGGTCAGCACCGGCCAGCTAGCTGGGATGGGTCAGCTGGAGCTGAGGCCACCCCTCTGCAGCCCCCAGGACCAGGGCCTGCCTTCGCCCTTAGCCTACGTGCACACCAGTCAAGCCCTGCCCTGCACAGCTGCTTCAGAGAGCTGAGCCCCCACGGCAGGGTGCGCGTAGAGTCCTTGAAAGACGGGGGCTTCCGTGCTGTCCAGGCCTGCGCTGGTCTCCTTGCCCCAGACCCACATGGCAGGCAGTACCCTGGAGTGCAAGGTGGGCAGCTGGACAGTGAGGTCAGCATACAGTGACCCTTGTCTGGCTCTCAAGAAGGCTCCTTCCTGGCAGTGCAGTCTGACGTGGCTACAGAGGCCGAGGCCCAGGGGCAGGGACCACTGTTGCTGTCCAGCCTGTCACCCCCGTGTCACGTCACTGCGTCCCTGCACACAGAGGCGGTTCTTGAGGGTGGACTGGAGGCTCTGGCCTGCAGTGGTACCGCTGGAGTCAAGGTGGAGGCATCCATCGCCTCTCTCCACTCAGGAGAAAGGCCAAGAGCCTCGGGGCTGGAGGCCGCAGGCCTGTGGGCTCCAGGCCCCGTTGTGGCTGCTCCCTGTGTCATAGATCATTTCATTCTCCAGATTGGCTGCCCTGTGTCCTCCTCCTCAGAGGAAACAGAGGCACAGCATGGCTAAGCTGTCTGTGGCCCACAGCTGATTGGTGCCAGCAGAGCCAGGACTTTCTCAGTCTTCCCTGCTGTGTACCCACTGGGGCCCTCCAGACACTCCCGGAGGAGTGTGGCTTGCTCTGCTGTTGACGGGCAGGGCTGCCTCCTCCTGAGGGGCTTCCTCTTCCTCCTGGCTGCCGCTGGCCCCTGGCCCTCTGCCCTGAGGCCGCCGAGTAGTTCAGCACCTCCACTGCCCGGCCAGCCCCGTGCAGCTCCCCACCCCACCTCCTCCTGGTCTGTACCAGGACTCCCCCTTTCTCCCCTCTTTGGACATGAGTTCACCTCCTTGAGGGGCTGACGCCAGCCTGGCCAGTTGTGATCTGACCATCTGGGAAGAAGCCGTTTGCTGGCCTTCCTAGAAGTTTCCTTGCCCTGCTAGCTCAGGCACAGGCTCCCTTTGTTCCCTGCAGCAGGACACTCTGTTCCTGAGTGGCCAAGCTGTTCTCTAGAAAGAACCCCATGCCATGGTGAATGTGCACACTGATAGCTGTCAGACGCCTGGGTGGCAGTACACGAGAGGCCAGGAGAGGGGCAGTGTAGTGCTCTGAGGCAAGCCCCCGAGAGGACCTCTCCCCCTCCTGCCCAGGGTGCAGCACCTCCGCCCTGGGCCCTCCTGGGCCAGCTCACCTGAAGCTAGCTTCCTGCTTGTCCTCGCCCTGGGCCAGCTCACCGGCTCAGGTGGCCCCAGTGCAAGGCAGGGAACACACACACACACACATGTGTGCACCCCGCCCAGCCAGGAGGATGTAAGCACATGTACCCACGCACACAGGCACACTCATACACACCCGCCCAGCCAGGAAGAGGCGAGCAGTTTCCAGCAGAAGTCAGGCCGTCTGCTGCCTCCGGTGTAGGAGGGAGGAGCCAGCTGCGAGGCCACACCAGAACCTCTGCTCTGGCTTGGCACCTGGCCCCCCGCACCTGGAGTCTTGGTGTTCCTCATTTGGCACCCACCGAGTCACAGATGTGCTGAACCCCTCCGCCTCCCTGTGTGGGGTCCCATGCAGACCCCACAGTGTCTGTCTTGAGGCAGGGGTTGGGGTTTGGCCTCCCCATGCAGCAGCTGCCCACAGGACCATGGACCTTGGGCAGCACAAGGAGCTGAGCCCCTCAGTGTCCCCTAGGCTCCTCCTGTGCCCCACTGAGCCTGCCCAGGGCTGGACACTGCTGTCCTCAGCCTGTGGAGTCAAGGCCTCCTCCCGGGGCAGGCAGGGGAGGGGCCTCCGTCCTGGCTCCAGGAATGGGGTTCTGGGCCCAGGGCTGTGTGTGTGTGTGTGTGTGTGTGTGTGTGTGTGTGTGTGTGTGTGTGCGCGCACGTGCATGTGGTGCAGGTTCACTGTGGATGTGAGAACACGTGGTCCTCGGGCTCCTGGTCCAGCTGCTTGTTGATGGCCAGTGGGCCGAGGGCAGTGAACATGGCGGGTGGGGGCAGCCAATCCCCTGTGGCCCTGGGCTTCACTGCCTGGCATCCACCAGTGGTGGGAGTCTGGAGTGGCAGCCGGCTTGAGGCCCAGCCTGAGGAAGGGGCTTTGGGCGGGAGAGAGCAAGGATAGGGAGGGACGAACGTTCTCGATAGGGGAAGCAGTGTGCGTGCAAATGGTGGGCATGGCTGAGGGGCACAGAGGTAGGTGGGTGGGGAGCGGGGTGAGGGGTGAGAGGTGCTGCTGCCAGGACCGGGGCTCCTGGGGTCGGAGGCCAGAGCCTGGGAGCTGAGCTGGGCGCTGGCCCGCCCGGCCGGGGTGCGGACAGGCGGGTGGCGGACAGGCACCCGTTTGGAGCCCTAGCCAGGGCGCCCTTCGGTGGGGCGCGGGAGCAGTCCGGGGCGCGGGGGCACGCGTGGCCACCGCTCGGGTCTGGTGTGTAGGTGGAGAGCAGCGGGGATCGCGGGCCTCTGCGGGCCCGGCACGCTCGGCAGGGCCGCTCTCCTCCAGTCCCGGGAGGGCAGGGCCGGCGCGGCCTGCTGACCCGTGTCCCGCGTCCCCTAGGTTCTCTCGCTCCGACGAGCTGTCCCGGCACCGGCGCTCGCACTCGGGCGTGAAGCCGTACCAGTGCCCCGTGTGCGAGAAGAAGTTCGCGCGGAGCGACCACCTGTCCAAGCACGTGAAGGTGCACCGCTTCCCGCGCAGCGGCCGCGCCGTGCGCGCCCTCAACTGAGCCCCGCGCCCGGGCCCTGCGCCCCCCGCGCCCCGGCCTTGAGCCCAGGCCTGCGCCCCGCGCCCGGGCCCCGCGCCCCGGCCCCGCGCTCCGGCCTTGAGCCCCAGCCTGCGCCCCGGCCCAGCGCTCGGGCCCCGCGCCCCGGCCTTGAGCCCAGGCCTTGAGCCCAGGCCTGCGCCCCGCGCCCGGCCCAGCGCACTGGCCCGCGCGCCTCCCTTCCTTTCAGAGCAATAATTTATTGGCCTCCTTCCGAGGGATGTGACAATGTTCCCAGCTCACCTGCCACCCGGGAGGTCCCAGCGCCGCCTTCCCGGGGGGCCGGGCGCGCCCCGCGCCTCCCCCACCGCTGTGCCTTCTCACCCCGCCACCCCGCGGGCCCCCGCCCTGCCCTTCTCTCCTTGCGCGCTGGGGAGGCGGAGCGGGCGGAGGCCCGGCCGCCTCGTGGTGGTGGTGGTGGTGGTGGTGGTGGTGGTGGTGGTGCTGCGGGCCGGGGCAGCCCCGGGATGAAGAGCCGGCCTCCCCGCCCGGCCCCCAGAACCCAGAGCGCAGAGGCGGCCCTGGCTGGAAAAGGACCAGCCGAGCCTCCAGCCAGACCTAGAAATGCATTCCTCCTCGTGGGTAGACGTTGACATCGAGGCGCGGAGCTGCTGGACGGGTCATTCTCACATCCTATGAATGTATGTAAATACACTGTACATAGGCCCACGTCCGCAGAAAGGCTCTGTTGATAACATGCTGACATTCGTGTACATTTGAAATTTAAAGATCTATCAAGCCCGTGTACATATCTTATAATTATGTATATTTTCTCTGGTCATTCATAAAAATATATTTACTTTGCCAATAAAAAAAAGAAAAGAACTCGGGACTTTTGTCATTCATGGCGGCTTCCCTCACTCAGGGGCGTGGGGGAGCGGGGCTCCTCTCACCCCAGTGCCATGGCCCACCTCCCCCTTTTCTTGAGCCCCTGTCCCAGCTTCACCCGTGGGGACGGCCGGAGGCCAGGCTGGACCAGTCACCCCTCCTCACCTGGTGTTGGACTCTTGCTCAGCCCGTCCCGCCACAATGCCACCCACCAAGCACCCAGCGTGTGCCAAAGGGACAGCATTTCCCCTGGGACTCCCTGAGGAGAGTGGGCGGGTTCCCACTACCCCGTGGGGATGGCTGCCTTAGCCTGCTGGCCCAGACAGTGGTGAGACAGCCGGGCATCCCCTGCAGGAAGCCCTGCCTCCACCCACCCGCCTCCAGCCCAGGCATGCTGGGGTCTCTGTCCTGTGGTTCCAGAGGTTGGATCTGTGCACACAGCCTGGGTCTGCTGGGGATGATGGGGCCAGAGAGCAAGCTTGTAGCCAGAGACTGCACACACACCTGGGATGCTTGAACTCAGGGCCTGAGCACTGTCCTTGGACGCTCTTTGCTCAAGGCTAGAGCTCTGCCACTTAAGCCACAGCACCACTTCTGGCTTTTTTGAGTATGTGGTATCAAGGAATCGGACCCAGGTCTTTGTGCATGTGAGGTGAGCACTCCACCACTAGGCTACACTCCTGGCTCCTCCTTTTACAATTTTTTTTTTTTTTACAATAGAGGTCCTTTATATCTTTGGTTAATTCCTAGTGAATTTTTTTGATGCTGTTTTCTTGAATGCAGTCTTAAATCTCGTTGTTGGCATACAGAAAAGCTACTAATTTTGTGGGTTGGTAAGTATAATGCTGGCTGTAGGTTTTCTTGCCTACGTTTGGTCTTTATCTAGAGTAGAGCAGTCGGAGCTGGTGACCAGAAAAGATGGTGGAAGAAGAGACTGGAATGATAGTAGAGGAGGCAGAGGAAACAACATAGAACCGTGGAGGTAGAAAGACACAGAGAGCTTAGGTAGAAGAAAGAAGGCTGTGGAGAAACAGAGGTGAGACATTATGGACCTGCAGGCCTTGGTCAAAGGAAGAGTTCAAGGGATGAGCCGAACTATACTGGCCAAGATACCTCTCTTCTGAGCTATAAAACCAGCTCGTCAGGGGCAGAGAGCTGTAACAAGGCGGAGAATGCCTGTGGTTGGTGCAAACATAGCCCTTCATTTGTGCGACACTCTGCTGTGAGGTCCTCCGTTCTGTGAAGTTGGCTGTGGCTGGCACAAACACCCTGGCCGCACTCCTTTCCTGGCTATGTGCCGTGCTGCTGGTGGGTACAGCCCAGAGCACCAAGTCCCCAGCCCAAGTGCTGAGAGACTCCCTAAGGCTGGAGCCACAGCCCCTAGCTTTCTAGACCTTGACCTGCCAGCTCTGGATGTGCAGCCCAGGCCTTGGGTATCGAGGACCCAGACGTGCCAGTTCTCTGCGGGATTTCTCCTCTCCACCTAGGTAGAGCAGAGGGAGGCTCAGGCTGTAGGATAAGAGTTGCAGGGCAGAAAAATGAAGCCTCAAGAACTCCAGCCCACCCTGTACAAGGCTGTCCGCCAGGGCACCCAGAGGGGAGAAGAACCTACCATCTTCTCATTGCTCTACCAAGTAGCGTGTGGGTGATAACCAATGTCCCAGCTTCATGGGTTGGGGCCAGTTTTGTGTTCCTCTGTTTAGCATGGAGCACCCAGCTCTTCCTCCGGGCTCTTTGCTGTTGATCTAAGATGGCCTGGGCCAGCTGGTAAGAGCAGGTGTCCTCTAGGCAAAGTCACTTTTACACATGCTCGTCAGCGAGAACAGTCACGTGACTGTGGAGGAAGCTGAGGTATGAAGTCCATGTGTGGCTTGCACCCAGCTGGAACGGAAGGCCCTGTGTGTTTCAGGTCTCAAGGTGTCGAGTGACAGAACCCTGACTCCTGTTAGCCGCCCGAAAACAAGAAGTGGAGCAGTGGCTCAAAGTGGTAGGGTGCTATCCTTCCACATGAAACCTCAAGGACGGTGCCCAGGACCTGAATTCAAGCCCACAACTGACCAAGGGGGATTTAACCGTGGGGCCATACCATGATGGATTTACTTAATCCTAGCCATTGGCCAGGGCTCTACCTCTAAGCACTGAATCACAGTCCTTTTTATGTCTCCTGTGGGAATTAAATTTTACCACTTGAACCCTCGGAAGGCACATTCAAGCCATATCCAAATCATGCACCTTGCGAAGGCAATGCAAGAAACCAGAAAGGAGGGACAAGGGAAAGAAGGTGAGTATGTTCACTCAGAAAGTCAGAATTTATCAAGGTGTTCCGGCAGCAACAAGATGCAAGACGGACATGTGGAAATAGACATGTCATCGATACATCACCATGCTGGAAGCCAGCCGTCGGGCCCAAAGCTGTCCTGCAGTGCAGGCAGACAGCCTCGTTCTGACCCCAGGACTCTGCCATGTGAAGTCTGCTCTTCCTCCCACTCAGGGAACTTGCAGAGAGCAGCTTGCTTTTTGCTGAAACAATGGCCCAGGTGCTTGCTTGCTGTGAAGACTCCTGTCTGCACTGAAGAGCGTTAGTCTGCTCTCTGGAGTTTCTTCACAGCCTTGCTTGAAAGCGTCCCCCCCGGAATCCTTGCGCTGAGCTCCGGCACCAGTGATGCTGAGTTGGGACTGGGGCAGAACTGCCACAGCCCCCGAGGCTGAGCAGGGCCCGGCCTGCCCTGGCGGCCCCCTGCGGCTCTGCTGCTTTACTCTAGGCAGTGGTCAGCATCTGCGAGATTTCCTTGGCTGCCTCTTCCCAGACAAAGCCACATCGGAATAGGTCTGCCTTTGTGTCCCCAACTTGGGACAACTCTGTGAAGCCATCTGCTCTTGAGGTGGGCACCAGGTCTGCCCCAAAGTCCCACCTGTGGGCTTCCTTCCTGCCCCAAGGCAGGCCCATCTCTAGGACAACACCCTTCTGAGTTGTTACCCATCTCAGAGTCTGCTTCCGGGGAGGCCGGCAGCCCGAGGGCAGTGGCTGTTCCACTTCCAGTCTGGCTCTCTGCTCTCCAGCAGCCCAGATTCCACATGGCCTCACTCAGGCTGGTGACCTCGCTGAGGCCTGGGAGACACGGCGTCCATGGGAATGGCACTGAAGAGCCTGGCCAGTCTCAACTGGGATTCTTCCCCAAGTCTAAACTTGAGGTGGCCCAGCTGTGAGGTCAGCTGGCTGACTGATCCGAGAGGAAATCTTGGCCAGACAGAGCCAGGCCCAGCTGACCTGCCATGCAGAAACAGAGGTTGGCATCAGCCTGATATGCAGTTTTCTGATCTTTAAGTATTTTTCTGGTTCTCAAATACAAACCATGCCATGTGCCGAGGCTCCCGCCTGCCCTGCCGTGCAGGCGTGGCTGTGACATTCTCCCACCCAGAAGCAGTAAGAGGGTGGCAGCAGTCCCAGCCTGGAGTTCAGATCGCTGTGGCCTCTTTGAAACCGACAAAGGGCAACTGTCAAATGACAACTCACTTTCAACCCTTGCTTATGGCCACCATCATGCTTATTTCTCCTGTGTTCCAAATGGGCCTCCCGTCTCCCTGGCCAGTCGTTATCCCCTCCTGGGTCCAGCTGCGGGTGGCTCCTAGCAGCCCCCAGTCTGCCTTCTACCTACAGGGAATGTCTGTGGACCCCATGGCTGGAGGCTGGGAAGGGCTGAGAGTGCCTGACTAGGTAGGTGTGTGTGTGGTGTGTGCGCACTGCATGGATGTGCACGTGCTTTCTATATCTGCTTGCATGTAGGTTAAAGCCATCACTGCACCGGACAGTCAGAGGCCAAGGCCGGCGAGATGACGGAGCTGAGGAGTTCCCAGAGGCCTCTGGACTGCCTGAGGCCTGGAGGGAGGTTCAGCCAGCGTCTGGGCCACACGTTCATTTTCACGGAGTAAGTACTCTTGGCAGCAGACGACTGTGGTTTCTCCCTTCAGTGTGATTTCTGTGCAAGGTTCACCAGGGCTTCTGCCATGTATTTCTTCCCTTTTTCCTAGGTTGCCAAGGGGAGCAGATTGCAGACCTGTGGCCGTCCTGGGTGGGAACTTTCAGCCCTGGGTAGGAGAGCTCCTCTTGGTCCGGTTGGTACCAAAACAGCCACTCCTAGGCAACATATTCAACTCCTGAAGTACAATACAGAAGCCGGTTTCTCCTGCTGCCGAGAGGCAGGCGCTGAGAGAGGACGAGGCGGGGCAGGCCGGGCATCGGGAAGCCCGGAAAAGCAATGAAGTCCAGCCACCTGTGACCTACAGAGCACCTTGTCCTCGGCTCTGGACAGTAAAGCTCAAGGGTGAGAATCACAGTCTTTCCTTTCTTGCCTTCCTCCTACTCCTCCCTTTCCTCTCCCCACTCTGAAGAGGGCCTGCGTTTAAACAGGTCTGTGAGACAGGTCTGATGCCACTGTGAGCGTGGAGGTAACTGGCAGCCCAGCCCAGCGCTGGCTCACATCACCTGGCTCCCCTGCCCCCTCCCTGCCAGACTAGAAAAGCACAGCCATGATGGGCTGGGGCTCAGGCCTGCCACCCTAGCTACTCAGGAGGCTGAGAACTGAGGATCGTGGTTCAAAGCCAGCCTGGGCAGAAGAGTCCCCATGAAACTCTCATCTCCCATGAACCACTCAAAAATCAGAAGTGGTGCTGTGGCTCAAGTGGTAGAATGCTAGCCTTGAGCACAGAGATTTAGGGACATAGTCTGGGCCCTGAGTTTAAGCCCAGGACTGGGAAAAAAAGAAAGGGGGGGGGTGTCAGGTTTCAAGTAATGGAGCCGATTCTTTCTTGATAAAAAAGAAATGTCAAATAAAAAGAAGTGGTGGCTCATAACTGTAATCCTGGCTGTTCAGGAGGCTGAGATTTGAGGATTGTGGTTCAAAGCCAGCCTGGGCACTAAAGTCTGTGAGACTCTTATTTCCAATTAACCACCACAAAACTGGAAGTGGTGCTATGGCTCAAGGGGTAGGGCAGTAGCCTTGAGCTGAAGAGCTCAGGGACAGCGCATAGGCCCAGAGTTCAACCCCTGACCTACCAAAAAAAAAAAAAAAAAAAAAAAAACAGTGATGGAACTTCCTTCTTTCCCCTCCTACCCCTTTTTGTTCTTCTTGCCTTCAGTATGGATGTAATACTTGCATGTATGGCAGCCATTTAAAAAACTCTGAGGTACCAACAATGAGAAGAAAAAGCCAATGTATTAAGGAGGGCAAAACATAATTATGGAAAGAGCTCTCTCTCTCTCTCTCTGTATTTCTCTTTGCTAAATGCCTTTTATTTAAAAAAACCAATCAAATTTATCCCCCTATACATAGACTAAAGTCCTTAACCAATTCACTACCTGCAAAGTAGGGTGGTCTCACACACAAGCACCTGTGTGAGGGTCTCCCCGCCCTGCCCAGGCCTACTGCACAAGTTCCACACAAAAAATCTGGACAGCAAAGCAAAAAGTGACGGAAAGGATATGACCAATGATTTCTGTGCTCATCAAATTTCTGGTCATGGTGCTTGCTTCCTTTCCTTGTTATTAGTGTACCAAGCATGGATTAACCAAAAACCTGGCATCACTCAACAGGTACCAAGTTATGTCTGCAGCCCTGAGGGCAGAAAGCTCCACTCTCAGTCTTGAGAATGGAGGCCGGAGGCCCAAGCGTTTCTGCTGTGTGTCGGGTGCCATTAGCCTTACTTTCTGCCACACCAGCTTCTGTGCCTGAACAAATGGAGCTAACTAACCCAGGGAGAGCAGAGGCTGAGGCGGGTGAAGTGGATTCCAAGTGTCACTGCATTTGTCACACACACACACTCCATGGACCCTGGGACTAAAGGTAGAATCCCATGGTACTAGGAACCACAGCCTCAAGGATCCCACAGTAACACCAGCCCACACCTATCACCATCTCCTTTTTGACCCTTTCCCTTTTCGTGATGGCGGAGGGTGACTGGCAGGCCCCTCCTCCTGCCCTGCCCTCTGCTCTTGAGCTCTCCCCTCAGTGGGGTGTGACGTGGCCCTGGTTCCCAAGTTTGTCCTTTGTGATCCAGTCTCTCTGTTCACGTGGTTGTTGCAACTCTTGTCTGCCTAGATTTGGGTCCTCCTCTCCCCATTTTCCTCCCCTTAGACAATCAGAACCCCATCTCACTGGCCCTAGGTGACTTCTCGGGCTCTGTTCCTTGGCCCAGTTCTTCATAGTGACTTGTTTGTCCCCTTTGCTTCTGTCCAGTGCTTGTTTCTGGACAGCCTCTGTTCATGGGAATCCTTGTGATGCTATACCACAGCCCTGTGTCTTGGCCATGTCTCGCCAGACCAGCAAACATCACAGTTCAGAGCAGGTAGGCATCAGGTGCTGTGCTCAGAGCAGCCCCCATCAACTGACTGAATGCTCTTCTCACCTGGCTTAACCCTATAGGCAATACCTGGGATGATCAAACCATCTCCAACTTGCTGAGCTGAGCACAGAACAAGATTTCCAGGATATATTTTTAGTAGGACAAAGGATATTTATAGGAGCACAAAGACCTGCTGTGTAAACATCATAGAATTTAATCTTTGGTTCCCCACGAATGATCCTCAGCCATGCAACATCTATGACCCTTAATGAACGACAACGCAGAGCAGACACAGAAGGGTCAGAACCAAGCATCGACACAGTTACAGCCTTATGGTGTGTTTAGAAGATAACCCTAACGTTGGAGATGAAAAATTCAATTAATTGTGGTGAAGAAGAGCGGAAGAATTCAGCAGATGGATGACGGCGATAGAAACTGTATCAGATGAAATGAAACACGTAGGAAAAACAAAAGCAATAGACAACACCAAGGGACACATCACATGTGACAGCAATTCGACCCGCGCCGCCCAGGGACACGAAGGTCACAGCACGGGCTTGCTGAAACAACGTGCATCAGGTGCAAAGTGAGGTGCGCACGAGAAGCCTTTCCACCCTCGGGGCCGGGCGGAGCGGAGCTGGAGCTCACCGGGCACCGGGGAAGGACCGCCTGGACGGGAGGGAGGAAAAGGAAATTAAACCGGGTGCCGCGAGCCAGCGCAGCGCGCGACACCAGGAGCAGCAGCACAGGAAGCTCGCAGCCCGTAAGCCATCGCCGCGCCGTCCTCCCGCGCCGTCCCCCGCTCGGACCCCCCGGCCTCCGCAGGGAAGCCCGGCGGACACCGTCGGGAGCAGCGAGCAAGGGCGGAAGACGCCCGCGTGCCGGTGCCGCGCGCCAACTCCCGGGCCTCCAAGCGAGTCCCGCCCACCGCGAACGGCGGGAAACAGACAGCCAATAACAGGCGCCCAAGGGGGGAGCGCGCTGACGCACGCACGCCGCGCCGAGCCCTGTAGCCAATAGCAGCTCGGCCCGAGGGCAGGCTCCGCCTCCCGGCCCCGCGGGCGGGCGCGTGGCGCGTGGCGGGGCCGAGCTGTCCCGCGGTTCGCCCGCGGCCCGGCGTGGCCGCCGTGACGGGGGGTCCCGGCCTCCGGAGGGCGTCGCGCAGGGCCCGGGCGCCAGGCCTCAGGCGGCGGAAGCACGACGGCGCCCCCGGTGAGTCCTCCGGGAAGCTCGGGGAAGCTCGAACTCCGCCGCCCGCTCCGGGCCGACACCCCCGGGCGGGATGGCCGTCGGCACGCGCGCCCCTCGCCGGGGCCTTGGGCGCGACCTGGCTGGGCCAGCGGGGATGCCGCGCGCGCGCGGGGCGTGGGCCTCGCCCTGGGCGTCCTCGAGGTGCGTGACGGACGGACACGTTCCCTCCCCAGGTCACGTGACCGACGGACACGGTCCCTCCCCTCGTCACGTGACCGACGGACCCCCCCCCGGGTCACGTGACGGACGGACACCCCCCCCCCCCAGGCCTAGTGACCGACGGACACTCCCCTCCCCGGGTCACGTGACGGACGGACACCACCACCACCACCACCACCACCCCCCCTCCCCGGGCCTCGTGACTGAGGGACACTCCCCTCCCCCAGGTCACGTGACGGACGGACACCCCTTCCCCAGGTCACGTGACGGACGGACATTTTTTTCCCCCCCCCCTCCCCGGGCCTCATGATGGACACCACCACCCCCTCCCCGGGCCTCGTGACTGAGGGACACTCCCCTCCCTGGGTCACGTGACGGACGGACACCCCCCCTCCCCCGGGTCACGTGAGGGACGGACACCCCCTCCCCGGGTCTCTGTGTTTTGATTTACGTTGGGTGACTTCACTAGGTCTGTGTTGCAGTTCTGTGTTCTTGGGGGGAGTCCAGACAGTCTGCGGTTAGACTCCTTGTTGCACAAAAGAATCCCTTGACTTTGGTACTACACTGCGTGACAGTGGAGGGAGAAATGCTTCAGCGCCTTCCACTCAGGACAGTGTTGGCCCCGGGTTCCTTGTGTGTAGCCTTCAGTATGTGGGATCCTTCTACACCTCATGTGTTTTGGGGTTTCTCTCCTGAAGAGACTTTCCAAGGGCTTTCTCTGTACCTATTGAGAGGATCATGTGATTTTTATCCTTGACGGTTTATTTGATGGGTTGCATGTATGGATTTGCATGTGGTAAGCCATGCTTGAAATATCTGCAATGAGCCACTGGTTTTGGTTCAGAGGACTGCATATACTTGGCACGTGTTGTACCACTGAACTGCAATTCTAGTTTAACACGGATAGATTTAATAAAACAGGTCATTAATAGAAAGCTTTAGTCTTTGTAGAAAGCTGTTAAATAAATTATTTAACAGGAAATAAAATTATTTGTCGCAGACTTAACATTCTATCTAAAGGGTTCCTACAAACTAGTAAGGCAAGAGGTGAGCCCTCTCCCCAGTGGTGGACAACAGTAAGGATGATTCTCTCCTATCTGAGAGTTCCAGTGTGGACTAATTGTATTCTCCCCAGATCAGATCTCTTGTACTTTCTCAACTTTGGAGATAAGGAATTTCAGAGTAGGAGAGAAATCTGTTACCATCACAAATACTTGAGATAACCAACTTGCAGAGATAAGAAGCTTATCTTGGCTCTCAATTTTAGTGCCCAGTTTGGCTGGCTTCCTTTAGTCATGTTTTAAAGTGGCATACCATGGCAGGAGCACGTTGCAAAGCAAAACTGCTCATGTTACGGCAGGGAGCAAGAGAAGAGTCCCCTTGACCTGAAGATTTGTCACTAAATTCACCCCTTGGTTTCTACTATTCCTTAGCACTGACAAGCCTGTTTAAAGCTTGGCTAAGCAGGGAATCTTTGTCAGGAAAAAGGCAGCCTCTCTTATGTTTGGTGTCTGTTTGGCAGACGTGTGAAGCTGGCTACCTGTCTCACTGGAGGGGAGGGCGATGGCGGAAAAGAGCAGTAGTAAGTAGGAGTCAGGCACTTGTGCTGACGGTTGTGTGCCTCCTGTCACAGCTTTTACAAGTGGGACCTGATGTCTGGGATTAGAATACATGTGTGTGACTGTGCATGAGCATGGGTATGTGGTGTGTGTGTGTATACGCCTGTGCATGGATGTGTGCCTGTGTGTGTGTGTGTGTGTGTCTGTGTCTGTGTCTGTGCACCTGTGTGTGCATCTGTGTGCGTGTGCAGAGTCCAGTGGGCTCTAGAAAAGAAATTCTGGTGGGACATTTCCCCTGGTGGGTAGACGAGGACTGCAGGAGTTCTGGCAGTGGGAGAAGGAGCCGCAGGTGGTGGTCTCTGGAGAGGCCACACCGAATCTTCTGCAAGGACTAGGCCAGCTGCTGACCTCAGCAGTAGGGATGGGTCAGAGCCAGTGAGGGCCCAGGAACCAGGGTCAGGCCTTGGACAGAGACAGACAGGTACTGGGTTAAAAAGTGACTGAGGCAGCCTTTGTACTGGAAGTTTTGTTCTTCCTCCTGCCCCGTGTTCTGCTGACTGGTGTGGCTTAATTATTGATGTTTCCAAGTAACTTAGCCTCTTCTCTACAGATCTGATCCAACTAATAGATAGAAGGAATGAGAGACAAACATGTCCCCTAGAAGATGACAAGAGCATGGGGACATGGTGCCGTGCATGGGTAAAAGCTCGGGCAGAAACAGAATCCGTGCAGAGGTTTGGAGTGTTGCTTCCGTGTAATCCCGAAGGACAAAATCATAAGTTGATACCAGAGAGTCTTGCAGGCACTGAGAGATCAGGGGCAAAGCCTAGTGATGTGCCCCTTCCATCAGAACACAGTGAGGAGGTACATCCTGCCCGTGACATGCCGCAGGGGGCTGGAGACCACGAGACGGCACCGGGAGATCCGATCGGAGGGATGGCACACAGGGCGACGCACCCAGTCTCTTCAGAGCATAGTGATGGGCAGGCAAGGACTGAGGCGCCAGTATGGGCTGGAAGAGTCCGGTGATCCCTGGCAAGAGAACACGAGTGGGGAGCAGGAGGGGCCAGGGCAGGAAGGGACAGGGCGTGGGCCTCGCTAGAGCACGGCCAGCCTCAGGGTGTGGAGCCCAGAGAGTTAGGAAAGAATTCCAGTGATCCACGACTCTTTAGCGCCAGGGCCCCTGTACAGACGGAGGTGGTGATGGTGGGGGAGCAGGGAGAAAGCTGACGCCGGAGTGCTGTCTGTGCCCCTTCAAATCTTCTGTCACTCTACCCTCATTGCAGAATGAGCTGTTGTAAGAGGTGAGCTCGCCGTGAGGAATGAGCGGGGGAAGCGTGTGTGTGCACATGCGGTGGGAGCGGTCTTGCTGGGTCCAGCCTCAGGATGAGCAGATCTCACAGGGGTTGAAAGCAGTGCACGTTCGCTGAGGCAAGGCCCTGCTCTGTGGCCTGCAGGGGGCACCGAGGGCTGCATGCTCTAAAGTGGGGCACACTCTGCCAGACTGAAGAACTTGGCAAGGTACAGAAAACCCCATGCACACATGCCCGAGCCCTCTGAGACTCCCAGGTCCCAAGGAGGTTACCAAGGTCATATGGCCACTTCACTCCAAGCCTGCTCCTCCCCTTTCTTCCCCGCCAACAGGGCACCTTAGAGTCAGTTTTGTCCACTCTGCCCTGTGGCTCTGCTTCCAAAATCTGTCCTCACCTACCCGGTGTCACTGTCTTTCTCTTCATCCTTTTTCCACCCAGCAAGCACCAGAACCTGTAAACCTCAGTCAGTCAGCCCTCTCCTTGCGCGGACCCCACCAGTAGCTCTGCCCTAACTCCTCCCGCCCTTCCTGCCATCTTCCTGACCCAGAGTGAGCATTAATTCTAGTCCTCCTCCTGGTCAGAGCAGGAGTTAGGCAGGTGTGACGGCCCCCAGAGGTTTCCAGAGGGGAAGGGACCAGTAGGAATGTGTTAGGATGCAGCTAAGTCCTTGGGGGAAGCTAAGAATCTTAAATTGGGTCACCCAGGAATCCCTAGTTCCTTCCCATGTGCTGATGTGGCATGGGACCCAGGCACAGTGAGCCACTACCTGACCTTGCACCCAGCTGGGCCATGCATTCTGGAAAGTCTCAGCTGGACAAGGGCCAATGAGCAGGCCTGAAGAAAAGACAGTGAGCAGAGAGATGGGGCCTGTCCTGGGGATGGCAGCAGATGCCTCTGCCTCATGTTGCTGCAGGGCCATTTCCTGAACGTGGAGGGTGTGGAGCCAGTGAGTTAGAAAGGAATTCCAGAGTTGAGACTTTATCCTGCGTTTGTGGGATTGTCTACTGCAGTGGCTGGGGCAGTGAACCATGTCTCTTTCTCTTCACGTTCCTGTGGTTCCCATGCACAGACCCTCGTGATGACCGAGTCCAAAGTGGGGAATACAGACTTTGGAGCAATCTGGACTTGGTTTTGGCTCTGGCCCAGGATGTATTCTCACTTCTGTAGCTCCAGTGAGCTCGTACAAGGGGGCTGGAGAGGAAGTGGGCCGATGGGGAGGTAAATGGGAGAAAAGGGCTCACATGGTGACTGGCAAGCTCCCCTGTCCCACTAGAAGGAAACCCCTGACTGATGACAGGAGGGGGCTGTAGCCCCAAGGGCGAGACCTCTTCAAAGCATTCCCTCCTAGACACTCCCGTAGCCCTGGGACTCCAGCTCTCCTCCCGCCAGCCTGGGCTCAAAGGCCCTCTGTCTCCCCCAGGCCTCAAGATAATGGACTGAGCTGGGCAGGGCTGGAGTGGGGGAAGCTCATTCAGAGTATCTCTCTCACTGTAAGGGGAGGAGGGAGGTTCTGAGGCTCCCCCCCCAGGGTCAGGGTCACACAGGCAGCATGTGCATCTGCCCCTCTGGGGATCCAGCCTGCTCTGCTCTCAAAGCCTAGGTCCTCACTGGGACTCCCACAGCAGTGGCTGTGTCAGTCACCGCATGCCGTTGGAAAATACCATGCACCTTGTATAAAAGGCTGCATGGGAAATACTGTACAGAATGTTAAGCTAATGTACCTTAAGAATCTTAAAGCAAAAATAATTTCTAAAGAAAGAAATACAGATCCATGAAGAACTCAGGATGTAATAATAGAGCATGACATGCGAGTCTCAAAATATTAACAAGTGAAACATTATGAAAAGAGCCCACCATGACACAATAAAAACTATCTAAATATAGTCCTGAATTGTCATCATAAAAGCCATTGTTACAGCTCATTAGATTTTTTTTTTTGTCAGTTGTGGGACTTGAACTCTAGGCCTGGGCTCTGTCCCTGAGCTCTTCAGCTCAAGTTTAGTGCTCTACCATTTGAGTCACAGTGCCACTTCTGGTTTTCTGGTGGTTAATTAGAGATAAGAGTCTCATGGACTTTTGTGTATAACTCATTAGATTTTTTTTTTGCCAGTCCCGGAGCTTGAACTCAGGGCCTGAGCACTGTCCTTGGGCTTTCCTCAACGTTAGCACTCTGCCACTTGAGCCACAGGACCACTTCTGGCTTTTCTACGTATGTGGTACCAAGGAATCAAACCCTGGCCTTCATGCATGCTGGGCAAACACTCTACCACTAGGCCAAACTCCTGGCCCTGAGGACTTAGTTTAAACCAGCAAATTGACCATGATCTGAAACTTGGAAACCATGAGCCCGGTTTACATCTTTCCTTCTTTTAAATCATTCTCTTGGGTATTTTGTCGTAGCAATGAAAAGTCTGACTAACCACAATAGGAATCTGCTTTCGGAGAAATATTCAATGAGTGTACTAATTGCTTTTGGGAGTCCAGTGGATAGCTTAGACAGTTATCTCCACAAAACAAGCATGCATTCAGAATTTTGTACAGGTCAAGTTGATGGGCTGCCTGAAGCCGTTTAGGCATCTGTGGACCCCAGGTTAATTATAGTTGACTTATAGGGAATAAGTCAAAGTAACACCATAAGTTGTTTCTGCTGTCCTAGGTTAAAAATCCCACCTCTGTCATTCAGCTTTGTCACTAAGGAAATTTAGTGAACATATCTGTTTTGTCTTAGTTTTGGCTGTTTTTGACTGAGCTCAGTTCTTAGGGCTGATAGAAGAAGGAAATGAGACTAATGCATATAAAGTTCCTGGCATATAGTAAGTGCTCAATAGAAGTTCATGGTCATTATTCAAAGTAGCCACATGCTTTCTGGAATCGAATTAAAATTTATGTTAGCCTATAATCCTAGATGCTCTGGAGGCTGAGATCCTGGAAACCAGTCTGTGAGACTCCATCTCTACAGCAATCAGCGAAAAGCTGGGCTGCAGGCATGGCTCAGTGGTAGAGTACCAGTTGGGCAATTAAGCTAAGCAAGCTCAAGACCTGAGTTCAAATCCCAGTACCACAAAACAACTTACCCACAAATGTTCATAGAAGCACTATTCAGAATAGGCCAAAGGTAGAAACTACACAAATATCCACTGAGTCAAAGAAAGGAGTGAACTTCTGAAACCTGCGGCAGCATTAAAGAACCTTGAACATATTGTGAGGTGTAGCTTCGGTAGAGCAGTGTCCGCCAGCAAGCCAGCGGAGTGAGGCAGGCCATTTGAGATGCTAATGTTTATCAGTGCATCTTGAAAGCGTTGTTAGTTCAGGTGGATTCCACAATGGCGTCACTCAGATCGGACCATATTTACTCATATTGACTGCTCACACGATCCTGTGTGTGTGTGTGCATGTACATTTATTTGTACACCTAAGGAAGAAAGCGTGGCCTCCTGTCCTTCTGAGCCTGGCACCCTCTACTTCATGAAACGTTTTCCAGGTCCACTCATTTCCCTGCAGATGACATATTTGGTCTGTCTTTGTGACCGAGCAGTATTCCATTGTGTTCACCACTTTTTCTTGATCCAGGCTGCTTCCAGAGCCAGGCCGTTGTGAAGAGTGCCACCGTATCCTGACCTACTACCCTTCAGAGAAATGCTGGGTTGTGGGGAAGGAACCTCCACATTGATTTCCATAGTGATTAGACAACAGCAGCAAGTCCAGCTGGCTTGCATTTTTCCTTACATTCTCGCCTCATTTATTGTGGCATGTCTGTTTATTGTTCGTGTTCTTGATTATGGCCGTTCTGACTAGAAGATGAATCTCAGTGTTGTTTACATTTCAGATGATGTTGATTGTTTCTTTGTGTATTTACTGGCCATTGATATTTCTTTTGAGAGGTGCCTCTTTATCTTTTCTCACATAAAAATTAGGTTGTTGGTCCTTTGGGAGCTGACTTTCTAAGCTGCCTGTATATTCTGATTATTGGTGCCTTTTGGGTTAGATAGCTGGCAGAGGGCAAAGGTTTTCTTGCGTTCTGGCAGCTTTGGCCTTCACACTGCCTTCTCTGATGGACCCTTGGCAGAAGCCCCTGTTCTCTTGCTCATGTGAGCCGGAGATAGCCAGTGGGGCTTGCTGCTGTTGTGAACACAACCAGTGGCTGCTCTGTGCTCTTCTTCTTCTGCCAACTTCCTGGTGGTGCGGAGAATCTAAGTCTCGAGCCTCTGGTGTCCTGGAGGTGGGGAGTCTCCTGAAATCTGGTGGTCTGACAGGCCTGCTATGAAGGACTGAGTTTGCCTTTGTGGCTAGAACATTTGGTTGGGGCTTTCCTTGCTGGAAGGCAGCTAGAACCCAGAGTGCAGGGCCTCGGGACCTCTGCACGACAGCCGTTGTCACCTGCCACCCCATGAGAGGATCTCGGGTCTCAGAGATGGCTGGCTCACCCTTCACACGGAGTGTTCACAGGCTGGCACTGGGACGGGGGTTCCTGACAGGCTGTTGGGTAACATCTCTGATTTGTAACAGGGTGGAAACTTCACAGGGTTTCATAAGCATTGTCCCTGCAATGTCTGAATAGAGGAGACTATATTAGGAGTTGTTGAAATTTGTTCTGAACTGTATATATTCCAAGAGAAAATGTTTGACCCCTAGAAGAAGGGAAAGGAAGGAGGAGGAAGAGGAGGAAGGAATGGAGGAGGGGAAATGAGAAAGGGGAAGGGAAAAGGGAGAACAAAGGGGATAAAGGGGAGAGGGAAAGAAAAAAGGAAGGAGAGAAAGGTAGAGGAGAAGACAGAGGCTGCTACAGACAGAAAGGTTGTTGGTCTTGGGTTTTGAACTTCGGGCCTCACGCTCGCTCATCTAGGCTGGTGTTCTACCACTTGGGCCAGGCCTCCAAATAAAAGCAGAAAGGTTGGGTGACAGGGCCAGGGGTCTCTGCCTGTGACCAGACTTCTCTCCCTATCAGTGTCCTGACCCTAGCTTATAATACCTTTTGGGAAGAGCCTCCCATCACTTCCAGGATTAACCCAGCATTCAAGATTTTGTCCCTCTGTGAAACATATTCTGGCTTAATAATAGGCAGAGTCCTTATTGGAACACGTGGAAGTTGGGCCCTGTGTCCCCATGGAGGGGTGTGTGTGTGTGAACTGACTTTTCTGGGCTGGAATGCCGAGGGGGAGGACTAGCGCTGGGTGAAAGCGCCAGCCCGAGGTTCAGTCGGGCTGAGGTGTGCTTTTGTGGCCAGGGGCCTGCGAGTCTAGGAAGGTTCTAGGGAAGGGCCTAGCAGAGGCGTTTTTTGGACAGAGACAAAGTGCATGTGGGGCTTGAGTCAGTCAAAAGCCCAGATGGGCAAAGGGTTACTGGGAAGGGTGCCAGAAGAGACTAAGGAAGGGACTGGTGGCCTGCAGTGGGCAGCAGGGATAGAACCCCCAGGGGCGAGGCCCTAGGCTGGAAAGCTGTGAGCTGACTGCATCTGAAAGGGCACTGGAGATGAAGGCACTCCCAATTGGGCGTTTGGGCCCTAGGCAAGGCCAGGCCGGCCTCTGGCTTCTCTGCCCCTGCTCTGTAACTCCATGGCTTCTTCCCCCATGGTTCAGTGCAACCTTGGGCTGCTCCTGAGAGAGGGTTGGTCAGGGCAGGCGCCTGTGCAGGACGGCATGCTGACACCTGCAGAACACCAGTTGTGCACCATCCGCCATCCGTATGCCTTGCATGGTGGACTCCCACAGAGCTCACACCAAGGGTGTTGTAGAGGAGGAAGCCGGGCGCTCTCCTCCACCCTGTGCACCTGGGAAGCCAAGCTGGGGGAAAAATGGCCTGTGCTAGCCAGGTCCCTTTGCAAGCCTGGCAGCAGAGTGTTCTGAGGAGACCCTTCCCCAAAGGTTCTGCCATAGCTGAGATGCCTTGTCATTACCTCAATCCCTGAAGTCTCCTGCTCTGTCCAGACCTCCACCAGTGCCTTGCCAGCCCCAAGAGCGTCTCCTTCCCAAGCCCCAGATGAGCTCAGGCCTCCCGAGGCTGCCCCTTGCCTATAGCTGCACCTCCCTTGTCAAGTCACACTTCTCTTGTGTATTGTAGCCTTGTTCTCCAACTGAACTCTACTTAATTATAAGAAAATTCCAACTCTTCCATAGTGGAAAATCAGTAGTTTTCTAATAGACTCGAAAATAAATAGAAAATGGCTGGATGTACAGGAAGACAGCAGAGGCCCTCTATGAGCTGCTGGTGCCAGGCAGATCCCGTCAGCTGCTCTCTGCAGTCATGGGCAGTGTCACCAAGTCTGTGCTCACTTTTGTTGCAATCTTCCTTTTCAGTAGCCATCTTTTGTTGTTGTTGTTTACTTGTGAGTTACCTGTTTCTCATCCTGGATGTCAATTGTAGTGACATCACTGTAACAAACACCTAAAATAGTCCATTTGTAAAGGATAAGGGTTTAGCTATGGACTGTGGAACAAGCCTGTGGTCTCAGCATTTTGGGAGGTAGAGATAGGAGGACTGACGTTCTAGGCCAGCCTAGGTAAAAACAGTTAACAAGACCCTATCTCAAAGTAAGCCAGTCGCCAGGCACCCAGTGGCTCATGCCTGCAGTCCTAGCTACTCAGGAGGCTGATATCTGAGGATTGTGGTTCAAAGCAGGCTGGGCACAAAAGTCCTGTGAGATGCTTATCTCCAATTGCCCACCAGAAACCCAGAAGTGGCACTGTGGCTCAAGGGGTAGAGCGATAGCCTTGAGCTGAAGAGCTCAAGAGCCTTGGGCTGAAGAGCTCATGCCAGCTACACAGGAGGTCTAATTAGGAGGATTGCTGACTGAGGTCTGCCTAGGCCCGGGTAAATTCACACCACAGACTAGCCAGAAGGAAGGGAAAGAGAGAGGCTGGTTTCCACAGTCATTTGGCCTTGTGGCTTTGGGAGAGGTGGCACATAATGGTGGGACCATAGTGGAGCAAAATTGCTTCATTGCTTGAGGGGATGGTGAGAGAAGGGTGGAACCCCACCGTTACCATCAAGGGCTCCTCCTGGTAGGCCTTGCTTCTTAGAGGTTCTGTCTCCAACAGCACTGGGCTGGGGACTGTGCCTTTCACAGGTGAGCCTTGGGGAGCAGTCTAGATCCTGGCCAGTTGGCCAGTAAGTCTGGGCTTTTCCAGTTTGCCTTTGGTTCCCACAGTCACTACATGCCTTTCCACTGCCTACATAAAGATAGCAAGCTACATTCCCCTGTGCTCCTGAGAAGTCAGGGGGCGCGCAGTCAGAACTACTGGTCAGGGCCCATTTTCAAGGCAGAGTCAAGTTTGTCTTTATTGACACAGTGAAATTTGTTTTGGAGTTTGAACTCCAGTCACACAGAGAAGTTTTAAGTTTTTTTCCAGCCGTAGCCATTCACCTTTTACCTTATTGTTTCAGCCTTTGGTTTCATGTTTAATGTGTTTTCTCTTCCTCCAGGATTATATAAATATTCACGGAAATATTCTCCTGTTTTTATGGTTTCATGTTACGTTGGAGTCTTTAATCCATCTAGAACAAGAATCTTAACTTTTACTTCATTTCCAGGGGCTGGCCAGTTGCCCACACTTAAGTGGAGAAAACCTTCGCTCCCTGCTGGTTTGAGGTCTTCTTTTCCTGTATGAGCAGGACCCACCATACTTTCGGGCAGATTTCAGTGTTGAAAAGGCCTCAGCTTTAGTATCTCAGATGAGTTTACTTGATCCGCTTGGTTTCCTTCAGACACTGTGCTGACAAATGGACGTTCTTCCCGGCTTGTCCTTTGATAGCAGGCCAGTCTCTGGCTCTCCATTCACTAAACAATTTGTATTTTTCAGTTAGAGTTGGTGCTTCTCACTTTAGGTCTGTGCTTCCTTGTCCGTTTTATTCCTAGGAATTTCTAATTTCTTGTTGAATCATGAATGGGATCTTTTTTCTCCAATATATTTTGTTACAGCTATTTTGGGGCATTTGGCAAGCCACAGGGTTTTGTGTATTTATTTTGTAACTGGCCACCTTACTGAATTCTCTTTTCAGTTGGAATAGCTTCTTTCCCCTGAGGCTGTTTTTAGATGTTTTACTTCTGTACCCTTTTGCGGCAGTAGCATTTGGGGTGAGGGGGTGCTGAGCTCCCCACGTGGCCTCATGTTGCAGTCAGGGAAGAGGCACTACACCCCTACCAGCAATCAGGGATCCATCTCTAAGCAAAATATTTTTTTTCATGAAGTATCTTGTTTTACGTCAGTTGGTATTTTGGTTAGGAATTACAGAATGTACTTTGCAACAAGTTAAAAAACACTCTGCCTTTAAAAACCAGGCTTTTTCCAACAAGATCAACAACAAATGTGTTACTTTTCTCACACCTTGGACATGTAGGAAAATGTGTGCTCAGAGAGCTGGCTGAGTGCCCGCCTGGGGAAGGTGCCAGGCTGGATGAATGCTACAGGCAGGATCCTGGCTTGTCCTTGTTTGCTGGACTTTGAATAGCTGCTAAGAGTCCCTCTAGAGCCTGTGGGCACCCCAGGTCTGTAGAGAACAAGCCACAGCAGTTTTCTGCTTGCACCCAGCTCATCCGAGTGCAGAGAGCTGCATGGATTTGCACACTGCCACAGTGTGTTTTGTTTGTATCACTTAGCATTATTGCCTTGAGCTCCCCTTGAGAAGACTTGGGTTCCAGGGCACTCTGGGCCTCTCTGAGGACCACTTGGTCCTCTGAGTTGCTAAGGACTGGGTCATCCTGAGCGCACAACTTAGTTTGGTGCTGGAAGGCTGGGCTCAGCTGAGCTTAACCTGATTAGCCCAGGGGCGGGGAAGGCACAAGAGGAATACGGGTGGTTTGAGAGAACTGGCACATCGTTGCTGAGTGTCTGCTTTTCTCTCACATCCCACCTGCAGACCCACCTGGAGGGGAGAGACCCCAGGATCAAAATGCCCATCAAGACGGAGAGAAAGGAAGGGACCCGCCAAGGTCCTGCTGTCAGTGACCTACCACAGGGACTGGTGACATCTCAGTCCTTAGCTCAGGAGAGGACCTCCTCTGGCATTTTGGCCCCATGTTTGACACCACACGAGAGTGCTAGGCCCCAGCCTGCTCTCACGTCTACCTCCACTGGTCTGAAAACCTTTGAGGACTTACTCTGTGCTTCAGAGGAACAGGAGGTGGTTATTGACTGATGATTGAACAAATGTGCCGGCCAGTGTAAAGTGCCACCATGGGCAGGTCAAGGTCCATGCCTTCCTCTGACTGTGGAGAGGGTCTCAAATCCAGTCACCTGCCTGCCGGGTGACCCAGGCCCTATCCATCAGTGCCTACCACCTAGCAAGCCTTCTTTTTGCTGTTCTCTCGGTTAAGATTGCCCTGCGTGCTAGTCTCTGTCATGCCCCTTCTGGCTCTTCTTGGCTATCCTCAGAGAACCACAAAAGCCAGCCCTCTCTCTCAGGCCCTACCACTGGCCAGGCCCAGGGGGATGTGGCATTACATCACCCTCTCCCTGTGGTGCCTGCCTGACTGTGGGGTGTAGCTGTCCTGACAGCATCTCACTCTGCTTGCCTCAACCCTGCAGATCAGCCCCTCAGCCAGTCCCACTGCTATAGCCTGCCAGCCTCCCTCCCCATGGATCCCCTTTCCTGCTCTCCTTGCCCCACTTCATGTGGGGCCAGGGCCTTCATTGTCATGTGTCAGACTGGCCACCAGCTAGACTCCGCTTGCCCCACCTCCCATGCATCTCCACAGTCTGTGCTAAGTGTCCCTGTGCCTAGCATGGGGGACACAGGCCCTGCCCTGGGGGGAAGGCACAGAATAGTGAGGAGAGGAGATCCTAAGCCAAAGGGGGTCAAGCCAAAGGGGGTGCTGAAAGGGCCTGGCCCAGGGGACATTAGAGGAGGATGTGCTGGAATCCAGGGAGATGTGGGGACTGTGAGATCCACAGCCCATTGTGAATGGACAACCAGCTGCTCTGGGTGCTGGGCTGGAGAAGCTGGCATGACTGCTTTATCTTCCCCAGCTTGGTTCTTCCTTTGTGGATGGAGTAAAGCTCCTGCCCAGCAGTGGCCCTCTGGGCAAGGACTTACCTCCTTATGTTACCCAGGCATGGCCTTGGCTACCTGGCCCCTCTGGGCCTGGTATACTGTGCTGCTTTACCAGCCACAGCCACAGGGCTGTCTGGAAGCCAGGGAGCCCTACATCAGAGTCCCCAGACTCTGAGCTGCACCCTGGTCTTCGGCAGGCAGAGGGTGAGTCCTACTGTGTTCAGGGACCTCGCTCAGCAGAGCCAGGAGGCACCCCAGGCCAGGCTGATCACAAAGCAGCCACAGGGCCTGTGCCAGGGCAGTGAGCACAGAGCTGGAGCTGCAAGAAGCCCTCCTTTTTTCTTCCCTTTAATCACTAACTCGCCACCCCCACCCCCCCGCCTGCCACTTCTTTGCCTAGAATGCTATGAATGGAATGTACAGATTCCAGCCTGTGCACTCAAGGCCAGGAATGCAGGCCTTGATGACCTCCCCTGCCTGTCTGCGGTGGGACACAGCCTGCTGTCCCTCCTGGGAGAGTTTAGGGCCGGGCACTAGCTGAGGGCAGGTACAGTACCAAGACCCACTCACACCACGCTCATACCTGTGTCCAGGGGACTGGTGCACACACCGCGCAGGGATACTGCAGCTGGGACACACACCGGAGCATGTGTGCACCATGCGCTGGCATTTGTATGCCGTGCAGGTGCTGTGCTCTCGTGCCAGATGATGTTGTACACCCACAGAACACAGTAGGTCGTGGGGCTGGGAGTTTGGCCTAGTGGTAGAGTGCTTGCCTAGCGTGCATGAAGACCCGGGTTCGATTCCTCGGTACCACATACATAGGAAAAAGCTGGAAATGGTGCTGTGGCTCAAGTGGTAGAGCTCTAACCTTGAGAAAGTCCAAGAACAGTGCTCAGGCCCTGAGCTCAAGCCCAGGACTGAAAAAAAAAAAAAAAAAACCAACAAAACAGGTTGTGC
The DNA here is from genome assembly GCF_031878675.1 of Megascapheus bottae. Lineage (NCBI taxonomy): Eukaryota > Metazoa > Chordata > Mammalia > Rodentia > Geomyidae > Megascapheus > Megascapheus bottae. Next base: position 8,663,889 of record NC_143541.1, on the reverse strand, counting down.
ACTGGCATCCGCAGGGCAGAGCGAACGCAAGCCCGAGGTCCTCACTCACATACAGACCCCCAGCACACAGGTGGCTCCATGGAGGAATGCCTCCCTCCCGGGGAAGGGCCCCACACCCTTTCCTCCTCTCAGAGGAGAGCTGCACAGATTGGTGTTGAGGGGTGCAGCTGAGAGCTCCTTCCTTAGGTCCTTGCGTTTGTGTATCTGTGTTTGTTTTAAGGACTAGAAGCCGTTGCCTGGAGAGGTGGCGTGCCAGTGGGGCTCCTGGGTCTGACCCAGCAGGACTGGCCCTCTCCACGCCAGATCCTGGCTCAGGATGGCTGCTGGCCAGCCCTGGTGTCCATGCCAGCTCCAGCACCTCCACAGCACGTTCCCTCTGGACACCGTGTTCTCTCACGGGACACGGGGTAAACATGAGCCTCCTTGATGCCTTCCATTCATTCACCCAGCCATTCATCCATACATTCTTTCATTATCCACACACTGCAGCTGTATCAAGCAGTACCCTTCCTTTTCTTCCTGTCTGTGTGACCTCCATTCCATATATATGTTATTTTCCCCCTGTGGTGCTAAGGGAATTAAACCCAGGGCTTGCACAAGCTGACCATATGTTCTACTGTCTCTCTCTCTTTTTTTTTTTTAACTGGAAAACAGCTAAGCCTTCCTACCAAGTAGATTCCTGATGTAAGCCCAGCCGCTCCCTCCGACCCACCCTCTGAGTTGCTGTCCCATCCTCCTTACCGTCCTCACCTGGAGAGTCTTCTAGTGGCTTCTCTGGCACTTTGTATTAGGTCCCAGGACTCTGCAGCTAGCAGCCCACCATTCCAGGAAGCCTTTTCATCCATGCCCACTGTGCCCTGAGCTTGAGTGTGTCAGGGAAGGACTGGCAAGCCCCAGGGCATAATTCTCTTGACTCAGAACTCTGGGTGCATGTGTGTGCTTTAATGGAGGGGTACAGAGGATGCCCATTCGGGAAGAAAAGCCAGTTGAAATAGAGATGTGCCTAAACCTCGTGTTTCTTATGAATGATTCAGCTTGAAATACCTCAGGCAGAGAAGTGGTGAGACTTGAGGAAGCAATTTCCTAGTCTCACCACACCCTGCTGGAGAGACAGCCCCATCAACTGCCTGATGGACTTCCCCGTTACATACATAACCTCCATTCCCAGAGGACTGACACAGGACTGCTTCCCTCAAGCACCCTCCTGAGGCCGCACCCGACTCCTCGTTAGCACTGCAGGGTCCCTTTGACCTCTTGGATTGGACGTCAAGTTGCAGGCGTAGGTCCTGTACCGGAGTGAGCCTTCCCCTCCCCCTGGCCATTTCTGTCTTGGATCTACTGCGTTAGGTTTAGGGTAGCAATCATTCTTGCCAACAGTACTTTTTCATGTGTGTCTTTTTTTTTTCTTTTTGCCAGTCCTGGGGCTTGAACTCAGGGCCTGGGCCCTGTCCTTAGACACTTTTTTTTGCTTAAGGCTCTGCCACCTGAGTCACAGCGCCACTTCTGGCTTTTTCTGTGTATGTGGTTCCGGAGACTCCAACCCAGGGCTTCATGCTTGCTAGGCGAGCACTCTACAGCTAGGCCATGCTCCCCACCCCTTTCTTTTAAGAAAAGTGAAGCAAATGTTGTTGGGTTGAGTGTACCAAAATTCGGGTTCAGAGTTGGTCGAACACAGACAGGCTGGAGCTGCTCTCTGAGAAAGTGCTCATTTCTGGGATTTAGCTTGAAGATCGAGCTCCTGTGCCTCGTTTTGGGGCACCGTGGCCCGGGTCTTATGTCACCACCATGCTCCCGCTCATCCCCCTCACCCCCCGCTCTGCTCCTCAAGGCCTGCCCTAGTCCCACGATTATGCCTGATGTCTCATCTCAGGAAAGCCACCGCATGTCCACGCTCATGGCTCCATCGCTGAGGAGTCACCTAGCCATGGAGTGAAATGTTTTAGGGAGCAAAACATGCCAAACATACATAGGCTTAAGAAATGGTTCTTGCTCTCTGAGAAACCCAGCCTACAGCGTTTATAGTTTATGGAGCATTATCAGCCATCTGGAGATGATTTAAAATTTTCAGGAAGCTATGTATAGGCTTTTGCTACGTGGCTGTTCCTGGGGACAGCGAGGGGCCGCTATGTCATTAACCCTGTTTTGTGATGAAGGTGAGTGTGCGCCGGGGTCAACTTGAACATGATGCAGTTAACCAGAGTTAGCACGCGCCAAATCTTGCCAGGCTGGTCTTGGTTCTTTTCACTTCCTTGTGGCAGCTCAAGACTACCACTCCAGGAGTTCAGTCCCAGGGAGAACCCCAGGCCCCCTCTGGCCTGTGCCTGGAGTCAAGAGGATGCACTTAAAGGTGTTTCTTCCTTCAAGGAGATCGCCAGAGCCTGCAGCCACATGCCTTACACACCACAGGTGGAAAGCTACTGCAGGATTCTGCTGTCCAGGGAACTTGTGCTTCTCTCCTACTACCTGGGAGCCTGCAACCTCATGTGCTGGGGAGGGAAAGGCCCTGTCCACGAGTCAGGCTTGCCCTGTGACTCCAGCTCATGGGCGGCCTATTACCCCAACTTCTGCTCTCCCCCTTTCAGGGAGAATGTCCAGAATTAGAAAGAACGAACTCAAAGTAGATTCCAGTGCTCCTTGGTTGTAGAGCAGACCTGGAATGGGTGTGGCGAGTCAAGACCCAAGCCAGCCCTTCCCACACATGCAGCATGGAGAACGAGGCCATCAGAACTCCTCTAGGGACAGCTTTATATTTGTTTGAAATAAATAGTACCCTTGGGGCTAGGGGCCCTCCAGGGCTCACCAAGGTCCTGGCAGTTGGTTGAGGAGAACCTTCCAAGGGTAAATACCAGCTGGTGAATTCTGGTGTGTGCCTGTGAAAACAAGAATCAGAGTGGAATTGCATTGTCCTGATGGAGGTGTGAAGCTTGGGCCTGAGAGGAGAAGTGGGAATGAACTGTCTCCAGGCAGTGGGGAGAAATTCCAGAAGCACCCAGGAAGTTAGAAACACAGAATTGCTTATAGCAGGTCTGAAATGGAAGGCTGTAGGTTCAATATAATTCAGTTTCCTTTCCCTAAAGTCTTCACTAAAGATTCCATCAGTTAGGGATGCTGAACTCCACTGGGTCATTCAGCATAGCGGGGGCAGAGGGTCTGAGGGACATTGGCTTTTCTGTGTCGGTTGGGGTTTGATAAAGCCCAGAGTGGTTTCAGAGCCGCTCCTGTGTACTGCATGTCACCCTAGCCTCACTTTGAAGCAGTCGGTCACATATTTGCCTTGTGACATCAGTTAATTTCCCTGTTCTTTCTGAATCTCGCCTCTCCATCTGTGAAGTTTCTTCCAGAGGCCCATGTGTTGAAGCTTGTCCCCCCAGCCTGTGGCTCTCCTGGGAGCGGCAGAACCTTTGTGAGGAAGAGAGGGTGTGTCCCAGAACAGAATCTTGGGACCCCAGCCACTATGAAGTGACATCTTAATCTATTGTGGACTCCTGCTGGTGTGCTGCCTTGCCACAGGCCCTAAGATAGCCAAGCTGACCAGGGACTCACCCTCTGACATTGGGAGCCAAAGCAAACCCTTGTCCTTATAATGTTTGTTTCGGGAGTTTCAGAGAGCTGAATAACAACAGGCTATTATAATGAATTATCAGGCCCTTGGTAGCTTAAAACAACATTAATTTACTTCCTTATAGTTCTAGAGGTTGAAAGTATGCAATAGGTCCGTGGGTGGCAGTCGAGTCGCTGACGGACTGGCTGTTTTCTTCCTGGCCTTCTCCAGTGTTGAGGCCTCCTGCATTTCAAATGTAGTCACATGTTCCCTCCTCCATCTTACAATCCTGCAGTGGCCAATAAAGTTCACTTCCTATCATTTCTACTCCCTAGTTTGTGTCCCTTTTTCATATCCAAGGATGCCTGACGAAAATATTGGATCCATTCAGGTAGTACAGAATAATTCCTCACTGTGTGGACAGACTTTATGCTAATGGGTAGCAGAGCCCATTCCACATATCAGGGATTAGGACATGGCAGGACTGGGGCCCGCTGTCCTGTCCTGCACAGAGAGCAGAAGCGGATTAACAGTCAAATGTTTCTCCTGCAAGAGAGCGCAGGCCAAGCTCAGAGAGGGAAGACTTGCTAGGTGACACCACCTGGAGGGAAAACGCAGACAGATCTATAGGAGTGTGTGACAATAGATAGGTCAGCAGATGGCATTGGTGAGGACCACCTTCACTGGTATATAGATAGATAGGTCAGCAGATGGCATTGCTTAGGTCCCACTATGGCACTAGGAAAGAAGATGTGGCATTGCTAAATGGACTGGGATTTTGGTCAATTTAAAGCAGAAAATTTTAGGTTCATTGAAGCAATAAAGTACATTTAAAATTATCTGGGCCTTTGTACCCTAAAATTTACCTCACTGCATACTTAGATTTCAAAGACCATCTCAGCTGGGCACTGGTGGCTTATCATAATCCTCGCTACTCAGACTGAGATCTGAGGTCTGTGATTCTAAGCCACTGGGCAGAATAGTCCGTGAAACTTTTATCTCTGCCAGACTATTCAGAAAAAGCCAGACGTGGTTCTGTGCTTCAGGTATTAGAGTACTGGCCTTGAGGACACAGTCTCAGGGACAATGCCCAGGCCCTGAGTTCAAGCCCCAGGACTGGCAAAGAAATGAGGGAGAGAGGGAAAAGGGGAGAGGGAGGGTGAGAGAGAGAAAAAAGAAAGAAAAGAGAAAAGCTCAGCTTTTAAATGTCATCTGATTTGGGCGGCACTAGGGTTTGAACTCAGGGCCTTACACTTGCCAGTTCTTGATCACTGTGGCAGTCCCTTATCCCTGTTGGCTTTAGTTACTTATTGGTAGTTCGCAAAGTTTTGCCCTTGCCAGACTGGACTATGATCCTCTTACTTAAACTGCAGTAGAGCCAGAATTGCACACCACCACCGACAGATTGTTTGTTGAGATGAGTGTTACTTTTTGCTTGGGGTGGCCTTGAACTGTGGTCTTCCTGATTGCTGCCTCCCAAGTATCTGGGTTACAGGTACGTGGCACTGTGCCTGGCCTGTTCGAATGTAGTCATGGTTTCATTGATTTCATTTTACTTCATCTTGTTTACTTCTTGAGTAGGTCTACATGGGCTTCAAGTCTACCCCACACCCCTCAGTAGTAGCTCACGGGGGCTCTGCTCCAACAACTCCTATAATCAGAGTGGCTAAGTTGGGGAGCCAGAGGGCTCACTCTCCCTAGAGAAACCGGAGGCGTGGTCCTCGCTGACCTTCCCATAGAGCCTGTGCTTGGAACCCCTTACTTTGAGAAGGAGTGGATCGGGGGGTCCGTGGTTAGAATGGGGTCTCTGCACCCGCTTCCTCAGCCTTGGCGTGCTGAATGTGCGCTGGCACAGCCGCGGAGATGATGTAACCTTGATCCCGTTGTGTAACAGATGAAAGGGTCCCGGGATGTGCACGCAGGGCTTTGCATCACCCCACTTTGAACTGGACCAGAATCAATTGCACACATTGAAGAGAAAGTGGGAGGCGAGACAGAAAAGCTGGTTTCGCCACACAGTGCAGGCTCTGAGAGCCTGGCAGGCCCGAGAGCAGGGTGAGGAGCAGATGGAGGAGAAAATGAACAGCTGGAGGAGCAGGAAGAAGAGGAGGGGGAGCAAGATGTGCCGCCCTGGCTAGCAATAGCCCTGAGGCAGACCCACACTCTGGGAACGGAAACCTGGCGCCTGTGCCCTAGTAGGTCTCCATCCCAGATCTGTGCTCTCCTCCTGAGACTGACTCTGCTGGGTATAAATAGGTATGGCCCAGCAACAGGTCTTGAAATCCATAGCAGAGCTAAGTAAACAGTGATCTGATCCAGTGTTGACTCTACAAAGCCTCCTGTACTCACTGGGAGAACTCACTGAGGTCTCTTCTGTGGAACCTTTGACCAGCTGGCATCATCTCTGGCCCTGATCTTAGAATATGAGCTCTGGGCCACTGCCAGTGCCCCGTCCTGGTTCCCCTTACCCCCTGCCCCCCACGTCTCCCACGTCTCCAGCACGCCCTGGCGCTCTGCAACTCTGTGCTGCCCCCTGGTGCTCAGAACCTTGGATCCTCAGCTGGGGACCCAGGGTTGCTTTAGGCCCTGCTTTCCTTTTCCACACCTTTGACCTTCATGTTGGAGTAGTCATATGAACACATAAATGGACTCTCGCTTTCCCCAGTAATCAACAGAAAATTTTCATAGTAACTGTAGTTTTTTTGCCACCAGATTGGTAGAAATGAAAAATAAAACAAAACTAACTGTGAATGAGCAGAGTAACACGTTGGGGGAGAAGAAAAGAGAAAAACTGCCCTTTTGTTTTGTGCTAGTACTAGGACTGCATTTAGAGTCCAGTCGCTCTTCCTTGGCTTTTTCCGCTCAGGGATGGTGCCACAGGTTTCCGTGCAGCTTTTTAGTAGTTAATGGAAGATAAGAGTTTCACAAACTTTTCTGCTGGGCTGACTTTGACCCCTGTTCCTCAGATCTCAGCCTCCTGAGTAGGTAGGTGTGCAGGTGTGAGGCACTGGTGCACAGCAGACAAAGGCAGCATCTCTTCACTAAAGGTGTGAGTGTAGAGCGGCACAGTCCCTCTGCAGTGAGCACGTGGAGAGGCCCCGCCCCTGAGTGGCCCCTAGGGGTCCACCTGCTGGAGTACCTGTCCGTGGGCAGTGACCACCAGGTGCTCATGGCGGACGAGTGGAACGTGAGCAGGGAGGGGGCCTGGTGGGGACAGGTGATTCACACCTGTGCTACATATACCCTCTGCATGGTGACGGTGCGTCCCAGAATGTCACATGCAGGAATTTATTATATCTCTGTGCTTGGTCAGGCCAGCCTTTGGCACATAGAATGTGCACATGCGTCCTGTGCCAGTCCCAGAGCTTGGCCTCCAGGTTCTTCTGTCTCTGTCCTCTGTGTCTTTGTCCCTGAATCCATCATGCTTCATTCACGCATAGGCATTTGGGCTGTTTAACTGTTTCACTATTGTGAAGGGCACTGCTATGACCTTGCGTTTGTTTTTAATTCTCTTGCACATTTAACTAGAAGTGATGCTGCTGGTCACAGTGTAGGGTTTTTAACTTTTGTGTGTGTGTGTGTGTGTGTGTGTGTGTGTGTGTGTGTGTGTGTGCTTGTGCTTGTCCTTGGGCTTGAACCCCGGGCCTGAGTGCTGTCGCTGAGCTCTCCTTTGCTTAGGGATAGCACTCTACCACTCAAGTCACAACCCCGCTGTACTTTTCCTCCCCACCCCTGCCTTGGTAGTTAATTAGAGATAAGAGTCTCCTGCCGAATTGACTTCAAACTACCATCTGCAGATTTCACAGCCTCCCGAGTGGCTGGGATAACTGGGAAGAGCCCGCAGTGACCAGCACTTTTTCTTAATTTAACGCTATGCTTAGAAAAGTCTTCCTCTCTACAAAATTATGCTGCCCTGGAGGCATCGTATATTACTTCATAGGCTTCCCATACACTTTTAAAAGCAGTGTTCACTGGTGAGTATTCGTGTGTGTGTGGGGGGGGGACCCAACCTTCTCACTTACCAAAATATACCAAGAGAGCATGTTCTCTCTCTGTGGAGAGCCCCGGCAGTCTCAGCTTTGACCCAGTGGCCACACAGCACCACTAACGTGGCAGTGGACCTGGACCTACTAGCACGTGGTGTGGAGAACACGGCCCATGAAGTTTTCTGCCAGAAACTTTAGCCTCGACTCAGTCTCCAAGATTTAGTGAATTTCTACTTAAGAAGGGGTGTGTGTGTGTGTGTGTGTGTGTGTGTGTGTGTTACACACATGCACAAGTTAAATGAATCCATTAAAGAAAGAGCAGCGTAATTACCACGTGGAACATTTTATAAGAAAATCCATTAGGATGTTTAAAGTCAGTGCCACTGTGGAGGAAAAACAGAACTGTTTGAGAGTAAGACAATAAAGGTAATCAGCATTTTAACCCAGCCCAGGAGAGTGGCTGGTGGTAGGCATGACACCCTGGGTTCCAGGAACCTCAGTACCCCATGCACAGAAACAGCCAGAAGAGGATCTGTAGTACAAGTGGTAGAGTGCTAGCCTTGAGTAAAAGAAGCTCAGGTACAACACCCAGGCCCTGAGTTCAAGCCCCAGAACTGGAAAAAAGAAAAAAGAATTTTAACCCATAGGCCTAATCCCTGCAGTCTTGAACATTAAGCTCAGCTACTCGCCTAGTACACCAAATAAAGAGACAGATAATGAAGGGAAGAGAAAGGAGGCGTGTTACTACACAGCAGGGCACCCCCCAAAAAAATAGTAAAGAAAGCACTTCAGCCCAGCTTGGGCTTTCAGGTTAAATGAAAGAAGGATTGAGGGAGAAGGGATAAAAGCAGGCATAGCTGGTAAGCAGTCCTGGCCAGGGATGCGGTCTGGGGCTTGGAAGGGTGGTCAGCGTGCATTAATGCAGTGAATGTACTGCAGCAGTAAGGAAAACGCCACCTGTGCTCTCCACAGTTTATTGAAAGAAGTTGATAATGAGAGATTAAGTGGAGAAAAGATACACCAATTATTACACACAAAGGCCATCTCAGATGCCATCTCCCCAGCTCCTGGCTCGGTGTGTTTCTGTAGATTTCTGTCTTATAAGGGAGGAGGATAAGGGGGCATGCGCTGTGTGAAGAGGTCACGTGTGGTTAGGTGATTGAGTAGTCTCGGAGAGAGAGGTGAGTCTGCAAGATGATTCTCCATGGGTTCCCATGGGCCTTCCTGCGGCTCGTGTCCCCAGGCTTCTCTCTGACATCGTAGTGAGACATCAGGTAGATGTGGAAGGTGTTGTCTTCCTTTATGCTGTTGGGGTGAGAGAATTCCAGAGGGACCCTCCCTGCTCATGGAGACGAGAGGCCAGAGAGGCCTTCAACCCAGCCGGCGACTCTTCTGCCATGACTAAGGTAATGTCTCCACGGGCCTTCTTTCAAATGTTGAGAAGGACTGGGCTAGGGGAGACACTGGGGGAGAAGCCCCCTTTTCTGCATTCCTTCACTGGGGTCATGTGTGGGAGGGGGGTACGTGGGGTCTTCCCCAACCAAAGACATTACTTCCTGTCACCTCTGTGTGTGTGTCTGTGTGTGTGTCTGGGTGTCTCTGGGTGTGCGTGTGTGTGTGTGTCTGGGTGTCTGTGTCTGTGTTGTCGGTTTTGGGGCTTCAACTCTGGGCCTGAGTGCTGTCCCTAAGCTCTTCAGCTCAATGCTACTGCTCTACCACTTGAGCCACAGTGACACTTATGGTTTTCTTTTTGAAGATAAGAGTCTCCTAGACTTCAGTGCATGGATTTGAACTGAGATACTCAGATCTCAGCCCCTGAGTAGCTAGGATTACAGGTGGGAGCCACCGGCGCCCTGCTACCTCCTGTCATCTTTAGAAACTGGGGCTCATGGCAAGAAGGTTATCATCATCTTCATCATCGTCTTCTCCTTCTCCTCCTCCTTCTCCTCCTCCCCTCCTCCCCCTCCTTCCCTTCCTCCCCCCACCCCCTTCTCCCCCCTCCCTTCTCCTCCTCCTTGGACTCAGGGCCTGAACACTATCCTTGGACTTTCTCAAGGCTAGCACTCTACCACTTGAGTCACAGCACCACTTCCAACTTTTTCTGTGTATGTGGTACCAAGGAATGGAACCCAGGGCTTCGTGCATGCTAGGCAAGCACTCTACCACTAGGCTACACTCCTGGCCCAGGTCCACTTCTTTGAAACAGCTCATTCTGAGTTGCGGACTGACTGCTCTTGGTTGCAGCACCAGTATCTCCTGGTTCCCCAGTGGTGAGCTCCTGCAAGTGGCTGGTCTCAGTGCCCCAGCTGCCAGCATCAGAGCCAGCCCACGTTTCCTGGCGTCTTTGTCTCTGTTTATAGCAGCACAAAAGTCCTTGTCCTTCCCTTTCCTGGGAGGGATGCCTAGCCAGGACAGCAGCCAGGACGTGAATGCCCCCACCATGCAAATTAGCCTGATGACATGGCCTGGTATTGCCAGCCTGGAAACCTCAGGCATCCTGTGTATAAGTGTCAGCTGCAAAGGTGTAATGTCTGAGAAGGGAAGCCATAGCGCTATGTCTTTCTCTTTATAATTAACTTACCAAGGGTGAGGGGAGGAAATACATTTATGTGCTCCTGAAGAAAAGATGCTTTTCTAAAAAGTGTGGTTTGAAATGTTCGCCTTCTTTCTCCCTATGCTTCTGCATTCCCTAGAGGAACTTGTGCCTGTTCTTTTTTTGATGCCAGTCCTGGAACTTAAAATCAGGGCCTAAGCATGTCCTTGAGCTTTCTGAAGGCTACCACTTGAGCTACAGCACCACTTCTGGCCTTTTCTGTGTATGTGGTACTGAGGAATCGAACCCTAGCTTTGTGCATGCTAGGCGAGCACTCTACCACTAGCCATGCTCCCAGCTCCTTGTGCTTGTTTTTTGCACATTGCTTCCAAAGTTGGGTTTTTTTTTGTGCCAGTCCTGGGCTTGAGCTCAGGGCCTGAGCACTGTCCTTGGGCTTTCTCAAGGTTAGAGCTCTACCACTTGAGCCTCAGCACCACTTCTGGCTTTTTTCTGTGTATGTGGTACCGAGGAATCGAATCCCGGTCTTCGTGTATGCTAGGCAAGCACTCTACCACTAGACCACGCTCCCGGCCCCGGTTGGGGTTTTTTTGGTTGGTTATGAGGCTTGAACTCAGGGCCTGGGTACTGTCTATGGGTTTTTTGTTCAAAGCCAGTGCTCTACCACGTTGAGCCTCACCTCCACTTCCTATTCTTACGTGGTTAATTGGAGGCTTACGTGGTTAATTGCCCAGGCTGGCTTTGAACCAGGATCCTCAGATCTCAGCTTTCTGAGTAGCTAGGATTACAAGTGTGAGCCACCACTGGCATCTGGCTTGCATGTTTGTTTGGTTTAAAAAATATATTTTTATGGCGTTAGTCCAGTACAAATCTATTCATATACAGTATCTATTACAAGGTCACGTCAACAGATGTGAATAGTGTCTCCTCTGTGCCCTTTCCACAAGGAAAGAAACACGTTGCCTTTTTTAATGAAGCAGTGTGTCCTGGAGATTTTTCTGGACGTGTTCGGATGTGAGGTAATCTGCGGTGTACGCTGGCCTCTTCAACTACGACGCTTGGCGTGGGCATGTGCAGTTTCCCCTCCTACCAGGATCCCCCTAGTTCTTGACATTTGAGCTTCATACCCCGTGGCTCTTCTAGCACATCACAGCTGCCTGGAGACTTGCCTGGACTGCAGGTCATGTGCCTAATTTCCTGGCTCCTCCACCCTCTAGGTCTGACCCTGGAGGAGACGGATAAGGATAGGCCATGCCCTGATGTCCCTTCTCGGCATTCCTTTAGATGGGGCCCAGTGTGGACCTTGACTCACAGTGATTCCTCCAGGCACAACCTCTACCAGGCATTCTGAGATTCTCTAGAGAGCCCCAACAGTGAGGGCCACAGGATATGGAGAGACCCCCTGGCCCTGCATCCTGACCCTTCAAGACCCCAAGGATTGTGATTTGACGCAGGAGCTGGGCCAAAGGCCAGAGGCTCAGGCTAGTGGAGAGGAGAGGAGAGGAGAGGGAGAGGGAGAAGGAGAGGGAGAGGGAGAGGGGAGGGATTGAAGGGCCCATGTAGCTTCCCTGGCTGCCTCCAGCTGGTGCGGGCCCTGACATGTGAGGCTCCCACCTCTGCCTGAGTGGCCAGTGGACAGGCTTTCCGGTCTCGGGTGTACATCTGCAGCTCCACGCAAAGCTCGCTCTCTAACCTGTGTGAGGCATTCAGGTCCTCAGTCAAAGAGCTGGCTGTGAGACTGTTGTATTCGCATTTGGGTGTAGCGTAGGCTGTGCTGTGCATCATTCATTCCCAGGTGGTTCATGAGAATCAGAGGGAACCTGTCCTGTCCGTCAGTCTGCTCGTAAGCAGTGGGATGCGAGCGACTGAGGAAGCTTTAGGGCTGTCAGGTAGCTGTGTTACGATTTCTTCCTTCCCTCCGAGGGGCTGAGACTGGCATTTAGCCTTGTTTCTGACAACAGGGGAACAGAGACCAGCCAAGCAAAGAGACATAAGGTGATAAGTTAGCCTTGTTCCAAGTCCCTCGTTATTGTGGCACTGCAGATGAAGTCGCACCATGTAACAGACACAGAAGTACGGCAGGCTGCCCATCCTTGTCTCTGAGAACCAAGAATAAATGCTCCCCCTGACAGGGAAGAGTTGAGCACAGCAGGTTAGAAACAAAGATGGCAAATTCTGGCTTCAACGTGAAGATCCGGAGAAATTGTCAAGTGTGTGGTTGGCTGTGGGACTCTGCGCTCTGGAAGAGGTTTCGTGTGGAAAGCCGGAACGCAGCTTGCCAGATAGGAGCCAGGCACTGGGAAGAGGCAAGTAGCTCACCATAAAGCTTTCAGAAGTCCACGGAAGGAGGGGAGAAGGCAGGTGAACCAAGCGGGGCTCTGGGTGGTTTCTGTGCATCCGAGGCTAGCTGCAGACTCGTGGTCCTGCTTTCCCAGCACTAGTATTATAAGTGTGTGCTGCCATACTTGGCCTAGGCTACTTTTTAAATTTTATTAGAGAAGGATTCTGACAACAGACAGTCCTGGGGTTGCAGCCACTGGAGGATATATGCCAGTGCCCCTAAACACTGTTTCTAATGCTGGGTTTGGATGTCGCCAGCTGGGCACAGGCTGGTCACAGAGGATGGTATAAACATATTTGGCATTTAGACTGGTGCTGTCCCTATCAGTTACATTCAATTTTTGTCATGTGACACTGGCTTTCCATCATTTTTTCTTTGCCAGTCCTAGGATTGAGCTCAGGGCCTGAGCACTGTCCTTGGACTTTCTCAAGGCTAGAGCTCTACCACTTGAGCCTCAGCACCACTTCCGGCTTTTTTCTATGTATGTGGTACCGAGGAATCGAACCCGGGTCTTCAGGCATGCTAAGCAAGCACTCTACCACTAGGCCAAACTCCCAGCTCCATCATTTTTTTGTGACGACTTTAAAAGTTTAAAAAGATTTAAATAATTGACTTCAGGTTTTAGTGATTGTACCTGTATACAAATAGGTCACAAAATCAGAGAGACTGAAGTATGAGAAATACTTCTTAAAAGTAAATACTCAGCTAGCTGCCAATAGCTCATGCTTATAATCCTGGCTATTCGGGATGCTGAGATCTGAGGATCATGGTTCAAAGCCAGCTCAGGCAGGGAGGTCCATGATGATCTCAAATATAACTACAGAAGTAGAGCTGTGGTTCAAGTGAAAGGGCGCTGCCCTTGAGCACAAAAGCTCAGGGACATGCCGGGGTCAGCCGGCAGCAAACCAGGGTTCGCGGATTGGGATTCCTGAAATAGGGGCAAGGACTAGGAAAAAATAGAAGAGAGACAAACAGATGGAGTTCGGGAGGACTACAGCCCAAATCAGCAGTCCAAGAAGACTGTGAGCTCCAGACTGCTGCCTAAGACTGTCCCGTTTATTTTAAGTTCCGACCTTAAATACTCTTCTTAAAACTAGGGAGTTGCCAGAGGCTACATTCATACAAAATAGTAAACAAATCACATATAGGATAATTGAGAAAGGATTAACATTGCTTAAAGTCATCATGATAAGAACTGATTGACATAGCTTAAAGTCATCATGATAAGATCAGATTGACATTGCTTAAAGTCATCATGATAAGAACTGATTGACATAGCTTAAAGTCATCCTGATAAGAGTTACTTCCTTGTGTATACCGTTGTGTAGGTCCAAGGTCAGGTCCAAGGTCATTGACCCCACAGTCGGTCCCCAACAGGGACAGCGCCTATGCCCTGAATTCAAGCTCAATATCCAGCACCAAAAGAAAAAAAAAAGTTCTTAACTGGCAGGGCCCTGGGTTCTGTCCTCAAGATATCTCTCCCTCTCTCCTTCCCTCCTTCTCTCCCTCCCTCCCTCCCTCCCGCCCTCTCTCTCCCTCTCTCTCTCTCTCTCTCTCTCTCTCTCTCTCTCTCTCTCTCTCTCTCTCTCACACACACACACACACACACACACACACACACACACACACACACACACGATAGGCCGTGTCGTGGCATTCCATGTAGCTAGGGGACCCTGCTAAGAGGTGTTGCTCAGAGGCATCCGAAGCCAAGGTTGGGGTGGCTGAAGCCAGCAGGAAAGGCTGTGTGCACTGAGCCAGCATAGCACAGGGCAAGAACCTGGGCTCCCGGCAGGGCCGAGTGCCTCCACTCACCACCTCACCTGCAGGGGGCGCCCTCCGCCCTGAGGCGCCATGTCTCTGTCCTCCGCTTAGCCAGCTACTCGTTTCCTAATGGATGGAGCTAGTGAGTTCTTTGACCCTTTTGTGAGTGTCTCTGGCCTTGCTGACTTTAATAACAAGCAGAGGTCCGTCTAAGGCCCTCACAAATCCTATTTCCAAGTAGGAAAATTTATTTGATGGGAGTTTTGACATCTTAAAAAAGACCAGGGTCAGAATGGGGAAATCATTGGAAATTAGACTGTGGCTATCACATTCACCACTTCCAGCTTTTTTTTTTCTATGTATGTAGTGCTAAGGAATCAAACCCGGGTCTTCGTGCATGCTAGGCAAGCACTCTAACCACTAGGCCAAACTCCTGGCCCCAAATTGATTTTTTTGATCCCAATGCTGAATGACAAAATTATTTCAGGAATGAGACTTGTTCAGGCTTTCTGAAAGCTGAATAGGCTTTCTTTCAGAAGTCTGAGTGGAAGCCAGGGCACTGATGGTCCTGTAATCCTAGCTATTCAGGAGGCTGAGATCGGAGGATTGCAGTTCAAAGCCAGCCTGGGCACAAAAGTCTATGAGAGTCTTATCTCCTGTTAACTGCCAGAAAACCAGACATTGCACTGTGGCTCAAGTGGTAGAGCACTAGCCTTGAGCTAAGGAGCTGGACAGCGCTCAGACCCAGATCAACCAAAAAAAAAAAAAATCTGAGTGGGTTTGGTTCCAAGTCATTGTGATAAACTGAGAGTACAATAAAGAGAGCCACATGAATTTTTTTGTTTCCTAGTGCCTATGGAAGTATGTTAACAAATTGTTAAGTATGTGCTAGCACTGTATAATTTTCCTCATTTTTGTTTCTTATTTCAAATTAATGTAACAATTTGAGATTCTATTAATTTGTAATGTGAATTTGGGGTGCTGTGTGATAGTTCAGCACAGTTCTTACCCTCTCTGTATGTGCCTGGTGCTTCTAATAACAGCGGATGGAAGCTTCTCTTGGCCCTTGTTCACAGGTCTGGACTGGCCTTTGTGACTACTTGAGCTTAGGACATCATGGAAGTGCCATGTGGGCCGGTGAGAGGCCCGCAGTGCTCTCTGGATCTCTTGACAAGCTGGCTCATGGGTGGAACAAACCTTGGAATCCTGCCATCTTGGTGCAGGAACTGAAGTGGCATGGAAATGCCACCCATGAGTACTTACACTCAGAGGCTACTGCGGGTCTAGGGGACAGTGAGGTCCAACTTCCAGGTCTGTGACCACATAGTGTGAGGTGGCTAGCCCAGCTGGGTCTCCAGGGGACTTTCAGTATCAGGAATGACTGACTATAATCACCTGAGAGACTTAAAGAAGACAGCTAAACCCAGTCAATCCAAACGGCTTTAGAATACAATAAACTATTCTGGAGTCTGCTACCTGTTTTGTTTTTTTTAATTTCTTCTTCTTCAGAGGTTTGAACCCAGGTCTCCATTCTTGCCACTTGAGCCATACCCTCCCCCTCAGGGTGGTTTTGGGGGCTATTGCGAATGGGATCATTTTCTTGATTTGGCCTTCTGAAGATTCATTTTGTATCCTGCCACTTTGCTAAAGTAGTTTATTAATTCTAGGAGTTTGGAGTTTGTTGGGTCACTCAAGTAGAGGATCATGTCGTCTGCGAACAGGAATAGTTTTATTTCTTCTTTCCCTATGTGGATCCCTTTGATGTCCTTTTCTTGTCTTATTGCTCTGGCTAAGGGTTCCAGCACTATATTGAAGAGAAGTGGAGAGAGTGGGCATCCCTGTCTAGTTCCTGATGTTAAGGTGAATGGTTCCAGTCTTTCACCATTTAGTATAACACTGGCTGTAGGTTTTTCATATATGGCTTTCACTATTTTGAAGAATGTACCTCTTAGTCCTATTTTTTCTACTGCTTTCAACATGAAAGGATGTTGTATTTTGTCAAATGCCTTCTCCATGTCCAGAGAAATTATCATATGATTCTTATCTTTATCTCTATCGATATGATGTATTACATTGACTGATTGGCGAATGTTAAACCAGCCTTGCATTTGTGGGATGAAGCCCACTTGAGTATAGTGTATGATTTTTAAAATTTGTTTCTGGATTCCGTTGGCTAATATTTTGTTGAGGAGTTTTGCATCTGTGTTCATTAGAGAGATAGGTCTGTAGTTTTCTTTTTGGTTGGGTCTTTGCCTGGTTTGGGGATGAGAGTAATATTAGAGTTTGGTATTGCTCCTTCTGCTTCTATTTCTCGGAAGAGTTTCAAGAGTATAGGTGTTATTTCATCTTTAAATGTCTTGTAGAATTCTGCAGTGAATCCATCTGGACCTGGGCTCTTGTTGGTTGGCATTTCCCTGATTGCTTCCACAATTTCATTGTAAGAGATTGGTTCATTCAGTTTGTTTACCTCATTGTTGTTCAGTGTGGGTAGTCTAAATTTATTTAAGAAATCATCCATTTCTACTAGATTTTCTTCTTTCTTTGAATATAGGCCCTGGTAGTACTTATTCATTATGAACTGAATTTCTTGGAAATCAGTTGGGATTGTTCCCGTGGGGTCTCTTATCTTGTTTATTTGAGTCTCCCCTCTCCTTTTTTTGATTAATCTTGCCAGGGGTCTGTCTGTTTTGTTGAGTCTTTCAAAGAACCAACTTTTTGATTTATCAATTTTTTGTATAGTAGATCTTATTTCTTTTTTTATGTTTTTTTATATATTTTTATTGTAATTAATAAAAGGGTTACATGATATTTGCCAGATAGAAGGTGCATTAATTCACATACATTGATACCCTTTCACATGTCTTGGTACCCATTACCCTCCCCCCCACCCCCCCATCTTGGTTTTCCCCCTTCCTTATCAAATTTCAAATAACCAAATACAAATAAATTCAATATATCAGATAACAAAGTGAGATACTGTAACAATATGAGACACCCAAGGTACAGCAAAGGAGATGAGAGATAACATAGTACATTAAGGACAACAATCATTCATTATATGGCTTTTGTTTCAAGTAGATCTTATTTCAATCTCTGATATTTCTGATTTTATTTTTGTTATTTTTTTCCTTCTAGTTGTTTTAGAATTAACGTTTTCTTGCTCCTCTAGGTGTTTCAGGGTTTTTTTAGGTTATTTACATGCTCTTCTGTCTTTTTAATATGTGCTCTTAGTGTGATAAATTTGCCTCTTAGAACTGCCTTTGCTGTGTCCCATAGGTTCCTTTGTGATGTTTCTTGATTGTCATTATATTCAAGGACGTTTTTAATTTCTTTTCTGATTTGATCTGTTACCCAGGAATTATTCAGAAGTGTGTTGCTCAGTTTCCAAGTGATTGAATGTTTTTTGACTTTGACTGCATTGTTCAGAATTAGTCTGACTCCACTGTGGTCTGATAGAATGCATGGGATTATATCAGTCCTCTTGTATCTGCTTAAGTTTTCTGTATGAACTATTATATGATCAGTTTTGGAGTGTGTTCCATGTGCTGCTGAATAAATGTAAAAAGTTTCGCCGTTGGGAGGAAGACTCTGTGTATATCTGTTAAGGCCAGCTGGGCTATGGTGTTATTTAAGTCAATGGTGTCTTTGCTTAACTTTTGTTGAGTTAACCTGTCGTTTGTTGAGAGTGATGTATTGAGGTCTCCCACCATGATTGTGTTTGAGTCTATCTTCTTCTGTAATTCTAAGAGAGTTTGTTTGATGAATTTGGGTGCTCCCATGTTGGGGAGTAAATGTTTATAACTGAAATATTATGGGTATGGATTGTACCCTTTACTAATATGTAATGGCCATCTCTATATGTACTGATTTTACTGAGAAGTTAATTTTGTCGGAGATTAAGATTGCTACTCTTGTTTTTTTGCATGTGCATTGGAGTGGAAAATTCGTTTCCATCCTTTCACTTGGAATTTGTTTCTGTCTTTGGTGGTGAGGTGTGTCTCTTGGAGGCAACATATGGATGGGTGGTGTTTCTTAATCTGCTGCTCTGTGTCTTTTGATTAGATTGTTCGGCCTGTTCACATTTAGAGAAATTATAGAGAGGTGGTCAGTGTCCATTGTCATTATTTATTTTTACTTCTAAGTTTCTTTCTCTCTCTCTTTTTCCCCCCTTTTGTGTTTAGTGAATTATAGATATTAGCTTCTTGATGGGGCTTCTTGATGTTCTACAATTTATTCTCGATTAGTTAATATTTTTAACGCTGGTTTAGTGTGCACATATTCATAAAGCTTCTCTTTGGAGTGAAATATTCTTGTTTCTCCCTCAAATGTAAATGCTAGTTTTGTTGGATATATCAGTCTGGGTTGGCAGTTGTTGGTCTTCAGGACATCAATGATATTTTTCCAAGCTTTTCTTGCATTTAGAGTTTACATGGAGAGATCTGCTGTAATTCGAATTTTTTCCCATTGTAGTATAGCTCTTTCTTTGTTTTTGCAGCATTTAAGATCAGTTCCTTGGTATTTGGGTCTAGTGTCTTTACTATGATATGTCTAGATGAATTCCTTCTAAGATCTTGCCTGTTTGGAGTCCTGAAACCTTCAATAATGTGAGTATTTTCCCTTTTGAGGTTGGGGAAGTTCTCTGCTATGATTTTGGTGAATAAGGGTTGTATTGCTTTGTCCTGAAATTCTGCGCCCTCATCAATCCCTATTATACGAAGGTTAGACTTCTTTGCTGCATCTGCCAGGTCCTGTAGTTCTCTCTGGTGGATTCTGACTAATCTTTCCAAGGTGATGATTCTCTGTTCCAGCTCTTGTGTTTTATCTTCCATTCCTGATGTTCTATTCTCCATCTCAGTCAATCTGCTGCTTAATGCCTCCATTTTTGCTTGAAGTGTGGACGCTGAGCTGATCATGTCTGCAGAGAGGGTATTGAACTTTTCTTCTACTTCTCTTTTGAATTCGAAGAGTTCCTTGGAAATTTTTTGCTTTTGTTTTTGGAATTCAGCCTTCATTTCCAAAATCATCTTGATTTGAGTCATATTTCATGTCTCTTCAGGTGTCATTTCTTGGGATGGTGACATCTCTCTCGCCCCTTTGCTCTTGTTTCCTTTTGGGCTTTGCGTGGGACTTTGATTATTTATGTATGTTGTAATTCGTCTTTGCGCTCTTCTAGGCATCGAGAACTGTTGTTGTAGTTCGCTCTGTGGTCAGTAGGCGGCAGTCTTTACTTGGATTGGGACTGGCGGTTCTGGGAATCTGTGTATACCTGTGGTTCTCAGCCAAATTGATTCCTCCGCTGACTAGGTCAGAGTTTGCAGTTTTTGCAGGTGTTGGGCCTGTTCCCAGAGGCTGTGTGCTGCTGCACGACTAGCTCTCAGCCCAACCGGTGGCCTCACAGTGGGCCGTGGGATGGGTCTGCGCACTTCAATCTCAGTGTGCTGGGTGGATGGTTGGTTTTCCTGCACTGTTTCTAGAGGCAGGCCACCGGCCAAGGGTCTGGAGTTTGGGGGTTTCCAGGGGCTCTCAGCTGGACCAGCTGGTGTCCTCTCTGTTCCCAGGGGCGGGGCCCAGCCAAGGACGTGGGCTCCAAGGGCAGAGCCGCGCCTTTCTGATTCTCAGAAGGCGAGCTCGGCTACTGGTCTGCCCTTCAGTTCCCTGCTGTGTTTCCGCCACTTTGGCCAGAGTCTGACTGTGGGGGGCCCCTTGGTGCTGTCTTGCTGGGGATTCCCAGCTGGAGGGTGCCTGGCTCAAGATTTGAGGGGACAGATGCTGGCTCCTAGATTCCCGCACACCCCACCTGCTTTTGGAAGGCAGGGTCTCAGCGCCCCCCCACACTCCAGATCCAGTGGCCTGGGAGAGGAACCTGTTGGGCGGATGAGCTGGGACACCTCTGCCCCCTTTGGTGGGGTGCAGGGTGTTAGTGTCCTCCCGCCTGTCAGTCTCCAGCCCAAGGCCTGGGGGAGGAGCCTGTTGGACAAGTGGGTGCAGGGACACCTCCGCCTCCCTTGGTGGGGTGCTGGGTCTTAGCATCTGCCTGCCTGTCAGTGTCCAGTCAATGGCCTGGGGGAGGGGTTGTTGAGGGAAGGGACAGGATTCTAAATTCCTTGCCCCCCTGCCCTTGCCAGTCTTTCTTGGGCGGGGTGGAGGGGTCTGAGTTAAGTTCTATAGTTTGGCACCAGCTCTGCTTTCCCGATGGGTTTGGGGACATTCTGGTCTACCCACTGGACTACTCACTCCTCTGCATTTGGCTGTGGGCTGTTCCACGGTGTTGGGGAGTCATTCACTCCCCTCAGATCTCAGCCGCCGCTTGTGGTCCGTGTCTGGATTCCGCTGCTTGCTGTTGTGGTTTGCTCTGGTTCCTGCATCTGCTTCTGCTGCTTGCTGGCCCGGTCTGTGCTGGTTTCTGCGGCGGTCGGGGCTGCCCGGCCTGGCGCCCTCCACCCCGGCGCCCTCCGCCCCGGCTTTCCTGGCTTGGAGCCGGCGGCGAGGGGTGGGGAAGGGGTCCTTGCGTTTGGAATTCTTTGAGAAAGTTGATGTGAGCTTTATCTGGATTTCTTTTCCAGTTTGAGTCCTTCTCCGTTGCTTCTTGGGTTTGTTGTTGTGGATTTCTTAAGGTAGTTGGCTCGTGGGACTCCCTGGTTCTCTCTTTTTGTGGGAGAGAGCGAGGCAGCGTCCCTGTTGTCTCAGCGCCATCTTCCTCTCCCCACTCAGGGTGGTTTTGAAAGCAGTTACCCACAAAATGTAGAGTTTCTCCTTTCCTCTTTCCAGATCCAGCACCGAGTCATCAACTCACCAGCCCAAAACTGATGTCCACAGAGCACCGAAGTGCACGTTTCCCTCAAAGAGAAGCAGTAAGAGATCCAGAATAACAGTAAGAGAACAAAGTAGTTGAATATAAGTAAGTGCATGTGTGCATACTAGCTAGCAAAAAAGAATGAAAATATCTTGTACACCACAGTAGCCAAACCACAGTATCTCGAAACAGTCTTGACTCCCTGGATACACGGAGTTCCTGGTATCACCCCAGGAAGGCTGTGAGAGGTTTTGTAACGAGCTCATTGGCAGACTTCGGGCCCTGGGACTCTTCCAAGGAGCTGCAAGACTGCAGGAGAGCGTAAGAGTGTACTGCTTCCAAAGGGCTGGCGTGTTCTTCCACCCTGTGTGTGTGCTGACGCTGCGATCACGGAGAAGCAGAGTGACTGATCTGATGGGACTGTAATCACTTTTTCCAGTATGTGCCAAAGCAAAAGGCAAAACAAAAGTCAGCTTCAAGTGAGAACAGCAGTCGAGGGTGGCCCTGGCTCTCCTTTCATGATCTGGGTGCCCAGCCCAGACTGGGCAGACAGCCTCTGAGGAGAAGCCAGCAGTCCTCAGGTCCGCAGGCTCTGGACACAGGAATAGCATGACTCTGACCATCTCTTCCTCCGCCCCTCCTCTCAGGGTGGCCCTCCCCGTCATGCCTTTCCCTAGGTGTCCCCAGGGATGCTCCTCCCCAGAGTGCCCCCCCGGGGTGCTCCTCCCCACCTCTTCTTGCACAGCATGCACCCGCTTCCTTTCTTTCCGTAGGATTCTCTTAGCTGTCTTGACACTTTCCTCGCCACTTGTTTAAACAGCCTCCTCCTCTTGTCCCCCTCCTCCCCGTCTGGCCTCCTCCTCCACTTCTGACCTTCTCCGGGCTGTTTGTCCAAGGAGCAGAGATCTGGATGTAGCCATCTCGTCTCCCTGACATGGAATTCTGGAGCAGAGGGGCCTCGCCTCTTTCGCAGTGGGTGTGTTGTTTTGTTGCTGAACTCTGGCCCCCCAGCCACAGCATGCAAACAGCAGTGTCGGGAAAGGCTCCTGTGTGCACACTAGTCGAGAGCCCCGGCACCAGCTGTGCAGCTCCTTACCCTGTGAGCAGCTTCGACAGTTACCACCGTGTGACTACTGTTGAGATTTCTCCCTTCCGTAGCATCAAGTTCCATGGTGAAATGGTGAACACTGGAAATCAGTGCAGCCCTTCAACTCCTGGCCCAGGAGATCAGGTACTGCCGTCCAGCTTCCTGGAATAAGCCTAGAAACAGACAGCCTTCTGTGTGCGCCTCAGCAGAGCAGGCTTGACGGAAGCTTACTGCAGGACACAGAAAGCCTAGTGGCATGGCGTCCATAGTCTTGCTCGCAGAAGGACAGAGTGTGCGTAGTGATTGTCCCTGCCTGGATGGGGACCCAGCGCCCGGAGCCTCTGGATCTCTTCCTCGGCGGATCCCAGCGGGCCTGCTGGGGTAGTTGTCCTCCTCTGTTTGCTGGCCTTCAGGGCGTGGAGGGTGGACCCACCTGAGTGGAGGGTGGTGGCACTGAAACTGGTGCCCAGGACAATGGCTGCTACTCTGATCCTAGAGGGACACCCCGGAGTGTGCATCCACCATCGCAATCTGTTCCTCTAGAATAACTTCTGAGTCCTTCCTGCTTGAGGCAAAGGTGAGCCGACAGGCAGCCATTGCTGGGCCCCATAGCAGTAAGGAAGACTCGGGGGTCCGTCAGCTGGAGGACACCAGTCACTAGACACAGGAGCCGCTCCCGCCCGTTCTCCCCTGAGCTCCTGTTGTCCTGAGTAGTGGTAGAACTTGCAAAGCTTCCACTGTCTTGGCTTTTCTGCTTGGGGCCTTTTCCCAGGTTTTGTCTACATGGGGAGGTGACTTGCTACATGAATTCTGTGCTTAACACAGCATGTGCAGCGGGAATTGCTTTATAGTGGTTGGCCATTCTATTTAGTCGTGATTGGTTCATTTCCCACTTGCATTAAATCCGCCCCAGGTCCTGGCTTTCCAGAATCTGGGAGGGAGCCTGCAGGGACCCCTGCAGGGGCTTGCAACTTCACCACCCCTCCTGCCGGGAGATTGGGCTAGAGAGAGCATCGGTGGCATTGCAGGGTCTCCAAGGCCTCAGCCTGGAAGTGACATTGCCGCTCCTACCCGGGAGACGAGATCCCCAGTGGGGATGTGAGGATGCATGTGGGATTTAGGGTCACCACCACCTCCAACAGAGCCAATGATCTAAACGGGCCGGCGTGCAGGGGCAAGGGCAGGAGGGGAGGCTCACACCCATCGCCGCGTGTTAGTGAACTGTCAGCTCTGTGTGTCGTAGCCTCCCCCCCCCCCAGCATGCACGCATGCACACACCCCGCAAGCTGGCCAGTGCCTTCCGCATCCTGAAACAAGCTGCAGAACATGGGACGTTGAACCATGTGGCATTTTAACCCTTTTCTCAGGGTTGTGGACCCAGGACATCCAGGCCCTCATTCAGTTGCATCATTACCTGTTCCTGCTCTTGACAACTTCAACATAACTTGGCTCTTTTTTTCTTTCTTTTTTTTTTTTTTTGCCAGTCCTGAGCTTAGGCTCAGGGCCTGAGCCCTGTCCTTGGACTTTCTCAAGGCTAGAACTCTACCACTTGAGCCTCAGTGCCACTTCTGGCGTTTTGCTATATATGTGGTACCGAGGAATCAAACCCGGGTCTTCATGCATGCTAGGCAAGCACTTTAACCACTAGGCCAAACTCCCGGCCCCATAACTTGGCTCTTTTACATTTGGCAGCTATATAAATGTTTTCACAGGTCCCACCAGACTTCTGCCAAGTGAGAAGCCAGATGCCCTTTAAGGTGCTTCCTCCCGCGGAAGAACCTGTCAGTTCCCTGCCTATCCGCCTGGTTACCTCAGTCCTCTATGTGGCTGCTTGCCCAGCCTCATCCTGTCACCGAGTCCAACTCTGGCCTTTTTCCTGTGTGGTTCCCCCATTTTCTTCACCCACACCTTGGTTTGCTCTGTCATTGTTCTAAACCATGTAGCGCAGTATCTTTGGGGGAGAAGGGAATGTTTCGGTCCTCGTTCGTGTCACAGAGTATTCCTCCCCCTCACACGTGTTGATTTTTACCTGGCAGGACGAGACTTGGTTGAGAGTCATTTCCCCCTGTGAACTCGGGTGCAGCACCCACCCCTGGTCCTCCAGAGCTCACTCGTGACTTACCTCCCTGGTTCTTCATAGCCTGCTTGGGCTCGTTCTCCATTTCTCTTTTACTCTGGGTCCCCCCACTGGACAGCATGGTCCCCCAGGGTTACGTGGAGCAGGCTGAGCACCTTTTCTCTGATGTGAGGTCTAGGGACCTGGGAAAGGGGCAGCATTGCGCCTACCTGCAGTGGCTAATTTCAGTCCTTACCGAGAACCTGAGGGTCTGAAGAAAGAACTCACACAGGACGAGAAGGCCAGTGGAAACATTTCTTTACTAACCTCACAGTGGGCATCAAATATTGCCCAAAAGATAGTTAAATATTGCCCCGAAATCAGGGGATCCTTGGGTTGATTCCTTAAACCCCTTTAGCTTGATTCCCATATTTTCCTTCATTTCTTTGGTTTGACCTAGGTTCTGAAGCATGTTTGTTAGGGTTTGGATGAGTGCCCACGAAGTCCAACAAGGAGGCTGGGGTGCTCTGGCCAGGATACGGAGGTGCTTCTGGGAGCTTGTTTCTGGGGAAATGAGGGAGGACCCAGGACTGGGTTTTAAGGACGTCTGGGATTCCTTTCAGAGCATGGTAATACAACTCCAGTTTTATGAAACAAAACCGTGACATTCAGGGAGGTCTTGAGGTGTGATGGTGTCTACTCTGCACGTATTTTATGACAAGCATACATTAAATCTGTAAGTTTTAGCTTTTAACTAGTTTTTTTGTTTTGTTTTGTTGTTGTTTTTGCCGGTCCTAGGGCTTGAACTCAGGGCTGAGCACTGTCCTTGGGTTTTCTCAAAGCTAGTGCTCTACCACTTGAGCCACAGCACCACTTCTGACGTTTTCTGTGTATGTGGTACCAAGGAATCGAACCCAGGGCTTCATGCATGCTAGGCAAGCATTCTACCACTAGACCACGCTCCCAGTCCTTTTTATTAGTTTTTTTTTGTTGGTCCTAGGGCTTGAACTCTGGGCCTGGGTGCTGTCCCTGAGCTCTTCAGCTCAAGGCTACAGCCTTACCCCTTTAGCCACAGCCATACTTTCTGTTTTCTAGTGATTAATTGGAGATAAGAGTCTCACATTCTTTAGTGCCCAGGCTGGCTTTGAACTTCGATCCTCAGCTCTCAGCCTCCTGAATAGCTAGGATGCCAGGCGTGAGCCACAGATATTGTGTTCGTTTCCCAGCTTGATAGTGGGTATCTGAACTAGTGAATGTAGTCAGGGAAAAGAGCGTTTTGGCTTATAGCTTTACAAGTTTTGGTAATGATGGGTTGGCCCTGTGGCTTTTGGCTTGTAGCTGAACTGTGAGCCATAGCAGGAGTGCATGGCGAACTGCTAACATCACGACAGCAACCAACAGAGACATGGAGGGGCCTTTTGATTTCCCGGGAAGCTTGCTTCCTGAAGGTTCCACTACTTCTTGCTAGTGGAAGCTGGGGACCCAGCCTTGGGAAACAGATCAGGTCCAAATTTAGCACAGATCTTCTACATTCCATGTAGTGTGTTTGTTGATTGCATGATATGAGCCCTCATCACCCTGGCAAGCTGGTGGTTGTTTTCATTGTTGCTGGCATGGCTATTTTGTCAACCACTGTTGACCTTTAGCACCAAAGGTCGGCTGTATCTGATCTTGAATGTTCAATAAACAAAGCCATGCAGCATGGGCTATTTTAGTGGTACTGGTTGTTGGCCCGAGAATAGAAAAACATTTATTGTAGGCAACAAAGCACAAAATGGTGTCCTTTAAATTGACATGAAGGCCTCGAATGGGCCAATTCTTTATGGCGGCCTCCTGACCCCTCAGGTCTGTCGCCATCTGGAGCTGCTCCTTGTTCTAAGCCACCAGTCCCCTCTGCTCACATGTTCTCATTCCGACTGTCCCATTTGCTCCAGCCACACCGCTCAGCTCTGAACAGTGACTTCCGCAGTGCCCTCCCCCACCCAGCCACGAGCTGCGGTTGCTGCTGGGGAACCTTCACATAGACACCCCCTGGGCAAAGTGTCAGCCTGACCATGCTTCCTTCTGCTCCAGGCCTGCTCCGTGAGTAGTCCGAGGCTGCAGGGAAGAGTTCCCCAAAGTTCGTATTTGTCCCACTGCAGACTCTGACCACCGCCTCCAGGGACCCTCTGGTATTGCCTTCCTCCTACCTCCCTGCTCTTGGCAGACACAGCTCTGCTGAGAAGCCTGCCCCGCTCTATCCGCCTCGGCTGATGACCTCACATTGTGCTTACAGGAGAAGGAGAACCTAGAAGGGGGAACGTGATGGACATGTCCACCCTCCCGTATGTGCATGTATCCCTCCTTCCAGCCACAAGAGTCTATCCACCCTCCTGACCCTTCTCCCTCTGCCCATCCAGTCACCATGCACCTCCCTCTCTGTCCCTGCCCCACCTTCTGGCTGTGGTGGCATTGATGACCACTCTCCCAATCTATTTTGTTCCCTTTTAGGAACTACAGAGACTACTAACTCCCCTTCCCTATCTCCCCCCCGCTCCCCATCAGCTTTTCCTTCTTAAACCCTTAAGTCCCTTTTATGAAACCTGCCATGGCCTCCTTTCCTTACCTTCTACTCGGCAGCCTGGCATCTCAGACGTCACACTCAGGCCCTCCACAGGGCTCTGCGGACCACGCAGACACAGGTCTCCCTGAGAGAATGCCTCTAGGAGGACACGCTGACCTCTGTGCAGTTGACACTGTTGCCTGTGTGTTGGCCTTGCCTCCCGTCCTGGCTCCTCCCTCCCTCTTCTCCTTATTTCAGGTGACTGACCCCAGCAGACCCCACCTCTTGGGCCTGTTACCTACTAGCTACTTGTTTGTTCACTTATTTATTGGTGGTGGGAAGATGAGTAAACAGCAAGGAGAAGCGGGGTGCCCCTCCCCCCCCAGGAGCCAAACCCCTCCACCATCCACGTTCCTCTGGGAAGTCCTAGAGTTGTTGTCTACTGCCAGGTGACCTCCTCACTCAGAGGTCTGCGGGCAGAGGCCAAGCATGTGACTGACATGAGGCCAACAGCGCTGACAGCTGTGCTCCGGTGAGGACGGAAGGACTGTGTGCTTTAGGGTTTTGTTTGCTTTGTTTATTTGTGCCTCTGGGCCAGACCTAGGGCCTTGCACTTGCCTGGAAGTCCTGTCCAGTTGAGCCAGCCTCAGCATACGCACATGTGCACCTCCCCTCCCCTCCCCTTCCGGCTCCCAGCCAATGCTGCACTCCGTTTCTTCTTGTTTGCCCATTTAGCTCTTCTAATCCGTGTAACTACTGTCTCATGAAATTCCCTCCATTGCACAACTCGTAGTGGACTCCCTCCTGACTAGATGGCACAGGTCATAGGCTGGGCCCCTCCTCTCCTGGCCTTCTCCACACCAGTCATTGCCCAGGAGTCAGACCCAGAAAGCCTCTTTCCATGGGCCTCTGCCTCTGATGTCCAGCTTGGTTTCTGGCAGTTAGAAAGTCCTGGAAGGAGCTCTTTAGAGGGGGGACGGGGGAGGGAGGGAAGGAAACTATGCTAGTCAGCTTCTACCTCTATGATGAGACCCCTGAGATGAGTAACTGATCCAGGGAAAAGGCTTGAGTTACAGTTTTAGAGATTTCAATTCAACTCACTGTGGTGCTTTGTGAAGCAAATTGCCCCCCCTGTGATGGTACTACCTCCCAGTGAGCACGGTCTTTCAAAGGTGCCACAGTGTCCCCTAGTGCCTTGGGGCCAGGCCTGTCACATCCAACTTCTGATGCGCATTCTAGATCCAGACCACCTCAGGACTAGGAGAAGCTGGATCGTTTTCTGGCTACCCTTGTGGTACCTGGGCTCTAGGAATGTGGTCACTGTGCATGATTCTCCTCTGGGTCCTGCTGGGTGGACTGTGTCCCCTCCTATGGCATTTGGCCAGAGTCACATTGTGCTCTTGTCTCCTGCTGACCAGGCTACTGGGTGATTGCCTGAGACTCAGTCTTGGCCAGAGAGCCAGGAGGAGCACCACCAGGCCCCGGGCCACAGTGAGGTGGACGCTGCTGAGCAAGATCCAAAGCTCCTCACACTCAGCAATGTTAGACGGCACTTCTTGAGGAAATTAAAGCAATGACTGTTGGAAATGGACTTTTTTCGTTTTTGTTGGTCTTGGGCCTGGGCACTGCCCTTTGGTTTTCTCAAGGCTAGAGCTCTACCACTTGAGCCACAGCACCACTTCCGGCTTTTTCTATATACTCGGTACTGAAGAACTGAACCCGGATCTTTGTGCATGCTAGGCAAGCACTGTACCACTAGGCCAAACTCCCAGCCCACTTTTAATTTTTTTTTTTAAATGAAACTCTGTTCCCAGTAAATACCAACTCCCAGCCCAGCTGGGTGCTGGTGGTTCACACTATTAATCCTAGCTACTCAAGAGCCTGAGATCTGAGGATCATGTTTTGAAGCCAGCTTAGGCAGGAAAGTCCATGAGATTCCATTTAACCATCAGAAAACCTGAAAGTGGCACTGTAGCTCAAGTGGCATTGCGTTAACATTAAGCTGAAAAAACTCAGGGACAGTGCCAATGTCCCAAGTTCAAACCACATGACCCAGAAAACAAAAAACAAAGCAGAAAGAAACCATTAACTTTCAGCCTGCCCCTGGCACCCACCATGCTGTCTGCTGCTGTGAGTCTGACTGCTCAGGACCTCACACAGTGAAACTGCCTACTGTTAGCCTTTCCACAACAGGCTTGCTGCATTTAATAGACTGCATATAGTTTCTCCTATAGAACTGATGTAAGCTTCATCCATGTTGTTGCATATATATGTATGCCATACATACCTTTTTTTTTTCAGTTCTGGGGTTATTGCTAGGTAGGCACTGTACCTTTGAGGAATATTTCCAGTGCTGTTCTTAGCTGGGATTTATTATTTATTAGATTATGCTGCTTATACAGGATGTGGGGTGTTTCATCATTTTCCTTCTTTCCCAATAGGTATTATTTGTTTTCATAGTTGCGAATCTTTTTTTAAACTATATTCACCTCCCTTATCCTCCCCACTTTTAGCACTTGTTTTTTGAGTCAGGGTCTGAATTTCTAGGTGGGTAAGGGTATATTTTGTGAGTATCTTTTGATCTTTTTTAGGCTTCCTGTAGTGGCTTGGATGACAGGAACCCACCACCATGTACATGGAGATGGGGTCCCTTGAGCCAGTATTGCAGGCTGGAGTTGCTGGTACCTGGCCAGAATTTCCTCCCATTGTAAGGTTGAGTAATATTCCATGAACTTTCTGTAATGGTAGTTACTAAAATGCTTTTGAAATCATTCTGGCCTACAAACATAATAGCTGGCTACCACGAGACCACAGGGTGAACCCTGAGTCCTTGGTCCCTGCCCCTCCGACGCCTCTCACACTGCTGCCTGAGAGTCACCTTTTCCTCAGTCTCCAGAGCAACCAGGCAACTGCAGTTCTTGTCTTACTTTTCTCTGTCTGGAAGGTCCTTCTCATTTTTCCTGGTGACGTACGTACACCCAGGCTTTCCGGGCCTATCTGCACTGTCAGCCCCCCTCTCTTAGCAGCTTTCCTCGAAGGGTCACAGCGCTTTCTGCCTTTGACTTCACCCCACTCTTGTTATGTATCCAGTGTTGGGGACACTGTGTACTTCGCTGGCACTCGGAATACACAGAAAAGTTGACCCATCACGGGGCAACAGGCTCTACCTGAGGCGAGAAAGGCCTGGGCTGAGAATGCTGTGGACTGTGACCCAAACGCAACTTTTCAGAAAGTGTGGTTTGATTCCCGGGTCTTGGAGTGAGTTCTGGTTCTCAAGCAGAGATGAAGTCAGGCTGACTCGTACCCGTGCCGGGCCACACTGGGGTCCTTTGAAAGGGAGCCATGGCGGGGACCACCCTAATGGTAGGTCCTCCCTGGTGAGGGGCTCCAAGGAGCGGGCGTCAGGGGACCTGTCTGTAACTCTCAGGGTGGGCTACGAGCGTCCAGCCCTGAGACAGAGGGCGGGCACACTGGTCCCAAGTGTAAGGAGAAAGTTTGGAGCCTAATATGAAGGCGCTCACCACACCAGGGAGGAAGGAGGAGTTCAAGGCCAGCCTGGACTAGCTAGTGAGGAAAAAGCCCGAGTGCCCTGCTGTGTCCACAGTGTTCTCTGACAACATCGTCCCGTCCGGGTTAATGTTTGGCGGCTACTGCTAGTGTTCAGTTCCTGAACCCCAGAAGACTGGGCTGAATCACGCTTACATAATATCCCCCCCGTCCAGCTGTTCACTGTCCATGCAGCCCTGAGCACTGTGACTCTACCCCAGCTCCGGGCTTTACCAGGCTGGGTGGGCACACTGCCCTCCTGGGGGTCCAGCCGCCGAGGGCTTTGCCTGCCCACATCTGCCACAACCTCTCTCTATTCTGGAAAGAGGTTGTGAGGTCCGAACAAAACTGGGTCTCCCCCACCTCTGCAGAGAGAAGGGGAGAGGAAGGGGGAGAAGATTGGCCACTGTTACCTTAGAGTGTATGGGTGGTTCTGAGACACAACAGCCAGGGCTAAGGCTCGCAGGGCTTGGCCACAAGACATGGGAGGCGAGGGACTCCCAGTGTGGCGGGGTGGAGCTGGCAAAGGAAGGCTTTAGTGTGAATCCTTCAGAAAGTGCTGTGTAGTCCTGGGACACAGAAGGCTCTTCTACCCGCTGGCTTCCAGCCTCAGTTTCTCTGGGTGGTCTGGGAAGGGTTCACAATTTCCACACTCACTTCCAGAGATAACTACATCTGGCCTCCACTCAGGAAGGGAGTGACAGATGGCTACCCTCCCCACCCCCCCATTCCTCCTTGGAGGAAGAAAGGGGACGCCAGAGCCCCCCTGCACCCCCTAAAGGAGGAATAGCAAAACCCACATTCTGTCCACAGGTCACGGGTTATTTCCATCTCTCCCCTCCCGTAAGAGCTGCCACTCTTGTCCTTCCTAATACCCCACTAGAGAACCATCGCAAGTCATTTCTGGTGTGGGAGACTCCTGGCTTGTTTCCTTAAGCACACTCCATGGTCGGAGGTCAATTTGGAGACTTGGGAATTCAAGAGAGGTGGGTGCAGTAGGACAGGCAAAGGACAGCCCTTCAGTCCCTCCTGTTCTAAGGGGCCTGGGGCCCGGGCAGGCAGCCATCACCAGGCAATAGCAGTTCTGAACCCCATTTGCCTAGGACTCAGCCTGACTGTCGTTACTGCACACCTTCTATACCCAAGGCCCTGCCTCAGGACTGGGGAGTTCCTCGGAAACTAAGGTACATCTCTGCGCTCGGCTTGTCGGTCAAATGATTCTGAAGCAGTGACGAGACTAGTCAAGGGGAAGGAAAAGCGAGTCGCGCAGTCACACAGCAGAGGGTCTCTGCTGAGAGACCGAAGCTAGCTCGAGGCCTCCCGACAGGTGGAATGCAGTGGGAGCTCGCTGGCGGAAAGGGCAAGGCCAATAGCAGCCGAAGTCAAGAAGGTCAGCGTAGATGACCTGGGGCCGTTGCCCAAACACAGTCCGGGAGCTGGACAAGGGAGGGCTACTCCCCTCCTGCCTCTCAGCTCAAACACAAAGTAAGTCATTCCACAAACATTTGTTCAGAAAACAGACACGGTGTGTCATCACTGTGTACTAGAGCAGAACAATGAACGCGTCGAAGTCCCTGTCCTCAGAGAGCTGACAGTCTAGCAGCAGAGACAGGTGGATAAAAGGCGAAGGCGTGGGTGAAGAGGTGACACGGGTGATGTGCTAAGCCACCTCCTCCGGCTGCAGGAGCTGGAGGCGCCTGGACGAGACACCGCAGCAGGAGTCTGAGATCTGCTGGCTCCCGGAGCTGCCCACCAAGGGACAGCGCATCTCGCTGGGTCAGTGTCTGAGGGGGTGCTCACGGCAAAACCAGGGTAAAGGCTTTGCGGAGCTTGGTGGCTGAGGAGAGAGCCAGGGGCCTGGAGCCAGGGGCCTGCAGAGAGAGGAGCCGTTGCCAGGCAAAGATGAGGCCAGGAAGGGCAAGTCCCAGCAGGACGTTCCAGTGACCGGAGCCACGGGGCCACACTTCCTCCAGGAAGCAGTCTTGCCTTACCAGTCCCTCTAGTCTTTCCCCTCACCTCAGCCCCTCGAGGGGCAGGCTGTGCCAGGACAAGGGGGACGGGAGGGTGGAGGAGAGTCCGGAGGAGCCTGGGCTGGGGAAAGGCGGAAAGGGCACTCTACAGGCCCTAGCCCCGGACCACACAGACACACAGCTGCTGTCCAGGCCTCTTTCTTCCGTCTAGCAGGCTCATGGGCCGGGCTGGGCGTCCGCTGAGCATGGCGTGTCCTTTCCACCTCACTGGGGTTTTGTTCGCGCCTTACCTGCATCGCCTCTGTTGTGCTAGGGTCTCTGGCCGCCCCCCTGCCCTCCAGACCCTTTGCACTGGGCCAGGGAGGCAAGGTGCCCCAGCTGGGAGCTGTTGGCCCCGCTGGTTTCTGGAGACTTCAGACCTGATGTCCAGAGCCAGGCTCTTCCCCCACTCGCGGTGGGAGTAGAGGGGTGGCAGCCCAACTTCTCCATCCCCACTCCCACCCGCAGATCCGTCTTCCCGCCCCTCCTCTGCGAGCCAGAGGGCGGGCCCTGCCCGCAGAGCCGGCTCCACTCCCACACTCCCCTCCTCAGGGTCAGACAATCCAGAAGCCTTGTTCTGCTGCCAGGCTCCGGCTGCTGCCTCCCTGCCTTCCGCCTCCCCGCCTCCCTGCTTCCCTGCCTCCCTGGTGAGTCTTTGGAGAGACTCCCGTCCAGGGTGGTGGGCCCCGGCCTCTACCAGAAAGTGGAAGGCACTGGGTCCCTGCTGTGTGTGTGTGTGTGTGTGTGTGTGTGTGTGTGTGTGTGTGTGTGTGTGTGTACACGTACATGTGTGTGTACCGGGGGTGTGTGTGCAGCAGTGGGCAGAGGGGCCACGGTGACCCCACACCCCACTCAGGACTGGGAAGGGGGACTGGGTGTGGTGCCCTCACCCCCAATGTGGGTGGAGGGCAGCCCCAGACTCCCCTCCTGCAAGGTGTCCCCCCAGTCCCCCCAGCTGGTCTCCTGGGCCTGTAAAACCCAAGGGAACCTCTAAGGGGCTGAGGCAGCCTGCCGTGATTGTCACATCTGCGTCTTCTGTCTGGGACAGTGTGGGGACACAGGCTGGAGGCTGGTGTCCTGCAGGGCGCCACTGCTGCCCTCCCTGTGTGGGGCGGGGCGGGGCGGTAGGACTGCCTGGGTAGGTCATGGCTGGGGAAGGACAGAGCACTCTCCCTCCAGGGCCAGGCCGGGGCCCAACGGCAGGTGAGAGCCAGGCTTGAGGGTCACCCCCACGTGGAATGGGTAACCGGGGGCTCCTCGTACAGCCTCACCCCCTGCCCACTGCCCACTGCCAGGGCTCCGCCCCTTCTGGGAGGCCCGGGACCTCAGCCCACATCAGAGAAGGTTAATTATTGACTCAATTTCTTTAAGCAATGTAGACCCATTCATGTTATTTCTTTAAGGAAATGTGCCATTTCATCTAGATTATCAAAGTGGTAGGCATAGACTTGTTTACCCTCAGCGAGTAGGGCTCACGTTAGTGGATCTTATTTTTGTTATTAGCAATCTGTAGTTAATGCTCTAAGCTGCCCTTAGATGGGTCCCATGTTATTTAGCAAGTTACATTTTCACCCTGCATGTTGTTTAGAAGCGTGATATTTTTCTAAATGTCTTTTCTGTGAGGGACTCAAGTGGTTCTGTCTTTTCTAAATGTATTTTCTAAATGTCTTTCTGTGAGGGACTCTAGTGGCTGCATCGTGGGCTGAGTGATTCCTGTTGTGGAATTGTTCCATGATGCTTTAAATACGTTAGTG
The DNA here is from genome assembly GCF_031878675.1 of Megascapheus bottae. NCBI lineage: Eukaryota > Metazoa > Chordata > Mammalia > Rodentia > Geomyidae > Megascapheus > Megascapheus bottae. The sequence continues at coordinate 8,629,919 of NC_143541.1, read as the reverse complement.
TAGGGTTAAAGTGTAGTCCATCTTGGTGACTATTTTGTGTGAGCTTGGGGCAGTTCCGTTCAACTTATTGTCACTCTTTGCTGATTTCTGACCTGCTAGGACTGTTACCTACTTTGGGGGTGGGGAGAGGGGAGTTTCAAAGCTAAAACCAGGGATGAATTCATCCATTTCCCTGTTCCTGCAGGCCTGGGCACGTCACATGTTTTGGTGATCTATTGTTAGATCTCGACCCTAGACACAAGGGTTGTTATTCCCTTTATTGTCCTGTAATGCCCACTGTCTCTAAGAATCCTCCTTTCTCTGAAGTCTGAGGTTTATACTGCTATTCCTTATTTCTTTTGATTAGTGTTAATAGTCTTTCACTATTCTTTTAATCTACTTGTAAAGTAGGTTTCTTACAGATACTATATACTTAGTTCTTGGCTTTATATTTACTCGGATAACCCCAGTGTTTCCATTGGCCTGTGCAGACATTACTGTTTAAAGTGATAGTTGCATCGTCTACCTTATTTAATTAGTATTTTCTCCCCACCGCCCTTGTTCTTCACTCTCCCTGGGCCTTCCCCGGTGTTAGCTGAGCATGTTGTATGATTCCCCTTTCTCTTCTCTCTTACATATCAATTACCCTTTTGTTGTTGTTTTTGTTGGTCGTGGGACTTGAACTCTGGGCCTAGGTGCTGTCCTTGAGCTCTTCAGCTCCAGGCTACCACTCTATAGCTATAGCTCCACTACAATTACCCTTTTTGTTGATATTTTATTTTTTGGTGATTGTCCTAGATTTAAATTTACAATATGTATTTATAATGCATCCAAATCTGATTTCAAATACTGCTATTTACATACAGTACAATCACCTTATGACAGTTTTTCTGACTTCTCCTTCCTGATCCTTACTCATTACACCTGTGCACCACCAAAATCAATTTCTAAATACACTGCTGCTATTAATGTTCTGTGAAAACTGTCAATCTTCAGATTGACTTTAATTTTCTCGCTGAGCCCTTTCTAATATTCTTTGTAATGCAGATCTGAATTTCTGATACGTTTCCTTCTGTCTGAATAATTCCTTTGAGTATCACATATAGCAGATTTGCCTCCTGAATAGCTAGAATCACAGGCTGCTTTTTTGCAGGGGTAGGTGGGGTTAATTTCCTCCTCTGCAGGCGTGGATATACACTCTTGAGAGCTGTGTCCTGCCCTGAGAGCTCTCCCAGTCTTTACCACAGTCCTTTTGGGTTCATCATCCTGGCAATGCCAACAGTTGTGCTATACCTACTCCAGAGCACATGCTGCTTTTGCCTCTTCAAACTATGTTGTGATGGTAGCTGATAGTGTTATAGTGGTATGTCTTGCACTTTTTGTTGTTGTTTTAGAAAACCACACACATGGCTGGGAGTTTGGCCTAGTGGTAGAGTGCTTACCTAGCATGCACAAAGACCCGGGTTCGGGTTAGTCTACATACATAGACTAAACCAAAAATGGTGCTGTGGCTCAAGTGGTAGAGCTTGAGAAAGCCCAAGGACAGTGCTCAGGCCCTGAGTTCAAGGCCCAGGACTGACAAAAAAAAAAGAAAGAAAAGAAAACCACACACATAAAGGTATCAGGAAGATTCTAAAGTAGCTAGGCCTTCAGAACCTGGATCTTTGTTTACCTTGCAGGGATTAGGCTGCATTACTGTTTGCTTTAATAGCTATTGTTTTATCCAATTTTCTGATCCCCTTCTCTTTATCCCCTTCATGTGTTTGGTTTTTCCTAGAGGCTCCTTAAATAGGCTCTAACTTTCAGGCCTTTTTTTCCATCTATTTCCTGTTATACAGGAGCTCTACTCATGTGACTGGAGGTATGTACTGGGGAGAGGGAAACAAGTATTCTGTACTCCTGTAAAATGAGTCTGTGTCCTTGCCTGTGACCTTCACAATTACCTCTCAGTTCCTCCTCCTGGCTTGAAAAATGCAAAAGGCTAGAAGAGGCTGTAGTTGTTTTTTCTTCTGACCAGGCTGGTTAGGCACTGGAAAGAGCCCAGTCACTGGGCTCTGGGTCAATAATTTCCATTGATGACAAGAATAGGATATGCAGGGGCTGGGAGCATGGCCTAGAGGTACAGTGCTTGCCTAGCATGCACGAAGCCCAGGGTTCCATTCCTTGGTATCACATACACAGAAAAAAACCTGAAGTGCTATGGCTCCAGAGGTAGAACGCTAGCCTTGAGAAAACTCAAGGACAGTGCCCAGGTCCTGAGCTCAAGCCTCAGAACTGGCAAAAAAAGAAATAGAATGTACTGAGTATGGTTTTTGTCTGTTTATTGTTTTTTGTTTTTGATGGTCCTTGGGCTTGAACTCAGGGCTTGGGTACTGTCCTTGAACCTCTTTATACTCTATGCTAGTGGTCTACCACTTGAGCCACAGTGCCACTTTTGGCTTTTTTCTGAGTAGTTTATTGGAGGTGAGAGTCTCACTGACTTTCCTGCCCAGGCTGGCTTTGAACCACGATCCACAGATCGTGTGGATCCTGCCAGCAGCACAAGATTTCTCTCCTCCTCCTGTAAGAACCTGTTAGGGTTTATGAAAGTAATGTTCACAGATGTGTCTAGTTACTCCCCTAACCACTCACACTGACCCTCCAGTAACTCATCACCTACTCTGTGAGCTTTCCTGCCCTGGTTCGGGGCTCTGTTAGTTGCTGGTCTGGTAAGGTGTGGCTGTCTATGTCCATCTGTTGCTCTCTCCAGCTTGTCCTGTCATCTCAGTTACCTGATGCATCTAAGAAGAGTTGCTGGTTTTGTTAGCTTTTTCTTTGTGTTGACTAGAACAACAACCTCTAACTTTCTTCTTGCCTGGAAACCAGATGTTCTGTTTTTAATTTTGGGGGGAAGTTGTTAGCCAGTTTCTGGTACACTGAATAATCCACCCTTTCTACCAGTTTGAAAGGCAGCATTATCACCTGAAATGGTCCTTTATTTCACCTTTTCTCTTCTTTATTATGTACGAACACACACACATACACTTGAGGATCATTGTAGAAACCTTCACAGATACTAAAATCCCCAGTGTCTGAGTCTCTTCTGTAAAGGCCTAGCATGTCCTCAAGTCTGTGCCGCTCCTTCTGTGCCCCTCTGCATCTCTGGTTGACTTGCAATACCAAGTCAGTGCACGCATTGTAGAAATCATTTCTACAACAACAAGAAACACAGTCTGTATGAATTGAGTACAGATATCATTTTTAAGAAAAGTTTGGTCTGCAAACCAAACTTTGTGGTTGAATCCACAGATATGGCACTAGCAAATACAGAGGGCCAAGAGCCTGTGTGATTAGAGATTCAGTGATCTCTCCTCTTTCTTTTTCTGGGGGGTCCGTTGTGGGACTTGAACTCGGGGCCTGGACACTGTCCCTTAGCTCTTCAGCTCAAGGCTGCTGCTCTACTGCCCCGAGCCACAGCACCACTTCTGCCGTCTTATACAAAAGTCCTAAACAAAGGCTTAGCTAATGAAATCTAGCCCTGCGTTAAAGAACTTGTGACTAAATAGGCGGTGTTCATTCTAAGAAGATAGTATATATTAGCATGGAGTAGCTATCCACTGAACTCACCTGCACGAACAGATATCTTCCCTGTGCACTGTATACAAAACTCAACAATAGGTTCCTATCGAAAAGAATAGGGCGTGGTTTTGCTGGTTTAGGTAGATAAGTTAAGCATCTCTTTTAGAACTATTTGTTGACCCACGTTTAGCTGGAATGAAGCATGCCATTAATTTTGAGGTGGGTGAAGCACTCAAAACCTCATCTTGTGACATTTTATGGCCACCTGTAAGGAGGAAAGCTGAACTGCAGTGCACTCTCCCAGAGACCTCGTGATCTTACCTCAGCTTAGTTCCCTTTGATTAGCCCTTACTCAGAGCTCACTGCTCCCTGTCATTCCCCTCTCAAGGCTTAAGATAGTTGAGAGAAAGGGAAGTGGACACCAGTCTCTGGCTACCCCTGACCGGCACCGAGTGGAGTCCTAGCAGAAGTGTGTCGCCCTTGCTCCCTGGAGATGAGCTGCCGTCTCCGGTCTGGCTCTTGAGAGACCCCTGGTGAGAGTCACATCCGGTGGTGAGGAGGAGCAGCTGTGCTAAGAGTTGAGTGGCATTAGCTGCTAAGATGTTACCACTGTGCTACGCGCTAGTGGCTCACACCTGCAATCCTGGCTACTCCCGAGGCTGAGACCTGAGGATCGTGGTTCAAAGCCAGCCCTGGCAGCAGTGTCCATAAGACTCTCATCTTCAGTTAACCAACAAAAAACCAGAAGCGGCTCTGTGACTCAAAATGGAGAGTCTGGCCCTGCGTCCAAGCCCCACAACTGACCAAAAAAGAAGAGAAAAGGAAGAAAGAAAAAGGAAAGATAAAAGAGAACTATTGTAGTCACATGATAGTTTGAGAGCCTGGAAACCTGGCTAAAGCAGTGCAATGCAGGGTCCAGTAAGGCCCACTGGGGATCTGAGGAGCCGGCGAGGCGTGGCTCCTGGCAGCCGAGGTGCTCAGGAACCACACCTGTACACTGCTTCCCTTTCCCCGCCCAGCTTCGTTTGGGAAAAGGTGAATGTAAATGACTGCATCTGGGACCAGAGAACAACCCCTTTTGGGAAAAGTAAAGGCCTTGAATGGCTTCCTGTCTCCTGTGGGAGAAAGTAGACAAGCCCCAGTCACTTGTCACCTGGCCTCCGATGTGACCATGGGCACATCAGGGAAGACACGAGCAACCCAAATCGCAGGATACATAGAATCGGTCCACAAGTGGAACAGCACCGTGACGCCCAGGAAGCAGCCATGTCACGCAGTGACCCCACCACGTCCACCACGTTCACAGAGGGCCGCGTGGTAGGACCTGCTCACAGAAGAAAGGGGCTCTGGCGCATGGTGTTGTCATGTAGCTCACGTTTGGTGGTTTGGAGGAAGAACACATGTACCAGCCAGGAGATGGCACCTCTGAGCCCACACGGGCAGAGGCTCCCGAGCCAGCTCCACGCCGTGCCTCACCCAAGGTGCTTCTCCGTCCAGTGACCGGAAAAGCTCGGGGGGGCTCTGGGAGTTCTGCTTCTCTGGGGTTCGTTTCACAGTGCACTGTGCTGTACACACACCGGGGTGCTTCCATGTCCAGGAGGAAGTCCACCCCTGTGAGCCCGAGTGTGTGCTCCCCTTGCCCGGGACGGTTTCCCTGTGGAGCACCAGAGGGGGCCAGGTCAGGCAGGCCAGGCGCTGTGACTGCCCCACCTGCGCTGGGGCTGCTGCCCGGCCAGCCAGCATGTCTAACCTGCATCTTCCCCCTCCAGGTTCCTTCAACCCATTCCGCTGCCATGAGGATCGCCGTGATTGGGCAGAGCCTGTTTGGCCAGGAAGTTTACCGACACCTGCGGAAGGAGGGCCACGAGGTGGTGGGCGTGTTCACCATCCCAGACAAGGACGGGAAGGCAGACCCCCTGGGTGAGAGCCTCTGGGGGCCGGTGGGCGGTAGTGGGCACTGGTCTTGCCATGGGGCCTGGCCCGGACCCATCCACCTTCATCCTGAATCTGCCCAGTGCCAGCTGCTTCTGGGTCTTTTCTATGATGAAGGGCGGGCCTCCCCTCTGGTGTGGAGTCTGTGTCCTCACAGAGCCCTGGAGAGCCCCCTTGGTTCAAGCCCCACTTTGAGCTCCTCTGACTCAGCATTCAGGCTCTGGAGGGACCGGTGGGACTGCAGGTGGCACCACGGCTGCGAGTGGGAAGTGGGCCTGCAGCCCTGTGAGCAGTGTGTGACCCACCCGGCAGGATGAGCCCTGCAGGCTGGGACTGGCCCTTGGATAAGCGCGTGAGGGCCGCTGCGTTGAGACCAGTGGCCCATGCGGGAAATGGAGTCAGCGGCTGGGCTGGAAGGACAGCCAGGGTGAAGCATCCTGGTTGGGGTGATGGTCAAAGGACTAGGCCCTTTCCTTTGCTGTCTCCGTCCTCCCTCAGCCCTCTGTGCTCCCTCTGGTGGGGATGGCTGACAGAGCAGGAATGCATGTCACACAGCCCAGGCCTCCACCACAGAGAGCTGCAGATGGGCAGGCAGCCATTTAGTCCCAGCTGCAGCCTCAGGACGGGGTGGATGAAGAGGGTAGCCGTGGGGTCCAGGGGGATCTGAAGAGGGGTCACTCAGAGGTCCTTGTGCTAGCATGACGTGTCCAGGTCGGCAGCCCCTAAGCGCACACCCCTGCCAGTTCCTCCCTGCAGTGCCGCCTGCCAGGCTCAGGCTCGGGGGTCGGCGGGAGGGGAAGGCATGGAGAGGAGGCCCAGGAGCCCCTGTTCTGGGCTGTGGAGGTGGCGGTATGTGAATGGCTGGTTTCTTAACTGCCCTCCCACAGGTCTGGAGGCTGAGAAGGATGGCGTGCCAGTGTTCAAGTTTCCCCGATGGCGGGCACGAGGGCAGGCCCTGCCTGACGTGGTGGCCACGTACCAGGCTTTGGGTGCCGAGCTCAACGTCCTTCCCTTCTGCAGCCAGTTCATCCCCATGGAAGTGATCAATGCCCCCCGTCACGGCTCCATCATCTACCACCCGTCTCTGCTGCCCAGGCACAGAGGGGCTTCGGCCATCAACTGGTGAGCCGGGCAAACTCTGGGGAATCTGCCCTCCAATACGCCTGCCACATTACCACCCTCTCCCCGCATAGCCCAAGCACCTCTTGGGTGCCATGAAGGGTCATCCAGGGTCCCGGGTGCTGTTTACCACCTCACGGATGAGTTTCCCAGCCTATACAATGGGCATGCCATATGTACTTGTGACCGTCGTGGGGATTAAAGTACGTGGAGCATCTGGGGCTGTTAGCACAGGGTCTGGCGCATGGTTGGTTTTTAATAAATGTTCTTCTTTACCCCTGACTATGGAAGCAGTGATGGCCCCTCTTTGGGAGAGGAGAGGACTGTGTAGAGAGTCGCATCCAGAGCGTCTTTCCCTGTGACCCTTCCCCTTGTACTCCTCTTCACTCTTGTGCTTCCAGGACCCTCATTCACGGAGATAAGAAAGGGGGCTTTACCATCTTCTGGGCTGACGATGGTCTGGACACCGGGGACCTTCTGCTCCAGAAGGAGTGTGAGGTTCTCCCCGACGACACCGTGAGCACCTTGTACAACCGCTTCCTCTTCCCCGAAGGCATCAAAGGGATGGTAAGGGCGAGGCCCGGCCACATCTGCTCTTTCTCTTGTTACATAGTGCCAGGGCCTCTGCAGTCCAGGCACATTCTCAGCCCTGCCTGCCTGCCTGCCTGCCCTAGGAGAAGGCGCTCGTCCTGAGCCAGCCAGGAATCTGGGTAGCATGGGGTTCGTCGAGCTCCTTCCATGGGCTTGTGGATAGGAGCCATGTCTAGGCAGGACCGGGCATGCTAACCAGTGCCCCTCCTGTCCAGGTGCAGGCTGTGAGGCTGATCGCCGAGGGCAGAGCCCCCCGACTCCCTCAGCCTGAGGAAGGAGCCACCTACGAAGGCATTCAGAAGAAGGAAACGGCCAAGGTGAGCGCACAGCCCTTCCCCGAGCCTGTCTGTGGCCCAGGGTGTGGGCAGTGGTCTGGGGAAGCTGTGTTGGGGGCCCAGGCCAGCGCTGCAGGAGCAGGACTGGACCAGGATCTTTCCCAGTCCCTAGTTCTGCCCCAGGGAGGGAGAAGAGCCAGCGCTGGGGTAAAGCATCAGCCTAGCGTCTCCAGGATGAGGTAGGAGAGATAGTTTCTTGGAACAGTAGTGAGTAGGGGAGATTTGGGGGCCAATGAGACTTGTTTCTGCCTGGGGGTTGTGGGGTGCTGTATGTGTGTCTCCAGAGCCAAGAAGAAATGGTTGTGAGGTCCTGTGGGGTGGGGCCCTGTGGGCACTGGCCAGCTCAACAAGAAGAGAACTAGCTCTTCCCAGATGCCTTCTGCAGGCTGCCCAGCTTGTGAGAGACTAAGGCCAGAGAGCACCCAGCACCAGGGCACCAACCAGGGAGTGGGGCCCGTGTCCAGGAGGCAGCCCCATTCCCACAGCAGGGGAGATCCTGTCCAGGGCAGAGGGTGTGGGAGGAAGGACTGGGAGAAGGACTGGGAGAAGGACTGGCAAGGACACTCATCTTGCTCCCCACAGATCGACTGGGCCCAGCCAGCAGAGGCCATTCACAACTGGATCCGCGGGAATGACAAGGTGCCAGGTGCCTGGACAGAGGCCGGTGGGCAGGTGTGTTCAGACGTGGCTGGCCTTCAGTCTCCATGCTGGCGAAGCCGGCCGGCCATAGAACTGTCAGATGTGTTTGAAATACTTAGCAAATAGCCCCAGCCCCTGGGCCCGGCCTCAGGATGAAGCAGTCCTGCCCATTGTCCAGTGGCTAAAGGGCAGGCGTCTGGCCCCCAAGCATCCACCACAATCCTGGGACCTAGATCTGCTGCTTGTCAACCACGTTGAGTCTCACCCCAAGTTCTCAGATGTTCCCGGCCCAGTTCTAACCCTTATGTGGCTGCAGTGAGGGGAGGGACATAGTGCCCAGGACCAGGCTGGGCAGGGGAGGCCAGGGGCTGAAGATCAGGGCCCAGGACCCACACGGCATCAAGGAATGGGGGCCCATGGTGGAGTCTAGGCTCTCACCTTGAGGACAGCCCACAAGATGCCCAATGCCTGGACCCTACTGACTGCCCAGCCTGTGTCCACAAGTTTCTGCAGGCGCTGCCGTGAGGCACACCTCTTTGTACTGACAAGCACAGCTACCAGTGACCGTGCTTGTCAGGGCCCAGGATGCTGGCCACCACACAGGCTTAAGTTAGCATCCTCCTTCCGCCTCACTTGTCCCCTCGGGGCAGGGCCTGGGGGCCACTCAGCCTTATTACCCAGCTCTCCAACCACAGCAGGCCTGGATCTGCACAGCTCTAGCAGTCCAGGCCACCATCTCCGCTTCTCCTCTGCTCCACAGAAGCTGACGTTTTTCAACTCAACACTGAGCACGTCAGGCCTGGTGCCTGAGGGAGAAGACTTGCCCATCCCGGGAGCCCATCGGCCAGGCGTGGTCACTAAAGCAGGACTCATCCTGTTTGGGAATGATGACAGAATGGTAATGGCATCGCTACAGTCGCTTGATTGTAGTGTGGGTGCAGAGTCACCCCTTTTCAGGAACAGGTACTTCCAGGCCCCATAGAGATACCCAGTAGAGAGAGCCTGGTGCTAGCCTCTGACCACTGGGTCAACTCTGAGCACAAAGTGGGGCCTGTGCTCTTTGATCCGGTGCTCTATTGAGGAAAGAGCTCCCATGTTGGCGTCACATCTCCCAGGGTCAAGGAGAGGGCCCCTTGGGAAGCTCTGACTTGGGGGCCTTATTTCAGTCTTTCAGAATGTGATTTCTAAGCCCCTGGGCCTCAGTTTGCTTCTCCGTTGACAGGGAGGTCTGGTGGCTTGGCTCAGGGCCAGTCTTCTGACCAGCTGGGCATGTGCTATGCTCTGATTCGAATCAGTGGACTCTGCATCTCAATACAGCTTCCAATCTAATGAAGCATATGTATGTACCAAGTGGTGCTTTAAAACAATCTATGTGTGTTTAGTCTTCCAGAAACTGTGTATTAACATTGTAATAATTTCACAGAAAAGAAAAAGGAGGTGCAGAGATTTGAGCAACTTGCTCAAGGTCAAAGCTGGTTGATGGCAAAGCTGGTTGATTCAGACCCTAAAGCTGGCTGCAGGGCCCCTATGTGGCCATGACAGCCAGTGTTAGTACCGGGTACCCTCACAACAAGCATGGGGCTGGTCGAGTGGAGGGAGGACAGGCAGAGGTTCCCTTGCTTTAGATGTTGTGATCTTGGTCATCTTGGCATGTACAGACCAGACAGCATATGGAGGGCAGAGCTCGGGACCGAGGCTCGATCCCGAGGCTCGATCCCTCTTGGTTCTCACTGTGCCACACTCAGCCACTGGACGGTCTGAGGCTGCCACCAGCCTCCGTCATGAAGAGTGGTTGGGTGTGTTAAGTCCTCATGGTTGGCAAATGTAGTGTACAGAGAGTTCCGTGTAAAGTCAAGCTTCCTGGCAGCAGGGCGGTGGGGATTCTCATGCCAGTGGTTTACGGATGGAACGTTCCTAGAGAATCAGACTGGGCGTCGGGGCAGCAGGCCAGGGCAGAGGGGGAGAGCTAAGCAGAGTGGTGCCAGGGGATGTCTTGGCTCGTCAGAAGGAGGTACTTTGTGGTTATGCAGCCCAGCAGCCTGCCCTAGGTCTCCTTGACCCTGGACCTGTGGGCTGCTCAGTGAGACACAGTCCTCACCGTCAGCTCAGTGCTTCTTCAGTAGCAGGCAAGGGGAAGTGTGTGGCATGGACCAGTCCTGGCCAGCCCTGCTGGGACTGCATGGCAGCCCCCGGGGACTGAGGGTCACCAGCTTCAGCCACACATGAAAGCAGAGCCGAGGAGCAGCCTCTGCAGAGCTCCGTTTGGGCCTGCTCCGTTCTGGCTGGCCTTCGCCCGTGGGACTGTCCTCAGTGGCTGGAGGGCGGGGCCAGGCAGGGAGCGGGGCCCTGTCCTGTGAGCGCTTGTACTGCACAAGCTGTTCCCGCAGAGCCACTCATCAGATGCTGCACGGGGCTGCCAAACGCTCCCCCGACAGGCTTCCCTGAGCTCATCCCCCAAGGGAGAAGAAACAGCAAGTCTGAGGCAGATACGGGAGTGTTCCAGGGCCACCTTCTGTCTGGATAAGGAGGATTACCTTAAGTCCAGTGCTGGACATAGCACCTGTCCAGGGTGCAGGTGTAGGGCTTGCTTCCTCTCTGCTTCCCACCTCTGTGTCATCTAGATGTTTCTGAGAGGTTATGGGATCAGGTGTATTGTCCAGTGACATTCCAAGTAGTTCTGGAATTATTTTTTTTTCTGATGAGCAGGCTTCATTTTTAAAAAAAATTTTTTTTACAATATAGAAATGATGAAGTCATTACACAAAGAAAGAGACAAGAGCATAGGTGTGACCAGTGGTAGAGCTCTTGGCTTGCTTGCTCTAGGCTCTGAGGCTGCCCCAGCCACCACCGCTCTGAAAGCAGGTGTGATGGAGGACGTCCTCGTCCTCGTTTACAGGGGGCTCCTGGTAGTTTGTGAGGTGCTCTGCTTCCTCCTGGCAGAGGTGGGAGACAAAGCATGAGTGCCCAGCCTGCACGCACGCACGCACGCACGCACGCACGCACGCACGCACACATGCACGCACGGTGTGCACGGCCCTCTCAGGACCAGCGCAGTCCTTTTCCCTGCAGCTGCTGGTGAAGAACATCCAGCTGGAGGACGGCAGGATGATCCCAGCCTCGAACTTCTTCAAGGGAGCAGCCACCAGTGCCCTGGAGCTGACCGAGGCGGAGCTGGTCACTGCAGAAGCTGTGCGGGTAAGACGGCTCCAGAGGTTCTGTCCCGTGGGGCAGGGCGTGCACCGCCTGTGTTTGCTGAGTCGTGTTCCCTTACGTTGGGCTTATGTGTTAGCTTCAGAGGCTCTCCTGGGTTTATCTGGTCTTAGAGCTTTCTGGTATCTCTGGGCCCCTCCTTCCTTTGCAACTGGACCCCAGGGTCCAATAGCAAACAAACCAGATGGCCACGGAGTAGGTGAAAGGCCCAGGGGCCTCTCCTGTGGCCTGTGATGGGAGCAGGTGCTCTGGAATCTGCCCAGGAGGCTGTCCACAGGGAGAGACCGGGCCTGACCAGCACAAGCCTTGTAGTTGGGCAGACCTGGTTTCCGCCAGCCTTTGCCTCCATCCATTGGGCTTCCAGCCTGAAGTTTAGTCAGTGGCCACCGGTGGGGATTTGTTCCTGACCCTTTTCTCTCTGCTCCCCTCAGTCCCCTGCAACCCTTGGCCCCGTGTCATGTGTGGTGTTATGGTGTTAAGCCCTTTTTGGATGGGAACATTACATGGGTCTCCAGCCATTCATCCTGTCCTCACAATGGGGCTACTTCCTGAGGCCCTGTTCTATGTGGGCGTTAGGCGAGCTGTGAATGCATTCATCAGGCCTGCCTCACTGAGCAGCCTTATGTCTGTGAACGCCTGTGACTGCAGGGATGGCTGGGAGCTCTGGCTGGGAGCTCTGCCTACCATCAAGAGAGATTTACACTGCACAGCCCTCTCTCAGGTGATCAAAACTGACAATTCCACGTATGGTCTCTGCCAGATGAGCAGCACTTCACACCACTGGGCGTGATGGATGTCCAGACCCCGTATGCTGGGGACTACCTTATTAAGAAATCTTATAGGCCCAGCGCCGCCGGTGGCTCACACTATCATCCTAGCTACTCAGGAGGCTGAGATATGAGGATCGTGGTTCAGAGCCAGGCCCGGCACTACAGGATGTGAGATCCTTATCTCCAATTAACCACCAGAAAACCAGAAGTGGCGCTGTGGCTCAAGTGGTAGAGCACTAGCCTTGGGTTGAAGAGCTCAGAGGCAGCACCCAGGCCCAGAGTTCAAGCCCCATGACCACCACCAACAACAACCAAAACAATGCTTACGAAGCTCCTGTCCAACCTCCCACATTTGCGAATGGCAGCACCGTACTTCCTTTCGGGGAAGAGACCTCATAGCCAGCTGTGCAGACGAGTATCACATCATTCCCAGAGGTGCTAGGAAGAAGGCTGGGGGAGGGAGGGCCCTTGAGGCCCGTCTCAACATCAGAAGGAGGGTCAGGAGAAGCCCGCCGCCCCACCCAAGGAGGACCGTACAGCTGAGCTCTGGTATCAAGGTGCATGTGGGGGTCCTCTGCCCACAAATGACACCTGGGGGTGTCACCTGGGTGTCACTTGCATCTGTTGAGGCCCCTTCGGCATTATCCAGCCACATGCTATATGCCAAAAAGCAACTGGGGCCGGGAGTTTGGCCTAGTGGTAGAGTGCTTGCCTAGCAGGCACGAATACCTGGGTTCGATTCCTCGGTACCGCATACATAGAAAAAAGCCAGAAGTGGTGCTGAGGCTCAAGTGGTAGAGCTCTAGCCTTGAAAAAGTCCAGGATAGTACTCAAGCCCTGAGCTCAAGCCCAAGACTGGCAAAAAAAAAAAAAAAAAAAAGCAACTGGTACCCCAGCCTTGAAAACCTGCAGAGAGTAGCCCCTGACCATTGAGTGCTCACTGGAGATTGGGGACGAGATGACAGAGGATTTGGCCTTGAGGGAGACCCAGATTCGCACATGAGCTCAAAGCTTGAGGGCATCCAACAGGAAAGCCCAGGCTGAGGCCCAGAGGGCTGGCAGCACAAGGAGAGACATCCCTAAGGAAAGGGGCGCAGTATAGTGCTCAGGTCCCCCAGTAGCTGTGACAAGTTTGTGACACTTTCCTGAAAAAAAGAGGAGAAGGTCCATGGGTCCATGGACCGGGCTGTAAGGGCAGTGCTGGTCAGTTTCCTGTCACTGTGACAAAACGCCTGGGTGATCTGCAGGTCAGAAGCACTCACTTTGGCTCCCAGCGGGCTTCCGTCTCTGGTAGCTGGGTTCGGTTCCTGCACTGAGGTAGGAGTGCAAAGGAGGACCAAGCTGCTCACCACATGGAGTCCAGGGAGCGGATGCAGCCCCTCTCCCCTCTTCCCAACGTGCCAACCTCCCAAGGCTCCATCACCTCCAGGGGTACCAGGGAGAGGCCACAGGCTTTCAGCTCCTGGGCATTTGGGCAACATTCTGGAGTGGAGAGGTCTCGAGGACTGGCCCTGGACCCGCACCTGTGCTCATACACTGCCTCACCTCCCTCGGACTGGTGACTGACATTTAGCCGGAGCCCCTGCCGCGCCGGGTGGGGGTCTGGCTCTCCTTGAGCCACTGGATGGCCTTTTGGCAAGTGGGTGAGTCCTGGTCACTGAGCTTCCACTGGCCGCCCTCCTCGCTGGCCTACAAGGCTGGCCAGGCACTGCTTCCCTCTGCAGGTCACAGGGCGCTGTTCAGCCAGTGTCTCGGTGAGGGCCAAGCTCAGTCCGGCTCAGGGCTGCCCCACCCCTGCCCCCGGTGCCATCTTCTCATGAAGCCTTGTTTTGCAGAGTGTGTGGCAGAGGATCCTCTCCAATGTGCCAGAAATTGAAGACACCACAGATTTCTTTAAGTCGGGGGCTGCATCTGTGGACGTTGTGAGGTACGGCAGAGGCAGAGGGTTCCCATCCTGGGTATCTGTGTCCGGGCCACACATCGCTGCCCAGGCAGGCGGTAGGAAGCGACTAGTTTTTGATGCTCCTGATCCCATGCACTGGACCCTTGTGTACAGGACTCGGTGGGCAGACCCGAGCAGCTGCACGTGTTAGGACCCACAGGCAGAACAGCCACTCCAGGCCGGCCCCTGCCTGCCTCACGCAGCTAGGCCTGGAGGACCCGCAGCTGCCCAGCGCTGCCAAGACAGTGAGCATCCACTCTGATGCCCCAGTTGGAGGCTTGAGGCTGATAGTGAGGACTCGAACCCAAGCCTGGGGTCCTCCATGGTCATGTGAGTCCCAGGCTGAGGAGGAAAAGGAAAGGGGGTTGGCTGGACCCCCAACAGGAGGAAGGTGCATGAACGCAACTCTAGGAACCCCAGGTGTGCCCACGCTGAGTCTTACTCCTGTGGACCTGCAGCTGGGGGTGCAGGGACACACGGAGTGTAGAGCCGCTGCACCGTGAGCTTTGCTGCACCATGGGAGCCACTGCGTCATAAACCCCGGCCCCCTCAGAGTCATGCGGCCCCTCCTGCCGCTCATCACCTGTCCTTCACCTTCACAGGATCCGCCTGGTCCCCAACACTGCCACACTCTGATCTGTGTAAAGGGAAGGGCTCAGGACATCCTGGGATACCCTTCCATGGCAAGGAAGAGTGCTTTAGTTCCAGCTGGCATAAGCCAGGGGTAGTCCATAGTTGGCTTTCTTTCTGATGACTCCAAAGGCTCTCGTGTCATGAACAACTGGCTTCGTTTTTCAGACAGGATTATGGAAACAAGATAGCTGCTGCCCCATTGCATCTTGACGGGTGTTTGGTGTGGCCGGGCTCTTTCCCTTCTTTCTTTCACGCCGTCTCCTCCTTGCAGGCTGGTGGAGGAAGTGAAGGAGCTGTGCGATGGCCTAGAGTTGGAAAACGAAGATGTTTACATGGCCACCACCTTTGAGGCCTTCATCCAGCTGCTAGTCAGGAAGCTTCGGGGGGAGGATGACGAGAACGAGTGCGTCATCGACTACGTGAGTGTGGCCCTCTGCCGTGTATGGCCTCGGGGAAGTGACCCCGGCGTTCCTGGCTGTTCAGGAGCCCAGGATGCCTGAGAGCCAAGCCTTCCATTTCTCCAGCTCTCCTCTGGGCAGTGGGGGATGGTGGGGTGGGGGTGGGGGAGGGGGGAAACACAGGTAAACTCTATACCTCAGACCTGAGACCAAGCTGGCCATGGGGCTTGGTTTATTACCTAGTCAGATAAACAGTCAGCCCTGTGTATCTGACTTGTACAAATGGATGAGTAACTGCAGCTCTGTTTACGTCACTCCGCTGCCACCACCGCCTGCGGGATAGCTTCCCACATCCCAGCCCGTGGTTGTGCGTGAGTGTGGGGAGTGAACCCCCATCCCTGCGTGGGTGCTTGTCACCTGTGCCTTCGCGTGAAGGAGCCCGCTGCAGCTGAGCCTTCCCTTCGCAGGTAGAGCAGGCCGTGAACAAGCTGACTCTTCGAATGCCCCACCAGCTCTTCATCGGGGGCATGTTTGTGGACGCCGAGGGCAGCAAGACCTATGACACCATCAACCCGACTGACGGGAGTGTGAGTGCCACCCGCCCCCCCCCCCAGCCTAAGGGGCACTGCCCAGGGCTGTGCTGGGATATGCATGTTTCAAGACGTGTCGGAGCTACGGGAAGAGTCCCCAGCCCAGGCCTCGGGATAGGGAGGAGCAGGGAGGAGTGGAGAGAGGGCAGAGGGCTCTGAGCCTGCTTCTGAGACAGGGAACTGGATTCCCTGCCCGGACAGGCCGCTGTCTCCCCTCCACTGTACCAGGGAGCAGGCAGGAGCACCACCTTTGCTGATGCCTTTAGTGGACTTGCCACACTTGCTTGGCACAGCCTGCTGCCCAGCTTCCCCACACCCTGCCCAGGTGGCCCAGAGTCCTTCCTCCAGAGGGCCTCGTCCCACCCGGGGGGCTGCCATGTCCTCGCTCGTGCCGCAGGTCATCTGCCAGGTGTCCCTGGCCCAGGTCAGTGATGTTGACAAGGCCGTGAGCGCGGCGAAGGATGCCTTTGAGAACGGACTGTGGGGGAAGATCAACGCCAGGGATCGAGGCCGGCTCCTGTACAGGTGAGAACAGGCCCAGGCGCAGCCATCACCACTGAGGCTGGGCTGGGGCCTCCCAAGGCCTCTTTCTCCGAGGGTCACGCTGCCGCAGCTGCCAGCCCAACCAGGCCAAGGGCTCTTGTCCGAGGCCCAGAGACTTCCCGGAGGAAGGGGCTTGAGAAACAGGGGGCTTCTGATGGATACAAGGGTCACAGGGGACAGGGGCCTGGCAGAGCTGGGGCTGTGCCTCACTGGGGCCTAATCCGGGGTGCCTGGGAAACACAGCTCCTGGTGTGGTCAGCTCAGGCAGCTGCAGTACTTACCTGGGCTGCGGCGGGGAGGCCTGGGGCTGCTGCAAGCAGACACGGCCCAGGCAGGTGCACGACTGGCCCTGTCTGCCTATCATTGCTGCTGGAATCCCTCCTGGTCTCCCCCCATCCCCATCTCTTTCCTTTCTTCCTTTTCTCTTCCTTCTCTTTCTCTTCCTCCTATTCTTCCTTTCTTCCTTTTTGTCTGGCCAGTCTTGGGCTTGTGCTGTGGACCTCAGCGCAGTCCCTACCTTTTGTGCTTGAGGTTAGCTCCTACCCATTGGGCCACAGCACTACTTCTGGTTTTTTATGGTTCTCTGGAAGTAAGAATCACTTTTCTGCCTGAGATGGCTTCTAGTTGTGATCCTCAGATCTTATCCTCTTAGGATTGCAGATGTAAGCTTCACATTTTCTTAAAAAAGGGAGTATAAGCTGGTGAAAAGAGCTGCTGCACAGTTTCAGTGCAAAGCAAGGGGCTGCTTGAGTAAGTGACCCCGAGTGGGGAAGCCCGCTGGGAGGTGCTGTGCTGCCAGGACCCTGGGGCCCAGGGCCAAGAGGGGAGAAAGTACAGTCACCCCAGGAGGGCTGGTGATGTTTCCAGGGTAGCCAAGACTGCAGCCAGGCCGCCTGGGTTTCATTCCCAGCATTGCTGACAGTGGCTCTGCGGGGAGTGGAGCCCTGGAGGGTGCTGTCCCACCCCACTGCCCCTTCTGCTGGCAGGCAGAGAGCCCCTCCTGCTCGCATAGCCTGAATGGCTTTTGTGCCTATTCCTGGGGCCAGAAACTCCAGGGCAGCCTAGTGGCGGGGAACTGGGAAAGGGGCCTGCAGCTGCAGATCCACAGACTGTGGGGTTGGGGCTGTGGAAAGCGAAGGACGTGCTCAGCCTGTTGAAGTTTCCAGCTCCTTGGAGAAGCCATGAGTGTTAGAGGGACTTGTGGCTTGTGACAGATCCCTCCCAGAACCAGATGGGGTAGCATGAGCTGTGTGCAAACCCCAGCGTGCTCTTGGGCCCTCTGGTGGCCTGTATTGTCATTACGCCTGCACACCACTGTGACGGCGCTGACAGGGATTGCTGAGGCCATGGGCCTTGCAACTACCTAGTGGACCATATCCTGGCTCTGCAAACTCCAACAGGTGCCCTGCCTGGCTGCCCCACAGATCAGGCTCGATTCCATGCAGCACAGTTCCCAAAGGCCCCGAGGCAGGGAGCTTCACAAACCAGACCACCGGGTGAGGCCCGCCTGAGCAGGAGGAAGGTGGAAGAGCGGCTGTGCCCTAGAGTGACATAGGACCTGGAGACACACCAGCCAGGGGAAGAGCTGTGACTGCCTCCCAGGGCAGCCAGATGCTGCAGCTCTGCTCAGGACCAGAGCTGGGTGGGACCAGGCCACACAGCTCCTCATCTCTGGACCCACGTGCCTGCCTGCCTGTAAGGCTGAGGCTGCCATCCCAGCACAGCTGCCTAGGGTATAGGGGTGACAACATTGGCAAGCTCAGGCTCATGGTGGCAGAAAGCACGCTTTCCGAGCCCCTATCCCCTCACCATCCCTCGTACGGTGCTGGACTCCCCCTCCACCTCTGGGGGTGCTGGCTCAGAAGCAAGCCCCCTCCCTGCCCCAGGCTGCTCTGTCAGTCTGTTGGTGCAGAAGTTGTCTGAAGCCTCTTAGGTCTGTTGCCTGCAGGCAGTGGAACCAGAGAACACCTCAGCGTGTTACCTCCAGAGCAGTGAGTTATCAAGTGGTCAGCCCGCAGATCTTTCAGGAAGGAAGGAAGGAAGGGTTTCACTCTCATAGCCGCAGGCTAAGCCCTCTTATCTGGTCTCACAGTCTGAGGCATACATCTGAGTGCGGCAGGCCTGGGAGTGGGGGGCAGGGCCTGGGAGAGGTGCCAGGCCCACGCTGGTCTCCCTGCTCCCCGTTCATCTTTGGCCAGGTTGGCAGATCTCATGGAGCAGCATCAGGAAGAGCTGGCCACCATTGAGGCGCTGGACGCGGGAGCTGTCTACACGCTGGCCCTGAAGACGCATGTGGGCATGTCCATCCAGACCTTCCGCTACTTCGCTGGCTGGTGCGACAAGATCCAGGTGAGTGTGGCCTGCCACCTGGACAGGATCACGTGTACGAGAGGTTCCAAGAGTGGCACACTGGCCTGTGCGCGAAAACTCCGACCACTGGAGCGCTACCTGTGGCTCACAGTTGGGGATTCCAGGCAGGCTTCACGAGGTCTACGCCAGAGTCTCTCAGGCATATCTGACAACTTTCTGCTAAAAATGTACTTGTGCCATCAGCTGGGCGCCAGTGGCTCATGCCTGTAAAGCTAGCTACTCGGGAGGCTGAGATCTGAGGGTGATGGTTCGAAGCTATCCCATGAGACTCTGGAGAACTTCTCATGCACCCTTGACCAAAGGTCAGTCCTCCTTTCTTGGGGACGTCCAACAGAGGAAGATCCCAGCTGGACCCAAGCAAAAGCACAAAACCCTGTCTAAATCACAAACTTAAAGCAGAAAGGGCCAGGGTTATGCCTGTACTAGACACTAAGTGTAAACCCCAACACCATTTTAAAATTCAGAGACAGCTTATAAAAAAAAAAAAGACGTGTTTCGGTTCATAGATTTTGAGATTGTAGCTCAATCATAAAAGAGTGCATGACAGAGCAAAGCAAAGCTTGAGTTGGCAGCCGAGAAGCAAGAAGAAAGGAGGGGACCAGGGCTCACTGCCCCCTTCAAAGACACACCCAGTGCCCTAGCACCTCCCACTGGGCCCGCCTGTTAAGGGTCTCACCACCTTCTGTGGCTCTGCCTGGGGAGCAGGCCTTCATCCATGGGCCTCTGTAAGACGTTCAAAATTCAAACCACAGAAGTGACCCACGCGGAAGGCTGAGGCTCTGAGAACACGTTCTACTTCATTCAGGGGTTGATCTCGGTGCTCGCTGCAGGGCCTGGGCTGCTGTCTCTCTGTGGTTGCAGGGCCTGGGCTGCTGTCTGTGGACCTTACCCGGGGTGGTCATCTCCCTGTGGTAGCAGTCACTGTGAGCTTTGAATCTTTGGCCTGCTTTCCCACCATAAACCACCTTCCAAAGAGACCCGCCTGCTCCTGTGGCTATTCAAGGCCCAAGTTCATCTTGTCCCCATCTGAGGGCCCAGGGGACACTTCATGGAAGGACAGAGCTCGCCACATTCCCAAGGATCATGCAGGGGACCTTGGAAGGTGTCATGCAGGCCCATGACAGCTCTGTGGCTCTCCTTTCCATCAGGCACTTAGTGCTTCGGGGAATGAGGGTGACCAGCGTGGGTGGTCTGGAGTCTGCGCCCCATTCTGCTGCTGCGTTACTGTCCAATGGAGCCACCACCTCCTGGCTTCCTTGGGCTGCTGGGTCCACTCAGCGCTGCCCGCAGGGGCGGCCTGGCCTCCGAGCCACTTATGGCTCTCTCTGGGCCAAGATATCAAAGCCAGAGGTCTTGTCCCTAAAAGGACCGGCCTTCAACCCAAGGACATAGCCTGCTGGGCCCAGAGTGGATCCAGTGGATCCAGTACTTGGTTCCTCTTGGCTTCCCACCTCACCCACTCTGAACCTGTCATGCTCACACCAGCGGTTCTGTCCCCCTGCCAGGTTGCCCTGCGTGTGTAGTAGGGAGGGGGATCCATGTTGAGACAAAGCCTTGTTTCTCCTGGGCCCTCAGGAGGAGCCGGCTGTCCAGGGCAGACTGGGTAAAGGCTCTCCAGTGATGCCCATTGCTTCTCCTAGGGCTCCACCATCCCCATTAACCAGGCCAGACCCAACCGCAACCTGACCTTGACCAAGAAGGAGCCTGTCGGGTGAGTCGCTGCCAGTATGAGGCACAGCCATGTTGGCCCTTTGCAGGCAATATGCCCGGTGGCCCCCACACCAGCCTGTAGCTTGTAACCTCTCCGTGATGCGTGCTTATGGGACAGCCATCTCGTTCTCTCAAGTGCCTGGCCTGTGCCAGCACTGCTGTACTGACTTCCTTCCTATGCATCTCATTTCCTGAAGCCCTGCAGTAGCCTGTCAGTCGGGTCACAGACACGCCAGCAGCCGAGGCATCTCTCAGTCCAGTTGACAACCATGATTCACCATCACAAATGTGAAAGTCAGGACCAGATCACAAACACAGTCTAGTCAGCCCTACACCTGGCCGCAGAGAGCTCCATCTCACCACCAGAGGCGCGAGGTGGCGGTACAGAGAAGGCTGCAGGGCTGGCAGGAGGCTGGGAGCATTCAGAAGCCACACGTCCCAGAGACCACTGACTGCTGAAACAAAGCAGGAAGTGGGAGGTCGCTGAGCAAGGCTTCAGCAGGGCCGCTTCCTTCTGACCCATGTGAGGGAGACTGTCCCAAGCTTCTCCTGGCCTGTGGCATCTGTTAGTTTTCTGTCACTGTGACAAAATACTGGAGATTATTTAAACTGTTTTTTTTTGCCACTTCTGGGTCTTGAGCTCAGGGCCTAGACACCATCGTTGAGCTTTCTGAAGGCTAGAGCTCTACCACTTGAGCCACAGCACCATTTCCAGCTTTTCTTATGTATATGGTACCCAGGAATCGAACCTGGTCTTCATGCATGCTAGGCAAGCACTCTACCTCTAGGCCACACTCCTGGCCTGAGAAGACGTGTCTTGTGTTTTGAAGGCCCAGTTACTTTGGGCCTATGTCGGCATAATGCATCTTGGCAGGGGTGCATGTTGACTTCCGGGGTGGGGTTCCAGTACCCCTTCAAGGAGCGCCCTTCCTCCCGTGAGTCCCTCCCCCAGTGCCACCCGACCAGCAGCCCAGCCTTCAGCACATAGGCTCTGGAGGCCCTCCAGAGTCCCACTGCCACTGGGGGTTTGCTGGTGGCGTTCCTTGGCTTCAGAAGCCTCTCCTGGTGCCGGCCTTCCCCCCCGTGGCCTCACTCCCGCGAGTATCCTCTTGACTGTTCACGTTAGGTCAGGGCCATTCACCCCAGTGTCTCCAGGTGGACTCGGTCAGCCTGCAACAGCTGCCTTGCCAGGCAGTGAGCCTAGGGGAAGACATCAACATACAGGTTTGAGAGGGGAGATGCAATTCACCCCCATAGCAGGGTGAATTCTAACATGTTATCTTTACTGCCCCCCCACTCCCTCCACTGTCCCCAGTGGCAGTACCCACTTCCCTTAGAGCATGGGATAGCCTCATACCCTGCTCCCTGACGCCCATCTTGTCCCTTGGGCCCTCCTCTCAGGAGATGTGCAGGCTCCCCGCAGGCCCAGGCTCACGCTTTCTCTACCAGCTTCCCCAGGCCCAACCTCCATGACCCCCAGAGTCCTCCCGCTGCCCCCACGGGAAGTCCCTCACCTGGGGAATGCTGTCTCCATCCGTGCGGGGTTCCTCATTGCTTAGTGCATACACAGAGGTGCTTTTGCCTAGTGCACACACACAGAGGTACTTTTGCTTAGTGCACACAGAGAGGTACTTTTGCCTAGTGCACACACAGAGGTACTTTTGCTTAGTGCACACAGAGAGGTACTTTTGCTTAGTGCACACACAGAGAGGTACTTTTGCCTAGTGCACACACACAGAGGTACTTTTGCTTAGTGCACACAGAGAGGTACTTTTGCCTAGTGCACACACACAGAGTACTTTTGCCTAGTGCACACACAGAGGTGCTTTTGCCTACTGTACACACAGAGGGGCTCTTGTGGCCCCCTTACAGAGCCAGTGGAAGGTGAGGACACTCGTGGGCAGTGTGTCTGCTGGCCCCATGCCCACACTGACCCTGCGCCTCTCCTAGCCTCCTAGGCCATGTTCTTCCCTGCACACCCTCCCTGCTGCCTATGTGCTGGGCACACCATCCATTCTGTAGTGTCTAGGAGAGCGAAGCCTAGGGGGCCATGAGGAAGCCTGGCTGTGGGGGTGTAGTGAGGCCCTGGAGGGTGGGTAAGGGTCGGCAGGTCCACTCCAGTGCCAGGGCCCAGAAGGACTAGGGCCTGTGGCTTTGCTGTGACAGGGTCTGCGGCATCATTATCCCGTGGAACTACCCCCTCATGATGCTGTCCTGGAAGACAGCTGCCTGCCTGGCAGCGGGGAACACAGTGGTGATCAAGCCAGCCCAGGTGAGCAGGGCCTGGAGAGCGTGGGGACCTGGAGGGAGAGAGCGGGGTGGCTGCTGGGACCTGGCCTTGGAAGCCCTGCCTTCCATGGGTACCACATGCAGGGGGCCTGAGCTGGCCACACACTTGGCTGTTCAGCCAGCGGCAATGGAAGTGGCAAGCAGTGCTGGCAGGTGGACTTCCTGCACACACACACACGGCACTAGGTAGTCTTGTCCCCAGGACCGGCTGGGTGCATGTGGGGTGGGGTGGGGTGAGGTGTGACACAGCAGGACCTGCTTGATGTCCCTTGACTGTCTCTACACTCCCGTCAGTGGTTGATTAATAAAACAGCCTTGTCCCTTGTCTGGCATCAGAGACTGTAAATCCGGGAGGGACGAGAGTGGTTGTGACACTGAGGGGCTCTAGTGGAGCAGCTGCCTCCCAGCGGGCAGTCGCGGTGGGATTCCAGGGACCAGGAGCATGCTCACGTGCGTGGTGACGCCCAGCCCATCAGACAGAGCTGGAGGCAGCTCCCTGCGTCTGACCTCCCCTTGCTCTCTTCTCCTCCCTGTCAGGTGACCCCACTCACAGCCTTGAAGTTTGCAGAGCTGACGTTGAAGGCTGGCATTCCTAAGGGCGTGGTCAACATCCTTCCCGGATCTGGTAAGGGCTCCGGGCTGTGGGAAACATACCTGCCCGGGCAGGGCCGTCGGGTGAGCCAGAGCTGGCGGCCAGCCTGTGGTGGGAAGAAATGTGCTCCGGAAGTATCTCAGCTTTCCAGCACCTTCCAGATTTTCTGGAATACATTCATGACTGGGGAGTTAGCTACCCTTGGAAGGGAGAGAATTTACCTGGAAAGTTTAAGCACACAGCATCAGGATGGTAGAGTGTTTTACTGCCATTTAGTTTTTTTCTGTGGTTAGAGGTCTAGTTTATAGGCAAAGCCATCTTTGGTAGCCTTTAAATCTCTTGACACCCTTGCCTTGCCTGTCCTTGCCTTCTTGCCTACCCTTTTTGTTCGTGTCTCTTCTGTATTCCCCTTTTGATTGTCCTGATGTCCCTCCTGCCTTCTCCCTGCTCCTGCCCTCTTGAAGTGATGGTTTCTCGACTTGAGCTACTATCTCAGTTGCTCTCTCTGTTGCTATCTTTGGTCCTTCCCAGGCTGTGCTGTGGCTACTTTTGTGACTGATGTGAGGATAGTTAGCTCATTTTATGCTGACTTTCAAAAGGTTGTAGAGGGGAGTTATAATTTAATGTGTCCATCTAATGTCCCGTGTTTCTTGAGCAGAGTCATTCTTTCTCTATCCATCCCTTGTTACCTTTGTCTATGCTTTCGGTAAAAAAAGCAGATTCACTCTCTCCTCCTTTCTGTTCTATTACCGTGTTTTGTGCGTGTATAACATCTTTGTATTTTAAACCGCAGTGTACATCACTACAAAAATTACTTTATGATGTCAATCCATTCAACACTTAGAAAAGAAAAAGAGCACGTGGTGCTGAAGTCCTACACGGCCTGTGCTCGTCCTGCTCCTTTCCTCTGGCCTGTGGGTGGAGTCACTGTGGCGTCCTTTCCCTCACCTTCCCTCGTGTGGGAGGGGGCATGACTGAAACTCCGACTGAAACTCTTGTTTCTTGTTTCTCTTGTGGTACTAAGGAATCAAACTCAGGTCTTTGTGCATGCTAGGTAAGCACTCTACCACTAGGCCAAATTCCTGGCCTCTCATCTCTTACGTGATACTTAACGAATAGTTCTTACACAGCTTAAGACAGTGCCATTGTTGTTAAATATACTTTATTATTTAAAGCAGTTTAGATCTACAGAAAACTTGAGCAGAAAGTTCGGAGTCCCCAGGACTTTCCATTCTGCACCAGCCTGGTCTGCACCCACATCTACCACGTGGGCCCCCAGCACCGCAGCTGGCACAGCTCCTTCACGCCCGCTGTTACACATGCTGCAGCTCTGACTGACATGCCCCCTCCATTAGAGTTCACGCAGTCTGTTCTTACCATTCTGTCCTCATCTCCCACCCGCCCCACCCCGGGCTTCCCAGGTCAGCCCTCCTTCCTCAGAGTCCGCCACTGCTGCTTCTCCAGATGTCAGACAGCATGGAGCCCTTGTAGATTTCCTCCTTACATTTAGCAGTGTGCATGTATGTTTTCTTCGTGGTTTTCGTGGCTTGGTAGCTCAGCTCTTCTTAGTGCCCCTTCACCCGGTGGAAGGCATTTGGTTTTGTTTAGGAATACAGCCGTTGTAAACAACTTGATGGTTTCTGTATGAACATTAGTTGCCACTTTGTAGGCGAAGAATATTTACTTTCATAAGTAACTACCCCGTTGTCTCCCAGCGTGTCTGAACCATTTCACATTTCCACCAACAAGAAGCATGAGTGTCTCTCCACATTCTTGCCAGTGTTTATTGTTGTCGGTTCTGTATTTGGTGTTCTGATAGGGGCAAGGTGAGAACTTACTGTTATTTTAATTTGCATGTCCTGCTGGTAGACAGATTGCACATTTTTTCCTGCATGCATTTGCTGCATGTGTATCTTCTGGGAGGGATATATTCCTATCTTTTGCTTAGTTTGTTTTCTTATTTTGTATTGCATTGCATTGTATTTTGTACTTTTTTGAATACATATTTTTTCCACCTCTTGAATACCAGTATTTAACTAAATGGATCTTTGCAAATATTTTTCATCCCAAACAATGACTTAACAGGAGAGGTGGAAGATGAATGAATGTCAAAATCATTGGTAGAACTTCAGTTAGACATAAAAGGAGGTTATGTGAGTCTTGTTCCAAACCGAATGGAGATTTTTGCAGGGGTGTCTGAGCACTGGGTTTGCCAGCCTGCAGTCAGGATGCGGCAAAGGAGGGCCAGGCAGGGAGGACGAGATGTGTCAGGATGGCTTCTCCACTTGAGCAACTGGCTGCAAGGAGGGGTTGTTTACTGTGAGAGAGCCAGGGAGCAGGGCTGGGGAGGCTGGGAGCTCAGGTTTAAATCTATCCATTTGAGGGGCACAGGTGTCAAGTAGGCAGGATGATAAATGGACCTGGGTGGGTTTGAGCATGATGTACCACAGCCTGGCTGCACCACAGCCTGGCTGCAATCAGCTGAGGAGGCCCAGGGGCAGCCAGGGGCACTGGGAACTTGAAGGCTGAGCTAAGCAAGGTGATGGAAGAAGAGCCAACAGGGAAATGAGGCCAGCAATGAGAGCAGAGTCAAAGGCCAAGTAAGGAGAGAGCCCGTTAGCAGGCAGAGGGAATGGGAGCTCGGTGGCAGGCCACCACGGGGAGCCCCACCTGAGGTCCTACTGGAGGGGAGAATCGGTCGGGTCCAGGATGTGTGCAGGGCATAGGTGTGGGGGGAGGCCGGCTGCAGCTTTCCTCGCCATTCCTCCTAGAGCTGTGCAGGAATGGTTCTTCCAGGTCACCCACTCCTGGTTAGTCCTCTGTCCTTGTCTCCTCTCTGTGGACACTAGTCACCTGGGACCCAGCCCACCTTAATTTAACCTAATTACTCCGTTAAGGACACTGTTCCAAATCCAGTCACGTGAAGAGGTTCTGGGGGTCAGGACGGATATGTAAGAGCTAGGGGACACAATTCAGCCTGCAATAGCAGGCAGGGCCCGGGCCCTGGGGACACTAGCCCTTCAGGGAGTGTAGCACAGAGTTCTGGCTTTAGGGTGGCAGCTGGGCTGTGCCTTTCCTGACATCACAGGGCCACCCTGACTTCCCGCTAACCCCTGCAGGCTCGCTGGTTGGCCAGAGACTCTCCGATCACCCTGATGTGAGGAAAATCGGGTTCACAGGCTCCACTGAGGTGGGGAAGCACATTATGAAAAGGTAGGTGGCTGGGTGAGGGAGAGGCCTGCTGGCTATGGCGCCAGCAGGTGGGCAGTGCTAGCCTGTCTGCTCCGTCCTGTTTCCTAGGCCTCAGTGGGCACCACAACCACCAGTGTGGGGGGGCAGTGGTGCCCATTGATGCAGTTTGCCTGTGCTTGGGAAGCTACGGGCAGAGCCACTCAAACCAGTAAGGTCCTGACACCATGTTGAGTGCATGGCTGGCCAGCCCCTGCACCCTGTGCTTAAAAAGTGTTGCTATGGGGGCTGGGAGTTTGGCCTAGTGGTAGAGTGCTTGCCTAGCATGCAAGAAGACCCGGGTTCGATTCCTCGGTACCCCACATACATAGCAAAAAGCCGGAAGTGGTGCTGAGGCTTAAGTGGTAGAGCTCTAGCCTTGAGAAAGTCCAAGGACAGTGCTCAGGCCCTGAGTTCAAGCCCAGGTCTGGCAAAAAAAAAAAGTGTTGCTATGAATTACAATGTGCTGTGTCAAAAACTCAGTACACATGAGCCTGGTATGGTGAGACACACTTGTCATTCCAGCACCTCGCAGGCTGAGGCAGGAGGATTCTGGTTCAAGGCCAGCCTGGGCTATGTAGTGAGACCATCTCAAAAACAGCAAACAGCCCTACACACAAAACTACTCAGTTATCATTTTCACTTTGATTACAATGTGAAATGGTATTTTTGATTAGGTAAGTAAAAAGTTAAATAAAATGTTGTTATACTATTCTTGCCCATCTCCACGGGTTCCACGTCTGCAGATGTAAGCAGCTGCATACGCAATATTTGAAAAAAAGTTTGTTCCACCGAGGATGTGGCTCCAGTGGGAATGTGCTTGCTTAGTGTGTGGGAAGCCTGTCCAGGAAAAAATTGTCCTGAACACGTCCAGGCTTCTTTTTTTCATGATTCCTTCACTATAGTGCACAACGGATTGAGGTGCACTTTCATGGTATTAGAGGTCAGGCAGTGTGTGAGAGCTCGCCCCTGGTTTTTATGCAAATAGGAGGGGTTTAAAAACAATTCCCAGGTGGACTGCAGTCTAGGGTGCCACTGATTCTTTGCAGTTTTCTTTCTCGTGCAGCTACCTGCAAGCACCCCCTCCTGTAGCCGGCATGTGAGGCTTTTCCCTGTGAACGTGACCCCTGCAGAGCCTCCCTCCCGTCTTACCCTTACTCCTCAGCCTCTGCTTCTGCCTGTCGCTAATCCATGATAGGACCTAGGCCGAACCCGGCCTGGGCTCCCTCCCCAGCTCTAGGCGGCCAGGCTCCTGCCTGGATCTCCCAGGTGTGGACAGGGAGAGGGGCTCCCTGTGGGGCTGCCGGAACACGGCCAGTGCTGGAGGCCCCTCCCGTCCTCCCCACCCCACCTTTGTGGAGGCTGGGCGCGATGTGCCAGCAGAGCCTCGCTGGGCACTCAGGTCTGGGCACTCCTCCCGCAGCACACTGGAGAACGGCATCGCTGCGCTGCATGACGCACTGCGTCTCGCGCACACAGTGAGCGTGGTCCCCCAGTCCCTGATGTCACTGCAGCCCCGAGAGACTGACAGTCTCTGCCACCGCGGCCAGACCAGCTGTCAGGAGTTGTCTTTATGTCCTCGTCCGACCTGGCTGGGCCAGTGCACACGAGGAGCAGTCGGAGGAGCGTGTCTGTCGCGGGAAGGCTGCGTTCTGGCAGTAGACTCAGGGCAGCAGAGGGTACAGCGGGGCTGGCTGTGCAGGGGCCGGCAGGCAGCCCTAAGCAGGGGGCGCACAGCAGCGGCCACGGGGCCCGGTGAGGGTGTGGCCATCCGGGTGTGAGGTAGCCATTGTGGGTATGCGGAGGGGCACGGGCCAGCGCTTGCCCTTTAAAGAGAGCAGTGCGCTTCGGACCTGCCCTGAACCCCAGCTCGGGAGCCCACTGTGATGGGGACCCTCCATCATTGGCTCTAACTGTGGTCCTTTCAGCTGCGCCCTGAGCAATGTGAAGAAGGTCTCCCTGGAGCTGGGCGGGAAGTCACCCCTCATCATCTTTGCAGACTGTGACCTCGGCAAGGCTGTGCAGATGGTAAGGGGAGTGGGCATGGTGGGGTGTGCAGATGGCAAGGGGAGTGGGCATGGTGGGGTGCAGGGACAAGGGTGACCACAGCACAGGGGGAGGCCCAAGGGTGACCACAGCATAGGGGACGGGCGGGGGGCGGGGGTGTCACGTGTCTTGTAAAAGGTGCTCTGAAGAAGCCTCGGGCTGTCAGGACCACGGACTCGCTTGCACAAGGCGGGACCAGGAGCCAGGCCCCGTATACCCTGAAGCAGCACAGCAGCATTCCCTGCAGGAAAGCCAGCCAGCCCTGGGGCCTGCTGGCAGGTCGTGGGCCATCTGCCTGGAGGACTTAGAGCAGTGCCGAAGGGGCATGTGCCACCAGTGTGGGAACTTCTTCCCATCACTGTGCCCACTAATGCCTGGGGAACAGGCAGTAGGGCATCTCCCCACAGGGGGTCCAGATATTCCCCAAAGTCCTACCTGAGCCCATGCCACCCTGGAGGGGGAAGCGACACCTGTTCCTCAGGACTCAGGACTGCTGGAGTGGACAGGCCTTGGTTCACAGCCTTCTTGGAGACCTAGGTCCCAGGACCTCAGCCCCAGAGGCCAGGCCATTGCCAGGCTCTGTGACATCTCAGGAGAGGCCGGCTTCCAGGGCAGCCAGGCTGGGCTCTGGCCCTCCTGCCCTCGCCTCCCATGGAGGGCTCCCCGGGGTGTCTAAGAGGCCCTGTTCGGAATGCCAGCCTGGAGTTGCCACTGCCCGTGGCCCCTGCTCTGGGGTCACCTGCCTAGTACCTCTCTGCCCCCAGACACCTCTGCGGGGCCCAGCCTTGTCCTGCAGTGGTGGGAGGGAGGACTCCACCCTGCCTCCCTCACGCATGCTCCACTTCCCACACTGCCGCCCTCACCCGCTGTCCACACAGAAGACTGTGGGGGGCGCCGCTGGCCGCCTCATCCCAACTGCCTCCTGCCTGGAGGAGGGGCAGTGGCCCTGGCAGAGAGTGGGGGCAGGAGCTGGCAGGACTGGTAACCGCACCCTTGCCCGCTCTCTGAAGGGGATGAGCTCTGTGTTCTTCAACAAAGGAGAGAACTGCATCGCGGCTGGGCGGCTCTTCGTGGAGAGCTCCATCCACGACGAGTTTGTGCGGAAAGTGGTGAGTTTGGCCCCAGGTCCGCAGCCTGCAGGCAAGGGGAGCAGCGACAAGCTTTCAAGACTTAATCCCCTCCACGCATGCCCCACCACCGCAAAGCCGGTCACAGCACCTGAGTGACACCTCCCCCGCCATCCTGCGTCCTGGAGTCACTGCGAGTCAGCTCCCTGAGAGCAGGCGCAGGACTCACCTGTGCCTGTGAGCCGCCCTGCCGGGCAGGACCGCTGCCCATCACCACCTTCCTCTCCTGCTTACCCTCCCACCACACCTGCCCCTCTCCCCCACTGCCACTGGAGGCTGTGGGCGCTGCCCTTTGGGGATGTTTGAGGCCCCCTCTCCAGAGAGAAGGTTGGAGCCAGAACTGGGTAGACTTTCTCCAGGACCACTATTGAGCAAAAACTGCAGTCAGGAGCGGGGACAGGGTTGGCCTTTGCTGGGAACCATGATATGCAAAGCAGAGGTGACCGGGAGGGCCTTGTGCAGGTGGAGGAAGTCGGGAAGATGAAGATCGGCAATCCCCTGGACAGGGACACCAGCCACGGGCCCCAGAACCACCAGGCCCACCTGAGGAAGCTGCTGGAGTACTGCCGGCGCGGCGTGGACGAAGGGGCCACGCTGGTCTGCGGTGGGAAGCAAGTGCCTCGACCAGGTCAGTCAGAGCGCTCCGGCTCACGTGGGTAAACAGAGGCAGCCCATCCCAGGCCTCAGGTGTCAGCGCAGCTCCAGCTGGAGGCAGCCGGGGGCCAGATTAGGGGAGGAACCTAGTCCAGTGGGCCTTGGCTATCTGCACGCCTGCCAGACCCAGTGTGGACTCACAAGGAGAGGGGCCAGGCGGGCTGCACTCAGCCGCACTGGATGTTGGCAGAGTCTAGTCCAAAGCCAGGCAGCAGGGAGTCCCCCCGCCCAGGCTGTGGGGTGGCCTTCCTGTAGGTGCAGAGGCTGTGGCGTCTCAGCCCTGTCAGCCAGCACTTGCTGGGAACGGCTGTGGTGGTGATGGAGGAGAGCCGTCCACACAGTGCCGGGCTGCCAGGCCCCGGGGAGGCGGGCCGCGTGGGCCCTGCCCTCAGCCTCACAGGCCTCGTCTCCCTCAGGCTTCTTCTTCGAGCCCACTGTGTTCACGGACGTGGAGGACCACATGTTCATTGCCAGAGAGGAGTCCTTTGGGCCCATCATGGTCATCTCTCGCTTTGCTGACGGGTAGGAATCTGGCCGGGCCTTAGTCCCGCTCTTCCCTGTGTGACTGGGCCTTCCCCTTCGATTCGGGCAGCCAGGGGACTCGGGAGGAGCCTGAGGAAGAAGGGCCCCTCGGGGGCCCTGCCTGGCACCTCTGCCTCGTCCCGGCTCTCACTCTCTAGGCTCTCCTCTTGGCTGCGCAGCACCTTTGTGCATTCTTCCTCACCACACGCCTGTCTCCTGCATGCTCGCTTTCATTGCCGGGCGCGGTCCTCCTGTTTAGCTCAGGGCTGTGGCTGGCCCCCTGGAGGGGCGATGCGGCTCTTGGCTGGTGTGCAGGGGCCGGGGACCTCTGAGCATCCCTCAGGGAGGTCTTGGGTGTCCCCTCAGGGACATGGATGCCGTGCTGTCACGGGCCAATGCCACAGAATTTGGGCTGGCCTCTGGCGTTTTC
The DNA here is from genome assembly GCF_031878675.1 of Megascapheus bottae. NCBI lineage: Eukaryota > Metazoa > Chordata > Mammalia > Rodentia > Geomyidae > Megascapheus > Megascapheus bottae. The sequence goes on along the minus strand of NC_143541.1, from coordinate 8,598,712 downwards.
ACCCGGGACATCAACAAGGCCCTGTATGTCAGCGACAAGCTGCAGGCAGGCACCGTGTTTGTCAACACCTACAACAAGACTGATGTGGCTGCACCCTTCGGAGGATTCAAGCAGTCTGGATTTGGCAAGGACCTAGGTAGCTAAGTCTGCCTGCAGGTGCTTTCTCTTATTCACTTACCTAGCAGCCTTGAACTACTGGTCTGGGCCCATTCCCAGGACTGGCTGCCATGGGGAGCAGGGTGGGTGCTGGGGGTCTGCACTTCCCAGGATGGGGTGGAGATTCTTAAATCAGCGGACAGCTGGAGTACTGGGAGAAGGCAGGAGACTCGCCAGGGGCAGAGGGCCCCTTTTTGGGGTGGCAGTGTCCTCAGAGCACAGGGCGGAGGACTGGCCATGTTCAAAGCAGAGGGAGCAGCGTGGTCTTTGAGCTGCAGAAAGGTGGCTGTGTCAGTGGGGTGGAGCACAGGGAGGGGAGGACAGTCCCAGATCTCCTGGCCTCACGCAGATGACCCCGCACCCTGCCACGTGCCCAGCCTGGCTCCCTTTGTTCTGCCCCGTGGCTCTGTCACAGGCCTGATCCCAGTCTGCTGCCCGGAGGCCAGTGACTGGGGCAGGCCCGGCAGGCAGTCACAGCAAGGTCTAGGAAAGCAAGATGCCCAGGCGTCAGTGCCAACTCTGGGACTGCAAGGACGGTCAGGCTAAGGCAGGAGTGGGTGAGCGCCTCCTCTACCCCTTGGGTCCCACGGGTACCCACAGGGGCCCATGACACTACACTAGACATGCCCTGTGTACTCCCTGCAGCCACAGCGGTGGTGCACACGTGTGCACACACACACACACACACACACACACGTGTGCACACACAGGCAGGTATTCCTCCTCCCACTGTGTCTGTCACCACCTCTCCCAGGCGCCTGTCCGGTGTCCACCATGGCATCCACTTGCCCTTTTGCTCGCACAAATGCCCATAGCGTCCAGTGCCCAGGACAGGATCCCAGTCCCCAGCTCCCTCTCCACAACACCACTGTGCCCTGCAGAGGGAACAGGAGCCAAGCATGGGCCACTCACTCACCGTGGGCCGGACACACACAGGGAGACAGCAGTGCTTGAGCCAAACCTGGTACGGGGCCACCAGGAACCACACGACCTGCTGTGGGGCTGAGGCTCCAGCCTTGTCTGCACATGACCACAGGGAGCAGGGGAGGTTCTAGAATAGCTGTCCCCGAGTGGTTCTGTGTTCCCTTTCCCTCCCCCTTGCCGCAGGGTTACCTGGGTAAGGAATGTGCCATCTCTGTGCTTCAGTCTCTGGTCTCAAGTCGGGGAAGGCTCAGATGCTCAAGAGCTGTGCCCAGGATCCTGTCAGGTGCCACGTGAGCTCAGGAACCGCACACAGGTGCTACGTGAGCTCAGGAACTGCACACAGGTGCCATGTGAGGTCAGGGACCACGTGGGGTCAGGGACCACGTGGGGTCAGGGACCACGTGAGGTCAGGGACCATGCGTGTACACCAGAGCCCAAGGTGCAGTTGCACCCGTCCCACAGCCTGCGCTGTCTTGCAGGAGAGGCCGCCCTGAACGAGTACCTCCGCATCAAGACGGTGACTGTTGAGTACTAGGGCCAGGGCTCCGTGAGAGGAGAGGCCCTCGCCATGAACCCTCTCCACGCCGGCTGCCCTCCCGCCCCTGCACTGTCTGTGATGGGACACACGGACCACGTGAGGCGGGGTCATGGGCAAATAAATACTCTGAGCAGAGCAGCCAGCACATTGAGTCTGCTGTGTGGGTGTCCCTGGGCACCTGGAAGGTGTAGTGTACCCCAAGTCCTGGTGCACTTTAGTTGCTTGGCCTTGGGAGAGCCGGAGAAATGCATGGGATCTGCTGAGACCCCCCCAAGGCTGGGCCTGAGGGGATTCTGCATGCAAGGAGCCTGGGGTAGGGGAGTCCCTAGGAAGCAAGTAGGGGAAGATGGGATTAGGCAAGTGACCTGGATGGTGACACGCTCGGTCCCCCAACAAGGATCCTCTCCACCTGCATCGGGAAGACTGGCTGGCCTGCCTGGCCTGGGGCAGAGGCTCTGGCCCTGGCCTGATGTCCCTCTGTGTTCCTCCCGCTCCCCCATGGCCCACTGCAGAGCTGCTTCCCCTACCCTCGCCCCAGGGGTGCCCTGAGCCATCTCCTGACACCCCACCGTGCAGGTACCGTGTAACACACCACAGACCTGCTGTGCCTCAGTACCCCCACACATGTTCTCCCTGGCATGCCAGCCCTCTCCTGCACCCAGCTGCCCTTCCTCTGCTGCCGGGCCAGGCCAGAAGTGTCCTGGGCCAGTGCATGCTTCTAGGTGTGGCACACTGCCCTGCGTCCTGTGACGCCCTCCCTCCCACTCTCTCCCTGTTACTCACTGCAGTTGTGCGCTCCATTGAGCTCGATCAGGATGGGATTCTGCCCCAGACCTGCCCACACCCCCAGCCCGTCCTCCCTCTCCCCCTTGTCCCCAGAGCGGGGACATGTGCTTTTGCTTTGGCGTGCTCTTTGAGGTCCGGTGACCTTGGGGTCTCCACAGAAGACTGGTGGTAACGAGGCTACCGGAGGGGCCCGCCCTCACGATCACACCGAGGCAGTGCCCTGTGGTGTTAAACACCTTTAGGTTCCGTCGTGTTCACAGAAGAGCTTGGGTGGAATAAACAGCTGGGGTGGTGGCTCAAGCGTGTAATCCTAGCTACCTAGGAGGCGGAGATCAGGAGATGGAGGTCTGCGGCCAGCACGAGCATAGTCCTCCATCTCAACCCATGGCTGGACACCTTGGTGTGTGCCTGCCGTGCCAGCACGGGGGGAAACACAGATAGGAGGAGGCACACGGTTCAGAGCTTCCTGGGCACAAGCTTGAGACAGCCAACTGGAGGAAGGATCGGAGAGGGCAGTGTCCCCATCCCTCATCTAGATCTAAATTATTGTTTCGTTGTTTTAATGTATTCTATTGTCAGGTAACGTATAGAGGGTTACAGTTACATTCGTCAGGTAGTGGGTACATTACTTCTTGAACATTGGTGCCCTTCCCATGTTCTTGTCCCGCTTTCCCTCCCCCACCCCCTTAAATTATTTTTTAAGCAAAGTACACACAAGCTGGGGCAGTGGTGTTGCACATCCCAACTCCCCTGAGGCTGGGCAGCCTAGACAAGACCTCCATCTTTAAGAAGCACACGTGCATGCATACAACACACACACAGAGATAACTGGGTGCGAGAGCAGCGTCAGAGCGCATGCTGCGGCCTGGACATGATGCTCAGGACCAAGCCACTAACCTGGCAAGTGCAATGTCCTGGGTGTGATCTCCAGTACCAAAAAAGAAACGACAAAAATGAGAACAGCATGTCTCAGTTTTTTAGGCGAGATGGTTTGACATCCATTTCTTTTGACAGTGCTATGGTCTCTGTCAACTTTGTAATTCTGTTACTTATTTTGGGAATGGCGTGCAGAACTATTCAAGCTCTGCCAAGCTATTGAATAGCTTGGTTTTTAGGCTATTTGTGGACGTGTGAGGCCTGTACCCTCTTAGATGTGCAATGCATGTGAAACTAGCAATAAAATAAAGCCTGATGAACAAAAAAGGAGAAGAACAGATGCACACCCAGGTTAAAATGGAGAGCCAGTGGATGACCAGAGGCAGCAGTGGTGCTCACTGGACACCATGTTAAAAATGAACCATACAGCTCGTAGATGGGGACAGGAGGAAAAACCTGGGAGAGAGAGGGAAGGGCTGACATCGTCCACAAAGAAATGTGCTCATTACCTAACTTACAAAACAGTAATCCCTCTATATATCACCTTTATAATAACAATGAACATATATATATATATACACACCACAAATTGTGCCACCCAACCCACTTTAAGTGCCTGGTTAGTGTCATTAAACACATTACTTCCTGCCAATCCCTGGTCTACCCTCAGGACTTGGTCATCTTGCAGACCTTGGAATGTCCTGGGCACAGGGGAAGCTGTGGGTGAATGGATTAATTCACAGCTGAGATTTCACTTCCATTTTGAGCTCACAGGAGGGGAAAAAAGCACATTTTTACAGCTTCAAATCTGCCTAGGTATCTCACAATCATTTAGACTTTTTTGCCAGTCCTGGATCTTAAGCTCAGGGCCTGAGCACTGTCCTTGGGTTTTCTCAAGGTTAAGCTCTACTGCTTAACAGCACCACTTCCAGCTTTTCTATGTATGTGGTACCAAGGAATCGAACCCCGGTCTTCATGCATGGTAGGCAAGCACTTTATCACTAGGCCAAACTCCCAGCCTTCGTTTGGACATTTTAATAGGGCTGGGGAAGGGCCCTCATCCAACATGTGTTAGGCCCTGGGTTTGGTTCTCAACACCAATCTCCCCACCCCACATTTTTTTTTCTTTTAGTAAATCCTGAAATCACCTGATACAAGGAATGAAAGATGAATCCACATGCTCCCTCCATGTAAGCATTTAAGAACACACCACCAAATGGGTAGCTTCCTTCTGGCTTTTCTTTGTCTTCATAAACGTCTAACCTTCAATACAAATGGAGCTTGGGCCTCCGGGCCTTTGCATGACCTTCCCATGGGAGGACCAGCTGTACCGAGGCTTGGCCCTGAGGGCCTGCCTTCAAGTCCTCCTGATGTGCAGTCAGCCAGACCTAGCTTTAGCTTCACGTTCAGTCTCTTCAGGCCCTTAGGTCAGCCCCACAGGGCTGGAGCAAACTGCCTCTGAGGAGCGCAGCCAGCCAGGCTTGCTGGGTAGCATGGAGCGGGAGCTGTCGTTCCTACAGCCCAGGCAGCATCCTGTCAAAGGCTGGAGGGGGTCAGCTGCCCCTGACTCTCCTACAGACAGAACCACAGCTTGGCGGAGGCCCCATCAAAAGGTGTGAGTCTGGTGGGAGCTTTAAGAGGGAGAGCATATCCCTGGTGTTCACCTTTAGGTCCGAGGGGAGAGAGGCTCTGGATGTCTAGCAGAGGCAGGAGCAACCCCGGCCTTGGCAGCCAGCCTCTGCTGCTCCTCACTGGTAGATGGGGCCTCGGGTCCTCTTGTGGGCGTGCCTCTGGGTGTGTGTGTGCTCGTGCGTACTGGACTGTGGATTGAACCCAGAATCTGGGCGGTGCTGTGTCATGTAGCTTTTTTGCTCTAAGACTAATGTCCTGCCACTGGTGCCATAGCTCCTTTTCTGGCCTTTTGCTGATTCACTGGAGATAAGAGTCTCACAGAGGACTCTTGCCTTGCCGTCCTTCCTGGGCAGAATGCAGAGGGCAGGGAGGGTGGCCTGTGACTGAGGTGGAGATGGGACTGTGAACTGCAGTAGGCCTGGCCCTTATCTGGACTCGGGCAGCTTCCTCCTGCCGTGGCTGGCCGAGGTTATCTCCAGAGGACTGGGCAGGTCCACTGATCTGCAAGGCAAATAGAAGAGGGGTCACCGCCCTGGGTGTCAGGGTGAAGGCCATGGTGGCTTCTGGTCTTGCGCACTCGACTACATGAGCTGTGGATGGGGCCCTGTCCACTGCAGCTTATCCAGCAGGGAGCGCCTGCACCAGCTCAGAAGCCCCTCTGGACCCATAAGAGAACAAATATTCCTTGGAATTTCTCTGTTCTGTACGTGAGTTTGATATAAGTATGGAAAAGAAGATACCCCATGGTGAGTCACAGGGTTTTTTGGTTTGTTTGCTTGTTTGGTTTTGGTTTTACAATTTGGGGATGGAGCCCAAGTCCGGTGTAAGATAGCAGATGAGGTCAGCTAAACAGCCCCATGTTTTAAAGGATGCCTCAGAATTACTGCAGAAAAAGTGGAGGGGTGTGTGTGAGGCAAAGGACAGTATTTTTGTTTGTTTTTGGTTGGTCGTGGGGCTTGAACTCAGGGGCTGGGCTCTGCCTCTGCGCTTCATGACTCTTTCCGACCAACTCGTGTGGCTTTTTTAACCCTTTAAAAATGCTGCATGTTGGCTGGGAAGATGTCCTGCCTTGAGGCCTGGAGTGGAGGCGCACGCTCCCCATCAAGCCAGTTCTAAGTGATCCCGTGGGAGTTCTGTTCTCCTCCGTGCTCTGCGTGAACCGTCCTCGGTTTATCCGCGTTCTCCTAAGTCTAATGACCACTCCTGTGGGATTGTTCTAAATCCAAATGTCGACTTGTGAGGGGAAAATGCCGTCCTTCGGGCCCGGCGCGTGGCCTCGACACCACACACGCAGGACGGGCACGAAGGGTGCTGTGGCGCCCCTGGCAGCGCTCAGTCTCGAGGCCCGAGTTCAAGCCCCGGGACTGGAAAAAAAGAAAAGAAAGAAGTAGACTCAGTGTTGAGCCCAGAGTGGCCGAGGCTCCTCCCCCACAGGAGCCCGCCCAGGCCAGCCTCCCCTACCCGGGCCCTGCCCTGGCCAGGGCTGCCCCTCACCTCGCCCCAGCCCCGCCTGGGCCAGCCCATCACCTCCTTGCTGCCTTGGCCCCGCCCCTCTCATGCCCTGACTCCGCCCCTCCCGGGCCGCAGCCCCTCCCTGGCCCCAGGCCCCGCCTCTCCCGGGCCCCTCCCCTCCCGGGCCGCAGTCCCGCCCTGACCCCAGGCCCCGCCTCTCCCGGGCCGCAGCTCCGCCCTGGCCCCAGGCCCCGCCCCTCCCGGGCCGCAGTCCCGCCCTGTCCCCGCCCCTCCCGGGCCGCAGCCCCGCCCTGGCCCCCGCCCCTCCAGGGCCGCAGTCCCGCCCTGGCCCCGCCCCTCCAGGGCCGCAGCCCCGCCCTGGCCCCGCCCCTCCCGAGCGCAATCCCGCCCTGGCCCCGCCCCTCCAGGGCCGCAGTCCCGCCCTGGCCCCGCCCTCCCGGGCCGCAGCCCCGCCCTGGATCCAGGCCCCGCCCCTCCCGGCCGCAGCCCCGCCCTGGCCCCTCGCCGCAGCAGAGGGGCGGCGGCCGCTCCTTCCCGAGCCCGCCCTTTGGGTTCCTCCAGGCGCCGCGCCCTGGAAGGCCGCTTTTCCTCAGCTTCCAGCTCGGTAAGCGCCGGCGGAGAGGGAGGGGCGTGCAGGGCCGCCCGCCGGGACGCCGGGGGAGGCGGGGCGGGACTCCGGCTCCTCAGGCCCCGCCCGGAGCCCGAGTCCTGACCCCCGCCCCAGCCCGGCCCGCCGCCCCCGGGGACGGCGTCCGCTCCGAGCCCCGCCTCGCGGGCCGCCCCGGGCGGGGCGGCCTCGGCTGGAGCGCACGGAGCCCCCCATCCTCAGAGCAGGCCGGGGCGGCGCTGGCCTGGAGGCGGACGCGGCCCCGCGCGGGGCCCGGGCCCGGGGCCGGCCGCAAAGAACGGAGGACTCTCCCCGGGCCGGGCCGGGCGGAGGGGCGGCTGGGCACCCCAGGGTGTCAGGGAGGAGACGGGCGGCCGCGCTCCTCCCCTGGGGACCGCGGGAGCGGCTGTGGACCTGAGACGTCCTGACTTGCTAGGTGGCTCTGGGTGGTCCTGAGTGAGCGAGGGCCCGGGCAGACACGCGGGACCCAGCCCGGCTAACGAGGGGCGGAGCTGCTCCAGGCTGCTCAGTCACATAACCTTAGGCGGTCCTCACTTGTGGCACTTGTGGATCCTAGACGGTGGCTGAAGTTGGGTAAAGGGAGTCTCCCGGGTCCGTTGCACAGCCCCAGCTCCGTGGCAGGAGGGCCCTCGTCTGACGGATGACACCGCGGGAGACAGCTTGATTCTCCAGGATCGTATGTGTAAGAAGACGGGAAGCTGGGATTCTGAGGGGTCCTTTTGAGGGAGGTCGGTGCTGAGCTGAGGCCTGAACCTAGGACCTTGAGAATGCTAGGTGAGCGCTCTGCCTCAGGACTACACCCCCAGGCGTACCATCAGGGATGCCACTCCTGAGAGTGGCATCCAGGACATTTCCACTGCAGCGGCAGTCACGTGTGACGTTGCGATGAGGCCCAGAGGCACTGTGACCTCATTATCCGTGGCAGCCAGCAGCGGGCCACTGAGCAGAGACCACAGGCCTGGGCCCACGCAGGTCATGGTCAGCAATGTCTGCTCAGCCTTTGTGTGGTACCGCGGGAGTTTGTGAGAGGTACAGGGCCAGGCCCCAGTCCACAGCCGTCCACAGGCCTGACCTGGAGATGGGACACTTCTAGGTGGCAGTGGCTGTTTGCTCCTCCTCCTGATGGGGACAGCTGCCCCCTGGTGGCAGCTGGGAGGGTCAAGCTTCACAGCTCCATATGTGGCTGTGACCAGTCCACTGGCCTGCTGGCAGTGGGGAGGGTCTTAGTCTCCACCTGCCAATAGCAGCGTGGGCCGTGGTCTCTCAGTCTCCACACTGTTGACATGGGGTGAGGGTGGGTGCAGCCCCCCCCTTGTGTGGCAAGCATTGCCGGATGTCCTTGGGGGTTAGCTGACCCCGGGTGGAATCCAGGCCTACAGACAGCCTCACTACACTGGGCTAAAGGGCAAGAGGGTTCCTAGAGCCACAACCTCCCCACAGGAGCCCCCCCTTACACCACCTCCCCACAGGAGCCCCCCTTACACCACCTCCCCACAGGAGGCCCCCCCTTACACCACCTCCCCACAGGAGGCCCCCCCTTACACCACCTCCCACGGGAGCCTCCCCTTACACAGCCTCCTGCATCCTGGCCTTCAAGCTGGGTTATTCATTATCTGTATGATGTTTTTCCAGTCCTGGGCACTGTCCCTGAGCCACTTTTACTCAAGGCTAGCACTCTACCACTTGAGCCACAGCGCCACTTCTGGTTTTTTCTGTGTATGTGGAACTGAGGAATCAAACCTGCCAGGCAAGCACTCTGCTGCCACATTCTTAGCCCTCCATGGGTTTTTAATAACACAAGTGTCAACTGCACGTATTCTCCTCACAACACACTGCAACACTCTCCTAAAGGAGAGGCGGGGTGTGAGGTCCCTGCTGCTGACCACAGGTGGGGCCTCCCCAGCTAATGTCCCCTGCTCTCCTCCTGCCTACCCTGGTCAAATCTTTCTCCTCATCTTCGTGCTAAACTGGTGGGCAGCCTGTGCCCTCTGGTGGTGAGATGAGTGGTAGATGCCCAGTGCCTAGACATTTTTTACTTTCAGTTTCCCTGCTGCTTTTCCTGTTCCTTGTGTATTTTGGGGGGTAGTTCTTAAATTTCCCCCTTTCCTCCTCTTCCTTCTCTGTTTTTACAATTAACTATTCTTTGTCTCTTTCTTTGGACCCAGATGTTTTCTCCTAGATTTGCTTACTTTTAAATTTTATTTAGAAGTTCTGTTCTGCAGAACATTTTTACTTTGATGTACATGAGTTGATCCTGTTTCCCCCCTTGCCTTTTTCAGAGTGGTGAAATGGGGATTTGCCACTTCTCTTATCTGTGTATTGACTGGGTGATGCTTTTGCTGCGGGGAGCTGTGCTCGGAGGCTGGCCAGTCTCTGACGGGACCCGGGCCCTGGAGTTGGCACCCCCTGGAATCAGGTGTTCTCCTCTTTAACCCTGTTGCTTGTTGTCTCCCAGGTTAGGGCTGTGGGCCCGCCTGTGTACAGATGGAAGGAACCGAGACCCGACGTCGGAGGCTGGAAAGCTGTGCCAGGCCAGAGGAGCCAGGACTGCCATCCTCTGTCAGCACCGGAAGACTGGCTGAGGAGTCAGATGTGCATGTGGGGGCTCCAGGGGGTCCCCAGCCACTGGGGGTGGAGCCCATCCAGGAGACTGCCTGGACCGTCGGCGTGCAGGTGACAGCGCCCTTCCTGTTTGCAGGCCTGGGGCTGGCATGGGCTGGCATGCTCCTGAACTACTTCCAGGTGAGTCACGGGGTCACGGGCCCTGGGCAGCACAGGAGAGCCACCTTGCCTCCGCCTTTCCTTTTAGTCATTGGTAGCAGAGAGGAACTCAGGTCAGGCCTAGCAAGACTTTCTTCTTTTTAAAAATAAATTTTGGGCTGAGAGCGTGGCCTAGTGGTAGAGTGCTTGCCTTCAAGTCCTCCGTACACATACACAGAAAATAAGCCAGAAGTGGCGCTGTGGCTCAAGTGGTAGAGCACTAGCCTTGAGGAAAAAAAACAAAACAAAAAACCTAGGACAGTGCCCAGGCCCTGAGTTCAAGCCTCGGGACTGGCACACAAAAAGAAAGAAAAAAATTATTACGTTATTATTATGTTATTTCTCCCCCTCCTCCTTCTCCTCCTCTTCCTCCTCCTCTTCCTCCTCCTCTTCCTCCTCCTCCCCTTCCTCCTCCTCTTCCTCCTCCTCCCCTTCCTCCTCCTCTTCCTCTTCCTCTTCCTCTTCCTCCTCCTCCTCTTCCTCCTCCTCTTCCTCCTCTTCCTCCTCTTCCTCCTCCTCCTCCTCTTCCTCCTCCTCCTCTTCCTCTTCCTCTTCCTCCTCCTCCTCCTCCTCTTCCTCCTCCTCCTCCTCTTCCTCCTCTTCCTCCTCTTCCTCCTCCTCCTCCTCTTCCTCCTCTTCCTCCTCCTCCTCTTCTTCCTCCTCCTCCTCCTCCTCCTCCTCCTCCTCCTCTTCTTCCTCCTCTTCCCCCTCCTCCTCCTCCTCCTCTTCTTGATGACCCCTTGTGTAGTCGATGACATGTTGTCCCCTCCTGAGGGTGGTTGTTTTTGGCAGCTCTGTGTCTGCTGGGCTGCTCTCACGTGGCCCCAGTGACCGGGGAACTAGATCACTGCATTGAAGTGACAGAGAGGAGGAGGTGTCACAGACTGTTGGCCCGAGGCAGCCTCTTCTCCTGTCCTCTGCTCTTAGAAACACCAGTGTTGATTTCTTCATATCTTTTAAAGACCCTGTCTCCCAAAGCAGTCATATTATGAGGACTTAATACTGTGAATTTGGGGTGACACCATTCACCAGCTTAAATAATGTTGCTAACCAATGAGAAGATGTGGTGCATGTCTGGGAAAGTCAGGGGGACAGAGTCTGTGTGGAGGGGACCTGGGTCAGCTCACTGAAGCCCTTCTGGTTTTCCCAGATGCAGAGCCGGCTCATTACCATGAGGACTCTCTTAAACCACCCTGCACATCCTTTTTCCTTTATGCCCATCCCTGGCTGGGCTTCTTTTACTTGTCATTTCTATAGCTCCTTTTATTTGTTCCTTTTCTCATTCAGACAGCTGTGAGCCAGAGGGCCCGGTGTACACTGGCCTGGCCTGTTCCGGGTGGCTCCTGGGGTGGGGAGAGGCAGACAGCAGTTGCCTGAGCCAACCTGTAGAAACCAAGCAGTGTGAATGGCGGGGGGAGGGGGAGGGGCCTGAGCAGCCATGGAGGGGCTGACTCTCCTTGGAGGGGAGGGCTTTGGAAAGGTGCCACCAGCTTCAGGGGCAGGGGGCCAGGTCTTCATTTGAACCGAGGGGTGTGGTCTATTGACTAAGCTCAGATAGAAAATAAAGGAGACCCCCACCCCCACTTACTTCAGCCTAATGAAGCTGACCTCTGAGGCCTGTGTCCTGGGAGCCCTCAGAACGCGCACCTGACTCGGAAGTGGGACTCTGGAAACTGCTCCTGGGAAATGTAGTTCTCATCTGCAGTTGACACACCAAATCCTTCTGCCACCCAAGAACGCAGTCCCTGCAAACCAGAGAGTAGAGTAGATAAGGGGTCCTGCACCCTGGGAACCTTAGGGTTCTGAGCCTTTGCCCTGCACTAGGGGAGCAGGGAATCCTCTCTGTGGGCGCGGCCCGTGCTCTGCAGGTACTCCGTCACTGGTGTGATGTACCACCCACACCAGATCACCCCCAGGGAACTGCGGGTGGATGGAAGCCCATCAGGAGCCAGGAGGCCATCTGACGCCTGACCCAGATTTTGCCTGCTGCCTTCCTCCCAGCTCAGGCTCTTTGAGATTTTCCACTGAGCTGCTGGACTATTTTTAAAGCTCCATTCCTGGGTTCTGCAGTGTAACCCAGAGAGCTGTGCACATGCTGTTCTGTACTGTCAGGGGAAATGATGTTTCTCATCTGGTTACAATTTATCTCATCATTCAAAAAGCAAAGAATTACAACCGTCAGAACACAAGGAAGTTTTGTTTTGTTTTGTTTTTTAAAGGTTACTTATAATCCTACCCATAAAATGTAACCACTTTTTTGGCATTTGGGTTTATGTTCTTCTGAACATTATTCAGTGTATGTCTGTCATTCAGTTTCATTAATTTATTTAGTGTGCGGTTTCTGGGGCTTGGATTTGGGCCTGGGTACTGTCCCTTAACCATTTCACCCAAGACTGACCCTCGATCACTTGAGCCACAGTTCTGCTTCTGGCTTTTTGGTGGTTAATGGGAGATAGGCGTCTCATGGACTTTGCTGTTTGGGCTGGCTTCACACCATGATTCTCAGATCTCAGCCTCCTGAGTAGCTGGGATTAAAGACATGAGCCATTGGCTAGCTCCATTTTTGTTTTTTTATGGTCAGTTGTGGAGCTTGAACTCTGGGCCTGGGCGCTGTCCCTGAGCTCTTCAGCTCAAGGTAAGTGCTCCACCAGTAAGCCACAGTCCCACTTACTGTTTTCTGGTGGTTAATTGGAGATAAGAGTCTGAAGGTCTTTTGTGCCCAGGCTGGCTTTGAACCTTGATCCTCAGAACTCAGCTAGGATTACAGGCCTGAGCCACCCGTGCCAAGCTGCTCATTCAGTTTTAAGAACAAGTGTGATGAGCATTTTGTGATGAACAGACACCTTGTTCTGTAGAAGATTACATCTTTGTTGCTTATTTCCATGTGACCAGGATGGTGAGAGGGCTCTGGGCGCCTGCTGCGGGTGTGATATTAGCTTCTGTGGTAGCCACATCCTGAGGGGTAGCCACCTGGTAGGAGTGGTGACAGTAGAGGAGACAGTAGAGGTGGCATCTCAGCATATGGGAGGCCTCGGCCTGCAGGCTTGTGTCTTAATCCAGCCTGTGTCCGCACTCTGGGTGTGTTCTTGACATTGTTCTCAGAACGTCGCTTTGTTTTCTACTGCTTTGAATTCATGTTTGAACAAACTGGTACAAACTATGGCTTCCCTGCAGGGGACAGGGGAGGAGGGTGGAGGACGAGCTGGACAGAGGCAGGGTGGAGAGGGCCCCCCAGGAGGCGGGTTGCAGCCCGGCTGCCGCGGACCCTCTTGGAGCCTTCATCTTCTCATGTGCAAGGGTTCCGTGCTGCTCCTGTGATCTCCGAGGACAGTTTTGAGAGGCCAGGGAAAGCCAGCCTGCCCGCTGCCCATGCAGGGCTGTGGTGGGGGTAGTGGGCTGGGAGGGGCAGACAGTAGGCATGGGAGGGCTGAGGGGTGGTCTGGGTGGTGAGGCTCAGGTCAGCATTTCTGGTTCAGGGTTGGCAGCAGGGTGAGGGTGTGACCTTTCTAGCTGGAGAAAATGGCCACAAGGCCCTGACATGCATCGAGGTGACCGTCGTGGCTGTGACTCCCTGTGCTTGAAGGGAGCCTGGGAGGGTCACTGCAACTGAGGGCTCTCCATCTCTGCCAGGGCAATGCCAGCCAAGCCGAGGTGCATGTGCAGAGGGAGGCAGCGGAGCTCCGCGTGAAAGCTCGCCAGGGCCAGCTCACGTGGGCTCCACCTTGGCTCAGCCCCAGGGGGCGTGGGCCGGGCTGCTGGACGCTGTCAAGGCCGCTGCAGAGGGGCAGCTGGGGGAGGGCCAGGCCTGCCAGCCTGTCTCTGAGGGGCGTGGACAGCGGAGCCCATGGCCTCAGAGTGAGACTCGGAGCCACTCTGGCCTTTGTTCCTCGCTGATTTGCTCTGGCCTCGGCCGAGGGGCAGCGGGGGTTCTTCACAGGTGCAGGGCACCTGCAGCTTCCTGGGACGCTTCCTTCAGCGTGCCCTTGTGGGCGGGGACGCGAGGCCGGGACTGTGTCACCCCTGAGATGCGGCGGCCAGCCTGACAATGGTGGTCACGCAGCTGAACCTGGAGTTCCGCTTCCAGGGCAAGAAACTGCGGGGCTTCAGCTGTGAGCTCACCCGGTCCCCCCTGGGCATCCTCCCGGAGACCTTCTCCACCACAGCGTGCCAGGTCGCCCTGCCCATCCTGCTGTCCGGCCTGGGGGTGGTGGCCGCCGGTCTGGTCATGAACGCTGTCCAAGTGCGTACCAGAGCCCGAGGGGCGGGGGTCGCTGGCTTGTCTGCGTGAGTGTTGAGGCCTGAGAGGTGGCAGGGGTCACCAGCTTGTCTGCGTGGGTACAGAGCCTGAGAGGGGGCGGCGGGGGTCGCTGGCTTGTCTGTGTGGGTACAGAGCCTGAGAGGGGGCGGTGGTCACCTGCTTGTCTGTGTGGGTGCAGAGCCTGAGAGGGGGTGGCGGGGGTCACCGGCTTGTCTGCGTGGTTGCAGAGCCTGAGAGGGGGCAGCAGGTGTCGCCAGCTTGTCTGCGTGGGTACAGAGGCCTGAGCCGGGGTGGTGGGGGTCGCCGGCTTGTCTGCGTGAGTGTTGAGGCCTAAGAGGTGGCACGGGTCACCAGCTTGTCTGCGTGGGTACTGAGCCTGAGAGGGGGCGGTGGTCACCTGCTTGTCTGTGTGGGTGCAGAGCCTGAGAGGGGGCGGTGGTGGTCGCCGGCTTGTCTGCGTGAGTGTTGAGGCCTGAGAGGGGGTGGTGGTGGTCACCTGCTTGTCTGCATGGGTGCAGAGCCTGAGAGGGGGTGGCGGGGGTCACCGGCTTGTCTGCGTGGGTACAGAGGCCTGAGCGGGGGCGGTGGTGGTCGCTGGCTTGTCTGCGTGGGTACAGAGGCCTGAGCGGGGGCGGTGGTGGTCGCCGGCTTGTCTGCGTGAGTGTTGAGGCCTGAGAGGGGGCAGTGGGTGGCAGAGAGGCCGTGCCCTCTGATGCTGCTGGGCGTCATACCATGAGCACAAGCGCCCTCTATCTGGGGCAGCAGCTCTGAGCTGGACTCTGAGTGTCAGTGGGGCTGGCAGAAGCGTCTGGCACCTCTGTGTCTGAGCCACGAGCCATACAGACTGTGATGAACCTGCCAGAGGCGCTCCAAGCAGACGCCAGCCCTGGAGAGTTCCGGCTTGTTGGTCAAGGTCTGCCATTGAGTAGAGCAGGTCTTTATTGCTGGTTCTGGGGCTTGAACTCAGGGCCTGGGCACCATCTCGGATCTTTTTTCCTCAAGGCTAGTACTCTACCATTCCAGCCACAGCACCATTTTTGGCCTTTTTAGGAGGTTCTTGGAGCTAAGAGTCTCCCCAGACCAGGATGATTTTAAATCTGGATCCTGATCTCAGCTTCCTGAGTAGTTAGGATTACACATGTAAGCTAGAGTGGGCCTTTAGTCCCTGTCTGCCTTGGTTCCCCTTTCTGTAAGTCAGGGATAGTGCAGGCCCTCACCCCTCACCGCTGGGAGGAGCAGGTGGAGGAGGACAAGGCCGGAGCCCAGCTTGGGGCCCCGGCAGACGGGAGGGTGGCCATTCCCAGCTGGTGAGGCCCTGGTCCAGAGCCAGTCTTTGTCCTGAGCCTGGTGTTGCCTGCAGCACTGGTGTGGGGTGCTCAGGACAGGGAGGAGAAGGTGTGGTGAGCTGATATCCCCCCATTGGCACTGGCTGTCCTCCAGCGCACATGAGCGGGGACATGTGGGATTATGTGGCTGTGCCCTGTATGACCGCTTTTGCTCACCTTTTTCTTGTATTTTATGGTTAGGGTGATGTCTAGAGGGATTTCAGGCCTGGGCACCATCTCTCAGGTTCTGTGCTCAAGTCTAGTGCTCTCCCACATTGAGCCACAGCTCCACTTACAGTTTCCTGGTGGTTAATTGGAGATCAGGATCTCACAGGCTTTAGTGCCTGGGCTGGCTTTGAACCTGGATCCTTAGGTCTCAAACTCCTGAGTAGCTGGGCTGACAGGCGTGAGCCACCACACCCAGCCTGTGGTCATCCTATGATCTCATGGCCAGACTCATGGTGCAGTCACCTACCAGCCCAGAGCAGAGCCCACCGCAAGCCAGGTTCACTCCAGGCCTGGATGCTGGGCGGCCTTGATTGACAGACATGGCCCCGGGGGGTGGGTGTGTTGGTGGTGCGGCCGCTGTGCAGAAGTAATAAGGCCATGGAAAGGCTGTGGATGAGGGACTGGGTGGCCAAGGAGGAGCCCATCGTGGAGGCCCTGACAGCTTGGGGAGAGGCCGCACAGAGGCCAGAGGTGTGTTACCCCATCTAGAGGGGACAGGCTGTTAGAAGAGCATCTGCGCTCCCCGCCTGGCCTGGGGGTGGGGGTGGGGAGACTGTGGACTCCAGCCAGCACAGCACTGAGCAAGTCCCTGTCCTGGGTGGGGGGGGGCGGGGGACAAAGTGCAGAAAAGGAGTTTGTTCCCACATTGGCTGGTGCCTGCTTGGCCTTGAGTAGAAGGCCAGGCCCAGGAGGAGGACACTGCCGGGCAGAGAAGTTCAGGCCAAGCCAGCTTACTGCACCCTGCAGAGTGCACGTCCAATGGTGTCACAGCCTGTTCCGAGCAGGCCATGCGCACGGCTGATAGGGCAGCTCAGGCAGGAGAGGCCAGATGCCCAGGGAAGACAGGGGGGCGGGAGCCCAGCTGATAAGGGTGGCCCCAGATGACGCTGACATTGCTTTCTGGGGATGTTTCTAGAGGGAGAAGCTGGGACCAGGCTTGGTAGAGCTGGGTCTGTGCTGTGTCTTGCAGCCCTGCAGTGAGGGAGGACTGAGGAGAGGCCTTGAGCACGGCAAACAGCAGCTTTGTCCCGGGGTCAGGGAGGAAGGGGCTTCTTCCTTTTACATTTTTGTCTTTAAAAATCATTTTATAATATAAATTTTTATTGTTATTATGAAAGTGGTATATGGAGGAGTCACAGTACAAAAGCCAGGTAATGAGTGCGTTTCTTTCTGGACGGTGTTACCCCTTCCCTTGGTCTCTCCTAGCTTCCCCTCCTGTTCCCACCACAAACCATATAGTTCATGTGCAGCACGGAGTGTCACCGCTGCATTTGTCCAGTTTTTTGTCCCTCCATTTCTGGGCCTCCTCCTACCCTCCCTTTTTTATGTTTAAGGGCTAATGTCTTTATTAGAAAGCATTCAAATACATCAATGGATTGATCCAAAAGCTAAAACATAATTTCTAAAAGGGTATACAGTCGGTAAGTATGGAGGAAATGTTTAAAGTCAATAGTAATAAAAGTAATGCTAGTTAAGGCCATATTTTACTTGTACATCATCAGCCAAAAAAAGGGGGGGGGAGGAATATTACCTGTGGCGTAACCCTTTGTTTTGCCGCTCTCCTCCAGGCCTGAAGTCAGCCCTGGCTGTTGGAGGTGGCTCTGGGCGTCCCTGGGGGCCTCATGGCTCTGGACACCTCCACACAGCTCTAGTCCAGGGACGGGGCCAGAAGACTGCCCGGGCCCCCTCCTCCCCCTCCCCCTGGAAAGCAGGCATCTGCCTGCAGGCAGATTCCAAACCCAGAGAAGCTTATTGTGAGGGACCAATAAAATAAAACCCTCTGATCAGATGCAGTTCTCAAAACTGATGGTAAAACACAGTCTAATTGCATGTTAAACAAATTGTTTTTTAACTCTGCAAGCAAGGTTTTTTCTCCCAATTTTTTTTAAACATGCATCTCTTGGAGTGTGGGGGGTTCTTTTCTTTTGTTTATTATCATATTTGATAGGCAATTTCTTCTCTCTTTTGGAAACTTGAGGGCACAGTGAGGCGACTACTTAGGCCGCCTGCAGCCCGGCGGACCCAGGCCACGCAGTTTGTGGGGAAATCCCCGACTTGGAAGTGACAGCTTGGCTAGCCTGGCCCAGCCTGGATTCCCCTGCTCCCTCAGGCCAGGGCCGGGGCGGCTCTGCCAACTCTGCCCTCTCTTCCAGCACTGGCCAGTGTTTGTGGAGGTTAAGGACCTTTTGACGTTGGTGCCGCCCCTGGTGGGCCTGAAGGGGAACCTGGAGATGACACTGGCGTCACGACTCTCCACCGCGGTAAGTTGACACCTGGACACCCCAGGGGCCCCTGTGGCCTCTTCTCGGTGGCACTCACTCTCCAGTGGGTGTGTGGCTTTGTTATCTCGTGGTACTCTCCCTTGTCCCCTGAGTCCCGCTTTCCACGGCCAGACTAGACTTCAGGTGAGGAGCCAGCCCTGGGCTCCCCCGACCTCCATTTCCCTGTAGTCCAGACAGCTGGTTCTGCATATCCACACCCCACAATCTCCTAGACCCTGCCGTGCCCCCCTGCATGCACCACCAAGGCCCAGACGCCAGTGTAGGCCCAGGCATGACCCTGTCACAGGACAAGAAGGGTCTGAACCACCCAGGTCCAGAGAGTGGCTTACCCAGCATGCTCTGTTCTCCAGACTGGCTGGTCCTGGTCCCAAGAGCCAGGAGTTCCTGTCTGTGACCTCTCCCGGGGGGCCGAGTCCCTTCCTGCTAACACACAGTAGGACTCCCTTTCTGAGGTCCATTTTCTGCCCTGCTTGGGCAGAAGACTGGCAGGAGAGGTAGGCTAGAGCAGGTGGTACACAGAGGGCTGGGAAGGGGCCCACTGGAGAGGAGTGCCGGGGGCTGTGAACAGCCCCAGAGACAGCCAGGACCTGGCTCCCAGCATCCCCTTAGTGGGTGTGGATTCACAAACGCTTCCCCATTCTGTAGATTAACTTCTTACTCTCGATCTTATCCCTTGATGCATAGAAACAGGTGCATCTTCAGATTGTTCAGTTTATCTCTTTCTACGTTTTTTGCATTACATTTGTAGGTTGCTTTGAGAAGTTCTGGCATATAGTTATTAAGTTGGCTTGTGTTTTCTGTAACTTCTTTTTTTTGTCAGTTATGGGACTTGAACTCTGGGCCTGGGTGCTGTTCCTGAGCTCTTCAGCTCAAGGTTACTGCCCTATCCCTTGAGCCACAGCACCACTTCTGCTTTTCTGGTGATTAATTAGGGAAAAGAGTCTCACAGACTTTAGTGTCTGGGCTGGCTTTGAACTTGATCCTCAGACCTCAGCCTCCTGAGTAGCTAGGATGACGGGCGTGAGCCACTGTGTCCGGCTTTAACTTCTTTTCAGCATTGTGTGTGTGTGCACATCTCTTGCTTCCTGCAGTTACCTCACAAATACCTTACCTTCTTGATGCCATCACTGTGGGGTTTCCCTAATTCCCTCTGAGCTGCCCATTGTTAATGGACAGTGATCCTGCCAGTCAACTGAGACAATTGATTCTGCGTCCTGCAACTTGAATCCTGAATTGTGAATTCTCATGGGTTTTGTGTGTGTGGCCTGTGAGGTTTTCATCGCGTAAGATTGTGCTAGCTGCATGCAGGTAACTGTTTCCTCCTGTTCTGAATAGCCTTCTTTTTTTCCCCAGCCAGGGCTTCGGGTGCCCTGTTGGGTAGGAGTGTGGAGAGCAGACATGTGTGTCTTCCTGTGGTGTTAGCTCTCCCTGATGGAAAGAGCCGCCATCTGTTGCTAGTTGCTGGGGGTCATCCTGAAAGGGATGGAGTTTTGTCACATGCCTTTCCTGCAGTGGAGATGGTCACTTGGTTTAGATTATCCATTCTAAAAGGCATGTGATGTTGTTTCTTGGGTGTGAAACTTGTATTCCAAGAATAAGTTCTGAGAGGTAGAGGGGTGTAGTGTTTCCATATACTATGGCGTCAATCTGCTGGTATTTTGTAGAAGATTTGTTTTTCATAATGCTAATTAGTGACCCTGGGCCTATCATTTTGTTCTCTGTCTCTCTCTGTGTCTCGCTCTCTTTCTGTCTCTCTGTCTGTCTGTCTGTCTGTCTTTCCCTCCCTCCCTCCCTCTCGCCCTCTCTCTCTTTTATTCTGCCAGTCGTGGGGCCTGAACTCAGGGCCTGGACACTGTCCTTGGGCTTTTCTCAAGGCTAGCACTCTACCATTTGACCCACAGCACCACTTCTGGCCTTTTCTGTGTATGTAGTACTGAGGAATTGATCCCAGGTCTTTGTTCATGCTGGGCAAGCATTCTACCAATAAGCCAAACTCCTGGTCCTGATTTTATTTTATTTTTTACAGTGTCTTCTGGAATGATTTGGAAATGTACCTCGCTCATGGGGTTTTTAGAGGAATTGGAGAAGATTGGTGCTAATTCCTTTGTAAAGTCTAATAGTTCACCAGTTAAGCCTTCTTAGTCCTGAGTTTTCTTTATTGGGAAGCTTTTGATTATTGATTATAGGTGTAGATTTCCTATTTTTTGTAATTCAGTGCTGGTTGTACGTTTCAAGGAATTAATTCTGAGTTAGGTTGTTCAGTGTTTTGACATATATCTCCTATCTGTAGATTTGGTAGTAGTGTTTATATTTGAACTTCCAAGTATGGATTTTGTGAGTCTTCTCTCTCTCTGTTTTTTTTTTTTTGTCCAGTCCTGGGCTTGGGACTCAGGGCCTGAGCACTGTCCTTGGGTTTTCTCAAGGCTAGAGCTCTACCACTTGAGCCTCAGCACCACTTCTGGCCTTTTCTATGTATATGGTACCAAGGAATCGAACCCGGTCTTCATGCATGCTAGGCAAGCACTCTACCACTAGGCCAAACTCCCGGCCCCAGTCTTCTCTTTTTGTGTGTATGTGTGTGTTGTAAGTTAGTTTAGCTGAAGGTTTGTGAATTGTTTTAATCTTTTTAAAGAACCGACTCTTTGTTTCATTGATTTTTCTCTGCTGTCTTCTCTTTATTAATTCCTTCTCTTAGTTTTGTGTTAATTGTTATTTTTTCTGGTTTCTGAAGGTATAACTTTTACTTGGTTGATTTCAGGTTCTACTTTGTACTTTTCTTTTTCTTTTCTTTTCTTTTCTTTTTTTTTTTTTTGCTGCTGCAGGGCCTTGAACTCTGGGTACTGTCCCTCATCTCCTTTTGTTCAAAGCTAGCACTCTACCACTTGGCCTACAGCACTGCTTCTGTCTTTTCTGTGATTAACTGGAGATAAGAGTCTCCTGGACTTTCTTGCCTTTGCTGGCTTTGAGCTGTGGTCCTCAGCTCTCAGCTTCCTGAGTAGTTAGGATTACAGGTATGAGTCTCTGGTACCTGGCTTTTCTGTTGTTTGTTTGTTTTTTTTTAAGTAATTGTCTGCATGTATAGATTCCCCTAATTCTAAAATCTTGCATTTCCTCGACTCTTTTAAGCTTTTGGTATATTGTGTTTTGCCTGAGATATGGTTCTCACTTCCCTGGGATTACTTCCTTAAATTCATTGGTTTGGCTGGGAGTTTGGCCTAGTGGTAGAGTGCTTGCCTAGCATGCATGAAGACCTGGGTTCGATTCCTCGGTACCACATACATAGAAAAAAGCTGGAAGTGGTGCTGAGGCTCAAGTGGTAGAGCTCTAGCCTTGAGAAAGTCCAAGGACAGTGCTCAGGCCCTGAGCTCAAACCCAGGAATGGCAAAAAAAAAAAAAAAAATCATTGGTTCATCAGGGATACAGATGTCTGATTTCTACATGTTTGAAGACTCCCTTTTGACCTTCTACTGTCGGTTTCTAATTCCACTCTCTTGTAATTGATGCCTCTTTGTGGCCTAATCCAACTCTTCTCTGGAAGACATGCGTGTTCTTCTTTGTTCTGTTTATATCCAGTAGTTCCCACAGTCCCGGGCCACTCCATCCACTGCCTGACCATGGGCATTCAAGTCCCCAGCTACAGCTGTAAACTGCTTTGTTCAGTCTTCCGCTTGTTCCACGTCTGTCCACGTGGTTGGGTGGGTGCGGTGTGGATGGGCATTGCTCCACGTCTGTCCGTGTGGTTGGATGGTGGTGTTGGCGGAATGGTATTTCTTAGTCTCTCCCAGAGGACTGCCCGTCGCTCTGGGTTCCGTCAGACATTCTCTGTCCCCTAGGCCAACACTGGACAAATCGATGACCCCCGGGAGAGACGCAGAGTTATCAGCAGCAACCTCGCCCTGGTGCAGGTCAGTCTCTGTTTCCTTATTTTGTCAGATGGACACCCCTCCTCCTCCCTGGACCTGCAGCAGGCATGGCATGGGTGGGAGAGAAGGCCACACGCCTTGTCCTGCACTCCAAACTGAGCTTCAAGGGTGGGTCTGCCAGCCATCTGTCCGCCAGACTGTATTCCCACGGCAGCTAGAGGCCTGCCCCGCTTTGGACACCACAGCCTCCTCCTGCGGGAGACGCCTGCCTTGGGGTCCACAGCCTTTCTCCATCCCCCAGCCCCTCAGGGCTTCATCCCAAGCCAAGTCCTTGAAGGGCGCTCCGTGCGGGTGGCCTTGCCGTCAGCACCTGAGGGTGCAGGCCCGGCTCACCCCGTTCCTCCAGCTGACACACTTGGATTTTGCCTTATTTAATCTCTGCGAGGGTTTGGGGCCGGGGGCTTCCTTGCTGGACTGCCCTGGGACCTGCCTCTGCCTCTGCCTGCCCTTTCTCAGCCTGTGTGCCCTGCAGCGTGCTGTGGTTGGGGCAGAGCAGCAGCAGAGGCCCGGGTTGGGGCGTGGTGCTGTGGGGTGCTGGCCTGCGGTGGTCCCAGCACTGCGGGCCCGGCTGTACAATTCAAGCCAGCCTGGGCGGCGTGGCATGGCCCAGAATCACAGATCAAACAAGAAGGGCAGGCGGAGATGGACTGGGCATCAGGTCGCTCGGCATGCCCCTGAAGGGTGCTGTGGGACCAGGTTACTGCGCCTTCTGCCATGAGGACCCACCGTGGACACCTCCAAAATCCGGCCGCAGAGCCCACACATGCCGTCACCCCGTCCATCCAACCCTGAGATGGATCCCCCAGCTGCTGCCCCCCTCCAGCCCACTCCCCAGCACTGGGACTCTTCCCCAGCTGCTCCCAGCACACCGCGTGTCCTCTGTCCCTCTGCTGCCTGCCCAGGGCGCACTCCAAGGCCCCCCAGGGCTGAGCCCCAGCTGTCATAGGAGCAGCCATTTCCACAGGCGTCCACAGAGGGGGCCTCTGCACCAGGCCCATGCCCTGGCTGGCAGCCCGCTGAGCTCTCCTGACGGGCCACTCTGGAAGTGCCACATGCCCTTGCTGTGGGCACACTCCAGGCCGTGCCACGTGTGTGTTCATGTCACTGAGTCTGGGCTACTATTGCTGAAGCTGCGGGCACACTATAGGGTGGAGGGTGGAGGCAGTGGTGAGGGACAAGCGCCCCCAGATGAGTGAGGCAGGCAGGGGGTCCTGCTCCTCACGTGTCTGATTGATTGATTGACTGACTGACTGACTGACTGGTCCCCGCAGGTGCAGGCCACCGTCGTGGGGCTCCTGGCGGCCGTGGCCGCCTTGCTGCTGGGCACCGTGTCTCGGGAGGAGCTGGACCTGGCCAAGGCGGCCTTGCTGTGTGCAAGCAGCGCCGTCACCGCCTTCCTCGCCGCCTTGGCCCTAGGTGAGCCCAGGGCTCCTGTGCCCAGAGGCGCCTGTGGTGGGCGGGGAGCGCTGGCCCGGCCATGGCAAGGGGTCCCCGGATTCCTTCCTCCTGCTTCCAGGGGGCTGAGGCCCTCCTCCCACACACCCCAGAAGACGCAGGGCGCAGACGGCCCCGGGACAGTGGCTCTTGGACAGAACCGGGAGGGACTGTAGTTGTTTTGACTTGTTTCTTCATTTGTGTACATTTGTGGCAGCGTAAAACTTGAGCTCAGGCTCTAATCATCATCCCTGAGATTTTCACTCCTGAACCACAGCTCCTTTTCAGGTTTTTGGTTAATTGGAGATGACAGTCTCAAGGACTTGCCTGCCCAGGATGGCTTGAAACTGTAGTCTTCAGATCCCAGCCTCCTGAGTAGGTGGGGTTACAGGTGTGGGCTGCAGCTCCTGCGACTTGTGGAGAGAGAGAGAGAGAGAGTGTGTGTGTGTGTGTGTGTGTGTGTGTGTGTGTGTGGATGTACATGGATGCATGGAGGGATGCATGGATGCCAGTCCTGGGCTTGAACTCTGGGCCTGGGTGTTGTCCCTGGCTTCTTTTGCCCGAGGCTACCACTCGACCACTTGAGCCACAGAGCCACTTCCAGCTTTTTGAGTAGTTTATCGTTAAGGGTCTCAAGGACTTGCCTGCCTAGGTTGGCTTTGAACTGTGACCCTCAGATCCCAGCCTCCTGATAGCTGGGGTTAGAGGCCTAAGCGGCCACCACCCAGTGACTCGCTTATTGTGTGTGTGTGGCTGGGCAGGCGGGAGCACAGTGCAGCACATCTTCTTAAAGAGCCCAGTGTGTTTCTTCACCACACCCAGCAGGGGCGGGGTGGTGGGGCCCGAGGCCTGCGCCATCCATTGGGAGGCCTCGAGTAGGCTGGGGGTCTTAGGGCTTCCTGCCAGACCTCTGAGCCACACCCTGTCCCCTGTCATACGCCTGTCGCTGCCTGCCCCGGGCAGCCACACACTGATGGTCAGAGTGCATTGACAGCGCGCAGGCCCTGAGATGAGGCCCTCCAGGGCCAAGCTGGGCCTCTGCTCTGTGGTGCCATCCAGAGGCCTCTGGCCCCGGGCCGACCCTCGTCTGTGGCCGTGAGCTCCCTCCTCATGGCAGCAGGTGACCGTGGTACCTCCCCCCTGGTCTGGGCTGAGTGATAACACAGATCACACAGTTGACTCAGGCCTCCAGGATGGCCAGGACACGAGTGAGCGTGGGACAATCTACTGTGCATCTGGGCGAGGTAGATAGAGCCCATTTACAAACAGCTGTTCCATGCCAGGGCCCCTGGGCCCCGCCCCAGCCTCCTCCTTCCTTTGCAGGTCTGCTCATGGTCTGCATTGTGGTTGGTGCTCACCAGGCCCCGCCCCCAGGCCCCGCCCCCAGGCCCCGCCCCAGCCTCCTCCTTCCTTTGCAGGTCTGCTCATGGTCTGCATTGTGGTTGGCGCTCGCAGGCTGGGGGTCAACCCGGACAACATCGCCACGCCCATTGCGGCAAGCCTGGGCGACCTCATCACCCTGTCCATTCTGGCCTGGGTCAGCAGCTTCCTGTACCAGCACAGAGGTAGGAGGGGCGTCCAGCACTGACAGTCCCACCCTGCGAAGCCAGATTAGAGAAGAGCGTTGCTCCGGTGTGGACACGGTTGCCAGACTCTGCTCTGGGGTGGAGGTGGGCAGGGGGGCTGTGGAGGGCCTGAGGCTGCTCTGGCCATCACTTGTGCCCTGAAAGGGTGAGGCCAGCAGGAGCAGAGGCCACTGGCCTAGCCAAGGGAATGTTCTCAAAGCTCTCCTTCACCCACGGGAATCCTGGTCCAGCCAGGTACCTGCCCACTCCTGACCCAGCTCCAGACCAGCTCCCTGCACTGTGTCACCAGAGAGCGTCTCGAGGTTTGCACAAGTGACAGTGACAGCTCAGAAACGAGAACCGATAGCCTAACTTTGTACTTCCACCAAGCTGCGTTAACATGAGCAGATATGCACATGAATCAACTAACTGTATTTGGTTGTAAAATGAGTAAGAACTCTGAGACCCTCTCTCCACCCTCCACCAGCATTATGACCTGGGGTTTAGTCTGTCCCCCATGTCCAGTCTGTCTCTCCTGTGAGTCGGTGAAGTTTGCGGTGCTCGTGGTGTCAGGGGTCTTGACCTGAGCCCCACAGCTGAGAGGCACTGGCTGCCCACTTGAGCCCTGCGCGTAGGATCTGCGCATGCTTCATGCTGGCAGGAATACAAGGTGGGGTCTCGGGCCCTGTGAACACTTGCGATGAATGTAGACGGATGTCTGGAGAGTCACCAACACCACGTCTGTGACATGGAAGTGAGGGGTGAGGGGACTGTGGTCGGAAGGCCTCCTGGAACAGCAAGGACGGAAGGGTGACCTCTGCCCTACACCGTCCGTGCCGAGCCAGCCGTGCCACGTGAACCACGGGTGTCCTTTCTGTCCTAGACACCTGGTACCTGACGCTGCTGGCCTGTGCGGGCCTCGTGGCGCTGACCCCGCTCTGGGTGGTCATTGCCAGGCAGAGCCCGCCGGTCGTGAAGGTCCTGAAGTGTGGCTGGGTCCCCATCGTGCTGGCCATGGTCATCAGCAGGTCAGTGCCGGGTGGACACGGCAGCGGACGCCACGACTCCGATGCCTACCCTTCACTCTCCTCTGCCTCTCAGCCCAAACCCAAGGCCTGATTCACTGCCCGGGACACACCAAGGCAGTGGGTGCGGGGAGGGAGGAGGCCGGGTCTGGAGGGGGGGAGCAGGGAGAGGGGGCCAGGTCTGGAGAGGGGAGGGGGCAGGGAGGCAGGGTTTGGAGGGGGGAGCGAGGTGGGGAGGCTGGGTCTGGAGGGGGGGAACAGGGAGAGGGGGCCAGGTCTGGAGGGGGGAGCAGGGAGAGGGGGCCAGGTCTGGAGAGGGGAGGGGGCAGGGAGGCGGGGTCTGGAGGGGGGAGCGAGGTGGGGAGGCCAGGTCTGGAGGGGGGGAACAGGGAGAGGGGGCTAGGTCTGGAGGGGGGAGCAGGGAGGGGAGGCCGGGTCTGGAGAGGGGAGCGGGGCAGGGAGGCCGGGTCTGGAGCGGGGAGGGGGGAGGACAGGTCGAATCTGCAGCGGGGAGTGGGGGGCCAGGTCTGCAGGGAGGGAGTGGGGGGCATCTGGAGGGGGAGGGGGAAGCCGTCTGGAGGGAGGGCAATCTGGAGCCTGGAACTGCCCCCAACACGGTGGTAGGGCTTTCAGAGCCGGTGCTGGACCAGAACTCCCTGTGGCCGCTGTGTGCATGGCCGCCGCCGTGGTGGCCCAGAGGCCTGTTTCCAGCGGGGTTGGCTGTGTGCCTCCACCCTGCCTGCTGGACCCTGGACGGGGCCTCTCCAGCCCTTCCAGCACGTCTGTCCTAAACCTCAGAAGAGACAGCGTGAGGCCCAGACACCATTGCTTCTAGAGGGTCATTGCTTCTAGGGTGCCAGCGGGGCTACTTTCTCTAGGTTAGGCAGAGGGTGGGTAAGGCTTTGCTGAGCTCCCGGGGAGCTGGTGAGGCGGAGCAGGGTCTGAATGTCACCCCAGCCAGTTAGGGCGCCAGGTAGGACAGCCCAGCCGGGACCGAGTGGGTTGCTGTCATCCCCAAGACTCAGGATGGAGATGCACTGTCTTGCAGTGTTGGCGGGCTCATCCTGAGCATCACCGCATCCAAGCAGCAGTACAGAGGCATGGCTGTGTTCACGCCCGTCATGTGCGGTGAGTGTGTGGGGCTGTGTTCACGCCTGTCGTGTGTGGTGAGTGTGCGGGCCCACGGCTGTGGGTGGGCAGGTGGCAGGCCTTGAGGGCTGCCGGCGCGTTCTCCTCAGGTGAAGGGGTCTTGGGGAGGAAGGCTGGCCTCCGCTCACCAGGGCTGCCAGGGTAGGAGCTTTGGTGACAGCTGAGTGGCGTTCCCTCTGGCTCTGCGGTGCATTCTGGCCTGGCCCGGGCGCTGGGGCTCTAGGCCCCTCCCACTTGTTTTCTTCGCTAGACACTGGTGACCGTAAAGCTCAGGCCTTTACACCTAAAAATCTGGGTTCTGTCTTCTCAAAGACGAAGGCCTGGGCTGGGCGCGGTGGCACACTCCTGTCACCCCAGCTACTCGGGAGGCTGAGCTCTGAGGATCACGGTTCACAGCCAGCCCTGAACCGGGCACTGAAGTCATGAGACTCTCATCTCCAACGAATCTCTAGAAAACCAGAAGTGGGGCTGTGGCTCAAGGGGTAGGGTGGCAGCCTTGAGTTGAAGGGCTCAGGGACAGCACCCAGGCCCAGAGCTGAAGCCCCATGACCAACTTAATGATGAAAACTAAGACCCGAGTCTGAGTTTCAGTAGTAGGCTTCCTTGTTGCGCCTGCTTCCACAGCGGGGTCTGGTCTGGGCCACTCTCCTCTGGCTGGGATAATAGGTCTGTGCCAACAGACCCGCCGCCTACTGGCTGAGATGGGGTTTTGTGGATTGTTTGCCCAGGCTGGTCTTGAACCACAGTCCTCCCAGTCTCTGGAGTTGCAGGAGTGAGTCATAGTGCCCAGACCTGAAGCCCTGTTAACCATCCACTCTCCCCTCCCCTCCCCTCGACTCCCTCCTCCCTCCCTCTCTTCACCACCAGCCGCCAACCAGCATGTGGGAGGACCAGCTTGCCTGTCCCGCTTCCCTCCCGGAAGGTCTGGCGGCCCAGGCTGGACCTCACCCTACCTGGGAGAAAGCAGTAAAAACATCAAATCCTGAACTGACCACTGAGGGCTTCCTGGAGGAAGTGGCTCTGCAAGAGAGGACAGAGCCCGAGCCTGCGGTGAACCCCTTGCTTTCCTCCTCACAGGAGTTGGTGGCAACCTGGTGGCTATCCAGACCAGCCGGGCCTCCACCTTCCTGCACATCTGGAGCACCCCCGGTGTCCTCCCCCCCCAGATGAGGACCTTCTGGCCCAACCCCTGCTCCACCTTCTGTACCTCAGGTGGGTCTTCTGCAGGCCACAGGGCCAGTTTCTAGCAGATGAGAAGTCGGTGTTTGAGGCACCTCCAGGGTCCCAGCCCCTCCTCTGACTTTCCACTCTGCCTCCCTTCTTCTATCTACCCTTCATCTATCTGTCCATCCATCCGTTCATTCATCTGTCATCTCTCCACTCCTCCCTCCATCCATCCATCCATCCATCCATTCATTCATCTGTCATCTCTCCACTCATCCCTCCATCCATCCACTCATCCATCCATCCATTCACTCATCTGTCATCTCTCCACTCATCCCTCCATCCATCCATCCACTCATCCATCCATCCGTTCACTCATCTGTCATCTCTCCACTCATCCTTCCCTCCATCCATCCATCCATCCATTCATTCATCTGTCATCTCTCCACTCATCCCTCCATCCATCCACTCATCCATCCATCCATCCAACTCATCCATCATCCATCTACTTATCCATCCATCCACTGTCGTCTATCCCCTTGTCCATCCATCCATCCATCTATCCACATCTTTCCACTCATGTATCCATTCATCCGTCCTCTCATCTATCCATCCATCCATTCATGCATGCATTTGGCCATCCTGAATGTCTACCAGGCTGTATCATTGTGTGTAGGTTATAGCGAGAAGCAAACAGTCCACGCCGGGCCTCACAGGTACAGTGTGTCAGAGAGAGAGACACAAAGAAGGACAAGCCCATGCTTACAAATGGACAAGTTCTAGAGGCCAGCAGCAAGGTGCAGTGCGAAAGGGTTGGAGGAGTTGTGGGCCGCGGGTTGGAAGGGCCTCTGATGGCAGAGGGCCCTGCCTGGTGACGCTCTAAGAACCGGGAGCCACTGAGGGATTTGAACAGAGATGTCTTTTGTCTTGTCATTTCCTCGCAGTTCAGGACGCCCTCACTTAGGGCAGGTGTGCCGTCACTTAGGGCAGGTGTGCCGTCACTTAGGGCAGGTGTGCTGTCACTTAGGGCAGGTGTGCTGCTGCATCCCGAGGGTGTTTCCCTTGACCACAGAGCTAGCATCCTTCCACTTGAGCCATTGCTCTCCTTCCAGCCTTTTGGTGGTTAACTAAAGTCTCGTGGATTTTCCTGCCCAGGCTGGCTTTGAATGGCCATTCTCAGATCTCAGCTTCCCGAGTGGCTGGGATTACAGGTGTGAGCCACGTCACACCTGACGCCACTCATTATTTATGTATTTATTTATTTACTTTTTCCAGACAGGGCCTGGGCACTGTCCTTGGGCTTTCTCAAGGCTACAGCACCACTTCTGGCGTTTTCTGTGTCTGTGGTACTGAGGAATTGAACCCAAGGCTTTGTGCATGCTAGGCAAGCACTCTAGGCCATATTCTAGCTCCTCCCACCCCACTGATTTATTTTGGTTTTGTCCTCTCCATTCTGTCATTGAGTCAATGCATTGACTTACTGGGAAATTCTGGATATTGTCATTTTCCTCTGGTTTTTCTTGTAATCTGTTCCTTTTCTGTGACCTGTGGCTGGGTCTTCACACCATTTCCCGTGTCTGTGGTAACTGCTCATGCTTCAGGGAGCAGGCATGTCGTGGTGTCAGTGTGTCGTTCGTTTCCGGTGAGGCTCCTCTTGCTGTTGGTGTGGGGAGCAGTCTGGGGCTGGCCCTGGGACGTGGAGTGTTAGGTTCTCAGGAGAACTCCGTCTCCAGCCGGGCTCCCCGCGGGCACCGCCCCGGGCACTGCCAGGCAGTCCGTGGTCTCCATGTCCCCAGCACCTCTGTGCCCCCGAGGGCCTGTGCTGTCTCTGCCTGGACCGGCAGGCCCTGCTTGGGTTTTTGGATGACGTGGACCTGCGTGGAGGCTCCTGTCACCTGTTCTTGGTATTATGGGTTGCAGACAGTCTGAGATACCCAAGGCAAACCCAACCCAAATCAGGACAGAGCCACCAGGGAGCTCATGTCGGGACTCAAAGCCCCTTCTGTCTCCCGCAAGGTGATCTCCGGCCTGCCCCTGTAAGGTGGACCCCGCTGCCTGGCAGGTCACACACACTCTCCATTCTGTTTGCTCCAGAAACCAATTCCATGTCCGCCCGCGTCCTGCTCTCTCTGGTGGTTCCTGGACATCTCATTTTCTTCTACATCATCTGCCTGGTGGAAGGCCAGTCGCTGACCAATAGCAAGACCTTTGTGGTGCTGTACCTGCTGGCCGGCCTGAACCAGGTGCGGCAGCTGGGCTGGGGAAAGGAGGGCCGGCCATTTGGGGCTTCCGGCAGGCAGGTCCCTCCCTGTCCCGGGGAGTCTGAGCAGGGGAAGAGTGGGGTGAGGTACTCAGCCTATAGTGCTCAGTCCCATCCTCCAGAGCAAAGCAAGTGGGTCCAAATGTGTTCAAACCTAAGAGCCAGATCAGACCTGGAGGTCACTGCCCCCCCACCCCACCCCTGCACCCTGAGAGCCAGGTCCAGACCTGGAGGACACTGCCCCCCCCACACCACCCCTGCACCCTGAGAGCCAGATCAGACCTGGAGGTCACTGCCCCCCCACACTACCCCTGCACCCTGAGAGCCAGATCAGACCTGGAGGTCACTGCCCCCCCCACCCCACCCCTGTACCCTGAGAGCCAGGTCCAGACCTGGAGGACACTGCCACCCCCACCCCACCCCTGCACCCTGAGAGCCAGATCCAGACATGGAGGACACTGCCCCCCACCCCACCCCTGTACCCTAAGACCAGGTCCAGACCTGGAGGACCCTGCCCCCCCACCCCACCCCCGCACCCTGAGAGCCAGATCCAGACATGGAGGACACTGCCCCCCCACCCCACCCCTGCACCCTGAGAGCCAGATCAGACATGGAGGACACTGCCCCCCCCACCCCACCCCTGCACCCTGAGAGCCAGGTCCAGACCTGGAGGACACTGCCCCCCCCACCCCACCCCTGCACCCTGAGAGCCAGATCCAGACATGGAGGACACTGCCCCCTACCCCCCACCCCTGCACCCTGAGAGCCAGATCCAGACATGGAGGACACTGCCCCCCACCCCACCCCTGTACCCTGAGAGCCAGATCCAGACATGGAGGACACTGCCCCCCCTACCCCTGAACCCTGAGAGCCAGATCCAGACATGGAGGACACTGCCCCCCACCCCACCCCTGTACCCTAAGACCAGGTCCAGACCTGGAGGACCCTGCCCCCCCACCCCACCCCCGCACCCTGAGAGCCAGGTCCAGACCTGGAGGACACTGCCCCCCACCCCACCCCTGCACCCTGAGAGCCAGATCCAGACATGGAGGACACTGCCCCCCACCCCACCCCTGCACCCTGAGAGCCAGGTCCAGACATGGAGGACACTGCCCCCCCACCCCACCCCTATACCCTGAGAGCCAGATCCAGACATGGAGGACACTGCCCCCCTCACCCCACCCCTGTACCCTAAGACCAGATCCAGACATGGAGGACACTGCCCACCCCACCCCACCCCTGCACCCTGAGAGCCAGATCCAGACATGGAGGACACTGCCCCCCACCCCACCCCTGCACCCTGAGAGCCAGATCCAGACATGGAGGACACTGCCCCCCACACCACCCCTGCACCCTGAGAGCCAGATCCAGACATGGAGGACACTGCCCCCCACCCCACCCCTGCACCCTGAGAGCCAGGTCCAGACATGGAGGACACTGCCCCCCACCCCACCCCTGTACCCTAAGACCAGGTCCAGACATGGAGAACACTGCCCCCCACACCACCCCTGCACCCTGAGAGCCAGATCCAGACATGGAGGACACTGCCCCCCACCCCACCCCTGCACCCTGAGAGCCAGGTCCAGACATGGAGGACACTGCCCCCCACCCCACCCCTGTACCCTAAGACCAGGTCCAGACATGGAGAACACTGCCCCCCACACCACCCCTGCACCCTGAGAGCCAGGTCCAGACATGGAGGACACTGCCCCCCCCACACCACCCCTGCACCCTGAGAGCCAGATCCAGACATGGAGGACACTGCCCCCCACCCCACCCCTGCACCCTGAGAGCCAGGTCCAGACATGGAGGACACTGCCCCCCACCCCACCCCTGCACCCTGAGAGCCAGGTCCAGACATGGAGAACACTGCCCCCCACACCACCCCTGCACCCTGAGAGCCAGGTCCAGACATGGAGGACACTGCCCCCCACCCCACCCCTGCACCCTGAGAGCCAGGTCCAGACATGGAGGACACTGCCCCCCACCCCACCCCTGTACCCTAAGACCAGGTCCAGACATGGAGAACACTGCCCCCCACACCACCCCTGCACCCTGAGAGCCAGATCCAGACATGGAGGACACTGCCCCCCACCCCACCCCTGCACCCTGAGAGCCAGGTCCAGACATGGAGGACACTGCCCCCCACCCCACCCCTGTACCCTAAGACCAGGTCCAGACATGGAGAACACTGCCCCCCACACCACCCCTGCACCCTGAGAGCCAGATCCAGACATGGAGGACACTGCCCCCCACCCCACCCCTGCACCCTGAGAGCCAGGTCCAGACATGGAGGACACTGCCCCCCACCCCACCCCTGCACCCTAAGACCAGGTCCAGACATGGAGGACACTGCCCCTCACCCCACCCCTGCACCCTAAGACCAGATCCAGACATGGAGGACACTGCCCCCCACACCACCCCTGCACCCTGAGAGCCAGATCCAGACATGGAGGACACTGCCCCCCCCACACCACCCCTGCACCCTGAGAGCCAGATCCAGACATGGAGGACACTGCCCCCCCACACCACCCCTGCACCCTGAGAGCCAGATCCAGACATGGAGGACACTGCCCCCCACCCCACCCCTGTACTCTAAGACCAGGTCCAGACCTGGAGGACACTGCCCCCCCACCCCTGCACCCTAAGACCAGATCCAGACATGGAGGACACTGCCCCCCACCCCACCCCTGTACCCTAAGACCAGGTCCAGACCTGGAGGACCCTGCCCCCCCACCCCACCCCCGCACCCTGAGAGCCAGGTCCAGACCTGGAGGACACTGCCCCCCACCCCACCCCTGCACCCTGAGAGCCAGATCCAGACATGGAGGACACTGCCCCCCACCCCACCCCTGCACCCTGAGAGCCAGGTCCAGACATGGAGGACACTGCCCCCCCACCCCACCCCTATACCCTGAGAGCCAGATCCAGACATGGAGGACACTGCCCCCCTCACCCCACCCCTGTACCCTAAGACCAGATCCAGACATGGAGGACACTGCCCACCCCACCCCACCCCTGCACCCTGAGAGCCAGATCCAGACATGGAGGACACTGCCCCCCACCCCACCCCTGCACCCTGAGAGCCAGATCCAGACATGGAGGACACTGCCCCCCACACCACCCCTGCACCCTGAGAGCCAGATCCAGACATGGAGGACACTGCCCCCCACCCCACCCCTGCACCCTGAGAGCCAGGTCCAGACATGGAGGACACTGCCCCCCACCCCACCCCTGTACCCTAAGACCAGGTCCAGACATGGAGAACACTGCCCCCCACACCACCCCTGCACCCTGAGAGCCAGATCCAGACATGGAGGACACTGCCCCCCACCCCACCCCTGCACCCTGAGAGCCAGGTCCAGACATGGAGGACACTGCCCCCCACCCCACCCCTGTACCCTAAGACCAGGTCCAGACATGGAGAACACTGCCCCCCACACCACCCCTGCACCCTGAGAGCCAGGTCCAGACATGGAGGACACTGCCCCCCCCACACCACCCCTGCACCCTGAGAGCCAGATCCAGACATGGAGGACACTGCCCCCCACCCCACCCCTGCACCCTGAGAGCCAGGTCCAGACATGGAGGACACTGCCCCCCACCCCACCCCTGCACCCTGAGAGCCAGATCCAGACATGGAGAACACTGCCCCCCACACCACCCCTGCACCCTGAGAGCCAGGTCCAGACATGGAGGACACTGCCCCCCACCCCACCCCTGCACCCTGAGAGCCAGGTCCAGACATGGAGGACACTGCCCCCCACCCCACCCCTGTACCCTAAGACCAGGTCCAGACATGGAGAACACTGCCCCCCACACCACCCCTGCACCCTGAGAGCCAGATCCAGACATGGAGGACACTGCCCCCCACCCCACCCCTGCACCCTGAGAGCCAGGTCCAGACATGGAGGACACTGCCCCCCACCCCACCCCTGTACCCTAAGACCAGGTCCAGACATGGAGAACACTGCCCCCCACACCACCCCTGCACCCTGAGAGCCAGATCCAGACATGGAGGACACTGCCCCCCACCCCACCCCTGCACCCTGAGAGCCAGGTCCAGACATGGAGGACACTGCCCCCCACCCCACCCCTGCACCCTAAGACCAGGTCCAGACATGGAGGACACTGCCCCTCACCCCACCCCTGCACCCTAAGACCAGATCCAGACATGGAGGACACTGCCCCCCACACCACCCCTGCACCCTGAGAGCCAGATCCAGACATGGAGGACACTGCCCCCCCCACACCACCCCTGCACCCTGAGAGCCAGATCCAGACATGGAGGACACTGCCCCCCCACACCACCCCTGCACCCTGAGAGCCAGATCCAGACATGGAGGACACTGCCCCCCACCCCACCCCTGTACTCTAAGACCAGGTCCAGACCTGGAGGACACTGCCCCCCCACCCCTGCACCCTAAGACCAGATCCAGACATGGAGGACACTGCCCCCCACACCACCCCTGCACCCTGAGAGCCAGATCCAGACATGGAGGACACTGCCCCCCACCCCACCCCTGTACTCTAAGACCAGGTCCAGACATGGAGGACACTGCCCCCCCCACCCCTGCACCCTAGGACCAGATCCAGACATGGAGGACACTGCCCCCCACACCACCCCTGTACCCTGAGAGCCAGATCCAGACATGGAGGACACTGTCCCCCACACCACCCCTGTACCCTAAGACCAGGTCCAGATATGGAGGACACTGCCCCCCCCACCGCTGCACCCTAAGACCAGATCCAGACATGGAGGACACTGCCCCCCCCCACCCCTGCACCCTGAGAGCCAGATCCAGACATGGAGGACACTGCCCCCCACCCCTACCCCTGTACCCTGAGAGCCAGATCCAGACATGGAGGACACTGCCCCCCACCCCTACCCCTGTACCCTGAGAGCCAGATCCAGACATGGAGGACACTGCCCCCCACCCCCGCACCCTGAGAGCTGCAGGTACACTTCCCTGCTCACACTGGGCACTGCACGAGAACACCGTCCACCCCTCTCGCTGCTCACCTCCCTCCTCCCGGTGGGAGCAGAGCTCTGCCTCACTCAGTTCTGGCACTCAGCTGGGCCTGACCTTCTGTCTTGGATTCTGCCCACGAAAGCCAGCTGGTGCTCTTGGTGTGTGCGGACTCTAACCTGGTCTTCTCGGTGTGTGCTTGTTGTCCTGGCAGGTGACCGTCCTGTTGTACCTGGCAGAGGTGATGGTTCGGCTGGCCTGGCATCAGGCCCTGGACCCTGACAGCCACTGTATCCCCTACCTCACGGGGCTGGGAGACCTGCTGGGCACTGGCCTTCTGGCCCTCTGCTTCTCTCTGGACTGGCTGCTGAGGAGCGGAGTGGAGCTGGGGGGCCTCTCAGCTCCGACCTCCGGGCCACCCTGATGGGGCTTGGCCCACCTCAGTGCGCGCAGCGGCCATTTCCCTTCACCAGCGGGGCCAGCGGCCTGGCCTCTGGCCAGCCGCGAGGAGGCTCACCGCACCGCGGCGCTGCAGCTCCAGCTGAGCTAAGGAAGAGCCTGGCTTGAGAGGCTGGGAGCCCGGGGCTGGCCGGGTGTGTGGAGGCAGGCCAGGTGTGAGGCCTGCGTGTGGAGGGCAGGCGGCCTGGCAGGAAGGACAGCCCATGCTCTGCGGTGCTTACCCCGGGGGCGTGGCGCCTCGTGGCTGCCGGCACACCCAGTTCCTTGCATGGAACGTGGCCTCTGCTTGCTTTTTGTTTTCCTTTTTTTTCCCCTTCTTTTTTATTTTTGAAGCAAAATCTATTTAGATTTCCATTTCCAGAGAAATGTCAGATAAAACCTAGGTGATACGTACATGACCTTTCCGATCCTTTAAAGTTGTTCATGTCATCACCAGACTTGGAGTCTCCAAAAAAGCCCTTGGCCTTTGTGTGTGTCGGTATTCTCCAAAATTCCAGCTCTCAGGAGGCAGAGGCAGGAGTATTGTGAGTTTGAGGCTAGCCAAGGCTACACAGCAAATAAAATGAGAAGCCCTGGGTTCAATTCCTCAGTACCACATACACGGAAAAAGCCAGGAGTGGCACTGTGGCTCTAGTGGCAGAGCATTAGCCTTGAGCAAGAAGTGTCCAAATAGAATGCCTAAGCTCTGAGTTCAAGTCCCAGGACTGGCAAAATAAATAAATAAATAAATGAAAGCAAAGAATGCTGGTGGCTCACGCCTATAATTCCAGTTACTCAGGAGGCTGAGAGCTGAGGATTGAAGTTCAGAGTCAGCCGGGCACAAAGGTCTGCGAGACTCTTACCACCCATTAATCACGACGGAACTGGAAGTGGCGCTGTGGCTCAGGGGTAGGGCAGTAGCTTTGAGCTAAAGAGCTCAGGGCAGCACCCAGGCCAGAATTCAAGCCCCACAACTGACCAGAAAAAGAAAAGACTAAGCCTCTGCCTCTGGGGTGTCGTCGTCCCAGGCTGGAGGCCTGGGGACACTGAGCCCCGGGAGCTTGTTAGGGACCTGGTTCTCACTGGGATCTTTCCTCTCTTCTTACTTGACACGTAGCAGTGATTTATTCATGAAGTACAACGTGATGTTTTCATTCACATCATGTCTCTTTTCATCTTTGCTTCCGGTTTCTTATTGGCACAGCTAATGGCGATAGTCCAGGTTGTGCTGGCTTCTCTTCGTCTCAGAACGGCACGGCCGTGTCAGCCGGGTCCTTGTGGGAGTCCAGGGGTGCTGGGATGCCTGGGCAGGCCTGGGGCACCATTCCCAGCAGGTACCTGGACAGATGACCTGGCTGCCAGCGAATGCAGCCACCCTGCCAGGCCTGCCCAAGCAGCCACCACGCCAGCCTGTGCTCACGCGGCCCTCCTGCCCTTCTTGCATGGAGCAGACGTCTCGGCCCCCTGGAGCAGAGCCAGTGCATATGGGGTGGATGGAGAGTGTCCAGTACAACTGTGCTGGACCCCGGCTGGATCCGGGGTACTTGTGGGCTCTGTGCTCGCCCTGTCGACAAGTTGTGCTGGGGAGTCAGCCACCAGGAGCCCCGGGCGCAGAGAAGCCCTGGGCGTCTACAGTGTGTGAGCAGGAGCACAGGCACGACTTCCCCTTACCTCACCGCAGCCTTCGGGGCAGGGCTGCCCTGGTGTTCGGATGTGGAGCCCGGCCTGCGGCCGGGGCGGGGGCACCTGAGCCGTCTGACTGGGCCCCTGTGGCACGTGAGGCGCCGGGGTGGTTGAGTCAGGTCCACGGAGGATTTTCATCAGGAAATGGCACTGAAGCTGGATCCGAGGCTGGAGGAGGTAGCAGATGGCTCGCGTTCTGGCTGAGGGAGCGCGAGTGACTCAGATGGCCTTGGTGAATCAGTCAGGAGACGCAGAGCACAACCTGTCCCCAGTGGACATGGCCCATCCACCGAGGTGGGAGGCGGACCCAGCCCTTCCTGAGAAATACCTTCCCTTTCTCCTTTGCCACCACGTGGGGTGACAAGCCCAGCTAGCTCAGGAGGGAGGGGCAGGGGGCTGGCAAGCTGACACCATGCTTGCAGCGGCCTGGGGGCCAGGCCGCCAAGTGTCCTCCCTCCCCTCCCCCATTCCTGCCACTCTTCATTCCCTCTGCCCAGAGACCCATTCCTGGGCTCCTCCCCTTTCATCCTTGCCCCCTCCCTTTCCCCTCCCTCCCTCTCTCCCTGCCTCCGCCTTGCCCTCCCCACAAGCCCACCTGTCACCACTGGGTCGTCACGGGCAGCTTCTGTAGGGAGGGTGATGGCTCCTGTGGGGCCGCCCTCCCCCCTGGCAGGCGGGATCTCCTGGGGAGGGGAGCGTGGCTCAGGTACCTTCGTGCCGCCCCACGCTGGGAAGGGCCTGGCACAGTGGCTGGAGACACAGAAGCCGGACATCCCATCCCATCAGGATGAGCTTTATTGTTACATCACGGTACAGCTCATTCGGCAACTTAAAAATACACAACCATGATGTCCCTGTGTCCCAGGAAAGACAGTGACGACTGTGGCTGCCTTGCTGAGGGCACCTGGCCATCACCGGCGCTCACCTGGGGGCCAGGGAGTGAGGCGGGGGGACACACGTGGCCTTCCCCCCCCACAGGCCACAGCCACGTCACAGTGGCACTGGCAGCAGCCATGCTTGCCAAGCCCCACCTGCTGCCTGGCTCCACCCCTCTGAGCAGCAGCTGCCCTTCTGAAACATCGACTCCACCTCCCGAGCCGGGGCCTGCTGTCCCAGCCTCACCATCCATCCCGCTCCCCGGGACACAGCAGGGCTGTGACGCTGGCGTTCGTGCACAGAAGAGGGTAAAGAGACGCCGACGTGCTTACTGTGTTATCACTTTACTTCACTATTTGTCAACAGTAACACTGCTATTTTTGCAAATGTACAATACAGAGCGCAGCCTCACAGCTGGGGCTGACGGCATGCACAGGCCTCCGGTCCGGAGGGACACGCCCGCCGGACTGCGCGGACCCACACGCCCCTCTCTCTGCACAGAGGCCAGAGAAAGGGCTCGAGCGAGGCGGTGGACCCTCAGCCGCCGGCTTGCGCTCTGTGCTAACAAAGTGCTGAGCTTGCAGATATGCTGGTTCGTGACCTCGATGAATGAGGGGCGAGGAGGGGAGCGGGTGACCCCAGCCAGGGGACAAGGCCAGAGCCGGCTCCGCAGGCAGGCGGCAGCTTCACCCTCTCTGGGTAGTCCTGGGTCCCAGGCTTAGGAGCACGGCACAGGAGGCTGCAGTGGCTGGAAAGGCT
This sequence comes from Megascapheus bottae, assembly GCF_031878675.1. NCBI lineage: Eukaryota > Metazoa > Chordata > Mammalia > Rodentia > Geomyidae > Megascapheus > Megascapheus bottae. Next base: position 8,559,600 of record NC_143541.1, on the reverse strand, counting down.
GAAACTGCAAAGTACGGCCACGGGTGACTGCAGTGGACTTGGGCAGCGGGCAGCCCCGGGGGAGCGGATGGCATCACACACAGAAGCAACAAGAACACGCGGGGGCCTGGGGCCCGGCAGCTTGTGGGCTGGGAAGGGCGGTGGGGCTCTGCCCGCCAGGGCTGCGAGCACACAGCTGCCACTCAGCGCACAACATGGGGGACACACACAGCCCTGGGCCGGCCAGCGTGCACGCCGCCCTCCGGGGACACTCAGCTCCTGCCTGTGTGGCTGGGATGGATGACAGGGTGATGGGGCGAGGATGAGAGGGTCACTGTCGTAAGCCCTCGGGCCGGGGGCCTGGCTCAACATGTGCATAGAAAAGGGCTGTGGGCCATGGAGCGCACGGCTGCGCCTGTGGCTGTGTGGGGCCCACGTCCGGGGACAGCCGCTCTAACCTGGTTGTCCCGCAGGGCCATGGCAGAGGGGACCGTCTGACCTAGTTACAGTACGGTGACCAAGCGTGGTGCTGCTACTAAAGCAAGGGTTTACATGGAGCGCGGGGCGTCTCTAGACGGGCAGGGGCTCTGTCACTTGGCACAGTAAGGACCGCGGGGTCCGGCTGCCCCCGAGGGCAGAGTCTGAAGTTGTTCTAGCAGAGCAGTGCCGTCTACGTGCTCACATGGTCTACGGCCGGTCTTCCCGCATGAGGTGGCCTGAATGCGCATCTCTCTCACACACAAACACTGCCTAGACACTAGATATATTTATATATTTATATATTTATATATTTATATTATATAAAGTTTACTTACGTATTTTCATCAACCATATCAGGTCTACTTAATTTTTTTGCCCATTGTCAAGAACAGAGCAATAATGCAGTGAGTCTGGGGTAAGTTCTGTTTTGTCTGCTTTTTCGTATCTCCTGTCTTCTTTCTCTAGGTTGGGGTGTCGGGTGTGTGTCGGGAGGGGCAGAGCGCCGGGGCTGCCTCGGGCCCTGCCTGCTCTGGGTGGAGGGGGCGAGCCCGAGGCGCCAAGGCTAAGTCAAGGCAGGAGCTCCGCTCCACGGAAGGCCAGCCGGGGGCTCGAGGCCCTTCCAGGCCGAGAAGGGGCGCGGAAGGGCGGTGCGGTGCCCTGGGCCGGTCGGGGCTGCGCTGGCAGCCCTCTGTGCGGGCTGGCGAGGGTGGCGGCACCTGGCTGTCTACACAATGGTGCTGATACCGCTGGGCTTGGCCTTGCTGCTGCCGGGAGGGGGCGGGGCGGGGGGCTGCCCGTGGTGGTGGCCCCCGTGGCCGGTGTGGGGGGGCAGCGGGGGGTGCCCGTGGTGGTGCAGGTGGGGGGGCGGGTGGTAGTGGTGGTGGTGGTGGTAGGGGGGCGGGTTCTGCAGGTGGCAGTACTGGGCATGGTGCCCGTGTGCCGGGGCCTGTGGCAGGCCCTCGACGGGCCCGGGGAGGTGGCCGGCCACGTGTGCGGGGTGGGGCGGTGGTGGGGGGGCCTGGGGAGGGGGCTTCCCTCTCCTACTCCCAAACAGGGAGCCCAGGAGGGAGGACGAGCTAGGCATGGCCGGAGAGGGGCGAGATGGACACTCTCGTGTTGATGTCGCTCTCCGGCGCATGTGAGGACTGCTAATGATGGAACCCTAAAAAGGAAATTCATAGAAATCAAAATTAAAAGATCTCAGAGCGCAGGTCGGAACCATCCTTCTCCACGTCAGCGTCACCCACGGTGCTGAGCCCTCAGTCCCCTGCCGGGCGGAGGTGGCGGGCTCAGCCCCTCCTGCAGGGGAGAAGCTGGGGCCCCCGTGGGCTGTGCCCACCGTCTGCCTGTGGTGTCTCGGGACACAGTGGAGGGGGGGGGGGGTCTGTGCGCTGGGAGGGGCGGTGCGTGATAGGTGCCAGGCTGAGCCCTGGACCCCAGGCCCCCTTGACTGGCCCAGAGCTTTGGCCCCACCCCTGTAGGGGTCCACAGGCCTTGGAGCCCGTGATGGGCCAGGCCCAGCTCCCTACTGTAAACCAGACCAAGAAGGGGACACAGAGCAAGATCTGCTAGCTGAGGTGGCGGCGTGGACGGCGCTGGAGAGATGGAGGATGAATGAAATCTCGTGAACCCGCCCTCGCTTCCTCTGCACGCTCCTCCCGCACCCTGGCTGGGCAATTCCACGGTGTCCTGACGGCAGACGGCCAGCGGGACTCGGGAGGAAGCCACGGGAGGGCAGAGCGAGGGAAGCGAGGATGGCAGCAAGGAAGCAGCGAGCATGGGGAGGGGCGGCCCCGGGCAGGGGCAGAAAGCCAGGGCAGTTAACCATGCTGGGGCGGGGCAGGGCTCTGAGGAAATGCACACGCCATCCAGAGCCACCCAACCTGGGGTGGGAGAGAGGCAGCCAGAGGCGCGGGTGGTTCCGGGGAGAAGCCGCATGCACAGGCAGCAGGCGGGGCAGGGGCTGAGGCCGTGTCTCCGGGGAAGGGGAAGGAAGAGCAAAAAAGGAGGAGGACTACAGACAGGACCCGGGGCGGGGCGCCAGGAGGCCGCCGGCTTCCTACTTACTTCCACATTGCTCTCTAGCGATCCCGCACTGCCACGTCGCCCTCGCTTCCCTGCCCAGAACATGCAATACCAGAGGTTAGACACGCCCAGCAGGCCGGCACGGGGCCGCCCCCCGCCTCTGCTCCTGCCCGCCAGCGCCGGGCGAGGGCGGGCGCATGGGGGAGCTGGCAGCAGTGCTGTGGGAGCGAGCGCTTGGTGGAGGGAAAAAATGTCTGTAAACCCAGGCCCGCCCCCCTCCCCTCCGGGGCGGAGGCCGAGCAGGGGCCCCGCCGCCCACCCCAGACCCGGCCAGGCCAGGCTGCCGCAGCGCTTCAGAGGCTGGCCGGGGGCGGTTTCTGTAGTAGCACCCACAGCCACCACTGCCCCCAGGCTTTGTACCATGGAGCACACACACACGCACACACCACACACACAAATATATATACATATATATATATATGCGCGTGTCACGTCCACGTGCATGCTCACGTACGTACATACATACATATATATATATGCACATTATACACACACACACACACACACGTCCCCACAGTCTTCAGGGAACAGCAGGGAGTGGGCAGGAGGAGGTGAGACTGGTGGCCCCCTCCCTGTCTCTGGGCTGAGTTGTAGTTTGTGCAGTGTCCTGGCTGGAGGCAGATCTTCCTCCCAGAATGCTTTGCAGCCATTCCCTCGTAAGCCAGGTGTTCTGACCCACCCAGGCTCAGGGACCCAACCACGCCAGCTCTTCAGGAAGGATCAGGACCCCAGGCCCACTCCGGCCTCTGATGTGGCGAGGGCTTCTCCGAGGCTTTCTGCGGGACGTCAGCAGCACAGAGCCCTCTGGATCCCGCTCAACTCTCTCGCTGACTCTCGGGTGGAAACCAGGACTGAGGGTGTGGCAGGCCAGCCCACGGCGGCTGTCATTTCTGGGCTGGAAAGCCTGGACGGCGGAGAGGCGGCTCATGTTCACTGGCCCCGGTCTGCATGTCCAAGACAGGCCAGGCAGCTGGACACAGAGGTCGGTGGACGGGACAGAGGCCATCAGGCCGCTCTGCCTGGCCGCCTGGCCCACGTCCAGCCCTGGGTGAGAGGCAGGAGAGGGAAGCCCCAGCACCGGTCCAGCTCGGGAGTGTCTGCCACCAGCTGCTGAAGCCGCAGGGCACCGAGGGGAGGCTGGCCCGTGCTGGACGGGGAGGGCCCAGCCCCCGGTCCTCTTCCCTGCCCTTCGGGCTCACTGTACCTCCCTGTCACTCTTTTCCTGCGCTTAATCCCAGTGCCAGCCTCCCTGAATGCAGGTGCCACATCTCCAGCCATTTTTACTGTAGTTTGTGTGTATGTGTATGTGTGTCTCAGGTTTGTCTTCCTGGGTTGGCTTTGAACTTGCATCTTCAGAGCTCAATTTCCTGAGTAGCTAGGATTACAGGTGCGAGCCACCAGGCCGGCTCTGACAGTCATCGACTGGTCTCACGCTGATGACCTGCTCGGGTGGCGGGTGACGTGCCGCCCTGTTAGCTCGTTGATCGGGATGAGGTCTGGAGAATGGCAGATTGGCCTGGCACCACTGCCTCCCAACCTGCCTCCTGGATGTGGGCCGCCCAGGCGGCCCGAGCCTGGATTTCCAGACAGCCTCAGCATGCACCCCCGTGCCTCCACCTTTCCACTTCTCAGCTGGAAGGAGAGCTGGTGGCCTGCCCTGGGCCTGCTCTCCACGCGTGTCCAGACGCCATGCTCACGCCCTGTCCTGGGCCTGGTGCTCTCCACGCGTGTCCAGACGCCATGCTCACAGCCCTGTCCTGGGCTTGGTGCTTTCCACGCGTGTCCAGACACAATGCTCACAGCCTCCCCTGGGCCTGCTTTCCATGCGTGTCCAGACGCCATGCTCATAGCCTCCCCTGGGCCTGGTGCTTTCCACACGTGTCCAGATGCCATGCTCACAGCCTCCCCTGGGCCTGCTTTCCACGTGTGTCCAGACGCCATGCTCACAGCCCTGTCCTGGGCCTGGTGCTCTCCACGCGTGTCCAGACGCCATGCTCACAGCCCTGTCCTGGGCCTGCTTTCCACGCGTGTCCAGACGCCATGCTCACAGCCCTGTCCTGGGCTTGGTGCTTTCCACGTGTGTCCAGACGCCATGCTCATAGCCCTGTCCTGGGCTTGCTTTCCACGCGTGTCCAGATACCATGCTCACAGCCTCCCCTGGGCCTGCTTTCCATGCGTGTCCAGACGCCATGCTCATAGCCTCCCCTGGACCTGGTGCTTTCCACGTGTGTCCAGACGCCATGCTCATAGCCCTGTCCTGGGCCTGCTTTCCACGCGTATCCAGATGCCATGCTCACAGACTCCCCTGGGCCTGCTTTCCACGTGTGTCCAGACGCCATGCTCATAGCCTCCCCTGGGCCTGCTTTCCACGCGTGTCCAGACGCCATGCTCACAGCCTCCCCTGGGCCTGCTTTCCATGCGTGTCCAGACGCCATGCTCATAGCCTCCCCTGGACCTGGTGCTTTCCACGTGTGTCCAGACGCCATGCTCATAGCCCTGTCCTGGGCCTGCTTTCCACGCGTATCCAGATGTCATGCTCACAGACTCCCCTGGGCCTGCTTTCCACGTGTGTCCAGACGCCATGCTCACAGCCTCCCCTGGGCCTGCTTTCCATGCGTGTCCAGACGCCATGCTCACAGCCTCCCCTGGGCCTGCTTTCCACGCGTGTCCAGACGCCATGCTCACAGCCCTGTCCTGGGCCTGGTGCTTTCCACGTGTGTCCAGACGCCATGCTCATAGCCCTGTCCTGGGCCTGCTTTCCACATGTGTCCAGACGCCGTGCTCAGCCTCCCCTAGGCCTGCTTTCCACACGTGTCCAGACGCCATGCTCATAGCCCTGTCCTGGTCCTGCTTTCCACGCATATCCAGACGCCATGCTCACAGCCTCCCCTGGGCCTGCTTTCCACGCGTGTCCAGACGCCGTGCTCACAGCCTCCCCTGGGCCTGCTTTCCACGCGTGTCCAGATGCCGTGCTCATAGCCTCCCCTGGGCCTGCTTTCCACTCATGTCCAGACGCCATGCTCACAGCCTCCCCTGGGCCTGCTTTCCACGCGTGTCCAGACGCCGTGCTCCCAGGCCTCCCCTGGGCCTGGCCCGTGGAATGAGCAGGCAGGCACAGCACGCGGCTCCCCCTTCTCAGTCTGCTCGGTGTGGACAGCGCGTGCCTGGCCTGGGCTGCCCATGCGCAGCAGCTCTCAGGTCCTCGGTGGCGTCCACCGCGATCTGCCTGGAGCCATAGTGGTGCCGGTCTAGAGCAGCCCGGCACGCTCTCCAGCCCTGGCTGCCGGTCAGCTTCTCCCATCTCCTTAGAACAGCTGGGGAAACTGAGGCTCAGAGACGCCATGGGGCCAGGCCCACAGTGAAGAGTGCCGGGCGCTCAGCGGGACAGTGTGCACCTGGCCCGCGGAGGAGAAGGCCGGCGCTGGCTCTCCTGTGCTCGTGACCGGGTCTCAGGCCGCAGCCCCTCGCCGCCCTCCTGCCAGCGCCCTCCTTGTGGTCTTGACCACCTTCTGGGGGAGGGTCCAGGTGCCTCACACCCCTTCCTCTCCTCTGCCTGGCATCTTCTGGGCAGGCTGCTGGCCTCCATGGCTTGGGCTCGGGCGTACACTTCCGCTGTGCTCGGCTCTGTGAGGGCTCTGCCGGTTGGGTGTCCCTTGGGCTCGGAGGGCACCTGACCACCCAGAGCTCGACTGGGCCTTAGGCCAGGCTGCTGCTTCCTGGGGCCCCGTGGGTAGCGGGAGGGAGGGTGGGGCTGCCACACTGCACAAACTCCAACAGGCCCCGGCCACAGCCGCAGGCGGCCCAGCAGCCACTGGGCGACCAGGGGTTCTCAACCAGGGCCGAGGGGCTCACAGGAGCCGCTGGCACCGTGAGATGTGGGACTGGACAGGCGTCATGGCCTCGGGGGCAGCTTCTGTGGTCCCTGTCCCAGGTTGAGGAGCTCTGGCAATGGAGGTAACGCTTTCACTATGGAAGAAGATGATACAAGCAAAGAAAAACCAAAACTCCACGCGCAAACAAAAGAAAAACAACTTCCGAGGAACGAGCAAGCCACACGAAGGGACTGGGGTGCAGTCGGGGGCAGGCTTTGCCGGGCCGGTCTCAGGCTTGGGGTCCCCTACGCAAACAAGGCCCACGCCAGCTCTCAGAGCCAGCCTGCTGCTCCAGGAAACGCCCTGCGAGAGGTCTGACGGGCGCTGGGTCTCCTTCCTCCGAGGAGTCCGTCCACCCCGGTGGACAGGGCTACCTTCTCCCAGTCGCCGGGGTGAGGCTCTAGAAGCTTCCTGAGCTTCAAGTACTCTGGCTCCTTGGGGCCCAGTAGGCCTGAGGGCTGCGGCTTGCTGGCAGCAACTTGAAACATACCAACAAGGAGACAGCACCACAGGCGGTGTCCACCAGGGCTCCCTAGCACCCAGGAACCAGCCACAGTCACGGGGCCACTGACTGAGCACTGGACAGAAGCTTGGTCCCTAGGAAAGAAGCCCCGGAGGAAAGCAAGACCAGGATGGCAGCAAAAAGATCCCCAGGCAGCTCAGAGGGCTTCACCAATTTCATTCATCAGGAAAATAACCAGGATGCAGTAGCACAGAGAACTCTGGACACCGGGCTGACCGGGGCTTAGAGTGGTTTGCACAGGTCAGTAAAGCAATCAACAAACCCTTGGGCACAGAAAGGAACCCAGACCTTCTGCAGCTGTTTCACATCTGCCCGTGCCCTGAGACTGGATGCCCTGTTCTACCCTCGCAGGTCGCCGTGTGTGGGGAGGCTTGGCCTCCAGTCCCCTCCTTGCCCGAGCCCGCCCATGGGGCCCGGTGCCTACCTGCGTCCGAGAGGTCTCGCAGGGAGCTGCTGAGCGCACTGCGCTTGAGGCCCTCGCCGCTGGCGTAGCTGTCATCCAGGCAGGCCCGGCTCAGCGTCCCGGCGCCCGGCTCCTTCTTCAGACTGGAGCACTGCGACATGCTGGGCCGGACGACGCCCTTCTGCTTCTCCAGCTCCGCTGTAAAGAGAGGCAGGTAAGGGCTACGGCCGAGCTGCTGCCCTTCACGTGAACGGGGCGCCTGCTGGCCTGCGTGGGTCCCACCAGCTCTGCGAGGGGAGAGCCTCTGCCAGGCCACTGTCCAGACGGGCAGAGGCGTGACCCAGAGTGCCTACTGAGGGGCTGGAAGGCAAAGCAAGACCTGCCCGTGACCCCGCAGCGCCGTGCCCGGCAGAGGCCTGGGGCAGGAGGCCAGGCTGGGGTGCAGGGCGGGCAGCAGGGAGGAGGGGTCGGGACCACAGGCCAAGAAGCCCTCTGCCCCTGTGGCACAGGCACCTGGACGGTCCCAACACTGAGGATGCAGAGCAGTGGAAGAAGTGGGGTGTCACATCTCTAGCTTGGGGACTCTCAGCAGCCCCTACCTCTGCCCACGGCTTCCACCCCACCATGGGAGGCACAGTCCCTGCCCCCCACCCCCTCTGCCCACGGCCTCTGCCCCACCACGGGAGACGCAGGCTTCCTATGATGCGGAAAGTCAGCAGAGGAGGCCTCAGACCCAGCTCTGGACCCACCCGCGTCCTCTCCGCGCTCTCCCCCAGGACCTACTCTCTATCCGGTGCTTCTCCATCTCCTGTACTTCTGCAACAGACTCCCTCAGGTCGTCCGTGAACTTCTTCCGGTCCTGAGGGTTGGGGGCGTTGAAGTTGATCAGCACCTTGACGTCTGCCCCAGGGACGGCGGACGTGAGGCGGATGCCGTGAGGATAATCTGCAAGGCGAGGAGGCAGGGCTCAGCAGGCTCTGCCGGAGCCTCGCCACGTCCAGAAAGCAGACGCGTGCTGGGGCACGGGAGAGGGCACACAGGGCCTCGGCTTCCTACAGCGTGTCTGGGCCTGCACACAGTCTTGCTCGTCCTGCCTGAATGCCCTGCCTTGTGGGGCCTGGTCACTGCCAGATGCCACCCCAGGAAGGCAGACGGCATCTGGCCTGGGTGTCACTGCCTGTCCCCTGGATCTATCCCCTCCTGAGTACCTGGGGGTGAAGGGATGTGGCTATGTCCAGACCCCGGCACCACCCAGCAGCTTCTGGGGTCCTTGGGGCCCTGGCCTCCGGGCACTATGGCTCCTGACCATTGCACGGTTCAGGTTTAGAGCTGATGAGAAGGGGCCGGGGACAGGAAGCAGCAGGGCATCACAGGGAGGAGAAAGCTTCCTGCAGTCCCAGGCTCCCCCAGCTGGCAGAGCTCTCCGAGGGCTCGAGAACCGGCCTCCATCACCTTCATGGTGCCCGCACGTGTACGTGGAGCAGGGCTACACGCCGATGTGGCAGTCAAGAACAGGGGCAAGGCCCGCAGCTGGGACACGCTGTGGCACACGCCAGCTGGAATCCACAGCACCCGTGGCAGGGGCCTGGGCTGTCGGGCCCACACGTCACACACGGCTTACTCCACGCTTTCCCAGGACCCTTTACACCCACACACCCGTTTCTGCCTCCCATTAAACCCCAGGGCTGCCCGCCTGCCCTGGCACAGCACCCTGCAGGCCAGGGTCCTGGCACGGTGGCAGACACACTGCACTGCCAGCCGGGGACTCACACTGGTTCTCGAAGAGCAGGACCTGCATTCCACACAGGGAGAAGGACTGGCGGAAGCTGTACGTCACCGAGGTCTTCTTCTTCTGGAAGATCTTGGTGACCTTGGGGGGCAGAGGAAGAGCTCAGGGGGTAGCACGGGGGTGAGGGGGGCCTCCCATGCGACGCTGAGGGCACTGCCACCCCACGACGGCAGGGACGCTGAGGGCACTGCCACCCCACGACGGCAGGGACGCTGAGGGCACTGCCACCCCACGACGGCAGGGACGCTGAGGGCACTACCATCCCACGACAGCAGGGACGCTGTAGGCAGCACAGCCCTGGAGGGGGCTGGCCGTGGAGGAGGTCTGGGCCTGGAGGGGGGGTTGGGTGCCAGGCCAGGGAGCCCCACTGCCCAGAGCTACTGGGCACACATGGCAGCCACAGGACGTCCCGGGGTTCAGCTCACAGGAGGAAGCTGAGGTCAGGGGCTCTTAGCTAAACCGTCGGAAGCCGCTATCTGGACTTGGACCCCAGCAGTGGGGGTGGAGGCCTTTAAGAGCAGCCGGGCCTGAAGCACACAGGAACCGGAAGGAGGACATGAGCTGCCCGGCGTGGCAGGCGGAGTTACTTGCTTCGGGCTGGCAACCTGGCTTGGGTTCCTTTGCCCCTTAGCTCCTGGTAGGCAGGACTCTACCCAGCTCCAAAGCTGGGCCAGTCAGAAAGTCCCATGCCTGGCTGGGCTCCATGTTTGGCTGAGGCTGGGGATTCGCTGAGACCTCTGAGGGAAGTAGGAGGACCACAGTCCACGGGCTTCCCTGCCCGCCTCCCTCTACAATCAGAACTTGCCCAGCCAGTAGCTCCTCCAGGATCAGCCTGCCCCACTCGGGTCACCAGGGCTGGAGTAAAGCCCTCTGTGTGCTCACCAGAGCCAGGGAACGTTCTCATAGCCTTGCTTTTGCCTTTACTGGCTTTAGCTCTCCCCTGGAACCCACACAGCCCCAGGCGTGCGTGCTGTCACTCGGCAGACCCCGGGCCCCCGCTGCGGCTCCGTCACCTACCACCAGGAGGTCGTTGAAGAGGAAAATTTCTCGCTGGTGCAGCCCAAGTTTCTGGGGCTTGTTGGGGTCTGGAACCTCGAAGAGTCGGCAGTAACAGACCAGTCTCCGATGGGGCAGAGAGAGCACCTGTGTGGAGACACAGCCTGCCGTGGTCACCGCCCTCGGGCAGGAATCCTGCCACCCCACGGCATAGCACAGCTGGGCAGCTGCCACCCTGCCTCTGCCCTGCAGACCCCCTTCCTGTGGGGCGGGCTGGGAATGCCAATTTTGCCAGCTGTGCTCTCCATGCCCCTCACCTCCTTTCTTCACGAGGCACCCGTGGGCTCCATGCCCAGAAGACCCATTCAAGGTCCCAAGCTGACAGCCTGGCATCTGGTGCCCTGCTGTATCCCACCCTTCCCACTGCACCCCTGCCACCCTCCTCGTGGGCTCAGGCTCACCCCCAACCATGCCACAGCCTAGCTGCCCTGAGTCCAGGCCCAAGCATGCCTGTGGGAGCAGGCCAGTCCCCGCAGGACACAGACATGGACAATGGGGATGAGTTCCGACAGAGGCTGCTGAGGGGAGGAGTGTGTGGCCCAGGCTGGCCCACGGGAGTGGAGGGGAGTGGAAGGGCTGCAGGGGGGAGGGGGAGAGCAGGACGGCGGGCTCTGCAGGAGGCTGCCCGTGTGCAGGTGCCCAGAGGGATGAGGGCTGGTGTGACACCTGTGTCAGGCACGAGGGTGTGCAGGCCGGCCCCGGCAGCGGTGGGGAGAATGGCGGGGGGGGGAGGATGATACTCAGGGGCCGGTGAGCGGAGAAGGGTGGGGAGGAGCAGGCACAGGTAGCTCGAGCTCTCAAGGCCTCGGGGAGGACTTCGCTCCCAGGTCCAGGTCAGATGTGTCTGGAGCCTCTCAGCTTTGACCTGGCCCCACGGCCTTCTCACGTCCCCACAGTCTTGGGACCCACAGAGGTATGAGGCTGTGACCCCAGGCTTCGATCACCCTGGAGAAGCATCCCCGGGAACACGCAGAGGGACAGAGGGATGCACACAGGGTCCCCGGGAACATGCAGAGGGACAGGGGCGTGGGGAGCATACTGCAGGCGGGCCCATCGGCAAGTGGAGTGGAAAAGTAGAGGAAGACTCACACAGCCAAGTCCATGGTGAAGAGATCCAATCTGTGGGGAGCAAAAAACAAAAACCAACCCACGAAAAGGTATTACTATCCTATGATTGCATCTGGGCCCCAAGGAACCCCAGGCAGAGGACAGAGTGGACCTCCCCTCTTCCAGGGCACCCCACAGCAGGGGTGCAGAGCCCCGCCAAGGGAGGCTGGGTCCACCAGCCTCCAGCCACCAGCATTGGGCTGAGCTGGACCACACGCCGCGCCTGGCCTGCCACTCCCCGAGGGCCTCGGGGTCTAATGCGGGGCCCAGGGCCACAGCCTCAATCCCCCAGCGTCCAGCAGCCTGAGCCGTGAGCCTGGCCAGCGGCGGGGGAGGCGGCCCCGCCCAGCACGTACCGGCTTCTTGCCCACGATGAGCTTCTCCACCTTCTGCACCTGGGACACGTGGTCCTCGTTGGTCTTCAGCTCCCGCTTCCGGATCCGCTCATAGATCCCGATCAGCATCTCCCGAGGGATGTCCTCACCATCGTCCACGCCTGCGGGGACAGCGGCTGGGGATGAGGGGCCGGGGCAGCAGGGCTCTGCCCACAGAGGGTCCCAGGGTCACCCTGGCATACTAATGTGAACAGAACCCTAAGAGCCAGGGGAACAGCCGCGCACACTATGCAGCACTCCTCGTCCAAGGCAAATCCAGGAGGCGCCCCAGACCCAGGGGCAGACACTTCCCCGCCTGCACAGCACAGCCTGCGGCGAGGGGGAGCAGGCCCCCACTCCACAGGGAAACCGAGGCTGGGTCTTGAGTGCACGAGGGCAGATGGAGAGGCGTGTGGGCTGTGTGAAGATAACACTCACTTAGAAACAACCAAGGGGGTGGAGCAAGGCCTCGTGGTAGAGTGCTTGCCTAGCAAGCATGAAGCCCTGGGTTCAATTCCCCCATACCACATACACAGAAAAACCAGAAGTAGTGCTGTGTCCCAAGTGGTAGAGCACTAGCCTTGAGCAAAAGAAGCTCAGGACAATGCCCAGGCCTGAGTTCAAGCCCCAGGGCAGGCAAAAAAAAATAAACAAAAACCAACCAACCAAACCCCCAAATGACAAAAAACAAGACTCGGAGCGAGGCGTAATGCTGCGTGCCTCTTTTGCCACTCTAAAGACCCAAGGCTTCTCCTGCAGCCTAGCCGGCCCTGCTGGGCCCACCGAGGCAGTCTGTGGGGAGCAGAACTAGCGGGCCGTGGACCCAGAAAACTGGCCTGAGCCAGGGGACCGGGGCCTTCCTGGCCTGCTTCTCACCTTCCTCTGTGGTCTCGGCCAGCGCCTTATCTGAGCCAAGGGAGATGTGACAAGGAAGTCCCATCCCTGGCTTAGCAAGTGGTGACTACATGGGCGTGGTGGCTCACGCCTGTCATCCTAGCTACTCAGGAGGCTGAGCTCTGAGGATCACAGTTCAAAGCCAGCCCGGGCAGGAACCACCAAGAAGCTGAATGTGGTGCTTGTGGCTCAAGTACCAGCCTTGAACAAAAAGCGCTCAGTGACAGTGCCTCGGCCCTGGTGCACACACGTGTGTGTACACACACACACACACACACCACACACGTGTATACACACACACGTGTATACACACACACCACACGTGTATATACAAACCCATACACACACACACCACATGCACACACACACACACCACACACCACACACACACACACACATACACACAAACACAGGAACTGGGTGCTCAGGACCTGACCTGGGCAGTGAGATTCCTCACACTCTCCGAATTCTGGGCGGCTATGGGGACAGTCACAGCCTCTGCCATGAGAGTGGCTGACCTAGAGACCCTCGCTGGGATTAGTCATTTTTTGCCTCCACCCTGTGTGGGCAGTGTGCCCATGAGGGAGGAAGGAAGGCTGAGGGCAGGCGCAGGCCCAGGCAGACAGGGGCCCCTGGGCCTTGGTCCACGCTGCGCTCTCCACACTAGCACTGGTGACATTCCCTCCCCCACACCCAGCACTCCTCCTGGCCAGGAGACACCCTGGGGACCGCACTGCGGAGCCTTCTAGGGGCACAGCGCACTGAAAACCATGCTCTCATAGGGCTGCAGACATCAAGTGGGGGCCATGGCCTCTGAGAGACTGGCGCTGCTGAACCGCCTGTTACAAAGGCTGCATCAGCAGCAGGGTGAGGCCGCCCTAAAACCCCAGAGGAAGAGGGGGAAGGTGGGGTTCTGCCCAGAAATCGGGGACAGAGAGTCAGCAGCAGAGCGGGGCAGCTGATGGCTTAACAGCCAACGAGGGCCCTGACCCCCTCCCCGGGACGAGGCAGGACTGATGAAGTCAGGTCAGTCGGCGCTCCAGTTCTCCCCCCGTTCTGCGGCAAGAATCTCCCAGGACAGGGGGGGACCCAATTCTTCCTTCCAGGGGGGCTCCCCAAAAGGGAGCTGCCCGGCCAGCCTCTGGCACCTCCTGGCGCAGCAGGAGAGCCCCGGCCTCTCCAGCACAGCTGCCCCACAGGTGACCGCGGACGTGCAAGGCGTCTTGGGAAGGCAGGAAACGCACCCCAAGCCAGGCCCTGGGCTGGGACCGAGCTCAGCCCGCGCCTGGGGCGGGAGGGCGGCCCTCACCTCTGAGGTTCTTCACGAAGTCCTCCAGCTTCATCTTGCGCTCGGGCTTGACGTTGGGGCTGTACATGTCGGTGTTGAGCAGGATGACGGCGAAGGCCAGGATGAAGATGGTGTCCGGGTTCCGGAACTGCCGCACCACCCCGGGGTTGCAGATGCAGTACCGCTGGCTGAGGGCAGAGAGGGGCTGGAGTCCTGGGGCGCCACATGCCCCGCCCCCAAGGATGCGAGCACAACCGAGGGGAGCACCCCAGAGCCTTTCCCCTGCCCCCCTCGCGAAGGCCTGGAACCCCAGGGAGCCGGCAGGGAGAGGTGCAGCCTAACCCTGCTCCACGCGTGGGCGGCCATGGCAGCGGAGCCCCTCCCCACCCCCTCGCCCTTCCTCCTGCCCTCCTTGTCCCAGGGCCCCTGGTGGCAGCAAGGAGGGCAGGGTGGCGAGGTCTGCTGGGGCGGGAAGCCATCCTGGAGGGAGGGAGCAGACCCTGCTAAGATCCCTGGGTCCTCACTCCTGGCCTGCCACCAGTGCCAAGGCCGAGGGCTGGCTTGGTGCAGACCCAGCCCCACTGCGCCCGCAGCAGCCCTGGAGGAGCCCTGCATGGTTACAGCTGACCTGGGCTGTGCCCACTCTGCTGCGCAGAGCTAGGCGAAGCGGCTCCCCGAATCCTAGGCCACTGCTTCCTTCTCCTCTGCTGCGCAGCCGTGCTGTGGCTGTCCTAACCTTGTGGTGGGAAGCCCGGCCCAGTAGCCCTCACTGCCCAGCTGGGACCACAGGGCGAGGGTCCTCACTGCCCAGCCCCACTGCCTGAGCGGCCGTCGGACTGCTGCTGGCACAAGGGAGCCTCAAGCTGGCGCACGGTCCCTGCTTGGGCACACAGGCTGACCTGAACGCCTCGATGAGCCGCTCCACCTTCTGGGCCTCTCCTTGGACGCGGATGTGTGCCTGGAATTTCCTGAGGGCCTCGTCGAGCTCCATGGCGGAGAAATCCATCTCATCCACCACGCAGCTGGAACAGAGGCAGATGGCGTGTGTGAGAGCGGGGGCTGCCTCTCCCCAAGGTGGTGCCCAGGCCCGTCCGCCTCTGGGCAGGAAGGGCCCACGCCAGGCTCTCCTGCAGCCAGCCACACGACCTCAGGATCTTTCACCTTTCCAAGGAGCCCACCAGCCCCAAGCCAGGGCCACACCCCAGGTCACAGGCTCTGCTCTCACCTGGTGGGGACATGTGGCCACCTGTGTTTGGCAGGTGACGCTCCAGGGACACTTGAAGGTTAACCCACAGGTACCTCAGTGAGGCAATGAGCAGTGTCGGACTGGCCCTGCCCCAGAACCACCCTGCAGGGCCTCCCCACCAGCCCTGAGCTGAGAGGCGGGCTACAGCAGGCATGCCCGCGACTGCGGGTCGCAGCCGTGGCTGTCAAGAGCACAGCGTCTGGCATGGGAGCTGCGACCTCAGGGACGCGGCCTGGAGCGGGCGGGCAGACTTGCGGGCTGGCAGGCAGGCTGGGAAATGGCCTGGGGGCCTTGCTACTTCCTCAGGCCATTGCTATTTTCTGAGGGAGAACAATGTGCGGATTTCCTGAGACCAGGAACCCTGGAGGACACTGGGCAGCGGGACCTGAGCTGGGCTGACACCACGTCACCAGGAGTGAGCTTGCTCTCCCTACACACACAAAGTTAGAGAGGAGAGAGACGTCCGCACGGGGCAGGTCCAGCGAGGGGCACAAAGCCTGAGCACGCAGAGACGCCGCCTGTGTGTCTGGGTCGGAGGAGCTCTCGCCTGCCATGCACCCAGCCGCTTCACTCCTTCGTGTGTGAGCTTGTGTGCAGCCTGGGGCGTGGCTGCATGAGCACATGCATGGCGGGGGGGGGGAGTCTCTGGTGTCCAGTCTGTGGAGCAAAGAGGTGCAGCGCTGACCTCCAGCTCCGAGGCACCAGGGATGCTTGCCAAGCCCAGACCACACACCCATGCCTGCCCCTGGCAGCTCCCCTGCCCTCCAGAGGGCAAGGCTGGGCCAGGGGGGGAGAGACTGTACTGGACACTGGACACTCGTCTGCCTCTGTTGGGTCTAAATATTTCCCAAACCCAGGGCTGGGGTCCTGTCCCCAGAAGGAGGGCAGGCGGCCTCCTGCTCTGTATAGACAGCCAAGACGCTTCTGCTCAGGACAGTGTGCAGGACGGACGGAGAGAGGCAGGGTAGACACTGGGTGGGATTTCTCACGACGGGAAGTGAGGCTTTGGGAAGGAGCCAGGCATTTGCCTCTCTACGAGGTTTCAGTGTCACATCTGTGCTCAGGGCCAGGAGAACAAGCCGGGGCAAAGCTGGACCTGGCTGTCTACGGGCCAAGGATGGCTCCAGCCTCTGTCTGGGGGCCCTGGCCAGTCCCGCCACGCAAGGCTACCCCACGTGGCTTGCCTCCGTGTTAGGTTGAACTCACCATGCGTGAGGCAGCGGACATATCAAACAGCACAGGGAGGGGTCTGTGAGTGTACAAGCATGTGTATACGTGCACATCTATGTGTGCCCATGTGTGTGTGCCCCAAGAGATAAGTGAAGGACTGCATATGGCCAGTCCCTGGCACTGCGTGCCACATCCCTGGGTCCAGCCATGATCCAAACCAAACCTCCGTCACGTCCCTAACCTGCAGCATGCCAGCGGGCTTCCCACAGGCGTGTGTCAGAGTGTGATCTTAGAGACAGCATCTGGGGTGGAACCATGCAGACACGAGACCACCCAAGGGGCAGTGGCACTGGGGGGCTCTGCAGGGGGTCAGGACGTGCTCTGGAGCGTGAGGGACCACTGACATGGCCCAGCCTTGTGAGCAAGTGTGGCAGCTGCGTGCATGCCTGGGCCTGCGAGGGGGTGGCTGGCGTGGCCCGGCCCGTGTGTGCCCGTGGCAGTGTATGTGTGCCTGGGCCTGCGAGGGGGTGGCTGGCGTGGCCCGGCCCGCGTGTGCACGTGGCAGAGTATGTGTGCCTGGGCCTGCGAGGGGGTGGCTGGCGTGGCCCGGCCCGCGTGTGCGCGTGGCAGTGTATGTGTGCCTGGACCTGTGTGGGGTGGCTGGCGTGGCCCGGCCCGTATGTGCGTGGCAGTATGTGTGCCTGGACCTGTGTGGGGTGGCTGGCGTGGCCCGGCCGTGTGTGCACATGGCTGGCGTGGGTCACTCACTCTAGCACGTCGCGGTTGAACTGCTTCTGTCGATTGCCCAGGAACTCTCCGATCATCTGGCGGCTGAGGCCCTTGCGCTGCAGCAGGAAGTGGGCCACGCCCACCGGCGTGTCGGGCACAAAGCCTCGCTCGATGAGGTACTGGACGCCCTTCTCAGGCTTCCTGTGGAGGTGAAACATACGGTCAGCCCAGACGCCAGCCCTGGGCTCACAAAGCCTGCTCCAGGCCTCCTCCCATGTCCAGTCCTCTGCAGGCAAGGAGGGAATGCCAGGACGATATCCAGGACACCCAGGCCTCGTGCCCTGGCTGCTCCCAAGCCTAAACCTTCATCCAGAGCCTGCCACGGCTGGCGCTGGGATGCTCCGAGCCCGCCCGCAGGCCTGAGCCGCCCCCTGCAGGCCTGCATCTTTGCCTGGCCCACCTCCGCTGGCTTTAGCATGGCAGCTGCTGACAATGACAGACCCCAGAGGCCATGCCCGCAGGACGGGAGGCGGAGGCTTGCGGTGAGGCAGGCAGGCCGTGGGTGGGCAGCATGAGCACGCTGTGCTGTGTGCAGGCCAAGAGGAGACTGTGACCCAATGCTGACCAGGATAGTAAAGAACCCCATCTCCACAATAAGGGGTGTCCTCTGGCCAAGGCGCCAGCAGGCAGCCAGGCGGGGAAGCTGGGGGGGGGACTCTGCCTGCCCCCAGGCCAGGCAAAATGAGGAAAGGAGAAGGTGCTGGCCAGGGCCATGGTCTGAGGTGAGGGGACAGTATCACTTGTGGGTGCTGGCCGAGGGGACTGGACGAATAGACGAGACCAGGATCCCAGCTCAGCCAAGCCCAGCGGAGGGCTGAGTCCACATGGACAGAGAAGAGGCTGACCCCAAAGCCCACTGGACTGACAAGTGGGACTGGAATCTGGCGAGGACACTGAGGACGGGGGCTCAGAGACAGTGTGGCAGCCCCAACTTGCTGTGGAGGGGTGAGAGGTGAGCTTCCTGCACCCCCACACACCTCAGCCCTCTCTTCCTGCCTGCGAAAGCACTGACTGGGCACACCTGCCCTCCAAGCCATCCTGTCCCTGGAAAAGTAAAGGGTCACATTTCCCCAGACAAGCCTCCGGCCCCGAGGCTGCTCCAATCTGCTGGGGATTTTAGGAGCTGCAATGAGTTAATTCTGAAATTCACATGGA
The DNA here is from genome assembly GCF_031878675.1 of Megascapheus bottae. NCBI lineage: Eukaryota > Metazoa > Chordata > Mammalia > Rodentia > Geomyidae > Megascapheus > Megascapheus bottae. The sequence goes on along the minus strand of NC_143541.1, from coordinate 8,541,390 downwards.
AAAAGTACTCTTCTTTTTTTTTGTTTTTTTGGAGGGGGGGAGAGCTGCTGGAAAGGCCTGGGCGCTGTCCTTTAAGCTTTCTTCTCAAGGCTGTTTCTCTACCACTGAGGCACAGCTCAACTCTAGCAGCTCTGTGTTGGTTAATAGGAGTTAAGAATTTCGAGGACTTCCCTACCCAGACTATATCTCAGCCTCCTGAGTAGCTTATAGGCATGAGACACAAGTGCCCAGAAAATGTGTGTAATATTAAGAAGAAAATGTATGAAAGGTGCAGTAGTTACATCTGCTCTTAGTGGCAGAGGGCTTGCCTAGCATGTATGGCCATCTGGGTTCTACCCTAGCATTCAAAGATGAGAAGAAAAATCTGCTGGGAAGTGAAAACACCAAACGGATCCTCTCTCCCGGGTGCCGCCATCCAGGACTCCACTGTGTCTGCTGGGGTCTGCCAGCCCTACAGAAGTGCACAGAGTGTCACGGAGCCAATCAGTGTGTGCTCAGTGAAGGAGCCCAGAGCCACGTCCACACAGAGCCACGTCCACACAGGAGCCGAGTGGCCAATCCAGCAGCCTCTGGACCACACCGCACGTTGCTGGAGGCCATCAGACAATCCAGACCCTCACCCCCTTTCACTTCCCAAAGAAATCCTGTCTCGGTCCAGTAACAAAGAAAGCACAACTAGGACTGTGCTCAAGACCAAGCTGAGAAACATGCTTTAGACTTGCTGAACGCAGCCAGGGCGTGGCTCAGAACAGAGCCCAGCATGTGGAAGGCCTGGGTTCATCCCCAGACTACAAAATAAATACAACGAAACGAAAGGAAAGCATTTTTAAAAAGACAAGGGGACACGGATGGGTGTCTGAGTAGAAGTAAATACTTGCATTGGAGAATAGGAGAGGTGTGGAATCAGTGTTGTGTAATGAGAACAGAAGTGAAGTTACGGTTTGAGTAGTCCTGGAAGCTGCTGAGGGCCCATTTCTTGGTATGTGAGTTGTATCTCAAAAACTCTACAATAAGACAAAACAGGTGACAGACTGGGAGAGTACTGATGATTATAGAGGATTTGCAGCCTTTAGAACCCCTGTAGGGCTGGGGACGAGGCTTAGTGGTGGAGTATCTGCCTGGCATGCATGAAACCCTGGGTTTGAGTCCTCATACCACATACACAGAAAAGTCCAGAAGTAGCACTGTGCCTCCAGTGGTAGCATGCTGGCCTTGAACACAGAGAGGTTCAAGAACAGCACAGCACCGAGGCCCTGAGTTCACGCTTCAAGACAAAAAAAAAAGAACTCTTAGTGATGGCATGCCCTGGGAAGTGACAGACGGCCAGCAGAGAGATAGCCAGACACCTGCCCAGGCCTCCCAGAGAAGGCTTGCCTTCCAAGTAGCAGAGAAATGCCAATCAGAACGGCCACAACAGCCGTGAGCAGGAGCAGGCACTGATGGCCGCCGTGGGCGGGGGCAGATCCGGCCCTCTCTGAACACCAACCTGGCATTTTCACCTGAAGGACACATGCACCCGGGATGCCGCAGTCCTGCTCCCAGCTGCCTTCTCCAGCTGCACCCAGTCTCTAATGGCAGGCTGCAGCCACGTCTGCCACAGTGCCCGCTAGGCTCCAGCTGCCCTCCCGCCCCCAGACAAGTAGCCAGCCTCTGAGGATGGCAGCACATACTTTGGCATTTCACACACTCCAGCCTCGAGGCCTAAAGCTGGGGCTGGTGGCCCTTGCGTCAGCCCCATTCCACGGGTGGCTGTGCTCAACTCCACTCTACCCTCTACTTGTCTACTCTGTAGGACCCTAGTTAATCCTGGCTCCCTGAGAAGACGCTGGCCTGGGCCGTGCCCGGGAGCAGCAGGGGGGGACCGATGTGGGGCATGTGCTTTTCCCCCCGGGCTGCTCTGGTGGGGGTGCACAGGCCCTGTGTACAGCACGTCACACTCAAGGGGTCCCAGGAGCTAAACCCTAGCAAGTGTGGGGGTCCGAGATTCCTAGCTCCTGGCTGGACTAGGAGACCAGCGGTGAACCACAGCCCACAGCGACCCCTCCGCCTGTCCACCTGTGCTGGCCTCCAGGCAGGCCTCCGACACACCAACCAGTACTCTGTCTATACCAGCACTGCTCACAAAGCACAGTCTTCGCTGGGCCCACAGCGCCACCGTTCTGTGGCCTTCTGGGAAGGTCCCGGATGCACGGCTCACGCTCTCACAGCCCCCAGGGGAAGGCACCAGACTGGAGTCTGATGATCCCTAATCCCAGAGGCCCTGGGGATGGAAGTGGCTTGAAAGCTCAGGTCGCCGAGTGCCTGCCTGCGGCCCTCTGGCGGCAGCTCCGCCCCTACCCTTCCTCTTGTTATTTTGGGCCTGCTAAGAATAGTTTGCTGTAAATATCCGAGGCCCTCCTAGGGGATGCTGCAATCAGAGCTGACCACAAGCCCCGGAGGGGCAGGCTCCATGGCCCAATTCCCCGAGCGGTCCCAGACTTCGTCCCCTAGCCCCAGCCATGGCCCCAGCCAGCCAGCTCACCCTAAGTCTGTCCCTGACACCCGCTCCAAGGTCTCTGTGCTCCATAGCGGCCCCAAGCCCGACAGCTGCGACCAGGCCTGGCATGGTCGGGCCTCCTCCCTTCCTGCGGGGACTGGAGAGGGAGTGATGTGCAGGGCCCTGACTCACAGCTGACATCCCTTCCCAAGGGCTTTCACAGGAAAGCTCCCATCCTGCCTGGCTGTCCAGCAGTGGACCCTGGGGGGTTGGGGGTGGAAGCTGGGTCTCAGCCCCAGCCCCTGCCCCCGGCCCCCACCCTGGCCCCGCCCTCACTTGTTGAAGAGGTTCAGCCCGATGCGGTAGTGACGCTTCCGGATGACGTCGTTGCTGAAGGCGGGCGAGTCCCAGCTGTTGCGGGCCTCCTTGTGGTAGGTCTGCTTGCTCAGCGTCTGCTCCCGCACACTGTCCCTGGACGAGGACTCCGAGCTGCAGTTGATGGTGTCGTTGGAGTTGGACGTGCTGTTGATGCTGTCGTTGTCCCCGTCGGAGTAGTCCGACTCGGACTTGCTCTGCCGGTTGGCCGAGCCATTGATGGCCAGGTGGCTCTCTGGGGGCCGGGGCGGCCGGGGCCGCAGCTCGGGGTCCTCCCGGGACAGGCCCTTGGCCGCCCCGCCGTGGGACGCGTGCTGGGGGCTGGCCTGTGGGCCTCCCAGGCCGCGCTCGTAGGCGCTCTGCCTCTTGAGCGAGCCGCGGTCTGAGCGGTCGCTGAGGTCCGCCGAGCTGTCGCTGGGGGGCTCGATGGTGAGCAGGGGCAGGTGTTCCGCCCGCAGCCGGGGCTCCTGCCGCTCCAGCGACGGGGTGCTCCGGCAGCTCGTGTCTGTGTCGGCCTTATCATCCTTGTGGGCCAGGGCCCAGTAGTCCTGGGCCACCCCCCCGACCCGCAGGCGCAGGTCTGACTCCGTGCTGGGGGGCCTCTCCCCGGCAGGCGCCAGCGGCAGTGGCGGCGACAGCTCCTCCTCGTCGATGTACAGGGTGACGTCGCTGTAGGAGGCGGTCATCTCGTCCAGCTTGTGGTGGTCCGTGCCATGCAGGGCCGCTGTGGGCTCCGCGTCCCGGGCCCTCACCGCCTCCGGGGCCGGCACCTCCTCCGCATGGAGACTGCGGCAGTTGAGGGCGTCGTCGATGGACTCGGCCAGGGACTTCACCTGCCGGGAGAAGGCGTCTTCCAGCTCCGTGATGGCGTCCGCAAAGTCGCTGGAGGGGGCTGGGGACTTGAGGACCGGCTCCCCGAGGTCGCCACACTCGGGCGACCCCAGGGTGCCCAGCTGAGCGCCATTGTTGGTCACGGAGACCTGCTTGCCCTCGAAGTAGGAGCTGTGCACTTTCTCGGGCCCCTCGAAGGAGAACTGCATCCTCATGTTGGACAGCACGATGCGGCGGGACATGCGGTTCTCCGACATGGAGCTGCGCAGACGCTCGAAGTTCTTGTTCATCTGGTACTGGCGGAAGGCCGTCTGGATGGTGCGGGCTGCATGGCGGGTCACCAGGCGGCCCCCATACTTGCGTTCTAGCATCTCCACCTGGTGGGGAAGGGAAGGGAGGTGAGAACAGAACCCACTGCAGGCCACCACTGGAACAGGGCCGGAGCAGATTCCAAGATAAAATCAAGAGAAACCCCACATCTGCCAGGCAGGCACTGGGGCCACACCTGTAACCCTAGCTGCTCAGGAGGCTGAGGTCTGAGGATCCCGGGTGAAGCCGGTCCAGGCAGAAAAGTCTGTGAGACTCGTTTTCCAATGAACAACCAGACAGCCAGCAGTGGAGCTGGGGCTCAAATTGGTAGAGCAAAGAAAGCTAAGGGTCAGTGTTCAAGCCCTGTGTTCAAGTCCCAGGAAGGAACCAAGATAGGAAGGAAGGGAAGAAGGAAGGAAGGGAAGAAGCTGGGGGATGCAGAGCGCTAAGCTTCCCAACGGTCTGCTCCGGAGGCTGAGCCCAGCCCAGCACTGGAAGGCCGCTGCCGCTCACTGGAAGCACTGCTTCTGAGAGTCTCGTCTCTGGACCACAGATGGGCTCCTGGTCTGTCCTCTGTGCTACCCACTGCTGTCCCCTCCCCAGTATACAGACACGTGTCTGTGGTGTGTGGAGGGGGCCAGCAGCTGCACCCCGAGCCTGCGCCTCTGTGAGGCCTCAACCTCTCTCCTTTCTGGATCTGGGTGGAGCTGACAAAAGCACAGGGTTATCTTCCCCCGCTGCCAGCCCAAACCTCTGCTTTCAGGACAAGCAAGGAGATGGAACAAACAGGTGGACCAGGCTGCCGGGCGGGTGTGAGCAGCACACTGTGTGTGTGCATGGCGGGGGCGGGGGGACTGAGGAGAGAGGGTCTCCTGTTCCAAGGTTGGTGCCCAGGAGTGGGGTGGGGGGAGCACCCCCCCGGGGCTGAGAGCTGATATCCAGCACCCCTCTTCCCATGCAGTGGGAGATGGCGGAGCCAGGGCTGCTCGGCACCCCTGTACTGTCGCCCCCACCCGCTCCCAGAGCGCTCCCCGGGGGCCACCCCTTCAGGCGCCTGCGGGGGTCTGGGACCCCTCCCCTCGGCCCTGGCTGCAGACTTGACACCTCACTTTGCCCTCCCAGACACCACAGAGGCGTCCTCTGGAGTGGGCCCTGCAGCCGCCCCCGGCCAGCGGCCTCTGCTTTCCTCCCACACCTCGGGGCGGGTGGAAGGTTCTGCGCGGCTGCGTGCTCAGCAGCATACCACGGTGGACATCCTGCCTCCAAGGCAAGCAGAGGGCCCTGCGTGGCCAGGGCCACCTACCTGCTTGTCCTGCAGGTCGGAGGAGAGCTCATAGCTCTCGGACAGAGACCGTGAGCGCTTGATGGCCTCCTCTTCGGCCTGCTTGCGCAGGATGGAGGTGGAGTGCTGCAGCTTGGGCCTCCGTGTGCGCTGTGGCCCTGGGGGGCCCGGGCACAGCCCATAGGCGCCCACCGACGTGTGCTCGTAGTGGTCCGGGCTCAGGCTGGACCCAGGCACCACGGGGCCCTGGTGGTAGGCGGAGGGGCTGTCCAGGGACGTGCCAGTCTCGCTGCTGGGGGCCTCACCCTCGACGCTGCAGAGAGAGGGGGACAGGTTTCCAATGAGTACAGCAGAGCCAGGGCATGGCAAGGCGGACCCCCATCCTGTCTCCTTGCTTCCCCCCTCTCCCCACATGCAGAGGCCCTGCAGAGGCCCTGCATTTTGGTCAGCCCTCCTTTCTCATGTGGGTTTACTGCTCTTGGTCAGCGTGGCTTCCTGCTGGTGTCCTGCAGGCAGGGTTTGGCACACTGGACACTGTTGGCCCGGGCACCTAGAGCAGCGCCTGCATGGCAGGTGCTTAGCAAACACTGGACAAATCCGTACAAATCCATGCTCCCCCAGCAACTGTACTGGAGACGGGGGTCATCGAACGGAACTGGACCGGGCCTTTCTTCAGGAAGAGGGGGTCACGAGACATCACAGAGGTGGGCCCGCGACCCCAGGGAGGAAGCACCATCCACAGGCAGGAGAGGCCTGGGAACGCAGCGGAGAGCCTGCACCACAGCCCGCGGCGGCGCCCCCACTACTGTGATCTGAGCATCTGATGGTCACACCCTGTGTGGTCTGTGCTCTGGCAGGAGTGGACGCGACCCATGCAGCACAAGCACTCTGTCCAAACCTTCGCGTCAACCTACAGAGGCGGCATTACTGATTCCCCGAAGCCCTCACCGCCTGCAAAGGAGGGACTGTCTGCTACTCAGTACAGGGAAGGACACCGAGGCCACCAGGTCCCTGCAGCCATGCACAGGCTGCAGTGGGCAGGCAGTCCCCAGCCTGGGCTGCCTCTCACCCCAGGGCCTCTGTCCACACGTCTGGCAGGCGAGCTCATCCCTGCCTGTGAACTTGGGGACAGACAAGGGGAGACGAGTTTGAACTCAGGGCCTTGCCCTTGCTATGCATGCAGTTTTCAACTTAAAGGTCCCAGGAGCGCCACCCTCCAAGAGCCTCCCGCACAGAACAGGCCTGGCCTCCACCCCTCTGCTCTGCAGCCACTGAGGTCTTCTGGCCTAGCGTGGGGCAGGGATGGGTCTGGCAGGCCTCAGGGCTCCTCTTACTTCACAGGGCAAACGGGACTCAGCCTCACATCTGTACCCTCGCTGCTGCAAAAGATGGCGACCTAGATCACAGTTCAAAGTCAGCCCAAGCAGAAAAGTTTACTAGAGTCTGTCTCCAAAATGGCGAGCAAAAAGCCTGGCTAGAGGCATAACTCAAGTGGTAGAGCATCAACCAAGCAAATACAAAGATTTGAGGTCAAACACCCCAGTACCACCAAAAGGAAGAAAAAAAATATCTGCCCACTTCTCTCCTGAAGCTTGGACCCGGGCCTCACATCAAGGGCTCCCCTGTCTCACGAAAGAACAAAAGGACTCAGGTCACCCTTGGGTGATAAGAGAACACGCCAAGAGAAAACAGGTCCAGGAAAGCCCAGCTACCCCAGCTGTCTGCGCTGGAGCTCACGGTTCTGCTCCTGGTCCATGTCCTCAGGACCTTGTCTTACTTTGTCTTTGCAGCAGTCCTGTGCATACAGAGACGCATCCATACCTGTACACACACACACACACACACACACACACACGCGTGCACGCGCATGTCCCAAAAGCTGGTGTGTGCCTCCATCAAGGGCTCGTCTGTGTGTAAGTGAGCGAGAGGCTGAGTGGAAGCAAGGTCCTGAGCTGGGCTCCCCACTGGGGGGCCCTTTCCCTATGGTCTCTAGAGAGTAGGACACCTCTCAGTGGGCTGCAGGCGGCCTGGGGTGGACGGGCCCTCCCTAGTTCACCCTGCTGCGAGAGGGGGCCCAGGGGGGTGAGTAGACACACCTCTGTCCCCGGGGGACTCAGCCCGTTGTGCTTAAACACAGCGATAACCACAGGGCACTGGTCCTGGGCGGGGGTGAGAACAGAGGGTGGGAGAAAGGGCCTGAGCCTGGGAGTCACCACCAGCCCCAGAGGAAGGCCGCTGGGCCAGGGTACGAGGACAGACAAGGCTGGGCTGGGCCTTGCCCTGCAGTGGGAAGGGCTGCGGCATGGCCCAGGTGACAAGACGGCGGAGCTGGCGTCATCCCTGGGCAGGGGGGCCTTTCAGACAGGACCGGATGAGGGGTCCACAGGCTTCGTGCCGGTATGCTCTTGAGGGTAGGAGGGGGGAAGGGGGAAAGAAAGGAGGGAAGAGGAAGGCAGTTCTTCACTGTACCCTCATCAGGAAGGGGAGGGCTGAAGTCCCCACAGCCGGCCACTTCCACCCGAGACTAGGACCTCAGTCCCTCCCGCCAAGCCGTCCCTGACGGTCACCACGGCTGCCAAGTCCACGCGAATAGCCCTTAGATGGTGCAAAGTAGCAGCCTTTCCCACCCCACAACAAACCCACTGGTCACCACTCTGACATGAAGAGAAGGGCTGGGTGGTGCCATGTCGCCAGGCCGCCATCTCCCCAGACCCTCCAGCCAGGAGCGGGGCCCGCCAGCACTCACGCAGTTCTAAACCCCAGGAAGCTCGCCGGCACCGACTGACAGGAGGGGGGGAGGGGTGCCGCCCCGGAGGGCACGGCGTGGCTGCAGAGCACACCCAGCCCAGGACCCTCGGCTGCCGGCTCTGAGCAACCCCTCATCCCTGAGCAGGGCTCAGCTCTGCGGGACAGGGATGCCGTGGCCGCCCAGGCACCTGCCGTCTTCCTGCTCTGTGACGGGCTCACTGGTGGCTCCAGTGTGGACATGTCACACGTCCCGTGCACGAGTGCCCAGCTGGGATTTGTGGGTAAGGCCCAGCCAGGCGGACGCCCACCATCGCTGCTTGGACCTCCTGAGCAAAGCTGTTCTACACCCAACACCCCAGCCACCAGACACAGCACCCCACATTCACCTTCCCTCCCTGACGCCCAGCCACACACACGTGAAGGAATGTGGTGGGGATCCCTGTAGTTCAGCTTCTGGGATGTTCTATGGCAGTTAGATGGCTGCCAGCCCTCTTCCAGGGATTTTTGTTAAGGAAATAAGCCATTGCCAGCTGCAGTAGAGTGCCTCTGGGTACCCAGCTATGCTGGAGGCAGGCTAGGCTGGCCCCATCCCAAACTACTACAAGCAATGGGGCTGGGGGCCGAGAGCAAAGGGTAGGGTGCCTGCCTAGCAAGGATTGCCAGACAATGAATAAGGAGCAAGTGGTCAATGCAAGGCTTTCCACAGCAGTGACATTTCTAAGTACAGAACACTGGATAATCTAAACACACCACCAACAAGGGACCTAAATTAATTCTAGGTCCACATCATGACAATGACACCGGGATGGGTGCAGATCTGGTCTGACAGCTGTTCTTCTGGAACAACCTTGGGGACAGTTTGGTTGACTAAGATGAATGAGAGTGGATCTGCCACACGGCGGAGCTGGTCAAAAATAACGCTGCTACAGTAATGGTCATCGTCGTCAGATCACACAGAAGACGGCGGGGCGGGGCGGGGCGGGGCGGGCCCGGCAGACAGACATGCTCACCTGCACGAGCAGCCCGGGCACACAGACTCAGCTGTGGACCGGCTCTTACGTGGCCCTCCGCCTCCGCCTAGCTTACCTGCCTGGAAGGGGTGGCTTCCCCCTGTGCTGTGGCCTCACTGGCCTCCTGAAGCCTGGCTCACGACTCCCAGGACCACAGGGACACCCGCAGTCAGGTGGCACACGCCCCGGAGGCAGAACCCCCCGTGGTGACCCAAGCCAGGCTCCAGCCGCAGAGCCCCAGGACTTCCTCGGTCGAGGACGGCGGCCCCTCAGCTTCTCCCCAGGTCTCAGCAGTGGTGAGGGGTAGGCCACATACTGCAGACGCCCAGCCCAGGGCCCTGGCAAGCTGGGATGGCTGAGGAGAGAGCTGTGCGTGCCAGACTCAGACGTGAGCACACATCCACGGTGCCACGTCAGCGAAGTCATGTGCAGCTGTGTGGGCACGCACACAGGACACGCAACTGTGAAGATGAGCACGTGGGTGTGTGTGCCCACGTCTATGGGTGTGTGGACGCTGGGGTCGTCGGCCTCGTACATGTACGTGCCTGTGCACGCACACGTGCACGTGTCCATACGTACGCAGACACACGTTGGTGTGTGTGCACACGTGGACCTCCTGACCTCCAAAGCTCGGGTTTCGACCATCTGCTCGACAGTGGACCACACACACACGTTTTAGTCTGACAAGTACGTGCTTAGCACTGCCCGAGGGCAGAGGAAGGAGCCCATGAGACCTGGCAGCCCTGTGCCCACCATGGGCCTTCCCGGCCTGCCCGTGGCCGGAGCCTCCTCTGGCTAATGTTCTTGAAAAAAGGCATTCATGATTCCCCAGGCCGTAATTACAGACCTCGCTGCCCGAAGGCCAGGGCTCCCGACCCCTGCTGACTCACAGCTGGAGGGGACCATGTGGCACTGGGCCTCTCCCAGCCAGGTCAGCTCCTCAGAGCAGGAAAGGCGGTGGAGCAGGGACCCAAGGCCCTGGCCTGGGAGAGGACCCTCCAGGGCACGTGTGGGCACTGGACCCGGACCACAACCACCTCCTTCCCCTCTCCTCCCTTCCCCTGTGTCCCCAGGGCCACCTCAGCTGGGCCCAGCCCCCTACAGGGCCCTTCTCCTAGGGTCTCCCCATGCCCCCGCCTAGGCCCCAGCCAGGCTGGGTGAAAGCCCATCCTCCTCCCCAGCAGGCCGGGATTCAGGAGCTGGAGACCAGGCAAGAGCAGTGGACACTTGCTTCTACGCTTGGTTACAGGGACAGCTTTGGCTCCTCTATGCCCCACGGCCACAAGCCTGTCGAGTGGCTGGAGCCACCCCCCCCCCACCGCCCCGCCACGCCTTCATGGGACGGGGTCCCAGCCTGGCCTCAGCTGCCCATGGCCTCCAGGCCTGAGGACTTACCACTGGCCTCTGGGCTGAGATAAGGCTGGGTTCCGCTCTGCCGGGGAACATTATCTCCAGCAGCTGGCACCCAGACCCCAGAGGTAGCTTTCATATATGTACAGAAATCCAGGAGTGCGGACCATGGGCGTTTCAAAGCAGCCGCTGTTGTTAGAGCGTCGCTTACCGAGCCAGCACTCGGCATCGCCCGACGGTCAGCCGTGGCCGCACACTGAGTGGGCACAGGAGGGCCTGGAAGCCAGGGCGTGTGGGGGCCATCAGAAGAGGAGGATGCCCGAGGCTGGCGGAGGCACCGTGACAGACAATCGGAGCCCCGTGTGGCGTGTCCCCTCCAGCCTGCGGAGCTGAGCCCGGAGCCCCACCACAGGGAAGGAGGACAGGTCTGTGCCCCACGAGCTCATGCCACACAGCCTGCCAGTCAGAGGGGCTGCTCCTCCTCACGGGGTTGTCGCCAGGGCCAAGGGACCTCCGTATGCGCCGCTGGTACTCAAGACCGCGCGGACAGCACAGGCTCTGGAGTCAGGAGCAGCTGAGGCCCTGAGCCCGCCCACCCTGCCCATCACCGCCCAGGGCCAGGCAAGACGCAGGCTGGTGTCAGGACAGGTATCTTGGGAGGCTGGCCCTACACCCCCACTCCCCTCCCTGATGCACCCAGGAGAAAGCAACACCACAAGAGAGACGGAAAGGGCGTCTGGGCCTCAGGACCTCAGTGTCAGCTGTGCCCTGGGGTCCTCGGGGTGCACGGGGCTGGAGTGTGCTTCCTCCTTCGTCACGTCTGTGAGACATAGCTCGGAATGCACATTATCCACTTCTTCCCATGCAGCCCCGCACCCAGCCAGCCGGGCACCAGCAGGCGCCACGGAGTGGAAGAACCTGGACACAAGAGCGAGTCGGAGCCACACTTCTCACCCTCCCTCAGTTCCCCTGCCACTTGCTATTGGGAGCAGAGGCCTGCATGGGGAGACACTGGGGTCAGGGGCCGGCACAGAGCCCCTGACCTGCGGCGTGCACCTTCTGTCTGCGCTACACTGCGGTGCCAGCTCCTCCAGTACCCCCACCACACTCAGGCCTCCAGGAACCAAGAAATGGACAGGGGCCCCTGGGGCGATGGGCTTGCTGCAAGGACACCTTCCTGATGTCCCCTCTCAGTCCAGGGAGGACCACAGGCTCGGCTGGGCCCTGGTGGGCCTGAGGCAGGAGGTGGGAGCAGACTTCCCACAGGCTGCAGGCCAGCTGGCAGAGCATCTGGAGGCCCTGGGTTGAGGCTGACACAAACACCCTGCAATCGAGCCCAGCGGGGCTCTTAGCTGCCAGCGGGGCAGCCCTGCAGCTGGGGACCGCAACACCGGACAGGGCCCCAGGCCTCACTCAGAGGGAAGCCAGCCTCTAGCAACCAAAGCCATGGTGGCAGCCTCTACATGGAGCCTCTCCTGCTGCCGGGCTGGCGGGGTGCACAGGAGGCGCATAGCTCCTCCTGGGGGGGGGGGGGGGGACAGGCTTGACCCTCCAGGTGTGGAGCGTGGAGTGGTAGCCCGGGCAGGGCCCAGGAGGCCTGCACAGCACGCTGCGTGACTAGAATAAAACTAGAGTAAGCCAGGCATGGAAGCCATGCCTGCACCAGGAGGCTCTAAGTTTCCAGCCACTCCAGGCTGCACAGACAGCCTGTTTCAAACAAATAAGCAGCCATGTGATAAATAAACATAGGGACAGATGACTAAATCTCAACATCCAGAGGTTAAATATAGAAATGTGGATTTCTAGCTGCTGCTTCTTTCTTTGTCGGTCGTGAGGCTTGAACTCTGGGCCTGGGCACTGTCCCTGTGCTCTTCAGCTTTGAGAGCCATACTGCCACTCCCAGGTTTTTGTTTTCTTTCTGGTGGTTAACTGGAAGAGTCTCGCAGTGCTTTCTGTCTGGGCTGGCTCTGAGCTGCAATCCTCAGATTTCCACCTCCTGAGGAGCCAGGGTTAACAGGCAGGAGCCGCCGGTGCCCGACGATGTTCCAGCTTCTTTGAGGGGGAAGCCACCGGAAGTCTGGGCACCAGGGGTCAACCACCTGCTGGCAGGCCGATGCCACCCCACCCCGCCCACACTACCCACACAGGGCTTGCCTCACTGCACCCCCTTCCCACCCCCGCTGGCATCTTTGTTTGCTCGCAGTGTTGGGAGCTGAGGCTTGGCCGAGGACAGGACGGGACGACCATTTCCAAGAACTTGATTTAGAACAGCACGTCCCCGGAGACCGGCTTTAGGAGCGCAGAGGTCTCTGCAGGGCTGTGGGAACCCGAGGCTCTCCTCACGGTGGTCGGGTCCTGTCCAGTTCTTATGAGACTCCACCTAAACAGCCTCATCACTAGACCGTGTCCACCACTGTGGACTGTGAGGGCAGCCATGCCTCCCGCACAGGCGACCTCAGGCCAGTGTCTGCAGGGCCAGGGTACAATTTAAAAGCCATTCCAGGATAGACTCTCAGGGGGTGCCCTGGGGTAAAGCCCAAGCTCCCCCCACCCCAGAATGCCAGCACGTGTGCATGTGCGCGTGCGTGCGTGCGCATGTGTGTAAGATGGCTCCAGACACGCCAGTGGGCAGATGGGGGAAGCACGGGGAACAGACTAGAGTGTCTACTTCCAGGCTGAGGACAAGGCAGGTGACCTCACTCTCTGGGCTCCACCACCTCCTCAGACAATGGCTGCTGCTCCTCCCCCTCGCCCAGTAGAGATGAGGAGTCAAGTAAAGACAGGCTTGGCCAACTGCAGCTCCCCCCGCTCGCCAGGAATGAGGGAGGGCTGGAGGGCTGGAGCCCAGAGCAACGTGGGTTTGTCCACACATGAACGGAGAGCAGAACTGCAGGCAGGCAGGCTGTATGGCCCGGCCCACCTGCCCAGGCTCATCCCTGGGCTCTCTCGTTCCACTCTGTCTGTGGGGTCTGGAAACCAAAGCTGACACATCTGCTCCCCGCCAGGACCTCGCCCAGGATGGCTTGGTCCTCTTCCCTCTTCCTTTCTTGCTTTCGCTCACCATTTCCTGGAGCCTATCCTCCACCCCACCCCGGACAGCTAAGCAGGGCAGCTCTTGTTGGCTCTGACTGCACAAAGATGACCAGAGCTTCCGACCCCTGGGCTCCCTCAGAAAGACTTTTCAGAATACACACACACATACACACACACTGCCAAAAATCCTCCCGGCTGAGCCAAATTAAATACAGAGGCCTCTAGTTATTTCCATACGCACAAAATGGGCTTGCATAAAGCAGCTCTCTGTGGCGGGCTCCAGCAGACAGGGCCGGGCTGGGCCCCTGGGACGCGCTGGGAGGCTGGGCAGGAGGCCAGGCTGGGCGGACTGGCCCTGGGGAGTGTGGGCATGGCTGGGGACAAACAGGCCCGGCGCACAGCCTGGCTGCCACACGGCCCACCCCTACGGGCCAGGGGTGCGGTGCCCAGAGCCCAGGACAACCGGCCTTTTCAGAGTACACTGCAGCACGGAACAGGAAGAGCTGAGCTCCCAGCCCTGCTTCAAAATGCACAGCACCCCTCTCCACTCCCCACCCAGACAGTCCACCCACGACCCCCCTCTCCACTCCCCACCCAGACAGTCCACACACGACCCCCCTCTCCAGCCCCCACCCAGACAGTCCACCCACGACCCCCCTCTCCACCCCCCACCCAGACAGTCCACCCACGACCCCCCTCTCCACCCCCACCCAGACAGTCCACCCACGACCCCCCTCTCCACCCCCCACCCAGACAGTCCACACACGACCCCCCTCTCCACCCCCCACCCAGACAGTCCACCCACGACCCCCCTCTCCACCCCCCACCCAAACAGTCCACCCACGACCCCCCTCTCCACCCCCCACCCAGACAGTCCACCCACGACCCCCCTCTCCACACCCCACCCAGACAGTCCACCCACGACCCCCCTCTCCACCCCCCACCCAGACAGTCCACCCACGACCCCCCTCTCCACCCCCCACCCAGACAGTCCACCCACGACCCCCCTCTCCACACCCCACCCAGACAGTCCACACATGACCCTCCTCTCCACACTGTCACATCCCTGTGTATCAACTGGTGGCCCCGTGGTGCCATGCCACGGTCACCCAGCACCAGTGTCCATGGAGTCACCCTGGTGTTGTCTGGGGAAAGCTTCGGGCTTGGTGCTGACCATCTACCTGTTTTGCCAAGGAAGAAACGAGGCCGACAAAAGCAAGCCAAAACCCCAGGCCTTTCAGAAGGCCTGTGAGGAGCCGGGCCACACTCCCGACTGCCAGGCAGGTCCCTCTGCCCTGTCTGCCCCGAGGCGCCTGTGCCCAGGACTGCGCAGTCCCCTCTGTCCTGTGCAGTCGGAGGCACAGAAGGCTCAGGGCAGGCCCCAGGGCCCCACAACTTTGCACAGCTCCAACGCTGGCACCAGGCCTGAGCACCTCTGTCGTGACGGGGGGCCAGTGACTGTCTCCCAGGATGGCCTTAAGGGCTGCAGGTCAACTACACACAAATGCCCAGCCTGGAGCGGGGTGGCCACACGGGACAGAGCCGAGAGGGCTGGCTGGTGAGCTGGCCAGCAGGAAAGGGCTTGGGGAGCGTGCTGGGCTCTGACAGAAGCACCAGGACGCCCAGCCCAGCAGCAGCGCCTTGGCCGAGGGAGGCGGGCAGTGACCAGCCGGGCTCACGCGGGCCCCAGGCTGCGTGGTAATGAGGGCAGGGCAGCGGCTGGGCCCCCAGTTCAGAAAGGCAGCGTGTCGAGGCCACCCACTGCCCAACCAACGGAAGCTGGTTGGTACCATGGAAACTAGCGTCTGGCAGAGGAGGCCCACTTCAAAGGGCTCCCGGGGTCCTGGAGTGAGGGGAGATGTGGGCTGTACCCCGCCAGCAGGGAGCCCCGGGCCTGGCCCTGCGGGTGGGTCACACGCCACTGGGGCTGGAGTTGAGCTCACATGGACGGTGCCAGGCACACGGCAGCCTGTCCTGAAGACACACCTCAGTGACAAAGACAGACCGGACAGGGCCCTGATTTAAACCGAGGATGACACGAGGCCAGCAGAGCCTCTGTGGCGTTTGCACTGAGTATGTCTGAAAATGTCTACCACAGAGAGGTACAGAAAACAAGGCCACAGCTTGCTCCGGCGGCCCATTAGGGCCTGTCACCTTCGGGGAGCATGAGGCTGCGTTCAAAAGCCCCCCAAGGCTCTGCGAGGTAGGCCCGGCATGTGGCTACTCCAGCCCGAGCCGCTTCCCGCGTGCACCACACGAGCTGAGCCGCTGCAGCCCCAGGAGAGGGGAACGGCAGGCACCTGAGGTGCCGTGCCACTCACGGACCCCAGTCTCACGCGGGGCTCCTGTCCCACAGGGACCCTGCACCCCCATCCTCCCAGGAAGCCAGCCCTCCACAGAGCCAGCCTTTGACAGGCAATTTCCAGCCTCTGTTTCCCGTCTGACAGACACTGCCCGAGGTTCTTGGAAGACTCCAGTAAGGTAACTGTGTCACACTCAAAGGTCACCGCAGGGCTACCTGCTACGGTTTTTATTCTATAGCCTATTCCTACCCGTGTCTCGAACCTGGGCCAACTTCATTCAGATCTACTGCAAATAGCTAGGACGTTGCTCAAACCCTTCCAACCTGCGTCCCCTCCTGCTGCCAGGCACTGGCACCTGCTACGTGCGATACCGTCACCGCCCCGTCTGCTGTCCCCATCTGATAGATAAGGCAGCGGCTTGCGGAGAGGACCTTCCTCTATATCCCAGCCATACATCCAGAAAGGGGCGGCCCTGGGACCGGGATTCTCCAACCTCCCTGGTGACAAGGCTGGGTGGAAAAGGGGCAGAGCAACGGACCTGGGGCCCGCAGGCTGCTGACAGAGGCCCTGCCCTGAGCTCTGAGCCAGGTTAGGTGTCAGAAGCAGCACAGTGGGGGCAACAGGGGCTCAGCACAACCACTCCAGTTCTAGAGGCTCTACCCCACCACTGGTCCCGGGCTGCACAGCTCCGCTCCCCGGGCACTGACGCCAGTGAGGCCGGGCGCCGCTCTCCTGCCTGGGGCTGGGCACTGTCCTCACGGGCCCCCAAGCCCTTGCTGTGCCCCTTTTAGGCTCCCAGCAGAGTGACAGGCTCTGGTCTGGACAGTGGTGACATGGCACCCTCAAGCCCAGGCCTGGTCTCTCCCCACCATCTGCCGTCTGTCAGGTGGCTCCGTGCACTGGCTGAGCACTTTATGTGGACTAATGCCTGAGGCTCTCCCCAACTCCGAGCGCCTGCAGAATCTGTCTTTCAGCCCTGGGAGTCCACATCCTCTCTCTGCCTACTGTGCAGATGTAGAAACTGAGGTTCAGGGTGGGGGATGTGGGCAGCGAGAGCCACCAGCCAATCAGAGCCAGCTCTGGCCAAGCTTTCTGGGAAGCCTCCTCTTTAGGGAGATGTGACCTTCAAAATTTAGGAATAACCATGGAGATCCAGAATAAATGAGAACAAGGGAACTACCATCTGTCTATCCAGTGTGCCCTCCCCAGCCCGCCCCTGTCATGGGACTTGAACTCTGGGCCTGTGGGCTGTCCCTGAGCTCTTGAGCCACAGCGCCACTTCCGGTTTTCTGTTGGTGCTTTTTGTTAGTGCCACAGCTGACTCTGAATTGCAATTCTCGGGTCTCAGCCTCCAGAGCAGCTAGGATTACAGGCCTGAGCCACCATGCTGGCTCTTACTGTGTTTTTATAAGACATCACTTACATGCTTTCATGCAGTAATGCCTTCGATGACTACCCAGAGCTCCATCCAGAAACAAAAGCAAACATGAGCCTCCTATCTCCAAAGCAGATAGTGGAGAGAAAGGGGGAGACTCTGAGGCGGCCCTGCCCTGCTGAAGACTCTTCTCAACTTCCTAGTTTGTCAAGATCTTTTCCCCTCCCCATTTGTCCTGTAATGACATCACAGGCCCTGCGGTTTCCTCACCACGCTGGACTTGTCATCTCAGCTAGTCAGGGGACAGTTACCGCCTCTGTCCCCAAGTCCCTACCCACGCAGAGTCTGGGCTGGAAAACCAATAGAAGTGTGCTACCCACAAAATGCCCCAAGGGCTTGAGATGGGTGGACAGGTACTGAGATCCCCTGCAGCTCTTGGGGTCTGGGGAGAGAGACAAGACCAGGAGAGCTAGTGTGGGGCTGAACACTTGAGAATTCTGGCCTCAGGAGATAACAGGCCTGCTTTACCATGGTGAAATACCTCCCAAAGATGGTCTGACCCGGAGGAGGCAGAGGCTGGCTCTGAACACGGGCCCTGTGGCCCGGTGGCAGGAACCTGGGTCCTAGCTCCAGTTCCTCTTGACTGAGGGTCCCGTGAAACTGAGGGAGTGCGAAGCCTGCACTCATAAACTGCCTCGAGAATGGAGCCAGGCGCATAGGTGTCGGTGAGGGCAGCGGTGCTGTTATTACTATTATTGCTACTGTGCTAATCTTTGAGTAAAGAGGAAAAAACAAACAGTCGCCATTTCCTATCTCCACAGTGGGGTTCCACGTGGGCCTGAACTTCAAACTGATGGTTCAGTTCAAGCAGGAAGCCATGGGCTGAGGAAATAAAATGGAAGGAATGGTTCCTTCCAGGAAGGGGCAGAAAAGCCACCGCCATGAACAAACAAGGTAGAAAAAAAACACCCAAGCCAGACTGAAAAGATCAGGACAGCGTTCCCTTGTGCGCTCTGGAAATCAACTCTCAGCGCTGCGAGCCAGGCAAAAGCAAACCTGGAGGAGCACAGCAGCCCTGCCACCGCGGGGAAAGGTGGCGATGGCAGCTGGCAATCACCGCCCACCTGGATAACGGCCAAGCCAAGCTGCACGGCACCTCCGAGTTCTTTCTGGCTCGGTTTCATAGGTGAGAAAATGAAGGTTCAGAGAGGGAGGGTCAGGGGTCAGTGTGGCCTCAGGCCTGGACTCCAGTGACAGGCAGTTTCACAATACTAAGCTTTGACGCTCATGCTAGTCCAGGGCCAGCACAGAGTAGGTGCTCAGCAAGTGTTATGGTGCAAGCAGAGGAAATGCAGCGAAGTGCAAGTCTGGGTGCCCCTGGACCACCCTCATCTCCCTAGAAAACAAAGGGCTCCTCCAGGCCCCAGAGAGGGTGGTGTGTGTGTGTTGTATCAGGCCGCACAGGGCCCGGGCCCCAGGCCCAGGCCCTAGAGGAGCACTCTCCTAAGATGGGAAGAGAGTAGCCACAAGTCCAGATGGCATGATGCCACCTCTTCTACCATAATCACTATCAATTTTCTCTCCGCAGCAGCTCACACAGTGGGAAGAGTCAGGTCCTCTAAGGCCACACCAATTAATTCTTCAAGAGCCTCAAGGGCCTTTAAACTCCTCGTGATTTGCTTTTGAGGATCAATGATAAGTCACACTCAACAGCCTTTATCCTCTTTCCCAAACACACACACCGGCATGGGGGCATCGCCTACGCCTCCCAGCTGGGGCCCAACCACTGGAGCTGCACGGCTGCCCCACCTCTCTGCTTACTGGGCAAATATTCCAAACAGCATCGGAAGTCAGAGGAAACTGACAAAAGAGGAAGGAAGGAAGGAAGGAAGGAAGGAAACACAGTGGCTGCTGGCAGTTGGGAAAAGCAGAGTGCTGACTTGAACAAAGGCAGCCTGGAGCTGGAGGCCACAGGCTGACCAGCCCCACAAGACTGTCACACTCTGAAAACCATGGTCATTCTCTATCACTAAAGGGAAACAGGCCCAAAGGGAGTGGTAACTTGTATAAACTCACAAAATGGACCGCATTTGAAAAAACAAACAAACAAAACTGTTTGCCTCCCCCGGCCTTCTTTCCTACTGCCCTGAATTTAGGGATTCTTCTGGCAAACCACAGCCCCCGGGGCGGCAAGAGCACGCACACAGACACAGAGTTCCACAAACACCCATCTGCCCGGTCATCACATTATTCAGCTGTGCAGCTGCCAGTTCTGCCCATGTGTTTGAATCGAGGCTGTGTAAATATTAGCACAACTAGTTCATAGTCCGACTTCCTTGGGCAAAAGCTTGAAATCCTGGTGGGGGCCTCCAGGGTCTGCTCTCCTCCACAACAGCTGTGTCCTGCTCCAGGGTCCCCTTGGGGTACCCTGGTCCCGTCCTGGTCCCTGACTTGCTGTGCAAGGGACCAGGTTGGACCTTGTCCTCACTGCTCCGTCCTGCACTGCTGCAAGGCAGCAATGCCACATCAGGGCATAGGGGTGCCAGGAGCTTACCTGCTGCTCAGAAGCCTAAGGGGCGGTAAGCTGGCTGCTGGATGCCACCAAGGTCCCTTGCAGACTGGGGTCAGGAGCATTTAGGAAGCAGAAGACAGCAGACTGAAGGGCTTTAGGTGGGGTGGGCGCAAAGCGGGCAGGCTTCTGAAAGTTCTGTGACCCAAGGAGTACCTAGTTCTACCTCCCAATCGTAGAGAAGCTAGATTCCCTCCAGCCCTCCTGGCTTTCCTCGAAGTCATGTGCCGGGGCTCCAGCACCCGCTCTGAGGCTGAGGTAAACAGCTGTACCCGAGTGGACAGCTGGCGCTGCTGTGCCTGGGGCAGCAGCTGCTCGGCAGCAGCCCAGACCCCGCAGGGCTCCCTGCAGCTGGAAGACCTACATCAGATGCACAGGGCTGCGGGATGAGATGTCTGCCGAGGAGGTACCACGGGCATGCCCGCCGGAACTGAGCCGCTGGGGCAGTCCTGGAGGAGGAGCAGCGAACGCCGGGGGGTGAGGAGGACAGGGTGTGGAGTCCCTGGCTCACGGTCACCATGTCGACTAACACAAGACAGTGACCGTAGTGGCTGGTGGCTGGTTCACCGCTGCCCCGCTGGCTCCAGGGCAGGGACCCAGCACGCCCCAGAGTTTTCGTTGGGAGCAGACTTTGTGCCCACCTGTTTGCTCTCCTGCAACAGGAGGGTGCTGGTACCACACAGACAGGAATGCACACGTACACGCGCAGCGCAGGGGACCAACTGCACGGGGTGGCAGCCTGGGGGGGCTCTAAACCATGTGACCCCCCATTCCAGGACGACGCCCCGTCCCGGACAGATGGCCCTGCAGCTGCAGCTTGCCTGGCCTCCGCCTAGATGCCGGGAGCCCTTGGGTCGGTGGGAGAGGACCCCTCCACCACCCCACCGAGGGCCTGAGGCCCACAGCCCCGGGCTTGCAGCCGCTGCCCGCAAACGTCTCCGGTGCCCGGGGGGACTGGACGCCGTCGGGTCCGCTCGTTCACACCGCCCCCGGCCCGAGGGGCCTGCAGACGGCTCGGGGACGGCCGTGAGGGGAGAAGGAAACGGAGGGGCGGCCCTCCTCCTCCCGGGCGGCCCCGGCCCCGGCCCCCTCGACCCCGGCCTCTCCCCGGGCGGCGCCCCGCGGCCTCACCCGCTGTCCAGCTCCAGCTCCAGCAGGGACTGGGTCCTCTCCGAGTGGCAGTGCAGGCACCACATGGCGGCCGCGGCGGGAGGGGACGGGGCCGCAGCCCGGGAGCCAGGCCCGGCGTCCTGCCGGCGCCCGGCCGCCCCGAGACCACGTCCAGGTCTTCCGGCCCAGCGCCCGCGCCCTCCGGGCCGCGAGGGACCCCGGAGTCCGAGGCCCGGCCCGGCCGAGCCCGCCCCTCCGCCGCCGCCGCCCGCCCGGCGCAGCGCGAGGACGGCCCGAGGAATGTGGCCCCGGAGGGGGCGGGGCCGCCGGGAAGGGGCGGGGCCGCCGGGAGGGGCGGGGCCCGGGTCGGGGGCGGGGCCGCGCAGGCGCGCAGGGGCGAGGCCGCCGAGAGCCGGCGGGCCGAGCCATCCTCCGCCGCCGCCCGCCTGGCGCAGCGCGAGGACGGCCCGAGGAATGTGGCCCCGGAGGGGGCGGGGCCGCCGGGAGGGGGCGGGGCCCGGGCCGGGGGGCGGGGCCGCGCAGGCGCGCCGGGGCGGAGCCGTCGTCCGCCGGCGCAGCCCCATCTCAGCACGTAGGCCCGGCGGAGGCTGCGGCGCTTCCCTCGCTACGTCTTCCTGGAGCGCCCGGCGGGAGCCTGCTGCCGAGCGGGAAAAGCAGTCCTCCCTGACCGCGGCCTCCTTCCCCGGCTCGCCACGGCCCCGGCTCCCCACGGCCCCCGCTCCCCACGGCCCCGGATCCCCACGGCCTCCGCTCCCCACGGCCCCGCTCCCCACGGCCCCGGATCCCCACGGCCCCGGATCCCCACGGCCCCCGCTCACCACGGCCCCGGATCCCCACGGCTCCGGATCCCCACGGCCCCCGCTCACCACGGCCCCGGATCCCCACGGCCCCGGATCCCCACGGCCCCCGCTCACCACGGCCCCCGCTCCCCACGGCTCCGGATCCCCACGGCCCCGGATCCCCACGGCCTCCGCTCCCCACGGCCCCGCTCCCCACGGCCCCGGATCCCCACGGCCCCGCTCCCCGGATCCCCCACGGCCCCGCTCCCGCCCTCAGGCTGCAGGGTAACTGCCCAGCGCCCACACTGCGGGCACTCGGGTGGTGACAAGGGCGCCCCACCTGTTCCACCTCCCCACTTCCCACCTGAGTCTCCAGGTCGCCTTTGCTATGTGACAAGCGCACAAGCCCAAAGTGGTAACTGAAAAGGAGAAGAGCCGGCCAACAATTAAGAACTACGAGAACTGCCCAGCCCAGCCCCGGACAGACAACCCCTGTTCTCCAGGGATTCTAGGCCCAGGGCCACGCCTAAGGGCCACACCTGGTCTGGGTGACAAAATTCCTGCCCAGCTTTAAAGGGGACCGAGTTTCTCCGCTAGCCTGTGAAATAGCAGAGGATGGAGTCCCCAGAATTTCTTTTTACCTGTATATATATTTTCTGTCTTCTTATTTGGTACTGGGGATTGAACCTAGGACATTGCACTTGCTAGGCAAGTGCTTTGCCACTGAGCTACATCCCAGCCCGTTAGAATTTCTACAGTGAAAGACCCTGATGAGTTGGGCTTTGAGGAGCTTGTATACAAGGGAGATTGAAGGATGCAAAAAAGCCACAGAAATGGTTAGCCCCGCTGTGGTCTCAGTTCTAAGTCGTGTGCTTTGGCCCATTTTATTTGCCACAACTCAGTCATGCCCACTCGTTTTCCAAGAGTCTTTCTGTCTTTCTAGAGCTGTGCTTAGCCAGATATGTGCCACTCTCCATGTGTCAGCATGGCAGGCTGAAGTCTAGTTCCCTCCTGCAGCTGGCCTTGAGGTCTGGGTGGCCTGGCTCTGGGCCACGTTTTCGGCTCTTATCTCCACTCACACTTCCTCTCTGCCCCACTGTGCCATGCCACACGATGCCATGCCTGGACCGCCCACACCACACGGTGCCACACTCCACCATGCTGTACTTCAAGCAACGGGAAGCTTAGGGCCAGGTCCTCCTCTGTCCCCAGGCTCCCTGCCGTCCCAGTTCACAGCTGAGACTCTAAGGTTCAGGTTCAAGTCCATCTTTTGCCAGGAAGTTACCAGACGGGTCCCTGGTCCACGTCTGAAGCTCTCCTGCACACACGTGATTACTGCCCATGATTACTGCCCGTGCCCTGCTGAGCCTGCAGTGCCGCCACTGCCTTTGTTTTGCTGTTTCACTGGGAAGGAGCCACCGCTCTCACGTGTGTTACGAACGCCCACTTCTGTGGGACAGTGTTGTGGGGAAGAGAAGCTGTAGGCAAGTGGCCTCAGGCCTCGGATCCCTTCAGGCCCTTCTCTGAACCTCGGAAGTGTCAGTCTCAGGGAGTGATGTCAGGCCCAGGGAGTGACGCCCCCTCAGGGAGTCTCACATGGGCTCCAGTCAGGACAGGAAATCACACCCCTGCAGCCAGACCCCAGGGCTTTGCAGAGCCAAGGCAAGCAGGTGCAGAAGAGAGTGGCCAGGGGTAGGAAGAACGGAAGAGCAGCAGGGCAAGACTCCTGTCACACTGCTGTGGGCCCAGGAAGACTTCCACCAGGGAGAATGTTTGGAACAGCAGGACAGAGTCAGCAAACACAATGCCACTCAAGGGAGGCTGGTGCTGGGAGTCAGGGGGCCCAGCCATGGAGTCCTGGGCAAAACACAGGGCACTGGCACTGCTGGGAAAGACAGAGGACTTGGGGACTTGGGGAGTGGAAAGGGTGGGGCCTGAATGCACAGGCAGGCATTTTTACAACCCAGAGCGGGCCTGGTGTTGGTGGCTCACGGGAGGCTGAGATCTGAGGATTGCTGTTCAAAGCCAGCTCTGGCGGGAAAGTCCACAAGATTCTTATCTCCAGTTAACCACCAGAAAACTGGAAGTGGAGCTGTGGCTCCAGGGGGTCGAGCCTTGGGTGAAAAAGCTCAGGGACAGCATTTGAACCTTCAGTTCAAGCCCCACAACCGTCCCCTCCATCCCCCCAAAAGCCAGTGTAATAAAAGAATCAACGAAAGGAATCACAGTCCACAGGACAGGAGGGCCTGGCGCTCCCTCCAGCATGGGTAGAGCTCCATGACCATGGCTGAACCTGAATCCTGTTCACAGACAGGATGTGTGGCCAGGTACTGGGCACAGATGCTGAGCCCAGGCTTCCTGCCACACTGTCTGTGGCACCTCACTGCTGGGGTGGCCTGGCTGGGGAGCTGGCCAGTAGAGCAGGCGCGATGGGGGTGGGGGACGGGGTTAAGATACTGCTGTAACCCACGTGTGGAACGGGACTTCTGCCGTGACGAAGGTCGTGACGGCTGGACACAGGAGAGCAGCCGAGGGGCTGAGCCTGGGGGTGTACCCTGCCCTCCACGCACTTGGGGGGGCTGAGGCAGGAGGGTCGCCTAAACCCAGAAGTCTGAGGTCAGCCGAATCAGTTCTACCTCAAAATTAAAAAGAAGTTAAAGGAACCCAGACAGAGGGGCACCAAACACCCAGCTCGAGAGTCAGCTTGGGAAACCCTGCCAATCATCTCCCAGGAGAAAATGTTCCCAGATGACTGCAGCTGTTCTTAACAGGTGATGAACAACTCACCTCCAAACCTCAAGCCATTTGTCACAGAAGCCACCTGAGAGCCTTCGAAACCTTACTAAGAACAACGGAGCTGGGACAGGCCTGGCCTCGCTCGAGCAGGGGGCCTGGGCGACGGGTGACGTTCTCAGGCTGACAGCTGTCACCTGACCACTCAGGCAGGGCTGCAGGACTGGACTGGGCGTCCGCCAGGAGCCAAGAACTGAGAGTCCAGGCTTACGACAGCTGCGAGGCAGAGAAGTGCATTCCTACATGAGCCAGACAAGCAGGGTGGCCCTCCTCCAGGCCTGGGTCCAGGGCCCACTCTCACCCCTGCTACCCAGCAGTGAGGGCTGCCAGCGAGGGGGCAAGTAGAGGGGACACCTCACCGCCGCTCTTTCCGGAGGCCACCCCTCGGCTCTGTACACTTCCAGTGTAGGGCTGGCCCCTAGCCCTCAGTCAAGCACACCCACGGGGGGGTGCTCTCATCAAGGCACTATGGCAGATTGCGGGGAGAGAGGAGATGGCGGGGACGCGCTGTGGGCACTCCTGGCCTGGAAGAGGGCGGGTGCAGGCTGCTTGCTGCAGGCTCCCTGGAGCCCCCGCCACTCCATCCTGTCATCCCAGCACAAGGGGCAGAGCCTGCTGTGTGGCCTCGGGCTGCCACCCTGCCCCTCGGCAGGGGGACAGTGGCATCACGCTTGCAGGGTTGGAGTGAGCAGTGCAGTGGCCGCCATGCCGCCCAACAACACAGGCTGAGGTGTGCGTGGACCTTGAGCAGGGGTCAGGTTTTCCTGACCCCACCAGCCCCGCCTCCCCTCGCCCTCCAGAGGGAGCTCTCACCTCTCACAGCACACCCAGCCTGCAAGCGGCACTTCACAGTGAGGGAATTGAATCCTTAACAACTCTCCACATCACAGGTAAACTGAGACACGGGGCACACACCAGCGCCCACCTGAAACTGGAGCCCAGCTGCATCTGACCACCCAACTGTGAACTTAATCAATCATAATGCTGGGCGTCCCATGAGGTCCATTACCCAGGGACGTAGATACCCCCCTCCCCCCCGCCCCGCCACATGCTCACTCAACTCAGGCCCTTTATAGGCAGCATCTCACTTGAGGCCCTGTGCCCTGGAAGGGGGGGGTAGTCGTTATCCTCGGGTCCACTGGGGGGGGGGGGTGGGCTGGAGGCAGCTCACAAGGCAGAGGGGATTTGTTTCCGCACAAGCCGTTAGTTGCATGAGGAATCTGAACTGGGGCTGGCAAGTCCCGCGCCAGGCTTGCACCGCCACTCCATTGAGCCTCCTTCCAGATGGTGCTCAGAAGGCCCTGTCCCTGCTCCAGGAGCCAGGATTCAGCTCTGCCAGCCTAGGGCTTGCCCCCTCCATGTCCTCTGACACAGAGAGCGTGGCCACAGGGAAGTGGGCTGGAGGGCAAGTGGTGGCATCTTTCTCCTCTCCCCCCACTGCCTGCACCTCTCCATTCTGCCCTCAGCAGGGATAGCCAGGCCTGGGTCCCTTGGGAGGTGGTGGGGTGCGAGACACACCCATCTGTGCAGGAGGGAGAAGAGCTCCAGCTGCATCCTCAGTGCTGCCAGCCTGGGACCTTCTACTCCTGATTGCCTACGGAAGCCCCGCCCATCGGTGAGCACCCACTTCCTGTGGCACTCCAGGGTGAAGCCCGCCCATCGGTGAGCACCCACTTCCTGTGGCACTCCAGGGTGAAGCCCCGCTCACGGGTGAGCACCCACTTCCTGTGGCACTCCAGGGTGAAGCCCCGCCCACGGGTGAGCACCCACTTCCTGTGGCACTCCAGGGTGAAGCCCCGCCCACGGGTGAGCACCCACTTCCTGTGGAACTCCACGAAGCCCGCGTGTCACCCAGTGAACGTCTGGCGGTGACTGAGTGGCATAAAGGAGGTGTGTGCTGGCTGAGGACACCGCCGGGAGGTGAGGTAGCTCCCCTTTTCTCTCATCCTCACTGGGCTCTCCTCTGGTCTAAGCTAACACTCCCCCACCCCTCTGCACACACCACTGAGTCCAAAAAAGCGCCAAAAGCACCAATCCACACACCCCACGTGCCTGGAGGCCAGGCGCAGCGTCGGCAGAAGGCTTTCTAAACAAGAGGATGGACCTGGCCGGCGGGGCGTGGGTGCCTTCCCTCCTCCTGACTCTAGCCAGACTGGGCCAGTCAGCGTGGCAGTGGAGGGAGGATTGAGAGGTCCACAAACTTCTGTCTAGGGAGCTTCAAGGGCCGCTGTCGCCCTGAGCATGGGCCCAGTGCTAAGTAGCCATTAGGGAGCCACCTCAATACCCAGCTCACAGCCAAGAGCAGGCCCGCCCTGTGCCAGGCCCCGGCCCGCAGCCTCCGTGGTAATGAATAGATGCGTATTTACAACAAGCACTGGGGGACGCCGGCTCTGCCATGATGGAAGCCGTTATGGGCCCCTGCGATGCCAGCTATGCTTAAGTAGGTTAACATCCATCCTGCCATCCTTTAGTTATTGATTTAAACAGCACCTCAGCTGCAGACCTGGCTGTGGGCCCCGGCTGGGCAGGGCCAGGGGTGGAGGCATCGAGCAGGCTCTGGGGCCAGCGGCACACGAGCTCCCACAGTCCTCACAGCAATTCTCCCCCGGGGGCCGCTTCTCCTGCCGGAAGACACATGCCCGAAGCGGGGGCCCAGGCAGAACCTCCCCTCTGGGCCTCATCGGTGGTTTCTGGAGGGAGGTCCAGAGAACTGGCTGGCAATGGTCAGAAAGTCAACTCTGCCCCTCCACTCAGTGCCTGCGGGTCAAGACACTGAACCATCCTGAGCGACCTGGCACACCCCAGGGAAGGAGAGGCAGGGCAAGAAGGGAGGCTGCCCAGGATTTGAGGTGTGGCCTAGTGGGAGAAGGGCCCTCTGGGTGTGGGGGCCCGTGTGAGCCCTTGCATCTGTGACTGCATAACCACGCGGCAATGTGATGCCCGGTGTAACAAACAAGCATAATGAGACAGGACGACATCTCTGCCCCAGCCAGCACTTTGCTGGGAGGACTCACTGTGGGACGCTCCCAGGTCCGTCCCCGTTCCCCCCGCCCCCCCATGCAGGGAGAGCAGCCACCGGGAAACCATTCACACCCGCCTCTGACCTGGGTTCACATCCGAAACCCTGCCTGGTAAATGACGAAACCTGAGAATACGCTGTGCAGTAAGAAACACAATCAGGCCAGGTGTGGTTGCTGGCATCGCTAATGCCAGCCACTTGGGATGTAGAGATGGAACGGACAATTCGAGGCCAAGCTGGGCACGGAGCTACGAGCCTACAAACACAGGAAGCAGCAGAGAGAAGGATCACAGTCCATGGCCAATTTGGGCAAAAAATGCAGGACCCTATCTGAAAAATAACTGAAAATAAAGGCCGAGAGTGTGGCTCAAGTGGTGGAGCATCTACCTAGCAAGTTCAAGGTCCTGAGTTCAAACCCACATACCGGGAAGAGAGAGCGAGAAGGTGAGAAACCGGCCTGAGTGAGGGCCGTGGACTACCTAAGCAGAGGAGGCTGCCTGGAAGCTAGGACGGGGTGCTGGCCTCCTCTCCATCACTGGGAACAGCCCAACTGCTGCCTTCTTGCCTGCCAGGCCTCAGTCCAGGAACAAACTGAGGCAAAGAGTCTACGGCCTGCCTCAAGGCTGTGAGGCTGGAATCCACTGGAGAACGCACACTTGGCAGAGCACAGCGAGCTCTGGCTGCTAAACCCACCAGGACCAGGCTGGGGCCCTGGGCTCCTGCAGGAAGGACCCTCAACAGCATTCTCCCTGCAACACAACGCGCAGGCAACTCTGTCCTCTCTAGCAATTTCCATAAACGACAGTAATTTACGCATTAGTAGCAAGGCTGGGCCCCTTGGAGTGCGGGAAGGCCACTCATAATTACAAGCACACAATAACGTGTTCTCCACAGCCACATCTGTGCCACTGCTGCAATTATGAGCCTGGTTAAGGGTAATTTGCATTTCACGTGCCCCCCTCCACTGCTCCACCCCGCGCTGTGCTGTTCCTTCTCTCCCCTCAGCCTGCCCACTCAGTCAGGAATGCTGGTCCCTTAGACTCTGCCCTGGACAAGGCAAGGCAGAGCGGCCTCCGAATGAATGCTGCCTGCATGCGGGGCTCCAGTCTGCCCCCTGCCTGATGCCCACACCACACTTGTATCCTGAGCACGCTTGGGACCACATTGCCAATCCAGGAGCAGGCATACGAATGACCACACAGACAACTGGTCAACCAGGAGACCCGCACTGCTCTGCCACATGCCCCGGCCTTCCCTGCCACTCCTCCTACAGGCGCTGGGTCGGGGACCTCCCGCCACACACCCTCCTGCGTCTTCTGAACTGCAACCTACACAGACAAACACACCTGTTACAAACACAAACAGCTTGAACACGAAGTTACTAGCAGGACTTAAGCAATTACATGCTATGTGTTATTTGCTCCAGAACCAGCTAGGCGCTCCCCGCCTATGTCCATATATGGGCGCTGCAGGCAGGCCACAAGAGTCTAGGGGTGGTGGCTGAAACTGAGGCTGCTCCTGGCAACCGGATGCTGTTGTACACATGGTAGTCTAACCACCAAAGGCCAGTGCAGAGTTAAAGCTGTAAACACATGAGTGGTGTTACCACAATCCCCACAACTCCCCTTTGCCTCTCCTTCCACTGTTTAAAACATTACAAGTTGTCCTTTTACATTCTCTCTCTCTCTCTCACACACACACACACACACACACACTCCAGTGGTTCTTAAACTTTGGTCCAGAGCTCTCTTTATACACCTTATTGCAAGTCCCAGAATCATTTCTAGAGGCTTCATCTATATTGATATTACACTAACAATAAGTTATAATAGTGCTATCTTTTTATTCCTTGCTGGTCCTGGGGCTTGAATTCAAGGCCTGGGTGCTGTCCCTGCGCCACAGTGCCATTTCCAGCTTCTTTTCTGAGTAGCTTATTGGAGATAAGTCTCTCGTGGACTTTTCCACCTGAGCTGGCTTTGAACTGAGATCCTCTGATTTCAGCCTCCTGAGTAGCTAGGATTACAGGCATAAGCCACTGGCACCTGACTTGATGGTGCCATCTTTTAGCACAAGAATACATACGTACTTCCCATCAACAGGCCAGCTTCTTCTAGAACATTCTACAGAACACCCTGAAAAGGGCAGTTGCTGCTTGTTGTTACAGGATGCTCAGGGTCACACCAAGAAACATTGGCTCTCAAAACATTCTCCCAGAACCTTCTCAGTCTCACCCAAGCCCACACAGCCATGTCTGGGCCTGGCATCTGCAGGCACTGAAGAAAGAGAAGGCAGAGCCACCCCCCAGCTCTGTATGCCAGGCGCCTCAAGCAGCAGAGGCTCAGAGCAGATGTTCTCAGCGTACAGGACAGGGTACCAGGGTATTGCAGCAGGCCCCCATCTCACCCAGCTGCCCCCAGAACTGGTTTGCTGGCCAGTGCAGATTGGCTGAAGCAGCTCAGGACACAGCTGGTGCAGCAGTCCCCAGACAGGCACTGACAGCCCCATTCCAGGCCCTGGGCTTGGGGAAGCCTGAGGATCTGACTGCCTGGGGATGCCAGGAGTGGGGGCTCCAGGAGACACGGGCCCCACTCGCCTGACTCCAGGCTGCTTTGTACTGGCTCAACCGTCTAGCACTGCTGGGGACGAGGCCTGGTCTGCACATGCACATATGTTCATGCATGCGTGCACACATACACACATACACACACATACACACATACACACACACTCCCTGCTCCTCCCAGCACCTGATGGTACCTCGGGGAACGTGTCCCTCTTCTCTGGGGGAGGACAGGCTGCCATATTTAGCAGCTGTCCAGAGCCCACCGCATGGGGCCTGGCACATCCAAGAGCCTGTGCCCCTTTGTGGGGGCTGGAGTCACTCCTAGCTCAATAGCTGGAATCCAGCGCTGCTCCCCTGGAGGGAGCAGGAAAACCACGACACTCTCAGAGTTCAAACATGCCTCTGTGCAGGAGGCCTGCCAGGAAGAGCTGAGCCATGAGCCATGCCTGGTTTTGCTCCAGGCAGTGCCAGTCGGCAGCCCCCAAAGCCAGACACAAGACTACACCTAGCTCAGGCTGCTCAGTCCGGGAGAGGCTGGAGTTTCCTTCCCTGGGGGTTTCTGGATGAGTTCCTGGAAGAATGGTCTAGAAAACTAAGCGCAGCAAGACCCAGGAGGCCCGGAGCCCTGTTGGGCACGCTGGGCCCTTGTGTGTGTGGGACCAGCGCCCTCTTCTGGTGGAGATGGCCCATGGTCCGGGCCTGGCAGGTGCAGGCGACTGGGGGATTTTGTGCACACAACCTCATCTGTACAGCAGGGGACGCTCATAGCTCTGCACTGGTCCCTATGGGTCCCAGCCACATTCCCGGGCCTGTCCTGCCCTGCAGGCAGACAGGGCCGTGGAAAGTCCAGCATGGAGACACAGCAGGCAGGGGAGGAGTCTTCACCTGGGGTGTGGGGTCAGTACGTCCTGACCGGGGAGGGGGGTGCTGTGAGGAGGCAGTGCACTCTGTGGGCCTGCACATCTGGCAAATATTAACTCCACGTGTGGACATACACACAGGAGACACAGGACTAGAACTTTAGACAAAAAAAAAAAAAATGTCAGGGAAGACAGGCCCGGAGCAAGTGCAAAGCCAGCCAGGTCTCACCGCGCCCCTTCCATCTCACAGGGACAGACGGCAGGGGCAGGGGTCGCGGTCATCCCGACTGAATGCAGCTACACGGCCGTATCACAGAGCTTTGTACCCCAACACCTCTCTGGGGGCCTGGGAACAGTAGTGCCGCTCCACACAGAGGCTGGGTAGAGCCTGGTCCAGGAAGACCAAGGCAGGGCCTTTCTCAGAGCCTCAGATTCCTCGTAGGTGAAGGGGGTACCTTGTCCTTACTCTGCAAGGTCTCAGGAGGGGACCCCAGGTCAAGCACCTCCCTCCCTGCTTCTGCGCTGGGACCAAGGCGGTGTCCTCCCAAGCTGGGCCGGCTTAGAAGTGGCCTCTGCCACTGGAATGGACTCTGACAGACAGACAGAGCCTCCAGAAGGGGTCACTTTCCAGCCCAGTCCCCTGAGCTCTGCTGGGGACACACTGCCTGCCTGGCCAGAGTCGACTCAGCTTCCCGTCCCTCCCTGGGCTCCGGTCTCCAGGCTCCCGCAGTGGCCAGTGTGGGTCATAAACCCCAAGCCCTGCTTAATCCGACAGAGCTCTGCCTAGCGCCAGCAGGACACGTGACCTGTAGCCTCAGGACCTGCCTGGCAGGAGCAATGGCTAGTGTGACCGGGTAGGGAAGGTGGCCGGAGGGAGGGGGGGGAGGCCTTTCCACTGACCCTGGCTGATCAGTACTGTAGGAGGGTTCCCTGGCCACAGCCTGTGGCCTCAGATCCAGACACCTGGGAGAGGCGTGGACACTAAGGACATGGCACAGCTGGGGGAAATGGGGTCTTGAGGGCACCAGCATCAGGCAACCCGCTGGGGGAGGGGAGGGGAGGGAGGGGAGGGGAGGGAGGGGACCCTCGCATCACACAAAAGCCAGGTCATGTGGATTCAATCTACAACGTGCAAACAACCAACATCTCCTACCGCCAGTGGGAACCGACTCAAACAGAAAATGTCAGGAGCGAAGTGCAAGTCAGACTCCTTCGACCAAGAACCCCAGGCGTTTACGTGGTGGCGGGGCCCAGAGTCCAGTCCTAGTACAGAGAAACAGGCAGGCGGCGGGGCGCTGGGGCGGCCAGGCGGCATTTACAGCTCCACGACTGACAAGAAGCAGAGCCAGAAAGAGCCCAAGAATCTGCCATGTCGACAAGTAAATGGCTGGTGAACCACACGGAGCGTTTTCCATCCCAGGAGCCAAGAAGAAAAACTAGTGCAAACACACAGCATCATGGTCATGGTCGTCACCACCACTATCAACATCGTCACCATCACCATCATCACCACCACCATCAACAGTGGGCACGGAGGGAGCAGGACTGCAAAGCTGAGGCAGAAGGTGGGGCTGGCGGGGGAGGTGAGGCCACAGCCACTACAGGGGTGTTGGGGAATTGGCACTGGAGAAGCATGGGGTCTGGGCCAGAGGTTCAGGAACCCCAGTTGCAAGGGACAACAGACCCTGCCTGTCCCAGGAGCCCGGAAGAACCACCCAGGAATGCCATGGGCCCTCTCTCAAAGGGACAAACCGCTGCTACCACAGCAGCTACCACCTGGGGCTGTGGAAGCTGGAACCAGACAGAGGTCCAGTCACACAGCCCCGAGTCAGTCAGGTGCAGGAAATGGGCCTGTAAGGCCAGGTTCTGCGCAGGGAGCAGGAGACGGGCATCTCACCGAGCACCGCCATGGCAAGCTGAGGCCAGGCAAGGGGGGACAGAGCCGCACACAGGCACCGTGGGCCCTGCCGGACATCCTGACCCCAGTGGGGGTGGCACACTCTGCTTTAACTGGGGGCCATTCATAGTCCATGGCAGGGACAGACCAGAACCGCAACTCCAAGATTTGCCAGAATGCACTCAATAACCTTCCTAGCTCCCAACATTATGCCCTGGGGATAAGCCAAGGGCCAGGTGCCACAGCAGTGCCTGGCAGAGTGGCAACACCAAAACCAAACAGGAAGTCCCTCTGGCATCAACGCCAAGCACTGAGCACCGCACTAAGGGCACAGCACTGAGCGTTCAGAACTAACACACTCCCCAGGCCGCCCGCAGGTATTACACAGTTCTTGGCCTTGGGGAGCAAATGGCAGCCATACCCAAGAAGCCTCCCGGGGTGGACTAGCTTCAGGTTTCACGTCTGGGTGCGTGCGGCTCAGGGGATGCAGGAAGAAGCTGACCAGTCCCGCCCTGGGGACCATCAGTGCCGCTCTGCCACCGCTGTGCCTCCTGGGAGTTCAGTGTGGAGGAGACTCTGTGACGCTGGCAACCCTTCTCTGGGCAGCAGGCACAGGGCACGCCGCTCACTCCCCATCACCATCTACTGGGCAGGAGGAAGGAAGTCACCTGGGCTCCCATGACCTGCACGACACCAGCCTGGAGGAAAAGCTTCAGAAACTACCTGGACAGGGCGAGCGGATTCTGCGGTTCTGGGCCGGGAATGGAGGCCGTCTGCAGGAGCCCTGTGGCCAGGCCTTTAGAAAACGTTCGCTCGATCTGAGTGAATCACAGGGCTTGAAGTTGGAGAACCTGGCTGTCGGCTGAGGGCTTGGGGGGAGGGCCAGAAGTACAGAAGAAGTCTGTCCCCTCTGGTAGGCTGCCTGGTGACACTAGTGCCCCAAGCCTTGGATGGCATGAGGGTGTGTAGAGGGGTGACAGCCCCCCCCCCCACGACAAGGACTGGAGATTCCAGGCAGCAGGGTGGGGTGAAGCTCTCAGGAGCCAGGAGAGGGCAAGGCGGGTCCAGTGGGGAGGAGGCCTGTGGGCCCCGGGCCTCCACAGGGGACCCCTAGTTGAGAGCAAAGTTCTGAGACATCCGGTCAGCCCGCCGTCCCGAGGTCAGCAGCCATGCACTCCCAGTTCATTCACGGAAACAACGGGCTGACCCAGGAGCTTTTCTCGGCTAGGGGTGCTCACGGCTTGGGGACACTCCACGCCAGGAGGTGGGAGGTTGGTTTGGGAGTGAGCTAAGGGCATGACGGTTCCACTTCTGTGGACCTCAACCCCCTCTGGACATCAGGGGGAGGTGCAGGCAGCAGGCAGGGAAGGACAGCACAGGCCCGGGCTTCGGGCCCTTTAAACAGCCTGAGAGTAGCTAACTCCAGTCATGAGACTGAGATTACTGCCTGTTTGCAAACGAGTCCCCTGCATGCAGACTGGGCAGCCTTCCCTAGGCAGCAGACTCTCAACGGCAACTGGGGTGCTGTCGAGCTGGGGCTGGACCCCAAACCTGACCATGCTTGGTGACCTTGGGCCGGTCCAGCTGCCCTGGCTGGTTTCCAGACTCCTGAGCCCAGTGTCTCTGATGCCCCAGGGCTGGGCTATGGGCCCCAGGCGCCCTGAGCCGCCTCCGGGCCTGGCTTTACCCCTCTGAGGGGTGGCAGTGAGGGTCTGGACTTTCTCAAACCCCACGTCTGTGCTATGGCTGTGCCTAGGCCCTGGCCTGGCTTCCTTGCCAGACTTTGTGGAGGGCTGGGGAGAATGCGGGGCAGGGGAGGGAGACCAGAAGCCAGGTCTGTTTGCACCTGGAGTTGCTGGGGGCTGTGCGGGCTTCCTTGCCCTGCTTCCAGCCCGGAGGACCATGGCAAGGGGCAGCCATGCAGGGAGCAACTGGCCTGAGCTAGCCGGAAGAACCCGCTGCTGTCCTTGGGGTGAACGACGCTCCCTGTCTTTCTGCTCTCATTGCCCGGGGATCTGATTCGCTGTGACAGCTGACAGCTTGTCGATGGATTCCAAGCCTCCAGGGTCTGACCAGGACAGGGAAGGGGCTCCCCGGGCAGGGCGGGGCTCCCCGGCCCAGCGCGCCCCCCGGGACCAGCCCATCCCCCGGCCGCCCCGCACCCAGGGGAGCCCCCAGGGCGTCCGCGCCGCGCGCTCCGGCCCCCGGGCCCCCGCCGGCCTCTCACCCTCGGGCTCCCTGCGAATTCCGGAGATGCTTCTGCCGCCCAGTCCGGCGCGCAGCGGGGCGGGGAGGGCGCCCCGCGCGGGCCGGCGGCGGCGGCGGCCGCGGCAGCTGCATTGCGCGGCGGTCGCCCTGCCCCCATCCCGGGCCGCGCCTGGCTCCGGAGAGGCCGCGCGCCCCTGGCCCCCCGCCGCAGACCCCCGGGGCCGCGGAGTCCCGCCGCGCCCCGGCCTGGTGCCGGGACCCCACCCCGCCCGCGCGCAGCCCGCCCGGCCCCGCAGCCCGCCCCGCGCTCCGGCCGCTGCGAGGGCCGCGGCCCCGCGCCGGGACCCGGCCCGCACCGCGCCACGCCGGCCGCCGCGGCCCCCGCCCGCCCTCCTACCTGGCGGGTCCCCGCCGCCGGGCGCGCGCCGAGCTTGCACCGGGCGCGGCCCCAGCACCCAGGGCCGGCGGGGCGCGGGGCTGGGGGGCGCTCGGGAGCCGGAGTCCGGCCCGGCGCCCCCGCCCCGGCCTCCCGTGCGCCCGCCGCGCGCCGCCCGCGAGCGGTGACCTTGGCGGCGGCCTCTCCGCAGCCCGCCTCAGTTTCCCCTTCGGAAGGTGTGAGCGCGCGCGCCTGGCGGAGGGCGGGGAGGACGGGTGCCGCCCCGGCCGCCGACGTCACCCGGGCCCGGGCAGAGCCGCGCGCAGCGTCGGGGCGCGGAGCACCGGCACGCGGCCCCCCGCGCCTCCCCGCGCGCCCCAGGGTCCCGGGTGAGCGGACGCGGCCCGGCCCCGCGCCCTCCCGCGCTCGCTCCGGAGGTCGCCGGCCCGGGTGGCCCGGCGCGCGCGCCCCTCCCCGCACCCCGATCCGCGGGTCGCGGCGGGGCTCGGCGCCCCCTCCGCGGCCGGCCGCTGCCCAGAGTCGGAGGGGCGCCTGGGGGCGCGGGCGGCGGCGGCAAGGGCCGGGAGCCGGGGCGCCCCGAGCCCGCGCGCGGAGTCCGCCCGGCGCCCCCTGGCGCCCGGACCGAGCCGGCGGGACGCGGCGCGCGGTCGGAGCCGGCGCCCGGCCGGTGATGTCACCCCCGCGGCCGCGGCCACGCCGGCGGCGACCTTGCGCAGGGCGCGCGTCCCCTCTCCGGGCTTCCGACCCTGGATCCCGGCGCAGACCCGGCGGAGACCCTGGATCCCGGCACAGCACCCGGCAGAAAGCCGGGGGCCTGGCGCCCAGCGCGGCCTGGCCGCCTCGGGCCCTGCGCTGGCTGCCCCTGGGCCGGGAGAGGCGGCGGCAGCTCCGCCTGCGGCCCCAGGCCGGCTTCCTTTTTTTTTTTCTTGGCAGTACTGGGGTTTGAACCAAGGGCCTTGCTGGAGAGGTGCTGTGCTGGGGAGCCACACCTCCAGCCCATGCTTGCACTGGCTGTTCTGCCCTGGGGTCTTGGCTGCTTGCCTGGGCCTGGCTGACCCCCTAGCTTACCCTTCCCGCGGGCCTCAGGGTGACGGTGTGTCCTGATGTCAGTGTTTTCTCTTCAAATAGTCTTGCAAACGCGCTTGGGCCAGTGCTGGCCTGGAGCAGCCGCCCTCCCGCATCCTCCTCCAGAGCAGCGTGGGGGAGCCACGGGCCTTGCTTAGAGGTTCATACTTTAAGAACTGTAACGCCAGCAGGAGGCTCTAAACTCAAACCTCAGTATCACCAAAAAGACCAAAAAAAAAAAAAATAGAAAAAAAAAATCCCAGCACTTAAAGGAGGAGGAAATGTTTGTAGCTTTCATGGTTAAAAACGCTGTCCTTGCCAGGTGCAGCGGCTCACACCTGTAATCTTAGCTACTCAACAGGCTGAGATCTCATGGTTGTGCTCAGGACAAGCTGGAAGTGGTAGAACACTAGCCCTGAGCAAAAGAGCCAGGGACAGCACCGGGACCCCGAGTTCAATCCCCAGAACTGGCACCACACACTCACTGTCCTGGAGAAGCCACTGCTTTTATTACAGCGCCAGAAGTGGCCTGGAGGGAGGTCAGCCAGGACCGTGGACGCTGTGTGACCAGGCTTGGAGAGGTACGAGAGCCACACAGCATCCACAGCCCTGGTTCCACGACCTCTCTGAGCCTGCTGGAACTCGTCCGTAACATGAACCTGACCACAGCATCCCAAGACTAATGTGAGGAAAGACGTGGGAAATGCAGTGGTGAAACAGTGCCTTCCCCACCGTCCCAGAGCAGATGAGGACACACAATGTACTGTGTGACAGCCAACACTACACACACCGAAAGGGACACCACAAACAAGGTAAGTCAAGTGGCACACGGACAGAAAAAATCTCTGCTGCGCAGGTGACAGGAGCTAATTGAGGACACTAAGATGAACACTAACTTCGCTGAGACATGAAGAGCCCTTTCAAATCATTCCGAGGGTGGCAGCAGAGGAAGGGGTCCCAAAAAGCCCGTCATGAAAAGACATTCAATCTGGCTTGTCATGAAATGCACATTACAGAAAAACAATCAAAACACTATTTGCTTGCCATGTTCTTTGTTTTGTT
This sequence comes from Megascapheus bottae, assembly GCF_031878675.1. NCBI lineage: Eukaryota > Metazoa > Chordata > Mammalia > Rodentia > Geomyidae > Megascapheus > Megascapheus bottae. Next base: position 8,503,955 of record NC_143541.1, on the reverse strand, counting down.
TTATCCACCGAGTTGGCAAAAGTCAGCATGCGTGATTATACTTGATCTGAGGGTCGGAGGGAAAGGGGCTGACCACACACGGCTCAGTGGTCAGCGCTGGCCCAGGGCCCAGAAGACCAGGCTGGGCTCCATTCCCAGCAAATGATGATGATGATGATGATGATGACAGGAGGAGGAGAAGAAAAGTGAGAGGAAGTGAAGTCCTTGAGGAAATGACAATGATCATAAGACAAGAGGAAGAAGAAAAGTGGAGGAGGTGAGGCTATTTAGCAAGAGGAAGTAAGGTCCTTGGAGGTGGGGTCTAGCAGAAGGAAGTGAGGCCATTGGGGCAGGCTGTTAAAGGGAGTTAGGGCGGACTCCTCCCTCTTACTCCCCCTGGCCAGCTTTCTGGTGTTCCACCATAATGTGCCCGGCGGGTACAGGCCCAAAGCAACAGACTGGAGCACTCCAGGCCAAACCTTCCACAACTCGGGCTGGAAACAGCTCTCCCCTCTGGATAAGCTACTCCCTGGGCCGGAAGCCACAGGGGGAGTCTCTGGCACCCTCCTGGGTGAGGAGCCCCCGGTGTCTGTCCCTGAGGGGGCAACAGTGGCAGGAGAATGCACGCAGCCAGTGAGGGCCTGGTCAGACACAGCTCAGGCAGTCCTCTGCAACCAGGGCGCCACCACGGACTGAGGAGGAGCAGCCAGAGCCACATCCCAGGAAGTGAAGAAAGCAGGGGCTCTGTGGAGGGAGGTGTAACAGGCCTGTGCCAGTTCCGAACCTGGCAAGGCCACGCCTTGGGAAGGTGAGAGAACGGGCTGGCTTTTCACAGACATGTTCACTGCGGCATAAACCGTGTGTGCACTGTATGCTTGTGTTAACTCTTTTTTTATTTTTTAAGATTAGATGTGAGGGTTGAGTGTGTCTAGAATCCCAGACACTTGGTTTGAGGCCAGTCTGGGGAAAACCTCAGCGAGATTCCGTTCTAAGCGATGTGTTAGGTGTGGCCCTGCATGCCTGTAATCCCAGCTATGCCCGAAGTGTAGATGTGAATGAATGGTAAACACCCCAATGGTGTTTTAAAATAAAAGTAGCTGGCATTGGTGGCTCACGCCTGTAATCCTAGTTACTCAGGAAGCTGTGATCTGAGGATCACGGTTCGAAGCCAGCCTAGACAGGCAAGCTAGTGTGACTGTCATCTCCAGTTGACCACCGGAAAACCAGAAGTGGCACCGGGGCTCAAGTGGTAGAGTGCTAGCCTTGCGCAAAAGAAGCTCAGGGAGGGCAACTCGACCCAAAGTTCCAGGCCCAGGACTGGTATAAGCAGGAGGATCACAGTCTGAAACTGCTGGCACTGGCAGATACACACACGACACCCTACTTATAAAACAACCAAAGCCAAAAGAACTGGTGGTATGGCTTCAAACCTGAGTCCAAACCTCCCCCCCAGAACACACTTCTATTTGGAGAGTTCTATTCTGATCCTGGAGGGGGGTCTGGAGGCCTAGCTCAAGGCCTGCTCTATCAGGGGCTAAGCCTGACTCCTAGCCACCTCAAGGCACAGGGCGTTTCTTCTGAACCTCCAGCAGACAGGAAGTGGAGACAGCACCCAGCCTCTCTCTGCTAGGCCACCGCCAGTGACCCAGAGCCTTCCCTCCATCCTGAGTGCTGGAAACTCGGGGCTCATGTTTCCTCCCTTCGTTGCCCCTAGCAGGGCCTGTCTGTCGGGCTTGGAAGTGAGCCGTGCTGTGCAGGCACAGGTGACAGAGCACCCGAGTTCCTCCCGCTGCTGCCATGGGAGGCAGGGCCTTGCATTGGGAAACAGAACTAGGCACCACACCCCAGCGGCAGGGCGTCAGCCCTGTCCCCGCTCTGCGTTCATAGAAGGGACTCAGGGAAGCCTATGTGCAAATGCACTGTGACAGGACACTCCCCAGTACCCCACAGTATCCCACACGGCCGGTGGAGTGGGGAGAGAAACACACAGCTCTCCTCCCCACCACCTCTGCTCCCCATCCTCATCGGAACCGGCAGCTCCCATCAAACCAAGGCCTGCACGCTCAGCTTCCCGTCACCTTCCCAGCTCTTCCCTGCCTCCCTTACAATCTGTTGTTCAAAGCGATCGTTAGACAGAGTTGGTCACATCCTTTCCCGCTCAGCACTCCTCCAGCGCCAGAAACAGGCTGTCTCCCTGTCCAGTCAGGCCAAACTTAATGCCTTTCAGCTACTTTATGCCACCACATCCACCGTGTCCTCCGTCTCCTCCAGCTACAAAGAGGTCTTCCAAACTAGTAAATCACTGCTTGAAACGAGAGCACGTGGCCAGGCACAGCAGTAACTGTTTGCAATCAGAAGGTGGGAGTCAGGAGGATGCAGTTTCTAGACCAGCGGAGGCAAAAATCGAACAGGACTCCATGTCGACTGACAAACCGGGCTGGGTCATGCTTGTGATTCCAGCAGTGCAGAAGGACGAGGTAGGACCACTATGGTATATAGGCAAAAATCGTTTAGATTGTATCTGCAAAAAGAGCTGGAGGCATGGCTCAAGGGGTAGAGCACTCGGCAGCAAGGCAGAGTCATTTCCAGGTAGTTCAGAGACGAGGCAGAGAGAGGCGCGGCCCCTAACGGAGTGAGCCATGGTTACCCTCCCACTGAGCAGAAACGCCCAGGACACTGCCAGGTCTGTGAGCTGCACCAACCCCACCCTTTCAGCCCTGCTCCTCCACTGTCCCTGCCTGCCCCATTCTCCTCTCACCCCTTGGTCCTCACCAGCCTGCGCCAGCCCCAGAGCAGGGGCAGACACAGGGCGGTCCAGGTGTCAGCTAGTAACCAGAATCACCACCCACACTCGTCTGTGGCGGTCAGCTAACGGTCAGCTAGCTTCCCCTCACACAAGTGGCTCTCTATTAAGGGATTCTTAATCCCAGGAGACGGTGGCCCCCAAAGTATAGTTTCTGGGGTTCGTCAGGCCTCCCTGGAAAGCATCCTAGAAGCCAGCCATTCAGGACAGCAGGGACTTGGTGGAGTCCCACACACTATGCCCAGGCCACCCCAGGCCACCGCCCCCTCCCCGTGCCCTGTTAGTATAGAAATGGCAGTGACAAAATTCTGTCTGTCTGGGCTGGGCACGCTTTGGTGCCACGGCACTCGCGTGGCACGCACACAGCTTTGGGTCCTATCCCAGCACGGGGAATGAAGTGACCTTGCCAGATGACTTGGGGTTTTTGACGAAGGTGCCAAGACGGTGCTCTGGGGAAACTTAGCTTCTCGCAGGCACCATGCTGGCTGGCTCTCCACGTCAACCCGCACCCCCACTCCCGACACAGTCACTCATCACGGCCCCCGACCCGCGCACAAGCGCTCACACTGCGATGCTTCTGCAACTGCACGCTGCTTCCACCAAGACCCCTGGGCCTAGACTCCGTCGCCACGCGCCCAGAACACAAGCACTTAGGAAACGGGCATCAGACCATCAAAGCAAACAAGGTTGTGCTTCAAAAGATGCCATGGGGAGAAGGAAGGGAACCCACAGAGGGTTCAGAAGGCTTGCAGATCCCCAAAGCCCTGCCAGGGGCCTGTGCTCAGTCCAGAGCTCAGAGGGTGGGCAGCAAAGTCCCCAACAGCAAGGGTCGGGTGGCTGGGCCCAGCAGGTGAGGGGCCTAGAGGAAGGAGTGTGGCCCCCGGCCCAGCCAGGTGCCACCGCAGGGGGTCCCCAGGTCCCCACTGCCGAACAGCGGCTTCTCAGGAGACTCGGCTCCGGAGCTCCGGGGATTCCCAGACTGAATTATTTTAGGGGCTCATACATCCCATATGTACACCAACACTGCTGGCAGACCACACAAACCCTGCTTTTCACACACTGACATCTTTCAAACCCAAACAGAGGCTGCCGCCACGAATAAGCCGCGCCAACGTCAAGTTCATTCTCAAGTGGTTTCCCGGCACCTGTGGCGTTTTGGAGCCTTGTGAGTGCGTGTGAGCCCACGTGTGCACGCGCGGCTGGTGGGCAGGGAGGGGTGGCTCGTGGCTCCCTCGTGTGGGGGTGGAGCTGGGTGGACTCGCCCTCATGCTGGCCAGGACCCCAGCCCGCCCTGCTCAGCCTTCCATCCTCAGGCCGAGTCCCCATCCCTGTCACCTTCCCTGTGGCCCTCTGACTGCCCAGCAAGTTGTCCCAGTGTCTCCTTGCTTCTTACGCCATTTCCCAGAGCTGTAAAGGGACTTACCCAGGGCCACACAGCCACTCAGAGCAGACCGGGGCCTAGAACCCAGCTTTCTTGGGGTCTATGACACCAGTGTGTTGGGCTTTTTCATCCCAAGGCCCAGAGTAGCCTGGAGTGGCCTGCTGACCTGCCCTGGGTCACAGGCAAGAGTCCAGACTGCCAGACCTTGATGGTGGTGACAGTGAGATCACAGCAGGCTGTACCCGCCGGGCTCCACTTCCCTTGGGTGACCTCTGAGGTGACGTCAGCAAGGGTGGGGCTTGACCTGGGGCGTGGAAGGTAAAAGGGGAAGTGAGGACAGCAGTTTCTCCTTTCCACCAGGCCCCCGTCCTGGCCCCGAGCTAGCGGCTGACACCCCCTCTGACCACGTCCCCGGAAATGCCCCAGGCGTCCAGCCAGCTCCGAGCTAGGCACTCAGCCTCCCACCACCTCCACCTGGCCGTGCCCATGTGCACACACAGCACCTGTTGAGACACGGCCAGGCCCACGCGCGGAGAGTCAGGGAAGCCGGCTGCGCCCCTCTGCTGAGGGGGACGCCGCCCCTACCCTGCCTCTACCCTTGGTCCTCAGGGTCTCTGCCCCGCCTCTCTACCCTCCTCCCCAGGGCCTCAGCAGCCTGGGACACCCACATATGGGTGGAGACAGGAGGTGGGCAGTCGAGGCGGCCACTCACGGGACAGTGACTCATTCTGAGGCTGGGGGCCTCTGCAAGGGTCATCTCCCTACGCTCGTGCCCTCTCCCTGCAAAACGGGGGCCGTAACAGACCCCACTGGGCAGGAGAGCTGCCGGCCCCAGGCTTGCCGGTCCTGTGGTGTGCACATGAGGCCGAAAAACCTGCTCGGCATTGGCTCAAGTCCATGTCAACAAAATGGCAATGTTACAATGTGGAGAGGAAAATCTGGGCACCCGTGGCTATGCCTGTAATCCAAGCTACTGGGGAGGCTGAGACCTGAAGATTCCATTCAGAGACAGCCCAGGTAGGGAAGTCTGTGAGGCCCTTAGCTCCAATGAACTATCAAAGCAGTCGGAAGTGTAGGTCTGGCTCAAGTGCTAGAACACCAGCCTGGAGGGGTAAAGCTGAGGGGCCAGGCCCAGGCCCCGAGTTCAAGCCCTAGGACCAGCACGGGGGAGGAGGGGCCAGGCCCAGGCCCCGAGTTCAAGCCCTAGGACCAGCACGGGGGAGGAGGGGCCAGGCCCAGGCCCCGAGTTCAAGCCCTAGGACCAGCACGGGGGAGGAGGGGCCAGGCCCAGGCCCCGAGTTCAAGCCCTAGGACCAGCACGGGGGAGGAGGGGCCAGGCCCAGGCCCCGAGTTCAAGCCCTAGGACCAGCACGGGGGAGGAGGGGCCAGGCCCAGGCCCTGAGTTCAAGCCCTAGGACCAGCACGGGGGAGGAAAACAATGTGACATTCAAGCCATGTTTCTTTCCAGGCCACCGCTGCACACTGTCCCTGTGGTGCCCGGGGACCCCTGCTCGGGGGACCGGCCTCTGTGGGGAGCCTTCCAGCCCAGCCCTACCGTGGGATCCCACAGATGGAAACACGGAGGCCGCCGGGTACCTGATCCCACACTGCACCGCACTCCAGCTCTCCAACAAATACGGGCCGTGCGAGGCTGGGCTCTGCTCTGGGCTTGGGCCTCCCGTCACTGCAGTGAAGTGCTCGCTTCCAGACTCGTCCCGAGACTCAGGGTGGAAGTGGGTCTTAGTGAGGATTTCCCTGGGTGTGCAGGTGGCCCCAAGGCCCTTTCTTACCAATGAGAATCCCCCAGAGGGCACAGCAACCCTTAGAAAGAGTCCCCACTCCCTGGGGATCCACACACCCCAGGCTCTGCTTGAGATGCTTCAGGAAGAAGCAGATAGGCCAGGCCAGCAGGTGGGGCAGGGGTGGGGGGGCCACACACCCTAGGAAACTTCTAGAAGGGGGAGTGCCCTGGGGAAGACAGGGACTGCCCAGGACGAAGCAGAATCTTCCCAGCCAAGACTTCTCTGCTCTGGCCCCACGCTTCATGCTTCAAGGAGCTGAGAACAGTGGCGGAGGCGGCACATGTGCCAGCCATGCGTGGGGAGCCCGAGGCCTCCGTGTCCTGGGGGCTGCAGGCGCCCAGCTGTAACACGATGCAGTTAAGAGTCCCTTCCTACCAGGACAGGCAGCCTGGTGGGCCGGAAGGACGTGCCCACGCTCAGGCCTGGCAGAGGCTGCCCTTCCAGACAGCTGTGGGAGGTAGACAGAAAGAAGCCGATCACCCATACAAGTCTGAGAGGCAGCAAGGGCCCCGGAAGTGCCCCCAAGATGCCACCATGTCTGACATCTGCCCCAGCCTCTCCCAACTTCCGGCCAGGTAGATGGTACTCACAGAGCCACAGGGCAGGGGGCTGAGGTATCCGGGAGCCTGGGGGAGGCGAGGCCAGGCAGCCCCTGGGGACCAATGACCACAGCGACAGCCGGACCTCCCAGCAGCAGGTCCTGGCCTCCAACTTCCTCTCTGCTGCTCTGGTATCCCGGAAGCCACGCCCTGGGGGAGGGGGGGGCAGCCTGCCACCCTCCGCCTGCCCTCTGGAGGCTCAGGCCGCTGCCCTGGGGGCTCTTTAAGGTCTGGCCAGCCCAAATGGCTTCACTGGACAGTCCTGGCGATAAATTATACAGCTCTTCCCTGGCCTGTCCCTCGTGGCTGATCACATTTCGGGGCCACTCGAGTTTCGGCAAGGCATCTTTGTTCAGAACACCAGGCCCGGGCTGGGCACTCTGGCCTCCCTGCGGACAACTGGACAGCAGGACAAAGGAGGTACAGGGCAGGTGGCCTACTTACTGTGAAACTTCCTCCAGCTCAAAGGGACCCAGGGCGGCTAGCTTTACCTCCTAGAGCCAGGCAGGTCCTCCGAGGCCACCTCTCCCACCGCCCCTACCCCGCTCCTGAGAGACCTATCCATACCCTTCCAATCCTGAGTCTCTGTTCTCCACCAGCTGGTCTGACTGTGTCTTTGAGTATCACCCGTGGGCTGTCAGCTGGCTCACTACTAACATACCCTAGAACCTCATGTCCTTATCCTGCGCCTGGCCCTGCCCTAGGTCCCTACTGCAGTGATTCTGCAGTGATTCTGCACTGCAGGGCCTGGCCCGGTGGCTACCTTCCCCTGCTGTCCAGCCACCTTGACCTCCATCTGCCCTGCCTCAGGGCCTTTGCCTGTGCTGTGCTCACTGCTTGCAGTTTTCTGCCTTCAGAACTTCACCAGTTTACTCCAATTCAAGGTCAGGTGCTTTCCTAAAAGGACTATTTTAAGCCCAGCTCTGTCCTGTCACCTTAGCTATTCAGGGGGCTGGGATTTGAGATTCATCGTTCAAAGCCAGCCAGGGCAGGAAAGTCTGAGACTCTTATCCGTCACTAAGCACAAGAAGGCCTGAAGTAGAGCTGTGGCTCAAGTGGCAGCGTGCCAGCCTTGAGTGAGGACACTGTCACCTGCCTGCTTCCCAGCCATCCTTTCCCTGTCACCTGCATCTCTCCCCCCATCCACAGCCAAGCCCCCAGGTACTGTGTGCTGCCTTAGCCCTCGGCAGAGGCCCTGCCAGTTACCTGTGGATGGAGGGAAGAGGCTCTTGCCCGAGGTGCTCGTGGCCACCCTCCCAGTGATCCTGGGTGGCTCCCCAGAGCCCCGCCTGTGGCCCACATTGAAGTGAAGAGAGGGGGCCCGGCTGCAGGGTGAGCGCAAGCCCTGCGGCCAGCCTGGAGGAGGTGGCACACCCACGCTGGCTGGCTGAGCCGTGCACAGTAGGAACCTCTGGTAACCCCAGTTGTTGGGGAGTTGGGGCAGCAGGCCCAGGAGTGAGGCCACCCTGAGCTACACAGCGAGACCCTATCCTGAAAAGGAATTTCCTGAGCAGTATGCAGGTGGAAGCAGTGCACACACACCTATGAAAACAAGGGCTGCGGCTGACGGGGTCAGGGTGGAGGGGGCGGAGGGAGGGCGGTTGATCGGAAAACACTTCGTGGGGGGGGGCGTGTGGCACAATGAAGCAAGCAAGGTTCCTCCAACAACTGATGGATGTGAATTAAGTAAAGACAAAGGGAGGGCAGTGCCCGCCTGGGGTGCCAGTGGTGGCTCTGCTCTGGAATTTGAGGCCCTGGGAGGGTGGCAGGGGGGAATCCTGGCTGCTGCAGGCCTGTGGGGGTGAGCGCACTCAGGGAGCAGGACTGCCTTCTCGTGGGGCGGCAGCTCCCCAAGCTGGAGCCACAGGGCAGGGTCTGGGTGGGGACTGAGCTCTGGTCCCGGAGCAGGGCCCGCCTGGCCTCTCCAGAGGGGCACCAGGTGGCTAATCGTCTAGCAGTTGCCTTGGAAGCTCCCTGAGCCTGACTGCCAGCTGCTCCCACCCTCGGGCCCCCAGAGGCCCAATGTGGGCTCCCCAGCTGAGCCCGCAGTGGCCTGGGACTGCCCTGTCCACCAAGAGGGCTCACAGCCCCCTGGCCCCGCGGAACAGCGTCATGCTGGAAGCCAGAGTGCGTCCCGGGCCTGGCTGGAGGCAGGCGGCGGCGTGGTCCCGGGAGGGGGCTGAAGAGGCTGTGAGGCCGGGCCAGGCACGGGAAGGGGCCACCCAGGCTGGCATTGGCCTTGAGGATGAGTGTGTCACTGCACACGCTCACAGGAAAGGAAACAGAGGCTTGGGGACAGCCCGACGTGAAGTCAGCCATGGCACTGGCTCCCAGACCCTCCCCACGCAGCGAGGGTGAGGACTCAGGTCAGACACCTCCAAGTACCAGCTCTCCCCCTTTCCTCCCACTGCCCGGCCCACCCCCAAAGGGCAGGGGGGGAAAGGCAGGGAGCAGGCTGCCACAGACACACCGTGTGCCCCGCGAACGCCCGCCCTCCAGCCCGCTGCACCCCACAGACCCCGAGGGTCAGCAATGCGTCCTGCGTCCACTGCTCCCGGCTGCTCTGTCCTCATGGCCTGCGGCCCGCGTGGCCCCTCTGAGAGCCCCCCGAGCCCAGCCCGTGGAGACCTCACGGGGCCAGCTACCGGGTTGACACTTGAGAAGCACCTGGCGGAGAGCCAGGGCCGGCGGTGTGGCACAGACACCCGCGTTTTACCAGATGTGGCTGCCCGGCCAAGGCTGTGGGCTCTGGGGACGGCGGCTGAAGACGCAAGAGGAAAACTATGTGCTGTCCCGTGGAAAGCTCCGCTCTGCCCCTGCGGCGGCCGCCAGCTCCGCCTGGCTGCCGAGCTGCCCATGTGCTGATTCAGGTCTGGGGCAGGGCAGGGGGCTGGGATCCCCTGTGCTGAGGCCTGCCGGCTGGCTCTCTCCTAGCTGGCTCAGGGAGGGGCGCTCACGCTTTCTGGGGCCCAATGTAAAGGGTGGGTGCCTGGAGAGTGACTGCAGGCCCATCCCTCCACCACGCATGGCCACGGCCCCCAGCAGGCTACGTGTGGGCCTGGGACAAACCCAGGGTAAGTCACGGTGTCTGCTTCCACCCAAGCCGTTCTGTGCCTGGCAGCCAAAGCCTCGGTGCACCCTGCGGGGCAACCGTGCAACTCCTCATTCTGTGCCTGGGGAAACAGCCTGTGAATCCACGCTGCCCCTCCTTAGAAGCCATGTGGGCTAGGGCGGCCGGGAGGCCACCGAAGGCCACTGTGGGTCCTCAGGGGCCAGACTGCACATCCTGTAAACAGCCTGAGGTTTCCTGAGCGCCAATCCCCGGAAACCCTGGGAGAGGCAGAGGAGCCCAGCTGCGGCCGTGGAAAACGCCCGTGGCCATTCTCAGGCATTCACTGTGGGGCCCCGGGGCCTCATGTCCGCCCCTCCGAGGGCACCGCGGGCAGCCTCTGCCTCGATCCTGGCAGTCTCTGCCACTCTGCTCCCACAGCCAAACGGCCCTCCCTGCCCCCCCACCCCCGTCCTGAGAGAATACTGGGCCCCCCCCCCCCGCGGCCAGGTCCCCGGCCACCGCCCCAGGGCCCCATTGGCTCCACGTCCCTCCCCTTGGGCTTCCCCCTCAGGACCTCAGGTCCCAGGGCATCCCATCGCCCTCATCACCATCACCATCCTCTTATCCTCCACCACACACGTGCAGTACCTGAGTGTCCGCACCGAGACACAGTACTTCCACCACATCAGGCTCCATGCTGGGCTGCCGTCGCCTCTCATGCCTGCCTGGAGGTGAGGGCCCCCGGCCCCTGGGCCTGCCTGGCATGGGCTGGCTCTGCCTCCGGCTATCAGGTGACTTCTTTCTTCATGGCGAAGCGACAGGGAAGGTCCCAGTGCCAGGACAGACGTGGAGATGCTGGCCTCACACACGGCCGGCCGGCCGCTGGCTGCCCAGCACCCTCGCGGCGTGTGGCCTCAGCACAACCTACGACTGCCGTCTGCTGCGAGGGAGGCAGCGGTGGCAAAGGGCCAGGGGAGCGGTGAGTCACCGGGGCTGGCCACGAGGGGCGGCCGCCGAGGATGGAAAGCCGGCTCGGGAGCCCAGGGTCTGCCCTGGCTCAGGGCTGGGTGGGACTGGAGGGGACTGGAGGCCAGGGCCAGCCCACATCCTCCCCCAGCTCCCCAGAGCACTGAACCCGACCCCGCCCAACAGCCGCAGCCCCGCCCAGAGCCTGCCCACCGCCCCACAGAGGAAGCGGTGCAGTGCCCCAGGACAGAGCTTGGATGGGGGACAAAATAAAGATAAGCGAGCGCCCCCCCTCCTCAGAGAGCCCTGGCGCTAACGGCCTCCTTGTGAGCCAGGAGACAAAATACCCAGCTGGGCCAGACCATGCTCTACTGTCACTGGCTCTGTTTGCCCCTCCTCGGCCACCAAAGGTACCCAGAGTCCTGGGAACACTTGCTCCACCCTTCCCAACTAAGCCACCCGGCGCTTACGGCATCCCTATGACAGAGATCGCAAAAGCCTTGCCACCCGCAGGTGGAAACTGAGGCACAAAAGGGGGGCGATAGACCCAGGATGGGTAAGGACGGGTGAGGGTGCCTTCTGGGCCAGTGTTGACCTCACAGCCCCTGCCGGCCCCTCTCCAGAGAAGGGGCTGGGGTCGCGCACAGCTTCAGGCGGGGGGCCCAGCTGGAGCCACACCCACAGCACAGCTGCTCCCAGGCCCAGCCCAGGGCCCGCAGCTGCGGCTTCCCGGGCAGGGTCTCCAGGGACAGTGACTCAGAGGTCAGGGTCAACACCCCCACCCACGGCCCCTAGAAGGCCAGGTGCCAGAGCCCAGCACCCAGCTGGGTCTGGAGCATCATGCAGGTCCGGGGGGCCCCAGAATTGCCCTTCACCCCAGGAAATCTGGCTCACAGGAGTGTCACCTGCACACTGCCCCAGCTTGTTTGGTCCCCAGGTCCCAGCCCAGGCCCCGCTTCTCTTGGTCTGTCAATGCAGGATGCAGGGGAGGGGCACCAGGAATCCCACAGGCCCCGGGGCTCCTCAGGACACCCAGGACACCGCCCAGCCGTCCCCACCCCCCCGCCTGCTCACTGCCTTTCCAGTGCTAGGCCAACCCCCCCCCCCAATCCGACTCTTTACTAAGCCATGTGTCTAAGTCTGAACTGCCCCCCGGGGAGGTTTCTCAACCCCGTGTGGGTGAGGCACATCCCTCTGTCCACTCGCCTGTACCCCACACACCACGTGGCCCACCGCCTCGCCAGCTGACACAGCCACACACGACCTCCCACTTCCTGGGCTGGCTCCCCGCCCCCAGCCCCTGGGACTCACATGCCACTGGGGGTGAAGCCGCTGCCACCGGGCAACCAGAGGCTCCACCCGTGCCCAAGGCCGCCCAAGCAGCACAGAGCAGGAGAGCACAGAGCTGGGCCAGGCTGGTGAACACCGGTGAGGCTGGTGAGCCTTCCTCCATCCAGCCACCAGGCCCACCTCAGTCCTCTCCCGGCCTGCCCCCAGGCCTCCCGATCGCCTCTACCCTACACTCACCACACGCCCTCCCTCCCTGCCCTGGAGGCAGCAGGTTGCCACTGGGATCTGAGGGGCCGAAGTGCTCTAAGCAGATTCCCTCAGGCTCCCCAGGCAGGCCCCGGGGCCACCTCCCGCTGTCCCCACAGGACTGGCCAAGGAAGCAGACAAGCTCTCTCCCCAGCTCCCTTGCCAGTGGGTGCCAGGTGGAGTCGGAGCCACTGTCTGCCTGAGCAGCGGCCCAGACCCATCCTCCAGGAATCCTGGACGGCAGTCCTGCACAGGGGCCAGGCCTGAGTGCGAGCTGTGGGTGGCAGCGGGAGCCTGGGGGGGGTGGGACTCAATGTCAGCAGTCAGTCAACAGGACAGCAGGCATTTCTGGGACCTCTGCGCAGAGCACCAGGGGCCACGAGCCCTTGGGTTCAAGTCCAGATCTTCCACAGAAGGAAGCAAGACAACACAAGCACGAAGGCCCCAATCTCAAGCCTCTGTCAGAGATGCAGAACGGAGGTTCAGAGAGGCCAAGTGACTGGCCTACGTTCACACAGCAAGGCCTCTGACCAGGGGTCTGGACTCTGGAGCTTGGAGCCTTTCTGCACAGGTCCCAGAGGCCTCAGGCCCTCTTTCTGCCTCAGTGACTCCAGCTACAAAACCCTCTCCCAGGGCTTGTTAACACTAAAAGAACCAGAGGAGCACGAGGCCCTGCTAAGGAGAGCTGGAGGGCTGTGAGCCTGGTGGGACCTGGCCAGCCTCTGATCTCTGGCTTTCTGGGTGTGGCAGTTTCTGTAGCTCCCAGGCCAGGGTGTTCTGTCACCCTGAGGGCTCGGCAGGCCTTCCGTGCTGCCTCCGGCCCGGCGCTCTAGGTGTGAGGGGTCCACTCGTCCTCAGGCTTGTCCCATCAAAAACCATCTGACAGCACCGCGAGACATGGCTTTATAGCCTGCCAGAAAAGTCCTTCTCAGCGTCTAACTTCACCTCATCTCTGTTGCTAGTCTACCACTCCCTAGCTGCCTCTGAGGCAAAGGGAGAAGCTGCTCTCTCAGTCCTCTCTGGAGTGAGAGGACTGCGTTACCTGGTCCTGGACCAGACTCCCTGGGCCCCTGCTTGCAGTCAGGAGAGGCTCCGGTGGGATGTCACTCCTGGGTGTGTCCCTGGCATGCACAAGGCCCCTTCTCCCAGGCCTGGCGAGGACTGCGGTCCCCCACAGAACCAAAGCACACCACTTCCCTGCCTCCAGGCGGTGCCCTAGCCCCGGGCCTGGGTAGTGGGGGGCAGAGGCACGCTGGGGGACTCTAGGCAGACACAGACTACGACGGTCCACAGTAGAAGGCAACACACACACACACACACACACACACACACACACACACACACACACACACGGCAAGGGCCAACAGGGAAGCAGACTGCAGACACGCCGTCACCTCAGCGTGCAGGATCCCATCAGAACAAGGGAGATGCGGGGAGCCCGTGGGGACCCACATGGGGCAGCGGGGGTGAGTGGGCAGTGTGCAGCGGGCCTGCAAGACCACAGAGTGGATACGGGACCCACAGCCCAATGAGAGGCTCTTCCCCAGCCACGCCCGCCAGGATGCCCGACTTCCAACAGAAAGTTTGAAGCCATGCACAAGAAGCAAGGCCCCTGCTGGCTGCATTTACCGTGGAAGGAAAGCCTACACCCCTCCCCACAGCGGAAAACTCCTTTGCTAGCCTCCAGTAGAAGGTTTCCATGAAAACGAGACAATGCGTCTCAGTTTCACCAAGATACTGTTTCCTGCCAAAGGCACCTCTGGCCTGCCTGGGTGACAAAACAACGCAGAGAAGAGAGTGGACAGACCTCCAGGGCCACCTCCATGCGACACTGCCCACAGGCCAGGCAGGACACTGCTTTGCCTGTGTGTCACTTGAGTCTCGGTGGGCGCAGGGACAGCAGGCTGTGGCAGGGAGGGCTTGGAAGGGGACTCAGCCACGAGAGCTCCACACAGCCAGGCAGGGGCACTGCTGAGTACAATGAAAAATCTGAGACTCGTAGGAGGGTGGGGGGCTGTCGTTGAGGGGGGGGGAAGCTGGGATGAACAAGACTCTTGGGTTTCTGACCTTGAGACTCACAAGGTATCACCATGTGCTCTGCACAGGGTCAGGGATGGAGGCTCACGGTGTCTGCAAGCAGGGGTAAAGACACAACCCTCCAACCCAAGTGCTCCAACTGAGAAAAAGAAAACAAAGGCCGGTGATGTGGGGCAGAGATGGTGACGGGAGTGGCAGGGTGCTGAGGCCTCGGGGAGGGAGGTCTGGGAGGAGCAGAGGGCCCTACAGAGCCTGGGGCAGGGAAGGGCAAGTGCCCCAGAAACGTTGGCTCCCACCAGTGGCTGGCGCTGTGTGTGGAAGAGGAAGGAGGGGGTGTGGAAGGGGCCGGGGCGGGGGGGGGGGGCGGTGGTGAGCTTTCCTAGGACCCAGACATGTGCGACAGGTGGCAAGGCAGCTGAGCCAGGGTTGCTGCCAAAGGCTGATGCTCCGAGCCACGCAGCCTGGAGACGCAGCACTGGGGGGGATTGACCCAGGCACCCCTGTGGACTCAGGCAGGCCACTGAACCCCTCTGGTCTGTTTCCTTGTCTGAAGCTTGCAGAAGTCACAGCTCGGGCTCCACGAAGAGAGTGCCCGGCACACACTCAACAAGAGGCGCAGAGGGGCATTCTTAAAGATGCCAGCTGGGCCTCGAGCCACACGGCCACACCGTGGTCACTTCAGTCATTTCTGCTGGACTGAATGTCCCCTGTGGGGGCTGAGGCCCATGGTCTCCCCTGCTCTGCCCAAGAACCCTGCACGCACAGCCAGGCCTCCTTCTGACCAGCTGTGTGCTGACAGCCTGGTCCTCTGAGCGCCTGTCCCCGTCGTCCCCTCCCTGGGGACGGCAGTGCACCCCAGCACCCTGGAAGGGCCTGGGTAGGGAGATCGAGTCCGAGGCCAGCCCTAGGCAAAAATGCAAGACCCTGTCTAAAAAGCAATTTTTAAAAAAGAAAATGTAAACATAAATATAAATAAAAGCAAGTTCTATTCCACAGAGCTATTTGCCCGCCTCCATTCTTACATCCTACCCCGCTGTAGTAGGTCACAGTGCCCAGGAGTCCCTCCGAAGACACAGGGACAAGGAAGCATGCAGGGTACGTACAGGGGACCACGACTCAGTCTTAAAAAAAAAAAAAGAAAGAAAATTCTCACACAAGAGACATCATGCTATGCCGGGGCAGAAAGACCAAAGGCGACCGGGGGGGGGGGGGGGGGGCAGTGGTGACTGTGGTGCGTGCGTGCATGCGTGTGTGCGTGCGTGTGTGTGCCCATGTGTTTCTCAGTGGCCAGGACCAGGGAAGAGCTGGACAGCTTATTTCAGCCAATCCTGAGAGCCGCGGCATGGGGGGTGCCAGGGAGGGGCTGGTGGATTCACGCTGGGCCTGCAGTGGGCTGCACACCCATGTGGGCCTCTTAGTGCCACCCAGATGGCAGAGCTGGTAGACGTGACTGGACTCAGAGGCACAAGTCTGTAGCCACAGCACTTCAGGGGCTGCAGCAGGAGTCCACAGCCCATCTGGCATACTGATGCGCATGTCAAAAAAAAGAAAGCTGAGTTTTATCACGGTGCGGAAGTTTTATGGCAGGTGTGGTGGCGTACACCTGCAATGGAACTCTGAGGGAGGCAGCAGGAGATGAACAGGGCTCTGACCTTGAACTCCACTCTATTGGTAAGGAGCTGAGTGTCGGGCGCCGTGGCTCACGCCTGCCATCCTAGCTACTCAGGAAGCTGAGATCTGAGGATCGCGGTTCAAAGCCAGCCCGGGCACAAGAGGACCTGAGACTCTTATCTCTAACTAACCACTAGAAAATGGGAAGTGGGACTTGGCTCAAGGGTAAGGACGTAGCCTTGAGCTGAAGAACTCAGGGACAGCGCCCAGGCCCAGAGTTTAAGCACACGACCCACCAAAAAAAAAAAAAAAAAAAGAACTGAGTGACTCAGGGAATGGGTGAACTAAACCACACATTCTTCTGTGTGTCACAAAACGTGCCTGGGAGAGTGGACAGGAGGTTCTATGAGTGCCCTCCCTGGGAGGAGAGTCAAACAGGGCCTTACGGCACATGGGCAGGTCTGTGGGGCTTGTGGAAAGGGCCTGGGGCAGGTGGGGCACCCGACTTCTGGAGCTGAGTCCCACACGTACCCCACGCTGCCTTCATGCCTGAGGCCCAGGACTTGGGGGGAGGTTTGCCGCCCTCTGCCCGCGTGGCTAAGGGCTCCCCAGAAAGTCGTTCCCAAGGCCGAGGCTCTGCACTTTTGTCTTTTGCTCCTCCCTGGTCTCGACGGCTGGCAGAGCCCCAGAATTATTTGACATTAATTTAAGATCACTAATGAAGAATAATTAACAGCTTCCAGGGAGCTTGGCACAGCCTGTGTTTAGAAGATCTTAATCACGCATTGTCTACAACACACCCCTCTCACACTCCTGAAGTTTGGGGAGCGTGGCGACAGGCACACGGGCATGCAGCGGCCACCGTGTCGTGTAAACAGCTCTCCCAAGCCGGCCCACAGGTCCCACTAGAGCTGTGAGAGGGGCTCAGGGTCCCCTCCTCATCCTGGGCCAGCACAGAGGCCAGCACCTCTGCCCCAGCCGGGCTGCCCTCGTGGGTGGGGCTCCCTGAGCACTGGGCCTCGCTCCCAGCTTGCAAAGACTGCGGTCAAATGAGCACCTCCTCTACTGCTGGGGCAGCGGGGGGCTGGTGCAGGCATCGCCTCTCACCCTGGGACCTCAGGAGCTGAAGCCCGATGTCTGTGGCCCTGGAGGCCTCTTCACTGACCACAGAACTGAGCTCTGGTGCCTGTCCAGGGCTCTCTCTCCCTCCCACAGGGCTCTCTCCCTTCTGTCTAGAGCCTGCCCTCATCTCATCAGCTAGATGACGAGGTCTGTGAACAAGTCTGCCCCACCCACGCCCTGTGTACCCCAGGACCCGGCATGGGCATGGCTTGAAGTTGTGGACACTGGAGAGACTTGGAGCTGGAGAGACCTGAGTTCAAATCCGAGGGCCACCCAGCCTCGACTTGGCCTCGGGACCCATCCCACTTGCTGCTGCGAGGCCTCAGGAGGCCTTCGGACTGAGGCCAGTGGTGGGCACACAAAGCTCACCTAGGCCGGCGGCGGTGTCCTGGGCTGTGTGCCACACCCAGTCCTGGGGGCCGCATTCAGCGTGAGCTGTGAGCTTCTCTCCCTGTCACCCGCTCAGGAGTGCGGACTTCCTTCCCCCACCTCAGAAGCGGCTGGGGACAACGAGGGAACAGCCCCGGGCTTCCCCAGAGCTGCTGCTGCAGCCAAGGGCAACCGACTCTACGTGCTGGGGAGTCCGGGTGGGCCGACTGCCAGGCCAGGCGAGGGTCTGCAGCAGGGCGGCCGGGGGGCCCTGCTTTCCTCACCCTCCCGGGCAGGCCCAGCGCTGGCAGTCCTCACCTGTGCACAACCCCCAGGCCACCCGCAGTCCCTGTCCCTTCGGGGAGCGCGGAGCAGAGTTACAAAACCAACCAGAGCAGACAGGAAACACCGGCGACAGCGGCCAGAGGCAGGGAACCGCGCGGACACCCGAAGCCTGCATCTGGGCAGACTTCTGGGTGAACTTTCGCTCCCGGTCCTGCGACGCTAGCTCAGCGCATCCGCTTACCTTTTATAGGCCCCGTGCAGTGGCTGCAGACATAGGAACTGCCAGTAATCCAAGCAAAAGGCCTTGAACTTGAGCATGTTCACCTTTCCGTCTCCAGTGGGCAGGGGGTACCTGGAAGATGGGGCCCTGGCCGCTCGGGCCGCCCGGTCCAGCCACGTCGCTCCACTCACATAGCCAGCCCGGCCCGCGCAGCTCCCCAGTGCACGCCTCCAGTACAAAGAGCAGCAGCACAAAAGCCAGGCGTTCACGCGCTCCACTCCTCGCTGGCGGGCCGGGCCGGCTCACACCGCTGCTCTCGGGTGCTCCTGGGGGCTCCCCGTGGCAGCCCCATAGCTAACAGAAGTGGTTCTGGCTGCACGGGGCTGCACGGGACTGCACGGGCCCCCAGTCCACCCCCCTGAGCCTGGGGCCCTGGCGCAGCTAGCTCTTCAAGTCTGCTCTTCCAAACAGGCTCTGGGTCCCCGCGGCCCAGCAGGCACCTGACGAGAGGTCCCCGCTGGCCTGGATGGAGTGAGGGGCCAAAGGCTTGGAAAGTCCCAGGGGGAGCAGAGAAGTGGGGGCACTATGGCAGACAAATGCCGTCCTTGCCTGAGAAATTACGTGTGGTGGAATCCCCACCAGGCCGGCATGTGAGAAAACTCACCATGTAGACACATGGTGCCTGCGGTGGGGGCAGCGCCGCTCTGAAAGGAGAGCAGGAAAGACTGACAGAGCCGCCAGCAGCGTTGCCAGGACAACAAGGACACATCGATAAAATCTAAAATGGAGCCCTGATGACAGCTGCTCATTGGCTGCTAGGAGGGGACTCCGCATGGCTCACAGGGAGGGGGCTGGGGAGAGGCTGGGCTGAGGGGATGGCAGCCAAGGGCATTGTCCCCTGGGGAGGAGCAGGGGCTCTGGGGCCACAGGGAGGAGGAGCACCCGGCCCCGTTTCTCCATCTTGAGGATGGGGAGCGCAGTGGGTGACTTCAGCCTGTGCCTCTGTGACTGCTCTGGGTAAAAGCCAGCTCCTGCCTAGCCCTCGGCCAGTCTGGGCCCTCAGGACTCGGTGGGTTCCATTAGAGCAAACTCGGCTGTCACCCCCTCCAAGTCCCTGGACCCCAGCTAGGGGCCCAGACTCTGCCTGCCCCACTGCCCCCCTCAGCCGCGTGCATGCCTGAAAAGGCCCTGCCTGCCCACCTGCCTGCACACCTGCCTGCACACCTGCCTGCACACCTGCCTGCACACCTGCCTGCACACCTGCCTGCCCATCTGCCTGCACACCTGCCTGCCTACCTGCCTGCACACCTGCCTGCCCATCTGCCTGCACACCTGCCTGCCCACCTGCCTGCCTACCTGCCTGCACACCTGCCTGCCCATCTGCCTGCCCACCTGCCTGCCCACCTGCCTGCCCATCTGCCTGCCCACCTGCCTGCACACCTGCCTGCACACCTGCCTGCCTACCTGCCTGCCCACCTGCCTGCCTACCTGCCTGCCCACCTGCCTGCACACCTGCCTGCCCATCTGCCTGCACACCTGCCTGCCTACCTGCCTGCACACCTGCCTGCCCATCTGCCTGCACACCTGCCTGCCCACCTGCCTGCACACCTGCCTGCACACCTGCCTGCCCATCTGCCTGCACACCTGCCTGCACACCTGCCTGCCCATCTGCCTGCACACCTGCCTGCCCACCTGCCTGCCCAGGAACACCCAGGAAAGACCGGCGCCTTCTACATTGGAGCGCTGGGGCTGAGGGACCTCCGGTGGGGCCTCCAGGCACCACGCCTGTCCTCTCTGGTGGCTCTAGGCCTGGTCTGCACTAATGCTCACCTATGTGCCAGTGTGTCCATCCTTATGGGAGTGGTCATGTCCCATTTTCCTGGGGGGCTCCTCCTCTCTACACCCCAGACAGGAGGACCTCAAGGCTCAGAGCCACGGGATCTGATGTCAGGGCCACCATCCTCAGATTGGACCCAAGGCCACAGCAGAGCCTGGACCCTGCGTGTCCTGGCCAAGCTGTCAAGGGGTAGGAAGAGGCGCCGGGGCCACCCCAACACAGGTGGAGCCATGGACGTGACTTCAAAGGGTGGGGCGGGGCCTCAGACACCCCCACGCCATCAGGAGGACAGTGCTAACACAGCCACCTCTGCCACCCAGAGGGGAAACCGCCGGCTGCCACAGTGGGGTGGTGCCAGCATTCAGGGTACACGTACCCGCTGCGGTCACAGCGTGATCGCCCAACAACGACCCGGCCGGCCTTTGGCAGTGCAGCCCAGGCCTGTATGGAGCCCAGCCATCCCGGCTGGACGGCTGGGACTCAAGGGTCTCCGGATGCTGTGCCTGAGCCCTGCCACCTGTGTGGGGTTGGGGGCCTGCCCACATCATTAGGGTGACCGGGGCTGGGCTCGGGACACCCCCACTTAGTAGTGGGGCAGCACATGAAGCAGGGAGGGCGGCCACCTGCCGGGGAGAGGGCAGCTTGCCAGAGCAGAGCAGGCTGCCCAGCCCCCAACATTAGCTTCCCCCTCACGCCGTGGCCAGGAAGCTGGCCCTGCCTCTGAAAAGCAGCAATTACTGGCTGGGACCTTTGTTTCTGAGTTCCCAGGCTTCTGGGAGGGGGCTCCAGACCGTCTAGGGGTGGGGCCCAGCCTGGCCCCAGGCCCCACAAAGGGCATGGGGGGGGTGTGAGAAAATAGCGGGCACAGACAGGCGGGGCAGGTGGGAGCCGGGCCCTCCCGGGGTCCTGCACAAAGTTCCTTCCAGTATCTGGGTTTCCATTGTGGTCTCCATCAAAGGGGAGTTCTGAGCTTGCTCTGCCATTCAGGAGGGACGCTCTGGAAGCTCCGTGAGCAGAGGCACCCTCCCCCTGAGGATCTCGGTACTGGCTGTCCCCAGAAGCGGGGTGGAGGCGCTTTCACCCCTCCTCCCCTTCCAGGCTCGGTGAAATGGTGTCTCCCCAGAGACTGCTCCCCTACGCTCTTCCTTTACCACATTTCCTTTTCATTGCAGCCCCTATTACTGCTTGGCACACTGTATTAAAAGGGTATCCTGGTGCATTTTCCGCCGCCTGGCACCTGCCTCACAGAGCCTGTGAAGGTGGCAGGACTGCAGTCTCCGTGTTTGTGGTGCCCACAGAGGACAGCTGAACGCATACTGCTTTACTGAGCTGGGCGGTCACACTGGGGTGAGCGGGGTTCTTGCCCCCCCTCCACCCCACACGCCTAGAACACAGGGTCTCTTTGTTCCCGCTCCACCATTCTGGAGCTTCCCTGGCTTGTCCCCGAGCAGGTCCAGCTGGCAGAGTGGCGGGGCCAGGCCGCCCTCCCTCGACAGCCAGTGGATGTGTAGAAGCCGGTGGCTCAGCAGTCCACTGGGGTTTCCTGAACCCCCTCCCTGGCCCAGCTTACCCACCGTGGAGGCCCACAGACCAGCCTGTGAGTGTGACCATGCATGTGCCCAAGGGAGCGAGACCGCGAGTGTGTCCACATGGGGCCTGGGGGCCGTGTGGGAGTGAAGCCAGGAGGGGGTGACTGGGGGGCTGGGGGCGTGGGGTGTGAGCATGGACTAGGGACGGTGACCTGAAGGGGGCCGCCTGTCCCACTGGGTCAGGGTGAAGACCGCAGCGTTCATTAAGAAGCCAGCTGTGGTCGTCATGGAGCCATTACAGTCACACCTGACACGGGCGTGTGCACAGCATGGAGACCACGTGTGCTTGCGGGCTCCCCCCCCCCCGCCCCGGTGCCACATTGGTTCTGGTGGGGAGGGTCTCCCGCCCGCCCCTTCTCAGTCTGCCTAGCACAGGTCCCCCAAAGCTCTCTCCTTTCCCCTCTAAGAGGAGAGTGGCCAACATCCAGTCACCTGCACGTGGCCACACAGAGGCCCTGCCACGCAGACGCCCCACACCGCCCAGCCCCCAGGACTTGACAGACGAGGAGGAAGTCGGCTGGCTTCCACCCTGGATGCCCCTCTGGCGCAGTCCAGTCCTTTTAGGCAAAGGCAGGGAACCACAACAGACTTGTGCGAGGCCAGCGCCCCCTCCCCGGCTTCTCCCTGCATGGCGGCCTTGATGGTCACGGGAACCACAGGCTGCTCCCGTGACCCCAGCTTGGGACCCTGCACGACTATCCACACTCACGTCTGGAGACTGCACTTAAGAGGCCACGCCATGGTATATGTGGGCTTCGGGGTCCATCCCCATGGTACCTGATGCCCCCCCCCATGCAGACAGGAAGCCCCACCCGGAGTCCAGGGCCTGGGGAGGACAGCGGAGACACAGTACCTGTAACAGTCGGTGGAGAGGCTGCTTCCGGTCTCCAGGGAGCTCCTGGGTGGCAGAAGTGAGACAGGGTTACAGGACAGCCCCACACAAGGAGCCTTTGTGGCCCCAGGAACCGCTCTGGGAGGACCCCCTCCCCGGGCAAGAAACCATGTGCTTTACCTCCCTTGGTGGGTCCTGACCATCCTCAGACCAGAACTGTCACAAGGGGAAACTGAGGCTCAGGAGAGGAAGCCCTATGGGCAGGCTCAAACAGTGCTCAGGGGCTAGGAGATCTGGGGGATTTGGGTACTGGAGATGGAGCCCAGGGCCACATGCACAAGAAAGACACCCCACTGCTGAGTCCTACCCCGTCCCAAGCACTTGACCTAGGACGGCTCCCCAGAGACACCCACAGGCTCTGCCCACCGGCCTTCCGCGGGAACCAGAGCCTCTCTGCTGCCCTGCGATGTCGCTGTCCATCCCTGGACCCCGGGAGCTGGGTCTTGAGTCATTCCTTCGGTTAGGTTTTGGCTGTCAACATGGGGCGGCCTGAGCTGATCACACCCCACCTTTCCCTGTGGCAGTCACGGGGTCTGGGATCGCTTCTTCCTCACTTGGTGCCTCACTTTCCCCATTTGTAAAACGAGGGCAGGACAAATGTGCTCTGCCTGGTGATGCAGCCCCCGCCCCACATCCCAGGCAGGCCGGCTGGTGTCTTCCCCTTGGCCGGCTCCTAACCGCCCGGAAGCCCTGCTGGAAACAGACACAGCACACAGGGTGCCCAGGGCGGCTGCTCACTCCAGAGCCCCCCCGCCCCCCCTGGGGCTGTCCTCACCCAGAGCCCCCCCTGACCCCCCCGTCCTCACCCAGAGCCTCCCCCCTGCCCCCCCGGCTGTCCTCACCCAGAGCCCCTCCTGCCCCCCCAGGGCCGTCCTCACCCAGAGCCCCCCCGCCCCCCCCCGCTGTCCTCACCCAGAGCCCCCCCGCCCCCCCCGCTGTCCTCACCCAGAGCCCTCCCCCTGTCCCGCCCCGGGCTGTCCTCACCCAGAGCCCCGGCAGCACAGGGCAGCTGGGCTCCGCGTAAACCATCATGGCTGTCGTGGGCTTGGGCCAGGCAGTGCCCACCCTGGGAGGCTTCAGCCTCACTCTACCATCCTCATGCTGTAGCCTCCCTAAAACATCTGCCACCTCGGTGGCCTATGGGGGGTCCTGGTGCCTTCGGCCTCCTGAGTGCCTGTCCCCACCCCTTCCTCGCAAGCAGAAAGCAAAGCCTGGCAGGAAAGGCCCAGAGAGGGCACCCAGAGCCACTCCTCCAGACATCCCTGCACATGTAGACAGTGCCTGATCCTACAGGGTGTCCTGAGCAGTGAACCCCGGTCCTCAGAATCGGGGGGAACGCAGAGGCCCCACAGGGAAAACCCCCCAAAATGCTGCTGTGTGCACCAGGCAGAATCCCGCGCCCCTACTGACTGCAGCACTGAGCATTAACTTAAGCTCTGAAGCCCACAGTCACGGTTCACGCCCCGGCTGTGCCACAAAAGCCCTGCCACATGAGCGGGTGACTTGATCGTGGGGTACCACACGAGGGAAAGAAGAAACAGCTTAACATGTCTGCAAGACAAGAACGGGCTCGGGAAGCGTAGTGAACAAAATGAGCACACAGCATCAATGTCTACAAACGGAAATGTGACAGCATATGCCACTAACACATCACTTCTACATCTGCACCCCAACTCATGGGTTGCATGTGGGGGGCAGGGCAGGAGGCGCAGCACAAGTCTCACGGAAGGTTCTCGGTCCAGGCCAGGCCGACGCGGCCGCTTCTTCCTGGCTGCCCAGGCCCGGGCAGAGGCTGGCCTGTGGGGCAGGGCTCCAGTGGGGAGTCTGAGAGCCTGCGGCTGCTATTGTGGCCGGGGCAGACACCAGGCCATCGTCTCTGTGTCCAAAGCATACTGGCTTTGGGAGGTGTTTTAGATTTGGGGGGAGCGTGCTGGCTTTGGGGGGTGTTTTGAACTTCGGGGAGGCATACTGGATTTGAAGGAGGCGTACCAGACGTTCACCAAAAGTTTAGGAGGGAGCCTGGGGCCAGGCCTTCCAACCCGTGTGTCTGGAATCTGCCTCTGGTTTCCAGAGGGGCAGGAGGGCCTAAAGCCCTGTCACCTTGTCCCTCCCTCTTGGTAAATACCAAGCACCACACAGTGCTGCACCCTGAGAAGCCACAGCGGGACCCACGCGAGCTGGGAAGCTCATACAATGCTCCCCAGTCCCTGCACTACTCTGGGGTCAAGTGTGAGAAAGGCTCCACCCAGCCCTGGGCAGGCGTAGGAGCCGGGGGGGGGGTGCGGGGGTGTCGGGCGAGGCTCCCCTTCCCCAGGTCAGCAGGGCGGGGGCAGCGGCTGGGCTCAATAGGGGCTCTGGGCGGCCGCCACCCCTCAGGAGGTGTTCCTGGCCCTGGGCGCCCAGGGTGGAGCTGTTCTCCGGCTCTGGGCGCACATGGACAGACCCCAGCCTGGCAGGCTGGACCCAGCCCCCCCCCTCCCCAGCAGCAGCATTCGCCTGTTCTTGGGGCTCTGGTAGTTTCTCTGCTGGAGGCAGAAGGAGGAAGTGGGGGGAAGCAGTGGGCACCATTTGACTGGCAAGATCCTCCAGCCTGGCTCAGGACCTCCCTCCATGTCTGAGCCAGCCGCCAACAGCCCGGAAACAAACAAGAAGAGCAAGAGCTATGCCAGGCAGGTCTAGGCCACCTAGCTCCCTTGCACATGGGGAGCTGTCACCCCCTCCTTGCAGCTTGAGTCAAGGAGGCCCCTCAAATGCCCCACCAGGCTGGCACCACATCCCTGGCGGGGTGACGGCTGCCCCGTCACGCGGGCTTCTGCTGTGACCTTCACGCAGGCCATGGCTGCGTGCTGCTGGGGACAGGGCCATCTCACAGCCACGAGGGTGTCGCAGCCTTAGGTTTCTCAGCGGCCTCGGCTTCTCAGCTTCCATCTCGCAGGCGGTGTGGGAGGCGCATGCTGTGCCCCTCGCCCTCGGTCCCGAGCGTGAGCCTCTCCACCCCTGGGCCTCCCCGTGAGAAGCCCACAGAGGCTGTTTCCATGGTGGCTGTCCTGTCCTGGCTGGGGTCCACAGACAGCTCAGCTCTCCAACCAGGGACCCACCATGGCACAGAGAGACGACTGTCCCTGGCTGGCCTCCACCCTGTGGAGTCTGGAAAAATCCTCCCCCCTCTGGGAGGACCCCAGACAGGGGAGCTAGGGAGAGCCAGGGCCTCGGGGTGAGCAGGCAGGCATCCAGGCCCTGCTTAGCCTGTTTCCCCCCTGCACTACAGGAAGTCTGTCTAGAGACGTGGGCACCTCCAAGTCACTTGTCACCCAGCCGCCTGCGGTGTGTGCTCACACCAGGCAATCCATGGCCAAAGGCCACAGCTGGGACGGTCCCCGCTGGGGTGGCACGGAGCCCTGGACTTGCTGGTTTCTCCTACACAGACTGATTTACCATGATGCTTAACTGGCTAATTAGGGAGGGGAAGGGAGCCACACACTAAAGCAATCATTCATACGGGTATACCGTCAGGACGTGATTTACAACCCGCAAACCGCCTATTTCTGGGTCTTCCCATTTAGTATTTCGGAACAGTGGCTGACCACAGGTGACTGTGCAAAGCCATGGGTGAGGGTGGGGCCGCCGTGCCCTTGCTGCACGCCCACGGTCCCGGGGACGAGAGCCGAGTCCCGTCCTGCCACCGCGCATGCGCAGAGCCGGCTCCGGAGGGCACAGCACACACACTCGCCACCATGAGGGTGTCACATGGGCAGCCCAGAAGCAAGGCGTCCAGCTGGCCAGGGAGCAAAGCCGTCAGGAAAGTGCTGGAAAGCCCTAGGAAGAGGAGCCTGGAGGCTCGCTCGTGGAGGCTCCAGGCATGGAACCCGGCAAAAGCGGACACACCCCAGAACAGCAGCCCTGGAATGGCGTGGGGTGAGGCAAGGGGGCGGGGGGAAAGGCAGGCAGGGCATTCTGCACAGGAACATGCCTGGACCCACAGCCCAGCCCCCGGAAGTACCACTGCGGCTCTACTTCTTGCCCTGCGGGGACCCCCAGAAGCAGCTGAGCAGGTCTGGAGTTAAGGCCTGCTGGATCCCTTCTGGCCTGGCGACACAGCCTGTGGCCGGAGGCCTTGGGTCCTGTGCCGGGGCTGCCGTGTTATTCCAGGCCCAGTCCACCAAGCACAGGAGCCTGGGTTTAGGAGACACAGCCAGGCTGGAGAGGCCGGGCCCACAGGCCAGGGAGCTCCGAGCAGAGCCCTCTAGCCCCACCTGGCGGCAGGCGGGGGCTGTGCACTTGTTGGGCCTGCCGGGCCTTGTCAAAGATCAGACCTTTGGAGCAGAACGGCGTCCTAACTCCCAGGACTCCAGGAAGCCTGGCTTTCTGCATCCCATTTTACACATAAGGAGACGGATGCTCACACCGGAGCTGACTTCTCAAGGCCGCTCGGCGGGTAAGAAAGCCAACCTGCCCACTGCTGATCTGGTTCCGGGCTCTGGAGCAGGGCGCCCCTGCTCCCTGCGCAGGTCCATGTGCAGCCGGCCCAGCGCTGCCCTCCAAGCCAGAGGCACTCGTCCACCCGTGAGCACCCTTCCCCGGGGTTCTTCAGAAAACCATCTGACCACCCCGGCCGAGCCCCAGACATGAGCCACAATTTCATCCTATTTTTAAAAATAGTCTCAGCTAGGAGTGGCTCCAGAGTGACAGGATAAAGTAGAGAGAAACAGAAAAGGGAGACACAGGCACGGCATCTTGAATAGCCGGCGTGTCCTCAGCATTCGGAAGGAACGGGCAAACAGCGTGCCCAGTGTGCAGTGACCGTGGAGGCCAGCCTGCCCGTGGAGGCCACGGGGGGACGTGCCAGGGCTGCAGGATCCGGGCACAGGGCACGCCGAGTCCTCACGCCCTGGTGTCGGGGCATAGAAGTCTCTGGATAATAAGGACGTTATAAGCTAAGCCCAGGCCAGACAAGAGGAGAGGAGAGGAGGAGGAGGAGGAGGAGGAGGAGGAGGAGGAGGAGGAGGAGGAGGAGCTCAGTCCAAGGCCGCTAGCCAGCAGGAGACTTCTATTTTGGGGCGCAAGATGGCACGGCAGCAGGCTTTGTCCCCCACACATCTGCTCTCAGCTTGGAAGGCGAAGCCTGCCCCTGGCAGATGGAGGGCCCTGGCAGAAGCTGAGTGGCTTCGGCCCCCACCAGGCCAGTGGCTGTGGGCAGTGGTGAGGGGAGTCTGTCCCCAGCTGGAAGATGGAGGGCACGGGGCAGACCCCGGAGCTTCCTTCACCCTGACGAGGGCACGGGGTGTCCCCAGCGCAGTCAGCCATCGAGGGCACCCTCAAGCCTGAGACCTTGAGCTAACATGTGCCCATGAAACTGGGCCCACGCCATGTCCGCCCTGGCTCTGACGCCTCTGCCCTGACTCACCAGCCTGGTCCTGCCTCTCTTCCTGTCTGTAACGAGTCAATCTGCCAAATGCCAACTCACAGAAAAAGCAATTTGCACAAGGACGTCACCAGAAGTGCGGGTTCCCGTGCCTCTGCTTGGCGCTGCCTCGTTTCCATTTCTGTCTTTAAAATGCATCGGCTGGAATGCTCTGTCCCAACTGCCTGCTGAGGCAGCGGCGGGCAGAAGAGGCACGGGGCTGCATCCTCACGGCCTGAAGCTGGGCGGGAGCCACGGGGACACAGCAGTGTCCTGCACTGTGGGTCCGTGTGTTATGGATGGCGGCTTCTCCCCCCTGCTGGTTTGCCTCAGTCCACACAGTCACACTGGAGGTTTGTCCTCCACACAGCACCACGGAGAGAAGCAGAGAAAACAGCAGCAGGTGTTTGAATGGCTGGCAGGCCTATCCCGCAGGGCACAAGGCGGGCAGTGCTGGACCCAAGAGGGCCCTGCCCTGCTGTGAATGGTGACAGCTCTTGGCAGAGCTCTGACGTATCTACGTGTGCTCTCCTGACCACGAGCGGAGTCACAGTCCTGGAAAACTCAGCGTCCATTCAAGCAACATGAAACACACTTGGCAGGGGAGGAGGGAGATCCGAGGCCTCGCTAGGGGACTGGGCTGTGGCCTCTAACCCCTAAGCCCCAGTGATCCTCTTGCCTCAGCTTCAACATAGCCCGATTCTAGACTCTGGCTGCAAATTAGCATTTTGACAACTCCTCCTCTTCTTCCTCCTCCTCCTCCTCCTCCTCCTCCTCCTCCTCCTCCTCCTCCTTCCCTCCCCACAGGCTGCAGAAGTTAGGCATGCACTCTACCTCTGAACCACACCCATGCCTATTCTTCTGTGGCTTAGAGGTCAAAGGGAGTGAGGTTCCAAGCTGAGGGCCATGCACAGACACAAACACATTTTTTCTCTGCAGAGGCTCTGGAGGCCATGGCTGAGTGTGGTTCTGCCTGCTGTAGGCTGCTTGCTTCCTGCAGCCGCTGCAGCTCCGGCCCTCTGCCCCGGGCCCACTCTTGTGCCTGCTTCTGTCTCCCAGGAAGCGCTGGCCCAGACCCAGACAACCTCTGCTGACCAGTTGCCCAGCAGAACTGTTCTGATGGAGAGCCAGCCAGGGTGACAGCAGCTGGATGTGGTGTGCAGGCCTGGGGCTGGCGTGACCCTCAGTGCTAGAGGAGAGATGCCTGTGGGCTCCACGGCAAGGCCATCCCTCCCTTGGGGCTCCCTAGTCACCACGGCCTCTAAACTGAGCTTTCCGCAGCGCCAGGCTGCACCCACTGAGACTGGAGAGCCCCGCTGCCATGCACTGGCTCCCAGCGACGAAGCAACCTGAAAGCGCAGAAGTTCTAGCAACCAGGGAAACAACGGGGCGGCCTCTTCGTAGAGGGCCACGGAGAGGGGCCAAGTTCAGTGTGCAAATGGCTATCCATACGGACGCATTATCTCCGGCAGACATCTTTCTGTGTCAGCTAAACCTGGCTTCTCATACCTACCCTTTCCTCAAGAAAGCACAGCTCCCGCCATGCATTCCCACCCCCTCCACCAGGGCGGCGGAGCTAACACACAGGACCACAGCCAGAGCTGGCCGCTCGTGAAAGCAGCGTGGCAGACATGTGACCCGGGGCCCGGCAGGTCCCCTCCCAGCACCCGTGTACACGTGCCGACGGTGGGGCCCGCGGGGGCCTGAGGACACCTCGGCCAGCAGCAGCACCCGCACATTACTGGGTGGGTAAGTAAACCACACGCGGCCTGTGCATTTGGTGGAGCCTTCAGCCACGGAAAGGAAGGAAATGTGGACACAGGTACCACTGAGGACATGGTGATAGGCACAAAAGGACAAGGACAGCACGGTTCTGCTCGTGAGGTCTCAGAGCAGTCGGCTGGCAGGGGCAGAGCGTGGCCGATGGGTCAGGGAGGGGGCATTTAATGGGGACGGGGTTTGCACCTGGGGAATGGAGCCGGCTGTGTTCAGTTCTGCAGAGCGGCGGCCTTGGCGGCTGGGTTACCTAGGCTGGGTCAGAGCTACAAACAGGGTGAGTGGTGCAGTGCGAGGCCAGCCAGGCAGGGACGTGGGGACAGTGGCGGGGGAGGAGCCCATGCTAGGGCAGCAGGGAGGAGAGGGCTGCGCTGGGCAGAGCGGCCACAAAAACAACTTCATGGTGACTGAGCGCTGACCTGGCAGGACGGATGGGGCCCCCCCGGAGAGGGCTGGGGCGGGGAGACTGGGAGCAGCTGAGAGGAGTGGGGAGGCCAACTCTGCCTCATGTTTATGCACACGTCTACCACTTCCGCCCTCCACCACCCTCTCACGCTCCCCGGGGGCCTGTCTGGCCTTGCTCCCTTCCCAGATGGGCAGAGCCACCCAGGCCCCCTGACACCCACCGCATGACAGAGGCGCCCAAGCAGGGGTCACCATGCCAGCCTCAACATGAAGCGCGGCCCTATCTCACCAATTAGGGGGCCAGCCCAGCCTCTCCGTTTTGGGGCCACGCACCTGACACCTGAGTTGTCTGTTGTTGATGCAGGTGGGATGGCAACGGCTCCATCTCCGGGGTCCCTCCAAAGCGCACAGCTGAGGCCTGGGAGATGCGTGGCCTGGGCCCTGAGACCTGCGCACCGCCTGGCCACCTGGCCCCCGTCCCCGCGTCCACCCGGTCGGAAAGAGGTTTCTGACCTGGCCCTTGGCCCTCTGTGCCGACACTGCCTGGCCACACCAGTCTCTCCCAGCAGCTTGCCGGCTCCCAGGGAGGCAGAAACCACCACCCACCTAGCACGGCGCCCGGCCCCCATCTGGATTCCTTCACTGGACACGGATTTCCTGAGCCCGGACGACGGCACAAACCTGCCCCACAGGCCTCAGCCTGGCACAACACTAAGTTCAGCAGCAAACAACCAAAACAAATAGCGGCAGAGTGAGCGGGCAGCTGGGACAGCAGGAGAGGTCACCACGTGGAATCTGCCTCTTGAGACTGGAGAATGGAGGGAGGAGCCAGGGGCAGTGCAGGGAGGAGGGGGAATGAGCAAGGGATGGATGGAAGAGCTTGCAAGGGTGGGAGAGGAGGGCAGAGCCCAGCCCCACCCCGCCCAGGAGCCTGCATCTGAAACCCCGCAAGCCCCACAGCTATACTTTCCTGGGTTCAAGCCCAGGATGTGACGCAGCGCCCAGGGCCATCACGGTGTGTGTGGCAGTGACGGAGAGGCTGGAGGGGCCTCAACCTTCGCGCTACTCATCAACACCCCGTTAGAATGTGATTACGCTGGCAGCCCTTAGCAAGGTGGACCAGGGTCCTCATTCCTGGAGATCTTGCAATTGCCCCTCGTTTGATGAACAAACCCACCACTTCTGCTGCCAGCCTTTACCCTGTCTGCCACGACACCAGCAAGCGTGCTTGGGCCCCAGCCGGGGCCTCCTTCTCTCTGACAGACACTCCATGCCATTCTCTATGTCCCGAGGCAGGGGCATGCTGCCCCTGGGGGGGGGGCAGGGCGGCCTACTGGGTGGCTCTGTCCAGCCCTGGGGTATGGCACACGGGGGAGGGACAACACTGCCAAACATGCAGCAGGAAGCAGCTGTGTGACCCTCTGCCTGCGTTCCCCTCTCTAAATGGGATCGGTTCGGCGCACGCGAGGCGGCTGGCTGGGAGAAGGCTCTGGAGTCTTCTAGCAGCTCTGGTGCTGGCTGGATGCCACTCTGGCTACTTGATGCTGCCACAAAATGCCACAAGCCCCTCCTGCGTTTCTTCAGCACAGGTGCCCAGTGGGCAGGCCCGGGGCCCCTACACCCTTTAGCAAGGACAAGGGGCACTGGGCCCCAGCACCCTGCCAGGCTGTGAGGGAATCTCTGGTGCCAACAGCTTGGTGTCAGCAATGAGGAGGTGGGGGGCAGCTGATGGTCAGGGGCTGGGCAATGGGGCCCAGACTCCCTCCTCTCACGGCTAACAGGCCGTGCCACGGCAGCATGCCAGGCTTCCAGCCCTGACAGCTTGGCTCAGGCTCCTCAAAGGGACCGGAATTTGAACAGAATCCACCGGCCGGCCATGCAGATCAGCATACCCGGGGATGGAGGGGGACATACGCGGCACAAAGCACAGCCCTCAGCCCCCGCTGGACACTGGAGCACCCTACAAAGCCAGGTGGACAGAGGGTCCAGCCACCCTGCGTCTCGATTCTGAGTCC
This sequence comes from Megascapheus bottae, assembly GCF_031878675.1. Lineage (NCBI taxonomy): Eukaryota > Metazoa > Chordata > Mammalia > Rodentia > Geomyidae > Megascapheus > Megascapheus bottae. The sequence goes on along the minus strand of NC_143541.1, from coordinate 8,472,278 downwards.
CTGGCAATAGAACCCAGGAGGGAAGGTTTTCGTGCTGCTCCAGGGACCCCAGGCTAAAATTCCCACCCGGGGCTGGAACGTGCCACGTTCCAGGGGAGGCTGTGGAGCCTCAGTTTCCCTTTCTCTACAGTGGAGTCTTGGCAGTGGTGAGAATTGAGGCCCCGGGCCTGAGGCAGGCACAGTGCTGTCTGCCTGTCTGTCTGTCTGTCTGCTCTCTGTGCAGACCGTCACAGCTCATCCTCATGCTGTCTTCCTGTCCTAACTTTCACAGCACCTGAAAGCTGAGAATTTCTCCCAGTCAGGCTCCTAGGCCTAAGCTCAGGTGTGGCCACCAGAGGTCCTGTCCCCAGAGGCTAGGACACAGTCCCTTCAGGGGAAGGAGGGATTGTTTGGGGCCTAGCCACAGGGGTGAGAACTGTCAGGCTTCCCCTCCCACCAGTGGCCACCCAGTAACTCACCCCAGAGGGAGCAGGGAGCGAGCGCCTGGGAGGTCAGGCCACACTCGACTCCGCCCCGGCCAGCTGACTGTGTTTACTTCCTCCCAGCTAATTAGCATGAGAACGGCCTCCTGAAGCCGGGAGGAGGCTGTGCTGCCAGCGCTGCCGCCATGCCTGGGCGACTGGGGAGCGGTGAGGCTCAGGTGTCCCCCCCCCCCGCCCCGGCTGGCCCATACATGGCTCCAGGTCTCCCTCTCTTAAGCTGGGGCTGAACCCAACAGGAGTTCAGCAGGTCTGAGGTCACTCAAGCCCAGTAGCCCCTGTCCCCCAAGGCCAGCCAAGCCAGTACCTTCAGGCAGGCAGAGAAGCTGGCCTCAGCTCCAGGGCCCAGGGCCCCCACTGCAGAGCGGCAAGGCAGATCCCCCAAAGAGCCCAGTAGGAAGCTGGCATTTGAAGTCCTCTGGCCCCTGGGAAGTCCAGCGGAACCAAACGCATTCCTTCATTTCCATAAATACCCGGGCCTGTGATGTCACCGCCCTTGCTGACTGGAGCTGCCTCCCCTGGTCCAGGCCGCGGGCCCAGCAGAGCGGGGCCTGCCCGCACAGCACCTGGCTGCTACAGCTGGACACGCTGCCTCCAGCTCGGAGCCTTCACCTGTCCACGGAGGGCGTCGCTTCCTGCCCCTGCCTTGGCCTGCTGCCAGCCTCCCGTCCAGCACGGCCGTCCCCACACAGGCACGCTGTGGGCATGCCGAGGCCGCAGGGACAGCAGCCGTGTGGGGGCCGTGAGGTGGGCGACGTGGGGAACCCAGCCTGGGAGCCAGGGTGAAGACTGCCGGCTAATAGCAGCCTTTCCTCGCAGCAGCAGCAGCTCTGGCGCAGGTACAGGGCTCGAGCGCTGGCTTGCAGTGGCCAGCTCCCCCTGCCAGCCCCCTGCCCAAGCTGGCCCTCCCTCCTCCAGCCCCTGCTCCCGGTCCAGACGCGCTGCTCAGACATGAACCTGTCACCCATACTCACAAATAGCGTCTTCTGCACGCCATCCTGTCTGAGTGGGTCCCCGCTCTCCCTCTCTGGCTGGAGACGCTCAGCGTGGTTAAGAGGAGGAGCAGGCGGCGGCAGGACGTGGGCTCAAGAGCAGTCGCATTCCAGGGGTGGCAGACTTATCCAGGGAGGCTGGGGTGGGCGCAGCCGCGGGTTCTGGAGGGGTCCTCGGCCCGCAGCCCCCACGAGGTGCTCAGGAGCCCAGGGAGATGCGGAGTCACGCGGTGGCCGGGCCGGGCTGGGGCGTCTGACCACCTGCGCCCTCCTGGGGACTTTTCCCTCCCTCGCAATCGGGGTGGGGGTGGCGGGGTGAGCGGGGAGGGCTGGGGGCGTCTGCGCCGGGCTTGCTCCCACAGCCTCGGAGCAGGGGAGGGAGCACAGGAGCTCCCCCCACCCCCAGCAACGTAGTGCGGCCTCGCTGGACCAATCGCAGAGGAGGCGCTCGTCACCATGGCGACGGCAGCATCCTGAGCAGCCGCCCCGCGGCGCTCTCGAGACACCTCGCCCAGTCAAGTCCCAGCCCGGCGGCTGGGCGGCTGGGGTGCTGAGGCTGCGCCGGCCGGGTCCTGGCCCAAGCCGGAAACCTGGAAGGCTGTTGCTGAAATGCAGGCACAGCCTGGAGCCTGCGAGGACGGCACTGCTTTCCAGGGCAGCTCTCCGCCTCTGGCACGGGAGCACATGCGCCTCGGAGGGAGCACGGGAGTCAGGCGGCGCCAGCGCTGGCTCAGCCAGTCCAGGGCCAGGCGCACGGCAAGCCTCCCATCCCCCCCAACGCCTAGGGGCCGTCACGGCTGTGTGCTGCAGGGCTCCAGGAGGGCCACACACACAGGGTACCGCAGATGACATGGCGTTTACCAGGAGGGTGGCAGGGGTTCGTGGCCGGCCGTTCCTTGGGTAGCTGTGGTGCCTTTCCCCCATGTGTCCCTCCCTCTGCTCCTTCCTCTCCCCCAGCATCTGCAGGTACCAGGCCGTACCACGTGAACAGGGGAGAGGGGAGGGACGCGGAGCCGCAGTCCAGAGCGAGGAGTGTGCGGGGAGGGGCGGGAGGCGGCTCTCTGCCGGTGGTGGCAGGGAGTGTGGGGAGAGGCGTCTGTACGGGGCTCCGTCTGTCACAGGCTCTTGCGCTGCTTTTGCTCAAAACCATTCCTCCCTCAGGACCAGACTTAACCCAACGAGGAGGAAAGCTCTGCCTCCCAGCCTGGGGTTGCCATTCTCCCTGCAGTCACTTGTCCATCACTCCGGGGCACAAAAGTGGGTGCTGTGTGCTCACGCGGGCCTGCACCCGTGCCAACACAGGACACAGGGACAGGCCAGCAGCTTCCAGTCACTGCTCCCCCGGCTCACACCAGCCCTGCCAAGAATCCCCCCAGCTTCACAGACAGGGGCCACGGCCCGTCCACTGTGCAGCTGGGCAGCGGCATGCCACGTCCCCAGCCACTAACTGTGGATGTCGGAGCTGCGGTGTCTCCACCACGCCGGCCCAGGCCCCGCCTTTCCACGAGAGGGCACCGATGGCCCAGCTGGAGGGCCAACCTGACAGGCAGGATGGGCACAGCACTGGACAGGACAGCCGGGCAACACGGGGCTGGGCTGTGTGGAGGGGAAGGACTGGTACGAGCACGGCCGGCCGCCTGCTTCCTCCTGGGAGCTTGCCCTGCTCTGCACTGCGGGGGCCTGGGCACCAAGGCACGAAGGCACGAAGGCACACCCCTCCCCGCAGCACGGCCAGCATGCTTGTGCTGGGGCCGTGGGGGTGGCACGGAGCAGCAGAGAGGCCCACGTCACCAGGGAAGCCCGGAGCACCCATGTCTCTGCTCACTGAAGTGGGGGGGAGGTTCAGGGGGTAGCCCACCACACCTCTCCCCCACACGCCCACCACACCTCTCCACCACGCCTCTCCCCCACATGCCCGCCACACCTCTCCACCATGCCTCTCCCCCACACGCCCACCACGCCTCTCCACCACGCCTCTCCCCCACACGCCCACCACACCTCTCCCCCACACGCCCACCACGCCTCTCCCCCACACGCCCACCACGCCTCTCCCCCACACGCCCACCACGCCTCTCCCCCACACGCCCACCACGCCTCTCCCCCACACGCCCACCACGCCTCTCCCCCACACGCCCACCACGCCTCTCCCCCACACGCCCACCACGCCTCTCCCCCACACGCCCGCCACGCCTCTCCCCCACACGCCCGCCACACCTCTCCACCACGCCTCTCCCCTACACGCCCACCACACCTCTCCACCACGCCTCTCCCCCACACGCCCGCCACACCTCTCCACCATGCCTCTCCCCCACACGCCCACCACGCCTCTCCACCACGCCTCTCCCCCACACGCCCACCACGCCTCTCCCCCACACGCCCACCACGCCTCTCCCCCACACGCTCGCCACGCCTCTCCCCCACACGCCCGCCACGCCTCTCCCCCACACGCCCACCACGCCTCTCCCCCACACGCCCGCCACGCCTCTCCCCCACACGCTCACACCTCTCCCCCACACGCCCGCCGCGCCTCTCCCCCACGCCTCTCCCCCACACGCCCGCCACACCTCTCCACCATGCCTCTCCCCCACACGCCCGCCACACCTCTCCACCACGCCTCTCCCCCACACGCCCACCACACCTCTCCACCACGCCTCTCCCCCACACGCCCGCCACACCTCTCCACCATGCCTCTCCCCCACACGCCCACCACGCCTCTCCACCACGCCTCTCCCCCACACGCCCACCACGCCTCTCCCCCACACGCCCACCACGCCTCTCCCCCACACGCCCGCCACGCCTCTCCCCCACACGCTCGCCACGCCTCTCCCCCACACGCCCGCCACGCCTCTCCCCCACACGCCCACCACGCCTCTCCCCCACACGCCCGCCACGCCTCTCCCCCACACGCTCACACCTCTCCCCCACACGCCCGCCGCGCCTCTCCCCCACACGCTCGCCACGCCTCTCCCCCACACGCCCGCCACGCCTCTCCCCCACACGCCCACCACGCCTCTCCCCCACACGCCCACCACGCCTCTCCCCCACACGCTCACACCTCTCCCCCACACGCTCACACCTCTCCCCCACACGCCCGCCGCGCCTCTCCCCCACACGCTCGCCACGCCTCTCCCCCACACGCTCACCACGCCTCTCCCCTGCCTGGGGTGAAGTTAAGGTATACCCATGCATGCCAACGGGACGGGGATAAGGAATGGAAGTATTTCAAGAAGAGGGGGAGGATAGAGAGACCGAGGGGCTGGATTAAGGAAAATCATGTGCACGGATGGAAACAGTCCTGAGACACCACACACAAAATGCAAAACAGCGCCTGAAATGGAAAACATCCATCAATGAGGCACAGGAAGAGATTAGCAATGGTAGCCAATAAAATAGGCAAGGAAAAATAAGACAACAGAATGAAAACGGCTGTCACACTGTTCCTGGGACACAATTCGGGAAGAAGCATGAAGTGTTTCCGGAATCTTCCATGCGATCCTTCCGGCCCGCAGGTGGGGGTGGGGTGGGGTGAGCAATCTGGTGGACCTCAACCACGTGGCGAGGTCCAGGGCGGGAGGGCGGGCAGCGGGGCTGTCGAGGAGGTGAAGGGAGCTGACCCGGCAGACAAACCGGGGGAGAGTGGCCTCTTCATTCCAAGGGCGGGGGAGCTGCAGGGGGGGGATGGAGAGATGCGGTGGGGAGATTGGAGGCCGGAAGTCGGGACCTCCACTCTTCACGGGGTGGGGGAGGCCGGGTGCAGTGGTGACGACACCTCTGGGGGACAGAGTGGGGCTTGACCCTGCTCTGGGGTGTCCGGGCGGCCTGCCCCGGGGAAGGGTGGGGAAGGGTTTGGCTGGATGCTGTCTGCAGGGTGGGCAGTGGTGGCAGAGCCACCTTGAGGGGAAGGGAGCAGAGAAGGAGCCTCGAGCCATCCAGCCCCAGCCGGGAAAGAGGGCCCCCTCCCCTGCCGTCCTTCCAGCCACTGGAGGAAGAGGGTCCCCTCCCCTGCCCACCTCCCAGCCACTGGCCAGCTGTGCCCTCTGAAGCTCCGATGCAGCGAGAGGACCCGAGCCACACCCAAGGCCTGACCATGTCCTTCTTAGGGCCCCATCCTGTGCCGGCTCACTGGTTCCCAGACAGGAGGGGCTGGCCCTGCCCAGCCTAGTACTGCCCGGCTGGCCTTCACGTCAGCCGCACCCCCCACTCTGTGGTCCCTTGGCTCCTCTCGCTGCCAAGCTACCCTGACCACAGGGTCTTGGTACATACATATGATCCCCCTTTCCAGACTGTCTCCTCCCAGGCTGGTCCTGCCCCTCCGCCCTGGACAGCTCCTGGGTGGTCATCAGCTCAAGGTCATTATGTGTTTGTTTACTGATCTGATGCTGCCTCCCCGTGGCAAACCTCAAGGGACTGTCCCCAGGGTCCTGCCCACGGGTGTCCAGGGGGTACACGAGTGACTCCAGCCCGCGTGCCCCAGGGAAGGCGCATCACATCAGGAGGAGGTCAGGGAGGTGGCTTCGGGCCCAGAGGCAGCTTGGGTGGGGAGGCCTGGCTAGCACCCCGAGGCCGGGAGGCCATGCTGGGCCTGGCCCCCCACCCCTTTGCCATCCACTACCAGGGCTCCTGCAGACCTGGCTGATGCTCTTGAGACATTTCCCGCTTCCCAAGGGGGAAGCTCAGCCGTCCCGGTGCTCCCCAGATGACACTGCCCAGCGCCACAGCACAGGCCCTTGGCTGGCTGCCCCCTGCCCCAGCCCCTGGGGCCACGGTCAGGCTGCAGACCTGGTCTGCGTCTGTCCTGCGCTCTGCTGACGCCGGTGCCGGGGTATTGGTGCCGCCATGGCTCTGAAGGGGCTGGGGCAGGGAACGCTCGCCAGCTCTGCCACAGAGTCACACGCAGGCAAGGACCAGCTGCCCCCCCGGGGGCGCTGCAGGGATTTCCTGGGGGAGCCTGGGGGAGGCCAGCATCCCCAGGCTGTGTCTCCAGGCCCGCAGGACTTCCGAAGCAGAGGCAAGGCGGTGATGGGCTTCAACTGAGGTTAAAGCTCAGTGCTGTGCAGGCACAGTGAGCAGACTGCACCCAAAGGAGGGAGGCCCTGCCCTGAGGAGGCCCTGGCAAGCGAGGGCTGAGGGCACAAAGAAGCAGACCTGGCCCAGGCCCTCAGTCCTGGCTCTGCAGGCGGTGGTGCAGTGCCCAGGAGCTCCAGCAGAGGGCAGGGCTTCACTATCACAGCCTGGGAAGGCGGAAAACCACAGTAACCAGGTGAGCCTGGCTCCTTTCTTGGCCTGCCCTGAGACCCCACGCCAGGACTTGCCCACGGCTACCATGCCCACCCCTCCATCTCTAGAGGACGCTCCGTGGGACCAGTGGTCCGTCCCACTCTGCCCCTTGTCGCCTCGTGCTCAGAGCAGTTGCTTGCCTGGCCTCTGAGCTCCCGGCCCCAAGGCTGGATCCTGCCGCAGCTCTGCTCCAGGCCAGCCGGGCGGCCGGCTCTCCACCCCCAGTCTCTGGGCCTCTGTCCCTGCTGGACTCAATGGATAGCAGCCTGCAGGTCTGGGGCCATCTTGTACTGTACAGCAAACCCACCCCAAAACGAAGGTGGGAAACGGAGCTGCTGGATAAGGAGGAGGAGATGATGGTGACTTTGTACTTGGACTCGATCCAGCTGTGCCTGAAGACACACGACGGACACTGCCTCCGACTCTTTGTGGCCCAAACCACTGAAGGCTGCCCATCACATAACCCAGAGTGGCCTCGAATTTGTGCTTGCCGTCAGGCCTCACTTGGTGTTTTTGAAAGAGGACGTGAAGGGGCAGCCATTCTGGAGACTGGAGGGCTTTGTGGGGAAGCAGGGGTTATGGCCAGGCCTGGAGGAGGAGGAAGGAGCGCTTCAGAAGGACACCACCACATGAGGGCACTGGCTTGACAAGCAGGGCTTTACTCTCCCCTCCCTCAGCCACCTCACAGCCCCACCCCTGCCCCACACATAAGCCCAGAGAGACCAGAGCGTTAGATGCGGGGTGGGGGATTCTGTGCCTCTCTAGTCTTGTTCCTGTTTACAGGGCTGGGGAGAGCGCTTCTGACTCGATTTCACCCACAGGCCCTGCGCCACCCTCCCCATGGGCAAATGGAGGGAGAGCACGGGGGCCTGACCGGTCACCGCCGGGCAGAGGATGGGTGGGGAGACCCAGGTCAGTTGGCTCCCGCCATCCCTAGAAGCCACAGGCCATTGTCCATGGGGCCTGGGCCTGCTGAGCCAGAGGCCCCCTGCGCTCTGTGCCCTGATGGCTGTGTCCCTGCCCCGGGAGGGGAGCCAGGGCCCAGGCAGAGCCGATTCTCTGAGCTGCCCCGGGCTCTGACTCTGCACTGCTCAGTGCAGATGCTCCAAAAGCAAACAGCAGAAGCTGGGGGGCTTCTCACCCTCCATGGCAGAGCCCAGCGGGGACCCGTCCTTCCTGAACCCGTGTATGGTTAGGGGTGTGTAAGCCAGACCCTTGGCTGGGGCGGCGGGCAGGGGAGGACAAAGGGGAGGGGCAGCGCGTTCTGGCCACTTCCCCTCTTCCCCTGAGCTCCCTGCCTGGGGGTACCACCAGTCTCCCCCTGGGGGGCCATTTGTGGCCCTGCTGTCTGGGCCAGGCCGAGGGCCACGGGACGGGGAAGGGGGCTCCACCAGCCTTGCAGGAATGGAGGCTGGTGAAAGGAACCCGGGGCTCCTGGGAGGCGGATGCCGAGCTGGGGGACAATTCACAGCCAGCAGATGTGGGGACAATGGGGGTCTGATTGGCGTGGGCGGCGGGCGGGGCCACAGCTGCACTGCGGGCTGCAGCGAGGGGGGTGACAGGGAGGGAGGGAGGGAGGAGGCGGGGAGAGCCCCCCCAGAGGGAAACAGCCCGCAGGCCCAGGCCCCAGCAAGCATGGAGATGGGAAACGGCTGCCCCCGAGTCCACCTGGCTGCCCACCTCCCTGGGGTCCCTGCCTCATGTCCACTCCTGCCACCGGCTGTGAGGAGGCAGAGCCAGGCTGGCAGCGTCCTCACTCCTCCACGCCCAGAGCTCATCCGGGCGGGGGTGGGGGAGGGAGGGGCCACCCTGGCTCCACCCCACCAGAAGAGGGGGACAGTGGAGGGCGGGCCTCTAGGGAGCATCAGAGCAAGGGCTTGTAAGACCTCATGCATCTGCTCGTTCTTCACTTATGCATTCACTGTGCCCTGCAGGGCAGAGGGCACCATCCCTGCCCTCCTGCAGCAGCCAGACCACGGGGGCACGGAAGGCCAGACACTGACAACACAGGGAAGACACCACAGAGGAGGCTCCGTGAGCACGGGGTTTTGAAGGATGGCTAGGAGTTCACTGGCAGGGGGTGGTGGGTAAAGCGCACTCCCACAGGAAACAGCCTGGGACAGAGACACGGCAGCTCCTGCTGCTTCTAAGAACCGTCCAGGGCAGGCCACAGGGCTTCGGCCACACACGGAGGGGCCCAGCACAGCCCCTGCCCTGCAGACCAACTGTGGACCTGCGGGGCTCCAGCAGGTGGACCCCTCTTCTGTGGTGCACGCTGTACGCCAGGGACGCTTCTAGCCCCCTTGTTGAGGCCATGCCCAGCCTGGACAGGAGAGGCAGCGCCACGGCAAGACTCGCCTGGCACACAGGCGGTGAGGACAGGCTGGGATTCAAACCGAGTCTGACTGTCTTCAGAGCACCAGGTCCTCAGCCAGGGCCCAGGGCTGGCCCCGCCTGGCCGGACCGTGGCACCACTTCTCCTCCACCTCCAAACACGCAGCTTGCAGGGGTGGTGATGGATGAGTGTGCAAGCGAGGGGGTGTGGGGCTGAGCGTTTCGTTCCCGGAATCGCTTCTGGCTGCACATTCGACTTTAAATTGATTAATAACGTGCAGCCCCAACATTAATTACCAGCCGTGCGTCACTGGGGAAGCCAGGGCCGGATCCGTCCCTCCGGCCCAGCTCCTCCAGACGAACGCCTGCCCGCGCGTCCCGGGCACAGCGGAGCTCTGGAGGCTGAGGCTGCACCAACCTCGGGTGAGCCCCGGGGTCCACCCTGCCCAAGAGGGCTGCTGGCCTCTGCTGACCGCGACCCAACCTGCCTTCCACTGGCCGACGACCCCTTCTTGAGCACCTCGGAGGGCCATGTTCCCAGACTCAGAGGACACTGCAGAGGACACGACAAGGTCCCTGGCCTTGAGGGAGGCTGCAGGCAACAGCTCAACACAGGAGGTCAGCCTGCAGGAGGAGAGGCCTTCCGGAGCACGGAAGACGTGAAACTAAGCCGACACTGATGGAGAAATGTGGCCAAGTGGGTTTTGGAGGATGCAAAGGAGCTTTTTGCGAGTTGGAAGAAGCATGAAGACTGTTCCAGGTAGGGGGCAGAGGGCAGAGGGCAGCGAGAAGCAGGAGGTGGATTGATGGGCCGGGGGGGGGGGGAGTGCTTTGAGGCAGAGGGAATGGCAGTGCAAAGGCCCTGCACTACCTAAGGTCCTGTAAGCCTGTAAACCAGGGCCGAAGGCAGAGCCTGCTGCCCCATTTCTATGGAACGCTCAGAACAGGCAAATCTACGGGAAAGAAAGAGCACCCCATGCCAGTGCGGGAGGGGGGGGGGGACAGGGGCAGGGGGGCCACCCAGGCTGTCAGCCTTTGTTCCTGAGAAGAGCCGGATCTCAACTGTGAGACAACACAAAGTTTGCTGAATCCCTAACAAGATGCAAATCACAGGTTGACAACACCCTGGGAACAGGCTTTTCATGTGCCAGGCACAGAAAGGGACTGGAAGAGCTGGAGGAGGGGTGTCCTGGGAGAGGGGGACAGGGGGCAGGGTGGAGCTGTGGTGCAGGAATGGGGTAGAAGTCAGACACTGCATCCCAAGATTTCCAGCAGAGGACACTGCACTTGCAAAGGCCCTGTGGTGCTGGCAGCCAGTGGGGCTGCGAAAGAGGGGAGGGGAGGGAGGAGGAAGGGAGGAGGAGGGGGATGAGGAGAGGAGATGGGGTCGGGGAAGACTGGCTCTGTGAGAGAACCATGGATCTGCAGGGCTTGGAAGGAGCAGGGGGGAGGCCGGAGAGGACGGGAGGCCCCTGGCTTTGTGGCAGGAATGGACAGCAGACCGCAGGGTGAGAGCAGGCTGACGAGGCAGGCGGGCTCCTCCAGGGTCTTTTCATTGAGATGGGGTCTTGCTAACCGTCTACTGGAGCTGGCCTCAGCCACAATCCCCTGGACGTCTGCCGGAGCGGCCAGGGCCCCCTCCCAGTGAACGGAGGCCATGGCCACCCCAGGAGTGGCGGGGACAGTGGTGAGGGGAGGCCAGACAGCAGGGCAGCCCCGTGCTCGCTCTGTCCAGTCCTCCAGGGCCCACCACCCCAACACTGCACGAGAAGAGACGGCGGCTCCGAGGCTAAGTCACTGCCAGGACCAAGCACGCGGCTGTGCCCTGCACGAGGCTGGCCTCAGAAGCTGATGGGTCAGGGCCACTCCAAGCACGGGGCCAGCCCAGTCCCAAGCTGAGCTCCAGGGACCTGCGAGGCAGACACCAGGGGCCGTGCTGCCGGTTACGTGTCCCTAGCGGTGGCACTGCCGAGGAAGGGACCATGGGTCGGGTGTGGGTAGGCAGGAGGGGAGGCCTTCAGGAGGTGAAGCTGAGCAAAGACCTGCGGCAGTGGAGCCCCTGGTGAAGAAGGGCCGTGGACACGCCCAGGGCGGCCGGCTGGAGCCCCGGCTCACCTCGGGAGCGTCACCGAGCGGTTACGCCGGTCCTCTGGAGGGGTGCCGAGGACTCTTCGGCCCCGGGGGCCGTGTTGGAGTTGACTGTTCCCTCATTTTAATAAAGACCACACAAAGCCTTGAAAATTAATTTCCCCCAGGAAGACGATTACATGTCAAATAATACACCCGCTGAGCAAATAATGAAGATAAAAACCCGGCCTAGAAGCTTCTTGTGGGTGGATTCCAAGATGGCCCGGGGGTGCTGCGGGTGGTAAAGGGCTCCGGCATCAGGCTGTGGGGAGGGGCATGTTCCTGGGCCTGTGCACCGCCTCTGTGGGTCTCAGGCCCGCCCAGGTCATCGGGCGGCCAGGCTCCTCTCTCCTCATGGAGAGGCAGTCACAGAATCCCCGGGGGGCCACTGCTTCAGGGCCAAGCCTGGGGCCATGGCACGGCTGCCCTGAGCGCCTGAGCGGGGGTCCCAGACACACAGGTGGGCTCCCTGAGCAGTGCTCGCCCCTAGGCTGAGTCCAAACGTGCTTGTGACTCTGGATGCTTTGGAAAAGCTAGCCAGTAATACCACCAGAAGAGCTGGCCTGCACCCCCCCAGGTTCCCTCCCCCTGCAGGTCCCCTCCCTCCCAGGTCCCACCCCCTGCAGACCCCTCAGGCCAGCATTCTCCATGCAATGCAAGGCCCAACCTGGCAAAGGCACAAGCTCTCCTAGCGACCTGGCAACCTCACCGCCCTACTGCTCCAGACCCGGTTATCTATCAGAGGACTTCCCGTAAGCAGATCTGGGGCCTGGAAATAAGGCTCCAGTCAAATCTGGCCCCTGGCCTGCTCTTGTAAATAAAGTTTCCTGACACAGGGCCATGCCCAGGCAACGCTCTGAGAGCACGGAATGCAGCGGGGCGCCCCAGCAGGCCTGTGGCACCTCACACCCACGGGGGAGTGGATCCCCTGGGTGGTGAGTGTGGAGGGGCCTGCCTGTCCCACCCTCAGACTCAGCTGGAGCCACACCACCCCTCAGCACGGCCCTGGCCCTGCGGGGTCAGCCCAGGGCCTTTTGGCAGTGCCTAAGCTGTGCCATCTCTAGGCTAGGCTCTGAGGACACTTCCTCTCTTACTTCTGCTCCTGGTCCACACAGTGGCCACGGGGGCCTTGTACCACGGAAGTCAGAGTGCTAGGGGAGCATCTAAGTCCAGGGACAGCGCCAGGCCCAGTTCAAGCCCAGGGGCAGCACGCACATGTGCGCATACAAACAGCCGTGCAGCGCCTCCCCACGCTGGCTGCTGGGGTCCCGGGTGGCAGCGCCCCCGCGGGGCCCGGCTCTGCCCAGCCTTCACGACAGCTGAGCTGTGCACAGTTACATAACCAACACCTTAGCCAAGCTGCTGCCCAAGTCACGTGGGGCCAGCAAACTAGTTCAAGGTAATTTTATGACTTTGGGATGCTTGAGTTCCTAACTACAACAGACGGCTACAAAATGCAAACACCTTCAACTCCTTCCCCAAGGGGAGATGGCCGGAAGCCACGCCAGCAGCGGGGTGGCCGCACACCGCAGGCCTGCCCTGCCCCCACATAGGCCCCAGGTCCACGCGTGAGACTCAGAGAAGACCCCACGCGACAGAGGAGGACACGCGATGGGTGGAGCCCATCTCTCCCCTGGCATGCGAGGACTGCAGTCTCTTCTGCCACACGCAGTCATGTCCCCGTCCACACTCTGTCTAGAGCTTATGTGTCCCCAGGTGTAAGGCGGCCGTGACGCCTGCCCTGGGCTTCTCCACACTCTCTCTGCTGCTCTGTGTTTAATGCCCACTCCACAGTCCCTTCTGCACCAGGAGCCAGGCTCACTGCCCTCTCCTTCCAGCGGGGTCAACACAGACTGGTCAACAAGGCCAGGGCCAAAGGAAAGTGCTGTACAGGCACCAGAAGAGGCCTTGGTCCCTTCGGATGGCAGAAGCGTGGGGTGTGGGCCAAGAGGAGCGTCATGGGCCCTCCTGGTGGGACAGGCATGGCGTGGTGGTCTCTGGCCTCTGTCCTGGGCCAGCCCAGGTCCTCTCTAGGATGACAGACCTGGGAAGGGATCTGATGGCACAGTGAGACACGAGTGACAGTCAGCTCTCTCTTCCCCAGCGCTGTGTGCAGAGCTGGGAGAGGAGACTCCTGCCTAGCTGGTTTCTGCTTGCTTGGAAAGTAAGTCTTAAAATCTTACAGTGAGAATCCCGCTCCTGAGCCACGCCCGCACCTCTGTCCCCCCCTCAAGCCACCACGAGGGGAACAGTTCATCGAAAGAATGACAGACACCAAACCCTGGATAGCGGTGACCTCCGAGGGAGGAGAAACGCCAACACGAGATGCCAGTTCCTGGGGATGGTCCAGTTCTAGAGTTGAGTGAGGGGTCCCCAGATGTCCAGTATTTCATTGCACGTCACGTGGTGCAGAACCCACTAAATGGTTCTAGAGCTGGCCGCACAGGCGTAGACGCAGATTCGTACTGAGGCGCCACCGTCCTGGGCTGGACCTTCTGATATGCATCATCAGAGGTGCCAGGCGATTGGACAGAGGGTCTGTCCACCCCTCAACACGGCCTCAGTGCTCTCTGCATATGCAGTAGAACAGGATGTGCCTCAGTGGGGAGAGCAAGTGACAGACAGACCTCCCGTGGCCTCCTTCCTCACCCCTGCAGACATCACCAATGCATCCCAGAGCTCCTTCACGCCCATGACCTCCCACGGCCTCCTTCATCACCCCTGCAGACATCACCAATGCATCCCAGAGCTCCTTCACGCCCATGACCTCCCACGGCCTCCTTCATCACCCCTGCAGACATCACCAATGCATCCCAGAGCTCCTTCACGCCCATGACCTCCTGTGGCCTCCTTCCTCATCAACCACTGCAGACATCACCAATGCATCCCAGAGCTCCTTCACGCCCGTGACCTCCCACGGCCTCCTTCATCACCCCTGCAGACATCACCAATGCATCCCAGAGCTCCTTCACGCCCGTGACCTCCCACGGCCTCCTTCATCACCCCTGCAGACATCACCAATGCATCCCAGAGCTCCTTCACCCCCGTGACCTCCCACGGCCTCCTTCCTCATCAACCACTGCAGACATCACCAATGCATCCCAGAGCTCCTTCACCCCCGTGACCTCCCACGGCCTCCTTCCTCACCCCTGCAGACATCACCAATGCATCCCAGAGCTCCTTCACGCCCGTGACCTCCCACGGCCTCCTTCCTCACCTCTGCAGACATCACCAATGCATCCCAGAGCTCCTTCACGCCCATGACCTCCCACGGCCTCCTTCATCACCCCTGCAGACATCACCAATGCATCCCAGAGCTCCTTCATGCCTGTGACCTCCCACGGCCTCCTTCCTCACCAACCACTGCAGACATCACTAATGCATCCCAGAGCTCCTTCAGCTCTGGAGTCCTTGGCTCAGCACTGCAGGACACAAAGCATCTACTGGTCCACTGCTATTGTTTAAATATGTCCTCCCAACTGCAAACTAGACTCAATCCCTTGATGGAAAGGCAAGACCATGATGGCTCCACCCTCATGAGTCCAGGCAGCAGCTGGAGAAGCCATGGGTGGGAAGAAGGTAGGACACAGATGAGGTGGGGACAGGAGGAAAATCAGGGACAGCGAGGGAAGGGTGCCACTGTCGAAAAAGAAATGTACTCTTCACCTCTCCTATGTAACCGGACCCCTCCCTACGTCACCTCTAATAAACAATAAACGGAACTTCAAAAGGGAAGCAGATGAGGGGGTGAGTGCCCCAGGGTGGCAGGAGAAACAAAGCCAGTTTGGTTCCTGGTGCCTTCCCTGGCACTGGCTTCAGGGTTCCAGGAAGTCTGGCTACATTTTGGCAGGTTCCTGGGTTTCCCAGATTCCGCTATGAAACATCCTGACTGCTAAAAGACAAAGCACAAAAAGCACTAAATGAAGGGAAGGAAATTAACCAATAAGACCAATGGCTGATTATGCAGAAAAATAGGTAAAGAGTGACCATGGGAATTAACACGGCCCCTCATGTCCAAAGACTGATGAGAAAGCAGCTTGCCCAGCAGGCTGAAAGCACCCCCCTGTGCCTTAGAGATTCCCCTCGCTCTCCCTCGCCTCCTCAGCACAGCAGCTCCCCCTCCTCCCAGAGGAGCTCCCACTTCAGCTGGGGCAGAAGATTGGGGACGTGGAAGGGAGCGGAGAGGAGGGGGGGCGCCCCGGATCTTCCCAGCTTCCTCTCTTGTCCTGCACCTGGCTTTACTCACTGCCCCCTTCAAGGGTCCTGTCAGGCTTCAGGCTCCCACAGCTTGGAGGGGATGTGGCATTCAGCAACCCACAGGAACATAGAAGCTGGGACCCTCGCAGATTCAGAAAGCCCAGGCTGGAATCTGCAGGCTCAGAGTGGGGAGACGCCAGGTTCAGGAAGGTTCCCCTGGCTGGAGAGCAGCAGACCGGCCTGGCGCTGTCCGTGGTGCTGAAGGCTCCGCGGGGCACAAAACCCATGAAGGACAAAGGACGCAGGAGAGCACGTCTCAGGGGAGAGCATCCCAGGACCCCATCTGGACACAGCTCTCAAGACACACTGGAGACAGGGGCCATGTGACTACAACCTGGCCACCGTGTCAGGTTTGCCTTGTTCTCCTCTGAAGGGCAAAGTGGGATCAAAGTGAGAACCCTCCATTCAGCAGTCAGCTCCGTCCAGCCCTCGGCCCCTGGCCCAGGGCCCCTCACGTGTCAGCCCCAGTCCCCCAGCCCCTGGGCAGGGTTTCAGCATTAGGGAAGTGGCACTGCAGTAAAGCAGTTTTTCCCACCTCAGCTGCCTTAATGCAGCTCCTCCTGCAGCAGGGGCCAGGCCTGGCTCCGTGCAGCTCTACCAGCACAGAGAGGGTAGGCAGGGACCGCCCGCCCCAAACCCTCAATTGGCTGAGATGGTGGCTGTACCCCTGGGCTCCCTGCATTCGTCCACCTGCCTCACTGCATAGAGCATCTCGGGGTGGCCGTGGGTGGACCACGGGGGGGGGTGCTGTCCCTCCAGATGATGGCTTCGGCTGGGCAGGCTCCCTTGAGGTGACACAGCATATCCTCTCACTGACATGTGTGTAGCTTCTGCAAGCTGGAAGCTCTGTGGTCCACGAGAGGAATCTGCTTCTGCTGGGACAAGCTACAGCAGGCCTGCATCTTCCTGTCCTATCCCCTTCCCCCCTCCCTCCTTCCTCCCTCTGTCTCCTCCCTCCTCTCTCTGTCTCCTCCCTCCTCTCTCTCCTGGTACTGGGGTTTTGAACCCAGGAACTCCTCTTTGCTGGACAAGCATTCTCACTTCTGCACGTATCTGCTCTCTCGCAGGTCATTCTTGAGGAAAGGTCTCGCTTCCTGTCCGAGTGTGCTGGGCACAGTCCATGGCGTTAGGCTTCACAGACAACAGCAGCATATACAGCATCCAGCTCTCTGCTGAGAAGGGGGTCTCACCCAGGTTGGCCTCAAGCAATAACCCTCTCAATGTCTACCAATGTCTGCCTTCTAAGTTGCTGGGATGTGAGCTACTGGTGTACATTTTTCATTAGCCTAGGTAGGAAGTAAGACCCTATCTCAGAAATAGCCAGTACATCTTGATCCACATACCCTGTACTTAGCTAATTATTATTATATTTAAGTAGTTGTACAAAGGGATTTCAATTCAGCATGTTAGTTTAGACCGACAATGTTTCTTTTTCTGTGTGGTGTGCACTGGTTCTGGGGCTTGAACTAAGCCTGGCACTGCCCCTGAAGGCTTAGGCCCAAATCAATCACTGTGAGCCACAGCTCAGACTTCCCTGTCCAGGCTGGCTTTGAACTGTGGCCTTCAGATCTCAGCTTCCTGAGCAGCTAGAATTGCAGGGAGGAGCCACCAGGCCCAGGTGAGTAGAGCGCGAGATGCTCTGGACATCCTGAAATGAGATGCCGAGGCAGAGTTGATCCACCTCCGTGCCAGAAACTTCAGTCTGCCTCATTCAGGTTCCCGCTGTACCTGGCACACAGGTATGCACCCGCCATGCCCAATTTCTTTCTGTTGAAGTACTCTTGAGGATGCTGGCACACACTCAAGTGACAGAATGCTTGCCTGGAGAGCTTGAGGCCCCCATTCAACCCTCAGTACACCAAAGGAGGAAATGAGCCCATCTGTCTGCTGCCCCCCCCCAGTTCCTCCTTCATCCTACTCACACTGGGGCCACCCCACCCTCGCTGGTCCCTGGCCCCGGGGACAGCCCACGCCCCTCAGAGCCCACTGGGATCACTCAGGTTGGCCCTGCACAGCTGTGGTCCAGCCCTTCTGCCAGGCCCGCCGCTGTGCGTGGCCTGAGGCGGCGCCGCCCCAGCTGGATGACAGACCAGCGGTTCCACCTCACCAGCCATACGCGGTGCCCGACACCAGTCAGTCAAAGCCTCTGGAGGACTGAGGAACAAAGCAGTCCCAGCCAGAACCACGCTGCAAGGCCTGTGACAGGGGCCGACAGCTCCCATGACAGAGGGCAGCTCAGAGGCTGCGTGGACAGGACCGGGCACGCGGAAGTCCTGAGTGCATTCTCCTCGGAGTGCGAGCTCAGAGCCAGGCCCCGCCCGGCCCTGCGGGTCCTCGTCCTCCTCTGCCTTCTCTCCCTGGCCATGGCGTGCAGTGGGCTTTTCTAATTAAGCATCTGAGCACATTCGCTTACAAGGAACTCAGCAGTTCCAAAGTCATTTTTCCAGCAATAATTAAGTTGTGCCACTCGTGCGACACCTGTTCCCGGCGTTACATAATTAGAACCTGCAGGTGTTAGCAAGGAAAAGGAGCCGCGCTGCAGGGCACTCTCCACCTCTGCCACGGCCCAGTCCCCGGTGAGGGAGGTCCCAGCAGAGGAGGTGGCCGCAAGCCTTCAGCACATGAGAGCTGTCCAGGAGGTGCCTGGACAGGACTTGGTCGGATGGACAGTCCTTCCCAGGGCCTGGCCCAGGGCCGGGCAGCGCCAGGCAGGGGCCGGGCCCTGGTGTGGATGTTGATAAGGAATCACATCTTGAACTAACGCTTTCACAATGACCTGTGACACACAACGGGGCCTTTCTCAGCCACAAGCCCTGCAGCGCCCCCCGAATAACATCCCTGACCAGACCACCCAGGGCCAAGAGCCCCCACTCGCCAGCATGTGGGGAGTTAATGACACAGAACCCAGTTTTCCAGGTCCGACCCCACCCCACCCACCCGCCTCTGCAGACCTCCCCGAAAGCCCGAGGCGCTGGAGCCTGGAGCAGAGCTCCTTCCCCGGCACGCTGCACGGGAACCCTGCTCCTGAATGTCCCCTCCGGGCCCATCCTCAAACTCCTTCTCCAGCAAGACCAAGAATTCTCCTGTCCCAACACTCGGTGACCCACACCCAGTAACAGATTCTGGCTAGCCAAGCCAGGAGACACACGGAAACCCTGCTCAGAAGCAGGTGGCGTTATCTTCTTTATCAGTATTGATGGGGGGCGGGGGAGGGGGAGAGCTTTTTCAGTTTTATTCTCATCCTGAACAGAATGGCGATTTATTCCTCTTCTCCTCTCTATCTAGAAAGACCAAATATTAGTCCACCGCTTGCCTGTTATACCCTTAACTGTCATTACGGGGTGAGCACGTGAAGGTTTCCTCCCTTTCTGCCTTCTTGCTTGTACTGCGTTTTGCTGTTCAAGGTCTTTGGAATGCTTGTAATTTTAGCAAGACCTATCTAGAATGAAACATTTTGCAACTCTTAAACTCATGTAAAACCAAAGGAAAAAAAATCATGTAAAAAAATGGAAGCAACGGCAAAGTGTGCCATTACCCAAAGCCAAATGTGGGCATGTGATCTTTGCTATTATCATAATTTAGTTTAGGTTTAAAAAAAAGGCAAAGAGGCGCTGTTAAATAAATGACAAGTGAGGCAATACGAAAAGAACAACAATTTGGAGAAGGAAATATGTTATACATAAATTAGCCTTTGTCTTAAAAGCATTGTTACAAAATGGAAACAAGTGAAGTCAACCGAAAGCAAGCATGTCATAGAAGGATGGGGGCAATATTTACAGTAAGATATGCTTGGGTTTTTATAAAAACCTCTGATTACACAGGAAAAATAAAAACCTTATACCATCTTGAGAAAATTCCTAAAAGGCTCTTCAAACACCAAAACAGCCATAAAGCTGGGTCATATAAAACCTGTGTCCGTCTCCTCTTTGACGACACATTCCCCTCCTCTTAATGCATTTGTTGTTTTGCATCTGGTTTGAAATCCCTCATCCCTCATGTAGCAGAGGAGCTGGGGCCCACGGAGGGCCTGGCACCCCACGCGGGCCCCAGCGTCTGCCGGGCCGTGACGAGGCCTCTGCTGCTGTACCACAGTGCCCACAGGGAGAAACGGGCCGTGCCAGGGGGAACCACCTTCATGTCCCTTCCTGAACCCCATCCACTCCCTTGGAGCGAGGTAGACTGAAGTAAACTGCAACTCACAGCGGAGGGCCCGCTGACCACGGTAAACAGGGGACTGTCCACAGACTGAGTCACACAGAGCAGGAGGAGTTCAGCCTGGGCCCAGGGGCTCCACTGGGCAGAACCTGGGCTCACTCACACGTGCTCAGCCCCAAGGTGACGGCGTGTGGGAAGAGTGTGCCACAGTCCACCAGCCACACCAAACCCTGGAGAGGGGGGCCACCAGCCTGGGCAGCGGACAGGGCCCTACATGGTGAAGCTGGGCAGGGGGGAGGCTGGTCTGACCCTGGGGCCTCCCTGACCTCCCTTAGAACCCCACCAAAACTGCAGGGTGGGCTTCTCGAGCCACACTCTCCCCGCCCGGCTAGCAGCAGGCACGGGGCTTCTTCCCCACAGCCATGTCCACCCGGGGCAGCGGGGAATCTCAGGGGCCCCACACCTGTTATCGGCACAAATGTGGCCCCACATCGAAACATAGGCCAACAGCTTAAGCCACCGTCAACAGGCAGAGGTCGTCGGTGCCGCCTCCCGTTCCCCTCAGCCACAGCACCCACACGACGGCCAGGGTGCCTGTGCAGCCCCTGCCTCCTCGGTCCAGTCCCCGCCCAGTATGGGGCTCCCTCCTTCTCCTCCACAGGGACAGAGAGGGGTCTCAGGTCCACCCAGCCCGAGCAGACCCACTTGGAAGTTTCTGGTCCTAATACGTCAGGGCGTCGGCACACAGGGCACCTCTGCCCCAACAAGCGAGAACCGGCATCAACGCCGTGCCCTCTGAACCACTGCACCCCAGGAGAGCCTGCAGGCCACCCCACGCCCCAACACAAGCGCCGCGGGGGGACACACCAAGGCCCTTGAGGCTGTGGCCAGTGCGGGACTGGGGCAGGGACACTCACCGGGCAAGGCAAAGCACATGGTTTCACACACGATGTTGTCGGGACACACACACAGACAGAGTGGAGGAACCACGTACCTGACGCTCCGAGAGCCTTCTTCAGACCTGCAACGAGAAGAAGACACGCTGAGACGCCGGTAGACTCTGGGGACACGCTGAGACACGGGCCACTCTGGAGACACAATGTCCCCCCTACCCCTCTCCCAGCCTGGGCCTTGGGGCCTCTGCTGCGCTTCTCCTCCTGGAAGCACCGTGGCGCATTCCCAGACTTGGCCTTGGCGGTGGGGTTTTCCAGCACGAGACGCTGGCGGCTCACGCGTGAAGGCGTGTGGGACTGGGAGTGAGGAACGGCCTCCCTGCAGGCCTCCTTGGTCTTTTGAAAGGATTTCCCCACTCCCAGCTCTATTTTCAAGTGCCCAGAAATCAATTACAACCACTTTTCAAAGGAGACAAGGATGAGTGTCAAGAAACCCGACAAGTAGATCCGAGGGCCCACCTGCAAAGCCCCACCCCTGAAAAGCCACCTTCCTTCTCCGCCCTGTGCCCCCGGGACCGGCCGCTGGGGGCTGAGGCCTTCTTGGGGCTTAAGGAGCAAAGGCTGCCAGTGCACGTGTACAGGGAGTTCACCGCCAGATGCCCCAAACTCAACTCCATCGCCAGATTTGGAGGAAACAAAAGCAGCGCGGCCTAAAGGTGGGCGGCTGTCCTTCTACACATGGCCCTTCCAGCCGGAGGGCAGAGACAGCACAGGGCCGGAGCTGAGCCATGGCGGGACTACCCCACTGCCTCTGCTGCCCCCAGTGTCCAGGGAGAGGAAAAGCAGGTGCTATGGCAGGATGGGTGCAGCTGTCCACCCCGGTGGCCAGCGAGACTCTCTTCCACGAGCGCTCTGGCCTTTCCCCCCATCAACCGTCTTTCTCTGGTATTTCTCATAGTGACAAAGTCTGATTAACACACCCCATAACCGAGTGCCTTTCCGACCTTTATCAAACATTCACCATATGCTGTGGTTGCAAATTTTGCACTTTCAAGGCTCAACAGCAGAACTTGTGGCTCTTTTCCTTTCTTTCCAACTGCACCGAGAGAGGACCCGGTCTTAGCCTGGATCTTAGCAACTTCCGCCAACCCTTTCCTTAGTAAACCCAGAACTTCCATCTGTACACTCAAGAGGACACACATGATAGCTTGTCTCTGCATGCATGAGTTGCAAATATCGACACTCGTGCTTCAGAACCATTATTAATGTAAATGAGGGCTTCTGGGTGACTAGACTGCAGAAAGTTAAACCTTCGGTAGTGGAGACTAATGCAGGTCCTTCTGTTGTTGTAGGTGTCAGAGTGTGACACCTGGGCTGCCTGTGCAGGGATTCCATGTGGGTGGCTGCGCAGCCACCAGGGGTCACCCTGTCCTGGTGTGCTAGACACGAGGTGCCAACAAGCCCCTGGCAGCCCAAGTGTCTCCAGCATTCTCAGGAAGCTTGAGGCACGAGCCGGCACAGAGACGGGGAAGGGGCCGCCCAGAGGCAGAGGCAGAGGCAGGGAGTTCCTGCCTTTGAGTTTGTTCTCACTTGATCATAATCAGGAAAGAAAAGACATCGATCATGGACCCACACAAGCTCAGGGACACAGACGTGGACACACACACACCCCTCCGTCTTCGCCTCCGTCCTGGATTACTCTTGCCGTGGAAGCTGACCGCCCTGTGCTGTGGGCAGCCTGGGGCGAAGCCCAGGTGGAGAGGACCTGCAGGTTACCAGCTGCCACCCCCACGCCCTGCATCCTGGTACCCAGGAGCCCTGAGGCAGAGCACACCACTCAGGACTCCTGATGCGTGGAGCTGGGAGACCACGCAGCCTCTGTGCCCCTCTTAGCTTCTCTGGCTTGACAGCTACACTCTTCCCAGCAGACCTGATGCAGGACGAAGACGCCCTGACGAAGGGGTCTAGCTGGTTTCTGAATAGCGCAAAATCCTGCTTATAGCCACACATGGAGACACTAGTTCACAGCCCGGAACCAGATTCCAGACGCAGCCTTAGAGAACCGCCACGGCTCCTCCCATTCCTCCTCTCACATCAGGCAGTGTGAGGCCTTCACTCAGCCCCGCCAGAAGCCCTCCCACTTGCCTGTTTGCTGATTCCTGGACTGCCTCTCTTTCCTCGGAAGAGCCCAGCTTTGCCCCTATCTAGCTTCTAAGTGGATTCTGAAGCCATTTAACCCCTGTGAATTCAGTTTCCTCATCTGTGGATTAGGGAGGGAAGCAAAAGCCCTCAAGAAAGTATGAGGATCTAGGGACATTAGTATTTTCTTTCCATGTGTACAGGGCAAACACAGTGGATTAAATCGCAAGGCTGTATCCATGTGGGTGTGATTATAGACACTAATATTCTCTAAGTTAAAAAAAAGAAAGAAAGGAAAAGCAAGTACAAGGAGACAACACTGCCACCCAGAGCTGCTTTTCTCAGTCCTAGTGGAGGCTGCGCTCTCGGGACCCAGGGCTCAGAGGGAAGGTGGACAGCCTCTGAGCAGCTGAAACCCCACCCCTGGGCCTGCACAGGCCTGGACCAGTGCAAGTCAGGATGTCTGTGATGGCTCACATCTCGCCAGCGGCAGCTTACAGTAAAACACAGTGGATGGACCAGGGCTGGCACATCAGAGGCCTCTAAGTATCAGACGTCCTGCTGGTGGCGGCAGAGGAAGCCAGTATGGGAACGAGAGGCCAAGGGCCAGGAAGAAAGTGCCTCTGTGCATGTGTGAATATCCGTGGGTGTCCTACACACATGCATGCACACGCAGGTGTGAGTGTGTTCTCATGGTGGTGCAGACATACGTGTGTGTATAACGGTGTGTGTAAGCACGTGTGCATGTCTGTCTACACACACAGGAGCTGTGTGGGTGTCTGCCTGTCTGCTATGTTCATGCTCACGTGCACACAAACACCTAATGGATGCATGGAGTCACGTGTCCACATGTCCACGCAGTGTGCACGTGGCCCATGCGTGTGCATAGCTCTGATGGATGATGGACGCATGGGTGCAGTTATGCATGTGTGATGTGGCCGCACGTCTGCACAGGTGTGAATGTGAGCATGCAGTGAGCAAGTGTGCATGTGGGGAGCCATGAGGCCTCCGGTGTGGACGTGACCCCCGTGTGGCTTAGCGTGTGCTCGCGTGGTGTGTGCGTGGACCCGACGGCCCTGGCGCTGGCGTGAGCACCCGGCAGCGGTCGGCAGCATGGATGATGGCTGGTTCTGGTGGATGGAGATGAGAGCCAGGAGCAGAACAGACATGAGGCGCCGGCTGCCCGCAGCTGTCCAGGACAGCGTCCCTAGCGCCTCCCAAGGCCAGGACGTGGGCTCGCTGCGCACAGCAGGGGACCCAGGGCCACAGCGTAGGCGCCCAGCGTAGGCCCCGGAGGTGAGGACCCTGGCATGAAGAGCTGATCTGAAAGGAAGACAGGCTGAGGAGAGGACGAAGTAGCATTCTCTGACTTCTTCCACCCAGAGCCCCAGCGGCAGGGCATAGGCCACTGGAACGGCTCGCTCACGCCTCCCCTGCACGCCAAGGATGGCGCCGACAGGCATGCACGCAGGGCTGGTTCTCCAAGGCGAGGGAGCCTACGGCTGTCCTCACGGACACATGCCCACGCTCACGCCTCCCCAATGCCCTGCCCTGACCAGGCTGGTGACTGAGCCTCTCTACAGATGGACAGCTCACCCCCGACCATCCCCTCCACCTTCCAGACGCCTGGCAGGCAGCCGGGCAGGGGCCTCTACTCCCCGGCAGACCCCGGCCAGCATGAGAAGGTAGGTGTGAGGAGGCCTTGGTGGAGAGGGACAGAGGGGTGGTGCGGTCGGGAAGACCCCGCTGTGGGGAAGTCAAGCTTGGTGCCTTGTAGAGCTGAATCGTCAGCCTGACACCCAGCAACAAAGCCTCTGGGCTGGAGGCAGCGGAGGGGGCCCTGCCACCTGCAGCGAGTGCTTGGGTTCTAGGACTCATAGAAATTTCAGTCTGTAACGCAGCATTGTGTGGTAAGATGCAGAAAAGCATAGGAGAAACAAGTGAAAATCACGGGCAATCACACCACCTGCAGGCGACTGCCATGAGGTCTTCCCGTCCCCGTGCAGGCCGGGCTGCTCCATGCTGTCTGTTCCAACAGAGGTGACATCCTCACTGAGAGCGGATTGAAAGCGTCCTGGTCACCGCAGCCCCGAGGCCTTGGCATCTACCAGGAGCTCTCAGCCTGGAGGACAAAATCCAGATGCCACCCCCGGACTACAAGGCCCTTCTCCAGCTTCTCCCGGGCTGCTCAGTCAGACACACACCCTCCACTCCATCCTCACACACAGTCTCTGACCCCCAGGACCCTGGGAACTGTGCCCCATCCCAGGAGATCTGTCCCTGGGTGTTCAATTCACAGCTTCCCTCTCGTGACTTGATATTTCACTTCAAATGCCGCCTCCTGGGATCGGCCTTCCCCATCCCCACCCTTAGCAGCCATGGACAACCCATCCAACCGCCTCTGCCACATCACCCCTCACGGTAAGTGGACGGGTCACAATCTGAAACGGTCACGTGTCTGTCTGCTCCACAGAACAGGTGCCGTCTGTCTTGTTTTATCACACACAATACATCCTCCTGTGGTTTCCAGTGAGATACTTATTTTTTTCTTTTTTGTTGGTCGTGGGGCTTGAACTCTGGGCCTGGGTGCTGTTCCTGAGCTCTTCAGCTCAAGGCTACCCCTTGAGCCACAGCCCTACTTCAGGTTTTCTGGTGGTTAACTGGAGATAAGTCTCACGTTCTTTAGTGGTTGGGCTGGCTTTGAACCAAGATCCTCAGATCTCAGCCTCCCGAGCAGCTAGGATGACGCGTGAGCCACCGCCTGGCCCCAGTTAGATTCTTTGAAACAATTGCACGCTGATGCGGAGGTCAGTGTTGTCTTCAGCGTGCCGTGTTGTCACGTTGCTTCACTCTTCCCTTCTTGGGTACGAACCATTCTGCAATCAATGCCTCGTACCTATCCGCCTGAGTCCCTGGCTGTGAGGAGGTCTTTAAGTCAGTCTGGGAAGCAGAAATTCAGATTGAAGAGTACGAACAGTTCCCGGCCTTCCTGCATGGCACACGGCATCCCAGAGTCTGGGTTGAGGAGCAGACATGAGCTCATCAGAGCCTTTCAGACCCAGGCCTCCCGGGAGCCCCCAGAGTACCTCACCTCCAGGGCTGGAAAGTGCATTTTTAGCAGACCGTCTGGAGGCCTCACCCACCCGCCCGTCTCCTCCGCAGGTGGACATTGTGCTCTGCTGCCAGAGGAGCTGCCAGACTCCACTCTGCCGTCCCAGGCAGTCTCTGCGCCTGGCTCCGTAGCCCTGGCCTTTCTGTGGGGCTTCGGGGCTTTGAGTTGGCTTCTCCTGGCTGTGGGGGAATTCAGCAGGTTCAGGCGACGGGAGGCAGGCAAGTTCTTGACCAGAGACGTGACATGATACCTGGAAGATGAATGACTCTGTCACCCTGGAGCGGTGTGCAAGGTGGGGCAGGCTGAGTGTGAGCCCTGCCGACGGTGTGCTGGCTAGCCCTTGAGAGGGCACGCCCAGGCACGGGGCCATCCTCTCACTCCTCTCACAGGACAACTCTGCTCTGGCACTGCAGCTGAGGAAAATGGCATTCGAGGTCACGTGGCTGGGAAGTGAGGGCGCTGGGCTCCGTGCCGGGCGGTCTGCTGCGGGCGGTGACGACTGACGCCTGTCACCCCAGGCCACCACACGACTCCCTGGGTGTCTCCTCACCTATGGCGTGCCACCCTGGAAACTCCTGGCACCTCACTCCCTCCAGAAGGAAAGCCCTTTCTAGACTTCTTAGAAAGCCAGTTATGGGCAAACTGCTGGCCCTCGGGGCTGAATGTTTTTACTGTGGCTGTTGCTGTTGGTTTTGTCTTGTCCTGAGAAGTCAGCAGATAAGTGTCTGGAGCTGACAGAACTCGGAAAGCCACTCAGATCTTAGAAACGCGCCTCCTGCTCAGCCTGGACAGCTGGTCACCTTGAGACAAGCACATCCTCCCGCTGACCCCCGAGCCGTGGGGAGAGCCCGCCTCAGTGCCACCAAGATCCGGCCTGGACATGTGCCAGCCCCCCGGCTGTGGACTGTCTCCTCGGCCTGGCACGGTATCTCCTGCTCTCCTGGGGCTGGGCATGGCCTGGCTTCCATGGGGCCGAACGGCTCAGGGTTAGGGGCTGGGTTAGCAATGATTTCCCACAGGACAGAAGGGCCTGGGGCTCCTGAAAGGGCAGGCTTGCAACCGCTTCCCAGGGTGGAGACGCCTGGCCCCAAGCTGGCCATGAAAGGTCAAACATTTCATGGAAACCAGCAGCAACGTGCAAGGCAGAGGTGGACCCCGAGTTAGCCGCCTCTCTGACCTGTCTCCCCACGCCCCGCTGGGGGTGGGTCGGGTCAGCAGTTCTCACAGTGGAGAAGATCCCAGTATCAGGATGAGAAACGCTAGGGAGGCAGCGAGGCTCTCGGCTGACAGGGCTCAGTGGGCTACACACGGCTTCTTTCCATCGAGGGTGCCACCTCTGCTGGGCTGGGCTCCTCATTCGGTGAGAGGCAGATAGGACGTGGAAACAGTGTCCTGTGCATGCCAATGTCAGCAAGACCCTTCTGAGCCAGACACCCGCCCTCTGAAGCCAGGGCCCCTGGGGGTTCCAGGGCCCTGGGGCGGGGTGCCTTCTCCCAGGTCTAGAGTGCGTATAGAACCAGATGGCTTTACAGCATGGCCACTGGTGCTGTGCTGTGCTGTGCAGGCACCTTCCTGTCCCCTGGGAGCTGGTACTGCCACCAGGAGCCAACACTGTCACACTGGTGCCGCCCCACGCTCCTGGCCAAAGTCAAAACTCCCTGCCTCCCCAAGACAACCACTCAGAACCTGGAAAGACAGCTCCACCCCAGCCTAGCTGCAGGCCCGGCACTTCCCGGCTCTGCCAGGCAGCTCCCCTTTTCTAAGGTCTACCCGTTCCTCTGTCTCCCCAGCCTCCTCTCAGCCACTATGCATTCTGGAGGCCCTGCTTCAGAATCCCACCCCCCTCCCTGGGGTCTGGAGCCCCCTTCCCTGCAGCCCACAGCCGGCGGCCTCTCCTTCACCCCTGCTCTGTTGTCATGTCACGCTGGACTTTTGTACACACAGACTGGACAGCTGCCCCTGGATGCCCTGCCCAGCCGACCGTGGAGCCCCACCTCCGGCCCTCTCCCCCTACCCCTGCTCTCCCCGCTGCCCCCGCTCCCGCCATGGCCCCATCTCCTGCTCTCTGACTCTTCCCCATGCCCTCACAGTGCCTGCACGGCGCCCTTCCTTCTCGGGAAGGCTTGCCTGACAGCTGCATCCCCATTTCCCAGGGGGGTGTGGGCTCCCTCGCGCCCCTTCTCACAAGGACCTGTGAGCGGTCTCTGACTGTGTGCACACGCCACCGCCCTTGCCCACAGCAACCAGGCCCCAGGAACTGTCCACAGCACGGCCTCGCCAAGTCACTCCACCTCCCTGTCCCTCCCTGCCTTGTTTTGTCAAGTGTGCCTTCACTGGAGGATGCTGTAGAAACTGATGAGTATTCACGGCCCAGGATGGAGCCAGCGCGCCATCAGCTGTTACTAGAATCGTGTGCTAGGGGCCGAGGGCTTCCGGCAGCAGCCGGAGCCTGGCTCGAGGCCACCTCTCCCGGCACTCTGTGTGACCTTGGGCAAGTCCTCCTTCCTACAAATCACTCTACGCGACTGCAGAAGAGGAGGGCTGGCAGGAAGTCCTCTGCGTCCCTGCGCGGGATCTGAAGCACGACGATGAAAGCTCCCACCTTGCCCTCAGAACCGTGGCTGACTCCCGTCTTCAGAGCACAGCTGGACTTGCTCACGGCTCAGCTTCATCCCTTTGCCTTCTCTACGGTGCCATGAGTCGCACGGCTCACAGGACAAGCCAGCTGTGCAGTTCTGGAGGCGGCAAGCCCAGACACGGCAGCGCAGGTCCAGAGCGGCGCCCGGCGGCCTCCTGGCCTGTCCTCACCTGACCCGGCTGCTGTCCTTTTACAGGCTCACCTGTCCTCTGTGCCAGGACCCCTGCTCCTCCTCCACACGGGCAGCCGTGCCCCAGGACCCCTGCTCCTCCTTTACACGGGCAGCCGTGCACACGTGGGGAGGGAGCCTGCTCTCCTGTCTCCGGCACACATGGGGGGCACTCAGTGGTGCACTCTAGGATTCCCACTGCCCCAGAAGCCTGGCATGTCCTCTGGGGTGCCTGGCATGTCCTCTGGGGTACCAGCAGCGCAGCCCCGAGCCCAGGCTGCTGGGCAGACTCCAGCCTGCATTGGGGAGGGAGGGCTGGGCTCCTCTTAGCAGCACTCACCCTCCCTATCGTTTCTGGCCTTACGACGTGTCTGGGAATACGAGTCTCCTTTCATAGTTTGCCCTGACATGTGACTTCAAGTAGTGGCCCTGGCCTTAACGAACTGGGAAGCTAGTGACAAAGCTTCCCCACCGTGGAGAGCCCAGCCCTCCCACCACGAGCTGCCTGTGCCCCTGCACCGCCAGGAAGCCGAGGCTCCCGCAGCTTCAGGGCTGGGCCTGGACCTGCCCTCAGCTATGGACGTGGCCCAGCTCTGCTGACCTGAGCCCGGGAAGCCGGCCCTGCAGCCCAGGGCGAGGGCACAGGTCACAGGTCACAGTCTTACACCTCTTCACAGTCTCAGGGCCCCCTTCCCAGCGGGCCTTCCTCTGCCCTTCACACCTCTCTCCCCACCGACCTGGGACTCCTGGGTCAGCTGATCCCAGAGTAAGCTCCTGACTCAGCACCGCCAATCCCCCGCCCAGCTTTCTGGCTTCTCACTCCCTTTCTTCCATTCACAGTCCATCCAACATCAACATCATCTCAACAAGCCACTCCTGCGCCCCCACCCCGAATCCTAAAGGCCCCACGTCACCCGTCACTCTTACCCCTCCTGCTTGCTTTCCTCATTCTTACTCAGCACCTCAGAAATTACATCCTGTCAATTAACTCGTGACTCATCGGCCACCCACTGGAGCGCCGGCTTCCCGAGGGCAGGTCCAGCCCAGCGCGTCCACCACAGGTCCAGCCCCACGGCCGCCTCAGGATGCGGGCGCTATAAATACCTCAAGGCTTGAGTGTGGAAGACATCTTTTCATAGACGTGAGTTGTGATCAAGGAAGGAACAGTGACAGAATTGGTATAAATATGATCATTACCAGGGACGAAAAGCCTGGGAGAAAAATGGTATTTACAGCTGCTTAAAATACCCAACACCTGGAAGGAACCGTTCAGGGCTGGAAAAGCCGGAAAATTGGGCTCTTTTGCATTTCTAAGACTTGCCCACTTTGCAGTTTCTTTAAAAACAGAATCACTAGCTTGGGCTGGAATCTCCTCCCACACGGAGAGGGCCCGACTGCAGTTATGCCCAACCCAGCTGCACCAGGCAGGGCCCTGACTGGAGCTGAGGGCCGACTGGCTGGGGAGGGAGGGCGGGGCGGTCAGCCTGGGTCACTGCGGTGGAGCCCGCAGGGAGGGCCTGGTCAGTCGCTCCAGATGCAAGGAAAGGCTGCTTCTTGACCTCCGGCATGGTAGCGTGCGCACCGACAGACGGCATTGAACCTCTGGCCAGGCTGCGCTGGGAATGAAGGCTCAACTGGCCTACGGTCTCTCCAAAAGCAGGGACATCCCAAACCTCAAACCTTAGGAGAGGCAGCCGTGGGGCAAGGAGAAGCATCTGGTTCCCAGAAGACCTTTCCCCCATCGGGATCTGCACCACGCATGGGATAAAAAATCCCCACATCCAAGTGGACCCTCCAACGTGTAGGCTAGAACCATCTGGTTGGCACATGGGACAAGTTCCTTCACTCATCCATTCACCATTGACCCCTCTTCCCACCCACTACCGCCCATCCTTCCATCCATCCATCCATCCATCCATCCACCCAGCTCGCCATTCTCCCAGTCAGCTTTCTACCACCATAACACCGGAAGTAACTTTGGAAGAGGACAGGCTTGTTTTGGGCTTACAGTTTAAGAGATTCTGTCTAACCAGACAGAATTAGTCCTTTTGGTTCTGTGGCAAGGCAGCATGCCTTAGCAAAACACTTAGTAGAGGAAAACTGCATCTCACGAGCAGAAAGCAAAATAGAGAAGAGATCAGCCATCCATTCCCTCACCTATTCCTTCACTCCTCCATTCACTCACCCGTCCACACACTCATCCATCCACTCACTCGTCCATCCACTCACTCATCCATCTACACACTCATCCATCCACCCACTCATCCGTCCTCTCACTCATCCGTCCACTCACTCATCCGTCCACACACTCATCCGTCCACTCACTCATCCGTCCACTCACTCATCCGTTCACACACTCATCCGTCCATCCACTCATCCGTCCACTCACTCATCCGTCCACTCACTCATCCGTCCACACACTCATCCGTCCACTCACCCATCCGTCCACTCACTCATCCATCCACTCACTCATCCGTCCACTCACTCATCCATCCACACACTCACCCATCCACTCACTCACCCTTCCACTCACTCACCCATCCACTCACTCATCAATCCACTCACTCATCCATCCATCCACTCACTCATCCATCCACTCACTCATCCATCCACTCACTCATCCATCCACACACTCATCCATCCATCCACTCACCCATCCATCCACTCACCCATCCATCCACTCACCCATCCATCCACTCACCCATCCATCCACTCACTCATCCATCCATCCACTCACTCATCCATCCACTCACTCATCCATCCACTCACTCATCCATTCACTCATCCATCCATCCACTCACTCATCCATCCACTCACTCATCCATCCATTCACTCATCCATCCACACACTCATCCATCCACACACTCATCCATCCATCCACTCACTCATCCATCCACTCACTCATCCATCCACTCACTCATCCATCCATTCACTTACCTATCCATTCACCCATCCATCCATTCACTCATCCATCCATCCACTCACTCATCCATCCACTCACTCATCCATCCACTCACTCATCCATTCACTCATCCATCCATCCACTCACTCATCCATCCACACACTCATCCATCCATTCACTTACCTATCCACTCACTCATCCATCCACTCACTCATCCATCCACTCACTCATCCATCCACTCACTCATCCATCCACTCACTCACCCATCCACTCACTCACCCATCCACTCACTCACCCATCCACTCACTCATCCATCCACTCACTCATCCATCCACTCACTCATCCATCCACTCACTCATCCATCCACACACTCACCCATCCACTCACTCACCCATCCATCCACTCACCCATCCATCCACTCACTCATCCATCCACTCACTCACCCATCCACTCACTCACCCATCCACTCACTCACCCATCCACTCACTCACCCATCCACTCACTCATCTATCCACTCACTCATCCATCCATTCACTCATCCATCCACACACTCACCCATCCACTCACTCACCCATCCATCCACTCACCCATCCATCCACTCACCCATCCATCCACTCACCCATCCATCCACTCACTCATCCATCCATCCACTCACTCATCCATCCACTCACTCATCCATCCACTCACTCATCCATTCACTCATCCATCCATCCACTCACTCATCCATCCACTCACTCATCCATCCATTCACTCATCCATCCACACACTCATCCATCCACACACTCATCCATCCATCCACTCACTCATCCATCCACTCACTCATCCATCCATTCACTCATCCATCCACACACTCATCCATCCACACACTCATCCATCCATCCACTCACTCATCCATCCACTCACTCATCCATCCACTCACTCATCCATCCATTCACTTACCTATCCATTCACCCATCCATCCATTCACTCATCCATCCATCCACTCACTCATCCATCCACTCACTCATCCATCCACTCACTCATCCATTCACTCATCCATCCATCCACTCACTCATCCATCCACACACTCATCCATCCATTCACTTACCTATCCACTCACTCATCCATCCACTCACTCATCCATCCACTCACTCACCCATCCACTCACTCACCCATCCACTCACTCATCCATCCACTCACTCATCTATCCACTCACTCATCCATCCACTCACTCATCCATCCACACACTCACCCATCCACTCACTCACCCATCCATCCACTCACCCATCCATCCACTCACTCATCCATCCACTCACTCACCCATCCACTCACTCACCCATCCACTCACTCACCCATCCACTCACTCATCCATCCACTCACTCATCTATCCACTCACTCATCCATCCATTCACTCATCCATCCACACACTCACCCATCCACTCACTCACCCATCCATCCACTCACCCATCCATCCACTCACTCACCCATCCACTCACTCACCCATCCACTCACTCACCCATCCACTCACTCACCCATCCACTCACTCATCCATCCACTCACTCATCTATCCACTCACTCATCCATCCACTCACTCATCCATCCACACACTCACCCATCCACTCACTCACCCATCCATCCACTCACCCATCCATCCACTCACTCATCCATCCACTCACTCATCCATCCACTCACTCATCCATCCACACACTCATCCATCCATCCACTCACTCATCCACTCACTCACCCATCCACTCACTCACCCATCCACTCACTCACCCATCCACTCACTCACCCATCCACTCACTCATCCATCCACTCACTCATCTATCCACTCACTCATCCATCCACTCACTCATCCATCCACACACTCACCCATCCACTCACTCACCCATCCATCCACTCACCCATCCATCCACTCACTCATCCATCCACTCACTCATCCATCCACTCACTCATCCATCCACACACTCATCCATCCATCCACTCACTCATCCATCCACTCACTCATCCATCCATCCACTCACTCATCCATCCATCCACTCACTCATCCACTCACTCACCCATCCACTCACTCATCCATCCACTCACTCATCCATCCACTCACTCACCCATCCACTCACTCACCCATCCACTCACTCATCCATCCATCCACTCACTCATCCATCCACTCACTCATCCATCCACTCACTCATCCATCCACTCACTCACCCATCCACTCACTCACCCATCCACTCACTCACCCATCCACTCACTCATCCATCCACTCACTCATCTATCCACTCACTCATCCATCCACTCACTCATCCATCCACACACTCACCCATCCACTCACTCACCCATCCATCCACTCACCCATCCATCCACTCACTCATCCATCCACTCACTCACCCATCCACTCACTCACCCATCCACTCACTCACCCATCCACTCACTCATCCATCCACTCACTCATCTATCCACTCACTCATCCATCCATTCACTCATCCATCCACACACTCACCCATCCACTCACTCACCCATCCATCCACTCACCCATCCATCCACTCACTCACCCATCCACTCACTCACCCATCCACTCACTCACCCATCCACTCACTCACCCATCCACTCACTCATCCATCCACTCACTCATCTATCCACTCACTCATCCATCCACTCACTCATCCATCCACACACTCACCCATCCACTCACTCACCCATCCATCCACTCACCCATCCATCCACTCACTCATCCATCCACTCACTCATCCATCCACTCACTCATCCATCCACACACTCATCCATCCATCCACTCACTCATCCACTCACTCACCCATCCACTCACTCACCCATCCACTCACTCACCCATCCACTCACTCACCCATCCACTCACTCATCCATCCACTCACTCATCTATCCACTCACTCATCCATCCACTCACTCATCCATCCACACACTCACCCATCCACTCACTCACCCATCCATCCACTCACCCATCCATCCACTCACTCATCCATCCACTCACTCATCCATCCACTCACTCATCCATCCACACACTCATCCATCCATCCACTCACTCATCCATCCACTCACTCATCCATCCATCCACTCACTCATCCATCCATCCACTCACTCATCCACTCACTCACCCATCCACTCACTCATCCATCCACTCACTCATCCATCCACTCACTCACCCATCCACTCACTCATCCATCCATCCACTCACTCATCCATCCACTCACTCATCCATCCACTCACTCACCCATCCACTCACTCACCCATCCATCCACTCACTCATCCATCCACTCACTCATCCATCCACTCACTCATCCATCCACACACTCATCCATCCATCCACTCACTCATCCATCCACTCACTCATCCATCCATCCACTCACTCATCCATCCACTCACTCAACCATCCACTCACTCACCCATCCACTCACTTATCCATCCACTCACTTATCCATCCACACACTCATCCATCCATTCACTTACCTATCCACTCACATCCATCCATTCACTTACCTATCCATTCACTCATCTATCCATTTACCCATCTATTTGGTCATCCATTCACCTGCCCATCCATTCACTCATCCATCCATTCACTTACCTAGCCACTCACTTATCCATCCATTCACTTAGCTATCCACTCACTTATCCATCCACTCTCTCATCCATCCATTTACCCATCTATTTGGTCATCCATTCACCTGCCCATCCATTCACTCATCCATCCATTCACTCACCTATCCACTCACTTATCCATCCACTCACTTATCCATCCATTCACTCATCCATCCATTCACTCACCTATCCACTCACTCATCCATCCATTTACCCATCTATTTGGTCATCCATTCACCTGCCCATCCATTCACTCATCCATCCATTCACTCACCTATCCACTCACTTATCCATCTACTCACTCATCCATCCATTTACCCATCTATTTGGTCATCCACTCACCTGCCCATCCATTCATTCACTGTACACGTGTCTACCTCACAGACCATTTTGGACTTCCATTATAAGCAAGGCACTATACTAACCACAGAGGGATGAGGCTAGACACAAAGGAAAAAGCAGGACTGAAAAGGGGATGGTCTACTTGCCAGGGCCTGGAAGAGCCAACGCCCTTAGTACGTCTGGTGGCTGAATTTCCTTCACTTGTCTGAATGTCTTTTAAATATGACTGTAATATGACACAAGCCTTAAGGTCAGGAATGTATTTAACTGGTTTGCTTTCTTTCCCAGCAGAATTTGGCTTCCAGGAGGACAGTAGCTGCCATAATCCAAGACCGAATATGATGGCTGGCACAACACAGATGCCAACAAACATTGGTATGTTAAAGAAACTTCCCTTTGGGTTCTTGCTTCTGTTAGTTTTCTATGATTCTAACAAATATTCATGGTAAGCCAATTTAAAAAAAGGAAGAAAGGATGGAAGGAAGAAAGGATGGAAGGAAAAAAGGAAGGAAGGAAGGAGAGTTTGCTTTGGCTCACAGTTCCAGAGCTTTCTGCGCATGGCAGGTTGCCCTGTTTCGTTGGAGCCTGTGCTGAGGTGGAGTATCATGGTGGGGGGGGGCTCAAAGCCACACACTTTGAAGTGGCCAAGAAGCACCCTTCCATGTCCTGCCCGGCATACCCCGGCCTCGCCTGCCAGCTCCCTCCTCCGCCTCCTGGAACCCATCCGTGTCTCATGCCTAACTGAGGACCCACGCAAGGCTGAACCCCTCTCTGCTCCACGGCCTGCACCCCCTGGCCACCCATATCACCTGTCCACCACTTCCACGCCACCCATCCTCCTTCCTCACTATGCAGTACTGCTAAACCCTCACCGTGGTCCTCACTACTTGTGGAACCTGCACGGAGAATGGTGTCGAGATGCAGCCGTGTCTCACGGACCAGGGTGGGACAGGGCAGACTGGGCAGGGTCTGTGTGCTCAAGACTTATGGATGTCACCATCATGAATTAGCAGGCACCTAGCCTCCAGCCCACATTAAAACAGAGCAAAGTGAAGGAGTCTCGCCAGACGCAAGTGCAACTGTGCACTCTTCATCCATTCCCCAGCAGCACGCAGGAGGCAGCCACAAGCCGCCCCAGCCCAAGACCATCCGAGCGTGATTACTGCGGCCACTCCAGTCGGGAAGACGCACACTTGAACTGTGCTTTGCTCTACACGCAAAGTGCCACACCAAGCGGCTCACTCCCCGGACGCACGGAAGCCACAGGGTAAAACCTGGGGAAGGAAATTTACAGCCGACTTCCGCTGGAGGTCAGCCAGGGCTGCCGGGGGAAAGTGGCACCCAGGCAAGCCTGGACAGGACAAGCAGACAACTAGAGGGAGGAGAAGGACGAGTCCCCAGGAATAAGGAACAGAATGAGCTGAGGCGGGAACCGCCCGTCGTGCTTAGGGAACAGCTCGGGGGCACAGAGGTAATTCCAGGGGAACACAGCGGGAGAAGCACGCAGGGGCCACACCGGAGCTTGCAGGGCCCCCGAGGAGTCTAGAGTGGAGCACAAAGCAAACAGATGTCAAGGAAAGTGTTTTTACTACAGCTCACCCCAGACGACCCCTTCTTCCCTCCTCCCCCAAACAATCCACCCACTGCCCCTTCACGTCCACCACTCCTTCCATTTCTCCAGAACTCCAGCCTCACTGCGGCTCGGCGCAGCCCCTGTGCTGGCTTGTCGGAACGTTCCACCCAGCTTTAGGTCCAGGTTTCCTTTGTGGTCTTCTAAAACTTATATAGGGCTGCATTTTCCCCCCATTAAGCCCATGATTCATTTCTGCAGGAAAAATACGGTATCTTCTGGGGAAATATTTGCAAGCCATGTATCTGATAAAGAAGTAGCATCTAACATACATAAAGAGTGTTAAAAATTCAACAGTACCAAAACAAACAGTTCATTCAGGACATGAGCAGAAGACATAGAGAAACACTCTGTACAAGAGGCAGAGGCACGTATCATCGTGGGCCATTCCAGAAACACAGCGGGAAACAACTGCACACCTGCTGCAATGACCAAAACAACAACCACCACCAACCTAGTGGAAACACCGGAATGCAGAGAAACTAGATCACTCGTGTGAAACAATTCAGACAGGGTCGTATCGGTATCACACGCACACAGACTGCCGCTCCTCTTCCTCATGCCTAGCACAGACGTACAGCAACCACTCACCCAGCATTTGATATTTTAAGCCACTGGGGATTAAGGTCTAGGTGAGGCTGTAGGCAGGTACTATATGCCAACCACACACTATGTACACAAGAGATGGGAATGTCCTCAATCCTGGCCTGGGGGGGGCATGAAGCCAATTCCTGCACTAGGTCTCCCACCACCAGTGACAGGGCTCCAGACACGCACAGCCTGAGCGAGTTCCTGACCACTTACACCCAGCCCTCCTCCACTGCCCCTGCTCTCCAGGCAAGACTGCACACGAATTCTGCCCAGGCTGACCTCAAGCAGCCTGTTCTGCCCATCTCCGCCTCCTGAGTCCCTGGGACGGCAGGTGAGAGCCGCCATGGCAGCCCGGTGTCTGTAGGATGTCTTGCGCAGGTGATTCTACGATGGTCGCTAAAAAGAAGGCCCCCTTTTCAGGTAAGAGGGTTTTGTTTTGTCTTCAGAGGCAGCACAGCCCCTGTATGGTGCTTGTGCTTTTTCTCTCTCTCATCCCCCTTCCTGGTCTCCCATGTGGACACATCCTTCGAACCCATCCACCATACTGAGAAAGCTGAGAACATCCCGAGAACCCACGCAGGCAAAGGAATCCAGTCCAGTGTTCTGGCTACGCCTCAGGTCACATCGAGAAAGACCTGCAAGTGACAAAGCCTTCAGATGACGCGGACCCTTCAGTCTTCTGGATGGTGGCCTTGACGAGGCGTGGGGACACGCAGTCCTGGCTCAAGGGACGATGACTAATGACACACAAGTCACTAGGGTCTGGGGAACTCGTGTGGCCAAAGGAGAGGATCCCTCCCTCCCTCCTGCCCTGTGCCCAGGTCCTGTCCTTGCCGCTCACACAGCACCCAGCTCCTCTGGCCTGGCGGTGCTCAGCCGCCTCCCCCAGAGCAGCAGGGGCAGGGGCTGGCTGTGTGCACAGCTTACCGTGCCCGCCCGGCTTCCAGCCCGGGGACAAGCCTGCATTCCCCACCCCTTCGTGAATTAAGGCAAGTTGTCATGTGACCACTGATCCTGCCATGTGTGTCAACAGCCTGGCCAAGACTCCACGCATGCGCGCGCACACACACACACCACAACCACAGACACACACATACACCACAACCACATACACCCGCATCTCAACAGGACCACCGCACACATACACCACTCCCACCTGGATTCGTCCCCACATCTCACCCCTGGGATTTAAGACAATCAACTTCTCCGTACCACAGGTGCTCACCACAGCATGGAGGGGTGGCCGGGCTCAGGGGTGGAGGCCTGGCTCAGGGCACAGGTGGTCCCAGTGATGTGTCCCTGGCCTGGGGCTTCTCAGCCACTGGCCCTGGTCTGCTCTGGCACTCAGGAGATTCTGCATGGAGTCTATTGCTTCCACACGGCCACCAGCGCCAGCATTCACCTTCCTCGCTCCCCTAACCCACAGCCGTACCAGAAGTGACTGAGGGATCCCTTCCAGCAGGCACGGGAACAGGTCACACATGTGCCCTCGCCAACGGAGGGCAGCCAGGCCCCGTAACAATGACGACCGCCCCATCAGTGCCACGGGGCAGCATCCTGCCCCAGGCCCTGCGGTCACGCGGAGTCACCAAGCTCCCATCTGACAAGGAGGACATGGACAGCGAGCCAAGCAGCAGCTGGACATCCACATGGCAACCATGGGAAACTGCCTCTTCCTCTGTGTGGGCACGCTCGCTGGGATGGGACAGGTCCAGGAC
Source organism: Megascapheus bottae (assembly GCF_031878675.1). Classification (NCBI taxonomy): domain Eukaryota; kingdom Metazoa; phylum Chordata; class Mammalia; order Rodentia; family Geomyidae; genus Megascapheus; species Megascapheus bottae. The sequence continues at coordinate 8,432,932 of NC_143541.1, read as the reverse complement.
GAGGGTCAGGGGGCACGGCCGTGGCTAGCAGCAGAAGGGTCACCTGCTTGGTGGTTTGGCGTCATCTCTGAGCTGAGGCACCAGCAGCCTCATTCTCAGGGTTACTAAGGACTCCTCTCTCCCCCCAGGGGTCGCGGGCCACCGGCCACACAATTCCCCTAGGGGAGGACGCAGGACGGGGTGGGCCAGTCAGCGGGGGGGATGACGGGAATGGTAATGGGCCAGGACACCCGCCACCAAGCAACTTGTCTGTTTCCTTTAATTCTGCCAATTTCCGCTCCTTCTCCCACAGACCACGTTGCAATTTAGTCCTGCGGTCAGCAAGCTCATCCAGACGTGAAACACTCATTTGCTCGCTGCTTCTCCTGCTTCTCAGGGCCCACGTGTGGGGCCCCCCCTCCCCAAAAGCATAAGCTCTGCTTCCTTGAAAACATAAAACATTTAAACAGCCATTCCAAGACTCAAGACTGTGCCCTGGGGGCTCCGCGAGCAGCGCCTGGCGCGGAGGCAGGCTGTGATTACACAGACTCCTCAACCGCCAGCGGGGTCCCATCTCCTAAACCCATCCAAAATGGCCAACGGATTTCATCCTCTAACCTACCGAATACTCACATCCAGCCCAACACGGCCTAAATGTGCCCGGGACACTGACCGCGGGCCACGGCGGGGCTGCCCCTCTGTGCAAAGCCTGCTCTAAGGAAGAGCAGGCGCCCCACACCGTGACCCACTATGGAAGCAGAACTGGAAGGGCAGGTTGGGCACAAGGCGGCCGTTCCCCAGGGCACAGAGAACCTTGTCAAGCCAGTCTGCTCTGGGGAAGTCCAGCCAGAGGCCATGTCCACCAAGGCAGCCTGTGGGGCAAGAAGGCGCTCGATCCAGTGTGCGAGACGGCGTGGACCTACGCGAACGCCCTCCCGACGCGGCTCTCGGGCCTTGGCGCCAGCTCTAACACCCGCCGGCTGGGGACAGTTACTGTCGGAGGCCTAGACTCAGCCGCCAGGCCTTTGCAGGCCCCATGCAGCCTGGTGAGCCTGCTGCAGGCGCTGGCCTGGCAGAAGGGGTGAGGGTGGCCCACTCTGAAGAAGCGTGGGGGCCCCAGTTTCTGCTCCCTGCCCAAAGCTGGGCTCCCAGCTGCGTGGTGAGAACGCTGATGGGCCGTTTTCCAGCCTCTTTCCTAGTTTTGCTGCAATGTGTTCTCGTTTGGATAATAAAAAACACATTTACATAAAAATAGAGTATTTCATCATTCATGCACGAGACAGCCAATCTCTGCCTGCTGGTAGGCAGAGATTTGGTAGGACAAGGGACCCCCCAAAAATGGATAAGGCAAGGAGTCAGCTTGATGTCATAGGAGGGTCTGGGCCTGGAAGGAGGCTCCTTGTAGCCTCTGGCAGAGAGAATGGGGGGCAGGGAAGAGGCTTTCAGGAAGCGGAGACCCCTGAGCCTTTCCAGAGAGGGAAGACAGGTGACACAGGGCACCCTGGGGGACAGGGACCAGGCCACTGCCTGGCACGCTCAGAAAGCAGAGGCCTGCCAATCGCCTCCCAGAAGCCATGCCACGCACCCCACTTCCTCCCGGAGGTCACCCAGGCACGTCTGTCCACACACCGCTCCGTGGAGCGGCAGCTGGGCCCTCACGTGGGCCTGCAAGGACAGTGCATCCTGTTTTCCCGAGAGCTGGCTGAGGCAGGTCGCCACGAGACAGCAGGCCGTCCCCTCCACCCCCCCGGGACCCTCCACGGCCCCCCCAAGACCCTCCACCCCCCTCCCAGGACCCTCCACCTCCCCACCTGCTCTCTTCTGTTCCTGCTTCCCTGCTGTCTATCAACACAAATCCGGCTTGGACTGCAGTCCTCTGGGCTCCCTCCAGCTCTGGGCAAAGGGGGTCCCCACAGTCCCCTCGGCTCCCTCCAGCTCTGGGTGACGGAGACCCCGCAGTCCCCTCGGCTCCCTCCCGCTCTGGGCGATGGAGACCCTGCAGGGCCCTTCACAGAGGTGCAGTGCACACAGGGTCCCATCTCTGCCCACAGAATTTCCAGAGCCAGCTGCCCCTCACATGGCAAGTGGGCCAGCCAGTGACACAACACCCACAGACACAGCGCCCACACCACCTGTAAGCTCCCATCACGGCTCTCGTGTGCAGAACACGCAGCCACACGTCCTGATAGCACACACCCACACCAATGCACCTGCACACATACCGTCCCCACACAACACACCAACACACACCCCACGCACGCACACACGCGTGCCACACACAGGCATACCACACACGACACATTCACGTGTCCACCGCAAATCCTACACACACACACACACACACACACACACACGTTGCAGAGATGCATTTTCCTCTTTGAGACAGCTCATAGCATCTGGCGAGGAAACATGACGCATTACGATCACAACTGCCACCCATGTAAAATGGGACTCAGGTCAAGAAAAACCCTCAAGTGGGACTTCCCCCGAGGAGGACACTGAGGGAAGAGGGGAGGGCCGTGGGGGGGCAGTGACCGGCACAGGGGGTGTCACAGACAACCTCTGGCATGTGGTAGAGCTCTAGCCTTGAGCTGAAGAGCTCAGAAACGGCACCCAGGCCCAGGCCGGCAGCGGCACTGACCCCGGCGGACACAGCGAGGACCCTTTACACCGGCACTCGCACTCGCACCCCACACACCGCCCTGCTGCTGTTTCACTGTAGACCTCTCGGCACTTTCACGTCCTCATGCTAAGTTGGAGACTGTGATCTCTGAGGACAATCAAATGAGATCACGGCTGTGACGCGGCCCGGAAACAGATGAGGAAATCGAGTCAGGGCCACATCCATGGTTTCTTGTGTCCTTCCTCACCACACACAGCCGAGACGAGAGGCGCCCAGCTCACGTTTGGGGGGGGGGGCTGCCTGCGGAGTCTGTACAGAGAACGTGTGAGGTGAGCTCACAGTTGCTGTTCTCAGCTGATCCTCAAGGAAAGCGCGGCCAGCTTGCCCTGGCCACACAGCAAGAGGGCGGGGCCAGCACATGAACTTGAGCTCTAGAATCCACATCCCCACCACGGCTCCCCAGCATTCGTTGGTTGTCCTTGTCTGCTGGGCAGGTCTGGGAGACGGGACCCCAGAAAGTTGATTTAAGATGCCACGGCCCCAACGCCCAGCCCCACACCACCCCAGTCACTGCCCGAAGCGGCCACAGCCCCACGGGAGGGCATGGCAGCCGCCTCATCCCACACCACGCACCTGCTGCAAGGCCAGGGTGCCTACGTGCCGTGGCTTTTCCAGTAGCACTGCTGTGTACAAATACCACCAGATAGGACAAATGGGAAAGACGGTGAGAGAGATTATCACAGAATACCTTAAGAAAAACATTATCCCAATCCACACTCCCAGCTCTACTGCAATCACTGCCAAGACAAGTCTTGCTTTAATAAACAGACACCGACACAATCCGGCCATGTATCCATCCAGTGCCCCATCACTCAATCCAGCCACCTCTGCTGTCTACCAAACTCTGTGCTAGAATCCATCCTCTGTTTCCTACGGTGGTTACTGTCTAACAGGAAAAGAGAGGAGGGGAGGGGAAGAGGAGGAGAATGATTAGTGAGAAGATTAGTTTGGTGAACATAATACAACTGTAACCCAAACTGTATAGTGGTGCTTCAAAAATCAAAACAGAGATTCACGGTGTAGTTCAACAACTTGACTTCTGAGTTCATAGCCAGAGAAGAGGAAGCAAAGGCAGAACAGCCGTTCCGGCTGCGCACGCGGGAACATCAAATCGCCCATCCCAGGAGCAGGTCAGGTTTCCATCCACAATGGACAGAGCCAGTGCAGCACGTTCCCACTGGAATGTCACTCAGCCTTAAGGAAGGACACGGACGCACGTGGGTGAGCCTTGAAGACTTCCTGCTAAATGACGTTGGCCAGACAGAAAGGACAAGCACTGAGCGAGTTTCCTTCTAGAAGGTCCCCAGAGCACATTCACAGACAGAGCTGTGCTCAGACTTTTGATCCGTGCGGTCAACACCTACGGACAAGACGTTTGCAGCAGCCAAGGTCTGCTTTGGCTCCTGGTGCCATTGGCTTCAAGTCAAGCTGCCGTGTTCAGAGACGGGCACTGGGCGCCCACGGGAACCGGGCCATCAAACCACGTGCCAGCACCTCTGACAGGCAGGGAGCAGAACGGCAGGCCCCGAGGGGGAAGTGGCTGGCTGAGCTCAGGAAGCTGAACAGCTCGCGACGCCATGGTTTGTGTTTTGTACCACGATGAAAACAGGTCTGTGCTGTGCACCGATTGTGAGGGGCAGGAAAGGAACCATAACAAGCCAGAGAAGAGATCTGAGCACTCCACTGTAAGCAACGCCCGGCCCCCTGCACCCCTCAAGCTGTGCAGACCCACCGGGCGCTTTTCCCTCTGGGTCCGGGAGGCTGGCTGCCACAGAGTTTTCGCTCAGGCTCCCCTCACTCCTGGCTCCATTTTCAGCCCTGGGAGGTGACGAGGACAGGGAGAGACAGGCTCCCTCTGCCCCTCAGTGCCAACAAACCTCACGCTGGTAGCAGTGATAAAACGCACAAATGCAACCTGGAAGGCTTATGTCCAATGTAAAGAACCTGTTTGCTGACCAATGGTAAATAAAGAAGGTTCCGGGTCACTCAGCTCTGCACTGCTGTCACGAAACACCCAAGATAACTGACTTTAAGTGTCCAGCACACGTGCCTGCTAGCATAACAGCTCGCCTTCCCTGTGCATGTGAGGCTTGGCCGGGCGCCCCTGCTGGCCTGGCCTCTGCTGGGTGCACGCAGGCGAGTGGCCTACATTTAGAGCTGGGGTCGGTGGGGGCCTTGTGCCTAGATGCCAGGGGTACCTCTCCTTCATCGCTGCAGATTTTGCTGCCCCCAATCCAGAACCCAAGGGTCTTGGTCTGACCTTCTGTTCCATCCTTTCCTCCCTTCTGGGTTAAGTCACTGTTAGCAGCCTCTGCACAGCCAGCTTCCCACTGGAGGGGGCCAGGCATGTTGGTCCGGGGGTGGGGGGGTTGGAGCTTCCTTCCTGAGCCCAGCCAGGCTCCCTCCAAGGGCTCAGAGTCGCTGGCTGGCTTCAGGCTTTCTTTCTGACCCTCCCCCATCCCTATCAGAAGTCTATATTATGTTTCTCAATGCTATTAATTAACGTATTAGCTCTTCAATAACAGTGCTTAGAGTCCAACTTCTTTCCTTTAGGTGTTCAATCTTTTTCGCCTCATCTTGATTTTTATTTTTATTTTTTGGCTCTTCAACTAGAATCCTTCTTAGATTGCTTTCTAGAGCATGAAATAATTATGAGGAAATATTACTATGCTTTTTCTGAGGCTTTTATCCTGAGGTGAGATTCTTCCCCCCCTACCTCCCCCCCCAAAATGTTCAGAGAAAGAACTGAGACATAGCTGGAAGGTGAACCCCAGCAGAGCTCCAGTGTGAAACTCTTTTTTACCTACAGAGACGGCAATTTCACACATTTCAAGTTAATACTAAGACCCATCAGTGGAAATGTATTTATAAACTTTTCCTTTTAAAAAGAAAGTTAGGTGACAATGAGAAGGAGGGGGTGGGAGAGAATGATGACAGACTAAAAAGGAAATACCTGCATTTCCTGATGTATGAAAAGGTCATCCACCTCTAACACAATCAAGTAAGATAAATAAATAAATGAAAACAAAAAGTTAGCAAAGTCATGGTGCTTCGTCCCAAAGATTTAGATGTGCAGCATTCTGTCTGGTTTTGGTTTGTTTTTGCCCCTCATGGGACTCGAGCTGCCCCTGAGCTCTTCAGCTCACGGCTATCGCCCTTCCCCTGGAGCCACGGCCCCACTTCTGGTTTTCTGGTGTGGAATTGGAGATAAGAGTCTCACAGACTTCTGTGCCTGGGCTGGCTTTGAACCTCGATCCTCAGATCTCAGCCTCCTGAGCAGCTAGGATGAGAGGCGTGAGCCACCAGCACACAGCTACGCAGCTATCTCCTAAGGATTCAGTCCAGTTCTTCAAGGTTTCCTTGTCACCACTACCCCCCCTCCCAGCTTGCTCGCTCTGGGTCCCCCGGAATGTGTCGGCAGACATAGTTCCTCTCCCATGTGTGCTCTCTGCACCCCCACCCATGCCTGCTGCCTTTGTGCTGCTGCACAGTGACAGCTCTCCCCGCGGGCGTCTCCCCGGCTTGCTCACTCCACTCTGCCCACCGCCAGCCCACCCTGAACACAGTGCAAGCTGCAGACGAGAACAGAGTGCCCGCCACCAGACCTCAGCAGGTGCTCAATGAACACAAATCACAGAACGTCCACCCAAGACATGCTTCCACCACTCTCCGAACAATTCCTTTGCCAAAGCACTCACATACGAAGTCGCTGGAAATGTGATGGGTGGGGGTGGGTGAGGGGACCTGGGAATCAGCTCTGGGTGGGGTGGGTGAGGGGACCCGGAATCAGCTCTGGGTGGGGTGGGTGAGGGGACCTGGGAATCAGCTCTGGGTGGGGTGGGTGAGGGGACCTGGGAATCAGCTCTGATCTGCATGGGAACAGGTCTGGCAGGAGGATAATGGAGGGGGGGCTCCCCGCTGCCTCCCTGGAATACAACTTTGACGCTGCACTGCGGTTGGGAGAAGTGTCCGGTCCAGAGCGATGGAAGCTTCAGGACCCAGTCGCCTCCTCCCGGAACTCCTCTCAGCTCCCAGCTTCCCCACCCCTGGCACTGTGCTTCCTCCATCTCTCCCCATCCACTGGGGATCAGGAACCTTCCAGGCTCCTGCTCGCCCCCCACTCTGGGCTCCCGCCTTCAGACACAGCTCTGCCCTGGCCAGTTCAGGGGCTCTGGTACAGGTTCACTGCCATGTCCACTTCTGAAATCAGCTCAGGCCTGACACGGGACAGGGATGGCTGGATGGTTTTGCAAGAGAGAACAAGATAAGAAGTAAAGCGGTGATGGAGCAGGAGGGAGTCTGCTGGTTGGAGATGAGCGGCTCCTGTCCCCACCCTGCCCACCCAGGCCCCACCCTGGCCCCCCCAGGCTTCCTGTCTCCCTCCTAGTGGGTGAGCCAGCAGCTCCCTCTCCTCCTCTCAGCTCTCACTGCCCTGCTCATGGGGAGTCACTTGGAGCCACCATGGAGGAGGAGGAAGAGGGCACGTGTGAAGCCACACAGGACAGCGGGGCCAGGTCTGCGTGGTGTGGGAAGGGAGGCAGATCTGACCAGAGGCTGGCACGGAGTCAGTGCAAAGCCATCCCCAGACTAGTAACGTCAAGACTCAGCTCCCAGGGTGCAACTGACTGCAGGCCAACTGCCTGCTGTCCCCAAGCCCTTTGTTGGCCGAGGAATGGCAGGTGTTGCCTGGGCGAGGCCCAGAAGAGGCAGCCAGTTTGTGTGCAGGGGCCAGCACCTGTACAATGAGGTCCTGGAGTTCCACTCAGCTGGGGAGTCAGGCAGGGCCCAGGGCTCAGGAAAGGCATTCCCACGGCCTGGCCCCGGCTCCGGAGGCACCACTCACCCTGGGAGAGACGGGCAGAACGCCCTCACCACTCCTGCTGTGCTGTTTCCGCCTTGCTCCGCTCTCTGTCCGATGCAGTAAATTAGCAGAGATTAAGTGGACACATATGGCAATTCCCTATAATGTATTCCTTTTCCTGGGCCTAATGTTAAGCTGGTTCTGCTGACGGGCTGCAGAGCCGTTCTGCAGAGCCGTTCCCCAAGGCTTCGAAGGACACACCAGCTCTTAACGCAGGCAGCGTCAGGCCTTCCCTCTAGTTCAGCCTGGCCCTTCCAAGGAGCACCAGTGTTAGCATCTGACTTGAGGCCTTATCCCCTCTCCGTGAGCCTGGGCCAGGGTCTCCTGCCGCTCCTTCCTGCTCCTGCACCCTCTCAGGGACTCCATTCGAGATTCCAACTGCCCGGAAGGCAGAGGTCCAATGCTAAGTCCAGGGTCCAACTGACCTCCCTTGTCTTTCCAGACTCACTCCAGGGGCTTCGGCACCGAGCCTTGACAGCCACCACCAGCTCCGGCTGGTAAGATGGGCTGGTTCACGCTCCGGTTGCCACCTCACGAGGGCGCCTGGCTCGGCTGCAGCCAGCACAGCACCCTAGCTGGTGTGCAGAGACAACGGTCTTCATCTCCATGTGGCCACATTCCTGAGCAGGGGCTGGCCCTCTGGTCAGCAGAGACAACATGCAGCCAGTGACCCACACATCTGCATAAACCAGCAAGAGCGGAGCCTGGTACTTCACGGAAGATCCTGCAAACCCTGGCTAGAGGAATGGGAAAGGCGGGAAGGAATGAATGACTGGATGGATGAATGAATGAAATCGTACTGCCTGTGAGCTCCCAGAGCAGCCGCACACACGATGACATGCAGCTGTGACACAAATGTGGGGAGAGGAGCGGGCAGGTGGCGGCCCTGGCATCTCCTTCACCTCCCGCCATCATCTTGCCTCGCCTGGCCTTGGTCACGGAACACAATCCTAAAGATGGGTCACCCAGCACGGAAGACGGGAGCATGGGGGAGATAAGACCAGAGCCTCCACCGGGGAGTCTCCAAAAGAAGCCATCAGCCAAGGTGCAGAGCGGCCGCACGGAGGACTCGCTGGAGGACAGCGCGGGCTGTGGCCAGCTGCCTGATGAAATCAAGAAGGACATGCCAATTAAATTAGGGAGAATCATTAGCTCATGACCAAAATAACTACCAGGGGCCCGCACAACAGCAGCAGCATCTGCCTTCCAGGTTCTGGCTGTCCATCAAGGACGCTTGGTGACCATTCTAAAGGTCACCCCTAGCCAGCCAGAGAAGCAAAGGATGGGAACTACAGAGTTTTATTTTTTTTTTAAATATGGCAAGCCTCTATGGCTTCGGAGACATAATTAGGCAGACGGAGCAGTTTCTACACTGGAGGGAGTTAATAAACGCCTCTCTGGGGCCAGGAAGGCAAATGCACACAGATAATAAAGCAGTAAGACATTATAAAATGTCCTCCGCACAGTTGATATATCGAGGTGTCCATGGGCTCAGAGGAGGCGAGATGGCGATATTTCACCCCCTGCTGGCTGGGCTTCGTGGCTCATGCTGCGAGCTCAGAGGAGCTCAGAGGGGCTCTGCCAGGACCCACGGGCCACCGCAGCACGGCTGGGTGCAAATCTGGTTGCCAAATGGCTCAGGACATTCTGCCTGGCCCAGGGCAGTGCCTGCAAAGGAGCCCGTCAAGCTCCAGAAGAAACAGAGCCACCACGAAGCCTCCAGAGCGGATTGTGACATCACCTCTCACAGCCAAGGCCTATGTGCTTTGAGATTCCTCGCCAGCCCCCAGGCAGGGCCCTGCACTGTGGAGTCATGTGCCTCTGTCCCGGAAACCCACGCGCCCGGGCACGAGCTCTGCTCTCAGACAGGAGTCTAATCAAAGGACATAGCACTGCACACATGAAATACTGGCAGGGACCAAATCCAACTCAAATCTAACACACAGCCCGGGAAGAACGCGGCTGTGCAGAGTGCTGGTGTAGAGTGGTATTCCCTGCACAGTGTCCCCCAGACCACCAGCTCCGTATGAGCTCCGTGACAGCAACTCGTGGCCAAGGACGTATATGACACACTATCCAGCCAGGAGCCAGAGGCCCTCACATGGGCCATCAGAGCAAGCTGCAGGGACCTCAATCCCTCCTTCGCTCTGGCCTACTGTAGAGGCATGCCCCCGGGATCAGCTGCCCAACTCCCGCCTCCCCCCCCCCCCGTCCTGGACAGGCCTGTGTGCACAAGGACCAAGGGTTTCTCCTCCACTCCAGCCTGGAGCGCCTGGGATCCAGCCAGCTCCCACCTCACCCTCGCATCCTGCCAAATGCAGTCTTCCTGCCACCCTCATGACACCAAGAGCGTCCCAGTTGGATTTCACAGCCCTCCCCCGCCCCCAAGTGCAGGCCACCGCCATGTCCTGTGCTTCTGGACCAGCTTCTGGGCTGTGTGTAGCTCTGCCTTCCCCCAGGAGGCTGCAGGCTCACCACACCAGGGATGGCCTCGGGTCCACCTGCCAAAGCTGACCTCCCTAAGCGTCCCTTCCCAAAGGTGCATCCCACAGGGGCTCGGAAATGTCCCCATCACAGCCTGCTGGCAAGGAGCAGGGGAGACCAGCAGACCTAAGTGTAGACAGTCTCATTCTCCTCACTTCACAGACAGCGGGGGAACGGGGACGGCCTCCAGGCTGGAAATCCCTCTGGGGTGCCCACAGCCCCCAAGACTGCTGCACTGAGATTTCTGGACCTGGTGTCCCCAATTACGACGGGCAGTGCCCTCCCCAGAGGGGGAAAAACCATTGCGCACACACCACACTGAAGGCTACATTAATATTCATTGCAACTTTACCAACTGCAGCTGGCTGTCCTAGGGGACCAGAGGAAGACGTGAAAGACAGACTCATTAAATAATTCACCACTAAGCAGACCCTGCCCAGCACCCAGTGGCTCTCCAGGCACGGGGGCAGCAAGTGGCACGAGGCTGGCCTGGGGGTGGCACATGCTGCCACCTGCCTGCGGCCTGCGGGTGTAGTACTGCCAGGGTGCCCACAGGGCCGGGCGGGGACTCTCGGGGACGGGACTCCGTCTCCTCTCTCCTGCTCACTGCAGGCTTTGAGGCTTGTCATCAAAACTCTGCACCCTGACAAAAATCACCCATAGCCTGGTCAGAGAAGAACCAGGCAGCTACCTGGGCTCACACTCCTGCCCGCACACAGCTGCCATGCTCTAATGGCTTCATGCCCTAAGCCCAAGGTCAAACCATCCATGGCCCTGGGGCCTACGCCGCAATGCCTGCTGGGAATGGAGACGCTGCTCGTGAGGCCCCGTGATGGGCCAGTGCTTCTGGGCTCTGCTACCCAAACTTTTCATTGTCCCAAATGGCAAGTCTGCACAGCAAGGCGCTGGACGAGTGTCTGAGACTGATGCCGCCGGGGAGGAAGGGCAGCCCAGCTGCTCGTGATCCACACAAGGGGCTTCTCCCCCTCTGGACCACCATCCCAGCTCGGGCGTGGACGGCCAAGGGGGGGCAATGGCTCCCCAAGACCCGCCGAATTCAAAGCTCACTCATAATTGAGCTTTTTTCCTGGTGGGCCTCACAGGCCCTGCCAGCTTCCTCTCCTGTCTTCAGATGACCTCAGGGGCAGTTCCCACAATTCTCCCCAAAGGCTCCGAGGACGCTTGGCGAGGGGGTCCCCGCTCGGACCCCCGCAGCCTGGGCCGTCCACAATGCGGCCAAGCTCTCTGCGTCACACAGCTCGAGTGGGGCGGTCTGCCAGCTCTGCTTCTGTGCATAGCTGCTGGCTCTGGGGACACGCCACGGGCACCCGTGCCACGGATTTCTGCGACTGGCTTTCTGAGCTGCTTACACCAGCCTGAGGACCTCGCAGAGAGAGGCAGCAACGGCGTCTCAGGGAGCGCAGAGCAAGAGCAGGCCTAGCACCTAGCACCTAGCCTGGCACCTTAGCCTTTTTTGCCTTTGCCTTGAGGAAAGGCCTCAGTGGTGGTTCGAGAAGGGGAGGCAGTTTCCATCTCTGAGGCCACTGTCCCAGACCAGGGGGCGGGGGTTTCTCCGAGACAACACGAGGCCACAGCCTGGCCTCTGCCCTCTGCCCGCTGCCCTCTGCAGGAGGCTGCTTTGGCTCTACCAGAAGGAGGACATCTCTCCCTCCCACAGGCCAAGCCTCCTTTGGAGGAACCCAGGCGGAAGTAGAGTCAGGATGGAGCCTCACAACGGCACTCGGTGCCCTGCTACAGAGGCAGCCCAGAAGACTACCCAGCACCATCTGGAGCCACCCGGCTGCCCACATCCAGCCAGCCACGGGGCTGACAGACTCCCACGTGACGCTGGGCCCCGCAAGCTCCCCGGGCATGGGGACAGCAGCTGGGCACACGTGGTGGCTTTCCGCTCCTGAGTGGGACGCTGGTAGCTCCGATCCTGGCTCAGTGAGCACCCGCCCCTCACAGGGCCGCCGGCCCCAGCGTCTGCCAGGAGCCCTGCAGTCAGTGATGGGCAGGATGGGGCTTGGTGCCCACGGTGACCGGGCCAGGAAGGACCCCAGGGCCAGGCGGCAGCTGGGTCCCGGAAGCCAGCGAGTTTCCTCAGCCAGGCTGAGGCTGGGCTCCGAGAGGGGATCCTGGGGAGGGGGCAGGCGGCAAGACGGCCGTCACCCACCCCGGAGCAGTATTCTGTCACCTTAGGGAAAAACACAAACTGTCCAACGCAGCAGGAGAGCCATCCTGCACATCCAGCCACCCCCTCCCCGCATCCCTCACCCACCACGCGGCCAAGCTGACCACCTGTGTGCGTGAAATCCTGCAGCGCTGGACGTCGTGACGGCTCAACACAGGGCTCTCAGCCTCCCAGGGCCAGAACCCTTCCTTCTCAGGGCCAGGTCGCAGCTCTTGGGGGGGGGGCACTTCCTGCTTCCCATTCCTGTGTGGCATGGCCACTTGGGTTGTAACACCTTGGCAGTACTGTGATTATGGCTGCCACAAGCACAGGTGTGGAAATGCCAGTCTGTGCCCGACGCCTCGTCTGAGGATGCAGCTAGAAGCGGCACTGCCGGCTCAGATGGCAAAGCTCTTAGATGTCTTGGGGACCTGTCACTGTTTTCCACAGTGGCTCTGCCACTGCTTGACATTCCTGGTGAACCCACAGCCTCATGGCCTGGGCAGGGGCCCTGCAGCCGGCTCAGAGGGAGCCAGGCTCAGAAACAGACAACAGGCTTCTTTCCACGGGACCCTGGGAGTGGCTGCAGTGGCCGCCAGCTCAGGGACAGCATAAAGAAGTCCCGCCCTCTGCTGTCCTCAGAGCTGCTGGAGGACTGGACTCTGAGGGCAGTCTCAGGAAGGGCTGTCCGCTGTGTCACAGGCCTGCAGAATGCTAAATTCCATCTGTGAGAGCCAGCACATGAGAACTTGTTAGAATTTGAGTAGGATATGGCTCAAGAGCCAAGCCCTGAGTTCAGTCCCCAGTGCCAGGAGGAGGGGAGAAGGAAAATCCTAAAAATCATTATTACTGGTGCTGCTTATATTTAAAAAAACAAACAAACAAAACCGCACAGCACCAGATACCTGAGGCTCACACCTGAAATCCCAGCTACTGGAGAGGCTGAGATCTGATAACCACAGTTTGCAGGGAGTGGGGCAGGAAAGAGTAAAGCACAGAAGGCTGGAAGTGAAGCTTGCTCACGTGGTAGACCTGCCTTTAATGCAAGAGCTAAGAAACAGGGCCCAGGCCGTGAATCCAAACCTCGAGACAACTACCACAATGTCACCCATTGGAACTACCCAGGATGCAGCACTAGGTTTTTACGGCGTATGTGTGTGGGGTTCTGAGTGATGCGTTTCCTTCCAGAACAGTGGGCGTGAAGAAGCTGCCGAACACTCCTTTTGGCAGAGTGTGCCTTGCATCGGGAAGCTCTGGACACCTCTGGAGGGACTTTATAATGCACACAGCCACCCTGGGTTGCAGAACAATATGAGAACGTGTTCCTCTGACTCTGCTCGGGTGCCTGCCCCCCCTCCCCTCCCCACCCTCGCCCCAGCCTCTGGCAACCCTGTCCTAGTCTACATCTATGAATCCAGCACTGTTAGTGCCCCAGGTGAGGAGAGCCTTTGGTGTGTGTCCTCTGTGCCTGGCTTATTCCCTTCACGCCACCTCTCCTGGGCCCATCCCGGAGGCTCAGGGGGGGCTCAGGTCCACTCTCACACTCAAAGCTTAGATTTCTGAAAGGATCCCTCACAGTGGTTTGGAAATCCCAGAGAGAGGGGAAGCACTTTCAAGAAGGCCCAGGCGCGGAGATCTGAGTGAGGTTGGGGGAGGCAGAGTCCACTTAACGTCTTGGCCTCCTGGCAAGCAGGTCCACCCTGGCGCAGTTCCCAGGAGTCTGACCCTCTGAGGACGGCGCGGGTCTCCCAGCACTGGGCAGCCAACTGCAGGTCGTTCCCCCACAGAGACAAATTCCCTGGGCTACACGTAGAAGCCTCTTCCTGCCACCTGTGGAGGAGCTGCCAGCCACCTCTCCCCTTTCCTGCACACAATCCACCAGCTACAGAAGGACAGCCGGGGGCAGAATTCCTCAAGGCCAGCAGCCTTGGAGGCTGGCATAGAAGAGCCAAGGATAGAGGGAGAGGCGGCAGGCCCTGCCAACCCTGCATAAGGTAGGGGTGGTGCCCCCCACACCCCCATCTGCCACACTGAATCTGAGCATCCAAGCTCCATCTGAAAGAGACCCACCGGGGACACTGGGAGAGCAGGGCGAGGCAGAGAAGAAAACAAGGCAGGCGAGGGAGCAGGAAGATCTTATTAATTTTTGGGCCCTGGTCCAGGCTGTACACCTGGCCCACTTCAGCATTTTCCGAGCTGATAGACTCAGACAGACGGAAGGTAGGAAAGGGGACATCTTGTGCCCTAGAAATCCGATGCCCAGAGCTGCCTCCTAAGGCGGCGGTGATTGAGAATCATGGGACATTAATTAGCTTTGGAAGGGAGCCGGAGGTCAGCGTGATCTGGTGTGTCAGAGCTTTCCGGGGCCTGGTCGCGGCTGAGTTCTCCTTCATCCACAGACCTGCAGGGTGACCCCGAACAAGTCACCCCACTTCTCTGAAGCCCAGTTTCTCATCTGAGAAGTGGAGATGGCGGGCAGACCCGCGCTCACGGCAATGGCGGGACAGCCTTGTAACCCGGAGCCGGCATGGAGCTGGCTGGGTGCCTGGCCAGAGAGGCCATCCCTGCCTCCCACCTGGCCCAGGAGCGCCCCCCACTCCGGCCCAGCCCAGCCCAGCCAGCCAGAGGAAGCGGGGAAATGAGGCCTTACCCAAGAGGGACAAAAGGAGCACCACTACTGCCCAGGGGCCCATCCTGCCTTGGTCCTCGGTGTTGTTCTTGGCAGTACTGGAATTTGAACTCAGGTCCCATGTCCCCAGCCCTTTCACTGCATACGTTTTTCAGGTCGGATCTGGACTTTTTGGACCACATCTGGCCTCAGACTTTGATCCTAGGACAGGACTACAATCCTGCATGGCCGGGAGGACAGCATGCAGTACCAGCCTAGAACCAAGGGTCTGAGGGCCCCAAGCTTCATGCTCGATTCAGAGGAAGACTGTGTGATCGCTGGGTGCCGTGGGGGCGGGGCGTCACCCTGCACACAGGGGACTTCAGCCTCAGGACCCAGCACCCGTCCAGGCCCTTCCTCCACCCTGCGCGTGTGGACACGCACAGGGCAGCCACAGGCCCTCGAGGGCCACCACGGCAGGCACAGACCACCGAAGACGAGGTCCCCACCCTTCAAGTGTCACCTCTGGGGCTGCTCACACTCCCAGGGGAGGGAGGAACAACAACAGAAAGCTCCAGCGGCCCATCTTAACCAGTGGCTGGGCGCCGTGGCCCGTGTGTGTGTTGCCCAGGGATGCAAGGACGCACGAACAGGAGGACCAGAGTCTAGATGGACCCAGATAGAAAAACATGGTCTCTGCTGAAAAATAACCCACGAGAAAGGGCTGGAGGCGTGGCTCAGGCTGGTGGAGCTCCTGAGGAGGAAGTGTGAGTCCTGGAGATGAAACCTCAGCACCACACACACACACACACACACACACACACACACACACACAGAGGTTTTAAGATCTGTGATGATGGACGTTAGAAAGACTACTTCATCAAATGTTCATGAGAAAGGCAGTAAGAACGCAGATCCTACCCCAGTCTGCCAGGGCCTCAACGGCACCGAGCACTCCCGCTCCTCCCTGAGCTCCTGCCCACACTGCCAGCAGTGAGCCCCACCTCGGGGCTGAGCCACAGCACACAGGTATAGGGCAGGCACACCGGGCAAGTCCAGTAGGCCAGGGATGGTCATAGGCTCTGGGACTCAGGGAATGCTTGTACCTTATGCTGCAGCAAGAGAGACCAGAGGGAGGGAGAGACCGAGAGAGTCAGAGACAGGGTGACAGAGCAGCACAACGGTGCCAGCGGGTGCCGGGGTCACGGTCAGGGAGGCCCGGGAAGGTGCAGAGCAGAGGGGCAATGTGAACAACTCCATCTTATCAGGACCAGCAAGGGACACTTGCAACATTGCCCGTGGGGGAAGAGACACAGCCCACAAGAAGGGCAAGGGCAGAGTTTACCGAACGCTCCTCTGCATCCAGGGCCACCCGCATGGTAGACTGGCGGGGTGGAAGAGAGCGGAGACAGGGGGTGACAAACAGGTCAGAAGGGCCGGCCAGGCCCGGGTGTGGACAGGCATGCCCAGCGCTGGCCGCAAGGCTGCAGGAGGCCTGTGCCAGCTCTGCAGGCTACGCTGCCCTGCGCTGCCTGATTCCCAAAGGGAGGAGCCAAGCCCTGCCCTGCCCTTCGCAGCCTCTCAGCCCACACCACCACCCCTGTCACTGACCGCGTGGCCACACCCGGTTGAGATCTCCCGACCCTGGAGCTCACAGCTACTAAGTGAACAGAAGAGTCTGCCCTGTCACCCTGGGCAGTGCCCGGGACAGCCGAGGTTTCCGTGACTGACGCGCTAAGAAACTCAGAGCTGCTCTTCCTCACTTCAGTGCAAAGGCCAGGCGCTTCTGTTCTGTGATGACCCTCCTAGAACCCACCCAGGAGAGGAGGAGGGCCCCTGGGGGCATGGCTTCCGGAGTGGAGCTCGGTCCCCTGGCCGGGCTACCTCTCGACCCCGCGGCCAGCCTGCTGCAGACCAAGTTTCACGGGGAGCGCGCTGTGGGCCACACAAAAAGAACCCAAAGGTCCTACAGGGAAACAAACTGTCCTTCCATTGTTACTTTTTTTTTTTGCCAGTCCTGGGGGTTTGGGCACTGTCTCTGAGCTTCTTTTGCTCAAGGCTAGTGCCCTACTACTAAGCCACACTCTCAGCCATCTTTAAAAAACGAAAAATAAAAATAAAAAAACAAGCATCCCAAGGTTTGAACTCAGAGCTTCAAGCTCGCTGGGCCGGCAGGCATTCCACCAGTGAGCCATGCCTCCAGCCCTTTCTGGGCACTGGTTATTTTTGAGAGAGGGTCTCTCTCCACAGTTCTGCACATTTTCCGCTTCCTGCTATAGCCGGTGTCAGGTCTGCACCCTCCACTGAGAGCATCACGGGCACTCTGCTTGGTCGGGCCAGCACCCTGTCTCCCCATCTCAGCCATGCACACGCGTAGAATGGTGGCGTGTGCCCCTGTGTGCCCAGCCAGGGCTTCGTGAGGGGTCCTGTGAAATTCCTCTTCCCAAGCTAACTCTGAATCACTACCCTCTCTTCTCAGCCTCTCAAGTAGCGAGGATTACAGGCACGGGGTCAAGCTCACAGTCACCTTATAACTCTCTAAGGCAGCAGGTTCATGACCCACATCCCGATCTTGACCAAGACACGGCAGCATGCATATGGGACAGGATATGAATGATACAGCCTTGAACATGACACGACCCTGCCCTCTGCAGTGGCGGGGTGAGCCCGAAGGACCCTCCATCAAGCAGAAGAAGCCGGACATAGCAAGACACTTGCGGGTGAAATCTACAAAGAAATCACACGAGCCCATCAGCGGCTCACACCCGGGGCCGCGGAGATCAGCGGGGCTGCAGCCCGGGCTCAGCCCACACGAGAAGTTTAGGAGGCGCCTTCCCCCGTAGCCGCACACACCCCTCATCCTAGCTCTGCAAGAGGCACGAGATAGGTAGAGGTGGGTCTGGGCACATACCCAGGAGAGGACATGGACCCCGGGAGGGGCTGCAGGCGCCAAGAGGGCTGGTGGGTAACGGGACGGTTTCAGTGTGGGACAGAGGTGGGGTCTGCTTCACAATACCCTGAATCTGCTCAGGGGCCCCCAGGCTCCGTGTGAACCACAGCTGAGCCTGTCATCACAGCTCAGCACTCCTGAACAACGCACAGACCTGCAGGTCTGGAGCGGGGGCCCTGCTGAGGAGAGCCACACCCCCCCAGGCCCTGGGCTGCAGTCTGGGGCTCTCACCGGGGCAGCTTCCTGTGGCTCCCTACTCAAGAGGCCAGCTCCCCACCCCTCCGCCCCAGGGGCTCCTGTGCCCTTCACACCAGCTCTGGCTTCTCTACTCCTCACCCCAACCTCAGAGACAGCACGCAGAAGCTCTGTTTAAACCCAGCGCTGCCCTCGTGGGCGCTGCAGCTTCGGAGGGGCTGCTGTCTCCCTGGAGAACGAGACCACGTCCCGGGAGGCAGAGGGGGCTGGGAGCGCTGCTGCTCAAGCAGCCGACGTGGTGTGACGTGACGAGAAACAGGGCACTGGGCCCAGAGCTTCTAGAATCTGAATGACGTTTTTGGAAATTACTAACTTCCTCTAGCTCTTGAATACTGGGTCCAAACGGCGGCAGATGGTGTCTGGTATGATGATGCGTCTGCGTTCATTTGGGATCTTTCTCCAAAAGGGCTGGCTCATCGCTTCTCAGCAGAGACAACTCAGGGACGTGCCCCTTACCAGGGCAGAGACGAGCCATGCTGGCAGTCCCTGGTCCTATCCGGCCATCTCCTGTCCTTTCCCCTTGCGCCCCCCCCCCCCGTCCAGCTCTGCCCACCTTGGGCCGGGTGCCTCAGGCTACAGTTGCCCCCCCCTCATCCCCTAAGAACTGCTTTCCTTCCTCTGGCCAGTCCCCAGTGAGTCACATCCTACAGGGGTCCCAGACTGTCCAGCCTGCACACTCAGGTTCAGGGCTTGCTTTATGCCACCCTGGCCTGGGGCAGTGAACCCTGAGAGGAGCAGAAGCCCTAGGGGACGGAGTGCAAGAGGCCCTGGCTCTGGGTTCTTAGCAGGAAATGCCCCTCCCGGCTGGATGTCCGCTCACTGAGCTCGCAATCCTTCACTGCTGCAGGCACCAGAGCACATGTGCGGAGCTCTGGCTGGCAGGCTGGGCCCCGGCCAGCACGATGCCCAGGATGGAGAGACGCGGCCCTGCACGCTGCGAGCCCACCCCAGAGGTGAGCTTCCAGCCCTGGCGGGGCTAGGCTCAAGACAGACTACATTCGAGTGCCTTTCATTCTTCCCCGGCGATTACACCTAATGAGAAATGTATCCTTGTCCTCCGGTCCTTGCACTCTCTCGCCCTACGAAAGTTAATCCATCTCTCTGGCGCTTTCCCCGAGCACGGCGCACGGTGTTTATCTGGCAGTGTGATCTGACTTCCGCAGCGGTGGGCTGTGAGAGGCGGATCCCTGCTGAAGTTGTGGGAGGAACTGCACATTCCAGGGGCTGTGGGTCCAGGCCAGGCTCCCGGCCCACCTGGACCTCGGGGACCACCGGGGCCCTTCAGGGGGCCTAATGCCCAGAGGAATGGCAGGGAGGGGCCTCCACAAAACATGGCTGCATGGCCCTTATACCGGGGCCTTCCTTCCTCCATCCAACCAGCACTGAGGCTTGAGGCACCACAGGTCCTGACGGAGGTGGCAGGACTGGGCATTGTCTAATCTGCCAGGTACTGGAGCAACCCTGACCCGCTGGCAGCTCCATCCCGGGGTCAGAAGTGGGGAAAGCCTGGATCCATTCAAAATACCCCTGCTCCCAGGAGGGTCTTGAACCTCAACTCATACCAGCACAGTCACTGGTCCCTGATATTCTTGAGGGTAGGGCTATAACCGCAGAGGGAAGGGACTTTATTCCAAAGAGCCCCTGGAAGGAAGGGGTCAGGAGGAAGTGTCTGTCTATGCCAAGGGGAACCCTGAGGTCCGATACATTCCAGGACAGGAACGGCCTGACCAGAGCCCCCACATCCAGACAAGCTGAGTGACACAGTTCCACGAGGTCCTGGGACACCTGAGTCGAGTACAGAGCCTTCTCACAGTCTTCGCTTTCCCTCCAGGTCTGTTTTTGTTTACATCTCCCATCTCTTCCCCCAAGCACACGCAAGCAGGTATGCCCAGACGACACAGGCGCTGAGCCGGACCCGCACAGGACCCGAGGCCCGGGCCACGGGCAGGAGGCCTGCGGCAGGCACTACGTATACAGTCACCAGAAAACTGCTCTGGGCTGTGGACAGAGCCGGGATTCACATCCCCATGCAAGGGCCCCGCTCTGGCTAGCACGGCCCTGGAGCAGGTGCCGCTGAGACACGCGCAGAGGCCCGGCCACTTCCTGACGGCTCCGAGCGCCTGCTCCCCGTCGCGTCCTGCAGCGGGGTGCTGCAGGGTCCCCGGGACTCCTGCAGACAGCACAGCCAGTTGCCTGTGCCCAGGCCTGGGCCAAATAATACCCCCCACTGTGTGCCCAGTGCATGCCAGGCCTTCACCTGCACCTCCCCAGGCATGTGAGATGCAGACAGGCCAGTTTAAGGTGTCGCAGCTCCGGACTTGTTCCTGTGGGCACACAGGATCCTGTCGCTCCTCCCACGACCAGCTCTGGTCCCTCAACCCACCCTGTGCACCTCAGACTCTCCTAGCTGACCTTGGTCCCCTCCCCTTACATGCACACTGCACCTGAGGCTTCTGCTGCAGGGCCTTGGCACTTACTGGTCCCTCTGCCAGGGATGCCCTCCTCATTCTTCTCTTCCTCCGGTCTGTGCCCAGCCATGGCCTCCCTGGAAAGGGTCCCCTGCGTCCCTCCCAGCATCTCTGCGCCCCTCACTCTTCACAGGTGCTCCGCCTCCATCCCTCCCACCGAGAGCTCTGCGGTGGGGTGGGCGGGGCTTGTCCTTCCACACTCCCGAGCCCAGAACACTGGTTGGCACATGGCTGGATTTTATCAACGTCAGCTCAATGAGGCATGAACAACATCAACAGCGCCCAGGGCTCTGAGCCATTCTCTGCCTCACCTCCCCTCCCCTCCCCGTCCCCCAGAGTGAGCTTCTGCCCAGGTGCAGGGCCTCTGGGGGCTGCCAGCTCCCTGCGCCTGCGCCAGCTCCCAGGCCTGGGCCCTCAGCACCCAGCAGGCCTCGGGCTCTGAGTGGCCTCTTTCAGAGCCAGGCATGGCAAAGAGCGTCTCCAGCCCTGCTAGGAGCCAGACTGGGGCTACAGGACCTCTGAGCACATCCTGGGGCTGGCCCACTTCCTGGCTCCCCTCCCCTTTCCTTGTCCTGCCCTGCCCTGAGCCTCAGGGGGCCCTGGAGGCCGCCCACGAGTTCCCCAGGCCTTCCCTGCTGGGCAGACAGGCAACACAATTAGTATCTCCAAGGAACAACTATGGAGGAAGTTATGAATCTGTATTAAATTAAAACTGCAGAATTCCCTGGAAGCCCTGCCACCCGCCGCGCTGTTCTGGCACGCACGGCAGACAGCAGCTTCGGCACAGCCAGCGGGCCCTGGGGCAGAGGAGGGGCACCCAGTGCAGACACAGGGCAAGCAGCTGAGGCTCTGGCCCCTCCTCTGTGGACGGAGCCCCAGTCTACTGGCCTGGCTGGGCTCCCCACAGCAGTGAATGTGGCAGGGCTGGCCTCCAGGACTTGCACAGCCACAGCTACAGAACTTAGCAGAGAAGAAATTCTACGAGGCCGGCCGCCCTGGTCTGAGGTCCGGGGAAGCTGGAGCAGTCTGCCTGCTCCTGTGAGTCTTGGACTTTCACCAAAACCACGCCTTGGGAGGTGGTGAGACACGGGAGTGGTCAGGTGAGCGGTGGACCGGCCTCCCCTCCTCAGCAGCAACACCCAGACGTGAGGCTCCCACCAAGGCCACGGCTTTAGGGAGACCTGCAGGCAGCACGGGGCCATCTCACACTGCTGCCACCTGTGGCCCTGAGAATCTGGGCTGGGGGACATCGGCTGTCCCTCTGAGGCCCAGGGACCCGGCATGGGTCCACCCTCACACAGTCACCTCAGAGACAGCAAGCAGGATGGGGTGCCAGAGCTGCAAGAGGGGGGCTGACGTGGAACAAGGGCAGAGTCTCAGCTCAGCAGCATGGGAGGGTCCTGGAGATGGGCGGGGAGAGGGCTGGGCTACACCTCGTGCTCAAAACCACCCGATGGGGGCTGGAGGAGGGGCACCAGTCATAGGATATCGCTTGACAAGCTGAAGGCCCTGGGTTCAAACCCCAGTACCACCTGAAGAAGAAAAAAAGAAAGACACACTTGGATTGTAAACTTTGTTACCCATATTTCGCAATAATTCAAAATAAAAATTTTCAAGTGTCAAAAATACACCTATGAGGGCCGGGAGTGTGGCCTAGTGGCAGAGTGCTTGCCTAGCATGCATAAAGCCCTGGGTTCGATTCCTCGGAACCACATACATAGAAAAAAGCCAGAAGTGGTGCTGAGGCTCAAGTGGTAGAGCTCTAGCCTTGAGAAAGTCCAAGGACAGTGCTCAGGCCCTGAATTCAAGCCCCAGAACTGGCAAAAACCAACCAACCAACCTAAGAGCCTCTGGAGGCGGCTCTCCAGGGCTGGGGGAGGCCAGAGCGAGGAAGTCCTACGAGGCGTGCAGAACCCCAACCCCGAGAGACAAAGCAACATGGCGGACGGGCACCCGGAGGGGCCAGAGCGCAGTGCAGACCGCTCCGCCCCCCTTCAAGCCCTTAGAGCCGAAGGCCGTCCACAAAGAATGGATTTGATGCTCATGGGGTCAGGGACGCCTCCGCCACACGGGACCACAGCCTTCGCTGAAGTAGCTCCTGAGAACAGAGGCCACCGAGAGGCTGGTCCTTCTCCCTGAGGAAGCCACGCTCTGCACAGCTGTGTGGCCACAGCTTCAAACTGACGGCCTGGCAGTCAGATGACAGATCCTGATGCACACGGTCCAGGCTCTCGTGTGCCTCTCCGGCATCTGCCCATCAAGGCTCTAGGAGTCTCTACAAAGAAATGTGATGAGCGAGGCATTCCCACAATTTTGCTGATCACGAGGCATGTTGCTTCACGATCTCACGGACATCCGAGTTGAGGAAATGTTGCATTCCTGACCTCTGGTATGCCAAGAGGCCAGACACGAGTGAGCAAAGCAAGCAGAGGGAACTCAGCATTGTGAGTTTTCTAAGGCCATCCAGCTAGGCAGGCTGGGCACGGTGGCCAGGCTGACCTAGAGCAACTAACCTCCACCAACCCTGGAGCCGTGTGTCAGCTCTGACACCGTGAACAGCCACGCCAGCATCACTGGCTCCGACACTTGGCCGCAGCCACCGTGGCTAGTCACGGCTTCTCCCCAGGGGCTGCTGTCCAGGCTCGCAAGTGATCTAGTGTCTCGCTTCCTCTTCTGAAATAGAAAAGGGGTCGACGTGTGTCCTGAATATCCTCATTGTTCATGACGGATGTTTGTGTGTCTGCTGGATTGGGGACTTGGTGACCCGATGTGTTCCAACCCAGTTCCGATGAATCCACATTGCGGGAGGGGGGGGCTGATGGTCACAAGCAGAACTAACTCATCAGAGGGGCGGTGGCATGAATGGGGAGAATGGGGAGACCACGCCCGGCCAGCTCCCTCCCGCACGCGCCCCTCACTGCGGAGAATCAGCTATGATTTGACACCCTTAAAATTCAAAAGCAAGCCGGGGGCTCAGCTCAACAGGAGAGTGTGATAAGCATACTCGCGGCCCGTCACCCCACAGTGGTTACAACGGGCAGTTTTATGTCACCACATTAAAGGAACCACCCAAATGGGCATCAAACAGGATCATGCCACACTGACCCAAGAGTGGACACCAGGAAGCCTCAGTGCTAAAAAAGCACCAGGAGGTGCAAAGGTGACCCCTCCGTCTGGTGGCCGTGGCTGCGTGAACAGTGGAGGCTTTCCCAAGTCCCAGCCAACAGTGTGCAGGCAGCCTGGTGATCCCAGCGTGACCCAGGTGAGAGGCTATGGTCTCCCTGTGGTTTTCCAGGGCGTGTGCCGGCTGCTGGATGGCCTTGAAGCATGCCACACCCGACGGGCAAGGTGGAGCGGAGGGGGCCCCTCCCCTCCTGTGGCTCTGGTGGCCAGTCCACAGCTGCACAGCCCTCGGGGCCAGGCTGGGTCCCCCGGTGGCAGGCCGACCCATGGTGCAGTCCAGATTCCATGACTGAGTCCTCCCCCCAGGCTGGGCACGGTGCCGTCCTCGGCAGTGATGGCTGGTGTTTGTCTCGCCCTGCCCGTGGGCTGGGCACGGCACACTCTGTGGTTCTGGATGGATGCTCTACTTCCACTTTCTCCAAGTGCTCATTTTTGTCTTGGTGAGGCTCCGAGCTGCAGCTCCCCAAGACTTGACACGGACGCTGGCTTCCCCACACGGCTCCAGAAGCTAGTTCACAGGACGCCAGGGAGGGGAGCGGGCGGGAGGGCTTCTATTCTGATAGGAGCGCCCACAGGGGAAACCCTTTAAATCTCTGACTGGAGCACGCCAGGGCTGCGCTCACCTCTGACTTGTGATGCCTGCTCCTGCTGATTGGCTGGCTCTCAAAATCATCCTCCACAAGTTCTGGGCCAGCCCCCTGACTGCAAAGAGCACAAGAGAACCCAGCTAGCGTCCCCGGGCCAGCCTGGGGTCACACAGACATCCAGAAATAGGTGCAACTTCAAGCTGCATCTCCCACGTCCAGTTGCAGTGACCCCAGCGGCCTGCACACCCCAGGTCAGGGCCATGTGGGCCTGTGGTGATTACGCTCTGCTCCTTGTATTAGCCACAGCACCCTAGGCAAGCAGAGCCTGCAGCACACGTGTACACTTGCAAGTGGGCATCCAGTAGAGGATGGAGAGTCCCACAGGAGCCATGTGCAACCTGGAGAGCTGGGAACATCACAGCTGCTCCTTCCAAGAAGGACCGGAGGACCAGAGGCCGTCCAGAGAGGACAGCCCGGAAGCCCTCTAGAGAGACGGTGGTCATTTACTCAAGGACTGCTGGGGTCCTGTGTCCTGGCGGGGGCGGGGAGGGAAGAGATGTGCACTGTGCTTGTGCAGGGGTGGGAGAACCCGTCCGCTTTGGGTAACTTCAGGGCTCCTGGCCCTCTGAGCAGTGTCACCACATCCGGGTTCTTGGTCTTCCTGCTCGGTTCACTGCCCCTCACCCAGTCCAGCTCACCAGAATCAGTAGGCATTTCCTGGTCCCATCAAGGGAACAGCCATATTCACCACCCACCCGGGAACCAGCCACGGCGTGTCCACAGACATCGGGGCACACAGGCCCCTTGGCCGCACCCCCGGCCAGGAGAGCCTCTTGAAAGCCACTCTTCAGAGACACTTTCAGGAGCTCTGGCCTCCTCCAGTGGGTGGTTCTGGGAGCCAGATGGCTGGGAGGAGGCGCTGCTGGCCCCGGGCCCACCCCGCCTGAGTCGCACAGAGAAGCAGCCATACTGTAGCAGACACGCCTGGCCCAGAAATAGCCTGGGTGCCGAGGGTGACCCTCGCAGACAGAGGCGCTCTCACAGAGCTCTGATCTCCCTCTGCTGCTGCTGTCGGGATGGGGGTACCCCTGGCCCCACACCCCCGGCACTAATACAGGGAGGCCATCCAGCACAGTGGACAGCTGTCCAGAGATCAGGCTACTCTTCTCTTTTCTACCTCCTGGCTGAGTGGCAGCTCTGCCCTCCCTCAGCTACAGAGCAGAGAAAACCGGTCTGCCCACGGAGGGCCTCGCGCCCCCAGGGACCCGATGAGCCAGTGTCCTTTCCTCTGTCAGCACACTTAGGCTGTGCAGACTCGGTCCCAGGCTTGGTGGTGGCCTCCTCTGTGACCAGAACAAGTCACCCTCCTGCCTGGCTGTCTCCTTCACCGTCTGACTCCACTACACAGTGTCACGTCCCAAAAAAGTAGCTAGTTAGTTAAAAAAAAAAAACTGATAATTAAAAACACTGATGTCTATTATTTTTCACACTTGGAGAAATAACTCCTCTACAAAAGTGCAGAAGCAACTGGAATAATGCCTTTCCCCCAATATCTGCAGTGAATTCACCTCTCATCCCGGGGCCTTTGCAAACAGTGACACAGCAACGCTCAACAAGCGCTGCGGAGAGGGTGGGTGAGGAAGTTGACTGATTTCACACATGTCTCATCAGGCCCCTCATCACAACTGCGAGCCCCATGTGTGTACATGTGCACATACACGCGTGCACAGGGACACACAGTAAGCTAGAGGCCTCACGCAGGAAAGCTAAGGACTCTCCAGGAGTCCTTCCCAGCCAGAGCGTCCGCCAGCAAACCTCTACGCACCTCCCACAGCCCAATGGTAGGGCACTGGCAATGATGATGGCGTGTGTGTGTGCGTGCGTGCGTGTGTGTGTGTGTGTCCTAGGCCACCTTCTTGGAAGGCTCAGAACGGGAAGATCATGGTACCAGACAGACAAGAAAATCCACAAGACTCACCACAGGATTAGGACGTGCTGGCTTAAGCCTGTGCCAGCAATGACGGGAAGTAGGCAAATGGCAGGAGAGCACTCAGGCAGGAAGTAGGAAAGACACAATCTTCAAAACAGCCACGGAAAAGCGGGAGTGGGGGCTGGGAATGTAGTTTGGTGATAGAGTGCTTGCCTAGCATGCATGAAGCCCTGGGTTCGATTCCTCAGTACCACACAGAAAAAGCTGGAAGTAGCACTGTGGCTTAAAAGGTAGAGTGCTAAGTCCATAGATGGTGCCCAGGCCCAGAGTTTAAAAAAAACAAAACAGGTGTGGGGCCATGACTCCACGGCAACATACCAGCCAAGCAAGGCCCCGAGTTCAAACCCCATAACCACCAAAACAACCTCTATGGGGACAAAGGCAATCCTTGCCCTCAGGAAGCAGAGAGTGTATCAGCTACCTGTTACTACACTGCTACAATACAAAATGGACCCAAAAGTCATCAGCTTACAGTAACCACCATTTCCTGTCTTCCTCAGGGCAACATGGGCTCCTCTGTTGGGCTGGGCGTGGCTGAACTGCAGGTGTCTGTCAGCAAGCAGCTCAGAGGGGCTGACGGGGCCAGGAGGCTGGATGTGCAGGCCTGGCTGTCCTCCACCTTGGTTCCCGCTACACGCTGACCCTGGGCTTCAAAGGGTCAGCAATGTTCCCAGCTGCCATGGCTGGACACAGGCAGAGCTTTCCTTCCACCTCACTGTTGGCCCAAGCAAGACCTAGCCAGCTCCACCAGGGCTGGGTGCTGTCACTCCACCCATCAGCACCACGGTCAGAGGCCTGCCACCCAGAGCCACGTTCCTGAGGCCACCCACCTGCAAGCCAGCTTCCTGCTCCAGCTCTGTCAAGTTCAGAGGCTTTGCTCGTTAGCATAATGCGTGTTTACAAACAGCTTCTCGTGAAGGTGTTAGCATGGCTGGTTAATTAGCGTGAATGACGTTCACGCAGGGTCGGATTGTCCCGCCTGAACCTGACAGACACCACCTGTCCCCAGCAGGCTTCGCACAGACACAGCGGGAGACACAGACACAGCTAGAGCGCCGAGGCCCCACACCCACCCCAAGTTCATGGGCGAGCTCTTGCTCTCTTGACCCACAGGGCTCACAGGGGATGTCTCCTCTCCTGAACCTCGTTTGCAGAGCGGATCGGAAAGTGTCCCGTCTGCCATTGAAAGGCCTTTCCAGAAAGGTTTCCACCCCGAACCCACCTCCCACCTACAGCAAGCCTGAGCTTGCTGGGGTGGCAGGAGGTGACCTCAGTCTGCCACCTGCTTTTCTTAGAACCTGCTGGTGAGGCCTGGAGACCAGGGCCGCTCCCCACGCTCTCCACCTTCCCCTCCTACAGACTCTGCCCAAGCTGGCTCTGGGAGGGTCCCCATACCTCCCTGCAACCCCCAGGATGGGCAGAGCCACTCTGCAGCCACCCACTGCGACTTTCTCCCCCAGCCACAGCCCCTCCTCAGGCCAAGTCCCCACCTGGGCCCAGGGACAGCCAAAGACAGAGGCAGCAGCACCCTGGATGGGCCTTGGATTCCTACAGTCTCTCTTCTCGGCACCCTCCTCTGGGTGGTGGCCCTCAGAACCCGGGCTGGGGGGCTCCAAGGGCTTCCTCTGAGCTGGCGATGGCCCAGGGACATTCCCCAGTGCCCTCTGCGCCTCCCTGGCCCTGGGAGCATTTGGAGAACAGCAGGCCGTGTTTAGTTCTGGGTCAAGACTGAGATCTGCGCAGAGTGGGGCTGGGGGGGGGGGCTGTTCAGTGCCACCGTGCCCCACTCATAGACTTCACACTTCACTCTGTGGAGGGGCCCTGGAGTCACCAAGGTTGGGGGAAATAATCCCCATCTAAAGCTTCACTGTGTCCCCAAACGTTCAAGATGGAAACTGAATCCACAAATGCATGCTGATGGCATTTGGTAGTCAGGATGAGGGGCGGGGGTGGGGCCGGGGCCGACGCTAAGGGAGACAGCAAACCCAGCGCAGGAGACCTTGAGCTGGCTGGCATTCTACATCCCCTAGCACTGGCCTCAGGTCTCCCATCCTCCCCTGACCTCTGACCTCCCCCATGTTCAGACCCTGGGCAAACTGGCTCCTCCAGTTTCTAATCACTGGCATGCCCAGAGTCAGAACCTGTCTGCTCTACTCCCCCAGCCCTCCCTCTCCCTACCCCCTCCACGAAGCCATCCACGGGCAAGGCCCTCGTGTCTTCAGAGGCCTTGTGAGGTCACCGTGACAGCTAGCACTGCACACGTGTACACAGCGGGCCTACTCCCTCCCAGCTGCTTGCGAACACCCTTCATTCAGCGGTCACCCCTGAATGAGGGAGCGGGTGTCAGGCAAGAGCACGCACGTGGGGTCTGCACGCTTCAGGTCCCCCTTACAAGTGAGGGGGCACCCACAACCATCAGCGACCGCCCAGGGACATTAAGTCACCTGCCCGGAGCAACACGGCTGGCCCGAAGACCACAGAGCTGGCGTGGACCCAGGTACTTGCTCAGACTCCTTTTCCTGTTAACAGCTATCTCTGGGGGCAGGGTTTGTTTTCACTCACCCCCCCCACTCCCACGGACTCTCCAATCTAGTCTGCTCCCAAGAGGATGAGAGCTCTACATCCTCTCAGGAATTCTGCTATGGCTTCGTGACCATTCTACTAGGGTTTATTTGACTTACGTTGACTGGCCAGCTCATCTTAGGGGCCAATATGGAACAGAGAAGTTCCAGCTCCTGCTGTGGGACTCTAAGCAAATCCTTTCATTAAACATTTCCTCTAGTAAATAATAGCCTGGGTCACGGAGGAGCACAGGAGGGAGGACGTGGCTTCCGGGGGAGCCTGGGTCACAGAGGAGCACAGGAGGGAGGAGGACGTGACTTCCGGGGGAGCCTGGGTCACAGAGAACAGGGCATGAGGGAGTCCCCAGAATAGACAGGTGACGCCTCCAGCACTCTGTCAAAAGGGCAGGGCAGGGCAGCTCCTCCCCCCTTGGGCTCTGGTCCCTGTCTCAGGAAGGCTGCTGTCCTTAGCAGGTGGATCTCCCCCAGTCGTCCTCTCTGAAATATGCGTCTTAGTCCCCCAGGCATCTGAGCCCAGCCTGTCTCAGGGCCTCTTAGTGGCTGCCATGGTTACAGCACTGCAGCCTTGCTCCCTCGGCCCGGGCAGGGTGTAAGCATGACATGCCCTTCTTGGATTTCCTAGGACTGTCACCACCAAGGGATACCGAGGCTGATACCATGAGCCAGGATCTGTACCCAGAGCACCAGACTCCACAGAGTGCAAGGTCCCCACAGCAGCCAGTCCACACTCCAGGCTGCTCGGCTAGGGTGTGGCTCTTGGCTTGTGCTGTCACTCCAGGAAGCGGAGGGACGGAGGTGAAGGGAAGCTCTGTCAATACACCATCACGAATGCTTGTCCACGTGCCACAGAGAAGGCCATCCAACTCCACTGTCATAAAGATCTATCCATCAAAACATTGGATAGGAAACAGGCTGCATTTGATTTCTAAGACTCAAAATCTAAGTGCACACAAGGGCGATAAACGAAATAGTGCTCTTAAGCAACTCTCTTTGAATTACCAATCAGCTGATTTTCTGGGGAAATGATACAGGGAGGAGAGACCCAACAAACACCCATCTAGTGGAGACTAAAAGGCCAGGTTTATTGACTAACAGGTACCCAACATCACGCTTCTACAAATGCATCGCGGTCCTAACATCCACAGCCCTGGAAACGGAGTCCAGCGGGGACCGGACGCTGAGCACAGGGTGTCTTCAGGGGGAAAGACCACGTGTCTGGCTGCCACGGCCACCCACCCACCTGCCTGCCTGCAGCGCGTGGCTCTAAGGAGGAAGCAGCCACCTAGGAGTTTGTGGACCTGAGTCTGTTCAAGCTTCCTCTCACTGCTCTCTTCATTTCTGAGTCCTCTCATTGGCTGCCTGTCTGGGAACACACCGGGGACACCATGTGTTCACTGAGCAGATGTGAACCTGGGCCTGCTCGGAGGGGCGGCTGGATCGTGAGCCTCTGCTGGGAGCTGCTGGGGCAAGGAAAGGAGGCCTGGTGAACAGCCAGAGGGCCCGGTGGGCAAGGCTCTGCCCTGGCCTCCAAAGCCTTCTCCCTTCCTGGCTCCCACGCCAGTCCTCCAGCTAAAGACCCAACTGTGCCAAAGAAGACACACCTGCCATGATTCTAAGCACAGACACGGCCAAACTCCTCTTCAAAAGGAGAAAGTGGGGGGCCAGCTTCAGAGGGCGAAAGTGAGGGGCTGAGATTCACCATAGACCAAACCAGGCCCGGCCCTCGTGAACAGCTGTCGCCTGTGGGAAAAGGACAAACGAAAAATGCAGCCGTGTGCTGTGTGAAGACAGCCTGGTGTCCACAGTACAAATCCCCTGAGATTACACAGGGGATCACAAGGTCCTGTGGTACTGTGACATGGTAGCGGCGGCCACGTGATGGGGTGACGCCGTCCCTCCTGAGGGCGGAGGTGACATGCTGTCTGTGGAGATAAGTGTGGCACCAATGCCCGGGTGCCTGCATGAGAGGGCACTGGTATCGTTAGAGTACACACACATGCACAGAAACAAGGCCTTGCTGCTGGTTTAGGACGTGCCTGGGTCACGTCAAGAGGCCACCTGGAGTGACTGATCTACCCCACCCATGTCTGTCATCTGCACAGGGACCACGCAGCAACGTGTCGTTCAGAATGTGTCTTTGTCACTAAGTGAGCCGTGACTGTATTTAAATCTCTCTCTCTCTTTTTTTTTTGATGCCAGTGCAGGGGTTTCGACTGGGGCCTAGCACTCTGGCTTAGCTTTGTGGTGCACAGCTGGAGTTCTGCTGAGCCACACCTCCCACCCGTGACAGCATTTAAACAGCACAGTGCACTCCTGCCAGGAGGCCTCTGACAGGGGCCACCGTGCAAAGCCACTGCCCGGCTGGGGGCCACACCTGAGACCTTGTACCTGAAAGGAACGCGTTATTTCTAAACTCAAATCCCATCGTGTGGTGAACTCAAGGCCGGAGCTTCACCGCACACAGAAGGCCCAGCTGGCGCTGGGCCCACGCAGTCAGTGGTCACGGAAAAGTCTTTGTGATGGTTTAATGACGGATCTGCTCCCACAGAGCTCCAAATTCTCAAACCAGGGCTTCCCAATTGAAGTCAAGTTCCAACCCAGCCCAAGGGGACGATGGGAATGTGAGGAGCATTCTTTTCGTATCGTCAGGCCCAGGGAGGGGTCACTACTGGCATCTAAGGGGCTGAGGCCGTGGAGTCCTGTCTTAAACGGGCAGACCCCCGTTTAATGACAATGGACAAGGGACACTGACAATGACAAGGGACACTGACAATGATAAGGGACAATGACAAGGGACACTGGCTTTGCGGCGAGAACATCTTTCAGAATGATGAAAACGAGTGCCAGATGGGCAGTGGCGGTGGTCACGTGACGCGGATGTGCCGGTCACGCGCTGGACGAGACACGTCAGCACACTGCACTGAAGGCTGGCTCGCTTAAAACGGTTAAATTCGATGCTCGCGACATTTTACCATAATAAAAAGCACAGTCGCGTGGTGTACACGTGTGTCACCTATAATTACGTATGCCACACAACCGCAGAACTCTAGTTATGGCTGGCCTTTCACGTACAATGGTTTGGCTTACAACTTTTCAACTTTATGATGGCGCGAGCAACGCACAGTTGGTGGGCATGGCGCTTTGGATTCTGCCTCTGGATCTCTTCCCAGGCTAGGGATAGGCTTTCCTAGTCCTCCCGGATGTGACCCTGGCAGGGAGCCCCCCCTGCAGCCAGCCAAGCAGCGGAGGGGACCCCGCGGCTGTGCTGCTCAGTAACCAACATGGAATGAGTACAACCCCATGGCGAGTGGAGAGGCACCTGGACCTCCTGTGCTCCGCCACCATCAGCCAGGACATTGTTTTCTTATTTTCCCCACTTCCCGGGGAGCCCAGGGTGGGGCCCCCAGCCTCCAGGGTGGGCAAGCTTTGACCCAAGCTGAGGTATTCCTTCACCAATCCCTCCCACCTCCTGGGAACAGCTGCCGCCCTCCCCCCAAGCCAAGGGCAGCACTGACCCAAAGGCATTAAGGCCACCAACTCAACCAAGGTCAGTGGGCCTTTGTTCATGACAGACACAGGGATGCACGAGGAAACAGACGGAAAGGGGCAGGAAGGAAAACCCAGATGCAAACCCGGCGGGCGCATGAGATGCGGAGCAGGGGGGAGAAATAGGGATCTCGGGCACGGGCCCTCATGGAAAGGCCACCCGGGAGTGAGGGGGCACAGAAGCCCGCAAGAGGTAGCAGCCCTCCCTCCCACACAATCCCCCCCCCCCCGCACTGAGGGGAGGTCACACAGGCAGCGTGGGTCGCCCCTCCCCCACAGCCTCCCCATCCTCCCTACCGCAGCCCAGGCCACAACCACAGAGGCATCCAGGCCTCCCACAGCCACCGAAACAAAAATCCCAACTCTCCCCGCCCCTGAGCCGTGCCAGCGTCACCTCCTGCCACCCTGCCGCAGGCAGGCACAGGGACCTGACACACACCGCTAGACCAGGCTGGCACGTAGCCAGTGCTCACCAGGCTCTGGGTGGCGGCACTCCCACAGCCTTGCAGCGTGGAGGTCTCCCCTGCCTGCTGCAATGCCTAAGGTCAACGAGACATAACTGTTTTCACTAAGTGCATGCTAACTCCACAACGGCAGGAGAGCCATCAGGGCTTCCACTGACCATCGACGTTGCCCGTCCTGGAATGGTCTCTGCAGGTCTGCAGGGCCCGGCCCGCTCCCTCTGCTCCTGTCCTCCATCTACCACCGCCTCTGGTGAGCCACAGGTGCCAGAAACAGGAGGGAAAAACAGCAACTTTCGCAGTGCCACAGAGAGGGGGTCAACAGGCCCAGTGGCTATAGCACTCCGTGGGAGAACTTTCTGTGTCTATACTTATTAATGACTTTATTTATATACCAATATTTAGAACTGCTTGCAATTAAGCAGATCTGCTTTCAAAACATGACTAATTAGAACAGTCGTCGCTGGCAGGAGACTTCTGCAAGGAACCATGTCATTCCAGCAAAACTTGCCCCAGCCACGGGCCAGGTGCCGGGTTGCAGAAAACAGCTTGGCCTCTCTGGCTGGGGGTGGGGGTGGGGGCGCGCGGGGAGGAAGCGGTGGGAGGAGGGGGGTGGCCACCCTCAAACCCAGAGTCTTCATTTGTGTCCCCTGGCCTGACATTTGAGGCTGCATCCTTGGAAGGCAACGAGAGAGGCACGGACGGAGCTGCCTGATTCCTGCACTGCCATTCGGAGTGGGGTCAGGAGAGGGGGTGTCAGGAGAGGAGGGTCAGGAGGGGGGTCAGGAGAGGGAGGTCAGGAGAGGGGGTGTCAGGAGAGGAGGGTCAGGAGGGGGGTCAGGAGAGGGGGGTCAGGAGAGGGGGTGTCAGGAGAGGGGGTCAGCAGGGGGCGTCAGGAGAAGGGGGGTCAGGAGAGGGGGTTCAGAAGATGGGGGTCAGCAGGGGAGGTTAGGGGGGGTCAGGAGAGGGGGTCAGAAGGGGAGTCAGGAGAGGGGGGGTTAGGAGAGGGGGGTCAACAGGGGGCATCAGGAGAAGGGGGGTCAGGAGAAGGGGGATCAGGAGGGGGGTCAGGAGAGGTCAGGAGAAGGGGGGTCAGGAGAGGGGGTGTCAGGAGAGGGGGTCAGGAGAGGAGGTCAGGAGAAGGGGTGTCAGGAGAGGGGGGATCAGGAGAGGGGGGTTATCAGGGGGGTCAGAAGAAGGGGTGTCAGGAGAGGGGGTGTCAGGAGAGGGGGGTCAAGAGAGGGGGCGTCAGGAGAAGGGGGGTCAGGAGAGGGGTAACTAGACAGCATGTAGAAACCCCAGCTGAATACCATCAAGCCAGCATGTGACATTTGGCATTAATCGGGGATGGGCTTCTGTCTCAACGCCCTCTCCGCCTGCCTCCAACAAGAGGCGGGATTCTGCGTCCATGGAGCAGGTGCACGAGATGGAGATGGCCAACCAGTGCCACCAGAGGCCCAACCACTGCTGCCTCTTCCACACTCACAGGCAGCTCAGAACCAGACGAGGGCTGAGGGCACAGAGACCTCGTTCAAGGTCAGCCCCTGCTGACCTTGACCCAAAGCCCTTCAGATGAGGTGACACCACAAAGAGAAAGCCGCCTGGCCCAGTGACGGTGACGGGGGGGGGGGGGGTGGACAGGCATCAGGGCTCAGCAACAGAGGGTGACCCACCCAGGGGACAGAGGTCAGTGACACAGGGTGACCCAGGAGTCAGGGGTCAGGGACAAACAGTGACCCAGGGATTGGGTCAGCAACAGAGGGTGATCCGGGGGACAGAGGTCAGTGATGAGGGTGACCCAGGGTCGGGGGTCAGTGACAGAGGGTGACCCAGGGGACAGAAGTCAGTGACGGAGGGTGACTTGGGGTCAGGGGTCCACGACAGGGGGTGACCCAGAGGTCAGCGGTCAGTGATGGAGGGTGACCTGGGGTCAGGGGTCAGCAACAGAGGGAGACCCAGGGGACAGAGGTCTGTGACACAGGCTTCTTGGAGGAGGCTCAAAGCTAAGTTTGAAGGAAGAGAAGGGTCTCTGAGGCTGATCTGACCTGAAACAAGTCAGTCTCTCAGAGCAGGGGCGCTAGGGCTATCGGTCCCTGGACCTCAGGAGCTGAGGGTCACCACACAGCAGACAGTGACGGCCACAATGGTTGCAGTGGCACTCGCCATGGACAATGGCCAGGGCCTCCGTGTATAGCAAGGAGACCAAGGAGCGGGGATCAGGGAGTGTCTCCTCCCCCAGCTGGCAGGCTAGAGTCCTGTTGACTCAGGCAGCAGGAACCAGGGAGAAGGAGACACAGAGAGGGAGACGCCCCACCCGCGGCAGGTCATTGGCTCCCAGGCTGGGATGGGAGCGGCTGGGCGGGGCCTCCCCAGCCTAGGGGGCAGAGGCCTTGGGAGCCACAGGGGACAAGAAGACATAGCCCACGGCAAACCACGAATGCAAATGCCATCAGTGAATGGTGAAATGCCACTCGGTGGAGTGAGGACGCAGCAAGGACAGAGGAAGAGCAAGCCTCATGTTGGGGCAGAGCGGCCAGGCATGGCGATGAGAATAATGAGCAGTCCGAGCTGGAGAGGCCCTGGCCGGCGGATGCGACGGACGCCCCAGCCCTGCGGTGTGATCAGCGTGCCGGCCACCCCAAGGGCACCGAGGGTGCAGCTGTGGTCACTGCTCGCAGTGGACCGGGGGACACCTCACACTGTAGCTGGGGACACGATGTCAGCAAAGCTGCCAGGAGCAGCCGTGGGGAAACTCCTCACTGTGGGTCCTGGATGCGGGGCGCGAGGCCCAGCTGAGAGGCTGAGCTGCTCCTGGGCTGCGGCGAGGCCAGGGCAGGTGGGGCAGTGAAGGGTGGACCATCCCGGGACTCGGGCTTCTGGGGCAGGGACTGAGGCCATGAAGAAGGAGCAGGGAAGGGTCAGGGCACTAGTCACAGGCCTTGGTCACCCCATGGCTGCTCTGAGGGCCAACCAGGAACCACACGCTGGCCGTGGGGAGAGCAGGATGGACAGAACGCTGTCCTCACGGGCCATGTCCCCTGGAGAGGCAGCAGATTAGCATCAGGAGCGGTGGGGTGGGGTGGGGGATCCATGCTGAGAAGGAAACTACAGAGAGCAGGAGCTGGGGTGTGCGCTGGGGCGGGGAAGGCCTCCAGGCAGTAGAATCTGCGCAGAGATCTTGGAAGCATGTGAGGGACAGACGCCACGGACGGAGGCGGAATAAGAGCTGTGAAATTATGGTAACGGAGAAAGCCAGGTGACAATTATAGACTTCATTCCCTTTTTACATCTATTCAAAAATACATTTTAGGGTCGGAAGTTTTGCCTAGTGGTAAAGTGCTCTGCTAACATGCACGAAGCCCTGGAACCCCATACACAGAAAAAGCCGGAAATGGTGCTGTGGCTCAAGTGGCGGAGCACTAGCCTTGAGCAAAATATGTCCAAGGATGGTACCTAGGCCCTGAGTTCAAGCTCCAGGACTGGCAAAAAAGAAAAGAAAAGAAAGAAAAATACATTTTCTTCCTTTTCTGGGGAGGAGGGCGTGGTACTGGGGCTTGAACTCGGTCTCCTGCTCCTTTGGCAGCCACTCTACCACTTGAGCACTTGTGTGTTTGGTGTTTTTCAGATTGGGTCTTGTACTCTTTTCTTGTGGCTAGCTTCAGATCCAGGTCTTCCTGGGACCCTTCTCATGCAGCTGCAATGATAAGCATCTACTAGCATGCCCCGATTACTGGCTGACAGGGTTTTCAGCCAGTACAGATGGCCACAAACCTGACGCCTCATGATCTGTCTCCTGGCAAAGATCGCAAGTGTACCCCACGTGAAAGTGAATTTTATTAGTAAAACATCACCAAAGTACGCCTCTCCAGGTGAGAGCCACACACTGGCTTCGCCCGCCGGATCTGTCCCCGCCAGTCCCGTGCCTCAGTTTCCTCCTCTGTAAGTACAGATGGTACCACCTGGTGGGGGTGATGTGGGAGGAGGGAGGTCATACCCTCCCAGCACCTTCCTGGCTTGCCGAGCCGTGGCACTCACGGGGGAGGGGCGCCCAAGTGTCTTCCAGGTCCACGTTGTGAAGCAGGACTACAAGTCTAAAGGAAGGAAACTCTGACAGCTGCCACACTAGGTGCCACACTTCAGGACGTACTACAGCACGCAAAGGACAACACTGCCCTTCCACTTTCCTGTGGCTTCTGGTGGCCGTCCTCATGGCGCAGCCCGGAGGGTACCAGGGTTGGGCAGCTCTCAAAGATGGAACCTGGCCTGCACACTCGGGCCCGGTTCCGTCCTCTGGAGATGGAGGGAGGAGGCTGAACAGAGCGGGTGTAACACCTCTGAACTAGGTGCTCACAAATGGTGAGCAGGTAACTTTGTGGTTGTCCTGCTGGTACCAGGACTTGAACTCGGCCCTCACTCACTCACCTTCCCAAGGCTGGACTCTACCACGCGAGCCTTACCTCTAGTCTGGCATCTTTCTGACCAATTGCCCTGGCCTGCCTTCAGATCACAACCGTCCAAGCTGCGCTGGCCTCAGGACTGTCACGATTCCTCACGTGAGCCCCGGCACCCTCAGATGCATTCTGGAAACGAAAACCATTCTCCCTTGTGGGGACCCGACACACAATAGGGGCTTGTCGCCTGTGGGAGTCCTTGCCAGCACCCCTGCCCTCAGAACAGAGGCGAGGAGAGAAGGATGGGCGCAGAGCGGTGCCCGGCGGCCCTGCATCCGAATCCTCGTGCCAGGGCAGCTGCGGCACAGCGCTCGCCCCACGGGTGGAGATCAAAAGATTTGCTGGAGTGGATATAAATAGCCCAAAGCGCTCAGCTCCTGAGCCGCGGGGCAGAGGGAGGGGGGACCCCAGCAAGGCAGCCAGAAACACTGTCCTGGAAGCTCAGCTGCAGACCCAGCGAGCCCCGCCGGCCCTGCCACCGTGCCGGCCACCGCAGGCCCAAGCACGGGGACTGTCACATTTCCTCTCCTGAAACTCAACCTGGTTTTCTCATCTGCACAGCAGCAGCACCCTGCCCAGAGAAGGCTCGGGGTTCCTGCTGCCGTGCCTGTGCCCACACACGAGGAGGGAGGGCAGGCAGCCAGGGCCCGGGCCTGGCCTGTCTCTCACCTCCCAGCCAGGGCTCAGGGGGGTCTCAAAACTCAACCTGCACAAGATCACCTCCAAAACCATCATCTTCAAAAGTGGTGGCACGGCCTGCCCTCCCGCCCACCCTGCTCGGGGACTGGCAGGGCCTCTCCTACCCTGGAGAAGGCGGAAGCAGAGGAGCTGGGGAGGGCTTGTTAGGTGAATGGAGACAGGAGTGCTTAATGAGGAGTTCAGCTCAGGAGAGGGAGGAGAGGGGGGAGGGGGAGGGGCGGAGGAGAGGAGCAGGGGGGAGGGGAGGGAGAGGAGGGAGCTCCTCACCGCTGCCTCTCTAGATTCTCTGGGCCTCCTGCCCGTCCCTCTGCCTCCCGCTCTGTCTCTTTCTATCCCTTTTCTTTCTCCCTGCCTCTCTTGCCCTGACTCACAATGTCTATTTCTCCATCTGTCTCTATTACCGTCTGTCTCTCTGCCTCCCTCTGTTAGTCTGTCAGTCTGTCTGTCTTGGCGACACTGTAGAGGCTAAGGCCAAGGGGTTGTAGGCGGCTGCCCGAACGCCTTTGCTCTCAGAATTATCCCTCCTTGGCTTCAGCCCCTCTGGGAAGGCCAGGCTGCTGTCAGCCACGTCCCCTACCTGACCTGCCGCCCCTGGGCCCGTCCCCGAGGCCTTGCAGCCTCTACACCGTGGGGGGGGGTACTTCACAAGACTCCATCTGCACGAAGGACAGACCCTCTGCCTGGGACCTCACTGGGTGTGAGACCCCAGGGGGACCCCGCTGCTCTCATCCCTTCAGAGACTTAGACACACGTGGCTCTGTTCAGGGATCTACACAGTCCAGGTGTGCAGAGCCGAGCACCCGGATAACCAGGTACTCAGGCTCATTCACGCATGTTTCCTTCTGAATTCCTTATCCTCACAAGCCAAAATGGCTGCTGACGTCCTAGCCATCACACCCTCATTCCAGACAACAAAATGCCAGAGAGAAAAGCTGAAAACACTTTTTAAGGGCACTTCCTAGAAGTTGTATGCCATACTTTTGCTTCTTAGTAACCACAACAGAGCCATAACTACCTAGAAAGCTGGAATATGATCTTTATTTCCACTGTGCTGTGTCCATTCCTACCAAAGAAAAGAGGGAGGCCGACTCCAGGAGGCAGATACCTGGTTGGGCTCACACTCCATTCCGCTGAGCCTAAGCATTAGGTTCTGGACCCTGGGCGCTATGCTCACCACAGCCACCAAGAAGCGCAGCAGAGGGAGCTCCTTCTTGGGGACCCTGGGACTAGGAGGACAGGCACAGGAGCAAGGAGGCCCACAGCCACTGCCCGCGGACACGGAGCCCCACCCCGCCCCAGCATGGCTGGTGGGGACCCCGCCGAGCCAGGGGGCCAGGAGACCACGCAGCCGGCATGGCACAGCAGCCCCAGTTCCCGTGTGGGAGAGGAGGCGGCGGACGGCAATCCAGGGGAGCGAAGGAGACCCAGTGGGGAGGAGAACCGTGAACGTGGGTGGACGCTGTCCCTTCTGATGACCAATGCCAAACCCTCCAAGAGGGCACAGGGAGTGCCCGCATGCCCAGATCCCGTCACTGGGCGCTGCTCTCCGGGGGCCCCTCTGCCTCCCAGCTGGGGTGCTGTCCCACCAAACCCTTCCCTCAGAGCCGGCGGGGCTAGGCGGGCCCACACATCTCAAGAGAGGGTGCCTGGGGAGCAGACCACCCCGGCAGCCCCCAGCGGACAGACAGGACAGGCCCTGAGCGGCACGGAGAGTGCGGGCTTCCCGGTGCCGACCTCGCAGACAAGCGCACTTGAGCCTGCAGCCCCTCGGTGGGTCACGGCCCCTTCAGGCCCTGCCACTGGAGACAAAGGGCTGAAACAGACCAGGCACAGAGACCAGAGGCAGGGAGCGAGCAGGCCCTCCCCAGCCCTCGGGTCTCCAGCCGGCTGGTGAGCGGGTTTGGGAACAGACACCACCGGCCCGGCACTGTGCCCTAAGTCACCGCAACTCAATGTGACCAGCCACTAAGGCCCCGCACCATGCACCCCCACATCCTCCCAGTCCCCTCCCTCACTCCCCCACATCCCTCCCCCATCTCCCCCCAGCCCGTCCCCTCCTCATATCCCCTCTCCCCACATCCTCCCGCCACATCCCGCCCTACTACCTTCAGACCTGTCCTCCGCCTCTCCTGCCCTACAGCTTCGGGTCTGCAGGGGACAAGACAGGCTGGTGGAGCCTTGCATGCGGGTGCACATCCAGCGGCCAGCCCCCTGAAGGCCACACAGACAGAAAGCCACCCCCGCTCAGCCCTGCACAGCCACAGCGGGGGCCGGGGAGCTCAGCCAGGTGCAGGACAGCCCAGACACCGAGCCTGGATGGGGCTGCACACGCCACACCCACACCAGCCCTAGGCAAGAGCCGTGCGCTTTGGGCCTCCTTTTCGTCATCTGGAAAGGCGGGGTACACTAGTGCAAAGGGACTGGCCAGCACAAGGGGTGCTCAGGTGCACACTGCCACCCACCCCCTGGGAAAAGAGCTGAGGACGGGCGGGCCCGCCCCCTGCTGGGGTGGCCAGGGCCAGGGTAAGTGCTATACCACTGAGCCACCCTCTAACCCTGCACCTGCGTGGACGGGCGTGGACGTGCGCGTGCATGCGTGAATGTGTGAATTCAGGGCCTCCCACTCTCACTGGGCTTGCTTGCTCATGGCTGGCACTCTGCCACTTAGGCCAGGCCTCCAGTGTGGTATTTTGCTGGCTAAGTAAAGATGGAGTCTCGAAAACTTTTCCGCCTCGCCCGGCTCTGAGCCGCCATGCTCCAGATCTCACCCTGTCAGTAGCGGGGCACGAATCCCAACGCTTGGCTTAATCCTAGACTTCCTTTCAGAAGAACATTTATCGATGTTCTGTATAACAGCTGGAACTGGGGATTGAACTCAGGGCCTGGTCGTACTCGTGAGACAAGCACTCTACCACTTGAAAGTTAGACCTAGCCAATCCTAGACTTCCTGATGAGGCCCCCGTACCAGAACCACGTCTCCGCACACAGTCCTATGATCAAGAAACATGAACCAATCTGGGCATCAAAGAGCCCAGCAGAAGGAAGCTGGACAGCAGCGCTGGGAAACGGAACAGGGGTCCCCACCACCTTTCCATCCTGTCCTCAGAGCTGTCCGGGGCCGGGGTGTGCACGTGCCACTCTGGAGACCCTCGCTCACCACGTGAAGTCACAGTTTCAGAAACATGTCGTCCCAGAATGGGGAGACAAAGACACCTGGGAAACCATGGTGAGGCCAGGCTACAAGAACATACGAGATCTGAAAGGAGAAGACCACTGCGATGGATCTAAACCGGGAGAGGATCTGAGCTGGAAGCCAGGGCTTCGGGGGCTCCAGAGGCAGGAAGAGAGGTGTGGGAGGGGTTCCTGGCAGAGGGAGAGGCGCAGGGCATGGAAGGCGCCCCTTCTGGGGACAGTGACATAGCCATGGCACACTGACCAGCAGGCAGTGTGCCAGGCCAGCCCCATGAAGGCAGATGCCGCCACTCCAGCTGGCTTAGCCCTCCCTCCTCTTGCCACCTACATGCCTGAGACCAGGTGACATGCTGGGAGCACAGGAGCAAAAGTGGAGAAGACCAGAGCCGAGGGTCCACCCTCAGAGAAGACCAGAGCCAGGGTCTACCCTCAGAAGACCAGAGCCCAGGGTCCACCCTCAGAAGACCAGAGCCCAGGATCCACCCTCAGAAGACCAGAGCCCAGGGTCCACCCTCAGAAGACCAAAGCCCAGGGTCCACCCTCAGAAGACCAGAGCCCAGGGTCCACCCTCAGAGAAGACCAGAGCCCAGGGTCCACCCTCAGAGAAGACCAGAGCCCAGGGTCCACCCTCAGAAGACCAGAGCCCAGGATCCACCCTCAGAGAAGACCAGAGCCCAGTGTCCACCCTCAGAGAAGACCAGAGCCCAGTGTCCACCCTCAGAGAAGACCAGAGCCCAGTGTCCACCCTCAGAAGACCAGAGCCCAGGGTCCACCCTCAGAGAAGACCAGAGCCCAGTGTCCACCCTCAGAAGACCAGAGCCAGGATCCACCCTGAGAAGACCAGAGCCCAGTGTCCACCCTCAGAAGACCAGAGCCCAGGGTCCACCCTCAGAAGACCAGAGCCCAGGGTCCAACCTCAGAGAAGACCAGAGCCCAGGGTCCACCCTCAGAAGACCAGAGCCAGGATCCACCCTCAGAAGACCAGAGCCCAGTGTCCACCCTCAGAGAACACCAGAGCCCAGGGTCCACCCTCAGAAGACCAGAGCCCAGTGTCCACCCTCAGAGAAGACCAGAGCCCAGTGTCCACCCTCACAGAAGACCAGAGCCCAGTGTCCACCCTCAGAAGACCAGAGCCCAGTGTCCACCCTCAGAAGACCAGAGCCCAGGATCCACCCTCAGAGAAGACCAGAGCCCAGTGTCCACCCTCAGAGAAGACCAGAGCCCAGGGTCCACCCTCAGAGAAGACCAGAGCCCAGGGTCCACCCTCAGAGAAGACCAGAGACCAGGGTCCACCCTCAGAGAAGACCAGAGCCCAGTGTCCACCCTCAGAAGACCAGAGCCCAGGGTCCACCCTCAGAGAAGACCAGAGCCCAGTGTCCACCCTCAGAAGACCAGAGCCCAGGGTCCACCCTCAGAAGACCAGAGCCCAGTGTCCACCCTCAGAGAAGACCAGAGCCCAGGGTCCACCCTCAGAGAAGACCAGAGCCCAGGGTCCACCCTCAGAGAAGACCAGAGCCAGGATCCACCCTCAGAAGACCAGAGCCCAGTGTCCACCCTCAGAAGACCAGAGCCCAGGGTCCACCCTCAGAGAAGACCAGAGCCCAGTGTCCACCCTCAGAGAAGACCAGAGCCCAGGATCCACCCTCAGAAGACCAGAGCCCAGGATCCACCCTCAGAAGACCAGAGCCCAGGGTCCACCCTCAGAGAAGACCAGAGTCCAGGATCCACCCTCAGAAGACCAGAGCCCAGTGTCCACCCTCAGAGAAGACCAGAGCCCAGGATCCACCCTCAGAGAAGACCAGAGCCCAGGATCCACCCTCAGAGAAGACCAGAGCCCAGTGTCCACCCTCAGAGAAGACCAGAGCCCAGGATCCACCCTCAGAGAAGACCAGAGCCCAGTGTCCACCCTCAGAGAAGACCAGAGCCCAGGATCCACCCTCAGAAGACCAGAGCACAGGATCCACCCTCAGATGACCAGAGCCCAGTGTCCACCCTCAGAAGACCAGAGCCCAGTGTCCACCCTCAGAAGACCAGAGCCCAGGGTCCACCCTCAGAAGACCAGAGCCCAGGGTCCACCCTCAGAGAAGACCAGAGCCAGGATCCACCCTCAGAAGACCAGAGCCCAGGGTCCACCCTCAGAGAAGACCAGAGCCCAGTGTCCACCCTCAGAAGACCAGAGCCCAGGGTCCACCCTCAGAGAAGACCAGAGCCAGGATCCACCCTCAGAAGACCAGAGCCCAGGGTCCACCCTCAGAGAAGACCAGAGCCCAGTGTCCACCCTCAGAAGACCAGAGCCCAGTGTCCACCCTCAGAGAAGACCAGAGCCCAGGGTCCACCCTCAGAAGACCAGAGCCCGGGGTCCACCCTCAGAAGACCAGAGCCCAGTGTCCACCCTCAGACAAGACCAGAGCCCAGTGTCCACCCTCAGAGAAGACCAGAGCCCAGGGTCCACCCTCAGAAGACCAGAGCCCAGGGTCCACCCTCAGAAGACCAGAGCCCAGTGTCCACCCTCAGAGAAGACCAGAGCCCAGTGTCCACCCTCAGAAGACCAGAGCCCAGGGTCCACCCTCAGAGAAGACCAGAGCCCAGGGTCCACCCTCAGAGAAGACCAGAGTCCAGGATCCACCCTCAGAAGACCAGAGCCCAGTGTCCACCCTCAGAAGACCAGAGCCCAGTGTCCACCCTCAGAAGACCAGAGCCCAGGGTCCACCCTCAGAAGACCAGAGCCCAGTGTCCACCCTCAGAGAAGACCAGAGCCCAGGATCCACCCTCAGAAGACCAGAGCCCAGTGTCCACCCTCAGAAGACCAGAGCCCAGGGTCCACCCTCAGAAGACCAGAGGCCAGGATCCACCCTCAGAAGACCAGAGCCCAGTGTCCACCCTCAGAGAAGACCAGAGCCCAGGGTCCACCCTCAGAAGACCAGAGCCCAGGGTCCACCCTCAGAAGACCAGAGCCCAGGGTCCACCCTCAGAGAAGACCAGAGCCCAGGGTCCACCCTCAGAGAAGACCAGAGCCCAGGGTCCACCCTCAGAGAAGACCAGAGCCCAGGGTCCACCCTCATTATAACACAGGGTGGGGGGGCTCACACACCGGAGCCAACACTGGAGTCTTTTTCCCATAAAGCCACCAGTGCCCCCAGAGGGGCCCCTGCCAGTGACGTCATCTAACCCTAATTACTCCCCAAACGCCCCACCTCCAACACTACTGACACACTTGCTGGGGGACTCAGTTTCCTGGACAATGTTTTACCTAAGCTGAAAGCACGGGAGCAGCCAAGAGTCAGGAAATGCCGGGGAAGGGGACACCACCTGCTGCTCACCCCCACATGGGGGCCTGGACTCAGAGTCCCCCACCCCTGCCTGAGGTCCCCCAGCAGCCCAGCAGGGGTGATGCTGTGGGGATGTGCTCAGCCCGGGGAGAGAGGGGAGGAGGAAGCAGGACTCTCGGCCACGGCCAAGATTTCCCCAGGCTTCTTTCTCCTCCTGGGATGTTTTGGCTGCTTTGCCATATGGCAGGAGTTAAAAATACAGCTAGGAACGAGGGAGCCCTGGAGGAGAAGGGCGAGCATTCCTGGGCCCCAGAGCCCACCCAGGACACAGGTGGGTCCTGTGCCTGCCCCGTGGGTGCCAGCCCTTCCGGCCACCACCACC
Organism: Megascapheus bottae; assembly: GCF_031878675.1. Taxonomy (NCBI): domain Eukaryota; kingdom Metazoa; phylum Chordata; class Mammalia; order Rodentia; family Geomyidae; genus Megascapheus; species Megascapheus bottae. Next base: position 8,388,129 of record NC_143541.1, on the reverse strand, counting down.
ACCACCGAGAGTGGCTGGAGCTCAGAGGAGGTAGGGCCCAAGGGGGTCTCTGGGTCGCATCCTTGATGGGGGCTGGAGTGTCTTAAGACTTTTCCCTGGGGCCCGGCCCGAGCTTCTGTCCTCCCTGTGGCTTCCTGAAGATGGGAGTGCAGGTGTGTGCCACCACATCCAGGTACTGGGTGGCCAGGCTGGCCTCAAACCATGACCCTCCCCGTCTCGGCTTCCCAAAGAGCTGAGGCTAAAGGCTTGAGCACACCCCGCAGACCCCACACCCGCAGGCCCCACACCCCGCAGACCCCACACCCGCAGGCCCCACACCCCGCAGACCCCACACCCCGCAGGGTCTCTCCCCCTCTTTCTGTTACCCAGGTGTCATGCCACGGGCAGCTCCCTCAGCACAGGCCCAGGAGCAGCAGGGCCACGCAATGATGGACTGAAACCTCAGAAAGATCACGAGCCACACACACACACACACACACACACACACACACACACACGCCCCTCTTCTCTTGACCATGATATTTTGGGTCTCTTACCGCAGTGAATGAAAGCTGACCAACCCACCAGCCCTGCACAGACAGGGCCCCAGACAGGGAAGGGCCGGGCTGCCTTCCGCACACGACACCCGGGCTGCCGGCCACCGTGGAGCCCACCACCAAACACCCCCCAGGAAGGGGCAAGAGCGAGGAGAGAGAGCGCGCGGGAGCAAACGGCAAACTTTCGCCCTTCCTGGGGACGGATTCCCCACCCCTGGCCTGGCCTCATCTGCTGCTGGTTGGGGCAAGCTACAGGAGCCTCTGCTTCCCTCCGGACTTCCAGGAGCCCCATTCAGAGCCCCCTGGACTACCAGGAAGAAGGAAGCTCAGCTCCCCTCAGCGCTGAGCGCAGAGGCAGCGTGGTGAGGCTCAGCCTTCCAGACACCTCTGGAATCAGTGCCAGCTGCCAGTGATGGCCGCCTGAACCCTCCAGACCAGACCAGCCACGCCCTGGCGTAACTGGAACCTGCTCACCTGGAGATGTAAGAAATGGGTTCTGTGCGAGGGAGAGGCACTGCTATGCATCAGACTCAGGGCCTCCCTACCGCAGGGCAGGCTCTCTATCACGTGGGCCACATCTCCAGCCCATTTTTGCGCGGGTTATTGTCAGGGCAAAGTCTTACTTAATGTCCAGGCTGGCCTGGCTTTGATCTTCCTTCTTGTGCTGCCCTCTGCCACTAAGGGTGGGAGGGGCCAGCACTGTGCCCACCGCTGTGCTTCCCTTGAAGCAGTGACAGACACCCCCCCACCCCCTGCCATTGCTGAGACGGGGTCCCTCTAACCAGGACCCCCCCAGACAGCCAAGACTACGTGCTCGAGGCACCACAGACTTAAATGGTGACTGTTAAGACAAAATCCTTTCTACACCACAACAAATAAAGCATCTAGAAAGGGTAGATGAAAGACCGACCGACCCCTTGTATCGTTCATTGGGTACACATAAGTGGAAGCAGGCCTCTAATAATTAACCACAGAGACAGTTCCCTCTCCTAACCCCGGGGAGCTCTGGGCTTAGCACCTTGGTCATGGGACTGGCAGCTCCCCCGCCCCTGGGCCTACATCCTCTGTCCATTCCTGACCTTTCCTCATCTACTGAGCTAAGACTATGTAGGGTGTTCTGTCTCTAAAGTTTTATTAAGCTCTAAAAAGTCACATACGAACAACAATAAACAAGGGAATTAAAGTATTGCATCAGAGAACATTTAACCTACAGGAAAAAAAAAAGTAGTAGAAGAAGAGCAAAAAAAAAAATGCCATACATGGAGAAAACAGCAAAATGATATCTGTACATTCCACCTCATTAATAGTGACATTAAGTGCAAGTACACAAACCACTCCAATCAAAAAGCAAAGAGACTGACAAAATAGACTTAAAAAAAAACATTACCCAGTTACATGACGCCTATAAGAGAATCATTTTAGATTCAAAGACTCAAATCGGGTGAAAATGAAAGGATGAAAAAAGATACGCCAGGCAACTAGTAACCAAAAGAGAGTTAATTATACTAATATCAGAGATGTAGAAGAAAAATATGGATGCTGTGAACAAAGAAGTTTCGTACTACCTTTATAGTAAATTTTATATTAGAAGAAAGCATTATAAACATAGGCACCAAGTAATAGAATCCCAAAACACATCAAGCAAACTCCGATGGAAATAAACAATTCAAGGTAATAGCTGGGAGCATCCATATCTCATGTTAAATAAAGTGCAGAACTAGGCAGAAACTCAACAAGAAAATAGAAGACAAAAACGCTAATACCAACTAAACCAACTTAAAAGGCACACCTAGACCTCGTTGCCCGCAGCAGAACATATCTGTTTCTCCAGCGCGCACAGAACATTCCCCAGGATAGACCGTTAGACCGTAGCGCTGAAAGCACATGAAGTATGTTGTCTAAACACAATGGGGAGAGACTAAAAGATCCCCTTACAACTGTCTGGATGCCAGCTCTGGTGTCTGTCGTGCTGTGCCTGGCTGATTCTTGCTCAAGCCAGAAGCCTCCTTCCCTGTGCCTCCGTTTGCCTGGCTGATACATAACGGTGGTAGTAAGGGTGCAAGGGTGCCGTCACCGGGCCCCCACCACTTGTTATTGCTTACTGTCGGGTGGCAGTCGTGGCTACCTGCTTTCCTGATCAGGAGGAGATCTGTATTTACACAGTAGCTTACAACACAAAAATGCCTCCGCTCCGATTATCTGACTTGGTCCTCACGCCAATAAATGAGGGAATGGGGGTGCCAGAGGGACCTGAGACCCCAGCCCAGCCTCCCAGCACCGAGCTTGTGAGCCAGCCCCTGGGCAGTGCCCAAGTCACCCTAGACATACTGCCAAAGGAGGAGGAGATTTTCACCTCAAGCTGAAGCTGCCTGCAAGGAGAGCCTCAGAAAGATGAGAAAATGTGTGCACGTGGAGGGCTGTGAGTGCGGGAGGGGAGACGTCCCTTCACTGAAGAAGACGGCTGCAAACAGAGGGTTAAAGGGATGGAGTTGACGCCTTTTACACGGGGTGGGATTCAAAATCAGCTGGGCTATAGATACACGAAAAGCTTAGAGAAACAGATGACATAACAGACACATGCCCAAACCAAACTGATTCTAACCTCCGTGACTCTTCTTCAACATCAAACTTCTAGTAAGAAGGAGGAAAGACTCAAGTTATGTGTTAACACGCATTAAGGACTTACTGAGAACCTCATCGAAGAGATAAGGAAACGGAGGCCCAGAGAGGCTGACCGAGGGCCAGGAGACACTCAGCTGGTGTCCGTGGAGGGATACAGCAAGATTCTGCCAGCAGCCTGGCCTTCCTTCTGGAGCTGCTCCCCGACAGTGGCAAGTAAACATGAGGCCAGTACACCCCCCTCCACTGTGCCAGCAGCCACTACAGGTGGCATAGACCCGCCTAGCCGCCTCCTGTCTGGAGCCTCTGCCTCTGGCCTAAGCTGATCTCTTCCTTCCTCTTCTCAGGGAAGGCAACCGACCAGGCGCTGTCACCTGGGTCCTATGGAAGGTAAGTGTCCGGGACTGGCCTGTGCCCGTTCAGCTTCTCCTAGCCCACCTTCTCCCACTCACAGACATGTCACCCCTGAACACCACCTGTGCACACACGTGCTGCATGTGCTGTCCCACCAGCCGAGCCCCTCTTCCTCCCTCATTCCTACAGCCCCGGTGCAAATGGCATCTCCTCTAAGAAGCCTGTGAGAATGCCCATACACTCATCCACTCCCTGCCCAAAAGCCTCACATGGCAAGCCAAGCCCTCTGCCGTGGTCCTGGACACGTGTGACCCCACTCGCCTATGCCCATGCCACGGCAGAGGTGGCGCTGCCCCAAGCAAGGGCAAGCATCGTGCCCGCCCATGGCCCAGGAATGGAGGACAGAGAGGAACAGGGGACAGAGGCAGTGGTGGCAGTCACATGTCTGCTTCCTGGTCCCTGGGACACAGCAGGTGCTCCACAAATGCTCACTCCCCATCCACGTGGCTCTGAAACACTCTCGAGGGTGCAGAGGCCAACAATACAGCGAGTAGGACAAAACCTAATTGCAGGACCTGGCGGGAGGGAAGGGGAGGCAGTGCACTGCCAGGCACGGGGCTTTTCACTTCTCTCTATGTTTGAAAATGTCGGGGATAAAACAATGCTCAGAGTATTGTCAATGCCCGACCGCTCCCTCCCAGGGCTTCCACTCACTGACTGGTTCCCACAGTGCCAGGCACCGCAAGCCATTCCTACATCCCATCTCCCTGCTCCTGGAGCTGCCCTCACTTGCCCTGGAGTAAGTGACTTGGAGAGGCTGAGGCTGGGCCAGTCACCAGGGGGCCTGAAAGTCCCCAGAGCTAGCCCAAGGCTTGTGGGTGGAGACGTTGGACAGAAGTCAAACCCAAGGTTTCACCGGTGTCCAGGGAGTGCTATTGGTGGCATCTGTGCTCCCTGCCAGGCACCGGGGAAGGGAAGGGTCCCAAGCCCAACGTCCCCAGCGATCCACATACCCAGATCCCTTGGTTCAGCCTGGGCCACAGCTGGACTAATTCTGGCGACAGCCAGTGGGGCCTGGGTTTGAGCCCAGTGGGGGCCAGAACAAGCTGAAAGCCCACTGGACTCCGATGGCCATGCAGCCCCATCGGTAGCTTTGGTGCCATTGCAGTTGGGTCAGTTTTCTTCCTCCAGTTCCAGTGCTTGCTGAACACCAGGCTGGTCTGTGTTTGTTCCTTTGGTAGCTCCGGGGCCATTGCTCAGATACCCGACAGGCACAAAACGGTGTACAGCCCCAGTGAGGCCAGGTGTTGTTCTTTCATAAAAGTAAATACAGTACCAAAGGAAAGCAACACGTATGACCTGATCAGCTGGAAAAACAATACATACACAAAAGAGCTGACAAAGAGCCATCCTGGTGCCCAAAGCTGCTGATGTCCCCAGAGGCTTCTTCAACGTGACCCACTGTCACACGCCCCTGCCCTGAAGTCTCTGCAGAGCACAGCAGGCCTGAATCCAGGGCGAACATTCACATGGGAAACAGACAGCTCTGTCCACTGCACTTCACACGCTATGCCGCCCTGACTTCACAGCCCCAGCAGATAAAGAAGCGATCCTGATTTATTTTCCAGGTTGTAAAATAATAATTTGCTTAGCTTGGCGGCCAGCTGGGAGAGTGTCAGAGAAACGCTCGGACTCTCCATCTGCTGGGAAAATAAGAACGGCCTACCCGCTCCCGTACAATTTAATACATTTTGTCCAACCAGGACGAGTATCCCAAGCAGAGTGCAGCTTGTTCCCGATGAAGGGACAGCTCCCGGCACTAGGGGCTGGCTTTATCTCGGCTGGGAACAACAATACTGGTAGTTCATGGAAGCATCACTGTCTCCTACTACCAGTTTCTCAGCCACACTCACAGATCAGAAAAAAAACAAGGCCCTCACAGCCTCTCCCCAACCATCCAGCCCGATCCCAGCTTTGGTACTTGCCAGCCACCCCGGGGGAATAAGGCACAGAACAGTCCTAAGCAGGTCTTTCTGCATCACTGCCCATTGCCAATCAGGACCTCGTTTCCTCTGGCCACCCCCTCTCATGGCTCTCCTTGCGCATGTCCCCAAAGTGACAAGCCAACATCATGGTGAAGTCACCACACACCCAGGGAAGAGCACTTGTTTGCTAAGTCAACAGAAACTGAATGGCTCTGGACACCTCAGAGCCACCGGAGATGTGTGATGTGACAGGGCCTGGGGCCGGAAGTGGGGGGGGAGGAGGCCACTCCACTGGGCCACTTGAAGCTGGTATCTACTTCAGCCTAGAAACTTCAGAGGATCAAAGTCTGGAAGGAATAATCCCCTCCTTTGCCCCCCCCCCACACAGCCACCTCACGTGACAACACCGCTCAGCAGGAGGGAAAGTGGGCCTGCAGAGCTCTCCCTGCAGGAGCCAAAGCACACAGCCGAAACAAGGCACACCCTCCATGCACACCTGCCTGGCAGGAGCCTTGAGAGTGAGGTGAGTAGAAGGCAACGAGAACACGGGTGCAGTCTGGAGACACACATGCTTGCTCTCTAGGATTCAGTTCCAGACACTCGCACAGCAGGACAAGCTGGCTTCCCAGAGTCAACCAACCCGGCCCCTTCCAGGCGTCACCCTCTCAACAAACAGCCACTGAGCTCCTACAGGTTCCAGTCCGGAGCGGGAGGAGGGCAGTCAGTAGACCAGAACAGACGACCACACACTGATGCAACCACGGATGCCAGGGGAAAACCAACAGCTGTCACCAAAGACGCTGAGAATCCCGCAGTGCTTTCCTGCCTTCGTTCTTTCCCCTCCGCAGCTGAGGAACTGATGGGGACATGTCAGCGGGTTCTCTGAGAAGGAGTTTAAGGCTTCTGGGTGGGGGGCTCCTGCTGGAGTGGCTGGAGGGGCTTGGCCAGAGCTTATGTTTTCAAGGCCTCCAGCAGCACCTGGGTCTCCATCCACAGGCAGGGAAGTCTAGGAGTTGGTACCAACGGTGATTAAGGATGGGGTGAGGCACAGACCCAGTCCCCAGCAGGAAGGAAATCTACATGCCATGCTAAAGACTCACCTTCCTGACACCTCCCGGAAGTGGAGTTCAGTCACAGCAACCAACACCAACCTGCCTGTCACCATCCTGCCTGGCTGCCCTGGTACATGGAAATGAGAAACTGACTGACACAAGAACCCTGACTGCACAGAGCATCTACCAAGCCCCCTTTCCTGTCTGCCTGTGATCGTCAGAAAAAGCACTGAAGACAGCTAAGGTGATTGCAGCTCTGTGTGCTCAGGAAAAGCTGGTGATGAGGTGTGTCCCAGGACAACCGGCTGGGATGTGTGAACAAGGCCTGGGCCAGGCTCCGTCTGCAGGGTTGCTTTCTTTGTGCAAGTCTGTGTCCTCTTCCTCTCTCCTCTCCCCTCTCATGTCTTGGCAGCCTGCATACAGATAGTGTTCAACAAACACTTTCAAAGAGGCTGCTCTTCCTATGATCCATCACTGCTCCACAGGGGAGAAGGGGACATGTCTAGTGCACATTCTAAAAAAGCACTCGCGGGTGCCAAGAACATGAGGGCCAACAGGACGCCAAGGGCCTGGTACCGGGACTCTCCTGCTGGAAGAGCAGCCTGCCTTCCTCTTCCCAAAGGCTGGGACCGGGATTGGGTGTAGATGACGGGGCCCGGGCACACTGGCACGATGTCTCAACAGTAATCCCCATTCCTGCTCCTCCTCTGCTGGCTCCTGACAGGCCAGCAGCTCCCATTCCCACAGCTGGACGGCGAGGCCCTCTCAGCCCAGGTCTGCGCGGCCAGGTACAGCGCCTGTCACTCCGGCTGTGTGTGCCCTGGGGCAGAGCTGTCACCCTGCTTCCCTCAAAGGTGGCGCTATGCTCATTTTTAAAGGTGACACAGGCTTCGGCAGGGTCTCCCTGGGGGAGGAGGGGAACGGGTGAGATGGACGGATGGACGCAGAGCTGGGGCTTCTAAACTAACCAGCGTGGCCATGCCCTGGCCTCTCCCCCAGGGCTCCGGCGGCGGTGTGGCTGGAGTGGGGCCATCCGCCGCCTCTCAGAGCCCAGTCCCCGCACCTACTTGATCCCCCACGGCGGACGAGGACCGAGGCACCGGGGCTCCGTCCCCTGGGGGCGCCCGGGCGCTGGTGGCTCTCGCCGGGGCGGGCAGGCTTGTCTGGCTGCGTGGGGAAAGGGTGACGCGGACCCGGGCGAGGACTGAGCCAGGTGCCCGGGGCTGACAGGGCGGAAAGCGCCAGGCGGGAGCCAGGGGACCCCAGCCCGGCCAGTGACAGGGGTGACACGGGTGACGAGGGGCGGACGGGGGTCCCCGGAGCGGCAGAGCCACCCCCCCCCCACTGCTCCCGCGGGCGGGCGCGGGTCCCAGTCCCGCCCCGGCCCCGGCGGGCGCACGCGGGCTGCGGGAAGGGAGGACGGAAGGCGGCCGCCACGGCCCGGTCCGCGCCCTGGACGGGACCTCGCGTGCCTCCGGGCGGGGGCAGCTCCCGCCGGCGCCCCCAGGACGCGGGGTCCCGGAGAGCGGGGCCGGCGAGGGCTCCCCGCCCGCCCGCCGCGCCCCTAATCCCGGTCCGAAATAGCCGCTAATCCCCTGCCGGCGACCCGGGGCTCCCGGCGCCCGCGCGGGGTGGAGGGGTCCGAGGCGCGGCTCCCGCGAGAGGGGCGCGCGTGCCACGCCGGCCCGGCCCGGCCCGGACGCCGGCCGGACCCCGACCCCACTGGACCCCGACCGGACCCCGACCCCACCGGACCCCGATCCCGACCCCACTGGACCCCGACCCCGGCCGGACCCCGACCGGACCCCGACCCCGGCCGGACCCCGACCCCGGCCGGACCCCGATCCCGACCCCAACCCCACCGGACCCCGACCCCGGCCGGACCCCGATCCCGACCCCAACCCCACTGGACCCCGACCCCGTCCGCCGGGCCCCGCCCCGCCCCGCCCCGCGGCGCCCGCCCGCCCGCCCCGAAGTTGGCCGGCCGGCTCACCTGTCCCGCCGGGCGGCCAGCGGGGGCCCGGGGCCGGCGCCCGGGGCGGGGCGGCGCGCGCAGGCGGCCAGGTGGCGGCGGTGGCGCTCCAGCAGGCCGGCGTTCTCCCGGCCCAGCCGCGCCACTTGGCGCTCCAGCTCGTCGATGCGCCGCCGCCGGCGCGCCAGCAGCTCCTGCTGCGCCGCCACGATGCGGGTCAGCTCGCGCAGGTAGCCGGCCGCGGGGCCCGCGCCGGGGGGCTCGGCGCCGCTGGCCATGGCGCCTCAGGCGAGCGCGCGGCGGGGCGGCGGCGGCGCGGCCATGGCCGCCGCGGCGGGCGGCGGGGCTCGGGCGCGGGGGGCTCGGCCGGGAGGGCGCGGCGGCGCGGGGCGGGCGCGGCCCCGCCTCGGCTCCCGCCCCGCCGGGGCCTCGGCGCCGCCCGCTCCCCGCGCCGCCGCCGCCGCCGCCCGCGGTCCGCGGTCCGCCGCCCGCTCGCCGCCCGCCGCGCGCGGGGCCGGCAGGGCGCGGAGCTGCGCCCGCCGCCGCCAGGCAGGCGAGGAGTTTGCAAAGTGCCGGCCGCGAGCGAGCGAGCGAGCGCTGAGGGGGCGGGGCGAGGGGCGGGGCGACGGGGCGGAGCCGACCGGGAGGGGCGGGGCGAGGGCGGGGCGAAGGCGGGAGGGCGGGGCGAGGGGAGGGGCTAGGACGAGCAAGGGGGCGTGGCGAGGGCGGGCGGAGCAGGCGAGGGGGCGGGGCGAGGGCGGGAGGGCGGGGCGAGTGCGGGCGGAGACGGCCGGAAGGGCGGGGCGAGGGCTGGCGGAGCTGGCGGGGAGGGGCGGCGGGGGGGGAGGGGGGAGAGAGGGAGGGCGGGCGCCCCCTGCTGGAGGAGCTGCTGCGTTGAGCCCCTGGGCTGCGCCGCCCCGCCCTCCTCTCCTCATCTCCTCATCTCCTCCTCCTCTCCTCATCTCCTCCTCCTCTCCTCCTCATCTCCTCCTCCTCTCCTCCTCATCTCCTCCTCCTCTCCTCATCTCCTCCTCCTCTCCTCCTCATCTCCTCCTCCTCTCCTCCTCATCTCCTCCTCCTCTCCTCCTCATCTCCTCCTCCTCTCCTCATCTCCTCCTCCTCTCCTCCTCATCTCCTCCTCCTCTCCTCCTCATCTCCTCCTCATCTCCTCCTCATCTCCTCCTCCTCTCCTCATCTCCTCCTCCTCTCCTCCTCATCTCCTCCTCCTCTCCTCCTCATCTCCTCCTCCTCTCCTCCTCATCTCCTCCTCATCTCCTCCTCTCCTCATCTCCTCCTCTCCTCCTCCTCTCCTCCTCATCCCCTCCTCATCTCCTCTCCTCTCCTCTCCTCATCTCCTCCTCTCCTCCTCCTCTCCTCATCTCCTCCTCATCTCCTCTCCTCTCCTCCTCTCCTCCTCATCTCCTCATCTCCTCTCCTCTCCTCATCTTCTCCTCATCTCCTCCTCCTCTCCTCCTCCTCTCCTCCTCCTCTCCTCCTCCTCTCCTCCTCATCTCCTCCTCCTCTCCTCCTCATCTCCTCCTCCTCTCCTCCTCATCTCCTCCTCATCCCCTCCTCATCTCCTCTCCTCTCCTCTCCTCATCTCCTCCTCTCCTCCTCCTCTCCTCCTCATCTCCTCCTCATCTCCTCTCCTCTCCTCCTCTCCTCCTCATCTCCTCCTCATCTCCTCTCCTCTCCTCCTCATCTCCTCATCTCCTCATCTCCTCTCCTCTCCTCCTCTCCTCCTCATCTCCTCCTCATCTCCTCTCCTCTCCTCATCTCCTCCTCATCTCCTCCTCATCTCCTCCTCCTCTCCTCCTCATCTCCTCCTCCTCTTCTCCTCCTCTCCTCCTCCTCTCCTCCTCCTCTCCTCCTCATCTCCTCCTCCTCTTCTCCTCCTCTCCTCCTCATCTCCTCCTCCTCTCCTCCTCATCTCCTCTCATCTCCTCCTCTCCTCATCTCCTCCTCTCCTCCTCCTCTCCTCCTCATCTCCTCCTCATCTCCTCTCATCTCCTCCTCTCCTCATCTCCTCTCCTCTCCTCCTCTCCTCTTCTCCTCATCTCTTCCTCTCCTCCACTCCTCCTCTCCTCATCGCCTCATCTCATCTCCTCATCTCCTTATCTCCTCTCCCCTGCTCCATCTCCTCATCTCCTTATTTCGAAACCTTCATCTCCTCAGCCGTCCTCACCTCATCATCCTCATCTCCTCACTCCTCTCCTCATCTCCCCCCCCCACCAACCTCTTAGCTCCTGGGTCTAAAGTTTTCTCATTCTTGATTATATCAATCTTTATACTGTTTTTATTCCAAATTTCTTTGGACCCAACTTATTTCTTTTGTGTGTTTTGTTTTGTGTCATGTTCTTTACTTAAAGTTTTATTGCCATTATTTATTTTCTAGCAAATGTTTCTAAGGCTATAAATTTGCCTCTAGGGAAAGCTTTAGCTACATCTAGAACTGTATTATTCACATTTGATGGCACATCTTTTGTTACAGAGGGCCTTGCACCAGCTTCACTGGACATGCTACCCCCGTGGTCAGCCTGCCTGCAGAGCCAGAGTCCTCTTCATAAACCTTCCAGCTACCTTGCAAAAAGCACCATTGTACTGCATGCTCCTCATGCAGTATAAAAAATATCGTTTTCTGAGGTTTAGACACTTAAAAGAGGCCAACACCCTTTCAAACCTATTCTGATGTTTCCTCATTTTATGCCTTGCCAGAAGTCTTCCAAAAAGATGTCCACAGCTCGGGCCTCCGTGGACTTTGGGAGACCACCCTGGGGTCATTGGCATGGGTTCCGCCAGCGTTTGGAAATGGAGGCAAGCAACAGTGAGTTCCCTGAACTGGTCTCTGAGTACCCGGGGCAGGGGAGGGCGCCAGACCCTGGGCTGGTCCCCCGAGGACCTGGCCTTTCACCCACACGCCACCTTCGCACTCTAGGACTGGTGCCTGGCTGTGCCACAGGCAGAGTGCCCGGTTCCTGCCCCCGCCCCTGCCCCTGCCCCCAGCTAGCCCTGCCTGGAAGCACTGCAGAATGTCTCCCAGACAGCCACCAGAACCCCTCGCCCTGTCCCCATCCCACTCCATACCTCTGCCTTGGTAGGGCTGCGTGTTGCGCGTTCTCTGCTGAGACTCCAGGGAAGGCGCCCTTGCTCTGTGCACAGGAAGACGCCCAAGTCCAAGCAGCCGATTACCTGAGCACTCGACTTGAGCACCGCGTCGTTGAAACTGAACCGAGGCAGACAGACGTAAGAAGAGACGCAAAAACTTGCTGCTTTTATTTCTAGCAGCTCTGGGATTTGAACTCAGGGCTTCGTGCCTGCTAGGCAAGTGTGCCACTTCTTGAGGCACCTCCTGTTAGCTCTGGTTATTTGTAGAGTAGACTTTGGGGGTTTTGGTTTTGCTTGTTTGCCCAGAGCAAGGCTGGCCCTCCTGTTTACTCTTGTGGCCATGGCTGGGACGGTTCACACCACCACCACACTTTCACTGCTGGAATGGAGAAATCCCACAGAAATGACCTCAGCTGCCACCTAGCTGGAGCGACGACAGCTGTTATGGGATCTCCAGAAAATGCCTGGGTCAGACCACACTCCTCCAAACTCTTCTCCGGAGCAGCTAGAATGACAGGCATGACCCAGCTGCCACGAGCTTGCTTTTTAAAAGATCCTACGAAGATGGGTGCGGTGGCTCACGCCTCCTGTCGTCCTGGCTACTCAGGAGGCTGAGATCTGGGCATCACAGTTTGAAGCCAGACCAGGCAGGAAAGTCTCCATGAGACTCTTATCTCCAATTATCCACTCAAACACGAGAAGTGGGCCTGTGGCTCCAAGCAGTCCAGCACTGGCCTTGAGCACAGAGAGGCTCCGGGACAGCACCGAGGCCCTGAGTTCAAGCCCCAGGACCAGCAAAATAAAAGTAAGAGGCAGCCAGGTTCAGCAGCAAGCTGGAGTAATCCTAGCTACTTTGGGGACTGAAAAAGAAAAGGAAGAGCAAACCACAGATGGGAAAAAATATTTGCGAGCTACAAACCCCACTGAGGACGTGCACAGCCATTCCATGGAACCCTCAACTAAAACGAGTAGAAGATTTGGATATTTCACCGAAGATTGTGTGCAAATGGCAAAAGGCATGTAGAAGCATCATCATCACTTGGAAAACGCAGATGAAAACCACAGGGGTTTATGCATGAAATCAACAGCACAAGCAACAAGATACAAAACACAACACAAGTAAACTGGACATAATCAAAATGAAAAATGCTTGTGCTGCAAATGACCCAAATCAAAGTGGAAAGACAGCCCGCAGGATAGGAGAAAATGTTTATCAATCATGTATCTGATTGCAGACTTGTATCTAGAACATAAAGAGAATGTTTACAACTCAATAATAAAAAAAAAAGACAAATAAGGGCTGGGAGCATGGCCTACTGGTAGAATTGCTTGCCTAGCATGCATGAAGCGCTGCATTCAATTCCTCGGTACTACATACACAGAAAAAGCTGGAAGTAGTGCTGTGATAGAAGGCTAGTTTTGAGAAAGCCCAAGGACAGTGCCCAGGCCTTGAGTTCAAGCCCAGGACTGGCAAAAAAAAAAAAAAGAGGAATGGGATTATGTCATTTGCAGGAAATCAAGTGGAACTCATTTCTCTTTAAGTGAGATAAGCCAAAAGGAAAGAGATAGGCTTTCATGTCATCTTGTGTAGATGTGGACCTCAAAAGTTAAAAAATGAAATGAAGCCAGGCACAGCGGCTCACGCCTGTAATTCTAGCTACTCGGGAGACTGGGAGCTGAGGATCATGGTTCAAAGCCAGTCTGGGCACTGAAGTCTGTGAGACTTTTATCTCCAATTAACCACTAGAAAACCAGAAGTGGGGTGGTGGCTCAAGGGATAGAGCAGTAGCCTTGAGCTGAAGAGCTCAGGGACAGCGCCCAGGCCCACAGTTCAAGCCCCATGACCGACAAAAAAAGAAAAAAGAAAGAAAGAAAAGAAAAAGAAGAAATGAATAAACACTTGAGGGCTGTTTGACTTAGGAGTGAGTGGGGAGGGGGGAAAGGAGCCCAGGAATATGACCCAGATGCTTCATATGCATGTATGAAAACAGAATAATAAAACTTACTAAAATGTTTAAAAAGGAGGAAGGGAAAAGAGGTTAAGAAAGATTAATTCAGGGCCGGGAGTTTGGCCTAGTGGTTAAAGTGCTTGCCTAGCATGCAGGAAGACCCGGGTTCGATTCCTCGGTACCACATACATAGAAAAAAGCCGGAAGTGGTGCTGAGGCTCAAGTGGTAGAGCTCTAGCCTTGAGAAAGCCCAAGGACAGTGCTCAGGCCCTGAGCTCAAGCCCAGGACTGGAAAAAAAAAAGATTAATTCAGAGGGAAAATTAAATTATTTTTATGTTTTATATTCAATTTTTAAATGACAAAAAAAACCCTACAAAATGAAAGAGCTTTTTAGTCCTTTCCTCCAGATGCAGAGTTTCTAGTTCCTGCCACTTTCTTCTAAGGCTTTCCTTTCATTTTCAAATAAACATTTTTTATTTTTTTGCCAGTCCTGGGGCTTGACCTCAGGGCCTGAGCACTCTTTGTGTTCAAGGCTAGAGCTCTACCATTTGAGCAAAGCGCCCCTTCCAGCTATTTCTGGGTAGTTTACTGGAGATTAGAGTCTCATGGACTTTCCTGGCTGGGCTGGCTTCAACCCGGATCCTCACATCACAGCTTCCTGAGTAGCTAAGATTGCAGGTGTGAGCCACTGGTGCCAGCAAACTCTCCTGTTTAAAAAACAAAACTACAAAATGAAAGAAAAATGATCTAAACAATACAAATGAAATCACGAATAATCGAAACTATAAGGTAAGTTAGCTGAGTAGCTCTAGAGGGACCAAAAACTGCAATAAATATGCATGCTCCCAACTCCCCTGTGAAAGGGCAGAGATCAGTACCTGGGCATTTTTGGCACATCCTGGCACCTGAAGCTCTTCAGAAGAGTGCGGCGGCAGGCTGTAAGTCCAAGACCAACCTGGGCAAGAGTGAATGAGCTCCGGTCTCAAAGAGCAAAAGGGATCCAGAGGCTTCTTGGGGAGCCCAGCTGTGTGTGCCGACTAGAGGAAAGCATTCTCGAGCACTCCCTTGGGTTTAGCCTGGCAATGTCTCGGGCATCCTGTCCCGGCCAGCACTGATGCTCCGAAGCTTAAACCCTGAGCAGGCCTGTCTGGCCCAGTGAAGGGGCACCTGCAGCCCACGCGGGCACGTCACGACCTGTGGATCACCACCAAGTCCAGAAGGATCCAGAAGGATCCTAGCAAGCCACTGGATTCCAGCTGATTCTTCCAGACACTCCCAGCACTGCTCTGTGGATCCAGCCCCAGAGCCTGCGTGCGCCCCACCAGTATCAGGAGTCAGACTCGTTGGGGGGCCGCTGGCCTACTCTGCTGGACCAATCAGCTGTGGAGGACTGGACTGGCCTTAAAGCAAGGGGAAGGGGGCCAGGGGGCCTCACAAGAGCGAGGTCGCTAGCTGGAGTAAACTGGGCCAACCATCCCTCATTACCCGTGGGGAAAGTCGAGGCCTGGAGAAGGGGAATGATTTATCTAAGGACACAGAGCCCATTCATAGAAGGCTTCCCCACTGGAACCCCAAATTTGGACATTTAAACACTGACTTCGTGATGGTTGCCATGCCTGAGTACCCTAAGACCGTTTTCTGTGTTTTCTTCAGGGTTTCCTGGGGTGCTGGAGAGCCAGATAAGTGGCTCCTTCCAATTCCTTTTGGGGGGTGGGGAGGGAGGAGAGGGGAGGGAGACCTGGTCCTGGGGCTTGAACCCAGGGCCTGAGCGAGCCTGGGTAGTATCCCTAAGCTTGTTTTTGTTCAAGGCTACTGCTCTACCACTTTGAAGCACCATGCTAATTCCAGCTTTTGGTAATCAGTTGGAACTTTCCTGCCCGGGCTGGCTTTGAACCTCTGTCCTCAGATCTCAGCGCCCTGGGTAGCTGGGATTACAGGTGTGAGCCACCGCGCTGGGCAGTAAGGTCTTCTTTAAAAGTCACACAGTGTACGCCTGCCTGGGGTCTCTACCTAGGGCTCCATTCATAGGAGCAGCTTTCAGGTCATTATGTGTCCAGTAAAAAGCAATTTAATTCATAATACTAATTGTTCAGGTTTTTCTCACCCAATGGACACACCGTCAAGCTCCTTATCACTTGCCATGCATGGGAGGCGGTCTGGTAAGTGGGGAGAGGGGAGCGGGCTTGCCCTTAGAGGCTTCTTCCTCAGAGGCTGCCTCTCTTGGTTGCAGGTGGAGATGGGCTGTGTGGGGCGGCGGAGGGTCTCTCTCCTCGAAAACCCTGCAAGGGACTCGATCGGTGGCTCTCTCCTGATGCCCCCCACAAGCCCGGAGCTGGGCCAACAGGTGAAGCCTGTCCTGACGGTGCCACCGCCATGCTAAGTGAATTGGGAGCCATGAAATTAAATGAGGTGACGCGTGCCCTCCTGGGTGCAGGCAGAGTCCTCGTCACCATACTCCCCCCAGGGCAGGAGCTCTTCAGCAAGGCTCCTCCTCCTCTCCTCCCCAACCTCCCCCAGGACTCACTGCCCGGGCAGCTGGGGTGGCGGGAAGTCTGGCAGAGCCCAGGCTGGGCCGTCCACGTCCCCAGGACTCCCGAGTGCCTCAGTCCATTCTCCAAAGATGTCAACACCCCTTGGGCTGGGCACTTTCCATGAGCTGAAATGGATTGCTCACTGTTCTGGAGACCAGGAAGTCCAAAAGGGAGTGGCCCACGGGTCCAGCATGGACAAGAAACGGCCCTCTTATTTCAAGATGGCGCCTGTGACTGGGGCCTCTCATGGAAGAAGAGATGGAAGAGCCAGGAAGCTCTCTGGAAGCTCTTGTATAAAAGGTCACTGTCCAGGTTCCCACAGTGGCTTCCACTTGTAATCTTAGCTCCTCAGGAGGCTGAGATTTAGAGGATTGCTGGTCGAGGCTGCCGATGTAGAGGGTTCGGTCCAAGCAGAAAAAAAATCTGCTAGACGTTCATTTCCAAAACAACCCAGCAAAATGCTGGGCTGGCAAAGGAGTGTGGCTAGGTGGAAAAGCTCCAGTCATGCAAGCCGAGAAAGGGAGGACACCCTGGGTCTAACCTCCTGCCTAAGGGCCTCGTGGTGCCCGTCCACGCCCAGGCTGGGGAGCCTGAGGGGTCGTCTCATGCAACCCCCCTTTCAGATGGAGGCCGGAGATCAGGCCTCTGTGCTTCGCCCTGGAGTGCGGCGGCGTCTCTGCGCAGCGGCGTCTCTGCAGGGAGCTCGCCCGGGTCTGGATCAGGAAATGTATCTGAACTGGGGAGGGAAGAGGAAAACAAAACCACAGCGACCCGTCAAAATGAATAAATGTTTAATTAAATATCTGCAGAACGTAGCATTAGTCAACTAGTCAATTGCATCTCAACTCAACTCTTCCACAGCTATCCATAAATTTCATTTAATGAGGCATGTGGGTGCCTTTTAATATGTCTGATGTGACAGCATAGAAATGCCAAACGAGGACCCTGCAGAGGTCTGAAAATAGCTGTGCCGCACAGCAAAGGGCTTTACCCGGGAGCCTGCCTCCATTCCGTCTTTCTTCATGCATTCACTCAAGGAGTTACGGGAAGATGTGAAGCCAGCCGTGCCCGGGTGAGGGGGGCCCCGATTCTGGGCGAGCTCTGTCTCCCCCGGCCTGGCCCTCATCTGTCTGAATCCTGCGCTAGATTTATCTCTCTACCATCTCCACCAAGGCAGAGTCTGTCTCCGTGCGCAGGGGAAACTGAGGCCCTGAGAGGCGCAGGCAGGCATGAGGTCACTGGAGACTAGTCAGGGCAGCCAGGGACCCTGGCACAGACCGCCAGTGTCGCCAGAGCCTGTTCCTGCTGCCCACAAATATTCACTCGGTGACCAGCTGCCCTCGAGAGTCTGCAGGAAGCCCACTGGGGATTCTCAGGCACCCACTGCATTTCTCATTGAGAGACGCCATTCTAATTTTAACCCCACTCTGGCGCTCCCGCCTCCCTCCCTCCCTCTCCATTTATAGAAGGAGGTTTCTGCTCCTGTGAGCAGGAGGCAGGCTGACTTGCCTGTTGCTTGGGATGAATCATCTTCAGAGGGGGACGTGGGCGCCGGCGCGGCTCCTCCCGGGGTCCCTGGGGTCCTGGCGGGTGCTCTCCTATTAGGCAAGCAAGGCCCACCAGGAGAACCGGCAGGCTCAGTCCTGCTTCCTCAAGACCCCCGGGAAACCTGCGTCCTGCCTGGCCTGCCCGCCAGCCTGGGCTTCCCCAGCCCGGGTCCCCAGCCCCCCTGGAGGCCTCTGAAGAGAGGCCTCTGAGGTTTGCTCTCTCTTGGGATTGGGGGGGGGGTAGAGCAGAGTTGAGGTGCGCAGATGCACTGCCAGCCTCCACCGGGGACACCTCAGTTCCTCACAGGAGGAGGAGGGGCTGGCGGGGCAGTCGGGACCCCAGCAGCAGCGTCCAGACACCCCTGCCCTCGCCTCATCCACTGGAAGTTCCAAGAGCAAACGCGGAATCACCCTTCTACGCCAACGTGTCTAAGTTTTCATCCTATACGGAATGGCATATCTTTAGCAGGAGGAAGCAGAAACTACCAGACCTTTAGCAGAATGGAATACAACGCGGACTGACTGTGATTGGCATTTTATGACACGAGCTGATTAAAAAGAATAGGTCCGGCTCATGATATGAACTTTTGGACGGTTTATCAGGTGGGCTTCACTCATTCTACCAATGGGAAAAGTCATGTGCGACAGCACACGTTTTCACCAGCCTTCAAGGCGAGAAAGCCAAACCAGAAGTGCAGTTGGTTACTTGAAGAATGCACTGTGCCGACGACGACACGCCCCCCCCTGCCGTCCTGAATCCCCAGCACCTCGGCTTCCTCCAGGGAAGCTGACAGCTGAGGCCAAAGCCTGGTGGTGAGCCACTCGGGCTCTCCATGGTAAACTGGACATGAGAGTCTCCCAGGCTTTCCTGCCAGGCGGGCTTTGTATTGTGACCCTCGGATCTCAGCCTCCTGAGTAGCTGGGCCGACAGACGTGAGCCCCAGGTGCCTGGCGAGGCCGGAGGGGGACGAGTCAATCTGGAACACACATGCAGCAAATCTACGGAGGAGGCCGGACAATAATGACCATTCCGCGGACAAGGAGACAGCGGTGTGGAGGAGGTGGGCAGCCTGCTCGAGCCATCTGGAGAGGGCACTGCTGCTGTCACCAGCCTGCCGGGGGGCGCTCTCCTCTGCCTCTTACATGGAGAAAGCAGGGAAGCAGTGGGCCTTGCTTTTGGATTCAGATTTCCTGGGTCTTATACATTGCCTTTATTGGCTTTCAGTAAATACTGAAGCACTCATTTCAGCAAAGGAAAGTGGTCATCTGATGAGGCTGCTAATGAAATCCTCGCAGAATTTTATTTGCTAATTACATACAACATAAAACTTAAAAGTAATAGACAATCTCTAAACCCCTGGTGTCAGCCTTTGCTTTGCTTTTCCCTCACTCTGAGCTTACTTGTTTTACTGGTGGCTGAAATCTTGGCTCTAACTGGCTCCTTGGGAAAGAAGTGAGTCCTAGCAGAACCCCTGGGAATGACAGCCTGACACGCATGGGCCGGTGTGGCTATGGGGCCTCAGTTTCCCCATCCATCCAGTGAAGGAGTTGAACAGAGTCCCAGATTCAAGAATGTGGCCTTGTGGGGGTGCACTGAGGAGGTAGCTGAGTGGTAGGGAATTTGCTTAGCGTGACTGAGCATTCAATGCCCAACACTAAAACAGTATTTTGGAGAAAGAGTACTTCACAGAAAATATCCATACATAAGGCATCTTTTGTCAGTTTGTACTGTGGGCTTCATGAAGTCTTGATGAAGATACTTTGTATCGAACATTTGAGATCAAACATTAGTTGCTTGATAAATGTGAACTTCTCTCTTCCCCTCAGGGACAGGGACTGAGCCCCAAATCAGTACGAATCAAGAAGAAAAGATGTCACGTGCCCACCGGCCACGCCTAGAATCCTAGCTACTCAGGAAGTGGAGATGGGAGAATCCTAGTTTGAAGCTAGCCCATGCAGGAAAAACCAAAAGCAGGAAGTGGAGCTATGGCTCAAGTGGTAGAGGACGAGCCTGGATAAAGCCAAGCAGGAGGGCAAAACCCTAAGTTTAAGCCCCAGTAATGTCAGAAAGGGAAGGAGGGGGGAGGCAGGGAAGGGAGGAAGGGAGAGGAAAGGAAAGATGGCTGGCAGGCTGGTAGACAACCTGTGATGGAGAGGTGGTACTTTATCGTACCTAGAACCTAGAACCTAGATTGTCACCACCAGGGCCTGTCACCTGGAGGGGAGGGGACACAGGGAGCCAGCCACTCCCATGAGTCATGCTGGCTCGTTGAAGTCATTTGTTACACAGCCATAGCTAACGGATACAGCTAACACACAGCAGGGCATACTTTATAATATCTCTTTTGGAATGAAAAAGAAATAACTTAAAAAAGTAAACATTTGGATGGAAAACAGACAATTCACAGAGGAGAATCCAAATGACCAATTAACAAGCCCAAAGCTTATTTTCTCTAGCAATAAAGGAATTTGGATCAGTCATAGAATGCTGTTTTCCAGCTACCAAGCCAACAAAAATAAATACACACATATGGCAATACTGTGTGTTGACAAGAGAGAGGGAAACAGAGCTGGCGTCCAGCTGGTGGGCGTGTAAATTCGTTCCAAGCCTTCACAAACTAATTTAACAACAAGATTGATAATGGGCACTGTCTTTGTGATCCAATGATATCATTCCTTGATATTCAAGCCAGAAGGCACGCTGGTCTTGGTGTCTGTACAGTCAGCTCACCTTACTATAGGAAAACACCTGAAGACGACTAGCTTATGAAGACAAAAGGGTAATTTTGGTG
This sequence comes from Megascapheus bottae, assembly GCF_031878675.1. Lineage (NCBI taxonomy): Eukaryota > Metazoa > Chordata > Mammalia > Rodentia > Geomyidae > Megascapheus > Megascapheus bottae. The sequence continues at coordinate 8,367,686 of NC_143541.1, read as the reverse complement.
ACCCAGCCCTTCCGACTCTGACAAGCGCAGCACAAGGCAGGGGAAGGGGGGGCAGGACGGGGGTGTGCTCTGAGACAGGGCCTGGGGTCTCCTGGGAGGGCCCACTTCCTGTGACCCAAGGCGCTCTTCCTGGAGTCCACTACCTCCCAACAGCGGCCAGGCGCCAGTGGCATGTGCCTGCAACCTTAGCTACTCCAGAGGCTGAGATCTGAGGATCACAGTTTGAAGCCAGCCCTGGAGGAAAGCTTGTGAGACTCTTATCTCCAATTAATCACAGAAAAAGCCGGAAGTGGTGCTTTAGCTCAGGTGGTACAGCCCAGGACCCGCAAAAAAGAAAGTAAAATGGAGAGCAGATCCAGAGATCTCAAAGGAACTGGACATGGTAGAGCATGCCTGCCACCCGAGCTATGCCAAAAAGGGTAAGTAGGAGGATCACAGTCCTGTCTCAAAGATGACCAGAGGAAAATGGGAATGCCAGCCTAGCAAATGCAAGGGTCTGAGTTTAAACTCTGGTATCGCTGGTGTGTGTGTGTGTGTGTGTGTGTGTGTGTGTGTGTGTGTGTGTGTGTGTGTGTGTGTGTGTGTGTGTATACATGTATGTAACTCCCAGGCTCAAGAGCGTTCAGTGTGCCTTGTGCTGGAAGGTTGGCCTGTGCCCCCAAGCGTGGAGGTGGCACCTGCTGGGGGCAGCAGAGCTGGAGATGTGCTCAGTCCTCAGGAAACAGGACTTGCCTCTCCACTCTTCCGCACACAGACGTGTCTGGATAGGGGGCAATGCCTGTCTGCTGGCAGCCAGGCTGTTTCTGAGGTGCCTGCTTGACAGCCATGGCCCAGGGCTGTTCCCCAAGTCACTGAACACCACGGTGGAGAGCGCAGGGCCGTGGGGTCCTGGGGCAGCCCTGCCATGTGTGGTAGAGGCCTCCCGCTGAGTCCCTTCCACCCCCACCAGGACTGTGGGCTCCGCTGTGCCCGTCACAGACGGAGAGCAGAGCAGAAGCACTCAGCCAACAGGCAGGGTCCAGTGGCCTGGAGGTCTGACGGAGGCCTGGGTGCAGGTGGAAGGGGTGGGGGCCCAAGTGCTGAGGGGACAGGCCCTGCCTGGCTGAGCGCAGGCCCTGGGGCGGGGATGGCGGGTCAGGAGCCACCCGTCACTTCTGTTCACCTGTGTGTCCGTGGCCACAGACCTGTCTGTAGCCATCCTCGGGAACCCGTGTCCGCACCCCGCGGGGGCCGCGGAGTCACAGTGGGTATTGTGTGTCTGCTGCAGGCCCAGCCCAGGCGAGTCGGGTTCCCACTCAGGGAGCAGGGACGAGGAGGCAGCGTGGTCTCCCGGGGTCCACTGCACATGGGAAGGCAGGGCCCAAGAGGATAGCAGGGAGAGGGCCAGCAGCCAGTGGAGAACCAGGGCAGGGCTGGAGAGGGAGGAGCTGCAGGGAGCAGCCTGGGGGGGCGGGGACGGGTGGAGAGCCTGGGCAGCGTGGTGCTGGGGGGAGGAGCCAGCAGAAGGGACAGGTGGCCAGGAGGAAGGCAGTGGCTCTCAGCCGCAAGGTGCGGGCTGGAGGGAGCGGGCAGACAGGGAGGCAGGGAGACAGTCAGGACAGCAATGACCACAGCCCTTCAGGAAACCACGCAGAACTTTAGTAATGAAGCAAGGACACGGGCCCCGAGGCCCTGGGCCCCCAGCCTCCCGCCCAAGTTCAAGTAGCAGGCAGCGAGGTACAGCTCTTCCACCACGGCTTCAGCTCCGAGGACTAGGGCTGGGCGGGTCCCCTCCTGGAAGCTGGCGGCCGTCCTCCTGTGGGCTGCGGAGCCGCTCATAGCAGCCTGGCTCAGATCTGCTGAGGTACTGGAGTTGAACAAAAAAAGCACTGCATGGCGACCCTGGTCTCTGCAGGGAGGGACTCGGTGACCGCTCCGGCCCTGCCGCCAGGACGCACTACCCCTCGTGGACAGGGACGTGGAAGACGGAGGGCTTTCACCATGGCCCGAAGCAGGGGAAGCTGTCGGTGCCGCTGGGCAGATTCCAGCATCTTCCTCGTGACAGGGCTCTGCTGTCACGGGCTGTGTTCCTGAGGTGTCCTAGGAGTGGGGGCGGGGACCTACGTGGCCCCCTACTTTCCAGCAGCCACTGACCGGGAGCGAAGTCCACTTCTCGAGGGGTCCCACGGCACGGGCTGGGGCTGCCAGTGAGTGGGGGCCAGGATGGCTGTGCAGTCCTGACAGGCCCTCTCCCGTGACCCTCGGCGATGTCACGGCTTCATCTGTGTGGAACTGCAGGCGCTGCAGGGCGTGTTTAGCCACACTCAGAAATTCAACACAGCCGCAACGTCCAGAAATCCAGACGCCGCGCCCACGAGAGCAGAGAAGCCCGGCGTTGCCAGACAAACGCAGAAGGAAACGAAGACAGACTTGGAAGGCCTGACTGTCCCCCCCACTAATGAAGAACCACCATGCAGACCAGAGCCCCGCCATGGCAGAGGGCGGTGAGACGGCCGGGCCCAGGCTGGGGTTTTGTCCCAACACGGGTAGAACAGGACCCCGCCATGGCGGCCGGCTGCACAGAGCTGTCTGTGGGCAGAGACGGCACACTGGCTAGTGGGAGGCGTAGGCTGGGCTCCAGAGCCCCGAGGGAGGACTGGCCTTGCGACCAGGAGGCGGTGAGAGGAAGGAGGTGGGCGACGATGAGGATGATGACAAGGGGGGCAATGGCGAGGCGATGGCAGCCAAATCTAGGGAGGAGAGAGGAAGTGAGCGGCCGCCGCACACACCCTGCCTGCCCTGGGCACGAGAAGCAGCGTGCCTGTCCCCCGTGCCCACGGCCTTGCCGCCCCAGCTGTGCACCCAGAGGCCCTGGGACACCTCCCAGGACACTTTCTGCCACCGAATGCCGCCTCAGACAGGCTTCAGGGGCAGAGGGTTTCTCTGGAAGGACAGTTACACAAGATCCCACACGACCATGGTGGGAGCGCACCCCCTGGGCTCCCAGAGCACAGAGCCCGGGTGCCGGAATGCATGGCAGCCCCTGTCCACAGGGCCTGGGCGATAGATGGGATCGATATCGGGACTGGGACCTGGGCAGAATGCTGCACTGAGAGCTCCAAGGCAGGCAGGGCGCTGGCGTCTCATGCATGTCTCAATGCCACCCAGGCAAGCAAATCCAAGATGAGATTTCGTGTGTATGTGTGTGTGCGTGCGTGCACGCACACATGCACACACACACAACCCCAAACCAACAAACAAAACCACCCAACTTCAGTGCAGGCTTTGGGCTCTGGCAGATTCTGGGATGAGGCAAAGACCCTGAGATGGGTCCACGCACAGGGGAGGGGTCAGTGCTTTAGGACAGCGGTGGAGCTCTGTGCTAGTCCTAGCCTGCCCCAGGCCCGGGGCAGCTGATGAGCCACTCGGATTCTGTGGTCCACCTGCTCAGGCCCTGGTTCCCAGGACAGGGCTTCTAGCACCAAAACTGGGATAGAAGCTACGGGAAACCCTCAAGTGGGAACCGGGATTCAGAGAGCCCTGCAGTTGGCACTGCAGTTTGGTCTATGTCACCCGCAGAAACAGGGGTCCTGTGGCAGGGTCACAGGAGACAATGGACAGTGAGATGGTGGGCTTCTCCATCTGGGGAGCCCTCATGGGGCCACCCAGGACCCCCACCCTGGCCTGAGGCCCCGTGGAGGTGCTCCTGACCACCCCACCCTGGGTCAGGGATGGGGAGCCCGTGACCCCGCCTCCCAGCTCTGCACTGTCTCGGGCTCTAGCCTTCTGACTAGTGACAGGACACCGAGAGCTGAGTTCAAGACCCCGAGGCCACCCTGCCCAGGCCTCCTTCTCCTTGACAGAAGCCCCACTGGGCTGTGCTTGTGATGGAGGTACTCACAGTGGGGGCTATTTTGAGAGCTGGGTCGGGGAGCCAGGACTGGGGATGCAGCAAGATCTCGGGGTGCGCAGACGGTGTGGTAGGCTGTAGGCACACAGGGTGGATGGTTAGAGGAGGTGGGGCAGGCTGGGCGCAAACACCGAGCCGAGACAGGCCTCACCTATGATGGTGACCGCTGTCCCGGCCAGCAGGGCGAAGAGCGTGAAGAACATGACCTGGTAGGAGTCCAGGAAGGTCAGGAGGAGGCCAGCGCCATCTGCGTCAGTGCAAAGACCAGTCAGCACGAGCCCAGGGCCACTGCAGGCCCCCAGCTCACCACCCAACCCAGCAGCCAGGCCCTCCTGAGAGGAGGCCGGGCTGGGGTGGGGGCTGCCCAGGACCGGGTGATGGCCTCGCTGACATCCAAGGGCTCTTCTCTCTCCTCCTTGGGACGTCTGAACCAGCCCCGCCTGCCCGGCCCAGTCCGTGCCGGCACGCTCTTCCCGTGTGATGCCGTGCTAGGGTCTCAGGCCAGCAGGGCCTGCACACCGTGCAATGAAGAGACCGCCAGCCTGGGGCCCGCCGCAGAGAGGACAGATGGGACGGACAGATGGGATGGACAGATGGGGCTTTCTGACTCCATGCAAAACCAGTGGGGCCTGGAACCTCTGGCTCAAAGCTGTTCAACCTCTGGAGAGTCCTCGGCCTCTCCCACCTGCCAGGGCACCAGTAATGCGGGCTCTCTATCCTGCCCCCGCCCGCTGACTTTACCTCCCCACAGCTCATGGGAGTCCCCCGCTCCCACACATGACACGCATCCCCAGGTCCTCTGTGGGCCTCTCCCTGGGAACCGGTCCTAGCCAGGCCGTCACCCCCTTAGACTCTGTTCTGTCCTTGGGTTCAGCCATGTCAGGGGGCCTGCCACACCCCTCGTTTGTCTGTTCCCTCTAGGCAGGGGACTGTGCCTGCATGACACAGAGTCTGACCTTGGCAGGGGCGAACCAGTGATACAGAACCATGATCCCCTTTGCTTGGCAATGGGTACTCACTGAGCACTGCTCTCCCTGTGCGGGCGTCTACCCTCAGGGGACAGGGACATCCAGTGGTGAGCCACACGGCTCATCTCCCGGGCTGGCAGCACTGAATGCTGCTCAGGGACTGCCTGAGGAACGCCATCCCAGGCAGGGGGCAGTGGGCACTGGTGGCTTGGGTGGGGGCCACACGTGTTCCCAAAGCAGGGAGGCAGTGGGGAGGGTGTGACGGGGTGGGAGAGGAGCCACTGTGGAGGGCTGGTGGGCCTGGCTCCTGAGGAAGGCAGGAGCCCTGGAGGAGGGTCTTGCTGACAGTGGACCTGGGAGCAGGAAGCACGAACGCCTGCCAGTGTCCACCTGCCACCTGGATGGGTCTCCAGTACCCCCGCCCCGGGCTGTGGGGACACTGGGCCTGTCCCTCCTGCCCCCCATGTCTGCTCCCTTCGCATCCTCTTCCACGACTCACAGGGCCCGGGCCCGCGACGGTCCATCACGAAGGCCACGGTGACAGGGATGGTGAGCGCCTGGTTGGTGGCCGGGCTGGAGAAGGTCAGTGCCGTGGACAGAGGCCCCTGCCTGCCGGCCGTGGGGTCTGAGACGCCTACAGTGTACGTGACGAAGCTGGGCAGCCCGAGAGACTTCTGCTTCACGAAGGCCAGCACAGCGGGGGACCCCGATTTCACCTGGAAGGAGGTTCCATCCTGAGTCTGGATGAGCAGAGGGGGCCCCTTCCCAGGACTCAGGGGCCTGTGGGGACCAGTACTGGGCATTTCTCAAGACAGGGGGCAGCCTGCAGCCAGCAAACACTGTCCATACTCGGGGCTTCGGCAAGGGTCAACCCAGTGCCTTCAAAGTCTAAACAATGCTGACCTGAATGCCTGGAGCAGGACGGGGCGAGAACCGCAGCCCCGCTCAGCCGACCACAGCGCAGACTTCACCCCCCCCCATCCTCTCAGGGAGACCCCTAGAGACCCAGCTGGCCGGAATGCGGTGTGCAGCCAGGACCAGGTCCCAGAGGGCGAGGCCTTCCCTCGGGCCGGGCCCCATGCCCTTCTCACAGCGGATTTTACCATAGGCTCTCATCTGAAAGACGGCGAGGTTGCTGCGCTCCCCTCTTCCTGACCGGGACCCTGACCCAGCTCCCGCCGCCCCAGGCACACGGCTGCCACCCACCTCCAGGTTCTCCAGAACCTCCCCGGCACCGAAGATCTTCACTTCCGCGCTGGTGAAGTAGTTGCTCAGGACGATTTCTGCCTGGCTGGCATAGAGCCCGGGGCTGAAGGGAACCTCAGCCGCAACCTTGTCTGCAGAGGGGGGGCTGCCCGAGAGGGAGGCAGCGACCACCAGGGCTGTGTTCGTCATGCTCAGGTGCTTCAGCTGCTTGTCTGTCAGGCTGTGCATCGTAAGCGAGCAGAGGTACTGGCCTGCGGAGACACGGGTCCGCTGTGCCCCCCTCACCTGGACGCCGACGCCATTCCCTTTCCCCGAGTCTCTGAGGAACTCCTAGACAGCCTCCAGAACCCGGGTGAGAAGTCACCCGTCCAGGAGTCCCCTTGAGAGCACCTGCGACAGCCCCTGGTCCAGGCTGGACACTCTCTCAGTGACCCACCAGTCCCTCGTCGCAGAACTCTCTGCCTGCAGGCTCCCTGCTTACGGTGCTTTGTGGCTGGAAGCCTGCCAGGCTGGCCCTGCAGCTCAGGACTGGCCCAAAAGGAGGGCAATTTAATGGTAAACAGGTTTTAGGGCCCGCACCGTCCTCCGTGCCTGATGTTGAGTAGACGGGATTATTCTGTGATGCCCAGAGCCCTGCAAGGCTGAGGCCCCATGGGGTTGGTGTCTGGGCTCTGTCCTGCCCAGACACAGAGCATCCAAACCAGAGAGAAACAGGAATGCTCCCAGAGGCCACGGGCTGGAGAAGCCTGGGGCCTGGTGGCACTGCCCAGGCTGGCTTCCTGACCACTTCTGCCTGGTGGACAGCCGAACCTAGGGCCTGAGTGACCGCAGACATGTGGCAGAGGGGGTCTCCGCACTTCACTGCACTTTCAGGTTCCTGCAAACTCACCGAGAGCAGCATCAAACCCGGGTTCCACAGTGAAAATGTCCCGTGCGGGGAAATCAAAGACATCTTGCTTGAAGCGGAGCTGGCAGCTGATGAGAGACTCTGGATGCAAGGCTGCAATGGTGTCCCTCTGGGCAGGGGAGCAGTCTCCTAAAAGTGGGGAGAGGTGAGACCTGGGGCCAGGGCCTCCAAGCTGGCCATGCCAGGAACGGCACCTATGACCCCACATTTTTCCACATAGAGAGCCCAGCCTGGGTTGCCCACTCTGCAAAGGTACCAAAGGTTTTTGCTTTGTCTTATCATAAACATGGAGGATACACTGTCTAGAAGAGGGGCTGCTGGTAACTCCAGACAGCCCAGCATGTGCTCTGGACCTGGGACCTGGGGCAGAAAGGCAGTGGTCCCACTGCTACATAGAGTGCCACTGCAGGGAGGCGGGAGGAGATGGCACCACGACAAAATAAGCCTCAGACATCACAAGAATGACAGTGGTATTCAGTTCACCAGTTAAACTGTTTAAAATTAAAAGTAAAAAACAACCGTTCTGTAAGAACTGATTTCTAGAAGCCGCTGTCTGGGCAGTCCGGGCAGGGGTGAAGTGGAGTGCTCTATGCATGACTTAGGAAATGGGAATTATAAACACAGATCCAGGGGAGCTGTCTGCGAAGTCACTGGTTCCCAGCACTGACGGCAGCGGACTGCGGCTGGCTCTGCTCGGGTGCCTAGGGCTGCAGTCACATTCCCTGCTCAGAAGGGCCACGTCTAGGGCTGCAGTCACATTCCCTGCTCAGAAGGGCCACGTCTAGGGCTGCAATCACATTCCCCGCTCAGAAGGCCCACGTCTAGCTGCTGGGCCCTTTTGTGGTGCAGCTTGGGGCCGACTCAGATCTCTACAATGCTGCAAGGAATGGAGGAGCTGGGGTCAAGGCTCTCTGGGACTGGGGTAAATGAGTATGAAAAGCATGGCTCGGGGCGTGGCTCAGTGGCAGAGGGTTTGTTGAGCACATACAGCGGCCTGGGTCCCAGCTCCAGAGCCATAAGAGCAAATTACCAGGGTAGCCGAACCCTCCCTGCAGCCCCACCCCGCCCACAACTGGCCCCTGTGTACCAATCAGGTTAGAACTTCTGTCTCCCACGGTGACCGTCACTCTGGAGGCCGTGTCCTCCTGGAAGCTGCTCTGGGCAGGGTGGGCACGATGGGCCACAGTCCTCTGAGGCATGACGACTGCTATCTGCAGAGGGAGCGAGGCAGCACCGACTGTATACCCGACACCTGCTGACCTCAACGCAGCTTCCCACGTGACAGGATGGACTCAAAGCCTCACTGCTGGCCTTGCGGGCAGCAGAGATGGGGGAGAGCCCAGGCTGGTCAAACCTGGACTGAACGGCAGGCCACAACTCCTACAACTCTCCCAGGGGGCCACACCAAGGTAGGGACTGTGGGGATTTAAGTTCCTGCTGCGGTCTCTGCTCTGCCCACGAATTTGGCTGACTAATCTTGTGGTAAAGAGAAAGGATACATTCCAGTTTACTCAACATGCATTTGGTGCCTCAAATGCCTGGGTAATGAAGGCCCCAGAATCCAGTCTGCCCAGGGAACCATCTCCTGGCTGGTTCTCCTGGCAGTGGGGTGAGGGGTGGTGACCCTGCCCCCGAAGGGTCCTGCAGGCCCCGCAGTCCAAGGCTGGCCACCTCTCTTGGAACAGCACTAGCACCTCCTGCTTCTAGCAGGTTCTAGCAGTGTGGGGGTGCCTGAGGCAGAAAGGGAGGCCATTCCCCACAAAGCCCTGAAGTTCTAGGGCCTTGGGGGGGGCACAGCTGAAGATGGGCTTCAGTCTCCCCCTGGCCTCACCAGAGGCCTTTGCTGCCACGCACGGCCTCGGCCCAGGGTCACTGCCACCCCAAGGAGCCCACCACTTCCTGTCCTCTCCTCCTGGCCACCATGCTGGGTCTTCTCCACCACTCCACCCCACCCACCATCTCTACCAGCCCCTCTCCTGTCGTCTACCCAAGCCAAGGCATTCCACTGCCACCACCTCCGTGCTGGAGACCCCACCTCCTCGGCAGGCTTCAGCCAGGAGCTGCAGGCGGTGCCCAGATGATGAACCAATACCAGTCTCAGACCCCGAGTTCAAACTCCAGGACTGGCATAAAAATGGGGATGGGGTCTTCTTATGGGCGTCAGGGCCACACTCAGCCACGGCGCCTCCGGCCTGTAGCCTGCCCACAAGTTCAAGTGGAGCCCTTCACACCCTGTGTCCTAGCCCTCCTCACCCAGGCTCGAGCTTTGGCCGGATACACCTTCGCACACGCTGCCTGTCTCTGCCCACTCTGGGCAGGCTCCCCTGGGAGAGCGGAGCCTGACGAATCACAGCAGGCCTCTATCTGCAGCCAGCTTGCCCAACACACGTAGCCACAGCACTAAATATGCAAACTATTAGGTTCAACTGCTGGGTTCCATACAGCACACGCTGGCTCTAAACATGAGACGTGGCTGGAACTTGGCCAGCACTGGCTCAGCGATTCATTCCCGGCTGGAGATAAATACAAGACAGGACAGTTTTGTTTGCCTCGACAAAGACTCAAAAGGTGACTTGCTGGGGGATTAACTTTGCTGGTGACATCGAATCTCAGCTGCGGCTGGGTGCCACCGGCTCCCCGAGTGGGAGGTGGGCCAACCCCACACCCTCAGGCTGCCTCTGGCCATCACACAGCACATGGGAAAAGGAGGCTGAGAAGAACAGGGCGGCAGGAGCTCCTCCCGGGCCCACGGACTCCCCATCCCCACCTGGCTGAGGCTCTGGCAGGAGGCTAGGTGCTTTGAAAGAACAAGAAATCACGAGGGACAGCAAGCCCTCAGTACCGCTGGCTCCACCTCTCACATTCAAATCAGATCAAATCCAATCAAGTCAGGAATATTCTGAGGAAAATAGGGCATCGGTATTGAACATGCATAGGTTTGCTTCTTCTTATTCCCTAAACAGTACAGTGTACCAGTGGTTCGTTTAGCATTCAGGTTGTATCAGGAACCCAGTAGTCCTGAGAGGACTGAAAGCACGCAGGGGAGGCTCTTAGGTTTATCGCATCTAAGGGACTTGAGAACCTGCACAGCTTTGTCCCTGAGCCAGTCCCCCGGAGCCTCAGCCATACCCCACAGATGGCTCAGCCGTGAATGCCTCTGGCCACTCCTCAGTCCTACCTCCTTGTAGGTCCTCAGGTGCCCAGCAACCTCGTAGTAAACAGTCACAGACCCGACATCCCGGGCCACGGCCACACCTGCTCTGGGGTCAACGTGAAGGATGTTGTCGGCTGAGGAGCTCCAGGTCCCTGAGACACCTGCAGAAGGAGCCAGATGTCACCCATCTCCAGTCGAGGCCTGGCTGGGTGGATGAGTGTGCCAGCCGCTGTGTGCTCACCGCCCCACGGGCATGCTCCCTGGCCCCGAGGGAGCCCATTCTGCCTGCCTCGGGATCTGGGCTCTCCTATAGCTGCTCTCAGAAGCTACAGCTCAAACCCCGGCTTGGAATCACCCACCATTCTCCCACGAAGGCGTCCCGCCCTGTCCTGGCCAGGCTGGGTGCTGCTCCACCAGTCCCCATGCCTCTTGCCCTCAAGGCCCAGCCAGCCCACAGCTGTCACTTCCTTTCAGCAACCAGAATGCAGACGCCAGGCTCGGTGCCAGACAGCACTTCTGATCTCAGAGTCAATCACATGACACAGTAAATGCAATCAAAGAACTCAACAATCACGCTCCTGTTGTGGCAGATTATTTTTCTTCAGGTAGTATTTAACTTCCTTTTAAAATGAATTAATGAAGTTAAAAAAAGAGGGGGATTTGATGGAAAAGAAAACTAAGCAGGTAAGTGCATGAGTTACAGGAGGCCAGGGTGGCACCACGGTGGCTGGACTGGCCCCGTCTCCACTTTCTGCCCACCTGTCTAGAACGATGGCCACTGACCACACAATCCACCAAAATGACCTGCTCAGCTCCCAGCTGCACAGCCACTCCAAGCGTTTACAGCTAGGATAGACTGGGTCGTCCAGCAAGCACTCAGGACATTTTCACAGCAGCGGAAAACGGTCAGCGCCAGTCCAGGACAGGGGCTGATAATACATTTCTGCACTGCCAGGCAGGCCAAGACAGGGTGCGAGCACCTCCCCAGTGAGCCCCCACCATGGAGAGCTGACCGACCGTGACTTCAGCCTCCCTCTCACCTTCCAGACTGATGAGAACAGTGGCCAGGCAGAGGACGTCTCCCACTACCACTGCTCCGGATAGCTCTGGGGAGATGGCCTGCAGCACCGGCAGGGGGACGTAGTCCGCGAGGCCCACGTGCTCCTCATCCCGCACGCTGAGCAGCGTCAGGCCCACGCTGACGGTGCGCACGATGCAGGTGTTGTTGGTGGGGCCCTTCGTGACCTGCACAAAGTCCTCCCTAGGCCAGGAGAGAGCGGCAGGCTCCACTCAGCTCAGGGCGTGCAGCCGGCATCCTTTGCCGAGTGGACACAGACCCCCCCAGGCCCCCACCCTCCCAGGACAGAAGCCCAGCCCATAGCAGGACGCGGACACACATTTAAAAAGGAAAGCCGAGGCTGAGGAAGGGCACGACCTGCAGAGAGACAGCCCCTGCTGTGCCACCCTGCCATCCACTCCCTGAAACAGGGTAGTGATGTCCCAGCCTAGCCGTACTCATTCCTCCTGGGACTGCTGTGGCTCTGTCCCCAAACTGGCCTATACCCCTTAGGGCAGTCGTTCAGCTTTACACTCCCACCAAACACTGGGCCCTGTAAATATACCTCCCAACTACTGCAGGGAGCCCTGGCGCTGCTGGCCTGGGGGCGCACTCACGAGCCAGTGCTCCAGCGCTCTGACACTCGGCAGGCCAGGCCGCAGCCACAGCCTGGAACCCTCACGTCGGGAGAGGTTCATGAAGAGCAATCCTGAGTGACCCACACTTGCAGCTGAATGGATCCTGGCTGTGTGGCCCTGGCAAACGGCTTGGCTTCTGTGGTTTGTCACAACTGAGTTCTGATGTGGAATCTGAGAGCTCAGCATGCTGGGCTCGTCCCTCAGCAGGGCCGGCCCATCTGTCTTGTTCTAATTAACTGTTACAGGTTTTATAATCGATGAACCACATCCATTGATAATAGGCCAAACGAAAGCCAACATTCTATTTCCCCAGTCTTTCTTTCATGGCCATACAAATACTCTATGACAAATACCCAGCCCCAGTCCCCACCATGTGCTTTGCTTCCTGCCGGTAAGGCCACCTTCACCCACCACCATTTTGGCACACAGGGACAGGGCTGTGGGGCTATGTTTCCCTGTCCCTCACCTCTGTCTTCTGACCAGACCCTGGTGCTTCCTTGCCTGGCACTGCGGGCACCATCTGAACTGTAAGTAACATCTTTTCCTGGCTCTACCTCTCAGGTTGTCGCTGCATCTCTACCACGGACTGAATCCAGGCACAGGGCAGGCAGCCCTCCTATGAGCAAAAAGTACCCCCACCTGTTGGTGGCGAAGTTGAGGACTGAGTTGTGAGCATGGAAGACGTCTCCGGAGTTGTCATGGAAGTGGACGGTGAAGGTCGCGGCCATCCCCAGCGGAAGGGCAGCCAGGGCCTCCGAGTGCTGGCTGTGCAGGACGGGGCTCATGGAGATCCTCAGGTAAGAAACCGGAGACACCTGGAAGACACCGCACACGTGGGGCTGACCCGCGCCAGGCCGGGTGCTGCACGGCGCGGGGCTGGCTGTGCCAGGCTCTTCGAGAACCCCACACTCGGGGAGGCGTCCACAGCCCAGGAACAATTGTGGCCAGCTGACTTGAGGGTCGTGAAGAGTGGATAAGGTTTCCACTCCGCACAAGGCAGGCTGAACTCATGGCAAGGCAAGCCCAATGCCGTGACAGAGAAGTATGATCATTCGTCACACGGCAGAAACATGGCTGAGACCATCGAGTGTCTCTGGGGGACCTGATTCTTAAAGAAAGATCTCCACTGGGACACTGGGCTTCTCAGGTGCGCTGGCTGGAGGAAGGAAAGGGAGCCATTTCTGAACCTGTATGCTGCATAAACAGCAGTAAAACCCCACCCTAACTCGAGATAACACTCCCTGGACAAAAGAGTGGCCCTCCCAAGTCCAAAGCCCACTGGCAAAGTTGAGTAGGGCAGTGTCTGTTATGCAGACAACACAGCAACCCTCAGAAACCAAAGTGAGCTGCCCCGAGTCTCCGTTTCCATGTCTGCGAAGTGGGCCACTGTACTCAGCATGGCAGCGCCTGGAGCACACCGGATGCCATGCTCAGGATCTGCCTAGGACCTCTGTCCTGACGGAGAAATTCTAAGAAGGACTTTAGGAATCGCTCAGATTTCACCCAGAAAGGGTGAAACATGCCATACCTTTACAGCAATAATGATGGTCTGGTTGGCGCCAAAAGGCTCCTGGGCAATCACTTCAACGGTGGACGTCCCGATGGTGGAGCCGGACACCAGGACGCCCTTCTCATCCATGTGCACCACAGGAACCTTCTCAGGCCCATCCAGGACCCGGAAGCTCAGGGTGGCTGCACCGTCCCTGTGGGGAGCAAGGCAGGTCTGTGTTAACAGATGCCCAGAGCGGGCCCAGAGCCATCAAGATCCAACAACTGCTCCGGAAGACACACTAGCCCAATCTCGACCCTGCAGTGCACACACGCTCTGCTGTCCGTCACCTCGGAAGTCCTCCACGGGAGCCTAACTTCCCCGAGTCCACCAGCACCAGTGAGAGGCTGGGAGGCCAACACTCTGTGACAGTTTCAGCAAGCCTGGCACAGCGGAAAGAGCGTGGGGCTCTGAGTTGGGAACCCTGACACCCCCTGCCCATACCTGTGTGCGGGCTGTTCCTCTCCGGGCCTTTTTCCTCAGCTGTGAGAAAGGCACATCCTAGCCTGTCCTATTTCCTCACCGTGTGAGTAGGGCAAAAACTGTACTTCCCGCTAAGAAAGGGATTTGCAGGAGATAAATGATGTAGCATTTTATGCTCTTATGCATTTAGTAAGAGCAAAGGAACCAAGGCCCTGGCAGCAGTGGCTGCCTTCCTCCCTGGATAGTTTCAGTGTCACAGCCTCTGCTCAGACACTCCTCACCAACTCCTCTCCACAACTGGGGCAGCTACTCACGCTCGAGACCCCTGGGCTAAGCAACTTCCCCACATTGCTGTGAAGACTTTCTTGCGGGCATTTTCCTTGCATCCCCTTCCTGGGCTTCGCCTGTCATTCGCTTCTGTGTTCTCAGAGCCTGGCACAGTATCTGGCCTTGGTTTCTTCGCTGAATGGACCTTGTGTGACCTAGAGCCCAGTAGGCAAATGCTATTCCAGCTCAGTTCAGGAGGTTACTGGGAAAGGTACCCCTAGATGAGTGGTAGGAATTATGTCTGCACCCCACCTCTAGCCTGCTTGCTAAGGGGGAGCTTTTACACTGCAGGTCTGAGGTGGGGCCAAGACTTGCACGTCAGTGTGGTCCCCAGTGATGCAGCCAACTCACAGGCTACACTTTGAGTGACAAGTCTTAAAAACACAGGGGCACTGAAAAATTTAACACCGCCAAGTTTATAGTTTTTCTCCTCTTAAGAGACTGCCCTTCCGCAGTGAGCATGAAAATTGTTTCTCGGCTGCAGGGAGAAGGCCGGGAGCTGAGGATGCCCCTGGGAAGGGAGAGGGGATGTGGAGACTGCCCACTCCCTCTGCCCACTCAGCCGCAGCACAGAAAGACTCCCAGGAAGCCCCCACAGCTCCTGACAACTGTGACAAATGACTTGTCGGATGCGAGAGCAGCTCCTCAGCCTCGCTGAAAACAAGCGCTGAGTCACGTACCTGTTTGTCTGGAGCTTTATAAATGAGTTGGGTGACATTAATATTTGTTCTGCTTCTATTTCAGGGTTCAGCAGTCGCAGCTTTTCAAATACCTGGAAAAGGAAGAGGATGAGCCTCACGTTCTATGAATACCAGATAGGTCCAGTCCATCTACCTGCTTCTCCCCAACAGCAAATGTGAAGGGGACCTCACATTTGCTGGGAAGAGACAAACTGTTGCTGGTACCTGCCAGGTACCTGGGGACATGAAGGGAAAGGCTAACCCAAAATATGATCAGAAAAAGCAGATAGGCTAGGAACCAGGGGACATATCTGTGTGTCTTCCTCATTCCTAGCGAGACACGATGGCTGAGTAGACAGCACTACGGGGCCAAAGTTTCTTTTCCTTCTTTTGTTTTGGATTGGTTCAAGATGATTTTTTTGAAGCACTACAAGCTATTCTCAGCTCCCAGGCCTTTGCATATGTTGTAAGTCCTCCCATTCTGCATTGTCACTTCCACAGCACACCCCTACCCCATGTCTGCCCCTCCGATCACCAGACTGAGATACATTCCCCTACTTCCCCCCAAAACTGAGGACTGCAGTTAGACACGCCAGCCCCGGGACTGCTATGGACCCGATGGCCCCGGGAAGGCAGGGGTCGCCCATGTCTCCTCTCACATGCAGTTCCGGTCCCCCTGGTACCTGGATTTGGATCTCATCTGAGAGTTCTTTGGCGAGGCCATGCAGCTGTCCTGCTGTGGGGTCCAGAGCCTTGACCACCACCCTCAGCCTGGTTCGTCCTTTCACACGGCCATGCACATTCATGGCAAAGTTGTACTGCGCCGGGAGCTGGACAGACGCCTGGGGAAGACATTGAACACCGTTCCAGGGGAGGGTCCAGAACCACCGGGGACAGAATCCTAGTTCCACAGGGTTCGGAGGGAGATGCCTTCCAGAGATCCTGTGTCTGTGCCCTCCCTCCTCCCAGGTCTCCAGCCCCACTGTCCACACATGAGGCACAAAAGACCTTTCACACCAACGCCCACTAGGACTTTGTGATAGCTGCCCGCTGCTTATAGTCTGCTCCCCTAGCAGCTTGCTGGGCGACCCCAATAAGTCCTTGTCTGTTTGGGGGCTTCACTCAACACAACCCTTCTGGCCCAGGAAGTCTCAGGAGGGAGCTTTCCCTCTGGGATGAAGCCCAAGAAAGGCCTAGACAGCTAAGTATCGCTTCAGAAAGCAGGTGAGAAACAAAGGCCCTGGTGAGATTCTGGAACTGTCAGCCTCTCACCAGGCTGCTCACTGCTCTACCCCGTGCAGCCTGGCCTCCAGTGGTTCCCGTGCTGGAAGCTGGCTCCCAGCATGGGGACCCGAGGAGGCGGTGCCTGCCGGGTAGGGCTTCCTGCACGGGAGCTAGGTGGTTGCGCATGCTGTTTTCAGACCGGCAGGTTCCTTCCAGAGTGAGTCACCATCAAAGCGCAAGGTTGTTTTCCACATGTTTTTTGGCTTCTTGTCTCACCCCGACATACATTGTCATCAAGGCAGCCAGGGCCCTCGCCAGAGCAGCGCACCACACTCAAAGCTGCTCACAAGGCACCTAGTCTTAGATACTTCGTTATGGCAAAAAGAACACGACTCATCTCTGCAAAGCCCGCTTGCAGGAGGTGAGGGAGAAGCCGGTGGAGCCTGGGAGGGCATCTCTGGGTGAGAAGGAATGGGCACTGGTGCCGTGTGAGGCAATGGCAGGAGGTTACCTCGTGGTGCCGCCCGCGAACATCCAGGATGTCCCTCTTGGTGACAGACCAGTGGAAGGTCAGGCCTGGCACAGCATTGCCAAAAGAGAAAGGGCTCTGGTTGTTGGTGATCCCGGTGATGTAGACAGGCATCTGGGGGAAATGTCAGGCCCTTGACCATGGGTCCTGTGCCTGGCTTTCCCCCTCAGCCTGCCCAGCCCCTTCCTTGTTCCCCTCCAAAGCTTTCTGGCCAATTCTGTGCAGTCTTCCAAACTAGACCAGGACACAGTGCAGTCTAGGAAATTTGACGAAGAAGCAACCAATTCAACCAGAAGTAGAACCAGCCCCTCCCCAGCTAGGGGCGGGCATGGCTGCAAGCGCCTGTCCAGAACGCAAGCCCACACTGCCTTGCCCTCAAATCTCCAAGCCACCTAGCAGGGACTGTGGCCACGGGGTGAGCGTGTCGGGGCCCAAGTACTCCTTTAGTCTCTGGAGACACCTGTCTGCCTGTCAGTGGGCACAGCAAACACAGCTCCATGGCTCCCAGTTCTATAACTTACCGCCTACCTGTGCTATCCTCAAGTTCTGCAGTCATGGATCAAAAATACAAAGGGAAAAAGACTAGGGGTGGGTGGCTCAGACACCAGGCCTTGAGTTTAGTCTCTAGCACAGTCAAATAAAAGGGGGGGGCTGTTCACAATGAACCTGTATATGCTTTTTTTCTTGCCATTATTTCCCAGGCCACATATTGTGACAACTACTGGGCGTGCACTGTAAGATGAACGCTGTAGCTCACTTGAGATGGAGCAACACACACAGGAGCGTGGGCACAGGTATGAGGAGTCTTAGAATCCTCAGATACCAAGGGACAGGTGTCACAGCTATGTGACCCGGGACAGCATTCTGCACCTATGCACGTGAATTTGCTCATATTGCATGGTGACGACGCTGATCCTCACCTTTGAGCTGCTATGAACACACAACAGGATGAGCAGACAGGACACACGTCCTGACGTAAGTGCCGCAGCTCCATAAGTTGTTGTCTCATACCAGGTGCTACCCTAGCTGTGGGGAGGTGACAGTGCCTTGAAACAGGCATCAGTTAGGACACAAACACAGAACTGGGGATGATTGCTCTGCACAAAAGGATCGTGTCAGCCTTATGACCTAGGGCAGTCACTGAAAACTGGGCTCAGAGGTGAAGAACAGGGGGAGCTGGTTCCAGCACAAGGACCTGTGCCCTGAGCACGACTCAGAGCCCACAGGCTCAGCCTCACCTGGGTCCCCGTTCTCATCCGCGTGATGGGTGCACGGATTCTCACGGCCTGGAGCTGCAGCACCTCCACCTCCACCTGGTCCTAGGAGAGGGCCGGGCCTCAGGCTGCCTGCCGTGCCAGGGGAAGCCTGGGTGGGCATCCCACCGAGCAGCCCAGATGCCTGGCTCTGGGGCAGCCAGTCAACTACTTCCCCACAGCTGGTCCCCTCCCTGCCCCTGGCTGCCATCAGACTTGGGAGCAGAGCCCAGGGGCCACTCTCCAGCCTGGACACCCTCACGGGACGGGTCTCTAAAATCTCCCAAGCCATAATCCAGCCTATCTGTCTCTGACTCAGCCGCAGGGCGCAGGGTGAGGAGAGCAGACTCTGCCTTTCTTAGCCAAGCTCAGGGCTCTGAGTCAGCTACTCCAGGAAGGACTCACTCTCCTTCACAGTGCTGGACCCACAAAGACCGGAACTAAGAAAACCCTTTTGCACTTCAGCTTACATCTGTGCCTGGGATTTGGGCAAAAGCTGGGCACCCAGTAAGCATTCATTCCCTTCCTTCTCTTCTCACTGTTCAGCCTCCTCCTGCCAGAGGTGGACCGTCCCTCAGCCCCTGGGTGCGGATTGTGGGACCTGGATTGGACAAGGGAACTGGAAGCATCTGGCCAAGATTGCACATTCAACAGATGTGGGGGGGAGCGGAGCTGCAAACTGAGCCCCACCAGCCTGGGCTCAAGGAAACTCCTCTCAGAGGAGCTGGGGCCCAGCCACTCCCTCTGCTAAGGACCACGAGGCCCTTTCTCTAGAAGCTCTCCCCCTGACTAGATGGGAGGACTAAAAGGAAAGGCGCCCAGCAAGGCCAGACCACAAGGAGAGAGGGGTCGGGAGTGAAGGGAGGGCTGAGCTTCCAGCCAGCTGTCCTTTCAGTCACCCCACCAGGGCTCTAAGAGGAGGAAAAGAGCCAGTTCCGGAGCACAACCCTAACTGTAGAGAGAGAAATAAGCCAGGCCTTGTAGGGTCCTGCATTTTACTTCCAGGAAAGTTTTCCACGCTTGATACTTTCTTGCTTTCTTCATGAAATCGCTAACACACAATCTGGGCAGCTGCCTCTGCCATCCAGAGTCTGTGGTTTAAACTGGGATTTTGGGAGACAGATGCTGAAAATGCCAATCAACGAACTCAATGTCAGACCAAAGCCATGCTGGGGATGAGGGAGTGGCGGGCAGTGTCTGCCTGCTCCATGGGTGCTGGGCTGCTGCTCTGAGCACTGAGCACTTGGTGCTCACGGGAAAGGCGGATGGACCAGGTCCCAGATGGGGTCTTCAAGATCCACAAGGTTTGCAGTTAGCTGTGAATGAGCCACAAGGGGGGCCCAGGGGAGCCACTGAAGCCGAGGCCGGCTTCTTCTGGGGCCTTCCTCTCTACTGAAGCGCACCCACCCTGGAAAGGGCAACTGGAGACCGACTTTCACCCGCCTGGCATCGACCCCTGGTATGAGGCAGGGAGTCTCCAGGCAGGAGACCCCTGTACCTCGGCCTGGCAGCTGCTGGCTAGCTTGAAAGAAGTGAGGACAGCACAGAGGACTTCTGGCTGACCATTTTCCTGGAAGTGCAAATGCAGGTCTCAACTTCTGTGTTCTGAAGCCACGCTTACGGCGCACAGCTATGAACTGGCATACACTGCCTCGCATTCTGGTGTCTCAGCCATGAGCAACCCCTGCCCTTCACGGCAACACTCTCTTCCTGTAGGAAAAAGAGGTGCACACAGACCCAGAGCTCTTGGGCCTCACTGGATCAAAGCTCAGGACTACCACACACTGGCCATGAGCTGGGAGCTGGGCCCTCAGGCAGCTTGCCTGCAAAGGGGACACTAGCAAACACCCAAGATGCCAGACACCACCGGGGAGTCCCTGGGGGGGAGTGGCACTGTGGTGCTTACCCACCCAGGGCAGCTGGAAGAACCAGGGAGACAGTAAGTAGAAGACACTTCAGAGTCTGGACACCTGAACCAGCGGGGCTGCCCCAGGCAGGGGAGTCCCGCCCGCTGGAAACAGGCCTGCCCACCCCTAGTTTCCTGGCTCTGGGTGGTCCCAATGACACGAGGATACCTGGGAGACAACGATGACTTTGCCAGTCTCTGCATCCACTGCCCGTACAACGCCCAACACAGAGCCGTTGCCAACCGTGAGCCCGCGCACCATCCCAGCACCGCTCACCGCCGCCACGCTCTCATGGCTGATGGAGAAGAGGATGTTGGACTGGGGCTGGGGGCCGCCCTCCGAAGTGATCTGAAGGGGGAGAAACAGCGACACTGTGAGCACCTGTCCTCCTGACCAGCCCTTCTCGCCATGGAGAGCCTGCCACCTCTGCCCAGCTCCACCCGGCCGGGACACAGCCCCACTGGGTGGCACGCCTGGAACCAGGGTGGCAGGCAGCAGCCTTGCAGGGGCCTGTGACCTTCTGGTCCTTACCTGCATCGTGGCCCCAACAATCAGCGTCACCTTCCTGGGTATCAGCCGGAATGGGGGGAAGACCTGAGTGTGGAGACACGAGAAGGGGAGATGCCTGCTGTGCCTCATGGGTGCTCCACACTTCCTACGAGGCGCCCGTGGGACAGGGTGCCACTCCTCTGAGGACAGGATGGGGTCACTAGCCAGGGCCAGCTGTGGGGCCTGCATCCCCCCCGCTAGCTGGTGCTCTGAGGCACTCTCGGTGTACTCTGCTGTTTATAACTGCTTATTCAGACTCCAGAACCCCTGGAACTAGAGCACCTGCTCTCGGCTGATGGCTCCAAACCACAGGACAAGCAGTGCCTGGGGGCCTGGCCCGCCCCACACTTGCGCGCATGGAAGATGGCTGTGCATCCTCTCCCCTCACTTCTAAACATCTCCCACTCAGGAAATACTTCTACTTTTCTATGGACATAAATAAAGACTTATAAAGACTTTTCTATACCAGCTGCCTCTGTATGTGTGTGTGTGTGTGTGTGTGTGTGTCTCAGAGCTCCCCTCACTTAGGACTAACTTTACCACCACTGTTCTGTGCAGGCCCCAGAGCAGGCCTTCTCTAGGGCTTAGACCTGATTGCCGAGAAGTTCTGTACATACGCCAAACCTGCATGTGGCCGCTGCGTTGCGGGAAGAGCTGCTGGCCTTCCCCGCCCGTGTTCTAGAGCACTGGCCGCCTCAGGGCAGCCCAGAGAGGGGAGTGAAACCACCCCCGCCCCAGCTCTGCTCCTGTGCTGCTCCCAGGCCCCTGGGACTGGTGACCGCTGCGTTATGACGAGAGGGCACTGGCTAATGTGACCTTTCCATGGCAGTGTCCTGGACTCCATCGAATTTCCCAACCAAACACAATAAAAAACATCTCCCAGCCCTTCCCACACTGGGGCCGACCCCACGAGGGACCAAAGGGCCAGCTTTACTTCAATCTGCTGTGGGGGGGAGCCGATGCGCTGTCCAGCTTTGTCTGTCACGCTAGCAGATAGGCTGGTCTGGCCAATGGCCACGCCATGCACCAGGAACGTGGCGGTGTAGCTGTCGAGGGCTTCATCCAGGGCCCTGAGATGGAGGGGAGAGCTAGAACCCTTCTTCCGATGCAGACAAAGTGGAGCGGCTCTGGCAGGGCCAGCACCGTCCTGAGATGCCCTTCTGACCCCTGGGACAACTCACACCAAGGTGACGATCTGGGAGGCTGCGCTGAGCTTCAGGGACATGAAGCTGAAGTACTGGGCCGGGAATGGCTTCTTGTCAAAGTCCAGCACTCGGACGTAGGCCTTGACGGCCTTCCCGATCTCCACCTGTGTCACGGGGGCAGGGACTCAGAGGTGGCCTCTGGGTGGACAATTCCTCCTCTGCGGTGCCCACGGCTTTTTGTGTCCAGGGCGTCCTCAGACAGCATTAACAACCTTCTACCCAGGTCCAGGGACTGGGGATGAGTCATCTCTGGACTCAGTCTACCAACAATGAAAACCATATACGAAGTGGCTCAGGATGCTGAGAGCATACACTCCACTTCCTGCTCCCAACAGGGTAACAACCTAATTAAGGAAACAAGATACGGCTTGGGGCATCGGGCACACGAAAGAAGCTCAGTGTTCACCGACGGAACAGCTTGCATCTGGATGTGCATAATGCACACAGCAAGAACTTTAGGGAATAAAGGCTGCAAAAAAAATGCTTTATGAAGAAACAAATAGAAATCTAGTTAGCAAATCTGCCAGGGAAAGGATTGTCAGAGGAATATTTAGGCTAAGTAGAGACTGTTAGTAATACTTTTAAGAAACAATCAAAATTGCTTCAACACCCTCCCTTTCATCACACACCTTTGGAAAACAGGAACCCAGCGCATCCCTCCAGAGCCCTAGACTTCGTTTCCTTAGACCCAGGAGTCTAAAGATTCTCATTTACAAGAAAGAGAAACCTGGGTCTAGTCTCCATTTTCCAAAAAGCAGCAAGTTTTGTGGGCTTCTTCCTTACTACTCCAATCCCAAAGGAGCCTGGGCCTATGTCCTGGGGGGACCCCTGGGCAGCGAGCACCTGCCTGGCCGGAAGAAACCGACGGGCACTGGAGGATGGGGACTTCCAAGCCAGGGCTAAGGGAGTTAGCTTCGAGCAGGATTGAAGGCGAGCTCCGCTGATGTCAACAGGGATGAGGAAGTGGAGCGCAAGACCTCAGCCCACCCCGCCTGTGTGGAGCACGGCAAGAGTTCCACAGCTCCCCGTAACTCTGGGGGTCAGGGGCACAAGAGAAATGGCCTCTGCGGCCACACTGATCTTCCTGTTTTCTGCAGATCAGCAGAGAGGGCGTCCATATCACTGACCTTGTCCACCACACGGACATACAGCTCCTGGATGTCTGAGACGTGAACGATAGCCTTTGCTGGGGCAGGGAAGGCCAGACACAAGTCGTGGATCAGGATGGTGGACGAGCCCGGGAGCAGAGGCTGCACCTGTGTGGTGGAGACAGGCAGGGTCACTCAGCCGTGGGGCCATGAGCAGCCCCAGGGAGAGAGACTGGAGGCCAGCATGTGGAAGGAGTGATCGAGAGGAACTTTGACCCACACAGTGTCCCATTCGCCTCTCATGCTGAGTTCTGCTTGCCACAGGAGGGTCTGGGAATGCAGTGTTGGTGCTGGGGCAGACCTCGCTGATCATCTTAACAGTGTGCACTGCTGTGTGTGTGTGTGTGTGTGTGTGTGTGTGTGTGTGTGTGTGTGTGTTTCTGTGTGTGCATGCGCGGCCTTAGAACACATAGCAACCTGGAGGCAGAGTAAGGATTGAAACCCAGCTTGCATGGCCTGTCCTGGCTGCCTGTGGCTGCAGGCCTGGGGACAGAAGGGCACGGCAGTCCACGAGGCCTCAAGGGAGCTGCAAGTCAGGGCTGACGGGCCAGTGCGGCTTTCCAAAGGCAGCTCTCACTGAGAAGCCCCAGTGTGGACTCGGGATCAGAGCACCTCGGTCGGCCCGGAGAGGTCACGCGGGTGTGTGCGTCCCTGAGAGATGGCTCACCTCCATCACTCCAGCTTGGCTTGAAGTGGTGGCCTCTTAAGATGTTCTGAGTGAACTAACAAATCCAAGCTAGTGTTTTCCAGTCTTCCAGCTTCCTAACATCCCATTTCAAAGCCTTTTAGCCTCTCATGTAGCAACCCAGGCCCTACATTCCAAATACTCTCCACCCCAACAACCCGCCCCCTGCGTGCTGTTCGGGCTGCGGCGTGGCCCTCGCATGTCCTGTCCATCTAGGAATCTGTTACCACTTGTCACACTGCTTGGGTGTGCAGATGCTGGGAACAGGCTGAATTTGAGAATGGGGCCAGGCTGCCAGTTGCTAGTATGACCGAGGTGGAGGACACATCCACACAGCTGGGGCAGGCCTGAAGGCCACACCTTCCAACCTGACAAGGATGGGACTGGAGCTGCCGCTGCCAGCCAGCCAGCCAGCACTAATAAGGGCTGAGAAGTGGGTGTGGGGTGGGCTCCGGGTTCTGGCTTTCCTGGGGATGATTATTACACTGCCTGCAAAGCCGAAGGGAGAGCCTGCCGGGATCTGCTCGAGCAGAAGCAGCTGCTGTCAGGAGCGGGCCTGGCCTTTATAACTTGGGGAAATTGCATGGTTATACATTTTAAACAGACAGAATGGAGGTGGGGGGAGAGGGAATTATCTCCTCTGCTTGTTTTCCCAGAGGATGGAGGTCCCAGACCCCCTCTGGGTGACAGAAGCAAGGGGTGCAGTCAGGCTGCCTCTGGAGAGGTCCTGCCCCACTCATCAGCTTCTTT
Source organism: Megascapheus bottae (assembly GCF_031878675.1). Lineage (NCBI taxonomy): Eukaryota > Metazoa > Chordata > Mammalia > Rodentia > Geomyidae > Megascapheus > Megascapheus bottae. The sequence continues at coordinate 8,343,638 of NC_143541.1, read as the reverse complement.
CACCCGTAGCAAGCATTTAATGAAGGGCTCTGAAGCCACTTTGGCTGCTAGCTAGCGGCCAAGTGGCAGACCCCAGTAGACTGTGCAGGATCACACTGCCCTGCTTCTCCAAGTGCCTGGGCCCAAGTGTTTCTTCAAAGGCATTTGGAGAATGCTTATGAGATGCAGGGAAGGGGGTGACCACACCTAAAGAAATTCTCACGTCTAAGTGTTAAAAGTGCCACCTGAGGATGTGAGCAAATGCTGTGCCCAGGGGAGCGTCCTGTCAATTTGGAGACAATGAATGCATTACTGCTCATTAAGAAACCATGACGGCTAGAGCTCGGCAGGCCCCGAGGTCCTGTCTGTCTCAGCTCAGCTCTCCCTCCCGGGCCCTGATCACACTTCATCTGTCCCCTGACAGGTGCTATGTGGACACACCACATGTAGACTGATGCTTCTGGACATCGGGGGAGCCACCAGCTTGTTTCCTCCAGTGGACAGGTCAGTGTCATGGGGTGGGCAGAGCCTCCACATGAGACCGTCGTAAGCTGCACCCCTAACTGCTCACCTTGCAGCCTGCAGGGGACGGCGGCAGCTCACACAAAAGGCCAGCACAGGCCAAGACTCTGCATGCCCCAATCAGCCCTGCCGGCTCCCTAAGAGCGAGGCTGGAGCTGCAGCCCACTACCTGCAGACCCGTCACAGGACGAGCAGACCACCCCAACTCCAGCTCCTGTGTGCCTCACCCCTAACACACCCGCGATGACAATGGCCACGTGAAGGAGGAAACACCACCGTGGCTCGCCAGAGCACACACAGCCAACCTGCCCCGTGGCCACATCACCTCTGTACCTCAGAGCTGGGCACATGATAAGCATGCCCATCGCACAGCATGCCCCTTTCCTCAGCTCTTATAATGGCCTAGGCTCGGCTCAGAGGACTTACTTTGAAAGGAGAGGAATTGTTGAAGAAAAATAAACAGTAAGTTTAAATCAGGTAAACACTCCTTTGTGCATGCCAGTGGAAAATGAAATAAAGGCCTCTGTGGAGAACTCTGGGGGCTGTGTAAGCAGAACTAATCACAGGCCTGCACAGCCTGGGGTGCAGTGTGGGCAAGCGCCCCGCCCCCCCTCCCAGGAGCCATTCTTATGTCCCGCATGCAAGTCAATAGGAAAGAAAGAAGCATTTTCTAGGCACTGCGAGGAGAATGGCTGTGGGCTTTCTTGTCTCTGTGATTAAGGGAAATGAGAGTGCTGCTAATTAGCAGCTGGAAAATGCCAAAGGAAAGTGTAAATGTGTCCTTCAGAAACAGCGCTGTGAAGGAAGCCGTGAGCACCCATCACAGACTCAGCCTTCAGCAAAGCTGCTGAGAGGGGCAGACGCTGAGCGCCACAGTTCAGGGCACAAAGCTAGTGAGACCCTGACCTTGACAAAGAACTTAGGCACCGTGACGCTCCTGTAGAGGCAGGAGGACCAGAGTATGCAGACTAACACAGGAGACCCTATCAAAAAACAACGAAAGCACAAGAAAGCTGGGCATGCGCAAGCAGTATGTTACCTGCCCAGCAAGCTCAAGGCCCTGAGTTCAAACTCCACTACAGGGGGTGCAGGGATGGGGGTGGGGCAAGGCAAGAAAAGCATGCGGTGTGTGGGGATCCAGGCCGCCCTTGCTCATATCTGTAATCTTAGCTGTTCAGGAGGCTGACATCTGAGGTTGTGGTTCAAAGCCAGCCTAGGCAGGAAAGTGATGTGAGATTTCTATCTCCAGTTAAAGAAGCCAGAAGTGGAGCTGTGCTAGCCTTGAGTGAAAAAGCTAAGGGACGGCATCCAGGCCCTCAGTTCAAGCCCTAGTACAGGCACGAGAAGAAAACCACACGATGAAACCCCTCCTGCAAGTTATGAGGCAGGAGGAAAAGCCTGGGCCTGATCTCCCTTTGGAGTGGCGCCCGTCTCTGGCACTACCCACGAGGTGGGAAGAATGGCTGGACCGTCATCCCTTTCTTTTCATAAAGGGAATGAAAACACTTAGGGGCCAGGATGGTGGCACACATCTATAGCCTCAGATGTCAGGAGGTGGAGGCAGGAGGACACCTGAGCCCTGGAGTTCAAGACTGGCTAGGATGATACAGGAAGCCACTGGATCTTAAAAGGAAAGAAGGCAGAGGGGCCCTTCCCCGTTCTGGCACGGTACTGTCAGGGGACGTCACTACACACGCACACCTGTTGAAAATCTCTGCACAGGGCTCTAAGTGCGCACAGAGAATGAAGCCAGGCTTCATCAGGCAAACTGAGAAGATGGACGTCAGCAATGCCTGAAACAAGACCCACCCCTACCCCTTCTGTGGGGTGGGGACCCCGGAGGTCAGCCTTTGGGCTCCATCACGCCCGGCTCCATCAGGGAGTGCCTGGGAGTGAGGGAGAATGCCAGGCTTCCTCATCTTGGCCCAGCAACCTGCAGCTGAGGTCCAGATGCAGGCCGTGCTCCACAGAGGTGGGGCCCCTTCGTCCCCCTCGCCCACAGGCACCAACGAGAGCCGACCTCCTGTGGCGTCTGGGAAGAGGCTGGGATCAAGCTACTCTTCCCCCGGCTCAAGACAGGTGTCCCAGACACCGAGTGGAGAGGAGGAGTCATTAGAGAGACGGCCACAAATAGGAAAGGCTACAGCTTGGGTGGCAGAGCACCAGCCTAGCAAACACTATACCCTAAGTTCAAACCCCAGGACCAGCAAAGCATAATGCAATAAGTAGAAATATGTAGAAACTAAACCACATACCCCTAATGGAACTTAAACTAGAAAAATGAGACGAATGAAAAAGCAGATATGCACAGCACCGTTTAGGAGATAGGCTAAAGCAGAATCAAAAGGGAAATGAGTAAATGCCCTTATAGAAAATAAACCCTTTATTTCATTTCAAGAAACTGGAAAAGGAGGAACAAAGTAAACTCGAAACAAGAAATGAAACAATAATGATGAGAATGAAAATGAACAGACACGAGGAAAACAACAGAAAATACAAATGAAACCAGAAGTTGATTTTTGAACAGTAACGAAAGTGACAAACCTTCAGTTATTATGACCCATGGAGAAGAGAATGGGCACAAATTACTTGGACTAGCAAGGACAGAGGACAGGACAGGTGAATGGACAGGAGTAATGAGGACTACTGGGGAGAACAGGACAAGTGAAAGCCAATCGTTTCAGCTTGGACCCGGACTGCTCCCCAGAAGCTTGCGTGTTGTGGCTCCAGCCTGTGTGGCCATGTGGCAGAAGCATGTTGGAGGAAGTAGGCCTAGGCGTGAGGGGGACAGGCCCCTCCTCTGGCAGAGTGTCCTTCCACCTTGAGGGTAGCCGCCTCCTCCATCATGCACTTACACCGGGATATCCTGTCACACCACGGGCCCAAACCATTGGCTAAGCAACTATGGACTGAACTTTTGAAATCACAAGCCAGCAACTGTGAACTGAATTTCTGAAACGGTGAGCCAAGATAAATCTTTCCTTCTCTTATTTATTTCAGGTACTTGTGTCACAGCAACCGAGAGCTGACATATCAATACATGAGACAGAATAGACAGAATGGATAAAGTCCTAGCTACCAGAAGTTCATAAATAAATCATCTGAATATCCCATGACAAGTTGAAGAAACTGAATTAGCAATTTAAAAAACCCGGCATGAAGAAAAGCTCACATCCATGTGCCTTCTCTGATTAATATTCTACCAAACGCTTAAGAATAATTACTCTCAATTCTACATAAATTCTTCCCAAAGTAGAGAAAGAAACATTTCCAATTTATTCTTTTTTCCCCCCTAGTCCTGGGGCTTGAACACAGGGCCTGAGCACTGTCCTTGGGCTTTTTCCTCCAGGTCAGCGCTCTGCCACTTGAGACACAACACCGCTCCCAGCTTTTCTATGTATGTGGTACCGAGGAACCAATCCTGGGTCTTTATGCATGCTAGGCAAGCACACTATCACTAGCCCAAACTCCCGGCCCACTTCCAACTTATTCTATGAATTCAGTATTGCCTGTCTATTGAAGACAGACGACAATATCACAAGAAAATGACAGACTAATCTTTAAAAAAAATAGAATGTAAAAATCCTGGAACGGGGATGGCAGGGCTGGGAGTGTGGCTTGGGAGCAGAGTGCTTGCCTAGCATACATGAAGCCCCAGGTTCGATTCCTCAGTACCACATAAACAGAAAAAGCCAGAAGTGGTGCTCAAGTGGTAGAGTGCTAGCCTTGAGCTTCTCTTGCTCAAGGACAGTGCCCTGGCCCTGAGTTCAAGCCCCAGGACTGGCAAAGAAGAGAAAGAAGTCACAATGACCAGTCCAGGTGATTCAGAAATACTAGCCTGTGACTACCTATCAGTGCCACAGAATCGGAAGTGTTCCGACCCGGATAAACTTCTTGACTGTCAAAAGATGTGAGCAGGGACTGAGATTCCATTTTCATGGCTGTATAATAATCAATATGCTGTCTTTTGCTTTTTTTTTTCCCAGTCCTGGGCTTGAGCTCAGGGCCTGAGCACTGTCCTTGGACTTTCTCAAGGCTAGAGCTCTACCACTTGAGCCTCAGCACCACTTCCGGCTTTTTCCTATGTATGTGGTACCAAGGAATCGAACCCGGGTCTTCATGCATGCTAGGCAAGCACTTTAACCACTAGGCCAAACTCCTGGCCCTTTTGTTTGTTTTTAATATAAAAAAGTAAATAGACTTTACAATAACCCAGCACATCAGGAACAGTGGCAGGTGTGGTGGCACATTAACTGTGACCCAGCTCCTCAGGAGATGAAGGTAGAAAGTGGTGATTCAAGGTCACTGGTCATATACAACCCTATTTGGAAAACAAACTAAAAGAACAACAACAAAACAAACAAACAAAAACCCCAACCACCTCACACAGTGGCTCATGTGAGAGAACAATCGCATCACTAATATTAGAAAAAGGAAGAAAGAATGCTAAGTACAAATGACTGCCGAAAACAGTCTGCAGCCTACATTGCAATATGGACAAAGAAATCTCAGGATACCATTTAAAAATCAAACAAAACAAGAGGCTAAACGTTTCCATTGGCATCACTCTTTATCAGCAAGACAAGGAAAGGGCCAAGAAACATGGAAGTAGGTTAGGTGGTGAACACCTGTTACCCTAGCTGCTCAGGGAGCAGAAATCTGAGAATTGTGGTTTGAAACAAGTCTAGGAAAGAAAGTTCTTGAGATTCTTATCTCCAATTAATCACCAAAAAGTCAGAAGTGGTGCTGTGGACCAAGTGATAAGAGTTCTAGCTCTGAATGAAAAAGCTAAACAAGAGCACAAGGTCCTGAGTTTAAGCCCCAATACCAGCACACACATGCACATATATATGTATATATAATCTATCTATCTATCTATCTATCTATCTATCTATCTATCTATCTATCTATAGATATATTTACAGATACACGCATGCTCAAGTTTCTTTATGGTTGCTCTAGTGCTGCTTATGGACTTAAATTTCAATCCTAATGAAAAGACTGGCTGAAAGGAAACCATTGGGTAGCCAGCTGAGGTGACTGGAGATGGGGCAGGACCAGGAGGGGCAGCGCAGAGCTCAAGCTTCTGTGCCACCCAGCCTAGCCAAGCTGATTGCGAGCTTCTGAAAGAACCATCTGCCAGGCGCACAGGCGGCCCGGGGGAAGAAGGAGAGCGGACATGGAGGCAGGTAGCCAAGCTCACCGTGGCGATGCCTTGGGATTCCAGGTAGGCCACCCTGACCACATCCGCGGAGCTCGTATTGAGGAAGAAATAGCCAGAGCCTTCTGTGATGCGAAGTTCCGCCTGCAGGGGGAGGTGTGGAGAGGGTCAGGCCAGGTGCTGGAGGGCAGGGGACCCTGCTGGGTCTCTGGCAGACAGGGCAGGGCCGTACCTGGACTCCAGGGTGGTTGTAGATGGTCATCTCCTCTGGACTCACCCTCACATCCTCCACCAGGATGAGTTCTATGGAGGCTGACACAGGCATGGGAGGCTCGTGCTGAAGGGGTGAGGCCAACACCATCAGATCCAGAAGGCTGGGGTCAACGCCTGGCCACCCCTCAGGAAGAGCAGGACCAGACGCCCCAGGTCCTGGACTGACTCCGGGCAACTCACTATGTTTAATCCACCAACGCCCATGCGCCTGGGTGCTCCCGAGCCTCACGGGAGGGCCCACACCCTGAAAGCACTCTAGGTGGCCCTGTCCCCTGCCAGAGCAGGCGGTGGGCAATGGTCCTGCTTAGTCATGCGCACCTGACCCACAGGGAGCACAGCAAATGGCGCCACCCCAGAGGAGGACAAGGCCAACAGCAAAGCCACCAACCGTCTGGGGCACGGGTGGGGGCCACAGCACCGTCTTAGCTGTCTCAAGGAAGACTTGGTAGCATACAATGCACTACGTGTCACATGTCACTGGAATAAGAGTGCCACTTGCCCATCTCTACAGCAGTGCGTCAGTCATGGACTGCACACATGACTGGGTCCCCAAGATGGCATCACCCGGTGATGCTGCAGGTTCTTGGCTTGTGGCATACACTATGGGGTGTACAGACAGACAGGTGCCTCACACGTCCCTGCTGAGCGTGCCGGGGCTCTCAGGGCAGCCAGCTGGAGGAAAGGAAGCCCTGAGCATGCCAGGGCCAGAGCCCGCAGGGCAGAGAGCACTAGAGCACCAAAAGGAAGCGCCCACGGGGAGGGATGGAGCCATCAAGGCAGGGAAGGGCAAACCTTCCCCAGCGCTGTTCCCATGGTAAGTGCTTTCCCCAGAGACCCTGAGGCAACCTGTCCTGGCACCCAGGTCCCCTAAAACCTGGCACCACCTCTCCTCTCCCACCAGTACATGCTGGCTCCACCTCATTTAAGGGGAGTTGACAGGGGCTTGCCCCGACCCCACCCGCACGGCTGGGCCAAGAAGGTACCGGTTGCTTCACTCGGGCAGCGCGGAGGTGGGACTGCTGGTAGCCAGAAGCTGTGACGGAGATGGTGGTGGTTCCAGAGGCCTGGTGAACTACAACAGCCTGCAAGCCTGGGTCCAGGGAGGGGAGACGGGCGTGTTAGCTCCATGGCTGCTCTGAGCCTCCTCACCCGCCTATCTGCACTTCCGATTCTGTACACAGGACACTGCACCAATAGAAACTGCATGTCTGTCCCAAGCAGACTTTTCAGGTCCAAAGGGTTCTGCAGATAAGTTGGGAGAGACAGGCTCCGTGCTGGGCATCGGGAGGAGTTTGGGAATGCTGTAGCAAACACCACATGGCCCAGGTCTTAGAGCTCGAAGGGTGTTCTGGGGTGTGAGACTCTCGCTCCCCCTCTCGTGTCTGTGCAGGACACGAGCTCACACCGCACCCTGTGTTTTCCTTACAGATGAAGGGAGCCCTAGATAAGAGGAGTGCCGACACACACGAGCCTGCCACAGGACACTGATCTCGCCCTGCCACCAAGAGCCCTTGAGATCAAGCAGCCTCACCGTGTAACTTCTTCTGGCCACTCGCATCCTCGCGAGGCACCAGCTGCAGGGGCTGCTCAGGTTCCATACTGGCCAGGGACGGCTGGGTGGACTCCCACTGGATGCTTAGAGAGCTGAAGTTGTCGAACCGGCGCCCCTGCTGGTCATAGGCTCCCAGGTCCAGCAGGGGGTTTCGGTGGCTGGACACTGGAACCTGCAGGAGGGAAACATCAGGTGCCAGGGCCAAATGCAGGACCAGGCCTGGCCATTGCCTGCAGAGTTGTCCTCAAGTCAGCTGGCTGCCTTGTGGGCCCAGGGTCCTGCGAGGGAGCGGGGATGAATCACAAGCCAGTGCTCACTACTGCCAGCCACCACAGTGCTGCCCCAGCCCCCTGCTAAACTGGCCTTGGGGGACGAGGGCCTCTCAACCATTAGATGGCCTCTGGCAATGGACAGAGGTGACTTTTGATGTCACAACTGGTTGAGGGGTGTGCAGTGCAGCTGGAACCTACCAAGAGGAGGAAGAAATGCCACAGGGCACTGCAGTGTATGGGCAGCCCGGCCCGAGGGTGACCCGCGGGCACCAAAACACTTGGGACGGCCTCATTTGAAGGTGGTCTGGCTTCCAGTGTCACTAGGATTGGAGCCCCTACTCCAAGATGCTTACCCCAGCCAGCCTATTTCCCCCCTGCCTGTCCCTGCTGTCCTTAAGACATCTCTGCCTCCGTGACAACCGCTGCGTTTTAACACGAAGGTAAAATGCTAAAGCACTCAACACGTCCTGGGGCCAGGAAGGTTTGCAAAGCCCCTCTCGAGTCAGAGGTGGGGCAGACCCTCCCATGCTGAGGGGTGCAAGCAAGGGCCCAGGGAAGAAAATCACTCGGTAAAGGAGATCTAGGAAGTCTCAGGACAAAGATAATTGACTAAAAGCAGAATCACCAAGCCTACCTGAGATGCAAGTATCTTGCTAGCTAGAGAAGAACTTACTCATAAAGACTGTCCTGACACACAGTGCCTGGGCCCCAGGCCTTCACCCCAACGACCCCGCCCCACGCCACCTGCTCTCCTGACAGCAGGGCAGCACCACTTGAGCAGCCAAACGTTTCACCAATAGGCAGGGCACAACTTTGGGGGTCTTGGGGGGGCACAGGGACTGAGAGACCTATTTAGATATCCCACCCCTCTTCCAGAAACACCCTGGGTGAAAAATCAGTGCCCTTCCAAGAAGGGAGTCAACACTATGCCCCATTTTAAACAGCAGGTGTTGCCTTGCCCATGGGCACGCGGGTTTAGGGGTGCAACCTTGTGGGTCTGCTTTTAGAACCCAGGGATCTTGTGGTACAGCTCCTCCTTGGTGCTGAGCTGACTGGTCAGTCCCCAGGCACACAACGGGTCCTCGAGCACAGTGAGAAGAACACTGAAGGCCCAGAGGGCTGGGTCAGCCAGGCTCCACGCCATCATTCTGACCCATCGACTCTATTCTGGTGGTTCACCTTGCCATAATTTACTCTGCCGTGTGTGTTGGGTGGCCCCTGGGTTAGGAGAGCTATAAAATGAAATTGATACTGCACTCGGCCTGCACCATGGGAATCTATCTTCTTCAAGGTCCCCTAATGAGACCATAAATTGCAGAGGTCATGCCTGAATGGCTGCCTCACAGCTCAGGACCCCAGGACTGATGGATCGCTGCAGTTCTACATCTAAGGCCCATTATTTCCCTCTGCCACCAGTGACATGAGCAAGCCAGTTTGGGGAGCCCCGTTCCATAGGCAGAACATCCGCTTGCAGCCCAGACACAACTCCAAGCTAGATCCAAGACCCAGCCAGGTCCAGGTGAGACTCTTGTTTCAGAGCCAGTGGTTAAGAGGAGGAAGAAGGAAGAAGGGAGCCGGTGCTGGTGGCTCATGTCTGTAAACCTAGCTATGCAGGAAACTGAGATCCAAGGATCCTGGTTCGAAGCCAGCCCAGGCAGGAAAGGCTGTGACACTCTTACTCACAGACTAAGCTACTCAGAAAAATCCAGAAGTGGTACTGTGGCTCAAGTGATAGAGAGCTAGCATTGAGCTAAAGACTGACGACAGTGCCCAGGCCCTGAGTTCAAGACCCGGGATTTGAAAAATGAAAACGAAACAATGAAGAAAGAAGGAAGGAAGGAGGAGGAGGAGGAGGAGGAGGAGGAGGAGGAGGAGGAGGAGGAGGAAGAAGAAAGAAATAAAAGAAGGAAGAAAGAAAGAAGAAGCCGCAGTAGCAGAGCCAGGAGAAAGTCTTTGCCTGGATGCACTGATCTGAGGCTTGTTGCTGCCATGCTCTAAATGCCAGGGCTGAGTCAGGTAAATGCTGGCTTCCAGCAGCTGCAGGCTCTGAGTGTGCGCCCCACTCCTGCTGAAGAGGAGCAGAAGTGCGTCTTCTGCCAAGTCTCTGCGGGGGTGAGGGGAGCCAGCGCTCTGAGGCTAGACTCGCAAATTCCTTACTTCTAACCCAGCCTTCCAGGGCAGCCTGGGGACAAGCTCAGGACGCTGATCCATGGAGTTTCAAGTCTAAGTGAGAGGGGAAGAGTGGAGAGAAGGCCATCTTTCTCTTTCTCCCCCTCTCCCTATCCCTCTCTCTCCCTCTCCCACCCTCCCCCATCTCTCTCCCTCCCCCCTCTCTTTCTATCCCTCCCTCCCTCTCTTCGTCTCTCTCCCCCCCCCCGTCCCTCTCTGGCTCTGTCTCACCCCCCCCCCCGCCCCCCAGCTCTCTACTCTGCTCCTCCGGCTTCAGCTCTGCTCCAGCAGCTCTCCTCTCCTCTCTGTGGGCCTTCTGAGTCCCTGTGGCTCCCTGAGCACGCTCTCACTCTGGAGCTGCCTGTGATGGAGCTGCCTGGTCTGGAAGAGCTGCCATGCTCGGAGAAGGGGCGGGTGCTAGGGCTGGTGGGGGTCTTCCCACCTTGAGCAGGACACACTCCATGCCAGGGCTCTGGATGTCCTGGGAAGGGGCCCAGCCTGCAGGTCACGCCACATGTCCTTACTGTCAAACAGGCCTCCCAGACTTCTCTCCCCCCAGCTTTCACTTCTCTATACTCGCACTCCTGCTCCCACCACACTCGCAAGTCCGCAGAGCAGGCGGGCCCTGAGCACCAGCAGGGTCTAACACCTTCCAGGCACACGGCAGAGGGAGACAGTGGGTCTGGTGTCCCGCAGGGCTGCCAGTGGAGCACTCTGGACTTTGGAAGAGTCTCCACATATCCAACCTTCTGAACCGGCTCAGAGCGCTCCGCCTTCGGAGTCTGCAGTAAGCAGCGTGAGTGACAGGGCAGTGCACCAGAGCCGGGGGCTGGAGAGAACCTACAGCTACACAGCACGGGGCCTGGGGAGCCCAAGAGAACAGGCCAGCCTACATCTGCCCCCAAGAAGATCTGAACCCAAACTTCCAACAGATGTCATGGTCATTCCACCACGAAGCTGGGAGCCAGACAAGCCAGGCACTGTCTGCAGCTACACTCTGCGGGCGTCCACCTCTCCCGCCCTGGAGCGCCTCACGCAAGGCACACATGACCCCTTGACCTTGGCAGGACTGGCTGCCCAGTCAGGGCGAGGAGCTTGGAGCCACCACCACCAGCCCTCAAGGCTGAGCGCGGCAGTGGCTTCCTGCCTACCCAGCGACTCTGCCACCCGGCTCCCGTGAGCAGCCACACTCACCACCTGCTTGTTCTGTTGCAGCAAGGGACAGGACAGGTCCAGCTGGGGGCTGGCATAGACGGGCGTGAGGGTGAGCCTGGATGGCGGGGTGCAGACAGACTTCACCACAGCAGGCTCCACCATGGGGAAGGGGTTGGTGAGGCTGGGCTGGTTCCCCACCGAGAGGGCGATGACCTGGCAGGGAAGGAGCAGTCGGACACCCACGTTAAGTCTCTTGCTCTCTGAGCTACGACAGTTTCCCTTCTGCAGGATGAGCACCATGACACCTGAACCTCAGGGGGCTGAGAGGGGCCAGGGGCTCACGGGCAGGAGGGCATTTTCTTAGCACTTAAAAGACTGGGGAGGGGGCTGCACTCTGGACCAGTCCTGGGCAGGAAATTGGCAGACTGCAGGATGCTTTCCTAGGACCCAAGGAGGAGTCGGGGACCTGACTCCTAGGAGATGGCTCATCTGTGCTACACAGCAGCCTGGAGCCCCCATGCCTGTCTGCTCCGAGAGGTGTTCTGGTGGCTGCTGCAGAATTAGAGGTGTAAGGGAAGAGGCGTGGCACAGGTGGTACAACACTGGCTAATAAGTGGAAGTATCATGTGCCAAGTTCAAGTCCTGATCTCAGACAAAGGAAGAAAGGGGAGGTCACCGTGGAAGCTGGGGTGTCCTGGGGGGCCGACTACCTCACCCGCTGCGTCCTTCGGTGTTCACTCAGCCCTCTTCCTTCACTGAGCACTAGTCACCCACCTCTAAAGTGGGGTCCCACAGGAGGGGCTCTCAAGGCCCTACTGGGAGCTAAATAGATCTTCCATTCCTCCTTGGACAGGGTGGGTCTGTGGGTGGCTCCCCACTTACCTGCTCGCCCAAAGCCCGGCAAGTCATAAGGATCCAGTGCTGCTGGTAACTCCGGGAGGCAGGGGGCCCCAAAAGCGCCAGAGTGATGCTGCCGGTGTCCTCAGAGGTGATGTTACGAAAGTACTTGGACGGCTCCAGGACCCAGGGTTGGGGGCCTCCCTCGAACAGCATCTCCTTGGAGGAGCCCAGGGTTATCACGGAAACAGACAAGGGATCCACAGCCTGAAGAAGGGGGAGGAGAGCGCAGTGCTCTGAGCATCCAGGAACTGTGTCCTCCCGCGGCCCTGGGGAAGGCCGCGGCCGGGGGCCACACAAGCTCTCTATCTTCTTTGCAGGTGTACATCTGTGCACCCACAGGGCTGTTGGGGAGATCCCATGGGGTCAGGGATCTTGGAAACAAGTTCCCACTCCACCAGGTGGGGTGTGTATAGAAATCAATTTGTGTTCATGGAAGTCGGGGAAAAGCCCTGACTGTTCCAGCAGCCCTCAAAACCAGGAACTCTTGAGACGCAGCTTCACAACAGGGTTAAGACGGGCGACAACCTCAGGCTCACAAGGAGGCTGGGGCGGAGAGAGCTGGGTGGCCATGAAACAACACCTTGTATAGGTCCCTAATGCACTTCTGACAAAGTGCTGCAATGCAAAACACAGACGGACTTGACTCTAACTAACTTGTTGCTTTAAAAGGCAGTGGCTCAGTGGTAGAGTACCTGCTGAACGAGCATGAAACCATGCGTTCAAATCCCACACTGTAAAAGAAAAGAAACCTAGCCAGAGACAGTGGCACACAACTGCAATCCTAGTTACTGGGAGACGGAAGCAGGAGAACTAAACTGAAGCAAGTTCGAGGATAGCCTGGGAAATGTCCCAAGGTCTACTCCTGCTTGACTCACGCCTCCCCAAGGAAGATCCTTCTTAAAATAAAACATAAACAGGGCTGAAGTTGTAGCTCAGTGGGCAGACAGCTGTGCGTGAGGCACTGGGTTTAATTTTCAGTAACACGCAAAAGGAAATAATGAAAGAACAATCCTGAAAGGCAAGATAGCAGATGACTAAGAGAAACACGGGCTGTGGGGTCCATGCTGGCCTAACAGTGGGCAGTCTGTTTCCCTACTTTTGTTTTTTTACTGGGTTTGAACCACTGTCCCTCACTTTACTTACTTTTAGCTTTGTTGCAATCCCTTCCATTCCTACTGGGTGTGTACAGGCTTGCACAACCAGCCTTCAGGACTCTTTTGTACCTAGCACCTGGAACCCTACCACATGGCAGGTGCTCAAGAAAACTAAAAAGGCCCTTTGCAAGTAAGTCAAAGGTATCCTGGGAGTCTCCAATAAATGAAGGAGCTGGGGCTTGAGCTTAGGGCCTTGACACTGTCCTTGGGCTTTCTCAAGGCTAGTGCTCTACCATTTGAGCCACAGCACCACTTCTGGCTTCCTCTATATATGTGGTACCAGAGAATCAAACCCAGGGTTTCATGTATGCTAGGCAAGCACTCTACTACTCAGCCATGCTCCCAGCCCAGGAAAACATCTTCTTTTGCTGCCATGTGGACAATGGTAGCACTTAAAAACAATGTGCCCCGTCTCTCCTCCTCCCCCCGTCCCCCCCCCGCCCCCGAACACAGAGCAAGGAAGGAAGGGCTGGCTGGAGCAAAGGACTGGGTTCTGCTCACCTTGAGAGGCAGGTAGGCAGCGATGGTGATCCTGGCACTTAGGTGGACGTGGCCATGTGTGTAGCCCACCAGGAGGGTGGTGGATCCCTGGGTCTCAGCTCTCACTTTCACACCGCTGCAATGCTCTGACCCTGGAGGCAGCCTTCCTGCAAGAACAGGAGAGTCACGTGGTCACCATGATCAAGCCTTGAGCCCTTCCTTCACCCTAGCCTCCATACACCATCAGATTTCAAGTGTTTTAGAAAAGGAAAAAAGATAAGGCCTAGTGGCATCCCTCAGAGGTAAAAGGCCTGCTAGAATGCACAATCACCATGCTTACGCCCACATTCTCAGCCCAGTCCCTCCCCGACTTCTCCCAGGACTGCTTCCAGGACTGCTGGTCCTGTTCCCTGCTCCGAATCGAGCACAAGCTCCAGTGTGTGTGGCTTCCTCGGCTCAGTGCTGGCTCTAAGATCCCTGACACCTTCATGGTGTATGTCCTTGATCCACATGTCCATAAGCAGAACAGCTGGCTGTTTCTGGCTGGCTGGGACCCTGCTGCACTGACGGGGACGGTGCCTGCCGTCCCGTGAGAACAGGCCTCAGCACCCTGCTGTGTCACCTGGACAGGGCCCACTGGACAAGTTCCACGTGCTCACAGCAGCTTGAATCCTTATCACCAAGTCACTCTCGGAAATGCTCGCGTCAGTCCATACTGCCACCAGCAGCTGGTACTTTTCCCGCTGCTGCTTCACCCATCCTAATTAACTCAAAAAGAACTTCTAAATTTGAATTCTGGTAAACTACCTATAAATTTCACACTTTTTAAGTTTTTATCTTTTAAAGAAATAAAACAACCTCTATCTACCCCTTTAAATAATAACTCAGCGATTCTCCCCTCCTTCGGCCCTGGTGCCCTTCACTCTGCTTCTTCCTGTCTCCATGAATCTGACCACTCTCAACGTGGAGGAGAAGCTCATTGTCTGTCCTGAGGATCATCTCTGCACTCTGCTCCCCGGGCCGAGCAGGCCCCGCAGTGGGCCTCACAGACAGACACTGCCCACTGCTCCAGCCTAAAGTCTCATTTGTCCACGGTGACTAGAATTGCAGGTTTCCATGACATGTGTTTTACCCAATCTGGACCAAACACACAAGTCAAGATGCCGCAACTTCATGGCAGCGAGACTGGTGGCACTTTCTGAGAGGAACTTTAATCTCATGGGATTTCTGTCTTGGCTATCCAGGTGTGGCCCTCCAGTAGCTGAGGGCCACCACCCCTTTACACATGGAGAAATGAAGGCTCGGAGATTGGGCAACAAGCCCAACATCACCTAACTAGCAGCTGGTGATTGGCGTGGCCCGGGATGTGCCTGCAGAACCGCCCCTGAGTAAGCAAGGAAGAAAGACGGGTATGATCCATGCATGCCACAGGGTCACACGGCACGGGACAAAACATCTGTGCACGATGCACCTTGATGGCCTGCTGTGTTCCACCCAAGGAAAGGCACTGCGGTGCAGCTCGACTCAGATCACCTTTGCTGTGGACATCTGCAAACCACGGCAGAGAGGGCAGATGAGGCGCCACATGTCACATGGAGCCAATGGCGTCCAGGGCATAGGTGCCATTCATATGCTCTGGCCTTGCTGCAGCCCCATGCCCGTCCTAGGAAGGAAGGCCATCTGGCCCAGACCCAGTGTCTGGCGCCCGTTCGGCAGAGCTGCCTTACCTGGAAGTGGCTGGAATATGCCCTGGTTCTCCACTTCCACCGCCAGGTCGAAGTGGGAGCAGTCACTCAGGGCAACCACCTTGCCGGCCTCGCCAGGCATGAGCCCGCTGATCCTCAGGGGCAGCTCCAGGGTCTGCCCCAGTCTTGCCTCCACCTGGCACGGAGCGAACTCCATGCTGCTGGGCTCGATCACATACACCTGCAGGAGAGGACGGGGGCCGTCAGTCCTCCCACGCAGGGAGGGCCCCGCAGCTCTAGGTCACCAAACGCTTCCCTGGGCAGGACACTGAGGACATCTCAGTGAGAGAACAGAGCTGGGGCTGGGAGGTGCAGGGACGAGCGGCCCAAAAGAACTCCCTGAGAAGCCACCAGAAGCTCAGATCTGAGTGTCATGTCACCGGCAGCCAGGTGAAGGGCAAGGAGAACATCTGGGTGAAGAAGGGAAGGTGCTCTGTGGCTGAGGCTACAGAGCACAAAGTGGCTGCAGTGGGGGAGGGGAGGAGCTTCCTGCAGAGCCTGGGTCCTGGAAAGGACGCCTAGATTTGTGGGACAGAGCTGAGACTTCAGAGGCGCCCATGCCTCTGATCTCTGAGTCACATAAGCCACCGGGGGTGCCCAGCAGGGAGGCTTCTGGAACATCCCAATAACAGGAGGTGGCAGCTTGGTGGGGGCTGGTAGAAGTCCCTGGGTTTACATGGAGACAGGGCTAGCTGTGTGCTGGGCAGAAGTCTGGGCAGGTGAAGTCTGGGGCAGGAGAGGGAGGGAGCAGCTGCTGGGTCTAGGGAAGGTCTCCCTCACTGCACTGCAGGCTCTGTTCTGGGGGCAGCACTCACTCCCCTGCTCCTAGAGTCCCTGAACCACTCAAGGGCCAAACTAGGCATTGCCCAAACCAGGCACGGGATGGAGAACTAGAAGGCAATTCTAATGAGGACTGAGACCTGGGGAGAAGGGAGCTGGGGCCCCAATCTGAGCCTCCCCACAGCTGTCCTGGCCCTGAAGATCTCACCTTCATCTCACCAAAGTGCAGAGGGTTCTGCACATCATGGGCCTGAATCACACCAAGTCCAGTGTCACTGCCCGTGGTCATCACGCCCTTGACAGTGACCGTGGCCACCATGTGGCTTGAGGAGGACCAGCTGAAGTTCCCACTGCCCCCGTGAGCCTGAGAAGAAAGATGACCACCCATCAGCTAGCCACCTGCTTTACCCCTACATGCATGCTACAGGCATGCCCACTCTCACTCGGGCTCACCCACTTCATCTTCTCTCGTCTCTGGCCCTTATGCTCTGTGGACTCACAAACAAATACATGCTGTAACAACAGCCCGAGAACCCACTGGTGTCTCCCAGAGCCCAAGCTGGCCTCAGAGGCCCCTGCAGGACTCCTGCCTCTGGGATCAGACGTGAGCTCCCAGCATCCACCCTGCCACTCCTGAGTGTGTGCTAGAACCACATGACAGCCCTTGCTTCTCCAGGTCAAGGGCCACAACACAAGGAAGGTGACACCTGACTGGAGAGATAAACAGGTATGGGCAGAGCCCTGTCTTTACTCAGGTAGAGCACAGAAGTGGTAGGACTGGACTGACCACAGGGCCAGGCCCCATCTGAGGTCAGTCCCTGCTGTGTAGTGCCATGTGGCACCGTGGTCACCGGTGAGCAACACTTGGTGGCAGGGTTGGAGATACTTTTCCCTCAAATGCCAGCTTTTTCTAAGTATTCATATTGCTTGAAAAAAAGAATACAAAACACTACAGCTAGGCACTGGTGGCTCACGCCAGTAATCCTAGCTATTCTGAGAGGCTGAGATCCGAGGATCATGGTTCAAAGCTAGCCCAGGCATGAAAGTCTATGAGACTCTTATCTCCAATTAACCAAAAAAAACCCAAACCCAAACAAAACAAAATACTGGAAGAAGTACTGTGGCTCAAAGTGGCAGAGCATTAGCCTTGAGCAGAAGAGACAGGGACAGTGCCCAGGCCCTGGGTTCAAGCTCCATGATCAACAAAAACAATGAAACAAACAAAAAATAACCCACTATGATTTAGAAAGATGATTAAATGGAACTCAACAGTCTTTTCTTTGAGCTGTCATTTCCTTCCCTTATTAACTTTGACTACACTGTTAAGATGGAAACAAAGAAATCAGGAAGACTGATTAGCCATTTGTCTCTCTAGAAAGTATCATTAGTAAAACAACGGAATGCACAAAGCCACAAAACACCACAGAAGCTAAGGAAGACACGCGCAGAGATGGGGTCTCACATGCCTTTATGGTGTACTGGTACGCGCCAGCCTTTGGTTGCCATGGAAACGTGAGGATGCTGGGGCTGAGGGCGATGGGGATGTAAATGTCCACCTCCTGCTGGTTCCACACAGGCACCTGTAGCACATGCACCCCTCCATCCTGCCAGGGATGAACCGGCTCCATGTTACCATGACAACCCGATCAGGAGCAGTCTTTCCCAGACACCCCGCCCCCTGGGAGTCAGGGCACAAAGGTAGGGCTGCGTTGGTGGAGTGTGGAGAGGATGCCAGGCAGTGGCGGCATGTGGCTCTCTAACAGCCACTCTGTTAACACCGCTGGCTTGAATCCTCAGGCCACCCAACGGGACGGATGTGCTTGTCTTCTTTAAGATGGAGAAGCAGTGGGGGTCACCTCCCATCCCGGTGCTGTGTGGCAGTGTTAAGGGGTCACTGTCTGGGACACAGTGTCCTCTCCTATGTGTACTGCTGCCTTACACAGGTCTGGAGGGGATTCTGCAGGGTGGAGAAAGGGAAATGTGCCCACACGATTTGAACAGACGAAACAGGTGACTGACCGGTGGCCTGGCTGGAGCATAGATGGACACACCGTCCATCCCCACTCCTAAAGGACACAGGCCCCTTTCACAAGGTCAGTGAGAGGGAAGGAAAGGGGCGCTCTGTCTTCAGTGGGAACAAGAGCCCCCATCCCCAGGCCTGGGCAACCTAGAGAAGCTGGCCTCTGAGCCCAGGTGGGTAGGCCCTCTGCTGTCAACAGGTGGAGCCTGGGCTCCTGTCCCTGTTGGGTGACATGCCTTCCCTGAGGGGTGGACTATGTGGGCCTAAGGGAATGAATGGAAAAGGAGAGACTGGAACTTGCCTGGTCTACCACAGAGGTGAGGGCTGCATGGATGGTCGTCTGACCCCTCTGTATCGCCTTAACATGATGGTATGACCCGTTTGGAGACGATGAGAGAACCTCAAAAAATTCCGCAGGAATCGTAGCTTCAATGCGGATGTTCTGGAAGACAAGCAGGAAGAGGTAATCACGGCCTCTGGGGGATGGAAAGGCACGTTACCACACCGGGCCAGGCCAAGCAGCCCTCCAGGACAGATGGAAGGCTGGACAAAGCTCCAGACCAGTTCTCTATCCACTGGCACAGAGAACTGGGTACTGGTCTAAACTTACTCCCTCAGCCCTTTTTGCTCTAGTTCTTTTTGAGACAGAATATCTCTTTTCTACCTGTGCCAGCATGGACAATGACCTTCCAATCGACAATTTTCACCACAGCTGGGAGGACAGGCATGCGTCACCCTGCCCTCCAGATTTTAATGTTGTAGATTGGGGTCTTAGGAATTTTTTTTGCCCAGGCTGATCTCAAACTAAAATCCTCCTGATTTCAGCCTCCTAAGTAACTAGGATTACGCTAGAAGCATGGCTCGAGTGACAGCATGCCAGCCTAACAAAGCCAAGTAACAGGATTACAGGTATGAACCATGGTACCTAGCTCTACTCTAGCCTATGACCCCTTCCCAGCTGCCCTTCCGGTGTGGCCTCATGGCCTGGCCCCCCATTCTACCCTGCCATGTCTTTTCAGGGAAGCTTACCTAGACCCACACCCTCAAACTGAAACTAGCAGATAAGGAGTGGCACGATAGCGGGAGTTTGGCCTCATGGTAGAGTGCTTGGCTAGCATGCACAAAGACCCAAGTTCGATTCCTCGGTACCACATGCATACATAGAAAAGCTGGAACTGGTGCTATGATTCAAATGGTATCGCACTAGCCTTGAGAAAGTTCAAACCCCAGAACTGGCCCGTCCGTGCGTGCGTGCGCGCACACACACACACACACACACACACACACACACACACACACACACACACAGAGTGAGAGGAGTGATGGAGATGTTGAGTCCCCAAGAGACTTCAAATAAAACAGTGACCACTCTAGTCTTTGTTCCACAAGATGAAGACAAAGAAGCCTAAAGCAGAGAACCTGGTTTCCTTCAAAGCCTCAAAGACCCCTTCCTCAAGTCCTGGAAATTGTCACAAGGACACAATGGCCACGGTACCTTCATATCCCCCCACACGGCCCCCGGCCCAGGAAGCTAGCTGGGGTGGGCCTGAAGATCTGTAGGCTCACAGCCTGCCCGTCACCACGTCTACACAGATCTGGGGAACCTCGGGCACCTGCAGCCTCGTCCTCACACTTCCCGGCAGGGACCCTCACTGTGGAGCTGTTCTGCACACAACCCACACCCTCCCCCCGACCAGAGCCCCAACAGGCACTCACGTCAGACAGGTAGACCTTGTTGCTGGACCCGTCAAACACTTCAATGGTGACTGTGTAGAGGCGGCCAGTCTCGAGTACCCACCTGTCACCAGGGTGAACTGTGAACCCTAAAACAGGCAAGCACGGGATGTGAGCTCTCAAGTTACCAGGGCAGGAAAGGGATGTGACAAGTTCTCTCTCTCTGGGGACCCACATCCACCCATCAGGCTCCTCCTTGGCCTCTCAGAGCGGTGGGGCCGGCCGCCTACCAGTAGCCTGACCCTGAGAATCTGAGCAGTTCTCTGAGTTGTAGAGACCACGACCCATGCCTGGCTCAGGCTGCCCAAGCACCGTGAAGCCAGAGTCCGTCCTGAGCAAGGCTGTGCTCTGTAGCAACATGGCACCCGGGTGTGTTTGCCAGCCCAGCTCTGCTGTTCTGTCCTATTCCCACACAGGAAGCCACAGATTTCCCTGTCCCCATGATGCTCCGCTGCCTGGATGCCCATCCCACAGCGTGCCTGGCACGGCACTGGACTCACATCAGGTCTGTCCTCACGACTATGAACTCCACAACACTGCCCTCCACTGATGGCTTGTACAGCTTTTTCCTGAGACCCAGAGGCTAGGACTACTCCCCCGAGCCCGGGACCCAGCACAGGCCAGGCAGGCCGAGAGCACCAAGGACATTCCTGAGAAAGAAAAGGCCTCCTTCCCTGTGCCTTCCCCTCCCTGTGCCCTGTCAACACAGGTCGGCATGGAGAGGCTCTCCTCCACCAGGACCATGCAAATGTGGTAACGGCTGTCCTGACTGCACCAGGTAGTGTACTTAACAGGTGAGTCACCTCAGCCCCGGAAACGGGTGCCCCAGAACTCCCATGATGCAGGTAGGCGGGGTCTCTATCTGCAGTGGCTGAAGCTCCTGGCCCCAGCCTGTGCCCGAGCCCCCCAGTGCTGCAGGGTCTCCCCTCCTCTCTCAGAGGCCTCCCCCATGTGGGTCAGAGCCCATGTGCACTGGCCTGACCACTGTACCAAGTCTGCACAAAGCCCTGGCACACAAGCCAAGAGGCAGTGCCCTCCACCACTCCCCCATTCCAGGACAAATGGAGAGGAGGGTGGGTGGGTACTGGAAATCCGTGTGAGAGCTATTATCTTTCTTCTTCATTGTTTTTGTTTGTTTTCAGCGCCAGTGACAGCGTCCAGGCCCTGGTGTACTGCGAAAGCAACGTGCCACTAAGCCACATCCCGGCCCTTGCTTTTGGCTTTTCATTTCTGGAACTTACAGTCACGAGCAAATGGTTCAGGAAGCAGCGGGAGGCCTTACTCACCCAGGTACCCAGGTTCAACCACGTAGATGGTGCTGTTGGGGAGCCTGGAGGCGCCCTGCATGCGGATACCTGACGTCTTCATTAAGGGTCACAACTCAAGACAACATCTGGCACAAGCGAAGCATCTGGCAGCTGCGGCCTGGCTTAGGCAGACCAGCCACCATGCAGAGACGCATGGCCTGGTCGCTGTGCAGGCTTCACGTGGCTCAGAAGACGGGAGGGAACCTTGGGCTCAGCCAACTGCAGCCGAGACATTTCACAGAGTTAAGCCTCACTGCGCTGTCTACTCCCTCAATGTGGAATCTCAGAAAGGGGCCCCAGAGCACATGGCACACAAACTACTTTGGGACATCAGCAACCAGCATGCCAGTGTGGAAGCTGCCTCCACTGGTGGGGCTGCGGGCAGCAGAGTTTCCGGATGCCAGGAATAACTAGTGTTAGCCCCCACAACTAATCTCTGGGAGTCTCTCGGTGAGTCACCACCGAGGTGAGCAATTCCACTCAGCAGTGCTGCTATTTAGGTTCTTTCTGATTTTCAGATGGACTATTTTTAGACTCAACTAGAGGCTCGGGAAGAAAAACAACCCACCTATGGACACACAGCACACCTATGGGACACAGCAGAGAGGATACTCCTGTGGCCCAGGACAAGGTTGCTCTGTCCCAGCTGGACTGCGGTGACTCTGGACGTACCCTGGGCCAGGACAGCCACAGGCCAGGCAGGGTCTCCTTCAG
Organism: Megascapheus bottae; assembly: GCF_031878675.1. NCBI lineage: Eukaryota > Metazoa > Chordata > Mammalia > Rodentia > Geomyidae > Megascapheus > Megascapheus bottae. Next base: position 8,321,721 of record NC_143541.1, on the reverse strand, counting down.
GGCCTGGGATGCTGTTCTGAAGTTGCAGCTCATACTGATCGGAAGGCATTGAGAGTTCTGTGGAAAACAAGCAAACAAATCACAGACCAGAAACAGAGAGGCTAAGGGGAGAGAAGGAAAGATGTGAAATGTGCCCCCCACCCTTCAGCCCTAAATCTCAGGGCTCTGCTGTTAGTGTAGCTGCATCACGTGTTTTACTTCCTTTTCTCAGCACTTTTCATGTTAACGTTATTCTCCGCATCTGTGGACAGGGCTGACACTCCACATCTGTAGCGGTGATCCGTGAGGGTGTTGAAGACTGCCATAGCTGCTGCTTTTGCTTTACGTTAATGACAGCCACTGGTCAAATTGCCAAGTTCTTGATGAGTGCCCAACACTGGACATTTCTGATCATCCCTGAAGGAAGGGATCTTCACGTCTGCATCCAAGGTATCAGAATGAGTCTCTCAGGTACTGCCTGCCACGAGCTCCCAAAAGGCTCTGGTCAGCGCTTTCCCACTGGGATCCAGGTACTGGGTTGATAACCACAGAGGACCCATGCTGACCATATTCAGTGTAAGCCATGCTAATGTCAAGTCCACTTTGTGGAAAAGGGACTCATCTAACTTGAACTAAGATAGAGGATACTCCCTAGGAAATAACAGGTTCTATAAAACCCATCTTCTTCATCATCTTACTGGGAGACCATGAGCACTGCTGACACAAATGGCAACTGTTGGCAGCAGAGGTAACTCACTGGCAGAGCACTTACCTAGCATGCCCAAGACGAGAATCAATAAACAGAAGGAAAAGAAATGATTGATGTCGACAGAACAGAGAGGCCTCAGGCCCGTGCTATGTTCTCATGAGTACCTTCTCTCTTTTTTCTCTCTCTCTCACTACCGCCCTACCCCTTGAGCCACAGCGCCACTTCCAACCTTCTCTGCTCTCATCCTCTAACAACCAATGACAGAGAAAGTCAAGATCAGAAGGGTCTTCGTGGTCTGCAATGGTCTCAATGTTTTAACATGATCCCAGAAGTTCCCGTGCTGGAAGCTTGGTCCTCAGTATGATGACGCTAAGAGGCAGAGTCTAGTGTACATTGGTAGGGTCACTAGGGGTACTGTCCTCGGAAGAGATTAAGGCCACCTCAAGAACCAGCTTGGCTCCTGCATCTAACTGGATGCCTCTCTCACAATGTGAGTTCTGCTGCCAAGAAGGCATCAAGAGGACTGCAAAAGGAAGCCAGAGCTCGACTTCCAGAACTGAAAGCCGGAAGAGTAAAATCTATAAACTACAGGGCCTTGGGTGCTTTGTTTGGCGGAGGGGGAGGGAGGGACAGAGTCCCACTTCAGAGAGCCTGACTGCCTTTTCATTCCCTCTCCCCAATCCTCAGAATGTCTTACCAGACACCTACTTACTGCTACAACTGTAGCAGGTTCTAGACCCCCTACAATGGCATGCGGCTGAAACTTGGAGACCTAGCCAATTTATGTTTTCTAATCAGAATACTTCTACCTGCTATAGTCATAGCAATGTTTTACAAATTGTTCTTTATAATATTTGTGACCTCTGGCCTTTTAACATGCCACACTTTATGTAGCAATAAAAAGGAGGGGCATTTTGACCTAAGTTATCACATGGATGAACCTCTAAAGTGTGCTAAGTGAAATAAGCCAATCTCAGAACAAATGTTGCAGTATTCCACTTACTTGAGGAATCCAGTGATTGAGTAGGTAAATTCACTGGCAGTCCCTAAGTACAGCTACCTGGGAAGTGGGTGGGAGTTAATGTGCAGGGAGGACAGCTTCAGTGTGAGAAGAGGGGAAAGCTCTGTTGAACTATGATGACTAATTATCTTGTTTAATGTGCCCCAGGCTAGACACTTAAAAATGCCCACCATGGCAAACCTTACATGTATTTTATCACAATAAAAAAAGGAAGGACATATTCCCACGATTCCCGAGTTACCACACACTTGTAATTTTCCCTTGTCTGATCTTCTGCACTTTGTACTCAATGGAAGTCCCCACAAGCAGGTAGACATCATAGGCTGGGTTCAGAAGGATGTTCTCCAAAATCAGCAGCCTGACCTCTGCAGGACGGACATTCTTAGCAAAAAGAGAAGGAGAGGAAATGAGGTGGAGGCAGGGGTGGGGACAGGGGATATGGGCAAGAGAAAGAGACTTCTTCATTGCATATTTTTCTTGAGGTGCTCGGGATGGAACTCAGGGCCCGATGCACACTAGGCAAGTATCCTACCGCTGCCGGACCTCCCGGCGCCCAGAGTTTTGTTTTATAACTTTCAGTACATTCCTAATGGAAGAGGGAAGGGTGAGTAAACAAGATTTCACCCAGAACCCTGCACCTTCAGATCCCCAAATCCCAGGAGCACCCTGGGGTCTGGAAGACACGTACTCAAAGCTCACTGCCAAGAACGTATGCACCCTCGCTGTATGCTATGCGTGTTGTGTCTCAAGATAACAGCAGTCACACAGAGAGAAGAGTGGGAGGTCAGGCGTGATAGCTGTGGTGGTGGCCCCAGGAGCTCAAGTCTCACCTCACTAAGCTCCAAGATCGGGGAGGTGGGGGAGCTCCAGGACAGCCTGAAAAGGGGGAGCACCCACCGTGTCTCTGATGCATCCTCAGCCCCAACTCCACAGCGCCTTCTCCTGTCCACCTCTCACTCCCACCTCTTCCTCAGGTCCACGACTGAGACCGGAAGACTCTGAGCCCTCCTGTCTAACACCCCAGGTGGCGAGTTGTCCAGGGGCTCTGAGAGCTTCCTAAGATATAGAAAACTGATGGCCCAAAAAAGAATTCCTATCGGCAGAAACGTAAAGATGCGGTTACTGACAGGGTGCAGCTGATTGCTGCTCTGTGGGTCTGGAGCAGCTTTGCATCTCTTGTAAACTCATTTCCGCATCCCTGATGCCTAGGCCCATTCTGGATGGTTGGCTTCTCCTCTGAGCCTGATGTGATATCTTACGTTTACGCACTGAAACCTTCCCAGCACTTTACGTGCGTTTAGGCTGTGTGGCAGGTTCTGGGTGGCACGGCAGGCAGGGAGAGGCACATCCTGACCATAGGCAGGCAGGGAGTATAGTGAGTTTGTAGTTTTGCTTAGTAGTGGGGAGATTCCCAGCCCAGAGTCCCACAGGTGGGCAAACTCTACCTGTACAGCCCTGCAGGACTGCCCCAATAACATGCTTTAGGCCCAAATTCTCCCGGTCTCCAAACTACTGACTTAAACACTAAATAGATGTCCGCAGAATGGAACATCTCTTTGCTGTCACTCTGCTACATGGAACAGCAGAGGGGCCCTAGATCTCCTGCTATGCCCCAGAATGAGGGAGATTTCAGGGCCACCATTAACATGAGGCACGGGCTGAGCAGACATTAACTGTTGGAAAGCAGAAAGGAATCAGGACTCTGGCTAAGCAGGCATTTGGCTAGGGCTGCATCTGGATGACTGCCCTCTGCCCCAGTCCTCTGAAAATAGGGCACTGACTAACATCTCCCACTTTGAGTTAGTGGGGGAGAGGCTGAGAAGCCATGGGATGGCTGGGGGCAGGAGGTGGGGAGACTTAGGTTTAGACAGAAGGGACCACTGAGCAGCCGGTCTCAGGCCACAGGGAGAGAATGACACCGGGGGTCTAGCGCTCGGGTGTGTCCTGCACAGGAGGGGGAATGCCTGTGGGAAATAAGGTAGGTACTAAGAATCTTGCTGCTCTGGGACCTCCTTCAGAACTGACCAACGACTAATGATTTGTGACACCTCTTCGCACCCACCCCAAATTAGTGACATCAGGTGCCTCATTCTTTCCAGTGCCATGGCTCAAACAAGCCTAACCTATGAGAAAGCCTAAAACACCCCAGAGCCACCTCCTCAGTGCAATCTGTCCAAGGCCCTGAGAAAAGTTGACCTGAGCCAACCCAGAGGCCCGGCGCCCAGACCCAGCACCTGGAGGCCCACCTTGTACACAGCCTCCTGGATGCGAGCCTTGAGCTTGGAGCTCCCCGTCTTCATTCCAGACACCAGGATGGTGTCTCCCTGTTTGGCTGCCCGCTCCATCTCTGAGATGTAGGAAGGAGGTATGTATGTAGACTCCAAGAAAGTAAGGATCCTAGAAATGGAACACGTCATCAGACCTGACCCAAGACTCCCCAGAAGGCAACACAACATTCCAGTCTGCTGGGCCTCCCCTGGGTGCTGGCCCCTGCAGTAAGTAGGGTATCCCACCATTTCGAAACAAGGTGCTGCAATTCCCGTCTCTGTCAGGCCTGACTGGGCTCCGTCTGCAGGAGCCCAGTCAGATCCACCCTGGATTCTGAGACTCCAGCTTCGTCTATATGCTTATTCCACATGGGAAATGAAGCAGCAGGACCAAGACCCCAGGGCCAGCCAGATGCAGTCAGTAACGCCCACGAGCTCCTCTAGGAGAAGTGAGGGCTGTGGTGGACCCTTCCTCGCCTGCAGGCTCGTAAGCAGAGCTTACTACCATAATACCATACAGAGATTCCTACCATACAGTCTTTCTCTGCATCCCTCAGTTTACTAGTGAGCCTGTGTTCTTCCCCAAAGGAGCAATCTGCTGGACAGACTTCTGTTATTCCCAGAATCAGCCAGACACCGTGCCACACTGTGATTTACTTTCTTCTCCACTGTGGTAGGTGGCACAAACTGCATTTTATGAAAATCAAGGACAATTCTGTTCCAGCATGCCTTAGCATCTTGAGTCTTGGCTCTGTCCAACACATGGGGTCTCTAGCCACCAGGTCAATCCAAATTCTGGCCTCTCAGAAACTGAACTTTGTATTCTGCCTAGCTAATGTCTGACGAAGAACTGCGTTTCCCATGTTAGTGCAGATCTACAGGGACCTACAACACACCCACTTCAGACAAGAAGCTCAGCATCTCCAACTCCATGTCTGTGGTAGAGAACAGGCGGGGCAGAGATGTGTGGAAGGGTGACCAGACAGCAGGAGTCCACACACAGGGCACACACCTGTGTGTGCTAATGCGTCTGTCTGCATACCCTGCGCTGGGGGTGCCGCCTGTCCTGCTTGAAAACTCTCAGGTAAAACCTGCCTTCCAGGAAGTGCGGGCCATCTGTGGCCACACATGTGTCCCTCCATCCCAGGACAGCCTTTTGGCATCTGTGTTGTCCCCTTTCTCCACAACATACTGCAGCGCAGTACAGACGCAGCCAGGTGCCCCTGTGGGGGGAGGGGGAAGAGAAAATCCTCCCCCCTTGTGAGTCACTGCAAATGTCACAGGCGCCCCGGGAAGTCTCCAGGGCTCCTTAGTGAGGGATGATGGATGCCTGAACACCCCCTCCCCCTCAAAGATGGCTGGGTAGGCACTGCTGGGCCAGAGTACCTCCTACCTCAGTGCGTTGTGAGAGTCTGAGAACCCGTCTGCCTCTGTGTCCTTCACAATGGCCCAGTCAAAGACCAGCCCCGCCAGTGTACTGAAGGTGTTCCCTGTAAAAGAACATGGGGCGGGGGCAGCCGTGTACCATGCACCGGAGTGGACGCCCCAGGGCCCACGGGAGAGAAGAGGGGAACTTGCAGAAACAATACTGTTTTGTATACCTCTGCACCCCATTTCTGGAAGGAGAAGCGAAGCTGGGAGAACTGACAGCATTAGACCACAGTCACGGTTATGAGGCCTGCACTGGGATTCGAACCCAAGCTTTCCCCCTGAACCTCATCATCTCTGGCTCTGCTCTTGACCTACAGCACCCTCTTGTCTAGAGCACTTCTCCGCTGAAGTCACCGGGGCCTGACTCATTGGTTCTTCCTGTCCCTCCTGGGCTCCCCCTGCTGACCACACCTGGCTCAGCCTCTCCAGATGGGCACTTCTGCCTTGCCACAGTTCCTTGCTGCCCCAGATCAGCTCTAGATGTGGGCACAGGGTCAGCTGGGAGACTGCTCCCTTGCGCATAGGGTAGTACAGAGCGACAACAGATTTTAAGAGTATCCTGGAGGCCATGCCCTGAGACAGGAGGACACACAAGCCAGCCAGCAGCAGGCTCCTGGCCTCCCCTTATGCCAGACCTTCTCCATCAGCAGTCTCCTGTCGGAGGTGACCTCTGGGGAGGCCTGGTCAGGATGGCTACAGGACAGTGTGCACCCAGCTCAATCTACCATTCCCTGAGGCACGTGCACCCGGCCTCCTCATCCAGGCCTCCACTAGGAACGGAGGCCAAGGACAGGGAAGGAGAGGTGAGGCAACACCCAGGACATCGGGAGAGAGGGAGCTGAGAGAGGGGTTCTCCCTGGCTGAGAACCCGTCCTGCCAGCCAAGGAGGGCTCAGGAAGCAGCACTGAATTACTGGCACTCCATGTGGCCAGCGTGCGCGTCACTGTGCCACCAGAACACGTTCAAAGAAAACGTCACAAACTTCACGAGAGCAGCGGCTGAGCAGAAACCCAGCCTGGGCCCCACCCATGTGGGGCTGGGCCTGTGGGCAAGGTGGAGACACACAGACCATTGCAATGTGAGGACAGGAAGCCCTGCCCACAAAACAGGCTCTGAGCAGGACATAGTCGGTGAGAGGAGCAGGGCTGCAAACGGTTTCAGGAAATCTGTGCCCCCATTTTTCTTTTCCCATTTGAACAGTTGCTATTATCTCCTATGTGCCACAGGCAGGGCTGCTAACCTGTCAGCGAAGCGCTGGCATGAACCAGGACACACAGCTCCCCTCTCCCGGTCCCCAGAGGGCCACAGAACAGTAAACACGTCCCAGGTGCTCACTGGGCCAAAAGTCCAATGTCGCACAGGGAAGCAGCCAAAATAAAGAAGCAGCTTCAATTCTAGCTGGCAAGGGCTAAACCTGATGAGACAAAGTAGTGAAGTGCCATTCTCGAAAGGCAGGGCCGTGACGGGTGGAGAGGGGTTAGCAGGGGGGCATCTCATCCTGGGCAGGCACAGAGGCCCGCTGGGAGAAACCTCCAAGGCTCCTGCACGGGTGGGGCGGGCAGCACGGGGTCTCAGCTCATCCAGGTGGACAGAGCCACAAGGCCTGTGACAACTAGGAAACGCTTTTGAAAACAAGCACCGTGCATGTGGCCTCAGTCGTAGTAACAGGGCACTCAACACCAGGAACTACAGCCTGGATTTTGAAATGTCCCCCAAAGCCTAGGCACTGAAGATCTAGTTGCCAGACTGTGGCATTGCTGAAAAGCCTGGAACCTTACGAGGTGGGACAGAAGAAAAAGCTAAGTCACTGGGCATGCCCAGGAAAGCTCTCCATGAGATGAACTGCCGTCTTTTGCCATGGAGGCCTGCCATGATCTACTACTGTGCCAGCAGAGGCCTGCAGCAATAGCATCTGTACACCACTGAGCCAAAATAAATCTTTTCTCCTATTCTAAAGTAATGAGGAAGGGAAGAGCAACATCCCAGGGCCAAGGCGTCCCCCGGTGCACACGTACACACATGTATGTGTACACACACACACACACACACACACACACACACACACACACACACACGCTCACAATGGATCGGGAAACCAAACCAGCCCTGGAAGCCAAGAAGAAAGAGCTCTGTGGGCCGCAGCGTGCTTGCCCAGCCAGCTCGCCCACTCCTCATCACTGCCCCAAGGTGTGATCACTGGTCACAGAGAGCGGCCACAGCCACAGCAGAGGTTATGGGAGGCAGGGAGGGCAGTCACCTTCCGAGTCCAGAGCCTGGATCTTCAGCTCCAGAGGGGAGTCTTCGAGGTAGAGCTCTCGGGTGGTGGAGACAATTTGAATGCCATGGATGAGGTCAACAATGGCATCACAGCGCAGCACCTGGCCCGTGGCTGGAGGAGAGAGAGAGAGGTCAGCGCCGAGGACAGCACCCAGCCCTGCCCAACCTCCAGGGCCTCACGGAAGAGAGCGACCAAGGAAACACCATCACAGCCAGGCTTGGTGGCTCACACTCATAATTCCAACGACTAGAGACAGAAATTCAGAGAATCATGGCTCACAGACAGCCCAGGTGAAAAGCTAACAAACAACAAACCAACTAGTTACTTGGGAAGCTGAGGCAGGAGATTACCTGAGTATAAAGACTATAGGGTCAGAACACAGTGAGGCCTCATATGCTATGACTCAGTGATACTAGGGAAGAAACAAACTAAAAGAGCCAAATTTTTCTTTCTATAAAAATATTTATCCGTAGGGCCGGGAGTTTGTCCTAGTGGTAAAGAGCTTGCCTAGCATGCACGAAGACCCAGGTTCGATTCCTCAGTACCACATGCATAGAAAAAAAGCTGGAAGTGGTGCTGAGGCTCAGGTGGTAGAGTGCTAGCCTTGAGAAAGTCCAAGGACAGTGCTCAGGCCCTGAGCTCAAGCCCAGGACTGGCAAAAAAAAAAAAAAAAAAAAAGCTAGTCGTGGTGCTACAGGCTTGTCATCTCAACTACCATGTAAATAGGGGAAGACAATAATCCAGGTCAGCCCAGAAAAAAGGCTAGACCCTAGAAATACAATGAAAGCCTAGAACACCTGCCTGACAAGCTTAAGGCCCTGAGATTGAACCCCAATGTGGCCAAAGAAAAGTATTTATAAATGTAGAAATAAACATCTGAAAATACTTTAAATGCCCAATATAAGGAAATGCTTTCACGACTATCTCCTGTTAAGAATATTTTTTGGAGTGGGAAACCAGAGGCTCATATCTCCAATTAACCACTAAAAAGCTGGAAGTGGAGGTATGGCTCAAGTGATGAAGCCTTGAGCCAAAAATCTAAGAGACAGTGCCCAGACCCTGAGTTCAAGTCCCAGTACAGGCACGTGCGCGCACATACACACGCACAAATATTATTTGGCACTAAAAACAATTCTACAGCAGGAATTATGAGTATAGCTCAGTGGTACAGAGCGTTTCATTAACATACATAAGTCCTGTTGTTAATTCCCAGCATTGTGAAAAAGAAACAAGGGTAGTAATTCTGTGGTAAAATGGGAACTATCACGTCAGCTGGGGCGGAGGGAAGCATGGCAACACTTAGTGCTGTCTGATGAGTGCAGTCAGTCCTTCCTGTGGATCTGCAAGCTCCACAGTGGAGATTCAACCAACCATAGGCTGAAAACGGAAAGAAGAGGAGAGCTGCGGCTCAAGGAGCACCGGCCTTGAGCAAAAAAGCAAAACAGGTGTTGGTGGCTCACACATATAACACTAGCTACTCAGAGGATAAGATCTGAGAATCATGGTTCAAAGCCAACCCTGTGAGACTCTTATCTCCAATTAACCACCAGAAAACAGGAAGTGGCTCAGGGGGTAGAATGCTAGCCTTGAGCTAAAGAACTCAGGGATAGCACTCAGGTCCCGAGTTCAAGATCCATGACTGACGATCAAAAAATAAAAATAATAATAATAATAAGCAAGTGCATAACCTCAGTACTAGCACAGGAGAGGAGGGAAGGGGAGTGGAAGAGAAGTGGGAAGAGGAAGAGGAAGAAGGAGTGATATTCAGGAAGGAAATGCCTCTGTATGTAAAGCTTTTCACTTTTTTGGGGGGGGCATGGATAGTATTGGGATGGGTCTTGTACAGGCTAAGCAAGCACTCCCCCATCGAGTCACACTCTAGCTTCCAACATTTTCTTGCCATATACTCTAAACCACACAGAGCAGCCATCTCCACGGCACTTTCGTTGTGTGGTGTGTTAGCGGCGTACAGGGGGGGTGACCAGACCTGAGGAGAGTCTGCCCAGCCTCTGTGCACACACTGTGCAGTGTGGTATCGCGGGCTCTGGATCCAGTCTTCCATGGACACCACAATGTGGTAAGTTAAACTCAGGAAGGAAAAGAGTGGACTTCTAGATTGGGACAACTTTCTTGAGTGCAATCTGATACCCATTAAGAGTAGCTAGAGTAACAAAGCACTTAAAAATTCGCAAAGCCAGCTTCAGGGACGGGATGCAGCAAGGACGCTGCTCTGGCTCCCTCCCCGCCAGTCCCCCTGCTCCCAGGGAGGCCGTGGCACTCCCAGGCCTTACTGATGTCCTCAGCAAAGATGATGCTGGTTAGACGGGCGGGCTGGGTGAGTCGGGCCTGCACCACGGCCTTCTGGGAACACTGCTGTTCACTGGAGCCCAGTGGTTCTATGCTGGCCACTTCTGGCCGGGTAGACGACCTGCAAGAAGTAGAAATACACATTGCAAAATGCAGCCAAGCTGGAAGCCAGAGCGTGCTCTCCTGCTGCGGCTCTGACTTGGATTCAAACACAGGATAGAAGTGAGCAGCCTCACACACAGAGGAGAAAACAGGGCCAGCCAAGGCCCCGCGATCAGACCACGTGCACGCTGCAGAAATGAGTGCCTGTACAGAGTCCCCCAATGCAAATCAATCAGGAGACCCCACACCTGGAAACAGCCTTGGCCTCAACTCTACAGATAGGGAAGTTTCTTAGACCCCCTTATCTGCAGGCCTCTAAGAAGGCCTAAAGCCACAGGGGCTAAGAGGGAAGGACAGAGGGCAAAGGTTTGGTCAGGGTACACTGGATACATATATGATGGAAACACCCCAGTGAAACTAAGCCCCCCCAACCACCCACAATGGGGAGGTGGATGCCCAGGGGCATCTCACTGAAGTCCTCACGTGGCCTGGCATAATGCATAACCCCCATCTCCAAAAACCCTGCTCTCATTACTTGTGAACTGGTAGTGAGCTCAGGAGACGAAAGGCCCGAACCACATCACCACTGTGCGCTGTGGTGCATGAACACCACCAGGTCACAGCCACCCCAGTTCACGCAGGGCTCAGCCTTGGTGCTGCAGGCTCTGGGTTAGACAAAGACACAGCTGGTTTGGTCTATGTGGGTCCTGGGGTTTGAACTCTGGGCCTGGGTGCTGTCCCTGATCTTTTTTTTTTTTTTTGCTCAAGGTTAGATCTCTACCACTTGAGCCACAGCTCCTCTTCTAGCTCTTTGGTGATTTATTGAAGGTAAGTCTCATGGACTTTCCTGGCTGGGTTGGCTTTGAACTGTGATTCTTAGGTCTCAGCCTCCTGAGTAGCTGGGATTACAGGCCTGAGCCACTGATGCTCAACAGATGTCCCCTCTCATACAATAGAATACAGAGCGGCGTCACTGTCCTGAACAGCCCTCTGGGCTCTGCCTGTTCACCCACACATGGATATTTGGTGGTAATGACGACTGAACTCAGGCCCTTGCACTTGAGCCACTCTGCCAGGCTTTTGTGCATGGGCGATTTGTGAGGTAGGGTTTCCTGTTGTGTCTGGGTCAGCCCGGATCACCATCATCCTATTTGTACTTCCCCTGTGGCTGAGATCACAAGTGTGACCCCAAGCCCAGCCACTGGGCTTGCCTATAGCAGAGGACAGGCACATGCCATGACTCGTCAGTCACGGGCTTCAAACATCAATTTCACTATCTTTGCCTCCCTATTCCACCAGTGAGGCATCCTCAGACTTGACATCTACCAAGGGCCTGCTGTGCAGGCCACGGCCAGCTCCTCTCCCGGCCTTCGCTCAGGCAGGGGGCTCCCTGGAGCCTCTTGGTAAGGGCATTACTTCCAATCCAGAGGACCCCGCCCTCCAGACCTTCACAATCCTCTTCCCAGGGCCTAGCACTATCACCATGGCGATGAGGTTTCGGAGGATGGACCTGGGGTACACACGGGTTCAGACCACCTGTGCCTGGCTTCCTGGAGCAGCCGTGTTCCATTCAACAGGGGCATAGTGGGTATCTTCTAACTCAGCCAAAGGGCAATCTTGGGAAGTGGGAGGTGCTGAGTAGTCTAATAATCTTAAATCAATCCATCCTCCTAGCTCCCAGAGCTGATAACAGAGCAATAAAAGCAGCCAGCAGATAAGATAAAAGCCCTACCTTTATCCTCCTGCCTCCATCTCTACCTTCAGAAAATAGGACTGGGGCATGAGTCCCACTAAGCTCTGTACAGAGGGGTTGAAACAAATGGTAAAGCCCTGAGAAGACCCAGCAGCAGCAGACGAGGCAGGCAGGCAGGACCCCCACAAGACCAAAGCACTTCCCCTTTACCCAATCTCACTTCTGCAGGGATCTCTTCTCTTGTGTAGACCCTGCCCTGACTAAGGGACGCTCACCCTAGCTTTCTCTGAAGGATGGCTTACTTCCTCCTTGGACATTCTGAGGCCCCTTAGCTTTACAGCTTTGAGGGGTATGGAAGAACCACTGAGGTCTGCAGGTTCAGCTATGTGTCAGTGAACTTAAATGCCCTCCTCTGCAGTTCAGCCTCTGCCACCTGCTCTGCCTTCCTCATAAGATAAAAATGCACTTTATATCATACACGGACATGTTGAGCTGAAATCCCTTTGCACAACTACTTAAAGACATTTATAGAAGAAAAGAAAGTTTTACAGACACTTGGAAACATGAATCCTAGAAAATAATTAAAAATAAAGTTTGGAAAAGCCTTGTTAAAGAAAAGAAGCATTTTATAAAGTGGGGTGGGGTTTGGCTCAGCAAGTACTTCTCTAGCATGTATGAGAGGCTTTGGGTTTCGTTCTCAGTACCAAAAAGAAAAAAAAATGTTGTAACAAATTATAGCCGGGAACTGGTGGCACAAGCTTGTAATCTTAGTTATGCAGGAGGCTAAGATCTGAGAGCTAAATTTTGATGCCCACTTGGGCAGAAAGATCCGTAAATTCTTATTTCCAACTAACTAGAAGTGGAAGTATGATTCAAGTGGCAGAACTCCAACCTTGAATAAGCATGAGGCCCTAAGTTCAAGTCCAATGTCGGAAGGAGGGAGCAAAGAACATTATCAAGTGTTTATTAGAAGTACAGGGGAAAGGTATGTTCCAAACTGAAAGCAGAGACTGTGGGAAAAGGAAGTTTACTTTTGTATGTAAGCTAATTTTCTTTCTCTCTCCCTCTCTTGGACTTTTGCCTGCCCACCTCTGTCTTGTTTTTTCGGTACCACTGGGGATTGAACAATTTAGGCAAGCACTCTTACCAGCTGAATTACTCCCCAGATTGTCTTTTGTCTGTGCTACTGCTAACTTCCGGGGGTTGCTTTGAATCTGACCTCTTCCTGCCTCCTGAGTACCGAGGGTTCACGTCAAATATGGGCATTCATTCTATCATTCTTTGTTCTGCATGTTTTTTTTTTCTGTTGTTGTTGCAATACTAAGCTTTAGTTCAGGGCCTCGTGCTTGCTAGATAGGAGCTCTACTACTTGAGTCACGCTGCCCCTTCTTGAGTTGGTATTTTCAAGATTGGTTCTCGACTTACCCCTGGGCTTGCCAGGACTGCAGTCCCATTTGAGCTTCCACGTCGCTGAAACAAGAGGCAAGTGCTACTGCACCAGCCCTGTACTTCCTCGGAAGCTTCAGGTGAGAGGCATGTGCCAGTGATACTAAGTCACCTAACACAAATCCTGTTTTTTTTTTCTTTTCTTTTTCTGCCAGTCCTGGGTCTTGAACTCAGGGCCTGGGCACTGTCCTTGGGCTTTCTCAAGGCTAGCGCTCTCCCACTCGAGCCACAGCACCACTTCTGGCTTTTTTCTATGTTCGTGGTACTGAGGAACCAAACCCAGAGCTTCATGCATGCTAGGCAGGCACTCTACCACTACGCCAAGCTTCTCGCCCAGGAAAGCCTGTTTTATAACCAAGTGCTGAGTGTCTGGTGTGACAGACTGAACACCTCACTGACGGTGAAAAGCAGAATGCTTGAATGGGTACACTTTCCACCATCATAAAGCTAGAAGTTCTGGGCCATCCAAAGCCGGCTTGTCCACACTTTCCAGCCAGCCAGGCATTAACCAAGCAGAGAGACAAGGCCTGCAGCCAGGCTGGCCAGTGACGCTGCCACCTGCTCCCACAGATGCCAGGTCTGTAGGCGTTGCCCCATGCATGTGGACAGTGTCACATTCCACAGAGCCTGGCTCTGGTGGCTTTTCTGCTGAGAGCGCTTCTTGGCTGCCCAGATAAAGTGAATCATCATTCACCCGGGAGGCATGTCTCCTCCTGCACACACCACCAGTAACTGACACTATTACCCCGCCTCCCTCTTCACCACCATCTTGCAAGAAACACACGTCAGAATGGAGTACCTGTCTCTTCTGGGAACCAGGGTACAGTGCAGAGATAACAGGGATAGCAGGAGCCGGGGGGGGGGCGGGGAGCATGACCTCCTCAATTTATCTCTCAGCAGCAGGTAAGGTATGGTACAGGGGGCTGCCATTCAGCCAGCCACGTGTCCTTGTGCCACCATTTTAACTTCCTGGGGCCTCCATTTCCTTCTCCAAACAACGAGAATTAAAAACAGTGTCTAACTACAAAGGTCCGGGTGGACTGGATGAGGTAGCAAACGGAAGGATCCTGTCACAGCTCCCAAGTTTAGGAAAAAGAGGGGGGTTTGCAGTCCAGTATGATTCTGACCACTCGAACTTTACTTTCTCAAAAAAGGAGTGCGTGCCCTTCAAAATTGGGGTTACTCATGCTTGAACCTGTCTATCCTCTTCCCCAAGCGAGGCCTGCCCTTAACCCCTGGTATTAAGCCCTCCTTATAAACCCCCTTCTCCACCAGGCACTGGACTAGCTACTCAGGAGGTTGGCATCTGAGGAGCAAGCTTTGAAGCCAGCCCAGCCCATTTAATCACCAAAAAGCTGAAAATAAAGCTATGACTCAAGTGGTAGTGTGCTATCTTTCAGCAAAAAAGCTCAGGGACAGTACCCAGACCTGATTTCAAACCTAGGAATGACACAGTAAATAAAATAATAATAACAATAAGCAGTGGTAGTAATAATAAAGCCCCTTCACCATCTAATCACAGCTGTTCTCAGAGCCACTGGTAAAGGAGTGAAGTTACTGGCCTAAGGTTGGACCCCTGGTGGGAGCTGAAACCATCTCATATCAAGTCTAACCTCTGCTCAGAAACCTCTCCTGGCTCCCGGCTCTTCCACCTCCTTTCCTCTGCTATGGTATCTATCCCTTGCACTTCCATAAGGCCCTCTGGCCAGGACTCATCCTTACCCACTTTTGTTGCTCAGACACATGGTAACTCTTACATGGACTCCCTCATTCATCTCATCTACCCCTCCTACTCTGGGGAACCACTGGGCCTGGGGTGGAGGGGGTCTTTAATGTAGCCACTTGAAATCTGCATGTGTTAGCTCTCCACGGCTGCAACAGAACACATGAGGAAGTCACCTAATGAGGAGGAGAGGTTTGTTTTGGCTCACGGTTTCAGGTTTGGTCCACGGCCTTTAGCTCCGTTCGGCTTGGCTTGTGAGAGGCAGCACATTCTGGAAAAGGCCCACTTCAGGGCAGAAATGAGAGGAAAAGGACATGGAGGTGAGTCCCCAACAACCCTCCAAGGGTCCACACACCAAATGTCCTTCCACCAAAAGCTGCAGTGGGTAGAACTAAAGGCCATGGCCCCTGGGTGGCCACCATGAGAAGAACTGACTTCTGTCACCCACTCTTATCATCATGCGATGTCAAGACACAGGCCCAAAGCATCTGGGCCAAACAACAGGAACGGAAACTTGTGAAAGCATGCACCAAGAAAACCTTTGCTTCTCTAAGTTGTGTCTCGGGTATCAGTTACCATGGCGACAGAAAGCTAATACCCGCTTGCGGCCCTCTGAATTTCCTCAGTCCCATCACATCCAAGTGTTACTTGTAATTTTTCTTTTGATTTTTCCATTCAGAATAACCAATTTAACAAGAAGTCTCACAGACGCCTGGAAATAGACGATGTGTGTGGTTTGCCAAACGCCCAGATGCATCCAGTGTTCTGACACCCAGAGTTAGAGATATCCTTGGGCCCCAAAGGCTCTCAGAAGACAGGCTCGTTTTCACAAGTGTGAAGAAAGGAGGAAACGCTGGGTTAGTGGGCAGGGAGTTGGGTTTAACGGATGCTGAGTTTCAGTTTCACAAATGGAGAGGTGGGGGCAGCTGATGATAACGTCTGTAGACAAGAGTGCATGCCTAGCGTGTGAAAGGCCAGGGGTCTCATCCCCACCCCAGCGAAAGGCAAGTGAACAGGGAAGGGTGACTTTCTCAGGCTGGCACACAGAAGGTGCCTGAGAGAGGGCTGCTGCCTCTCCAGCACCCAGGAGAGCTGGGCAGGGCCAGAGGGACCCAGGGTACCAGAAGGTCAGGCCAGACCTGAGAAAAAAAAGAGAAGTAAAACTTGTGCAAGGAACCAGGATGGCAAAGCTGGTGACAGTCCAGCCGCCTCCATGCCCCTACAGAAACCACCCTGCATGGAGACTGAGGCAGAGTCTGCAGTGCAGTAGCACCCCATCCATCTCCAACCCCCCAGAGGCTGCTGGAACCCACAAAGGAAACAACTCCAGTGGCAGCTCAACTCAGTCAACAGACACTTCCCGGCCTCTGCTGCCAGCCTATTGGAGGATGAGAGCTGAGCACGGTCCCGGTCCACCCTACAGCCATGGTCAGTCCTGGGGGAGCCTCAGATACATACAGGCTGCCCTCAAGGCCAAGGGCATTTAGGAAAGGGCAAGGCCCCGGAGAACCAGCACCTACCCAGCCCCACCTAACACCTGACCTGGTAACCCCTTCCTGCTCCCTCACCAAAGCCCACAAGGTCCCATGTGGCCGAGGCCTCTACAACCTCTTTAAGCCTCACCCCAAATTCACCCAAGCTGCTTCCTGTGAGCTCTTCCAATGAACTCAGCCCCACCCCACGGTTTCTGAACCTGCAACTTCCTCCAGCAAGGCCCACTCGAGTTCCAGCTGGACTCCAGCGTGTGTGTCCTGACCACCGTGTCCCACGGCATTTGTCTCCTGCACACTTATTCCTGCAGCCTCCTAATGAGCTCCTACAATCAACATTCTGTGAAAGCAGGACACCATCTGCTCCTTCTCTGACGCATCCCCAGGACCTTGAGTAGTATCCAGCTCATAGGAAAGACTCACCATTATATTTTTCACCTATGTGTAACAGACTCCCACCCAAAAAGAGCTCTGACTGAGCACCTTTACCCCCTGGCTGAGTGCTTCTGCGCTATTAGAGAAGGTATGTTCAGGCCTGGGCCCAAGCCTGGCAAACACATCAAGCAGCTTAGGAGACAAGAAAGCAGGCCAATTACAGTGGGTGCGGTGCCTAGGGGAGGGGCCTGAAGGCAGCATGGCATCCTTCCCCAAGGACAGCCAATGGCGAACACGAGTCAGAAGGGTCAGGCTTGCACTAGGAAGGGCAGTCCGCAGTACAGTTTCATGGCAGAGTCCAGTGGATGGCCTGCCTCTCTCTAGAGTAACCTCCTCGTTCACCCTAACTTCCCTGACCTGTCTCTCGGGAAGGTACCTCCCTCATCACCCCCAGGAAGCCAGCTCTTCAAGAAAACCAAAATGGTGCTGGGGTTTACACTGGATAGAGGATAGAGGCAGGTTTCCCTTTCCTTATTCTCTCAAGTTCCTTGCAGGGTGTCATTCTGCATGTGAATCCATGCCTTCAAAAAGAAAGAATGAAAATGTACTTTACAAATCGTTTTCAATAGAGCACATTACCTAAACAAATCAGGAATTTGTTTCACAGCCAGCAACGCTGGCTGGCTGGATACAGCTGGACGAACTAATTAGTGTGGCCAATGAGATGGATAAGGAGACCTCCAATGAGCACATCCCCTGGTCTGAGGAGGAGGGGGAGAAGGGGAAGAGGGGGAAGTAGAAAGGAAGGGAAGGAGAGGGAGGAGGGGGAGGAGGGGGAAGAGGAGGTGGTGGTAGATGGGAGGCCTCCCAGCAGCTCTTACCTGGACAGATGCTTCTCTGTCAGTAAGCTACAGGACCCTGTGGCCATCAGTTCTCTGTCTGAGGTTTGGGCCTTCCCAGCTCACACATGGGCGGTTTGCTCTAGATGATGTCTATAGTTTCCCTGACCTGAAAGTGTCTTATTATTTGATACTACAAATGAAGAACTAGGAAGAATAACTTTGAAGCCACTGGCTCCAACACACAGTGATTTTAGGACAGCTGGAATGCCACAACAAAAGTCCCCAGGATCTTTGTTTTCATCTCAGAGACTGAACAATGAACTTCGCAGATAAAGAGATTTTTTTTTCCTCTTAGGATTTTGTGACTGCAGGATAGAGCTTGTCTATCAACTCAAAATCTCCAAAGGAGAGTCTTCAAAACTAAGGCAATAAATGATTGCACTAGAATAAACAGCATTTCTAAAAATAATGCTAACATTTTTACTGTTTGATTGATAGAACATCTTCCTGTGAAGGCAAAACAGCAATCACTAAAAAACCTCTAAAGCACTTAGCTAAGGAGTCACGTTTACAATAAAACGAAGGATCACGCACTCAATACATTAGGTTCTTAGCACTTCAGTGATGCATTGGAGACTAGTGGTTTTCCCCGTCCTCCTATCAAGTAAACAAAAGTGTCCACATTGCTTATCTCCTTTCAGAAAACAAAGTTCAACTAGAGAAAGAAAGGGGAGGGGGCGGAAAAGAAAAAAGTATGGAAAAAGTGTGAGGGATGGATCTCAGAAACACAAGAAAGAGACAAAGGGCCATTTGAGAGGCAGGTTTCCTTTCCCTATTCTCTCCACAGACTCTCATAGGAAGTAGCACACAAATACATCCACAGGGATTCACCTGAAATGTGTTTTTATTACCCAGCTTCCCCCTCTGTAGAAAGAGCATCTTCTCCAGGCACGACCATCTGCCCACACAAGAAAGACAAGGCCTCAGAAGTTTAGCCTCCGATATGAAACCAGAGACAAAGGCTTGCCAATGCACAAAACATGCAGAGCAAGCTGGACTGGACACACAAGACTCCCAAAACACAAGTAAGTGCACCTGGTGTCAGAGAGCCGGGGGGCTGAGCCGGGACGCCCTGTATGTGAGCACAGCTAATACTCGGAGACCACAAAGACAGACGGACAGACGGACAGGTCACAGATACAGACAGATGGAGGGACGGACGGACAGACAGACGGAGAAGACACAGATACAGACAGATGGAGGGATAGATGGACAGACAGACGGAGAAGACACAGATACAGACAGACGGATGGATGGACAGACAGACAGACAAGACACAGATACAGACAGACAGACGGATGGACGGACAGACAGACAAGACACAGATACAGACAGACGGATGGATGGACAGACAGACAAGACACAGATACAGACAGATGGATGGACGGACAGACAGACAAGACACAGATACAGACAGACGGATGGACGGACAGACAGACAAGACACAGATACAGACAGACGGATGGATGGACGGACAGACAGACAAGACACAGATACAGACAGACGGATGGATGGACGGACAGACAGACAAGACACAGATACAGACAGACAGAGGGATGGACGGACAGACAGACAAGACACAGATATAGACAGACAGACGGATGGACAGACAGACAAGACACAGATACAGACAGACGGACGGATGGACAGACAGACAGACAAGACACAGATACAGACAGACGGACGGATGGACAGACAGACAGACAAGACACAGATACAGACAGACGGACGGATGGACGTACAGACAGACAAGACACAGATACAGACAGACGGACGGATGGACAGACAGACAGACAAGACACAGATACAGACAGACGGACGGATGGACAGACAGACAAGACACAGATACAGACAGACAGATGGACAGACAGACAGACAAGACACAGACAGACATGACTGATACAGACGGAGGGACGAACAGACAGACAAGACACGGATACAGACAGACGGACGGATGGACAGACAGACAAGACACAGATACAGACAGACGGATGGACAGACAGACAAGACACAGATACAGACAGACGGATGGATGGACAGACAGACAAGACACAGATACAGACAGACAGACGGACGGACAGACAAGACACAGACAGACATGACTGATACAGACGGAGGGACGAACAGACAGACAAGACACGGATACAGACAGACGGACGGACACACACACTCACACACACCCACTCGTGCGTGGTCGCACCTCACTTGGCTTCAGCCCGGCCAGGCCGCGGCGGGAAGGGCGGGGCGCCTGCCCGGCCGGATCGGCCCTCGCCCGCCGCCGCGCCGGCCTCGCGCTGCCACCCCGCCCCCGCCGCCCTCCGCAGGGCTGGACCACAGCCCGGGCCGGGCCGCGTCCCCGAGGCGGCCTCTCCTCCCCCTCCCGTTCATCCCCACACCGGCTTCTCCACCGACGCAGCCCGGCGCCGAGGCGCGAGGCCCGGCCCGGAGCAGACCCGCGGCGTCCGCGGCCGGCCGGCGCCCCGGGCTCCCCGGGCTCCCCGGGCCCCGCGCACGCCGCCCCGCCCCGCGCCGCCCGCGCCGCCCGCGCACCTGCTCCGCGGAGGCCCGGCTAGGCCGCCCGCCCGCCGCCCGCCGCGCCTCACCAGCGGTAGCAGCCCTCGGACGCCTCCAGGGTGAAGTTGACGCGCGTGGCCCGCGTGAAGGGCAGCAGCACCTTGGGAATGTTGAGCTTGGCCGCCGCGGCCGAGGGGCCGAGCGCCAGCCACAGCCAGAGCGCCAGCGGCGGCCCGCGGGCCCGCGCCGCCCTCCCCGCCGGCCCCGCCATCCCCGCCGGCCGCGCCGCGCTTTCCTCAGGCGACCCGGCGCCCGCCCGCCCCCGCGCGCGCTCCCCCTGGCGCCTCGGCCCGCGCGCCCGGCCCGGCCGGCAGGTGACAGCGCGAGGGCGGGGCCCGGGGCGGGCGGGGCGGGGTCGGGGGCGGGGCCCGGGGCTCCTGGGGCGGGGTCGGGGGCGGGGCCCGGGGCTCCTGGGGCGGGGTAGGGGGCGGGGCCCAGGGCTCCTGGGGCGGGGGCGGGGGCGGGGCCCGGGGCTGGCGGGGCGGGGGCGGGGCCCGGGGCTCCTGGGGCGGGGGCGGGGGCGGGGCCCAGGGCTCCTGGGGCGGGGGCGGGGGCGGGGCCCGGGGCTCCTGGGGCGGGGTCGGGGGCGGGGCCCGGGGCTGGCGGGGTGGGGGTCGGCGACGGGGCTCGAGGCTGGCGGGGCGTGGTGGGGGGCGGGGCCCGGGGCTGGCGGGGCGGGGGCTGGGCCCGGGGCTCCTGGGGCGGGGTGGGGGCGGGGTCCGGGGCTGGCGGGGCGGGGCCCGGGGCTGGCAGGGTGGGGTCGGGGGCGGGGCCCGGGGCTGGCGTTGTGGGGGTCGGGGGCGCGGTCCGAGGCTGGCGGGGCGGGGGCGGGGGCGGGGCCCGGGGCTGGCGGGGCGGGGCCCGGGGCTGGCAGGGTGGGGGGCGGGGGCGGGGTCCGGGGCTGGCGGGGCGGGGTCGGGGGCGGGGCCCGGGGCTGGCGGGGCGGGGCCCGGGGGCTGGCAGGGTGGGGTCGGGGGCGGAGCCCGGGGCGGGCGGGGCGGGGCCCTGGGCGGGGCGGGGCCCGGGGCTGGCAGGGTGGGGTCGGGGGCGGGGCCCGGGGCGGGGCCCACGCCTGGCCCCACGCTGCCGGCCGGGCCCGGGCACCGGCTCTCGCCTTCTGCCCAGGCGAGCTTGGGCTTTGATCCTCCCACACGCGCGTGCCCGATCGTGGGGTTCTCAGCGCCCGCCCTCGCCCGCCTGTGCGGCTGCCTCCACGGAGCAGCGGTGAACCCAGCTCTTCCGTTGGCGTTTCGTTTATTTTTTCCTCTGGAGCAGGTAGGGCCTTCAACACAGCCAAGCAGCTGTCCCAGCACTGAGCCCCCCCCCCCCCCGCCCTTTCTGATTCATTTCTCCACAGGCACTCGAGTGAGAGGGCTGAAGAAGATCAGTCCCTTCCCTGTGGGCAGCCGGCGAGCTCCGCGGATAATACACAATCCACGTGTGTTCCAGCAAACGCAGATGCCATACCCCTTGCCTGAAGGTGAGCCAGTCAGGAAAACCACTCGGGCCTCTGGAGTCCCTGTCGCACCAGATCCCCTATCAAAGAGAAATCAGTAACATGGATTTTAAGGTAAAGCATCTTGGTTGCAAATTATGGCAAGTAAATTATCAAAAAGAGGCATTCACATGAGTGGACAGGTAGCCCAAAGAAAGGAAAACTAAGAGTCACAACACATCCATACATAAAATGACTCCTAACAAACCCTCCTGCCTTCCACTGGACCCTCTTCACTGTCTCCCTGGGAGGAGGAAGGGAGCCTAGCAGACTGTTTGGCCCCAGAGCACAGAGACCTTCGGGTGCAGGAGAAATGACACACTGGTGGAAGACAGTTTGTCTCCCTGACAAATAAAATAAGGAAATATTTCCTGCAAGCTGTTATCAGTGCCTCCCAAACTTCTGTCATTTCCTAGCACCCCCCCAAAAAAAATTTTACAATATCTGAGTACCACCTGCACTGTTATTTCCTATTTGTCTCTAAATCAAAGTGTTTGCAAATGTTTAAGATGCAAGATTTACGATTTCTATAAATAGAAAACCAGTCTGTTGCCAAAATAAAAATAGATATAGCCATGAAATAAATAAAGGAAACAGAGATGCCAGCCCTTTACACCAACCTGCTGTTTCCTGATGCAGACTCAGGGCGGGGCCTGCGCTTAGCGCCCTGTGGTACCTTTCAGAGTCCAAGGCTTCCTCCTCAGGGCTCTCAGTTGGAAGATGCCAAGCACAAGACCCAGCCCCACCAATCAGTCTATAGCATGTCAGGATTGAGAGAACTGGAAAGGCAATTAACTTTTTCCTACTAGGAACAAGTTAGTAACTTTCCAGAATCATTTTCCTAGCTGAACTAGGGTCCATCTGTAATCCTAGCAGCTCAGGAGGCTGAGGAAGGAGGGTTGAGAGCTTGAGGCTGGCTCCAGAAAAGAGAGATGGTGAAACCTTGTCCCCAAATAAATAACAAATAGGCTGGGAGACTTAGCTCAAGAAATAGAGCACTTGCCTAGCATGCACAGGGCCTGGATTAATTCCCAATTTGCATCTTCCATGGTGTGAAGGAGGGAGGATAATTTACAATGAAGAGCCTCCAACAGTTATAGAAGTAGACTAACGACAAGAGGTCGGGATGTGGCCAGTCCATGGCCTGCTCTGCCCCTTCTGCAGCCAGTCTTCCACTGCCTCATTCGGAACTCCTTCCATTGGGATCTCTACAAGACGAGAACCCTGCATATTTACAGCCACAATGCTACTTGAGGGCCTTTTGCATACTTGGCTTTTAGCCAGAAATCTCACCTTTGGAGATTTTCTCTCAAGGACAGAAAGCATGATTAAATATTTGTAGAGTCACTGACAGTAGCCAAAAGGTAGAGAATATCAAGGGTCATCCACAAACAGGCAAGCGGGGATTTGCCGTGTGCACACGTATGGTAGGCAGCCTCACAGTGGAAAGTTAGGAGTTCTGCACATCTGAGCCTCACGCACCCAGGCTGAGCCAAGGAAGCCAGCCATAAAAGGGTGACCACCTATGATTCCGCTTGCCCAAGCTTCTCAGAATCTTTGTATCCATAGACAGAATTGTGATTGCCAAGGGCTGGATGGTCAGCAGGGAAAGAGTTGTTCCTTAATGGGGGGAGAGTTTGAAAAAATCAGGAGAGGGCCAGGAGTTTGGCCTCGTGGTAGAGTGCTTGCCTCGCATGCACGAAAGCCCAGGTTCAATTCCTCAGTAGCACATACATAGAAGAAGCCGGAAGTCGTGCTATGGCTCAAGTGGTAGAGCTCTAGCCTTGAGAAAAGTCCAAGGAAAATGCTTAGGTCCTGAGTTCAAGCCCCACAACTGGCAAAAGAAAAAGAAAAAAAATCAGGAGATTGGTTGGAAAACTGCCCCGGCCGGTGGGGTTTGTCAACTAGAGCCTGAGGAGGAGCAGACCTGAATGAGAGAGACAAACCAGACACAAGGAGGAAAACCATGACCGTATTCTGATCAAGGTCTCAATCTTTATTTTTGCACAGCAGAATATATATGTTTAGCAGAAAGGTAACTGACGCAAGCAGGTTGCTTAGTAACTATCTCTATACAACACATACCTGAAACAAACCTGGGGAGGGGGAGGTCAGGAGGTGGTCAACCTGTTCTGCTAAACAGGATACATAAATCAAGTTCTTTTTTGCTTAACAGAATATTGCATTTGGGTCGTCATGGAAGGGGTAGTAGAAACAATAGGTGATTCTTTCAATTTATAGACAGAGTCTTACAGTTACTAAGTTCTTTCAGTTTACAGAAACTAAAAGTTTCTGGATGTCATAGTAACCGCTATTTGGTTCCCAGCAGAAAACAATATGAACATAATACTGGATAATGCTGAACTGGATACATTTAAAAATAAGGTGGTAGCAGGGCACTGGCACCTGATGCCTGCAATCCTAGCGTCTCAGGAGGTTGAGATATGAGGATCATGAAGCCAGGCTGACTCATCTCCAATAAGCTACTCAAAATAAGACAGAAGTGGTGCTGTGGCTCAAGTGATAGAGTGTTAGCCTTGAGTAAAAGAAGCTCAAGACAATGACCAGTCCCAGACTTCCATCTCCATGATCAGAAAAAATACATCAAAAGGATGGTAAATTTGTTAGGTATATTTTATCAGGATTAAAAAAAAAAAAGATTTGGTAAAGGGGCCGGGAGTTTGGCCTAGTGGTAGAGTGCTTGCCTAGCATGCACAAACACCCAGGTTCGACTCCTTGGTACCCCATACATAGAAGAAAAAAAAAAAGCCAGAAGTGGTACTGTGAGCAAAGGGTAGAGCTATAGCCTTGAGAAAGCTCAAGGACAGTGCTGAGCCTGAGGCCCTGAGTTCAAGCCCAGGACTGGAAGTGGGGGAAGATTTGGTAAAAACATAGCTGCAGCTTTAGAATTTATACTAGGATTTTTTTAGGGGTGTGTAGTTTACTTTCTTCTTTTTGGCCAGTCTTGGAGCTTGAACTCAGGGCCTGAGCAGTGTCCTCGGGCTTTTTCCTTAAGGCTAGTGTTCTGTCACTTGAGCCACAGCACGACTTCCAGCATTTTTATGTGTGTGGTATTAAGGAATTGAACCCCGGTCTTCATACACGCTAGGCAAGCACTCCCAGCCCCTATTTTACTTTCTTCTAACATTGTTTAATTCTGTCTGCGCATGGCCATAAATTAACGCTGAGTCCATTTGTGTAGTTGTAGATTACCTCATGGACAGTGCCCACTTTTACTGCCATATCCAGAGTGGCTGAGTCCCCCACCCACACCTAGACAGCTCACAGTAAAACCCTGTATGCATGCTAGCCAGGTCCAGGCTCCGTTACCTATTGGCTGTGGGCCTGAGAAAGGTACTGAGTTACTAGCAAGATTGCCAGTGGCCCAGGCCTATAATCTTAGCTATTCGGGAGGCAGGTTGTGGTTGTGGGCCAACCCTGGGCTGGAAACCCATGTAACGCCATCTCCAAGGAAGAAGTTGAGTCCTCTCAGCTACTATAGGAAACCCCAAATCGGCAGAGCACAGTCAAGTTGCACATCTGGGCAGGAAGAAGACTCTATCTCAAAACAAAAACAAAAAAGCCTGCACACAATGCCGAGCCCTGAGTTCAAGCCCTGTGACTGACCAAAACAAAAACAGTGTAAGAAGGCTAGAGGCATGGTTCAGTGGTAAAAGTGCCTGCCCCACCAAGTTAAAATCCAGTGCTGCCAGAACAACACAGGAGATCATGATGTGAATATGATCTTGAGGGGTGCAGTGCACGGGCAAAGGGAATCTCATACACACACACACACACACACGCGCGCACGCGCGGGCGTGCACACACACACGCACACACACACAGAGCCAACACTCCCTAACGTTTGCAGAGAACTGACAATGGGATTAAATAGGAGGAAATGCTTTGTTAATGTCCAGAAGGAAGGGTAATCATAGCACAGGATCACATATCAGCCCAACACGATCCAGAAACTTGTAGACCCTCTTCTTATGGGGGGTCAGTGGTGTCAGTGGCATGGAGAACACACAGTGACCCGGAACAAAGCTGTTCTCTGGGGAAGATACTGGTGCTGACAAGAAATGGACAACTTCACTCTCCAAGAAGAAAAAAGGTCGAATTGCCAACACACAGAAGGAAGTCGCAGAAACACGGCAGGGTGTGTGTGTGTGTGTGTGTGTGTGTGTGTGTGTGTGTGTGTGTGTTCGTGCGTGTTTCTTGTTTATGAAGAATCTTCATGAGTGAGACTGTAGCAAGCCTGGGCAAACACTGGGAGACTTTCACCTGTGGGAAATGAAATTAGTTCTTCCAGTTTCTGGGAGCATTTTGGTCTGTAGCCATTATTGAAAATGTTTGAGACCAGATGTGCCACAGAATGTATTCATTCTAGTTGGAAGGCGGCGGGTGTATGGACACCATCCTTACATTTCTACTCCAGGGGGCTTAGGAGAAGCTCCCCGTGTCGGCACACTGGGGTTTCTGTGGTATAACTAAGATTCTTGCTATTCTGGGTACCTGTGGCTCACACCTGTAATCTTAGCCACCCAGGTGGCTGAGATCTGAGGATCAGGGTTCAAAGCCACACAGAGCAGGAAAGTCTGAGAGACTTTTACTCTAATTAACCACCAAAAAGTTAGAGGTGGAGCTAGGTCTGCAAATGAATGGGTTTGCAAGCATGGCATGGCATGGGGGGGGGTCCTGCTGGACAATAAAGTAAGTTATGGTCCCTGAGATGATGTGGCAGGGCCTTGACAGCAAAGAAAACAAGAACACATCCCTTGTGACTCCATGTCTGCCAGATGCCAGAGTGGGCAACTCCACAGAGAATGGTGGATGGCTGCCAAGGCAGGATGGGGAGGGGAGGGGCAGGACGGGTGTGATGATAGTGAGTGACAGACTGGGTTCACTGGTCAAAGAGAATGCTCTAATACCAGGGAGTGGTCACAGCGGCACAACTTTAAATATACTAAAACTACCAGACACTAGGCTTTATCATTAGTATTATTGCATATTAAATGTACAAAAGGAGTTTTGTGATTATTTCCATATACTGTTACCCTTCTGTCAGTCCAAGTCAGAAAAAGGTATACTTCATCCGTAAATCCCCAGCCAAAGCACCAGATATGTTACCAGGAATTTAGGGCAGCTGACTTAACCTTGGCCCTCATACCTGGCAAGAAAAGAATTCAGGCAAGACAACATAATAAAGATGATAGAAAAGTTTATTTAAAAAATAGGACACTCGGGGCCGGGAGCGTGGTCTAGTGGTAGAGTGCTTGCCTAGCATGCATGAAGACCCGGGTTCGATTCCTCGGTACCACATACATAGAAAAAAGCTGGAACTGGTGCTGAGGCTCAAGTGGTAGAGCTCTAGCCTTGAGAAAGTCCAAGGACAGTGCTCAGGCCCTGAGCTCAAGCCCAGGACTGGCAAAAAAAAAAAAAAAATAGGACACTCATACCTAATTGAACTTCGATCCTCCTGTCTCAGGCATGATCCACCAGTGCCCAGCTAATTCTTGAGGTTTTGTTTGTTTGTTGTTGCTGCTGTTGTTTTGCCAGTCCTGGGGCTTGCACTCAGGGCCTGGGCACTGTCCTTGAGCTTTCTCACAGCCATAGATCTACCACTTGAGCCACAACACCACTTCCAGTTTCCTCTGTGTAATTGGTACCAAGGAATTGAATCCAGAGTTTTCGGGCATGCTAGGTAAGTACCCTACCACCAGGCCACCCTCCTGGAAGTTAGAGGCTGTGTGTGTATGTGTGTTACTCACCCAAGCAGAGGCACTCAGTGACTTCTTTTGGATCATTTAGCAAAACCATTTCTGTAACAAGCCACTGGAACAAGATGCCTGTGACAGGAGTTAGTGACAGCCCATCACCAAGTAGCAAAGCTGTAGATGTGGACCCTGGCTGCCCCCAGGGGCAGGCTCCGCTCCCAGGACCAGAGCAGAAGGCATTGCTCAGCCAGGGACCTCACCGCCCTGCAGGACTGCTGGTCCACAGCGCCACCTGGAGACAGCAACGAGAAGAACAGGTCAAGAGGATAGACAAGGCCCTTCCTTTGGTGGGTGGGAGTTAGGAACTGTGTAGTCCATACCCTCAATTAACCTCCTATCATTGGAGGTTGACCGTCCTCGAAGGCCCATGTAGTGCAAGCTTCATCCTTGTTGTGAGCATTTAATAGGATGAAAATATCAGCATGATGGATGTAATCAATATGAAAATGGTGTATGACGAACGTATTGTGAATGCTAAATGAATATGATATAAAATAGCGATGTAGTAATACGAGAAGAGTAGAGTAATTAAATGAAATACAGTAATGAAGAAATATATTGCCAATACAAACTTGTACCTAAAGGCTTATGGACATGGGAGATAAACTATGATGTAACGACACGTGTGACTGTAACCATAGAAACGACCAGGAGCCTGGCTTACAAGATGAAGTATCATAGGAGCCCAGACACCTAAGCAGAATAGATAGAGCAAGCAACCAGCACATCTCAGCACCACTGACCAAAAGGTGTCACCAATCCAGACCGAGCAACCAATCCAAGATGTCACCAATCCAAATCCAGCACGAAGGAGTCTGGGCCGGAGAGGAGCAGGGACCAATACAAACCAAGGAATCAGAACGAGGAGCAGCACTTCCGCTGGCCTTCACCGAGACTGTGGTTCGAGGATCTTTGGCCATGCAGAAGCTGCTCCTTGCCCGAGAAGAGGGACGAGGATGGAGACTCGTCGTCGTGTGGCCCCGGAGCTCACACCCTGGCAGGACTGGAGCTGCGTCTAACATCTGACGGGCAGGCCCTGTTCCACTTTGGGGCTAAGAGATGTCAGAGCGGTGAGTCCAGCGGGTGAGCTGGATGGGCAGATTAGGATTAGACAATTAGGACTAGAAGATGGGAACTAGAATACGGTGTCAAGGCTACTAAGCTATGTTAAATGAATAAACGATGCTGCATCATATTATCTGCCTACTGGTGAATTACTTCACCTGCTCCTGACCATCTCACTGGGGGTGAGGTGGGGTGGGGTGGGGTCATCCTTGGGCTCTGGGGGCTTACATTGTCAGTGGTCTGCACCACATACTTTCACTAGGATGTACTACCTTTAAGTCCAAAGACAGAACATTCAGTCTTAGCTGAATCCATGCCATGCGCTGAACTAAACCTTGTCTCATAAGTTCATTGTCTTTGGTGTTGTTACAGTGATGGAAAGCTGAGAGAACTTTGAGAGTTAACAGTTAATGTTACACTCCACCTGTGCCCCCCTTTTTTTCCTGGAGTTTGAACTCAGGGCCTTGCATTCTTGATTTCTCACCATAGGTGCTCTACCACTTGACCCATGCCTCCAGTTCTGGCTTTCTTGCTGGTTAATTGGAGATAAGAGTCTCAAAGATGTGTCTGCCCAGGTGGACCTTGAACTTCCATCCTTAAGCTCTCAGTCTCCTGAGGAGCTAGATTATGGGCGCGAGCCACCAGTGCCCACTTGGAAGAGACTTTTCCTGGTCACCGAGGTCCAGAGAGAACAAGAGACATGGGGAGCTACCAGCACATCTGCTGCCTGACCCCTGGGGCTCACCCCGCCACTGGCTGTGAAGCCCTGTGAGGTCACTCTTGGTTGAGGGGAGCAGCTGCTTCCTCTCTCTCAAGGTGGCCTGCATGCCCTTCCCTTCCCAGCTGTCGTTCCGGACAGGAAACTGAAGCAAGGCCACAGCAGTTTAGAGATGGCGGTGCAGACTGGGATTTGCTGAGAGCACACAGGCTCAGGAAGCAGCTAATTAAGCAGGAGGCTCCAATTAAGAAATAATTTGATGGTCTGAAGCACACTCTAGCAGCCACTGTGTGGCAGAACCGTATGTTCACTTGGGCATTAGCACCCTGCAAGAGCACTCAGGCTGCTGCTTCCTGGGCTATGAAATGAGGCCAGCGGGCCGGCCGGTACTAATGTACCCCGCGGACCTCACACTGCGGGAGAATTGCTTCCCTCAACACTGGAAAAATTTCCTCTGCACTCTCCCATCTGTTAGCCTCTCCACTTTCAACAGCAGGCCAAGTATTATTATCTCAGTTGTAGATTTAAATTCTAGTCTAGAAGCTTTGTGTGTGTGTGTCCATGTGCATGATACTCCAGCTTAATTCCTCTTTCCAGATCTCATGTCTCTTAAGCTGACAATTCAAGGATGTCCCTCTTCCTTCTCTCTGGATGCACCCACACTCCAGGATTCGGTGTGGTTCCAAGTCTCTTGCAGGCAGAAGTTAGCAGCCTCCATGAGACATCCTTTCTACTCTGGCTAAGGAGTGGTCCAAGGCTGGTTTTTATGGAGATCACCTTTCAGTCTGTGAGTATGTAGCTAGTGACAGATGATAACAAGAAAGCTGGGCGCAGTGGCTCACCTCTGTAATCCTAGTTACTCAGGAGGCTGAGATCTGAGGATTGTAGTTCAAAGCCATCCTGGGCACTAAAGTCAGTGAGACTCATCTCCAATTAACTACGAGAAAACTGGAAGTGGTGCTGTGGCTCCAGGGTTCCAGCAGTAGCCTTGAGCTGAAGAGCTCAGGGACAATGCCCAGGCCTAGAGTTCAAACCCCACGACCAACAAGGCAAAGCAAAACAAAACATGGAGGGCCCCAGTAATTCCTGCTTCCCAGTGTTCACATACATTAGCAATGCCCCTTTTTAGCACTGGCTGTAGGCTTTGACCATGTGACTTGCTTTGGTGAATGGAATCAAGGGGAGTGAATTTGAGAAGAAACCTGGAAAAGCCTTTGATGGCTGTGGCTGTGGAATCCTACTGGGGGCTAGCTGTTTGCAGCAATGTAAAAGGTACAGGTTAATAGAATACTAACCCTGAAGGCATCCCAGCCAAGGCTGACCCCTTGCTGTCCAGTCAACACCAGCCACGTACCACCCAGATTAATAGCACAGAGGACCAACAGACAAATGAAGCAGTTAATGCCTTGGCTTCAGAACCTTATTTTTTGCAGTGTTTGAGTTTCAACTCAGGTCTGTCCTTGCTAGGCAGGTGCTAGGCAGACTTTTTTGC
Source organism: Megascapheus bottae (assembly GCF_031878675.1). NCBI lineage: Eukaryota > Metazoa > Chordata > Mammalia > Rodentia > Geomyidae > Megascapheus > Megascapheus bottae. The sequence continues at coordinate 8,290,877 of NC_143541.1, read as the reverse complement.
TTTAGTTATTTTTCAGATGGGCCTCATGTGTATGCTAGCGTATGCATGAACTCTGATCCTTCTATGTACACCTCTCATGTGCTAGGCTACAGCACATTATACCATGTCCAGTCTATTGATTACCCAGGCTAATCTCAAACCCTAATCTCTGCCTCATTAGTAGCTGGAAATGCAGGAATGAGCCTGGCTTTGCTTTTAAACTTTTTTATTTCTGAGGTTACAATAGAAGAACCAGTGTATGTTCAAACCCAAACACTGCCCATAAACACCTTTAAAATTGCCCCTGTGCCAAGTGCAGCAGTGCATGCCTGCAATCCCAGCTATTCATATGGTGGAGAGCAGAAGGATCATGGTTTGAGGCCAGCCCAGGCAAAGAAGTTCTCGAGGGCCCATCGGAACCAATGAAGAAGCTAGGTATGCTGGTATGTGCCTATCATCTCAGCTACGTGCGAAGTGGGAGGATCCAAATCTAGGCTGATCTCAGCAAAAGTAAGTTTTTATTTGAAAAAATAACCAAAGCAAAAACGGGTGGGTGCTTAGCAAGTGCAAGGTCCTGAGTTCAAACCTTAATGCTTGCTTTGGCAAATGGACATGTACAGACTTTTTCTTTCTCTGCCACTATTCTCTAAATAATGTAACAACTACAGAATTTAACAACTGTTTGCAGAGCACTGACATGCTGTGATTATCACATGCCATCTAGGATGACTGAAAGTACATGGCAGGATGTGGGTAAGTTCTACGTGACAATAGGGAAGGGACATGTACCTACATGATTTGGGTTTACATGGCACCAATTCCTCGTGGATATTTTGAGAATGTCTGTTTTTTTATTCATATCAGTATATTTTTAAATGCACACATAGGACTCCGCACTCCTCATATTAGCAAAATAAATACAAGTACAGACATTCCTCCCATTGAAGTAACACTACTTTTTGGAAGAACATTTTAGCTATCTCTACCAGACCCCGTGGAAATATGGCCAGATGCCCAACACCAAGAATCCTGTGAGGCATCCTGAGAGCAAAGAACCTAGAAATGCATGGGACAAAAGTCAGCCACACAATGGAATGTGGCACAGCCATTAAAAAGTGGCAGTAGATCAGGTCCTGATGAGGTTGCAATATCTATAAAGAGGGGCTTTAGATTTTAAAAGGCAAACACAAAACAGCAGGCAGTGTGCGTGCGTGTGTGTGTGTGTGTGCGCGCGCGCGCATCTGAGGTGGTATATGCAGTTATGGGGTGTATGTCTCTCTCCGTTGGTGCAGCTGGGGGAGCATGTGTCGTGTTTGTTGCTGGCAGCCTTGTGCACTAATGAGTTTCCACAGCCCTGAAATTCCCTGAGCACTAGTCTTCATAGGCAGAGCAAGCCTCTGGATGCCAGGAGCTGAGAGCCAGCATGGATGAGTCACCCCACTGAGTGTGTCAACATCCCTGAGGATAAGGCAGGAGCCTATACAGGTTGCACCAGGGGTTATGGTGGAGGCAGGAGCTCTGGCGGGGGAGGGGGGCACTACCTGGCCACCAGGATAGACTAGTTCCTTCCCTTAGGGTACAGATAGTGGGTAGATGTGGCTAGGACTTAGGCCCAGGTTTCCTTGGTGACAGGCCCTGCCAATGCAGGAAATACAAGAGACAGGAGGAGACTGTGAAAGCTCAGCTCCCTCCTGTTGCTGACTGGGCCAAGACTGCCCAGAACACCAGAGACTTTTTCCTCTTCTTAACTCCTACCCTGCGCCTCACTGGCCACGTGTGTGACCTTTCCATCCCTATAACAAATGTCTGAGCTGACCACTTAGTTAAAAAAAAAATTAAAAAGATTAATTTTGGCTCCTAGTTTTGGAGGCTCCAGGCCACGATCTGTTGGGGCTGTGGTTTGAGGCCTGTGGCAGGGCAGCAAACTCAGCTCATGATCAGGAAACAAAGGAGAAGGTGAGGAGGGGCCCAGCTCCCACATCACCCCCAAAGGCAGGACCCAGAGTGGCCCCACCACATACACATGCCTGTAGCATGTGTTACTCAGCTCCATCCCCACGGCAACTTAGAAAGAGGAAAGGCCCGTTTAACGGGTGGTTTCCACGTTTTCAGCCCAGGGTCAGGTGGCATTACTTCACAATGGTGAGGAAACCACTCACCTCGGGGTGACTGAGCTGCACACACAGAGAGGGGGGGGACAGGGTCCCCAGAAAATGGTGCATTGGGTTAAGCCGTGTTCAGTCCAGGCCCGAGTCTCGGGGTACACCCCTGGTAGGAGAGGGTTTGGAGCCTCGGGGCAGTCAGGGGCAGTCAGGGGTGGAAGGCACACAGAGCCCCCCATTCACCAGCTGCCCCAGCGCCCGCTCCTGGCCCTGGCAGGCCTCTGGTCAGCTGCTTCTGCTTGCTGGCCGGGCCAACAGAGGTCCCTTGTCTCAGGCCTCGGGGCTCCGCAGTCCCCGCCCCTCAGCTGTCCCTCTGCTCCGCCTGTGGGGGGCTGGGACGGAGAGATTACCCGGCTCTACCCTAAGCCGGCCTCAGAGGAGGAGGAGAGCCGCGTCCTGGCTTCTGGTTTCCACGCAGCTGCAGGCAGGAGAGACGAAACCCAGACTGGCAGCGTGGGGCGGGGCGACGCTGACCACGCCCCCGGGGCGGGGCGACACCGCAGGCTCCACCCCCGACGAGCGAGGCGCAACCCATGCGGCCCGCCCACCGAGGGGCGTGGCCTGCTAAGCCAAGTGGCATCCCATTGGGTATTGGCTTGAGGCAGGCGGGTCTTCGGCCATGATGGGCTGTGGGGGCGTGGCCTTTTTCGGCGGGGGAGCCAGGCTGGGAATTCCTGGGTCTTGTGACGCAGCGCGGGGGTGGGACGCGAGGTGACGACCCTGCCGAGGCCCCGCCCCCAGCGGAGGCGCCAGGGAGGCCTGGGGGCGTGTCCCGGGAGGGCCCCGCCCCCCGCCCGCGCCGCGCTCCACCCTCCGGGTCGCCGAGCTTCGGCCAGCGCTGGGAGGGCCGGCCCGGGGATGTGAGTGCCGCGGGGCCTGGGCCGGGCTCGGGCTGGGGCGCTGGGCCCAGTCCCGGGGGACACCGGGGTCCTCGTGGGCGGGGGGAGCGAGCGCGCGGCCCACGGCGGACAGGTGCTGGCCAGCTCGGGCGCGCGCGGGGGGCGCGCGGGGGGCCTGGCGCCCGGCTGGGGCCCCGGCTGGGAGACGCCCCGCGGTGGGGTGGCTGGAGCGCACCGGGGTGGCCCCTGTGCGGCCGCTGCAGGGGCGCGGGGCGCGGGCGGCACGCGGGGCCTGCGCTCCCCGAGCGCCTTCCGCGCGCCCCTCCCCGCCCCGGGTGGAGGAGCTCCGGGCGGGGCGCCGCGGAGCCGGGGCGCAGCGGCGGGCCTCGGGGAGGGCCGGACGCGCCTCCAGCCCGCCGGGTGACCTTGGGCGCCCCCGGTGGGCTGGGCGGTCGGGGAAGGGCAGCCCGGGCTCGGTGAGGATCCTGGAGGGGGAGGGCAGGCCTCCGTCCACACCGAGGGCTTCCTGTCTGTCCCGTGCACGCGGAAGGCCACACGTCACCCAGCTGTACCATCATGTGTCAGAAAACCGCTGGCCCATTGTGTACTCGCCTCGCTACAACATCACCTTCATGGGCCTGGAGAAACTGCACCCCTTCGACGCTGGAAAATGGGGCAAGGTGATTAATTTCCTAAAAGGTATGCAAGCTCCCTCCACTCCCAGCCCTTACTGGCAGCTGGCTTGCTTGGCTCCCCACCCCCTGTCCTCCCACACTCATCTCCACACAAGCTTCAGAACCCTCACCCCAGCGGCAGACCCCCCTACCCAACAAGATCTTTGCGGTGGACTCTGAAGCATGATGTGTCTCGGTTCCTATCGGGTTCCTGTCACAGTGGGCATGTGTCCTGCCTCTGCCCCAGAGGCCCAGTAGAAGAAGAGCTCGTGGAAGCTGGGCATAGAAGGCCGGGCACTGGTATATAATCATGTCTGTCAGCTTGGCTACTCAGGAGATCTAAGAATCACAGTTCAAAGGCAGCCCAGGCAAGAAAATCTGGGAGACTCATCACCTCCCGTTAACCAGTAAAAAATCAGAAGTGGAGCTGTGGCGCAAGAGGTTGAATGCTAGCCTTAAAAAGCTGAGGGACAGCACTCAGCCTGAGTTCAGGCTTCACGACTGGCACATGTACACAAGGAGGCTGAACTTTGGACATGGCCAGTGTCCCTTTGGAGAGTCTGTTCCTGTTGATTATCCCATAGGGGAAACTGGAGCTAGAACAATTAGAACGTGTCCAGAGCCACCCAGCTACCACGTGGGATTCTAGTCTGGAAGTCAGCTTCGGGGGACCAAGATTCCTGGCTTATGTTTGGGTATGGCTCCAATGGTCCTGCTAGGAACACATCAAGTCACCTGTGGTCTGAGTTGGGGAGGGATTTCCCTGCATCGGGAGTCCCTTATGTGGCAGAAGTGGAAAGTGTTGTTGGACATAGAATGAAGCACTGCATGTGTTAAAAGTGCACCCCTTCTGATCAGCGGGGAGGACATTTTGCCTCGTATTAGTCCATCTTTAACACCTAAGCCCATCTCCCTTCTACAGATCTACAGCACGTGGTAGGCTCTGCATCTTGAAAAAAAAATAGGGTCAGCTCAGAGATTAATAACATGGTTTGCTTCTGTTGTATTTTTCATTCCTGGTTCTTCTATTTATAGCAAGGTATGCTGGTTTTCCATTTACAGTAGTGAGCAAAGGGAGCACTTAAAGAAAAAGATGAAGAGGAGGGAACAGGGATAGCAGATGACGATGGAGGGGACCATTCTGCCTCTTGCCTGAGATTCCTAAATACACACCTCCTGCCCTGTCTCCTTTGCCCTTCTTGGGCTTCTGCATCTCCCAGCAGCTCCCCAGAGGGGTTCCTTGTCTTCCACTTATGCTCATAGAAGCCAACAGTTGTGTCTGTTCCCTTCTTTCCTCTGAGAATGAGGTGGAAGGGAGGTGGGGCTGTATGGCTTGAGGATGCCAACCCAGGAAAGGAGCTGGCCCTTTGCTGGAGGCTCTGGCCTCCATGGGGTGTGATGGGAGGGGTGCCCCACCTGGATCTATATGTGGGAAATGTTTGGGACCGGTTGATCTGCCGTGTTTGGTTTCTAGTCACAGCTCAGGGAAGCTGGCGATGTGTTGAGGATGCAGAGCATTCTGGTCTAGCCTCGTGGTGACAGAAGACACTGCCTGCTCTTGGCCTCCGTTTCTTCTTCATCAAAAATGGTGTTGTGAGGAGCGTGGGAACAATGCAGGCCTCTCACGCATACGTTGCTGGTCTCCCTTGGGGCTTGGCTGTCCCCTCACACACTTGCTCCATTATTTACTGCACACTGTTACTGCCTGCCTCTGTTTTAAAAACTAATTTAAACTGGTTTTAAAAGGAAACATCATGTAATCTGAGTGGGAAAAGGCAGTTTTACCTGCTTTAAACAGAAGGCTATGATTAAAAAAAGGAAGAAAGAAATGCCATGAAAACAAGAGTAATTCAGCAGGGGCTGGGTCCTGTTTGTGTACGTCAGCCCTGGTTCTCCTGATGTCTGCCAGCCATGGACTGGCCGCTCTTGTCCTTTGTTTATAAGGAGAGGTGAGCAAAGGGTGGGCCAGGCTGTACAGAGGTCACTGAGGCTCCAGGTGTAGGCAGAAGTGTGAGGAAGAGTCTGCATGGTGACCACGTGTCGCCTGCCCCTGGAAGCCATCCACTTGCCCCAGAGCTCACCTGGTGGCTATGGGCAGCCTGATAGTCAGTGTCCTGGACCCGAGGGCCTGGCCGACATCCACTGGCCTGGCTGGCAGTGCATTGTGGGAGGCTGGTAAGCCAGCAGTGCCTACTTGGCCTTGGGCTTGGGGCTACTGAGGTGGCGCCTGCAGCCTGGAGGTAGTGGGAGGGGTGGGTGGTGGGGAGCTGGGGCTGGGCCTGGCCCTGAGATAGCAGAGGGAAACAGCAGCACCCTTTGTGGTTCCAGAGGAGAAGCTCTTGGTGGACAGCATGCTGGTGGAGGCTCGGGAGGCCTCGGAAGAGGACCTGCTGGTGGTGCACACGAGGCGCTACCTCAACGAGCTGAAGGTACAGGGCAGCGGCCAGGGGAGGGGGAGGGAGCCAGCCGGGAGCATGGGTGGGAGCGGGAGGGAGCCAGCTGGGAACATGGACGTCTGCTCCCAGGGAATGGTGTCCCTGGCCCCCTGTGGAGGCAGCATCTTCTGGGAGGTTGGGGCTTCTGCTTTAGTGACTTTGAGCCTCCCCGAGCCCTGTCTGGATGACCACATTGGCCTGTTTTTATACTGGACTCCAGTTTAAGTCCTAAGGACTGCTTGTAAAGATTGGTTGGAAATGGTTGGGCTCAAGACTGGTTTGGAAGAACCCCCAGGTCTGTCGGGGAGACTATCGGAGCAGTTGGGAAGGAGGTACCTGGGGTGGGTGTCCTCCACAGAGCTGCTCTGCGGGCCCCGCGTGACCAGACCGCCCGCCTTCCAAGAGAAACTTAAAACGCACATACTTAGGAGACAGTCCCGATTCCTTCGAGTTGCCGCTCTAAACCAGGCCTTCAGCGGCTGAGCTGCACTCTCTTTCGGGGCTCAGTGGAGCCCGCCCACCCTGGGCCCACACTCAATTTATCCTTTTGTGGGTGAGGGCCAGAACTGGCACAGGGGTTATCAGAACCTGCAGCGTCCAGCCTTCCCCAGTGGGGACGGCATCTGGTGTGCACAGCTTCTCTGTCCCCAGGCTTCCTGGCATATCCCCAGTGGGTACCGGAATTTAACTGCACCCTGCCCTCAATGGCCCGGAACCAGCCTGTGTCTGCTGAGGCTCACCTGGGCCAAGCTTGGAGGAAGCTCTGCCAGAGTGTCCATCCAGTCTGCAGGGCTCGGCCATGCTTTCTGCTCTTCCTCCTCCACCCATCCCCGACGCTGGCAGTTCCAGCTGAAGCTGTGAACTCCTGGAAGATTACCAGGAGAAGGGTGCTGCCTGCCTCCCCGGGGACAGAGGTGTGTGAGGCATTGGCAGAACGCCTGGCACTGGCTGCCCTGGTTTCCTGGGGCCCAGGGAGTCCACAGCCCAGGGGCCAGGTCAGAATGACACATTGCCTGAGGGTGAGGGGTGGGTGGGGCTGGGGTCTATGAGCCAAGGCAAGGTCAGAGCAGAACAGGATGCAGCCAAGAGTGAGGGGATAGCCTCTAGCACCCACCCCCTATTTGAAGGACCTTAGGGAAAATTGCAGGGCAGGCTGCATGTCTTGCCTGGCCCTTGCCCTATTCTGGCAGGAGTATATTCTGTAATAAGAAAAATAATTTCAAATGCACTAACAGGTAGTGTCCCCAGTAGAAAATCAAGGTCAAGGGCAGAATTTAGACATGCCAGCACAGAGGGATTCACAGGTACCAATTGAGCTGCACATGTGCCTTTGAACTCTATGGCAGCCAGAGCGAAAGGCACACGATAATTTGGTTAACACTCCAGGCCTACAGGTTGTGGGAGGAGTGTGGGTTTTGTTCTGGGTACCATAGATGGGATGAGGGGAGGTATTCCTGACACTCAGGCTACAACCACGAGTGCCCTCCCTTCCTGGCTCTCCTATTCTGTCCCACCCCATTCTGGTCTTTCACTATAATGGCCTTTGCAGCTGATTAATGCATGATTGAAGGTGGAATTGTTTGCAAGGTAACACATGCATGCAAGGGGCGTCTTAAGCACCTACTGTGTGCAAAGGCCAGCACTGAGTCCTTATCTTCTGCTCCCTCAGGAGCAGGGCAGTGTATGTGGCACTCGAGAGTGTGTCCCTGCACTCTGTGCGCAGCCAGTGCTCAGGACACGTCTGGCAGCAAGGGCCCGTGAGCATGGCACCAGAGCAGCCACACCCATTTTCTGATGGACTAGAACGCAGTGCACTTGCTGGTGACAGGGCCTGGCCAGGTGTGAGCCACGGCTGCGAGCCAGTCTTGATCGTCGGTCTTGTTAAGTGTGTGCCAGTACTGAGGCTTGAACTCAGGGCCTCCTTCTCTCATCAGCCTTTTTGCTCAAAGCTGGTGTTTTATCACTTGAGCCACAGTTTGCTTCCAAGTCTGGATAAATCTTGAAGTTAATTTTTGAATATGGTATGAAATGAAAGCCCAACTTCTCCCCTCCCTCCTCCCCTCCCTCCCGCCCTTCCTCCTTCCCACCTCTCCCCTCTTTGTAGACTTGTGCACATTCAGTGTCCACAGCGTCCTTTGTTAAAGACTGAATTTTCCTCAATGGGCGTTCTCGTAATCTTTGTAAAAAATCAGGTTGGATAAAAATATGGACTTGTTTCTAGATTTTCTTTTTTAAAACTTTTTTTTAATAGTAAAAGTGATGTACCGAGGGGATATGGTGGCATACGTCAGATAATGAGTACATTTTTTCTTGTTTGTTTGGTTTTGTCTTGTTTTTTTTTTTTTTTGGTAGGGCTTGAACTCAGGGGTATAGACTCTGTCCCTGAGCTCTTGTGCTCGAGACTAGTGCTCCACCACTTTGAGCCACAGCTCCAGTTGTGGCTTTTGAGTGGTTAATTGAAGATAAGAGTCTCCTGGGGACTTTCCTGCCTAGGCTAGCTTTGAGCCAGGATCCTCAGATCTCAGCCTCCTGGCTTCTTATCTCCCCCGCCATCCCTAAAGACAGCACTGGGTGCGGCTCTCCACTGCTCACTTGACTGGTCCTAGCTCTGCCCACTTACTTCTCTCCATCCTGGCCTTCCTCCTTCCTACCTTGACTCCTGTTCAGTGTTCGCCTGCAGGGGGCGCTCCTCCCCTAGACCTGCCAGCCGTCTCCCTGTCTCCTCACACGCCTTCTCAGTCCTGTCTGACCTGCTTCCCATGCCCACATCAGCTCTGCCGGCTTGTTCTCCCTGCTAAGGTCCCAGCATGGCAGGATCCTATGTCTGCCTGGCATGGTCTGGCAGGCCCCGACTGTTTCCAGGGAGTGTCACCAGGTCCCGCCTGCTCTGCCGGGGCCACAGGAGAGCCTGTGGCGTCCTCAGGTGGGATCTGTCCAGGGCTGTGGACCAGAGGTTGCAGGGCATGCCCTGCTCCTGGCCCGTCTGGATGCTCTGTAGACCCCCAGCACTGGGGGCAGAGATGGTGGCTGGAGGCCATCCCCCACGGGGAAAGGGGACTGAGAGGCTCTCCTTCCAGGCTCCAGTGGGCCTTTTGTACTAGGGGTCTCCCCATCCATCCTAGGTCTGTCCCCTGACTTGCAGCCCTTGTTCTGGGCACAAGAGGGCAGCCGAGTGCTTCCCGAGCGCTGGGGAATTGCCCAGCCCCAAGGCTTGGCTGGCCCAGTGGGTATTGGGGTGGCTTGGGCTCTTATTTCCAAACGAAGAAGAATGCAGACCAGAAGGGGTCCCAGAGGCCCCTTGAGCCCTGCCCAGGCCGGACCGGGGCTCCCTTCCATTTCCTTCTGCAGTGGTCCTTTGCAGTTGCCACCATCACTGAAATCCCACCTGTCATCTTCCTTCCCAACTTCCTGGTGCAGAGGAAGGTGCTGAGACCGCTGCGGACGCAGACAGGAGGAACCATCATGGTAGGCAGGCTGGGGCCCGGCCCTCCCCACACGCCCCTCCTCTGCCCTGCAGTGCCCATCCTCCTCCCTCTGGTAGTCTAGCACAATCCCAGATACTCCTCCAGACCCACCAACAATGAACCTTTCTGCAGGAATCGGGAATTCCTGGCTCTTCCCCCATGGCCAGCAGCACAGTTACCGTATTTGCTGGTATATAAGACACAACTCCACAGGTCCCCCTCCACAAAGCATATTCTACCCCTGGGGCTCAAAGGTAAAACTGAGCACAACCCAGGAATGTTTAACCCACTGTGAAAATAGCGTTGGGCCACTCACTTCAAATTACGTATTCCTACAGCAACAGGCCTACCGTATTTCCATGGTGAAACATGCTCTTGTTTTTCCCTCTGAGCGCCACCTTAAAGTCCTCAGGTCACTGGAATGAATTTCTTCCACTTCTTGCAAGTCACAGAGGGCCTCAAGCTGTGTGCCTCCTAGGCCAGCCATGGTTCTGGCTTGCTAGACTGACCAGCTGTGCTGGTGGGTGAGGGCCCCTGTACCTCACCTGGCAGCTTCTTCCCACCCCAGAGCCGGCCAGAACCCTCCTGGGCGAGGGGAAGGGTCCGTGAGTGAGAGAAGGGACTGGCTGCCTGCTTCTCTCACCCTCTGCTTGTCTCCAAGGCAGGGAAGCTGGCTGTGGAGCGAGGCTGGGCCATCAATGTAGGTGAGTGGATACACCTGAGGGCGTCTGGCAGGCTTGGAAGGGGCCTTGGGGAAGGGAGGGCCAAGAGGACCCCAGGGCCCCTTAGACTCCTTAGGAGGAGGCCCGAGGTGGGCCTGCAGCCTCCTGGTGTCTCCATCCAGCGTGGGACCTTGTAACGGCTCCCAGCCCGGCTTTCCCACGCACAGTGACTCCCGTTCCCCCTCCCAGTCGTCTTCCCTCCTGTGTGTGGAGTGATTACCACCTGCATCCAGGGCCCAGGTCAGTGCTCAGGGTCCATACCACCATCTCAGGGGGCCTGAAGAGGTACTTCTTGTAGTCTAGTCTCACAAGACGGGCTCCTGGGAGGGTCGTACACACCGTGTCCCCTTCACTGTCCCTCACAGAGCTCAGCGTGTCACAGGTGCACAGACCTCCCCTCCCAGCCTCTGGTTTGAGCTGCATAATTGTCATCAGGCCATCTCACCAATGAGGAACGGCACAGAGCCTGAGAGCCTGAAGCCTCTGGCTCTTCTGAGAGCTTGCATGGCCAGCGCCGGTTCTCCTGCTGCTTGGCACGGCCTGTTTACGTCTGGCCTACTGTGGTGGTCTGATAGTTTGTTGCACAAAGGAGTGATTCATATCTCTGTCCACAGCGTGGAGGGCCCGGGGGCCTCCACCCTGGGAAACACTGTGGGTAAGGTTGAGAGGCAGGCCCTGAGAGGGCCCTGGGTCTGAGTCCTGGCTCTGCCGTCGCCTGGCCGTGTGGCCCTGGGCAAGTGCTGAGCTGCTGGTGCTTGAGTCTGAGCAGCTTAGGTGCCCTCTGAGATTGGTGATGACCTCATCCTCTTCTGGCTGTGAGAGGCTTCTGCGAGCCGAGACCAAGCCCAGCCCTGCAGTCTGTGGGTGGAGGCCGTCCCTTGTCCCGGTCGGCATGGTTTCTGCCTGTGGGTGGAGACATGTCCCTTGTCTGCACTCCTGCTGGCTGGCAGGCCTGCCAGGGAAAGGCCTCTGGGGTCCAGGCTCAGGTTGATCTCAGGTTTGGAGGAGGACAGCCATCCCCTTTGCCTTGGGCAGCCATGTCCAATCGAGTACACCCTCCCCAGACACCCCAGCCACCCAGCGGACCCTGGGCCCAAGGCAGACCGGCTCTGGGCCACCCCTCCCACCTGCTTGGTGGGACAGGAGTTGTTCTCTGCTGCGGGGATCGCGAGCTCCCTGTGGGGGGTTGTGAGTGGACGCTGTGGCCTGCATGCTGGGCTCTCCAGGAGAGCTGGCCCTGGCTCTGAACTGGCCCGTGTGGCATGCCCTGGTGCTTCTCCCTCGGGGTAGCCTGGAAGCCTGGAGGAGGTGGGGACCTGAGCAGTGCCCCATCCTCCCTTCCGCAGGGGGCGGCTTCCACCACTGCTCCAGCGACCGAGGTGGCGGCTTCTGTGCCTACGCGGACATCACACTCGCCATCAAGGTGTGTCTGAGCATGTGCGGCCTCACTGCCAAGAGCTCGCCCCGAGTTCTCCCCAGGGCCCCAAAGAAAGGAAGTGGGGCTCCGGCCAGTGTGGTCACAGCTGGACAGGTGGCCCCAGCACCATCCTGCACCCCTGTCCAGGCAGGGCAGAGGAGGGAGGGAGGCTCCTGGAGGAGGGGCTCTGGCCTTTGTCTTTGAAGGAGGGGGCCGAGTTTGGGGAATGAAGTTGCAGCAGGGGAGAAGTCCCCTGTGCCCCAGGGTCTGCTCTCCTCCAGACCCCCTCACCCCTGGGCAAGCGGGGTCTCCCCGCGGGCCTGCAGGCCGAGGGGGGTGTGACCCCCCCTCGCTGTGTGCCGTCCTCACGTCTCTTCTCCTCCCCGGGCAGTTTCTGTTTGAACGGGTAGAGGGCGTTTCGAAGGCCACCATCATTGACCTGGATGCACATCAGGTGCGTGTCCCATGAAGCCCCCCCTCCACGTCCCCAGGGCCCCCCCGCCCTCCGTGGGCTCCCGTGGTGGCCACCTTTGCCTCCTGCTTTGCTCAGGCTGCATTGCAGCCATGGGGAAGGGGATCCTGTGGTTCTAGAACCCAGTGCCCCTCCCGTGATGGCCAGTCCAGCCGTGGCTGGCCTTGGCGGCAGCTCCCTCCTCCTGTGAGTCTCCCGAGCTTGTACAACTGTGGATCTGCCCCCAGGCGCAGTTCCGGGGTTCTCAGGCCCCTCGAGGCTGCCAGTTTGTGACATTAAGGCTTCTTTTGCGGGACTCTAAACCCAGGGCCGGTTCTCTGGTGATTGTGGGGTGCAGTGGGCTTCGGGGGCCCCGCACCCCCTGCATGCCGTGGACCCTGTTCCAAGTTCACATGACACTGAGCCGCAGAACCAAGTCTCTCACACATGCACGCACACATACATACAGTCACATGTACACACAATCACATGTAGTCACATGTGCACATACATGTACTCAGAGCGCACAGCCAGGCATATACAGACACACAGCCACTCACACAGTCATAACACGCACATGCAAGGCCTGCACGGTTTACTTCACTCACTCCTGGCCCACTTAATTCCACTGCAGATAGAGAGTGGCAAGGCCAGGAATCCTGCCTCAGTTTCCACAGAAGATTCACGCTGTGCTTGTGGCAGGGCCATCCAGAGGCCCTGGGGCCAGGGGTCTAGGGCAGGTGGGAAATGCCCCAGGTGTGGGGGTCCTGGGTCCTGAGGTACCTGCAGTAGTGACAGCCGTGTCCTTCCTCAGGGCAACGGGCACGAGCGAGACTTCATGGGGGACAGGCGTGTGTACATCATGGATGTGTACAACCGCCACATCTACCCCGGAGACCGACTGGCCAAAGGTGAGCGGCCTGCGCCCAGCTGCTCCCCGCCTGCCCTGCAGAGGCCTCTGAGAGCACAGCCTCCCCGGGGAGCCTGGCTGGGGCTCCTCAAGACCACCAAGGAGGTGTGTGGAGCCCCTTCAAGGGCAGCGCTTTCAGACCGCGTGAGCGTGCCCAGGAGGAAGTGGCTCTGACGCCGCCCGGCAGCGGCTCCTCTGGCAGCCCTGGTTGCCTTGACGTTGACGGGGCCTCGCTCTCCTGCGCGTGTCTCCCTCCCAGAGGCCATCCGGCGGAAGGTGGAGCTGGACTGGGGCACGGAGGACGAGGAGTACCTGAGTAAAGTGGGGAGGAACGTGGAGAAGGCCCTCCAGGAGCATCTGCCCGACGTGGTGGTGTACAACGCAGGCACCGACATCCTGGAGGGGGACCGCCTCGGGGGTCTGTCCATCAGCCCGGGGGTGCGTCCAGCAGCCTGCTCAGGAGGGCCCCTGGGGCTGTCCCTCACCCAGGGGTGCATGCTGGCCCTGGGTCATCCCTGGGCTCAGGGTGCTCGGGATTCAGCAGCGGCAGAGGGTGGACCTGGACAGGGAGGGAGGTGACTTCTGTCTGAGCCTGCCCTCCCCATTCCCACAGGGCATCGTGAAGAGGGATGAACTGGTGTTCCGTGCAGTCCGAGGCCACCAGATCCCCATCCTCATGGTGACGTCGGGTGGGTATCAGAAACGCACGGCCAGAATCATCGCAGACTCCATCTTGAACCTGCATGACCTGGGCCTTATCGGCCCCGAGGCTCCCAGCATCTCCGCGCAGAGCTCCAACACGCCACTGCTCCCCTGCGCTGTGCCCTGACCGCCGGGCCTGCTCAGCGCCCCTGCCCGCCTCCACCCTCACGGGCTGCCCTCGCTGCTTACTGTTGTCTAACTTCCTGGGGCTGCGGAGGCAGCACCAATGAGCCAGGAGGGGCAGGAAGGGCCGGGCCTGGCTGTTTCTCCATTAACCCCCTGGCTGCCAAGTTCTCTAGGCTTCTTGGCATGGCAGAAGACAGAGCCAGTTCCAGGAAAGCCTCTGCGTGGGATGGTGGGTAGATCACCGTGCCTGGAGGAGAACAGGTTTGGCCCCAGCTGTGGAGAAGGCCGTGGGAGTGTCCGGGTAACAGGTCCAGTAGAGGAGGTGCCATCTCTTCCTTTCTGATGGTGTGGAAGGGGCCTTCCCTCCTTCCGAGGGCTGGTGTGGGTAAGCCTGGCGGGAGCTCCGGGCACGGCCTCAGTGGGCCCTGAGCTCCCAGCCAGCAGGCAAGCGCCAGGTCGGATGTGGGGGCCTTTGGAAAGCAGTTCAGGGGTTCTCTCAGCTGGGTTGCCCTGCAATAAAGCAAGGCCCAGGCCTGCTGTGGATGGGGGTCCTGAGGATGTTCACTCATGTACCCCCCCAGTCCCCCTGCTGGGTCCTGGAGGCAGTTTTAGGGGAAGAATTCTTGGCATTGGTACTGGAGGAGGCAGTTGACCAGGTGGGCAGAGGAAGTAAGGCCTGGCAGGTAAAAGTCTGGAGGGGGCCAGTAGCCCCCCAAGGTCTGCAGGTGATGTGGCCCTGGAAGGGGCTTCCTGACAGCTGGGGCTAGCCAGGTAGGGGAGGGGAGCAGCTTGGGGGCTGTGGTCTCCACTGCCCTCACCCGAGGTATCCAGTTGCCACCTCTTCTTGTCCATGGACCAGGCATGTCTGCCCTCCACACCGCTCTGAGGAGAATGGCCTTGTGGGGCCTTGTGGAAGCTGAGCAGGGCGAGCCTGCCCTCCTGAACAGAAGAAAAGGGGAGAAGAAGCAGGCCAGCCAGGCTGTCAGCCTTCACCAGCCCACCCAAAGGGCCTGTGTTGTTACCACCTGGGGTTCTCCCTGCTTCCGGGGTGTCTCTCATGCCCCCTGTGCCGGGGGCTCACCGGCGGCCCCACATCTTGAGCTACTAGGCCAGACCCCGTGGCTCTAACACTGCACAGTGTCATCCCCTTGCCAGGTCCTCTCTCTAACTCCAGGTCCCCGCTGGGACAGTTTGTCGTGGGGTGTTTCTGCCCTAGAGAGTCGCAAAGCGTGGTTGGACTGGCTGCTGTGTGTTCTTGCAGTGAACAGTCCCTGCCTTCCAAGAACTACAGGAAATAAAGTTTTAACATTCACAGAGCACAGGACCTGACTTGGGGCAGCTGCCTCCGTGTACCTAGCCGCACAGCTGGCTGTGAGCTGCCAGGGCCTGGGGAAAGGGTCTCAGGAGTTAGGGCTCTGCCTGCCATGTAGCAAGGTGGAGAGCCTTCCAGCAGGAAGCAGCAGTGTCCAGATGTGCAGCCCCCCCACTGGGACACCAGGGAGTCCAGGCTCACAGAGACCCAGTGGAAAGGGGGGCAGGCACGGGAAAGAATGGACCCACCCAGACGTCTAGGGCATAAACAAAGGCTGGTGTGGGCAGGGCCTCCCTGCCTAGCGGGACTCCCCGGCAGATCTGGAGGAAGACTTCTGGGCCGTCTGCCTCTGTTCCCTCAGCCAAACATTCTGCGTGGGGTCCGGGCCCTCCAAGCCACTGCCCTGGACTGGGATCCTTTCAGCCCAGCTGGCCCTGCCCGGGGATTCCCTGCCACCCCACAGCAGCTGTCACTTGATGGTCAGTGAGGGGACAGCCCAGCCTCGCCCACCCCCTCACTGGCCGGGTGACTGCCTCCCTGTGCCTTGGTTTACCCCTCGGTAAAATGGGATGACAGCGGCTTGGCATTTGCCAAGTACAGCATGGCGGCTCCTGTGAGAAAAGCCGGGGTGATGTGCTGGTGACTGGTCATGCTGGCGCTGTCCCTCCGAGCTGGGTAAAGCGCCCCAGTGACACTACGGTTTTCCATCTGGACCCTAGTAGGGGTGGCAGGGCCAGGTGGAGAGACGGGGAGCGGAGGGGAGGAGCGGGCAGGGGGTGGAGAGGAGCAGAGGCTGCAAGGGCTGGGGCCGCTGAAATGCTGCTTGGCTGGAAAACTGAGCTTCCTGAAGGCCCGGCTGGCTTTCAGCTGCGATTTTCAAAGTACCAAGTGATGGTTTTTAATAAAGCAGTGGGCCGCTGCGGCGTGCCCGTAGGTTGGCATGTGCAGAGTGGGAGCCAGCTGCCCTGGAGACCATCTGTGCCACCCTGCGCTGGGGGCTGCGGCCAGCCGTCCAGGAGGAGGCCTGCTGGTGTCCGGGCTTTGCACTCGCTCTTTGCAGTCAGATGGTTTGACGGGGAATGTGAGGCCCAGGGAGGCTTCTGGGAAGCAGGGACCCCTCACACTTGGTGTGGTCAGTGTGAGAATCTGGAAAATCCAGCCCTGTCCTCCAGCAGGGCAGGGCCCATGACTGCCCTGTAACAGCTGGGAACTCACCCAAGTCACCATGGCTGACTGGCAGGGTGGGGGGCTTCACCACCACCCACCAGCCTGTTCTTCTCTGGGGCAGGGGCGTCCTGGACGGGGCAGGCAGGGCAGTTGTGTGCTCTTCTGGGAGCTGGAGTTGGAGTGTCTCTCAAGACACAGGTACGGAGTTGAGCGGACGTGGGCTAGCGTGGAAGGCTCCTGGCCCAGTTCTCTCGCCTCCCTTGTGCCGTTTGCCTGGGATTCAGGGAAGGATCTGGGATGGTCAGAGCTTCGGTTTGTGCTGGCGGCCACCCCGGGCCTCAGCTGTCCCCTTGTGCCCGAGCTCTGCACACCATGTGGAACCAGGGTCTTGGGCTCCTCAGAGCCTGGCAGGTACCTGGCTGTCTGCCTGCCGTCGGGTGTGTGTGTGTCGGGGGGTCGGGGGAGTTCTGGGCTCCCCTCCTATCAGGAGGTGAGCCAGTCTGGCCTGGTAGCTTTTGGAATATCCCAGCTCCTTCCCGAGCTGTAAGGCTGCAGGTGTGTGCCTGGACAGGGAGCCCTAGGGAAGAGGGGGCTGGCTGGGCGCTCCTGCAGGGGGGGACACCAGGAACCCACCTCCTCCCTGGCCTCCAGTGTGTGCACAGACCAGGCTGGCCGTTGGGTAACTGATACCCAGACAGCCAGACAACGTTGTGGCGTGCGTGTGAGAGGCTATTTTGTCTCATATGCTAAAAGGCCTCTGGAAATTCTCGCAGCCCATCTGGTCCTAGTTACCCCATCATATTGCTGTCTCTCCAGCTCGCAGACAAGGGAGCACTTTTTATTTCTGCGTTTGGGCTGAGGAATGTGCTTCAAACACAAGCCGGGCTTCCTTGATCGGCCCCACGCCCGTCATTGTTTTATGGAGCCACTTTCCTTCCCCTCATCTCCAGTCCTAAATCTCATCCCCAAACTCTGAGAGTGGCATGGGATGCTTCGGTGGTGAGGGCCCCCTGGCCTTTGTGATGTACTCCAAACTCCTGACCCAGCGAATGCCGGCCTGGTGCATGGTGGAGGCCCCTAGACTCAGGCTTCCAAGTTCTTCAGCCGGCTTTGTAAACTGCGATGGGAAGCCAGCCACCCAGGGGCCTGCCCGCCCCTCCCCCCGCCCTCCCCACCCTCAGCCAGCACAAATACATGGGTACACAAGTGAAAGGCCCCTGTGGGGCCAAGCCGCTTTCACGCCCGTCTGTGGGCCTGTGTGTGTGTGTGTGTGTGTGTGTGTGTGTGTGTGTGTGTGTGTCCTGGAGTTCCTGTCCTCTTGGGTCCCTCGGGCTCCCACTCCAGCCATACCCCTCTCCTTAGGAACAGAGTGGGCTAAGTAAGTGCAGGTAACGCCATGCAGGCTCCTTCTCCAGGCTAGGCAGGGATGTACCTCTCGACCCTAGGAGGTCAGAGGTGGTCATCACTGCCCTGCAGAAGCTTGAAGAGCCAGCAGTGATGGTGACAGGGGGGAGCTATATGTCAGCAACAGCTTTCGTCACTCTGGGTCCCTGCCCACCAAGATGAATAGGCTTCATTCAAGGTGGGATGGACACCCAGTGAGAGCAAAGAAGCTAGCCTTGTCCAGACCACGAGGGTTGAGGGTGGCTTGTTACGAAGCATAACTTGGCCCAGCCTGACGGATGCACTGGGACTCAAGCTGGCCCCGAGTCCCTGCCTAGACATTCTCACTTTGAGTTACTGCATTCCCACCACAGCAATCAAGTCTGCCTTCAGCGTGAATGAGAAAAGAACAAGAGAGAAAATGTGTGGACCTCATTTCTCCTCAGAATGCTGAAATTATAACCGTTGTTGCTTAAAAGGAGAGGCAGGGACGAGGTCCAGTGTCCACCGAGGTCCGCTCTCCAGCTGTCCCTGGGGCAAGAGGTGCAGGCCCACTGGCTGAGGCCCTGACCCCACCTCCCGTCTCCGGACAGCGCTCGCCCACGACCTAATTACAGAGACTTCCGGAGCAGGTTTGGGGGCAGCTATGGCTCTGCAGTCAGGTCAGAAGTGGGGTCCTGACATTGCCTTTCCTGTAAATGACCTCTTCATGGAGCCTCAGGGACCATTTCTCCCAGACAGAACTGCTGATTTCATACAAGGGACCGGGGTGTGTGTGCGGAGGGCGGGGTGTAGAAACAAATCGGGGTACATGCAGGGCTTCAGCAAAACAGTCCCTGTCATCGGGATTGGTAAATTCAAGGTGAGTGGTGGGGCTCAGCCTCAGGGTTTGAATCTTGAGGTTTCACCAAGGGCCTGTGGCAACTTGTTTCTACTCTGGGAGCCTTGGGCTCCTCACTATGCTGTGGGGAGCCCCCCCATCCGTGCCACAGGGAACCCCATGTCGGGGGACAAGCATGCGTGAGGGGTGTTCTTGTTACTGCCGGTCCCACTGCTTTTCCTGCTGGACAGTGAGGGGAGGGGCTGGGTTTGTCTCTGCCACATGAGCCACCAAGTGGATGCTGGCACTCAGCAGTGCCTGGCGAGCACCCTGGGGTCTACTCCAGGGGTGGGGGACCCTGGTACCTGTTGGTGGGGTTGCCAGCCTGCTTGCCCAACTCGCTTCTGGAGCACCTGGGTCCCTGAGACCCCCTTCTGAGTAGAGCGGGCTCTCTGCCCCCCACCCCGCTTCTGGAGCCAGCCCTGCTTGGCACCAGCAGGAGATAGGGAAGGGAGCTCGGGCCCCCCAGCCACTCTGGCTGGGCCAACACCACAATTGTTTTTCCACCTGGAGCGTCCAAGGAGCGGCTGGCAGCCAGGCTTGTGAGGCGGAGGCTGGGTGAGAGACCAGCAGGCACAGAGGAGCCAGTTTCACCCCGGGGTGCTGGGGCAGGGGTCTATTGGATAGCGCTGTTCAGGGACCACCGTCCTTGACAGCCAGTGAGTGACCCCATCCTGATGGCAGTGATTTCTTGGGGTTAGTGAGAAGCAACTCAGCCCTTTGTAAGGCATGACAAGGATGCCTGGCGCCCAAGAAAGGCTCCAGAAGACAGAGGTTTTGGTTTTCATTGCAGCCTGGGGCCAGCCTCACCTCTGATATCTGTGGCTACCCGGCGTGGGCCTCTGAGCCTCCACATACCACGGTCGCCACAGGCAACAGTCCACACAGAGGGGCAGAGGAGGGGACTCTTTCCTCCCTGCCCCTGATCTTGGAGAGGACTTGGCCCTGAGCCCTGGAGAACTCTCCCACCCCGGCAGACACAGGAACTGCGGAGCTCCACAGCCCACGTCCCATTGCTCATCACCACACGGGAGAGAAACGGCAGGGATAGGAAGCCTGGGTCACCCCGTGCAGCTGGACTGACGTCCAGTGGAGCCGAGGTGTGGTCAGGCCACGCTCCCCGGGGCCCAGCTGTGGGAACAAGCTGTCCCAGGCCCTGGCTGCTGTCCTTGCAGTTGTTTGGAAGCAAGATCCGGCGCCGTTCTAGCTCCCACCCTGCCCTGGTGTGGGGCCCAGCTCCTGGGCCTGGCTGCCCCTGGAAGACCCTCTCTGGGCTGCCATCTTTCTCCTTGGCTAAAGTTCTGCTGTGCCCTTCCACCTTGAGGGCCCAGTTGACCAGGGAGCTTTGGGTGGGAGGCAGAGGCAGGGAGCCAACATCAGCTTAGAACCCACCAGGACTCCCAGGCCAGCCAGGACTTTTATCCCCCAGGGCTGTCAGGGTGTGGTGTGTGCAGGTGGCCACACATATGGCTCACTAGTGGAGGTGTCTCCCTGCACAGCAGCCCCACTGCTATTCCATCCCAGCTCTGTCCTCACCCAGAGTGAGTACAGGCTGGGCGCGGGCTGCGTTCCCCAGCACAGGGCAGGGGCAGAGGGACCCGAAGCCTGGGGAAGGGGCTGGCCCAGAGAGGTACCAACCAGTTCAGCCAGGAGCTTGCTTGCCCAGGCTGAGGCCTGTGTGGTAAGGGATCGTGGTGGAAGCTGAGCAGTCGCGGGGAAATGAGAACCTGACACCACCAACTGAATGGGGTAGAGGTGAGCTGTGCCCACAAACATGAAGGGCCAGGATGCAGCTGGTGCCAGACACAGAGGATGTGGGACCAGGGGTAGGGAGGGGGGCATGTTGGGGGGGTATCACGTTCCCTCGTGTATTGGCTTCCAGTCCTTGCAAACCTGCAGGTTTGATGCACTCCTAAATGATACTGGTCATTGCCAGGCTGTCCCAGCAGGGCAGGTGAGCCGGGAGGGAGGGGAAAGCAGGTGGAGGTGGGTCAGGGCTCTGTTTGGGCATGAATTGGAGAGTGAAGCCTGCTGTGGGGCCAGTGCCAGGGGCTGGCAGCCAGGGCGGGTACCACATCCTGCTGCCCCCCAGTTGCCAGCAGCAGAGGATGAGAGAGGCTGCAGATGCTGAGCTGGTCCTTTTCCAAAGGATGCTTGGACTAAAACCAGCTCAGCAAGCTCCCTGCGGTGGCTAGACATATGAAGGTGCTGGGCAGGGTGGAGGTGGCGCATGCAGAGTGTGTGTGGGGACCTCCAGCCAGCTGGCAATCAGAGGTGAGAGCCAGGGAGCCAGGATCAGGAGTCCCCAACTGGGACAGAGCTCCTCTCTGGGAGGGCTGGTGACATCCAGGCAGGCCATAGCCTGGGACCCCCCCGCCCCCCACCTGATGCTCTGGGTTCAGGGCGCCCTGAGGTCCTGAGCCATCCTCAGGGCTGTGCTGGTTGTGGAGGCAGCCTCGTGGGTTGGCACCCAGGTCTCATGCCTCTGGCACTCTCCCGCCAGTGACTTCAGTGCCTTCCCGTGGAAATAAAGCAGGGAGGGTCAGGTAAGGGAGAGAGAGCAGGGCCTGGGCTTGTGCTCGGCCCGTGGGGATGACCTGCTGCATGGACTTTCAGCAGCCTTTCCCCTGGGGCGTCAGACACGCGGTGGGGACCTGGAGGCCTGGCCAAAACGAGGCACGCCAGCCGTCAGCGTGCAGATCCTCCAGTTCCGAGTTGGAACGGAGGCAGGGACACTGGGGAGCTGCTGGCTGGTGAGTCTGCCCTGTGCGTGTCACTGGCCCCAGATGCGTTCAGGCCCATCCTTGAGCAGCTGGGCCAAAGCAGCATCTGCACTTCCCGGGGACCCTCCCAGCAGAGGGCACAGGGCAGGCCTGGGCCTGGGAAGCCACTCCAGCATGAGAGGGCTTCCTGGAGAAAGAGACATGTGAGACAGGCCTTGAGGAGTAAATAAAATATCCCTGTGTGAGGCACAGCACTCTAGGTAAATGGAATGGCATGTGCAAACCTCAGGGGCATGCAGGAGTTTAGTATCTTCCAGAAATGGTAGGTAGGCAGAAGCTGGAAGCCCAGGCGACTGAGGACAGAGGTGGAGTACTAGTTTTTCTGGTGCCTTCTCCCTATTCTAGGTCCCTCTCCTGTTTCCAGCCACCACTTCTCTTTGGGCAGCCGAAGAGGTATACATTTGTACTGCCGCTCACTAGCTCTTGAACCAGTTTTTCTGAGTTTTAGTTTGCCTGATCGATAAAATGAGCTTGAGCCGCCTTTCTCTCAGAACTGTTGTGAGCTAAAAACACCTATGCAGGGCTGGGAGTGTGGCCTAGTGGTACAGTGCTTGCCTAGCATGCACTCATGAAGCCATGGGTTTGATTCCTTAATACCACATACAAAGCTAGAAGTGGTGCTGTGGCTCAAGTGGTAGAGTGCTAACCTTGAGAAAACTCAAGGACAGTGCTCAGGCTCTGAGTTCAAGCCCCAGGATTGGCAAAAACAACAAGAGGAAGAAGAAGAAGAAGAAGAAGAAGAAGAAGAAGAAGAAGAAGAAGAAGAAGAAGAAGAGAAGGAGGAGGAGGAAGAGGAGGAGGAGGAGGAGGAGGAGGAGGAGGAGGAGGAAGAAGAAGAAGAAGAAGAAGAAGAAGAAGAAGAAGAAGAAGAAGAAGAAGAAGAGGAAGAAGAAGAAGAAGAAGAAAAGAAGAGGAGGAGGAGGAGGAGGAGGAGAAAGAAGAAGAAAAAGAAGAAGAAGAAGAAGAAGAAGAAGAAGAAGAAGAAGAGGAGGAGGAGGAGGAGGAGGAGGAGAGGAGGAGGAGGAAGAAGAAGAAGAAGAAGAAGAAGAAGAAGAAGAAGAAGAAGAAGAAGAAAAGAAGAGGAGGAGGAGGAGGAGGAGGGGAGGAGAAGCAGAAGGAGGAGGAGGAGGAGGAGCCACCTACACTGAGCTAACCTCTCTCCCAGGGACTGGTAGAGTAGGAACCCAGCCTGGAGAAACAGAGAACAAAATAGAACATCATCATAGTGAGTTTCTTTCCCTCCTCCTCCCCTTCCAGGCCCTTGTCCAGGCTGAGTAATGGTTTAGGAACCTGGAGACTTTCCTTCCAGTCACAGCCTCTCTGTGTAATCCCAAAGGGATCCCCCCTCCTTCGTGAGCTGTGTCCACGTCTGTGGAGTGGTGTTGCTGGGAGGAACCTTACAGAGGATGTCTGCATGCCGCTCCTTTCACTCAGGGTGTGCCCACACAGCTGGCTGGGCCCCTCTGCTCTATTCAGGTAGAAAGCGTAAGCAGGCGAGGAGACGCTTCCCCTGCACTACCACATCAGATCCAGGGCCCATGGGCTGGACTGCAGACCCAGGCTCACAGTTCCAGGCCAGGCTTACGGCTGACATGTGGCAGCTATTGCAGAGCTTGGTGGCAGCACCTGCTAGTGTCACAGCTCTTGAGTGGCTCCGGTGTCCGTCCCTCAGCCCTATAGCGCTGGCGTGAGAGCTCTCAGGTCTGCCCTGTCTGGGCTCCTTGTGGTCGGGCTTGGCAGCTCCCCGAACTCTTCCAGCCACCAGGGCCTCTTCACCTGCTGTCTTTCTTTGCTTTGGTTCTTGGGCCCATCTCACCTCTGCTTCTCTACCTTTGCCTCCCTTTGGCCTCTCTCTACAGGAGAGCAGTGGTTACTGATGCTTCTGCCTCCACGGCTTCCTTCATAAGTCATAGCTGCTTTTGCTTTTTGTACCCCAATGCCTATAGCCAGAGAGGGGGCGTGGCAGAGGCATCTCCTCCAATCACAGCAGCCCTTCATGCAAATTAGGGCTGCGTTTGCACCAATCACAGCACTCTCCCTGCCGTGGGTCCACCAGAGGAAGCGCGCCCCCTCTGGCCGGGGTGAGAACTGCGTCTGGGTCATCCCGAGGCTCCAGGCTGGTGGAGCAGAGCCTCAGCTTTCTGGGCCACAGCCCCACTGGAGCTTGTCCTCCACTGTGCAGCTGCTGCTGCTGTGTCCACAGAGGGACGGCCCAGTGTCCCAGACCGCCAGCTGCCACTGGAGGGCCTGCTCGGCAGACAGCTCCCCACCCACCCGAAGGCCTGTGTGGTGTTGACAGCAAAGACCCAAGGACAGCCCAACACAGTACTACAACGTCAATACAACTGGACAGTACTGCATAATGCTTTACTCTGCTTAACTCCCCCCAGGCCCAGGGTGAGGAGTCTCCTGTCTGGCCCTCTGGGTCAGCAGAGGCCAGGAGGAATAACACCCAGTAAGATCCCAGAGCTTCCGCAGCTTCGTATCTTTCCAGGTTCTTCCTAGAATTTCTGATCAGGAGGAGGGATCCCAAGGTATAGGCCGGGGAGGGAGTGGAAAGCATGCAGGGGTGTGTAGTCCAGGAGTAACAGCATGAGGAGCGGGGCTGTCCAATCTCAGAGGCGCCCACCTGGCTTCTGCCCAGCTGGCTGAGAGCTCCTGTCTCCGGCCCCCTTTCACCGTGGCCTTTCCCGTCTCTCTGGCTCCTCAGGAAGGTATCAGTCCTAAGATAGAGATAGCAGGGCCTCGTGAAGCCAGGGGAGACTGGCGATGAGGCCAGGGGCATGGGAGCTGCGGCTCTTGGGGCCAGCATCCTGTTACAAGAGCCCCAAGGTTCTGAGCTTGCAGGCTAGAGCCCCACTCCTACTCTGGGGTGACAGACTACCCCCAGTCAAGCACTTGAGGGGGTCTTGTGGTGGCCGTAGGCCATGGCAGGGGCCAGGCTGGTCAGTTCACAGTGGGTTCTACTTCCTGAGAGTTCTGAGAACAAAGCTTGCCAGGCCTCTGGCAGTGACAAACTGTGTGCATAACAAAAACTGTCCATCAAAGGAAAGGCGGATGAACAAAATGTGATCTGTCCATACAGTGGAATATTATTAGACCAAAGAAAGGAAAGAAGCACTGTCTGTATTCCAGTTGGATAGACCTTGGGGAGGAAGAGAAGACGCCACATTGAATGTGGTTCTAGGCAAATCCATTGAGGCAGAAAGGGCTGGGCTGCAGCGGGCTAGCAGCTGAGCCGCGATCGTGGTGATGGTTATGTATTACTGCAAATGGACTGAAAGTACAGGCAGGTACACCTTACATGGCAGATTTGTGCCGTTTGTGAGTTATCTCCCGATGGAGACATTTAAAGCAATGGTGTTCATTGGCTAAAAATGAGGGAGCTGGTTTTAAACAACAAAGTCCTTTGGAAATTATGACAATAAGATGGATGGCCTTGGAGTTAGTGTGCAAGTGCCTGTGTGTGCAGTGCCCTCTAGGCCTCAGTTTCCCTAAGTGTGACATAGGGGTCCCTGCTGTGCTCCTTCCGGCTTGGCAGCATGCAGTGTGCAGACAGCCTGAGCTGCAGGCTGGAGCCATTGTCTCCAGTCATTGCCCCATGTTGTGCTGGTATTTGCAGGCATCCCCAAGATCCAGAAGATTCACAGGGTCAAAACTGTTTGCGTAGCAATCCTCAGACATTCTTTGGCCCTTTCCCTGTGGCCACTCAACATGAATGAAGTGTAAAGCGTGAGTCAGGGGCATGGCACAGTCGTACCCATCTTCATGAAGCTGTGCTATGCCACTGCCAAAGCCAAGCAGTCATTCACCTTGACACTTAAACTCTTAGTTCTAGTCTCGTAGAGCTGAGTGCGGTGGTGACCGGGCCTGCGGTCCCCAGGCTCAAAGAGGATGGTGGTGTTTGAGGCCAGCCTGGGGAGGCCAGCCTCCATGCAGGAGGTCCCTGTGTAATAGGGACACAAGAAGTAGATCAAGTATAATTGTCTCTTGGAAAATCTCGGGGTTGTTTGAGTTGAGTGAATTAGTAAACTATGTTTATGTGGTCGTGGGCCTTTCCTTGAAAATGAAAACAAAAGAAAACAAATGAAATGAATTGTCACCTCAGGGGAAACAACTGACAGGAATTTGTTGCCAGTGATAAAATTCCAGCTTTCAAGTGGAAATTCAAATGTTTGGAAAGCTTGTGTGAGCCTCGGGAGTCAACACTCCCCGACTTTTCGCTAATGAGATTAACAGCCAACTGTGGCTTTAGTTCCTGCCCGGGCCCTCAGTGAATGAATGGTCCCCCCCACCTCAGGGGCCACTGCGGTGCTGTTGCAAAACCAAGCTGGGGTCAGCCAGCCAGGAACAAGGTCAACTGCTGGATTCTCAAGTAACAAATAGGAATGTGTCATTCATGTGGTTGCTGATTCCATGTGACCACATGTTGAGTTTGGGGATGATAGCAAAGGAAAATATTTATAATTAATTATACGAAGCAGCTATTAAAATACTCTACCCTTCCCAGACTCCAGATCTGCACAAAGCCAGAGTTTCTCCACACAGTTCAATGAAAGCCCATTTCGTAACGGAGAGACACAGCAGCTGTTTTCAGTTAAGCCAGGCACTGAAGAGATCTGAAGGAAAAAAAATTCACAATTTCACTGTTCATAATGATTTTTCTAATCTGAAAAACGGCGGCTATTTATTTTACAAGACGTTCTTTTACGTAAAAGTGTGGGTCTTACCACTTAGAAATACATTGATAAGCAAACATTTCGACAACCTTTTCTGTGTCAGTCTCTTGTAATCATTCCTCTGGCGGTGGGTGTGAAGGTTTTTGAAGCCCTCAGTGCCCTGAGCACTTGGGAAGCTGGATTGCTTCTCCAGGGCGCCCCGCGGGAGGCTTAAGAGAAGCTAACTCTAAAATGGTGTGGGTGGTCATTCATCTGAAATTCACATCGAACCGGGCACCTTGTATTCTATTTACAAAGTCCATCTTGCAACCTGACAGAGTGGGGCCAGGCTGAGCTGTTCTGTGGAACTGGGGACACGGCAAGGAAGAGATGTGTTCTAGGAAAGAGAGAGTGTCTCCCCAGAGGTGGACTCACAGTAGCGGGACAAGCCCAGCGTCCTGCCGCTGGCCGTGGCACTGGGAGCCCATGCCCTTGACCGTGACCCTAGAGCCCACAGTTGGCCCTTCTAGTCCTTTCACACTACAGGCTGAGGCAGGTTGGCCCAGAGCCTGGCATGGGAGATACTCCCCAGGAAACTTCCTTCCTTCCTGGCCAGGATAAGGAGCAATGGGGGGAAGGGATAGCCAAGGAGCAAAAAAACAAAGGCCCCTTGTGTGAGGGGGAGGGCGCAGGCTGGGGGGAGGGCTGGCCTTGTCTGCACAGGGATTGGGGTCACCAGTCTGCTGAGCAGGCCTGGACTGCCCCTGGCTGCCTGCTGCGTGGAGGCTTGGCTGTTCAAGCTTGGGTGGGGGTGGTGAGCTCTCAGCCGTCTGAGCTGGGCAAAGAGGACAGGACCAGAAATGGCCTCACCCTGCCACACCTCCTGCCCTGCCACCACTCAGATGGGGGTCCTGGCGGGATAAGTCAGATGGTTTGGGGTCCCCTCAGGCGGCCCAGGTCAGGACTGTGTGGGGATACAAGGCTGGGCTGGAGGGACCCTTCCTCAGAGAGGCTGTCCCGGGAAGAAGGCTGCCTGGGTGGCACGGTGCGGCTCTGTGGGTTCGTAAGAGGAGTTCCTCAGGACGGGCGTAGGAGAAGGCAGGGAGGCGCTGCCAGCTGCTGGCGCCAACAGCCCAACACACATGACTTCAATTGATAAGGAACGCGCAATAGCCAGTCTGCTTTTTATTTTCCTCTCGCTCTGCGCGGTGTAAGAGCAGCAGTTATTCAGAACTGCAGTTATTCGGAACTGTCCCGGGCACGGCCGGCTCCCAATCCCAGCTGCCTCCCAATCCCAGCCGCGTGTGCTTCTCATTAGCATATTTGGATGATGTTGATTGCACTGGGGATGGAATTGATCGGGAGAGCCCGCCCTGCAGGCGGCCTGGCCTGCTGGATTCTCCCACAAGCACATGTTTGGGGACGTGGTGGGGGAGTCTGTGGGGGATTGGGGGACGGATGTGTCCATCGTGATGGTGGGAGCGGCTTACGCCAGCCCCTTTGCCCGCGGGCAGTGTGTTTCACACTGCCAGTGGCTTCTCCTGTGGCTCTGAGGACCAGGGGGACGTCACTCTGCTTTCCCAGAGGCCCATGTGGTGTCCTCATGGGGTGTGAGTGAAAACGGGGCCCAACGCGGACCCCAAGTGAGATGCTTCTGCCTGGTAAGTTCGTACATGCAATGCCACATTTCCTGGTTATTACTGAAAAGACGTGGTTGTCCACAGCAGGGGTTTTGGAAAGTGACCTGCTGGAAGTCTGTGCCCGTCTTGGTGCCCGCCAAGGAGGGACTTCGAACGCCAGGCCAGACCCGGATGACCAGGTGTGGGGAGAAGAGGACAGAGCCTGGGTGGCAAGCGTGGTGGCAGAGGGGCGAGGAGGAGGAAGAGCTTGCTGGCACCCAGTCCTGTGCTCTGCGCAGTGTGTCTCTGTCGGTGTCACCCTCACCGTTCCCCTCGGGGACAGCCCAGCGGGTGCTGCAAGCCGTGACTACCTCGCTGGCCTCTGTCACCTGTCTGTACCATCAAGGGGGGAAGGGGTGGGGGAGGGAGCACTGGCACCAGATGAGGACTGGTGACCCTAAAGCAGACCCTCGCAGGGGGACAGGCACCCCTTCCCCAAACAGATGCCAGGATAGCTAAGATTGACCCCAAAGGACCATAGCCTCAATGGGGCTGCCAACTTCCTGGGCTCCTTCTCTTACACAGAGCAGTCTGTATCCTCTTCCTCCTCCCCTCCTCCTCCTCCTCCTCTTCCTTCTCCTCCTCCTCCTCTTCTTCCTCCTTCTTCTCTTCCTTCTCTTCCTACCTCCAATAGCTAAGAGGCTTTTTTCCCCTCATTTCTCCCTGACATCTTACTATTGCTTTCAAATAAACTTCCCTCTGCGCCTTCTTCGGCCTCATCATTCTTTATTTGGTAGAGATGAAGACTTCAAGAACCCTAGATGGTATCACTAGCTTTTTCACTCCGGGCTCTACCATTTGCACCACAGTTCCATTTGGCTTTTTGGTGGCTAAATGAAGATGATTTTTCTCTTAGATTTTCCTGCCTGAGCTGGCTTCAAACCAGGATCCTCAGATCTCAGCTTCCTGAGTACCTGTGATTACAGGCGTGAGCCACTGGCAACTGGGTTATGCTGTGACCCAGAAATGGCAGAAGTTCATGGTACAAAGGGAAAGCAGGTCCAGGAAGCCCTCACAGACTTGAACCTTCCTGGGTTTGGGCCTCTGACCCCTCAGAATGAGGAATCGGATTAAAGAGGTTCTTTTCTGTCCTTGCCTTGAGATGTGTTGACTTTCACTAAGCCATGCTAAGACCCATGCTGTCTTCTTCATTTGCTGCCATACTGAGCCAGAGGCTCTTCTGGCATCCAAGGGTCTTTGTGTGCTGTGCTGTCTTTCCTGTGATGGCTGCCTTTCCTGGGCTAGGGATTGTGTCTGGGTGAGCCTAGCCTCTTCTTTCTTATTTTTATTTTTGTATAACATCTATTGCTCAATCTGAAATATCAACTCCACCCTGAACTGGGGCTGGCCCCAAGGCTGAGGGCCAGGAAGCGGGGAGAGGAGGGGACGAGGGTGGTGTGAAGCTCGCTGAACTCCGGGTGGGCCTGGTCTTGGGAGTCTATGAGGGGCTTCCATAAGCCTGGGTGAGGCCAGTGAGGGAGGTGGAGTCTTTCTGGAGGGGCCTTTGATTTTGATGGTGAATGGGGGCAGAGCCTCACTCCTCTGCTCCCCAGTGGATGGCAGGCCTGAGTCTGTAAGCCTAGCTACGCAGGAGACTGAGATCTGAGGATCCCAGCGTGAAGCCAGCCTGGGTGGGGACAGTCTGTGAGACTCTTATCTCCAAGGAGCCATCCAGAATGTCCCTCCTGCTTTCTCCATGCGCTGTGGGCTCTGAATGGAGAAGCCATTGTTTACTGAGCAGCTTTAGAAGCTCTGGGAATACAGAAGGGAAAGTGTTCTCTTCCTTGCATCTGTCCCGGGCCCTGGCCTCTGTTCACCCTGAGCCCTATGCAGGCCACTGTCACCTGTGAGTCCTCCCCCTCCTGGTCGGGCTGGGTGGCCAGGACCAGAAGCGTGGGAAGGAAAGGGGGCAGGGCCTGTCCTTCCCCAAGGCTCCATCAGACTTCCTCCATCCACCACTTTCCCTGGTTGCCCTGCCCTGAGGATGCCAGAGCACTGCCCTTGGTGTGGCCTCTGTTCCCAGCAGGGCATCTTGCAGAAGCGCTCGCTGTGTGAGGAGGGGTGGCCACCTGACTTGGGGCATTCCGCTGCTGGATGTCCCCCAGCTTAGTTCCTCCTCCCAGCAGGGGCCTCGACCAGGCTACCTGTTAGCCTTCTTCCCTGTGCTCCAGCTGCCTCGAGACACTGAAGGGAACACGGGCTGGGCAGCTCTGCGGCCTTTCACCCCGTCCCTCCCGGCAGCTCCAGGACCTAGAGTGCAACCTACTTTTTGCCTAGGCTCGGCTTGACTTGAGATTTTCCCCATTGCTGTTTCTCAAGGAGCTGGGTACAGGAATGGGCCATGGTGTCTGACCCTATTATTTCTGATTTCTCTGTCATCTCAGTCTATCTCACCCTGCCTTAGGGTGATGGCGGGGGCTGCCAGAGGTGTCTACCATCCTCACGTTTCCAGTCCCCTTGAGAATGTGGACTTTGGGGGGCTTTTGTTCTGCACGTCAGGTTGGGCAGAAGTCCTACCAAACAGTGTCTCCTCAAATGCCCACCCAGTTCTGCCGGACAAGGCTCAGGAGGGGCTCGAGACTTGCTTAAGACATACACAGTGTGCTCTGAATTCCAGATAGGGACAAACCCCGGCCATTCCTCTTGTCCTAAGATGGAGGCAAGAGAAATACCTGGGCAAGATGTAGGCTCTGTGGTTTATGGGGGAGTAGACCCCAGAGAGCTGCGCGAGGCTGTGGGACAAAGGAAAGGAGGAAGCCAACAGAAGACAGAAGAAGACATAAGGTACCAGCCCTGGGCTGGCTCCAGACCCCGAGGGACCATGCGGGGTATGGTTAAGAATGGCTCCCACCAGGGGCCAGTGTGCTGGGGTATCAGTCCCTCAGCTTGTGGACTGCTCCCGGAGGCTGAAACCTGCTCTGCACACTGCAGCTCCTGTGACCAGCGGTTCCAGAGAGAGCAAGGGTGGAGCACAAGGCTGCTGGCCCTGGCTATGTCCACAGCCATTCCAGCCACGCTTTAGAGATGAAGGGCGGAGAGGAACAGATCCCCTCACGACTGCAGGCTACAGCCTGGTGCACCCTGGTTCCTCAGGCCTGGGTCCCCGGGGTGTGTGCAGGCGACGCCCGCAGAACTTAAATGTTCTCCTTGTGGCAGCACCCAGATTCAGAACCACGCACAGTCACGCTGATGGTGCCGGCTCCCAGCTGATGTCTTGCAGCCCAGGGATGGAACTCAGGCCTCAAGCTCACCACACAGATGGTCCACTACTGCGCCCGACACCCTGCCCTGACTCCTCGGCGCTCAGATTAGTTTTGCCTGCTGCAGAACATCGCAGGCAGTAGACTTAACCGGGTGTGATCATTTACATCTGGCATCTTGGAGTCTGGGTTTGCTGGTAAGTGACATGGCTGCTACTATCTGCAGTTGAAAGTGGTCCCCGCTATCCAGAATTCAGCAGTGTGGCAACCATCAATGACCTGCCCAGTCCACTGGTGATGGACGGTTGAGAAGTTTCAGGGCAGGGGTCCTGGCTGGTGCCCAGAGGAGTCTTCTGGCCTGAGCCTGCTGGAGGGCGCAGGCTCTTCCTCTAATCCGGAACTGGGAGCAGGGTTTCTGGGTCGTGGTATATGGTACCACACGTGCAGGCCTTCCTGGCAATCTGTTTCCTGTGACTTCCTCGGGCAGGGGATGCTTCACTTCCCTGCCCACGCTCACTATTTTGTTACCTTGGAGTAGGTGAGTCTTCAGCTCCCTTGAACAGTACGGGCCTCATCCCTTGGTGGCGTCCATCTGCTTTTCCCAGGCAGGCGGGGATGGCGAGGGGAGGGCCATCTCTACGCGCACCGCGCAGGCCTGGGCTCTGAGGAAGACGCTCAGCAGCAGACCTCCTTCCTGCCCAGCGGGCCCGCGGCCGGGACAGGAGCTGTGAGTGGACACTGGCAGATCTCTGACGAGAGCAGCGTGTGCGTGGGGTTGTTTTCACCCTTGAAGTTGTCCAGCAGGCCGGTCCCGGGGCCTCTGTCCCTGTGAGACAGAGAGGATCTCCAGGCCCCTGGGGTGCTGGGGCAGGGTGAGGTCAGCACGGTCCAATATGTCGCTACTGAGAATATTAATGGAAGGACTAGATTGTCGTCATCCTATTTCAGGTTTATCCTTCCTTTAAATGAGCTAAGCTGTGAGGACGGGGTAGTTTGCACTCCGACAGCTGGTAGAACTTTCCTGCTGCCTTGAGCACTGAGGTCCAGTGGCCCTGCTGGCCTGACGCCCTCACCCCAGCCCGGCCTCTCTGCACCTCCACAGAGGCCCTGAGGAGGCTGCACAGCAACCATGGCTGCCTGCTGTCGAGGCACAGCTCGGGCTCCGGAAGGCAAAGTCCCAGCCACCATGGCTTCACCCAGCCCAGCCCGGCCCTGCCACCATCACAACCCGCAGGAAGCCTGGATGGCCCTGCCGCCATTTCCACCCAGGCCAGAGGGGGCGCACTTCACCCCCAGGGGGCCTGCAGAGGGCTGTGATTGGTGCAGACGCAGCTCTCGTGTGGAGGACTGCTGTGATTGGTGCAGACGCAGCTCTCGTGTGGAGGGCTGCTGTGATTGGTGCAGACGCAGCCCTCGTGTGGAGGACTAGCTGTGATTGGTGCAGACGCAGCTCTCGTGTGGAGGGCTGCTGTGATTGGTGCAGACGCAGCCCTCGTGTGGAGGGCTGCTGTGATTGGTGCAGACGCAGCCCTCGTGTGGAGGACTAGCTGTGATTGGTGCAGACGCAGCTCTCGTGTGGAGGGCTGCTGTGATTGGTGCAGACGCAGCCCTCGTGTGGAGGACTAGCTGTGATTGGTGCAGACGCAGCTCTCGTGTGGAGGGCTGCTGTGATTGGTGCAGACGCAGCCCTCGTGTGGAGGGCTGCTGTGATTGGTGCAGACGCAGCCCTCGTGTGGAGGACTGCTGTGATTGGTGCAGACGCAGCCCTCGTGTGGAGGACTGCTGTGATTGGTGCAGATGCAGAGGACTGCTGTGATTGGTGCAGACGCAGCCCTCGTGTGGAGGACTGCTGTGATTGGTGCAGACGCAGCCCTCGTGTGGAGGACTGCTGTGATTGGTGCAGACGCAGCCCTCGTGTGGAGGGCTGCTGTGATTGGTGCAGATGCAGAGGACTGCTGTGATTGGTGCAGACGCAGCCCTCGTGTGGAGGGCTGCTGTGATTGGTGCAGATGCAGAGGACTGCTGTGATTGGTGCAGACGCAGCCCTCGTGTGGAGGGCTGCTGTGATTGGTGCAGACGCAGACCTTTGTTTGCAGAGAGGGCTGCTGTGATTGGTGCAACTCCAATTCCTCATTTATGATTAGTGCAAACACCTGCCATAGTTCCCGTCTCTCTCTATAAGAAGGCTGTCCAGCTCACTTACCAAATTAGCTAGGAGGAGCCATCTTTGTGTGGGTCTCCCTGGAAGTCTGCTGTTCCTCTGTGATCTTTATCACCGAGAGAGCAGTGGTGACTGTGTGGCTGAGGGTGGCTGAAGAACTGGGGGCAGAAGCAACCGCAAAGGATGACGGAGCAGGTGAGAGAGGGCAGAGAAGCCTGTGGCAAGATGGAGCTGCCAAACCCTGAGCCGGAGAGCTGAAACACTGGCTGCTGTAGGAGCTGAAGCCTGTTCAGGAGCCCCTGCTGCAAATGTGGGGCCTCTAAGGTGAGACTCCTGAGCCTCAAGTCTCTGGCCTCCAAAGCCTGGAGCAGCAGCCCTGGCTCTTTAGGCTGGAGCTGTGAGCCTTGGCGTCTGCAGTCTAGCCTCTAGGTCTTGGCAGTCAGGGGCCAAGACTGCACCTCCTCGCTCTTCAGGATTTCATGGAGAGCAGAACCCCAGCCGGCTGAGGGCAGGCTCACCTAGCCCAGACTCCTGGGAGTCAAAGCTGGTTTGGGTGGAGGAGGATGTCTGCCCCAGAGACCACCGGGAGCTTGGAGGGCAGGGTATTATCCTCACAGGCCAGGAGCCTGGAGGCTATGGGGTGGGACAGTCAGGCTGTCTCAGTCCCTCCTGGCTGACCTTGAGGGCTGCCCAAGGCTCCCCAGCTCCTGGTCTCTGATGCAGGCCTGGTAGCAATACTAGAGGGAGTAGTGTTTGAATGGGTCCCTCAGCCTGCTGGAATCACTGCTGAGGCTGGAGGGAGAGTGCTCCTCAGGCTGGAGGGAGAGTGCTCCTCAGGCTGGAGGGGAGCATCTGGAACTGGGCAGGGCCCGGGATGCCCCGTCCACCGCCTCTTCCCTCCACATGTTGGCATCTGGTTTTGTTCAGTTGGAGCCTTGCGGGTGGGGGTGGGGTGTTCCACCCTCCAGCGGCAGGAACAAGGCTCCTTTGTCTGGTCCTGGAGCCTGGAATGGTGGGTTGGACCTTGTACCAGCCATGCAGGGCACTGTCTGTGGTGGGAAACTGACCAGAGTTCCCCTGTACCAGATGGAGAAACTGAGGTAGGGAGGAAAAAAAGTAACCATCCAGAGAATTCCGTGTGCTATTAGTGGAGGCAGGGCCAAAGCCAGACTCCCTGCCCCCCACGCGCTCTGCTCCTCCTGCTCTGTGGGCTTCCAGGGGTCCCCAAGTCCCCCGTCAGGCCTGGGCTGGAGCACCCAGCTGCCATCGCCCCTCACGTGCGGGGAGCTGAAGGCATGGTCACATTGCCAGAGACTGGGAAACTTGCTGCCTTCGGGCAAAGCCAAAGCTGGCCGAGCCCACTGACCGACACGGCTGGGGCCCACAATGGTGGGTGGGCAGAAGCCAGGAGAGCTCCTGCAAGGAAAGGCTGCAGGAGAAGCATCCAGGCAAACTTGGATGCAGGGCCCCTGCAGATGGGGAGGGGCGGCAGGCGAGCTGCAAAGAGAGTGGAACAGGGTGAGGGAGCGAGTGAAGGAAGAGAGGGGGCTGGAGGGGAGAGGGAAGAGGAAAGAGGCAGGAAATGGCTCTTATCCAGCATGGAGACACAGGCTGGAGCCAAACCACCGCAGGGCCCTGCCGGCTGGGCTGCAGGGCGTGGGCTTCCCCCCCAGGCCCACGGGAGCCATGGGGGGTGGGGAGAATTCACCCGGGTTGGCAGACCCCAGTCTGGCCAGGCTGTGCTTGGGAAATTGAGATTGTGGGTAAGAAAACCATGTTTTGAAGGGTGAAAGCCATGAGCAGACATTTCACCAAAGAGGAACTGCTGACAGCTGGCGCACAGACGTCCGGTGTGGCCTGCATCCTCGTCATGGCGAGGAAGGGGTGTGTACATCAAGGCGGCACCCAGAAGCCAGTCTGCACCTCCTCTCGCAGGCGCGCAGTGCGGAGGAAGGGGGCACAGCTGGAAAGGGCAGTCCTGCCGCCCTGCGCACCTCTCTTGAATGCCTGTCCATGCAAAAGTCACAGGAGGCAGCAGACAGTGGCGGTGGCCTCATCTGTAACGGGGAGAAAGAATCTCCATTTCAATAGCGGTGAGACTAATTCACCGCGTCAGAGCTGGTCAGCTCTGCCCCGCCGGTGCCGTGGTCTCTACATCAAGTTCAAGAAGCAGCAGATTAGATGGCTTTCCGTCGGAGAAAACGTGGGGTCATCGTGGCAGAGAAGGACCTGGAAAAGGAGCCGGTCAGGACAACCTTGCTTTTCACAGACACCCAGCCAGGGAGTTCAGCCATGTGAAACGGGCTCCTGTCCCGTTCTCTCTGACAGGCTAACATTTTTCCGATGGGTGTAACCTGCTTTTGTAATTATTAATCACCAACCACAGGCGACTTGCTTTCCCCCTAGGCCCACCAAGTTCCTACCCGGGACTGCCTGGGCTCTGCTACCAGAGTCTAGGGAGAGCCCGAGAGGGAGCCTGGGTTTCTCGGCTCTGACTAGCCTCTGCTCCGAGCCAATCACTGAGGAGTCTGACCAAGTCCACTGGTGCCTGCTGGGGGTTTTACAGAGCACACCCTTTTGAAAATGGGAACATTTTTATTAAAACTGAGTTTTTATGTATTTCAAATGTCATGTTTTGCAGTCAAGTATTCAAGAAAAACCTCTATATGCAATCACTGGCACAATAAATGTAAGAAGAAAATGAAAATTAAGCTGACGCTTTTTATGCCATCGATGCATATGGATCTATATAATACCTCAACATAATGTCTATAGGATATATATCCTATCATAGACCTATATGTCTATATAGATATATTTATAGCTCCAAATTCATGTCCGTAACCTTGGGTACCCCAGTAATGAGTCATGGCTCTTGTACTGTTTGGATCTACTATCCACAT
Organism: Megascapheus bottae; assembly: GCF_031878675.1. Lineage (NCBI taxonomy): Eukaryota > Metazoa > Chordata > Mammalia > Rodentia > Geomyidae > Megascapheus > Megascapheus bottae. Next base: position 8,254,870 of record NC_143541.1, on the reverse strand, counting down.
ATCAAGGAGACCATGCGCCTTTTGTCCCTTTGGTCTTGGCTTATCTCACGCAACACTTCCCAGCGCATGCCACTATTTTATCTTGTCCGGTGGCTGTGTACAACTCCATTGCATATATGTGCCCGGCGTTTTTGTATCCATTCTTCTGTACTGGGGCATCTGAGTGGTTTCCCTCGCTTGGCTGTTGTGAACAGTGGGGGAGGAGGGTGACTGAGAAGGTGTCTCTCTCATAGTCTGGGTCATGTTAGAGCACACGCTCTAACATAAATCTATGCCGGTGTCTGAATCGCTGGGGAAGTGAGTACCTCAAACCCCGGGGTGCCGACACAAAGCCCTGCCAGGCTGTCCGTCACCCACCCAGGACCCTTACTTTCTGTTGTGGGGAGCCATCCACTCTCTCGGGCTTCCCGCTCTGGAACTGGCTCAGGCCTGAGCACCTGCCCTCAGTCTTCCGGCTGGGAGGACTCTCAGGACCCAAGGGCCAGCTGTCCATTCTGCCAGCTGTGGGGCTGCAGAGGCCCTCCTGGACCCCTCCGTCACCACGGGAAAATGGAGCAGAGCAGGGTAAAGCTGAGGGTCGGGTGGTGATGTGGTTGAGTCCACCCTTCTGGTCTTTCGGGACCAAGGCCGCGGTCTGGCTCTTGGCTGACGTCTGCTGGGTCACATGTGCTAGGCTGGTGGCAGCATGTCCAGATGCATGTCTTTCCCAGCTCATCAGCAATACCTTTTGATCCTGAACTGGGGTGAGCTGTCACCCCAGTTCATTCAGTTCCTGGGCTCCCAGCATCCTTGCGTACTTCCTCTCTGAGGGACCTCTCTCTCCAGTCTTGTTACTCTCTGGGGACCTGATCTATCATACAGGGTGGAACGAGGCTTGGGGAAGACAGAAACCTGGCCTGTCTGGTTTCCCAATGCATCTCATTCACCATGCGGGTGTGAGAATGTGAAGTCTGTGTCTGCTCCTCTCTGCTTCCATCTCTCTGGGTGTAGGGGTGAGTCGTACTCAACTGCAGGGCCACCAGCCAGGCAGAGACCGGTGTCCAGGGCAGACTGGCTCTGGACCGCTGGCTGACGCTTGCTTACTTACCATGTTCCACCCTCTTTCCAAGCACCTCACACGCTGAGGCAGACAGTTATTTTCCCTTAATGGAGGCCATTTCTCCAGGTCCCCTGTCTAGTGAGTGCAGAGCTGGGACCCAGAGCTCAGGCCTGGGTGGCGGGGCAGCTGTGGTCTGTGAATGGGGGGTGGCTGGGTGCTGAAGCTGCAGTCTCATGGGAGATCGGGGCAGCGGAAGGCGGGGTGTGGAGAGACTGCCCCCATATCCAGACCCTGTGAGGAGCCCAGGCTGGGCTGACAGAGATAAAGGTTCAAGGCTCAGCTCGCCGGGGGCATCTCTGCTTCCAGGGGCTGGAGCCAGCTGGCCAGCATGGTCGGAGGTGTGGCTCTCTGCCCGTGCCTTCCCAGAGCCTTGGCGAGGAGGCCGGAAGAGAGGCTTCCTCTGGTGGAAGATGCTGGACGGGCTGGTGGGGCAGAGACCTGGGACCGATGGGCAAGCCTGCCCGTGGTTGCCAAGCCGGCTTGAGGGGCTGAGGGGCCACTGTGGGTGGTGCTTTGAGGCATTGCCCCAGTAGCCACACCAGCGTGGGCATAGCACCTACGGGCTGAAGGACAATGCCGCATGGAAGGCGAACCATCTCCATGAGCTGTGCGGACTGCTGGGGCGGGAGGGGCCCTGGAGGCTGGAGAGCCCACCCCTCAAGTCCTGGCCGAAACCACGAAGGGGTCAACATGGAGGTGCTGTCCCTCTCACCCATCACCACGCTGGCTCCTTCCTGGAGGAGAGGTTCTGAGCCCCATCCCAGCATTCACAGTTGAGGATGGCACCAGAGTGCTGGATTGAGAGAGGGAGCTGGGACTGAGGAGCCCCGGGGCCCCCGAGGGGGAGCAGGACCCAGGACCCAAGTGTGACCCCTCAGCTTGTTATTTGCCAAGTGGGGACTCACGGATCCACCTTCAGGGCAGGGGCTCGGGACAAGGGCGGTGGGCTGCTCTCCTCCACGGGCTGCCTGGCTGCTGTGCCTACCCTTGTGTTCATTTGGTTGTGGTGATTTTGCCAAGCTAGATTAGCTTGGCAGGAAGAGGCTATGGTCACAGTGCTTTGACACTTGTGCCGAGTGAGGAGGAGGAGGAGGAGGAGGAAGAGGAGGAGGAGGAGGAAGGGGAGGAAGAGGAGGAGGAGGAGGAGGAGGAGGAGGAGGAGGAGGAGGAGGAGGAGGAGAACTATGGGCAGCAAGGGGCTGGGATCCTGGCACAGTGCTAGGGCTTCAGCCGCTGAGCTGACAGGAACAGGGGGCTGGAGAAGCATCCTGCTGGGCAAGGTTGGGGCGGTACTCTATCCCTGGCTGGAAGTAGCTTGTAGTCAGACACAAGGGTGGACCTACAGGGGTCCATCCCCTGAGCAGCTGCAAGCAGAGGATCTGGGACCTGTCCTCGTTGTCATCTGATGGTTTTGACCCTAAATCGACAGGCTCAGGAGGGACCAGCCCTGAGCTTTTGTATTCTACCACCCGAGCCACAGCTCTAGTCGGGGTTTTGGCGGGCAGGTTACTGCCTGGGCTGGCTTCAAACAACGACCCCCAGGTTCAGCCTCTTGTGTAGCACGATGCAGGCCCGAGCTGCTGGAGCGCAGGTCGCTGCTCTGCCAGCCGAGCCGCAGCTCTTTCAACCCTTGGTGAATTAATTGGAGATGAAGTTACTTGGGTTTGTCTGCCCAAGCTGGCCTTGAACCCTGGTTCTCAGATCATAGCCTCCTGAGTAGCTAGGATTATGGGCTTGAGCAATGACTATATGTGTTTTGCAGCTTACCAAAATCACAACCATCTTTCCCCATTTTTCAAGTTCTGGCTGGGGAAACTGAGGCTTAGAGTAAGCAAGAGCCTGGCAAGACCAGGCCTCCTATCTCGGGACAACTCTCCTAGCCCATTGAGGTTGGCTGTGTGCCCTCAGGCAAGTCCTTTCCCTCTCTGGGCTGCTCCAGAGGGAGGACTCTGAGACCCCTCAGCCTACTTTCTCAGCCTCTGAGGTCAGTACGCCCTCTCCTCCCCTCTGCTAGGATTGCTGGCCTAACCAGCAAGGCCGGGCCAGGTCTCATCCAGGGTGACCAGATCATCTGAGAAGTGCCAGCAACTTCATCAGGCCAGGCGGAGGGCTGGGCTGGTGAGTTATGACTGAGCAGGGCTGCGGGAGGTAGCGTGGACCATTCCCAGACGGGAGGCGTCAGGTTGGGCAGCTTTCCTGGAATAAGCAGAGAACTTGGGAGAGGAGCGGAAAAGGAGTCCCCGCGTCTCCCTCCTCCCTTCCACGCACCCCCTCTGCATACTACAATCCTTCCCACACCTGCCACGCCCCCTTCCGGGTTCACAGCCTGTGTGTGTGCGCCTGCATGTGTGTGCGCCTGCATGTGTGTGCGCCTGCATGTGTGTGTGCGCCTGCATGTGTGTGCGCGCCTGCATGTGTGTGCACCTGCATATGTGTGTGTGCGTTAGAAAACACACCAGCAGCAAAGGGAATCCGCACTGTAAACGTTGGGTCCCCAGAGGCTGGACGCCCAGCTGGATGGGGTCTGGGAAGTCAGGTACAGGACAGGTACAGGACAGGAGGCGCGCTGGTCACAGAGTTTGAATATAAGAAACTCCAGCTCCAATGGCTAAATCCTCAAGCCACCCAGAGTAAGACAGCAGCTCAGACTGGTGGAAGCCTCCAGAAGCATTTACGGGTGTCTGGAAAGGAGACCTGGGAATGGAATCTGAGCTGTAATCTGGTGGCCAAACATCCAATCACTGGACCCTGGTCTCCTGGGCTCCCCCTCCCTGTGGTCTCATTCTCAGCGTCCTGCTGTGTCTCCTGGCCGTAGGCAGGGTGCAGATGCACTGTCCTGTCACTGAGCCCCTGGCTGGGGACATGGACATGCACTCCAGAGCCAACCACTGCCTCCAGGCGCAGATAGACCCCTCCGGGGGGCTCACCTCAGCCTGGTGCCCAGCCCTGATGGATCCCCTGGGCACATGGGGACACCAAGTAGAGAAAAGAGGGCTCTGTGGGGAGCTGGGGATGGGGACGTGCCTAGGCAGAAACTGTCTTCCGGGGTGGGGCTCCAAGTTCCACCCTGCAGGGCCTGGGCAGCAAATGGAGCAGAGCCCTCGGCCATGGCTCGGGTCAGACTGCTCTGACAAAGTGGGTAGCCTAGTGGAGTCCACGAGGATGGTCGCGGCCAGGAGTGGTCATGGCGCCTCCCAGGCAAGTGGGCTGGTTCCTGGTTATATACAGGGCTTCCAGCCTGCGGCAGGGAGGGGGGTCTCTTCTCTGCTTTTGTGGCAAGAGCAAGAAGCTATCTCTACCACTCGTGCTCCATCCCATCGCCTGCCGGAGACCCTGGGTATGGCAGCATCTGTCCATTGGGAGTCTCTGCAGCGTGATTCTTCCCGTCCTGAGGCTCATGGACAGAGGTGGGGAGTCGGGGAAGCCCCCCGGGTGGCCAGCCGGCTCTTCATTGGCGGGAATCACTGCCCGCCATCTGTAAATACCATCTCAGTCCAGTTTCTGTTGCTAGAACAAAATCCCCGAGGTGGGTGTGTTATAAAGAAAAGAGGCGCCAGGGTCTGTGCTGGAGTGAGTGATCCCCTGGTAAGACAAGAAGCAGGACAAGTCAAGGGCCGGTCTTGTTCTTTGTGCACACAGAGGCTCTCACGGCACCCAGGCCGGGCCCTGAGGCAGCGCCCTCGTGGCCTAACCACCTTTCAGGGTGCCCCACTATGGAAGTGGGCTGACCCAGGCTGCCTCACTAAGGTGACCTGCCACCCTGGGTGTCAGGAGGTGTGACAGATTGGGAGCCAGCCCTGGGAGCAGCAGGGGAGTCTACATCAACGCCTGCACCAACGGCCCTTACTAGAGAACTTGCTTCTCCCAATACCTTCACTCCCAAACCCTCTGCTGAGACCCACTCTGCTTTGGTATGGAGGCCAGAGGGGACACCCAGGCCTGGAGTCACACAGGCTAACACCGCTTTAGCCCCAGGCCGTCTGGTCCCAGAGCCCAGGCCCCTAAGCCTTTAGCTAGTAGCTTGTGGGGTCTGGTTACTGTTACTCGTTCCTCAGATGTTTGGGCTGGGGCTTGGAGAGGTGGGGAAGTAACCCCCAGAAGGCCAGCCGGCTGTCTCCTCCCCTCTGGCCCCTCTGGCGGTGCAGGTGAGTCTGGCGCCTGCTGGCTCTGATGGCTTGGTGCCAGGAGCTGGTAGGATGTCACTGAGGTCACTGATTTCACTGCCACTGGGACCTGTCTCAGCTTTATCAGCTGGTGATGTCCTCCATGGTGTGGCAGCCAGGCCCTGGGCCCAAATTCTTGGTGAGTGACATGCACTGTGCACTCTATCTGTGATAAGAGCCCTGCCTCTTGGCCGCATCTCCGGCTCAAATAACAGAGGTCGGGAAGTGCCTCAGCTTTATCTGCTGCAAAGCCAGCCAGGCCAGGCCCAGGCTCCTCCTGATAAAGCAGAGCTCAGGTTTGGCTTTGTCTTTCCTCCCTGAGGTCATCCAGACAGCGAGTGGCTCCATGCCTGCTGCCTCTGTCCCGGCCACCTTTCCAGTGGGCAGAGGAAGCATCCAAGGGTTATCACTCATGAGGTATTTTCTGGGTGAAAGAAACCCCATTCCAAACGCTTTTAGCCTTCTGTTCATTCACTCTTCCTGCACACCCCTGCCAGGCCGGATTCATACTTTTTCTAAATGATTGAGAACAATCAAGGCTCAGAGAGCTGAAGTAAGGATCCAAGGTCTCACAAGGGTACCGTTCTTAACCACCAGGTAATCTTGGCAACAGTCATGGGCCATCGAGTGTTACAGCCAGTCAGTGACAAGCACTCTCAAGAAGCAGCAAACAGGAACTGATGGGGACCCAGCTGCTTCCTTTCCTGGGGCCTCAGATGGCCTCCTCAGAGCGAGGACACTTCAGCTACTGCGTCCCAGTGCAAGCATGAGCCAGCCAGCTGTGCGTATGGGGGAAGGTGCCAGGGAATAGCATGTGCAAAGGCCCTGGAGGAAGCATCAATGGATGAGTTAATGAGAGAGAGAAAGATAGAGACAGAGAAACAGAGACAGAGACAAAGAGAAACAGAGGTAAAGACAGAGAGTCAGAGAGACAAAGGGAGAGGAAGAGAGGGAGAGGGAGAGGGAGGGAGGTAGACATGGAGACAGAGAATGGGGAGGTGGGGAGGTGGAGGGAGAGGAGTGCCGCTGGTCAGCTGCTAGTCAGCCACAGGTAGAAGGACAGGTTTTCCAGCCAGCCTGCCTTTATTCTGACCTGGCCTCTGGGCCCCTCACTGGTGTTAGGGATGGAACTGAAGCTGGGGCCCGTGTGCAGAGCCCAGGTCTGCAGGCCGGGCTCAGGCCTCATCCTCTGGCACCTGGGCTATCTTGGTGCTAGCATGTGCCACAGGCTGGCACTGCGTGGGCTTTGCTCCTGCGGGCTTGGGAGAGGCCCTTAGCCAGCAGCCTTTGTGCAGGTGGGGCTCTGGTCCCCTGATGGTGGGAGGTCTCACCTTGCCTGTGTTGGGGGAGGGCGTCAGAGTCCCAGTCTGGGACCCGGTCTTCCAGCCTGTCCCTCCCTGGGCTGCAGGGCACAAGTTCCACACAGATGAGGCCAGGCTCAGAGAGATCAGGGCCTTGCTGAGGCTACACAATGAATGGCACATGCAACAGAGGTGCAGCCTCAGAGCTGCAGGACCTGAGGTGGCTACAGGGTCCAGCTGGGTCCAGCCCATCTGCCCCTGCAGCCGTGCAGCACGCCCGGAATTCAAAACCCCAGCCAGGGCCGGGAGGGGCGCAGGGGAGAGGGAGCTCTCGCCAGCCGTCCGGGCCTGGCTTCCAGCACCCAGCCTAGGAGCTGCACGCAGGGTCACCGCCTCCACAGAGGGGATCCCTGGCCCTGCCTGAGGGGCGGAGGCCCGGAGGGGGCGGGGGAGGCCCGGCTGGGGGCGGAGGCTGGGAGGGGTGGAGGCTGGAGGGGCCCCGCCCGATGCCCCGCCTCCACCCCTGTCCCCATCAGAGCCGAGCAGCCTGCACGCTGCACTCTGGCTCTCCACACGACGGAGGTGGAGACAGAAGGGCAGACGGACTGGTGCTCGCAGTGCAGCCTGGTGAGTGTCCCCGGCTCGGGTGCCCGGGCCCCATGTGTGGCTGTCTGCTGTCCGCAGCCCCTCTGGGCCGCCCCACAGACGGATGCAGCCGCTCCTGAGCACAGGGCATGGCTCTGCCCTGCCGGCCGGCTTCCCCAGCCCTCAGGCCTGCCACTCCTGTAGCTCAGAGCCTGTCCCCCACCTCAGCGCTGCACCCCCCCTCCCCGGGAACCTCGAGGCCACCACCCTGGGGAGCCAGGGAGCGGGGGCCGGGGCACTGAGGCCGTCACCCACAGACTGGCAGCACCCCCGCACTGCTGCAGAGCCAGCGCCATCCTGCCTCCAGGACACACAGACACACACACACACACACACACACACACACACAGACACACAGACACACAGACACACACACACACACACGTGCAGCCTGCAGACATGCATCCGCTTCTATCAAACAGTTGTTTCCTAAACACGCCTCTCTCTTCTATACATGTGTGTGTGTGCACACACCCATACCGGCACACCAGTTCCACACTTGTGTCTCTCACAACCCCATCACATGGGCCACGCACGCCTCCCACGTGGCCAGTGCTGTCACCTAGGACAGCTCTGTGGTCCTGAGCACTGGACCTTCTGGCTGTCATCCTGCATGGGCCCAGAGCCCCAGCCTCGGGGAGAGGGGCCCTGAAGGTGGCAAGACTCCTGTGCCGTGGGCCGGACTGGCTGGGGCAGGGTGCAGGGCTGGGCACGGCAGGGCACCCTTCCTTCCCCGCTGTCCCGTTAAAGGTACCAGGCTCTCCTCCTGCCTTCCACTCTCGCCCAGGATCTCTCCCGGCTCGCTCGGCTTTCAGAGTCGCTTGGGTCGGCTGAGCCAGCAGGTGTCGCTGTGACCGACTGGGAAAGGAGAAGGAAAGGGCAACTTTGGGGTGCTTGTTGCTCAGCCAGAGCCACAGAGGTGCATGTGTGGAGCCCCACCGGGGATCCCCGTGCCTTATCCCGGGCTTGGCACAGAGCGGAAGCCAATGCTGCGGCTGGAGGCTTGGTGCCCGGGTGAAGGCTCTGGCGCTCTGGGGCGGTGGAGGGGGTGGGAGCAGGACGGCTGGGGAGGCGTCCAAGCCTGTGAACGCCGAGGCGCAACCTGCCAGCCCCGCTGTGGCTAGCCCTGCGTGTTTTGTTTGGCTCTCACCCTGTTATTATTATTTTAAAAAATTTAATCAGCTGCCAACATTTACAGATTGGCAAGTTTCACACAAAAGTCCGGATTTCCGTCTTCTCTTGAAAAAAAATCCCACGCTCTGGCAGCTCAGGCCCCACAGGTCCTCGTGGACCACGGGCCAGCGTGGGCCTCCAGCCTCCCGGGAGGGGCCGGGCCCACGGCTTGGCGTGCCAGGCTGTGGCTGCGGCGGACAGCGAGCTCTCTTCTTTGTGGCTTCGTCCCTCTTGTGTCTGGGGAAGCCCTGGTGAGCTGTCCACCGCTCGGGGCCTCACTTACTGGAGCGGTGTGATGTCTGGGGCCCTGAACCACAGCGCGGGCTTGCGATGGTGGCTGACACATTCCACTGGGCTGGGGGAATGGGGGCTGGGACCCCGGGAGCAAGAGCACCTCAGATGTGAGTCAGGCCTGGCTTTTCTCCCCGGCCGCCTGGAAGGCCTCCTTCATGCCCCTGTTTGACAGGACAGAGAGCAAAGCCCTCCCACCTCCCGCTCCGCTTGAGCCAAGAGAGGGAGGGATTTGGTGTCTAGCGCTGAGGGCGTCCCTGAGCTTTCTTCACGACAGGCCATGGAAGCTGTGTGCCCTCCAGGGAATGCTGTACACGTCTGATGTGCAAGGACACTTTAAATCCCACGAAACCCAACGCAGGGCTCCTCCTTGAACAGCATCCCCGCGACGGGATGGGCACAGCCGAGACGCTGAGTGAGTGTGTACCGCTCCGGGGCCATGGAGGCCCCTGCTCTGGACAGCTCGGAGGGGTGTCACTGCAACCAGAGGTGTGGGCTACAAGCGTCTTTTCCTTAAACCCAGCTGGCCCTGGGTTCAAGAAAATGCGATGCCATGCAGAGAGGGACGGCTTCTGGTCCCTTGTGCAGATGCTTGCCAGGCGGCAGGTGCGGTGGCAGCCATGGTGTTATTCTGAGTCCCCTCCTTCTCTCGTCTCCCTATTGCACATGGCTCTATTTATGTAAGCCGAGTGGCTCTGAGGCACATGGCTTCCTGGAAGTTGGTTGCCTGAAGACCAGGCTTGTCTGTGGCATGTGTGTGACTTGGACATGTTCAGGTGGTGGGCAGTCCATAGCCAGACCCCGGGCTCCATTTCCAGCAAACAATCCCCAGTCATTACAGTACATGGGCTACCATGTAGTTGGTGGACGGGTGTCCATCTGTGCGTTCACTTGGTGGGGTGTGGGGAAGACGTGCTGGCATCTGTATTTTGGATCTTGTACTTGCTAGACAGATGCTCTACCACTGGGCCAGGCCTCCAGCCCCAATGGCGGGTTTTAGATGGTTTTTAAAAACCCCTTGCATTCATGATTGCCTTTCTCCTGGCGTTGGCACAGGAGAGTTCGTGGTGAATCAATGGTCATTTGGCAGCTTGGTCAGTAGTCAGATGTGGCATCTGCCCTTCCTCTCCCTGCTTTCCCTCGTCCTTTCCTCTGGGGGCATTTGCTTGTGGCGATTGCACCTAGGCGTCTTCCTGGGGTGGTCGGAGGCAGGCATTGTTGGGGGGACTTGTGATGCCAGGGTCTCACCAGTGTGAGCCAAGCTGCAGCTTGGGGGAGCCCATGCAGACTCACCCCTGCTTGGGAGCTGCTGGGGGACACCCTAGTTCTGAGGCTTGGTGACAGACAGGCCGGGTGTTCCCAGCAGGAGAGGGACAGCCAGGCCTGCCAGGCCCTTTATAGCCCCAGCCTGGAGATGGGGCTGGGAAGGGAGCCAGATGACAGGTGGAGGCCAGTGAGGAAGCAGGGAAGGGAAACTGAGGCCCCAAGAGTGTGTGCGAGCCCGTGAGGGGGAGGAAGAGCTGGGAGAGGGCCAGCTCCGTCCTGGATCAGAACCCCCAGGCGCCCTCTCACTCGGGTCAGGCTGTACGTCATCTGCTTCATTGTCTCCCCTTAACTGTAATTTGGAAGTGTTACAGGCCTGCCCCCTCCGCCTCTGCACGGCCATTGTTGCAAGAAAGCTCAGGTCTGGGAGGTTATTTCCTTCCTGGAGGGCGGGGGCCGGTTTATGAGAGCCATTGCATTGTCCTCACCCAGAAAGTATGCCACCCACCCTGCTGGGCTGGGGCCAGGGGGGAGGGGGAGGGGTGGGGTGGGGGAGGAGGAGGAAGGGGGAGTAGAGGAGGGGGAGGGGGAGGGGGCTGTGGCACCCAGCACAGAGTCCCTGCGCCTGAGCCCTGCCCAGCCCCTGCACTGCCCTCTTGGCTCCTCTGTGGGGAGGGGCTGCCCTCTGGGCTCTGCCAGTGTCTGGTAATCAAGGATGCCTGCATGTAAGAAGAAGTCATGGCACGTGGGGAGCGTGGAGGAGAGGGACCAGGCCAGGCCCGCCCGGTACCTGTCTGGGCCTGGACCAACCTCAGTTTCCCCACCTGGAACTTGGGCAAGTGGCAGTGTGCCCATCTGGTCCCCATGTCCCCGCTGAGAGGTGGACTGTGCTGTAGGTGGGTCACCTGGGCTTGGTGTGTGTGGCCTTTCTCTCCTGTCACCTCTAGAGTCTCCGTTTTTAGCCCCCCTTTCCGTCTCAGAGCTGGTCTAGCATCCCCCCTTCTGTCCCCCTTTTCATCTTAGAGGGCTGAGCATCTCAGCCCTCTTCCTGTCCCACGTGGGTGTGTTCAGGGCATCAGGGAAGTTCTGTTCTTTGAGTGGAGTTGGGACCACTGACCAGTCCGCCCTGGCCGTAGGTCTGTGACCCACATCCTGAGCAGAAATCCTGCGGTGGTGGGGTAAGTGGGGGTGGGAGGGGGGATGGGGACGGGGGTGCCAAGACCCCCAGGTCAGGGCACTGGGAGACACACAGACTCTCTGAGGACACAACCATGAGGTTGTATGCCCGCGCACAGGTGCACACACACACACCAGGGGCACACTCCCTGGGAATGCACAATCCTCAAGTAGGCATATGCATACATAAGAACACACTTACATACACAGATATATAACATACGTGTATGTGCACTCTCCCATGCACAGGCACACACTCTTCTGATACACATTCACATGTATGTACACACACGCCTACACTCATGTACATGCATGCACACACACTGTAGGCGTGCTCATCTCTGGTTTCTCAGACATTGTCTAGGCCCCTGGAACAGAGGTGGCAGGCTGGCTCAGAGCTCAGGGCTCAGGGCTCAGGGCTCAGGGCTCAGGGCTCAGGGCTCAGGACTCAGCGCTGGCTCAGGGCTCAGGGCTCAGGGCTCGGGGCTCAGGGCTCAGCGCTGGCTCAGGGCTCAGGGCTCAGGGCTCGGGGCTCAGGGCTCAGCGCTGGCTCAGGGCTCAGTGCTGGCTCAGGGCTCAGCGCTGGCTCAGGGCTCAGGGCTCAGGGCTGGCTCAGGGCTCAGGGCTCAGGGCTCGGGGCTCAGGGCTCAGCGCTGGCTCGGGGCTCAGGGCTCAGAGCTGCCAGCGCCCCTTATCTGCTTCCTGCTTATCTTGGGAAGCAAATTAACTTCTTCACCTCTTGAGACACTCTGGCCTCTGCTCCTTGGTCATGGGTGGCCGGGGCGGGCTGGGGGACCTGTGTACTTTGTCAGGGAAGTAGCCGGGGCGTCGGCTTCCTCTTTGGACAGAGTGGGGCTGGGCTGGGTGAAAACTGGGCTCTTGCCCCATCTTGACACGGCACATGGGCTGCTTAGAAACGTCCCTCGCTTGTTTTGCCGATACTGTACGTGGAGACCTTTGACCACAGCTGTGCAGAGACTGGGGTCACAGGCCCAAGGCCTCAGACCCACAAACAAATACCGTGCTGACGCCGAGCCTGCTCTCCACCATCGGGGCTCTGAAGAGAGGTGGTGTGGGTGTCACAGGCGTCAGAGGCACGGGGTGGGGGGTCCCTGCAGAGTCACCCCCACATCCTGAGATGGCCAGGCTCATGCCTCCTCTCTGGAGCTTGTTTGCAAAGCCCACCCTCAGCCTGTCCATCACCCCTGCCCCCTCTCTGGCTGCCTCTAGAGGTCCTCAGAAGTAGCTGTCACACCCCCGCCCCGCCATGACCTCTGAAATGCGTGCCTGAGAAGAAGCTGAGGGGCCGACAGGATTCAAGGACAGGCTTGCATGAGTCACAGCTGCCACCCCGCAGTGGCTGAGGTTACAGTGGGGAGTGAGGGGAGAGCGGGCTGCGGCTCTGCCCACATGTGCCACACGGACCTGGGTGACTGGGTGACATGGGCAGCCGTCTTGCTCCCTGAGGCTGCACTGAGAATCGTGCAGGAGCGGCCTGGCAGGGAAGGGGCGGTGTGCTCTGAGGAAACGGTGTGGAAAAGGGCAGCTGGGCTGGACTTCAGTCACACACGGGGTGTGTCTGGCGGGCGGCCTTTGCCGAGGGGACCCTCCCCTTTTCTAGGCGCAGAGGGCCGGCCGCATGCTTGGAGCCTGGCGGGGTCTTGGCGTCCTCTGTCTTCTGCTCATGCCTCGGCCGCTGGGCTCCTGGGACCAGGTGTATTTTGTGGATAGAACCTCGCTGCTGTCTGGGTCACTTGCCATGGGTTGGCCAGCTGCCTCCCTGGGAGCGGGGTTCAGCCCTGAGCCCGGCTTCTGGGACCCCAGCTTTACCCTGTTTGCTCTTCTTTACTCCTCCCAGCAGTGGTTACAGGCCACCCCAAGGTGGGGGTGATCCTGCCCCCTCCACCCGGCAGCTCTGCCAGCCAGGGCAGACTCTGCTGTTTTCACACACCCCTCACCTCCCTGGCAGCCCCGGGAAATTCCTGAATTTCAGGCCCGTGCAAATAAACTAGAGGGCCGGCTCAGCGAAGGCCCCAGGGGACTCACAGCTGCCCACTCCCCGGCTGGCGTCTTCCAGATGTGGGCCGAGGACCTGGGCCCGCCTGCCTGACTCCATGTCCGTCTGTCTGTCTGTCTGTCTTTGGTCTCTGTGGCTTCCCTTTTGCTTCTGTCTCTGTCTCCTTTCTCCCTTTCTCCCAAGGGTTACCAGGCCTTGTCTCTATCTTTTTTGTCTGTCCCTTGTACCCCGCCTGGTTCCAGAGTGGGGGGAAGGGACCCCCAGAGCTGGCCTCTGATGACCTCCTTCCGGCCTGTTCAGCAGGAAGATGGCCCTTGGTGACAGGGTAACAGTGTCTGTCCTGGGCTGAACCAGCCTGCTGGTGTCAGACAGGAGAAAGACTCCAGTGTGGGGGTGTCCCAGGAGGCAGTCTGGACCAGGCAGAGGCCAGCCGGGCAGAGGGGAAGGGGCGGGAGGTGAGGCAGGACCCACCAGGTGAACAAGCTGCTTCCCCGACGGCAGGCGGGAGCAGCGCTCCTGTTCAGATGTCCCTGGACGTCTGTCAGGAGAGGAGGCAGCTGGCTTTCCCTAGACCTGTGACCATGGCTTACCCATTTGTGAAAAGGGTAGACAGTATTGTGAGCTCCACCTCGCTGGGCCTGGGCCAGCCTCCATGCGAGAGTGTTCTGCTTCTTCTTCTTCTCAGTGCTGGGAGAGCTGGCTGTCCATTCCGCAATGGGAGCCATGCTTCCCCGCGGGGGCCGGGGCAGCGGGTCAGGCGCGGGGCCAGGCTCTCCCAGCACTTCCCGGGCAGGGAGCTGTCTGAGGTGCTGCCCCTGGGAGCCCCGGGCCTTTGCCAGTGTTTGCAGAGGAGCTGAGAAGAAACGACTGAGGTCAGAACTTCCTCTCGTTCCACTCCAGCCACCGGCCCTCCCCCACTCGTGCCTCTGCTGTGTCCTCAGCTATCCTTGCCATGGCTCTCCAGGAACCCCCTCCAACCTCTCCCCATCTCCCCCCCGCCCCTCTGTCTTCTCACCCCTAAAATGCACGTCCTCGCCTCCATGTCTTATCCTGGGGTGTCCACCAGCTTAGGAGAGCTTCAACGCCCAGCCACCCATCTGTCAGCCCCTGCCACCATACCACCGCCATGTCTGTCTCCCACCCACAATTCATCCGTTCACCAGTTATCCCCACACCAGTCCCTATTCTCACCCACTAACGCACCTTCTCTTCACCCCTACCCCCCATCGGACACCCCTCCCAACCAGCCACCACCGCCCTGTCCCTCCCTCCATCCGCTCCACCCCATGCATTTACACACACACACACACACACACACACACACAGTTGATCCACTCAGCCCATCTATCTATTTATCCGCCCACCCGCCCATCCACTCACCAACTAACCCACCGTTCATGCATTTTCCCACCTGTGGGATTTGGCTTTGGCCATGGGTGTGCAGAGTCTCAGGAGCGAGGCAGAGACTGAAGCAAAGAGGAGGGGCTGGGAACAGGAGTCTTAGGGCTTCCCCTGAGCTGGCCTGGGTGTGGGGGGCCCCGGAGCGGGTGGGGTGGGAAGGATTGAGTGTCCCCCGGGAGGCTGGGAGAACCTGGGTGGCCGGCGTGGGGGACGGGGGAACACGTGGGAGTCTGGTAAGAAGCTGGCTTGGAGGTGACAGAAAACCTGTCCCAAGCTAGCCTTCTCGAGACGGGCCATGCCTGGCCAGGTCAGCCCCAAAGGTGGCTTCAGGCAGGCTGGATTTTTATTTTCTAATTTTCTGCTGTCTCCAGCTTCAACAGTCTCCACCTGTGGACGGAAGGGTTCTTGGGGTTTAGTCCCGAGCCAGCAGAGTACCCTGCCCGCTCCTCCCCTGGCTCCACTGTCCTCCTGTCCACTCCTCCCCTGGCTGCCACTGGTCCTGTGACTGTCCGTGTGCAGGAGGGACAGGCAAGAGGGGTGGGGCAGGGGGAGAGTCCTGTGCAGGGCCCCAGGACGCATTCAGGCTGCCCTGGGCAGTAGCCTGTGCTGGACGGTTCAAGCTTGCCCAGGTTCCCTGTTGGGGTTCATTCTGGGGGAGCAGAGCCCAGCCGCGCTGGCCCGGCTAGAGTTCTCCCAGGGCCCGGGCTGATGGGGAGAGGGCAGTGAGGTGCTCCGAGGAGATGCTGTGGGAGGACACTGGGGCGTCCGTGGTGGCAGCGGGGGGTCAGGGCCCCAGGCGGGGCAGGGCGGCCTCTCCCACTCCACCCTGGGACCCCTTCCTCGGCAGAGCCGTCCCTGTCACACGCAGCCCTCTGGAGCCAAACGCAACATGCTCCTTCTGTAGGTTTGATGAGAGGTGGGGCAGCTCTGTCATTCCTCGCCGCCTTTGCTGCTCCTGCGATGAGAGACTGTGGACTGCGGCCAGCTCGTTCCGCGTTCACAGCGTCTCACGGCGTGTTCTCCTGCGTCCTCACCCCACTGAGGGAAAACCGGGGTGGTCAACAAACACACGAGGAGTGTGGGGTCTCTGCACCCTAAGTGCTAGGTCTTCCAAGCCTCGGGGACATCTGGGCCAGCACGCCAGCCCCCGCTTTGTACCACTGTGCTTTTTTATCGTTGCTGGTGGTACTGGAGTTTGGACCTGGGGCCTTGCCATTGCTAGGCGGGCACTGTCACTGCTGAGCCACGCCCTGTCTTGATTTTTACTTTGTAATTTAATGCGTACTGTTTTATGCCATTCCTGGGGCTTAAACTCGGGGCCTAGGTGCTGTCCCTGAGTTGTTTTTGCTCAAGGCTGGCTCTCTACCGCTTGAACACAGTTCCACTTTTGGCACAACACTGGTGGTAGGGGTCTCCCAGACGTTCTCACCCAGACTGGCTTCAGTCCTCACTCCTCAGATCGCAGCCTCCCGAGTGGCTGGCACAGTGCCAAGCCCCGCGTGTTTATTTTTGAGATAGGGTCTTGCCCTGTCGCGTCGAACAACTCCCCTGATGCCCCTGACGTCCAGTGCCCCCCCTGCACTGGAGGGGTGTGGGAACGGACGCCCCTCTCTGGCTCCCACATTCCTGTCCCTCACCCTACTTCTTGTTCCCTACATCCCCTCAGTGTAGCAAGCTGGTTCCTACCCCAGGACTTTGGCACACGCTGTCACCTGTGTCCACAAGGCCGTTCAGTGGAGCTTTCCACCACCACTGTGCCAGGCAGGTCTCAGCTGAGAGGCTCTGGAGGGCCCCCCTGGCCTCTCTCCCCACGGGAATGTCCGTGTCCCTCAGGGCTGCTGCATTACTTAGTTCTTTGTGTGCCCCTTCCTGGAGAAGACGTGGCCGCCTGGGTGGGACAGTCAGTCTTGTTTGCCCTCGTGCCTCCGAGGCAGGGTGGTCAGAGGCACGGCGCTTGATGGATGGCCCTGTTGGATGGCCAGCCAGGCTGGGGTCCACATTCCCAGGCCGGGTTTCCTGGAGTGTGGCCCTGGCGGGCAGGTTTCTTTGTTCCCCGGTCTGGATGAAGTCAGTATCCCTGGAGGTCATAGTCGGTGTTGGCCCCGAGGAAATGATGTTAAATAGAAATCCCATCCACAGCTAAGTCCTGGCTGGTGCTCGGTGCCAAGAACTAGCTTATTTCCCGCCGTGAGCTGGATGACTTCCTCTTATCAGACCAGAACTGCCGGGGCACCCTCTAATTTCCCTTTTGGCACTGACTTCCAGGAAGCTCCTGCTAAGGGCAGGCCTCGGGGCAGCCCTCATCTCCTGTCAGGGGCTTCCTTCCCCTCCTCGGCGCCAGCTGCTCACTTGGCCCTGGGAGGCGCACGTGCCCGCTCCGTGTCACGCCCTGGGCGTCCTCTGTGGTCCAGCCATCGCCCTGTCCATCCCATCTCTCACGTTCTCAGGCTGTCCATGCTGTTGGTATCAGCGGGGTTTGAACTCGGGGCCTTGCGCTTGCTAGGTAGGTGCTCTCTGATGTGAGCTATGTTTACAGCCTGTTTTAGTGCTCACTACTATTGTAGATAGAGTCTTGCTTGATGCCCCGGCCAGCCTGGACTGTGATCCTCCTGTTTGCTTCCCCGTGTCTCTGGAATGTCAGGGATGGACGCCCTGTCCGGCCATCCGTTGGGAAGTCTTGTGAGCTTTTCTTTTTTGGACTTGGTTGCCTTAAAATGTGATCTCCTGAGTTCTGTTTCCCAAGTGGGTAGAATTACAGGTTTGATCCATGGTGGCCAGATCAGATATTATTATTATTATAACTGTAATTATTAGCATGTTTCCCTCTGGTGCTGCGGCTAGAATTCAGGGTCTTGCTCTCTCATTTGATTGTTTCACTCACACCTGGTGCTCCACTCCTTGAACCATGCCTCCACTTCTGGCTTTTTGCTGAGTATTTGGGGACAAGGACCTTTTGGATTTTTCTGTCTCACATCTCAGCCCCTGAATCATCAGTGCACTGCTTACACATTCTTTTTAATTGGCTGCATTTCTATCTTTACGTGCCTCGGGTGACTCCAGGCTAATTGATGTGTTTACATGTCTAGGACGAAGTCGTTGACCCTGCTGTGTGTGTGTGGGGGTCACCTGTGTGTCCTCGTGTGGCAGCCGTGACGGGGCGCAGGGTTCTGCCCAGGCTCTGCTGCCCTCACCTGGAGCTGCACTTGTGCCAGCTGTGCTAATGGTCCACACTTGTGCCTTCTTGCACTCCTGGTCCTTGGTTGACAAGTGTTAACCTTGACATGTCCTCCGACATGCCTGCAGGGTCACTGTCCCTGGTGGGTTTTTTTTTTTGCCAGTCCTGGGCTTGAGCTCAGGGCCTGAGCACTGTCCTTGGACTTTCTCAAGGTTAGAGCTCTACCACTTGAGCCTCAGCACCACTTCTGGCATTTTCTATGTAAGTGGTACTGAGGAATCGAACCCGGGTCTTCGTGCATGCTAGGCAAGCCTAACGTCCCTGCCCAGGCGGGGGGCTCCTCTCCTTCCACGGTGCCCACAGGCTGTGCTGGCTTCCAGCCCTTCAGTGCTTCCTGTCTCAGCCTGTGTGCTAGCCATTGTCCTGGGCAGTGACATGTCCACTTGGGTCCCGCTTAGCACTTGTGCATTGCCCTACATCAGCGCCACACAGTTCCAGCCATGAGTTGCTGGGGGCCTGCGGCGGGGCCTGGCTGGACCTTTGTTCTGCCCAGCATGGCGAACGTTTTCTCTGAGAGGACATCCACACAGCTTCTCTGGCAGGGAAGTGGACGTGTTCCCTGGTTGTTCAGATCTAAGAGACAAAATCAGAGCCTGCCAGCTCTTCCCTGCTCTTCTGCCGCCTTCCTGTCAGACCAGCCATGGTTCCGTGTCAGGCTGGGTCCCCTGTCCCTCTCTCAGCCAATCACGGTGAGGGGGAGCTCTGCCTGGGGCCAGGCGTGGTCCAGTCAAGCATCTGGGCTGGGTCCAGGTGGGTCTCCTGACCACTCCTGCAGGCTGCGGGAGCCCCAGGGGTGTCAGTGGGTACTGGGGTTCCTTCTGCGACTGCAGAAGCTAGGAGTTGGGGTAGTCCACTGGCCCTGCCACGGCCGCTCCCGCTGTCGCCCCCTTGCTTCTGCTGTCCTTGAGCTTGTGGTTGCCCCAGCCCACCCCGCTCTGCCTCCAGCACCAGGCCCCGTTCATGGCAGTCCCCTGGAGAAGTCCTCGCTGACCCCGCCAGTGGGTGGCGGGGTCTCTACTGTCCACTTCCCATTTCCCCTCTCGATGTATTGCTTCTCGGTGTACTTGCCAGTGCCCGGCACAGATTCGTACTTGCAGTTATGCCTCTGTCCCCCACTTTCGGTTCTGGGGAGCAGCCAGGCAGCCTGTCTCATTGGCCAACACACCGTCCACACCTCACGGTGGCTGGCGTGGCGGAGCCACGGGTGGGGGCCGGCTGGCCTGCTGTGCAGGGGAATGGCCAGTCTGCCTGCCGCTGCCCACGGCCCAGGCCAGGCCCGCAGGCCACGCTCGTCCCGCCCTTCCCCCCCGCCCCTGCCTGGGCTCCGCTGGGAGTTGGTGAGCCTGCAGTGGCTCTGCACCGGTTTCCTCTCTGTCCTGAACCTTTAAACAGACATTGCCTTTAAAAGTTTTGAAAGGACAAATGCTTATAAAATCGGAGATGCCATTGCAGGCCTTTCGTTTAAAACAAAAGCCGGCAGCGGCTGCCTTGTCAAAGCAGGGGTGCTGCCTTAGGACTTGGGGCTGGGCCTTGGGCCGGGTGGATGAGGACCAAGTCCTTTCCTGTGACTTCCGTGTTCTCTGTCCAGGCGGCAGCCTGGTCACTCAGTCAGCTTGTCCATGCCTACCCCTGGTGCTGACCGGCTTCCTCTCCATTCCCCAGGGCCCCGAGGGACCAAGATGCTGTTCCTGGAGCGCGCAAGGGCCTGGCTGGCCCTGGTGCTGGCCCTGAGCGTGAGGCCGGGCACGGCGGTCCCGTGGCAGGACTGCACGGGCGTCGTGTGCCCGCAGCTGGAGAACTGCATCCAGGAGGCGCTGGAGCCCGGAGCCTGCTGTGCCAGCTGCGTGCAGCAGGGCTGTGCCTGTGAAGGCTACCAGTACTACGACTGCGTGCAGAGGGGCTTCATGGACGGCCGCGTGCCTGCCGGCAAGTCATACTTCGTGGATTTCGGCAGCACCGAGTGCTCCTGCCCGCCCGGTGGTGGCAAAATCAGCTGCCAGTTCATGCTGTGCCCTGAGCTGCCGCCCAACTGCATCGAGACGGTGGTTGTGGCCGACAGCTGTCCTCAGTGTGGTCAGCTGGGCTGCGTCCACAGCGGTCGCAAGTACCCGGCCGGCCACACCGTGCACCTGGCCCCCTGCCGGGCCTGCCACTGTCCCGACGCCGGCGGGAAGCTCATCTGCTACCAGCTCCCTGGCTGCCACGGCAACCTCTCGGACACGGAGGACGCCGACCCCGAGCGGCACTACGAAGACCCGTACAGCTACGACCAGGAGGTGGCCGAGGCGGAAGCGGCAGTGGCCCTGGCGAGCGAGGTCCAGGCAGGGGCGGGGCTGCCCCCGGCCGCACTGGGAGGAGGGAGTCAGCCCCTGGCTTCCCTCCGGGCCACCCTCCGGCCGGCCGCCCTCCCCTGGCCCACGGCAGCCACTGCCCTGGGTCCCCCATCCCCCGAGCATGCCAGAGCCAGGATGGTGACAGAGGCCACGGCAGAGGAAGGGGATGAAGAAGAGGAGGAGGAGGAAGAGGAGGAGGAGGAGGAAGAGGAAGAGGAGGCGGTGGCGACTGAGCAGACTGTAACGAGCAGCCCCCCCACGGCCCCTGCCAGACCTGACTTCCCCGTTCAGGAGCAGGGGGAAGAAGCCAAGGCGGGGCCCGAGGAGAATCTTATTCCAGAAGCCCAGGCCGTTCCTGGCAGCACTGGGCAGGAGAGTGCCATGCCCCTGCCAGGGTCAGCCCTGGGGGTTGCCACCACATCTCAGGCCTCGCCGATCTCTCCCCGGGGCCCAGACAAGCTGAGTGCCCTCCCCACTCTGTCAGCACCAGCACTGAATGGGTCCCAGGCCCCGCCCACCTCGGAGGTGCCCGAGGAGGAGCCCGAGGAGGAGCCCGAGCACCCGCAAGGGCTGCCCCCGCCCCAGGCAGAGGACAGCATCGACCCCAACTCCGTGCATTCCGATCCCAGAGGCAGCCCTGCAGGTAAGGCCACTCTGCTTCTTCCACTGGGTCTGGGAAGGAACTGGGCCCTGCCCCAGGCCCCAGCACAGTGGCAGGCGCTCTGAGACGGAGGGTGGGGGGGTCCCCGCCCAGGCTCTGCTCTACCTCTGGGAGCAAGCCTCGTCGGGGAGCAGGGGAGTCTGACCGGGCCTAGTGGGGTCCACAGGCCTCCCAGCAGGAAGAGTGGGGCTTTGGGGACAGGGACCCCCAGTATGCCCTCCTATGATGTGCCCAGCGCACAAGAATGCTACTTAACATGGGGCCACCTGCCTACGGTGGCTGGTACCACAGCCGCCTGGCTGGGACTTTGTTCCTGTGACACACACGTGCTCGTGCCACTGACGCCTCCTCCAGAGTAGAAACAGTCCCCTCTGTGGCAGGGTCCTGTGCAGTGGCTCTAAGTGCCCTCGTGAATGTCCTCTCCTGTCCCTTTCCCCTCCTCCAGTCCGCCTCAGGGCCCCTGCATTTCTGCTCCCCTCCCCCTCCCTCTGTGCTGCTTCCTGACCAGCCACCCTTTTCCCACGCTGTGTTGATTTCTCTTAGCAATGACCGACATTACAGGACCTCATTGCTGGGTCATGTCCACTTTCTATCGCTCGGCCTGCTGCCCGCCTCCTCTCTCAGTCGTTACCCGTACTCCAGCCGCCATGCCACCCGCCCCCAAGCTGGAGCCTGCCTCATTTCTGACCCATCCACTCACTCTGCAACCTCGGCTGGGTGTGACGTGGGAGCAGACCCCCACAGCCATCCACCTAGCACCCTCAGAGCCTGTGTCCCGGTAACCTGGGGGTTCTGTTGACCCCCCCAGCCTGCAGCCCCCATTTCCAACCCTCTGCTTCCAGTGGGAAGAGCAGGAGCCAGGCTCTGTCCTGGGCTGGGCTGGGTCTGTAGGGTGTGGCTGGGGGTCCCGCTGTACTGCCAGGGCCTGCAGGGGGTACTGATGAAGCCCATGTGTGCACATGCCACCCCTCCAGCCTGGTGGGGAGGGGGCGGGACTTGGAACGGTGACAGACACACCCCTTGCCAGCCCCTCCCTCTGCCCTTGCCGCCAGTGGTCTGGCCGGCCCCGGAACCCCCACAGAGCCCCAGCCGCTCTCGGGGCTCCCCATTCGTGCTTTCCCCTAGCTCTGGGTTTCTCAGATGGACTTGGGGGTGGGGCTCTGATGAGGGATGTTGGGAGCTGGGCCTCCCCGCGTGCCCACATCTGTCTGAGGGTTATTCTGGCAGCGACCCAGCACAGCGAAGGCCCAGAGACTAGCGTCAGCGGGGTACGGGGCCGGGCGCGGGGTGCGGGGCGTGCCTGGCAGCTGCAGCCTTCTGGGTGTGGGGGGAGGTGCGGGGTGGGTTCTGGCAGCAGGCCTGGGACTCACCCACCATGGCCTCCATCTTCCACACTTTACCTGCCCTGCACTGGTCCCCTCCGGCCGCCAGCTTGTGAGCGGGCAGCCCAGGCAAGCCCCCTGTCCTTTAGATAGCAAGGGCTTGCTGCTTCTTGGGCTGTGTTAAGAAATAAATGAGCTAATTCATGTTAAGTGCTTGTGCGGAGCAGAGTTCGTGCTGAGCAATTAGAGGTGTTTGTGGTTGCTCTCTGCCATCTGTTGCTTCAGCAGCAGGCACTCAGGGCACCCTCGCTGTGCCGGGGGTTGTGCCATCCAGCAAGGCAGGGCCACCTCTCCCTTGGGGGCCCTCATGGGGGTGGGGAGCCTTGAATGAGCACCGATTGGTTCCTGGCCACCCCGGGTGAATGCCACCTGGTCAACAGTGTGGCAGCCATCTGGGGGGCCGCAGCGGGGAGAGGATGGTGGTCCTGCCGTTCAGGGGCCTGGCGGGGCCCTGGCCGGGGGACCTGCTGAAAGGTGGGCGGGAGGCCGGAAGTGACCCCCCCCCGCATCTGCTGCCATGGCAGCTCTGGGGCCTGGAGAAGGAGAATCCCCACAACAGCCTCAGGCCTGAGGAGGGGGTCCCGCCTGCAAGCCGGAGCCGTGCCAGGGAGCCGGGCCGTCCCTGCCTCTGAGCATGTCCAGATGCGGCCTAATGGAAGCCACATGGCTGCTCCCTGGCTGGGGAGGGGATCCGAGGCCTGTTGTCACTCGGGGGCCTGGGGGAGGTGGCACCCTAGAGGGAGGGGCCAGTCCCTCCCCTGGCAGGGCTCCAGGAGCAGGGGAGGCGGCCCAGAACCTGGCGGTGGGCAAGGGCCTGTGGAAGCAGATTGAGCAGGCGGGGGTCTGCGGACCCTCTCCTGCCCACAGATGGCTCTGTCACAAAACCCAGTGGTGTTTCAGCCTTCCACCCGTGACAAGCCGGCTTCCTGGAGAGGGAGGTGAGCCCTGGAGGCTCAGGGCCACGGGAGGTGGACGCAGACAGGGAGGTACTGTGAGGAGATTACTCCTCGCTGCTCACCCCGGGCTCCCAGGAGGTGGGACAGGCCACACTCCTGCCACAGCCCTGGAACGTGGCTGGCCTCCCTGACACTTGTCAGGCGTCCTCCACGGCACACGCTGTAGCCTCTATGAACAAGCCATGGCCCAGCAGCTCAAACATGACCCCTGCCTTTTCCTTCCTTTTTTCTTTTCCCCCTTGGTCTTTCCTCTTTTTGGTGGTACTGGGGTTTGAACCCAGGGTCCTGTATTTGCTATGAAGGTGCTCTACCACTTGAGTCACAGATTCAGTCCTGTTTCCTGGTAGGTTCTTTTGCAGTGGGGTCTGGCTTTTCACCTAGGGCTGGCTTTGGGCCACGGTCGTTCCACCTGCGCCTCTGGCAGCTGGGGTCACCTGTAGCTCCACCGAGCCTGGCTTGTCTTGTTTTGCCTGGGCTTACCTCAAACCAGGCTCCTCCCCAGCTCTGCCTCCTGAGTAGCTGGGATTACAGGAATGAGCCACTTCTTTTTGTCCCACATTCTCGGGTCAGCAGCTGGCTTCCCTGGGCCAGGAGTGGTTGGTGTTTGCCAGGGCAGATCACCGTCGGTGGTGACCGAAGCTCTCCCAGACGTTCTCGGCCGGGGAGGGTGGTCTCTGCTCCCCAGGGCTGTTACCTCCGCTCTCTGTATCCCTCCCTGCCTGACCCAGGGGCGCTTGCCCCACATCCTCCAGTCTACTCCACAAGGTCCCTGTCTGCCCCGTGGTCCCCTTCCTGTCTCTGAGCTGCCTGCTTTCTCATCCAGGGTGGCTTGCTGCACTCTGCTCTATTTCAGGTAAAAGAGGAGTAGTGGGCTGGGTCGAGGCCTGTAGAACCAGTAGAGATGCCATGTTTTGTTGTTGCTGCTGTTGTCCCGCCTGTCCTGGGGCTTGACCTTGGGACTTGGGTACTATTCCTGCACTGTGTTGCTCAAGGCTAGTACTCTGCTACGTGAACCAGAGCTCAAGTTGTTCTTAATGTGGATATAAGGGCCTCACAGACTTTTCTGTCTAGTCTGGCTTCCATCAATGATCGTCAGATCTCAGCCTCCTGCGTAGCTAGGATTGCAGGCCAGGTGCAGGCCAGGTGCAGGCCAGGTGCAGGCCAGCAAGGGTGACTGCTTTTGCCATTTCTGGTTTCAGCCTGGCAGGAGCTGATCCCAATCCAGGGGCTCCTCTGTCAGCACAATAATCACGCAGTTAGCTGTGCGGACTGAGGGGGCTGGGGCCTGGGGTCTGGGTCAGCGAGCCTGTGAACCCACCCACCACTGCACAGCAGCCCGGACCCTTCTCAGGGGGTCTCGGAGCTCATCGTGGGTGTGGATGTCCCCACTACAGCAGGGTCATGACCCTACCTGGCCGAGCCCCCTCTGGCTGGGATGGCTGGTCCCCTCCTGTGCTGTGAGACCCAGGCAGATGTCTACCTGCCCTGGGCCTTGTTTTCCCTTCTAAAGAAGAGCTCACGGTTGGCTTCCTCCTAGAGCTGAGCTCTCAGCTGGAAGACTCCAGGGGCTGGTGTCTGTCTGTCCACCATGGGGCTCGGAGCTCCAGGCACGTCCTGGAGTGCTGTGGGAGTCATGGGCTGCCCGTGTCCTGGGCCTTCTAGGAACCTGGACGCAGGCCACGGCACCCCACTGTGGAGTTTCTGCCCACCTCCACCCCAGCACGTCCGCTGGCTGAGTCGGGCTTGGCAGCTGCTAGGCCCTTTGTCTTAAAGGGTGCCTTCTGTCTGAATGAAGTGAGCACTGTGAGCTGGGGCGCTGCCAAGCCCTCCACCTGAGTCTACCCACAGCTTCCATGCTTGGGCCTGTGTCGGCCTGGAAATGGGACCTAGCCAGCCCTCCGGCAGTGAACTTGTACCTCTGTCCTAGCTGTGCAGAGGAGTCTCCTTCCCCTAGCCTTAGCTCTACATCTGTCAGACGTGGGTCAATTACTCGGGGTTCCGGAAAGAAGTTTGCAAGATGTCAGCGCAGCGGGCTCCTTGGGTCCAATTCCTTCTTTCGTTCCCTGCCAGCTCTGGGCTGGAGCCTGGGGGGTGGATTTGTGTTTTTGCTGGCCAGAAGCTGTCGCTCTGGCAGCAGTGAGGACCAGGGCTGCTGGGGACAGGCAGGCTGCTGAGTTGCTTGCTTCCTGCCCCGCCTCAGCGTTGTCGGTCCAGCTGTTTCCAGATGTGCAAGCTGGGGGCCTGCCCTGCCCTTGCTCAAGGCCCCTCCCTGCCGGTCCCTTTGTGAAGCACGTGGGGGAAGCAACTCAGAGGACAGGGACCACGGATTCATGATCACCAGAGACCTGAGCCTTGAGGCCCCAGGAAGAGGCCACGCTGCCACCTTATTTGGATTTTCTAAAAGGCACTGTAATCTGGACCTTGGTAGAACAGCTCTCAGCTTGGAAAGGGAGGCAGCTGGTAAAGTTTAGAGCACCCAGGGATGTGACGTAGTGAAGAGCAATCTCCCTGGTCGGGGTGGGGACGGCGGGGATGGCACCACGTTGGCCACCGTCAGCTCCTCTTTGGATCTGTAGATGGCTTCATGTTGAGGGTTCCGTGGGCCCCTCGCTCTTCACGCTGCAGGGACCAGGCAGAGGAGGGGTGACCCGGCAGGGGTGGAGGCAAGATAGCGCACCGTCAGGGTGTGGCCTTTTGATGTGGTAAGGCCACCGTCCCCTGTGTGCAGGAAGCACGGCCTGCGGGGCTGCCGGCTGGGGAACCCGGAGTGACGTTTGGGGGATCCTCAGCCCATCCATGGTTTCCTACTGGGAACACTGAGCTGTTCCCCAGGACAGGGGCCACGGCCCCTCTAGAGGGCTATGTGGGGTGCCAGGGTTCAGTGAATGGGGCTCAGGATCCATTATTATCCAAGAAAGACACACTTCTATATGTACACACACATCCCCAGACACGGGTCTGCACGCACACACACATCTCCAGACACGCGTCTGCACGCACGCACGCACGCGGCCCCAGACACGCGTCTGCACGCACGCACAGGTCCCCAGACACGCGTCTGCACGCACGCACACATCTCCAGACACGTGTCTGCACGCACGCACACGTCCCCAGACACGCGTCTGCACGCATGCACACGTCCCCAGACACGCGACTGCACACATGCACACACAGGTCCCCAGACACGCGTCTGCACGCACGCACGCACACGTCCCCAGACACGCGTCTGCATGCACGCACAGGTCCCCAGACACGCGTCTGCACGCACGCACACATCTCCAGACACGCGTCTGCACGCACGCACACGTCCCCAGACACGCGACTGCACACATACACGCACACGTCCCCAGACACGCGTCTGCACGCACACACACACGCACACGTCCCCAGACACGCGTCTGCACGCACGCATGCATCCCCAGACACGCGTCTGCACGCACGCACGCGTCTCCAGACACGCGTCTGCACGCACGCACACGTCCCCAGACACGCGTCTGCACGCATGCACGCACGCGTCCCCAGACACGCGTCTGCACGCACGCACGCACGCGTCCCCAGACACGCATCTGCACGCATGCACACGTCCCCAGACACGCGTCTGCATGCACACACACGCACACGTCTCCAGACACGCGTCTGCACGCACGCACGCGTCCCCAGACACGCGTCTGCACGCACGCACGCACACGTCCCCAGACACGCGTCTGCACGCACGCACACATCTCCAGACACGCGACTGCACACATGCACGCACAGTTCCCCAGACACGCGTCTGCACGCACGCACGCACACACGCACACGTCCCCAGACACGCGTCTGCACGCACGCACAGGTCCCCAGACACATGACTGCACACATGCACGCACAGGTCCCCAGACACGTGTCTTCACGCACGCACAGGTCCCCAGACATGCGTCTGCACGCACGCACACACGCGCACGTCCCCAGACACGCGTCTGCACGCACGCACACGTCCCCAGACACGCGTCTGCATGCACGCACGCACGCGTTCCCAGACACGCGTCTTCACGCACACACACATCTCCAGACACGTGTCTGCACGCACGCACACGTCCCCAGACATGCGTCTGCACGCACGCACGCGTCCCTAGACACGCGACTGCACACATGCACGCACAGGTCCCCAGACATGCGTCTGCACGCACGCACAGGTCCCCAGACACACAACTGCACACATGCACGCACACGTTCCCAGACACGCGTCTGCATGCACGCACTCGTCCCCAGACACGCAACTGCACACATGCACGCACAGGTCCCCAGACACGCGTCTGCACGCATGCACGCACACACGCACACGTCCCCAGACACGCGTCTGCACGCACGCACAGGTCCCCAGACACACGACTGCACACATGCACGCACACATCTCCAGACACGCGTCTGCACGCACGCACGCACACGTCCCCAGACACGCGGCTGCACACATGCACGCACAGGTCCCCAGACACGCGTCTGCACGCACGCACGCTTCCCCAGACACACGACTGCACACATGCACGCACACGTCCCCAGACACGCGTCTGCACGCATGCACAGGTCCCCAGACACACGACTGCACACATGCACGCACGCTTCCCCAGACACGCGTCTGCACGCACGCACACATCCCTGACATGCTCCTTACTGCTTGGGGTCTGCAGAGTGAGTTGTGTTTACACACGCAGAGGGCCTGCCACCCAGTGGACCAGGCACATGCTTCCTGTGGTCCTAGGTCCGTCCCTCCTCTGTCCCTGTGAAAGCCACCATTCACCAGCTGTGAGTGGTGTCGGTAACCCAGCCCGGTTTCTGGAACGGGCAGGTTTCTCAGGTACCGATGGGTTTCTGCGCTGGCTCGTTGTCTTTCTGCTCTCGGGGTGATTGTGGGTGGACCCATCGCTGGCGCTGCTGCGGGAGGGACCCCCAGCCCTCAGCGGGCGTGCCACCACCCCCACTTCCCAGCGCCATGTTCGTGTGCTGCCGAGGCCTTGCCCTGCTCACATGGGCCTGGCTAGCTGGGGGCTGGGCTGGGGCAGATGGCTGCCTCTCATGGCCTTGGGCTCCTCAGGGCCAGCTCTGACTTATCCCCATGGCATCTCAGCAGGGTCCCAGGCAGGACAGCAGTGGCTACGGGGCCTTTTGGAGTATCGCGTGGCCACAACCTGTTGGGGGCTCAGCTGGAGCCGTTCTGCCCATTACCATCCCAGCCTCCCGTTACCTGCCCGGCTCAGTGATCCCAGGGCAGAAGACAGAGCCATGCCCAGGATTTGTGCCCACTTGGTTACTTCTCAGACCTCACCAAAAGACACAGCCCCCTGGGTGGCCGAGGAAGGCCTGCCTGGCCCCTGTCCCCTGGAGAGCTCTCCGGCAGGGGTGGGGACCCCAGGCCCCAGCAGTCTCTGGGCTGTTTGCTGAGGCTCTGCAAACATCCTGATCAAACAGGGGGGCTGGTGGGACCCTATCAGTCCTCTCCTGCTTGGTGAACAAATGCCTCTGCAGCCTTCCAGAGCTGGACTCAGGCCTTTCACATCCGGGAGAGGGGGGCGGCCTGGGGTGTGTGTGGCGGGGAGGTGACAACCTCTGGATTGGATTGTTCCGGTTACCCATTGTCCTGTAATCAAAGGAGGCAAGGGCCATCCTGAGTGTCGTTTATAGCCGAGTTTTCCTGCATGGCCATACCTGCCTGCTGTAAAAGGCAAATCCAGAAAAATCCAGAAGGAGCCCTCAGAGACAGGCCCACACCCCTGCCACGGGCCCCTCCCAGCCAGAACCCCGAGGCTGGCCCTACAGAGCGCGGTGAGTGGGCATTGGAGACTGCATGGGCGCAGACAGGTTTCTTCCTGGCCCTTGGCTGTCACGAATGCCGCAGCCTTCGCTTGGCGGCTGTAGGTCATTGAGAAAGAAAGAGTTAGGGCCACCTTTCGTGTGTGCCTCAGTTACCTGCTGTGACGCTCACACGTCCCAGCTGAGACCAGTTCGATATCCAGTTCTTGCAGTGTCCCTTTGACCATCGCCATCCTCGGCCAGGACTCTTCCCACTCCAGACTGAAACGCTGCCCCTCACCTGCGGGCCCTCGAGTTGGTGGCCACCTCGGGCCTGGCACGGTGGCTCTAATCTGTGTCAGGTCCTCAGGTGGCTCCCATACCCTCCCCGGGTGCTGTCTTTGGTGGCCTCCTGTCTGTGTGCCCAGCTCCACCGTGTGTCCACAGTGCTGTGTGTGCATCTACTTTCTGACAGCTTGCAGAGTCCTCCGTGCAGGGCATTCCCAACTCCCTTTCCCCACACCCCTGTGGTGGAGGCCGGGCTGCCCAGCCCGCCCAGCCCGCCCAGCCCCTGCACGGGCCCTGCCTGTGCTGGCTGTTACGGGACGGAGGACTTCCCTGGCTGGTACAAGCGGCTGAACTTCAGGCTGTGCCAGCACATGGCATCCAGTCCCACGACTTCCGTCCTTTCTTCAAGCAGGGTGGTCTTTTCGGTTTTGGTGTGTTTTTTGGTTTTTATCGGCAGTCTGTCATAGCTGACAGCGGCAGGCCCACGGGGCCTGAGGCCCTGGGTGTGGGTGGCCCCAGCTGAGCCCTTGGAGTCGGTCATAGGCTATAGGGGCTCCTCCAGCCCCCATGGGAAGAGGGGACCCTGGGTGAGTCCCCCAAAGCAGGCTGAGCAGTTAGCAGTGGGGTGGGGCCCTTGCCAGCCCGATGCTTGCTCGGTACCTGATGGCCGTGCTGTCCCTGCAGGCTCCACCAAGGACCTGATCGAGACATGCTGTGCAGCTGGCCAGCAGTGGGCCATCGACAAGGACGAGTGCCTGGAGATTCCCGAGGGCGGAGTGGAGGGCGACGTCTGCAGGTGAGCGGTGCCCAGGGCGTGCCCTGGGGCCAGGCCCATCCCATGTGACCCCTAGGACAGACTGACAACACGGATCTGTCTCTAGCCCAGTGCCATAGTGGGCATAGGCACTGGAACACCATTCGGGGTTTGCTGCCCTGGACAGCTGCGACCCCCATCCCCGCAGCTTGCTTTCCTTCCTATTCAGCTACCCTGGGTCCCCCAAGGCCAGGTACTCACCCCTTTCCCCACTGCCTGGGCCCACCATTTCTTCCGGCTCTCCAGTCTTTATGGCATGGCTGCTCTGCCAGGCTGAGGAAGATGCTGACCAGACAAGCCAGGCACCGTTCAGGGCGAGCACGGTTCCCTTCCCGGCCCAGCTCCTTAGCCACGCCCCCTTTCCTGGTGCCACCATGCACTGCTTGTTTTCCCACAGTGCCTCTGCCCCCGCTCCCTGCCGCCCTGCCAGTCTGGGCTGCTAAGGAGTAAGAGCTCGCCCCGTGCAGAGCTGGGAACTCTGCGTGCACTTGCTCACCCTTGTGATGTGTGCAGCCAACCCAGGAGGCGCCCAACCCTGACACTTTGCCTGAGTGTCCTGGCTCAGGGCCACCCTGCAGAGAGGGACAGGCAGGGACTCTGTGGAGGCCGGGGGAGTGGGCGCTGAGCAGTCTGTGTTACAGGACGGCCCAGAAGCACTGCTGCATCTCCTACCTGAAGGAAAAGAGCTGCATGGCTGGCATCCTGGGGGCCAAGGAGGGCGACACCTGTGGGGCTGAGGAGGAAGACAGCTGTGGCGTCTCCCTTTACAAGGTAAGTCCAGCCTGTCCCCACTCAGCCAGGAGCAGCGCACCTGGGGAGCCCCGCGGGGCTTTTCTCATTCGCTGGAGGCCAGACATAGGCCGGCCTGGGCCGGAGGAGCGCAGGTGCAGCCCGTCACTGGGGGCGGGGACGCAGGCTGCCGTCCCC
This sequence comes from Megascapheus bottae, assembly GCF_031878675.1. Classification (NCBI taxonomy): domain Eukaryota; kingdom Metazoa; phylum Chordata; class Mammalia; order Rodentia; family Geomyidae; genus Megascapheus; species Megascapheus bottae. The sequence goes on along the minus strand of NC_143541.1, from coordinate 8,223,982 downwards.
TGCACCGCCTTCCCGCTGCTTCGTGGCCCCAGATGTCCAGGCTATGGACACAAGGAAGAGTCAACAACCGGGGCTGTTGTCTTCACATAGTATTAAAAGCCAGTTTAAGATGGGGTAAGGCTGCACGGCATCTCCTGGATCCAGCTTTCTGCTTAACTGTCCTCAGCTTGCAGTTTCTAGCTCATTTCGTGACCCAGTGTGGCTGCGAAAGCTCCAGCCACCCAAATGTGCTCCATGAAGGGAGACTATGAAGAGCAGAGAGGACGACTTCATCACGGAGTCGGCCCCATCACGAGACACTCTGCCTGAACTCTATCCAGTGACCCTAACTACAGGGGAGCCTGGGAAGTGCTAGCTGTCAGCTGGCCTGACCAGGACGGAGGTCCACTGGGAAGGGGCCTCTGTGGGCCCATCTACAGCCCTTTCTTCAAAAGGCCGTGGGTTTATTTAAGAGGAGGAGTTTAACCCTCCTCACTAGTAGACCGTGGACATGGAGGTAGACCTGCCCCGAGACAGAGCACGCAGGTGGGCAGAGGAGATGGGACCCCATCCAAACACTCCCCCCGCCAGGCCTCCCGGAACAGGCTTATAATCCCCGCTACTTCGTAGGCAAAGATTGGGAGGGTCGTGGTTCAAGGCTAGTTCAGTCAAAAGACAAACAAACCCCATCAAACCCCAACTCCACCCACACTGGCAGTGCAGGCGCGTCGGCCAGCCATGTAAGAAGCAGATACAGGACAAGAAGCTACCTGAAAAATAACCAAAAGAAAAGAGAGCTGGCGGCTTAAGTGCCATAGTATTTGCGTAGAAAGCACAAGGCTCCGAGTTCAAACCTCGGTATCACGGAATAAATAAAAAGTAAATAAAATGAAACCCCAAGCCGTTTTTCACTTCCCGTCCCCGTCCCTGCAGCAATGCTGTGACTGCTGTGGCCTGGGACTCCGGGTGCGGGCCGAGGGCCAGTCCTGTGAGTCCAACCCCAACCTGGGCTACCCCTGCAACCACGTCATGCTCTCCTGCTGCGAGGGCGAGGACCCCCTCATCGTGCCTGAGGTGCGCCGGCCTCCAGAGCCCGTGGCCGCCCCACATCGAGGTGAGCGTGGCCCTGCCCGGGGGCATCTGGGGCATCTGGGAGGATGGCTGGGGCTGCGCCAAGGCCAGGCAGGCCCTGTGGGGACTCTGGCTCCCTCTCACCAGTGGTTTGTGGAACAGGCTCTTCTCTCCACTGAGTGCTGAGCCACTGATTTCACCTTGTTACTTCTGAGACGGGCATCTCACCACCTACTACACCACTAACCCAGCCACCGCACATTACCTTTGCATTTCCTTACCCCCTCCCAGACCATCCATCCATCCATCCACACATCCACCCACACACACCCATCCATCCATCATCCATACACCTACCCACCTACCCACCCACCCATCTACCCATCTACCCATCTACCCATCTATCCATCCATCTATCCATGCATCCACCTATCCATCCAACTATCCATCCATCCATCCATCCACACATCCACCCACACACACCCATCCATCCATCATCCATACACCTACCCACCTACCCACCCACCCACCCATCTACCCATCTATCCATCCATCTATCCATCCACCTATCCATGCATCCACCTATCCATCCAACTATCCATCCATCCATCCATCCATCCACATATCCACCCACACACACCCGTCCATCCATCATCCATACACCTACCCACCTACCCACCCACCCACCCATCTACCCATCTATCCATCCACCTATCCATGCATCCACCTATCCATCCAACTATCCATCCATCCATCCATCCATCCACATATCCACCCACACACACCCATCCATCCATCATCCATACACCTACCCACCTACCCACCCACCCACCCATCTACCCATCTATCCATCCACCTATCCATGCATCCACCTATCCATCCAACTATCCATCCATCCATCCATCCACACATCCACCCACACACACCCATCCATCCATCATCCATACACCTACCCACCTACCCACCCACCCATCTACCCATCTACCCATCTATCCATCCATCTATCCATCCACCTATCCATGCATCCACCTATCCATCCAACTATCCATCCATCCATCCATCCACACATCCACCCACACACACCCATCCATCCATCATCCATACACCTACCCACCTACCACCCACCCATCTACCCATCTATCCATCCATCTATCCATCCACCTATCCATGCATCCACCTATCCATCCAACTATCCATCCATCCATCCATCCACACATCCACCCACACACACCCATCCATCCATCATCCATACACCTACCCACCTACCCACCCACCCATCTACCCATCTACCCATCTATCCATCCATCTATCCATCCACCTATCCATGCATCCACCTATCCATCCACCTATCCATCCATCCATCCATCCACACATCTACCCACACACCCATCCATCCATCATCCATACACCTACCCACCTACCCACCCACCCATCTACCCATCTATCCATCCATCTATCCATCCACCTATCCATGCATCCACCTATCCATCCATCCACCTATCCATGCATCCACCTATCCATGCATCCACCTATCCATCCATCCACCTATCCATCCATCCACCTATCCATCCATCCATCCACCCATCTTCATCTTTCCATTTATCCATCAACCCATCCACCCCTTCATTTATCCCTTTATCCATCCACCCAATCCATTTACCCATCCACTTATCCATCCACTCACCCATCCTTTATCTATCCATCATCTATCCATCCATCCATCCATCCATCCATCCATCCCCCACCAGTCATACCCTCCACTTTCCAGCTATCACCAATCATCCATTCACCCATTCACCCACCCATCCATCTGCCATCCCCCCATGTATTCCTCATGCATCCACACAGCCATCCATCCACCCACCCATTCACCCACTCCTCTACCCTTATTGATCCATCCTTCCATCCAACCTCGCTGACTGCCAGACCTGCGCTGGGTTTTGGGGGGGCTCGTGTGCTCTACCACCTGTTTTGGCCAACCCGACCCCATCTGAACGCTGACCCCTGCTTCAGTTTCAGAGGCAGAGACGGCGAGCCGTGAGGCCCTGTCACTGGGCACAGAGGCAGAGCTACCCAACAGCCTGCCAGGCGATGACCAGGACGAGTGCCTTCTGTTCCCCGGGGAGCTGTGCCAGCACCTGTGCATCAACACGGTGGGCTCCTACCGCTGTGCCTGCTTCCCGGGCTTCTCCCTGCAGGCCGACGGCCGCACCTGCCGCCCAGGTGAGCCGCAGACTGAGGGGCCGAGCTGGGCGGCTCTCGCCGGGCGGGGTGCGTGTTCTGCTCTCCTTCCTGCCGCGTGGTGTGTTGAGCCGCAGGGACCCGGGAATTCTAGCAGCTTCTGTCCTGGAGCTCCCCAGCTGGGCTGGTACAGATGGGCTTTCTCCATGCCAGCTGTACAGCATGGCGCCATTTTGGGTGTAGACATTGCCCCCCTCCACTCTTCTTCCTTCCCTCTGCCCCTCTCTGTCCCACCGAGCTGTCAGATGATGCTTGCCTGAGACGCCTCCGTTTCTCTTGTGAGACGGGGCGGGGGCAGTGAGGCCATCTTCCCAGTGTGGAAGCCAGGCGGGGAGGGCCTGGTGAGGGTGGGCGCCTTCCCTTGCTGACTTCCCATGCCAGATGGAGATGCCCTGCAGCCGGGAGCCAGGCGGGAGCCCGCGCCGAGGCCAGCCTCCGCCCCCGCGGCCCCGAACACCATCCCGATGCCGGTGCCACAGCCCAACACCTGCAAAGGTGAGTGGGGCAGGCGGGGGCGGGGCGAGCTGGGTGACCAAGGCCACCGTGGCGCCTTCTCACCCCTTGGTCTCCTCCAGACAACGGGCCCTGCAGGCAGGTGTGCAGCATCATCGGGGATTTGGCCATGTGTTCCTGCTTCCCGGGCTACGCCATCATGGCAGACGGCGTGTCTTGTGAAGGTGAGGACCCGGGGCCACCCTCTTACCCTTCCACCCTGCAGCCTGGCAGCCCGGGAGGCTCCAGCTGGGAAGTCGGGGCCGTCAGGCACTCAGGCTCACCGCGTCTGTGAACAGCCCACGGGTTCCCCTCGGGTGTCACGAGCAGTGTGTGGGGGCCTTGGCTGGGTCCAGCACACTGCCACTGAGGTCCAGGGGCCCAGGCTTCTCCGTGGGATTGTTCAACTGTGTCCTGAGTGGGCTTTCAGGTCTCCTGGCGATCTGGCCACACAAACGCCTGACCAGGTGGCCCAGGTGGGCCTGGAAACTAATTTCCCTTCCTTTCTTCCCTCCCTCCCTCCTTTCCTCCCTCTCTCCCTCCGTCCCTCCCTTCTTTCCTTCTTTCCTCCCCTTTCCTCCCTCTCTTTCTTCCTTTTTTTTTTTTTTGCCAGTACTAGGGCTTGAACCCATGACCTGGGCGCTGTCCCTTAGCTTTTTAGCTCAAGGCTGGCATTCTAGCCCTTGAGCCACAGCCCCACTTTGATAAGTTTTCCCAGGCTCTCCTGACTCAGATCTCCGCCTCCTGAGCATCCAGGGTTGCGGATGTGAGGCCCCCCGAGCTCCTAAGCAGCACCCCGCGGCTCTCTTGGGCACACTTGAACGAGGCCGTCGCTGCCCGCACGCACGGCCGGGCTGTTCGGGGCAGGGTCACAGCGCTGGTCTGGCCCTGGGTGGAGGAAGGGCAGAGGGGGGCCCTGGTGGCTCATGTGACAGCTGACCACAGCGGCCTCCTCCCTCCGGCGTGTCTGGGGCGGCCGTCAGGTCCGCCCAGATGGTCACCTCCCTCCCAGACGTCAAATCCACGTCCAGCCCTCTGCCAGGGCTGGGATCTGACATGGACAAGGCCCCTCGGAAGAGGAGGCAGCAGCCCCGGGCAAGGCGCACAGCGTGGCGGGCCTGCCAGGCTCCTCTCCCTGATGGACGGGTCAGGTCCAGGTGACGCTGTGCCCTCTGGCTCTGCTGACCACGAAGCCAGCGTCCACCCTCTGCCAGGCCACCCACCCCCCTCAGGAGGCCCTGTAGTAAGCGCTGTGGGTGAGGCCAGAGGCTGCGAGCCTCAGTTGAGCACTCAGGCAGACGCATCTGCCCGCTGTCAACCAGGAAAGGCTCAAGAACTTCCAAACGCGTTCCAGATTTTGGGTTTCTCTCGAAGCTGCCTGACATGTGCCCACCCCCTGGCCCGCTCTGAGCCGGGCACGAACCCTGCCGCGCCGCTGGAGTCTCTCTGGTGGCCCTTCTGTTTGTGTGGTCAGCCTGTCCCACTTCACTGCTTGAGGTCACAACTCCTTCTGCTGTGGGGTTCCCTGGGCCGCTGCAGATGAGGGGAGGAGGCCGTGTTTGGTCCTGCCTGCTGTGTGATGGAGGCGGACAGCCTGCCCTCCCTCCTTCCTGGGGGAGAGGCCCTGGCGCTGATCTCGGTGGACAGACTTGGTTCAAGGGCCTCGCTGTCCCACAGGGGTGCTGGAAAGTCCTCTGCAGCCGGGTCCCCTCTGCGTCCCCCACCCCACCTGAAGCCCCTGGCAGGCCACGCCTCTCTAATGGCCCTTCTGTTTTTCCCCCCCGGTCGGCCGCCACTAGACCAAGACGAGTGTCTGATGGGCGCTCATGATTGTAGCCGGCGGCAGTTCTGTGTGAACACCCTGGGATCCTTCTACTGTGTCAACCACACAGTGCTGTGTGCCGAGGGCTTTATCCTCAATGCGCACAGGAAGTGCGTGGGTAAGCGAGAGGCCCGCTGCACCCCACCGTCTGCTCTCTGCTCCACGCCAAGCCCGCCACACTGCCACCAGCTGAAGGGCCTGTCCCGTGCACGCCAGCCCGCCCAGCAGTCCGTGTCCCGTGCCACCCCCTTGTCTGGATGTCTTGTTCTGCCCGCTTGTTTTGGGGAGCTGCTTTCCCCAGGATGCGCCTGGGACTCAGGACTGCCTGGTCAGTGACGAGGTCAGCAGGGCGGCGTGAAGGGTTTGGAGGCAGGGGCCTGTGCCCAGCATGGGCCGTGGACAAATGTCTCGTCCCCGTCACGGTTCCTTGGGCTGTTGGAGGCCTGCCGGCTGTAGACAGGAGCATTGTGCGGGGGGCTCGGTGGTCCCGGCAGGCGCTGGCGCAGCGGTTCTGGCTCTGTACTGGCTCTCAGGAGGGGAACACTCCTCTCCGAGCCTCTATGGGGTGCAAGGACTGGGTGAGAGCGCAGGCCCCATGCCAGGCCTGGGAAGCTGCTGCCCCTCCTGTGTCTTCTCTCCAGGCCCAAGCAGGGCTCCTGGGTGCTCTGTGGGCATTTGTGTCGAGGATTCGTGGTGGACTCACCGGGGCCACCTAAGCCACCGAGGGTGACAGGCCAGGCCCCCAGGGACAAGCAGCAGATAGTAGAGGGAGAAGTCCTGCCTGCCAGGCACGCGGCGACGGTGGGAGTCGTGCTTGTCCCTGTTGTCCTCCCTGGAGGAGGGCTGAGCCGGGAGGTAGGCTCAGGGCATGTGACCAGAGCTCCACGTGTCTTCTCTGTGCTTGGGGACATGTCCAGCCTGGACATTCCCCTGCCTCCCCCACGGCTGGGCCACTGGGCTGCCGGGCTGGGCCAAGCGGCCCTGCAGACATGTTTGCCCAGGCCTCAGCCATGGGTACAACATGGCTTCCTTCTGTGCTTGTGGCTGGGGCAGCTCGTCCTGGGCGGGCTGGGCTTGTGTGTCTGTCGGGAAGGGAAGGCCGAGCCTGCTGGGCCCGTGAGCACCTCCCCTAGGGTGCAGACTCCCTTGGGGTGCCAGGTGCTGGTGGCCTCCATGGTGGACCCGTGTGTTCCCCACATGTGTACGCTGCAACGTGGGCGCGGAGGGCCGCTCTGGGCTCGGCTGCTCTCTGCCCCCGCGCCCTGGTGCTCAGGGGACGGGGTGGGTCCGCCCGTCAGGGTTTCGATGCCGGCTGAGATGCTGGCCGTCTGTGGAGGTTCTGCCCCAGGCCCTCCCGGCTGGCTCGTAGGCCGGGCGCTTTCAGGGCCACAGGGCCCCTCAGGGAGAGTTCCAGGTGGGCTGGGCAGCGGGGGGGAGTGGAGGGGAGCCTCTCCAGCCTGGGGGTCCCTGCAGTGGGCAGTCAGCGGCAGGCGAGGGCGGCTGTGTCGGCATCTGCACCCTGTCTTCCTGGCTGCTTCTGGACTTGAGTCCAGGGACCCCCTAACTGAGAGACCTGTTTCCATCTCTGCATTGGGGCTGCCAGACCCCCCGAGGGGCTCCGCCGAGGCGCCTGCTGCCCTTTCGGGGTCCCCGGACAGGGTCCTGCCAGGCGGCTCCCATTCTGCCCACGGGCAGGCGTGCGGCGCCCTCTGCTGGCCAGACCAGGGCTTAGCAGCCCCCAGCACCCGGACTCCTGCATGGGCTGCGGGGGTCCAGCGCTGCCTGGTTGCTGACCTTTCTTCACCGACACATCTCTCTTCTCAGCGGGCCTCGTCCCCCTCAGCTTCTTGTCAGTGGGACGGTTCTTGGCTTTGCTTCCATGCACCGCCCCCCCACTGACCTCAGCCCAAGTTAGCGTCTCTACCTGGGACCCTTCAGGGAGCTCAGGAGGCTCCCTGCTGGCCTCTGACCCTCACACCACTCCACAGGGCTCCTCACCTGCCCGTGTGCCGGCCTCTCGGGGATCTCGCTCTCTCCCGCGGGCCTTCTCCCCCTCTGTCAGTGGGTCTTGGTTCTGGCTCCCAGTATCCCTGCAGTCTCACTGCTGGTCTCTCTGGCACCGCCATCTCCCGCCTGGTTGTCGTCATTACCCAGGTCTAGTCTCTAGCCCGCCTTCCTCGGCCAGGCATCCTCCATCTGGACCCAACCTCGCTCACATTCGTCCTCTCCCGTCCCTGGTGGCTCCCTCCCTGGTGGCTCTCCCCAGCCGTCCTCCACCAGGGCTGTGTCAGCCCTTCAGATTCTCCCTCTGAGGGCCTCCTATGGAGACCTGCCTAGCCCACGTTCCCCGGCTCCTCATCCCCAGCTGCCTCCTCAGCCCCCCTCCTCCTCGGCAGTGGCTGCCTCCGCCCAAGAGCCTGTGGTCCAGGCTCCATTCCTCCGGCCAGGCATGGCGCGTGGCCTATCGCAAGGCCCAGCGGCTCTGCCGAGCGAGGGGTGGTGGCTCGACGCCCCTCCCCGCACGGTGGGCGCGCACGGCCCGGGGGAGCAGGGCCCCAGCTCCCCGGGATCCCGGCTCTGACAGCCGCCTCACCCTCCTCGCAGACATCAACGAGTGCGTGACGGACCTGCACACCTGCAGCCGGGGCCAGCACTGCCTCAACACCGTGGGGTCGTTCCGCTGCTACTCGGCCCTCCCCTGCGAGCCGGGCTACGAGCTCAGAGAAGGGGAGTGCGAAGGTGGGGGCCGCCGGCCACGCCCCAGCCCGCCCCACCCACCCCTTTCCCCACGCTGAAGTCGTGGCCTGGCCTTTGGCCCACATTGGACTCCTCTCCCTGGAGGAGCTGGACCGTGGCCTCCTGCCCCTGGGGTGGTGGGCTTGGGGTAGGAGCAGGGGAGTTGGGGGCAAGAGTGGGGTGGGCCAGGCTGCTGTGTGCCAGGGCTCAGGACAGGCTCCGTCTCTGACCCACGCAGGGGCCTGCACAGCCAAGAGGCGGCAGTGGGAGGCCACGCTGTCTTGCGGCTGTCTGAGGAGAAGCGAGGAGAAGGCTGTGTGGAGCCCGTGGGGTGGGGTGGGGGCTGGGATTGCGGCCTGGGTGAGACAGCAGAAGCTGGGGCCTCCCACTGCCGCCTCCCCAGGAGAACCCCACTTCTGTGTGCTCCCTGTCAGCGCAGGACAGGCGTGGTGTGGGGCTCCACGGCCTGGTCCTGGTCCCAGCCCAAGCTTTCACTGCTGGGGGGGGGGGAGTGCCTCTGTGCCTCTGTTTCCCCATTTGAGAGCTGGGCGTGGCATCACAGCCCACCCTTCCTGAGCACCCGGAGAGCCTGTGGCAGGCTTGGTACCTCTGGTCACATCGGGGACACTGGGGCCACGTGGGCACTGGGTAGAGAATGTGGGCCGGATGGCTGAATGACCACCCGCCGCTGACACCAGCCTGTGTGTGGCAGATGTGGATGAGTGTGCCACGGGCACGCACAACTGCCAGGCCGGCTTCCAGTGCCAGAACACCAAGGGCTCCTTCTACTGCCAGGCCCGCCAGCGCTGCATGGAGGGTTTCCTGCTGGACCCCGAGGGCAACTGTGTGGGTGAGTGGGGCGCCCAGGGGCGGGGGGAGGCATGGGGAGGTGCCGAGGGGCGGGGGGCACCGACAGGGGCGCCCAGGGGCGGGGGACGCCGAAGGGGAGTGAGTGCAGAGGGGCGGGGGGACGCCGAGGGGCAGGGGGCACTGAGGGATGGCACTGGCGTCCCCTTCCTCACCCCCATGTTTCCAGGGCGGCCGGCCCCCAGGCAGGACGCTGTCACCCCCCGGCCAAGCTCCCCCCGAGAGGCTGGTCTGGGGAGCAGCGCAGAGGGAGAAATGGGCAGATGGCATGGGGCAGACAGGACAAAGCGTGTGAGGCCACAGCCCTGTGGGGCCTCTCCTCGCGATGGAGGGGTCCTGGGAAGAGACGGGGTGTAGAGGACTCTAACGGAAGGCTCCGTGAGAGGGACTCCAGAGGGCAGGGCCAGGTGGGGCAGGGGCTTCCTGCGGATTCGCTGGTGGACGGTGTTGGCTGAGCACAAGCACTCTGATAAATGATGAGAGGCAGGGGATTCGAGGTTGGAGCAGAGGCCGTCTGCCTGGCCTTGCCCAGGACCCGAGAAAGCAAGCCAGCCAGCCACTAGGAAGTAGCAGAGCGCCGGGGGAGCAGGGCAGGGTGTGGGATTCGAGGGCAGCAGGAGAGCGGGGGCGTGGGGCGTGGTGGCTGCCAGGCCCCTGTGCGCCCTGTAAGATGGGAAGCCTCGGGAGGAAGTGTGGCTGGCTGTCGTTACTCCAGCTCTGGGCCTCAGTGTCCCCTCTGTCTCCAGCTGCTTCCTCAGGGCAGTGTGAGCACGAGGTGGGACCCCCCCCCTCCATGGGTGTCGGGGTTCTGGGGAGGACCCCTGGTCAGGATGGAGCACTCTAACACTGGACTCAAATCTGGAGCTGGCCTGGAGCTCCACAAGATCCAGATTCCCAGCGTGGCGCTGAGCCTGGGGGCTGAGGCCTGGGCGGGTGAGGCCAGACTCCCCTCTTCACTCCTCAGACATCAATGAGTGCACGTCGCTCTCCGAGCCGTGCCGCCCTGGCTTCAGCTGCATCAACACCGTGGGCTCCTACACGTGCCAGAGGAACCCGCTGGCCTGCCGGCGGGGCTACCATGCCAGTGAGGACGGCTCCGAGTGTGTGGGTAAGGCCACCTGACTCCCTGCCCGGGAGGCCAGGCAGAGGGAGTGCCTGGGTCTCAGGGTGCCCTGCTCACCTGCCCCGCAGACGTGAACGAGTGTGAGATGGGTCTGCACCGCTGCGGAGAGGGCCAGCTGTGCCACAACCTCCCGGGCTCCTACCGCTGTGACTGCAAGCCCGGCTTCCAGCGTGATGCCTTTGGCCGGGCCTGTATTGGTAGGTCGCGCCAGGGGCCAGGATCTCCTGAGAGCACGGGATGCCCCTCAGTGCCCCTCCATGCCTGCACGCCCTCTGCCCCTGCCCAGGCCCCTCCCAGAGGCCCCCTGGGACTCTTTGCCACATTGACCCCACACTCAGGCCTCCTTGCTGTCTCTCTCACCGACTGCTCGGCTCCTGCTCTGCCCCTGCCACCCTTGGCCTTTGCCTCTGCTGCACCTGTTGCCCTCCGTTACCCCATGCTCTCACGCCTGCCGACACCCCGTCTCTCCACCTCTCCCTTCCCTTCCTGGTCCCTCCCGCCCAGGCCTTCCCCCACCTGGGGCCTGAGCCAGCCAGCTTTGGGGCCGCCTTCTGGCAGGCTGTCCACCCTGGGCTCTCGTCCCCTCCCCTCCAGATGTGAATGAGTGCTGGGCTTCGCCGGGGCGTCTGTGCCAGCACACGTGTGAGAACACTCCGGGCTCCTACCGCTGCTCCTGCGCTGCTGGCTTCCTGCTGGCTGCTGACGGCAAGCACTGCGAAGGTACTGGGCCCCGGTCTCTCGCCCCATGTGCCTGGCTCTCCTTGGACAGGTGTGGCAGACCTGGCTGCCCCTGAAGACAAGGGCACACAGGCGGCACTCAACTTGTGCTGAGGGCTCTGAGCCTGTCCTCTAGGTAGCAGATTTGAGCCTGTCCTCTAGGGGAGCAGATTTGAGCCTGTCCTCTAGGTAGCAGATTTGAGCCTGTCCTCTAGGTAGCAGATTTGAGCCTGTCCTCTAGGTAGCAGATTTGAGCCTGTCCTCTAGGGGAGCAGATTTGAGCCTGTCCTCTAGGGGAGCAGATGTGAGCCTGTCCTCTAGGTAGCAGATTTGAGCCTGTCCTCTAGGTAGCAGATTTGAGCCTGTCCTCTAGGGTGGCAGATTTGAGCCTGTCCTCTAGGGTGGCAGATTTGAGCCTGTCCTCTAGGTAGCAGATTTGACCCTGTCCTCTAGGGGAGCAGATTTGAGCCTGTCCTCTAGGGTGGCAGATTTGAGCCTGTCCTCTAGGTAGCAGATTTGAGCCTGTCCACTAGGTAGCAGATGTGAGCCTGTCCTCTAGGTAGCAGATTTGAGCCTGTCCACTAGGTAGCAGATGTGAGCCTGTCCTCTAGGTAGCAGATTTGAGCCTGTCCTCTAGGTAGCAGATTTGAGCCTGTCCACTAGGTAGCAGATGTGAGCCTGTCCTCTAGGTAGCAGATTTGAGCCTGTCCTCTAGGTAGCAGATTTGAGCCTGTCCACTAGGTAGCAGATTTGAGCCTGTCCTCTAGGGTGGCAGGTTTGAGCCTGTCCTCTAGGTAGCAGATTTGAGCCTGTCCTCTAGGTAGCAGATTTGAGCCTGTCCACTAGGGAGCAGATGTGACCCTGCCCTCTAGGTAGCAGATTTGAGCCTGCCCTCTAGGGGAGCAGATGTGAGCCTGTCCTCTAGGGGAGCAGATGTGAGCCTGTCCTCTAGGTAGCAGATTTGAGCCTGCCCTCTAGGGGAGCAGATTTGAGCCTGTCCTCTAGGTAGCAGGTTTGAGCCTGTCCTCTAGGGGAGCAGATGTGACCCTGCCCTCTAGGTAACAGGCTCAAGCCTGTGCCCAGGCTCCTCTGGGGCAGGGCCCAAAGTCTCCACACATCCTCCACTTTCTCCTGGCCAGCCCCTGTCCTTCTCTTCACCCTGCTCCACCATGGACTGCCACAGCTGCCTGGCACCACTGGTTCCTCGTGACAAGCTGTGGGTGAGCCAGAGCCCTGTGCTCTCGTGTGCTGGGCGGATCCGCCCTGACCCCAGCGCTGTCCCCGCAGATGTGAACGAATGCGAGAGCAGGCGCTGCAGCCAGGAGTGCGCCAACGTTTACGGCTCCTACCAGTGCTACTGCCGCCAGGGCTACCAGCTGGCAGAGGACGGGCACTCCTGCACAGGTGAGAGCTGCCCCGGCCCAGGCCCCGTCTAGAGGCCCCCCTCCCCCGGTCAGGCTCCAGAGCGCCCCTGCTCGGCCTCAGGCCTGGCCTGACCTCTGTCAGGTCAGACGACGTGGGCAGGGTGTGGGCACAGGCCTGTGGCCAGAGCCTGGGCAGCCCCCACAGGGAATGGTGGCCGTGAGTCCCTCGCCGCGGTGGACCTAGCACACGCACACACCTGGCTTGCTGTGAGGTCCTGGCCTCTGCGTCCGGAGCCTCCTGGCCTCTGTCAGCTGGCTGCCTGGCTCTGGCGAGGACGGGGCGTGCGGGCTGGGCGAGGCTCAGGCCCTGCCACTCTGTTCCACAGACATCGACGAGTGTGTGCAGGGCGCTGGCATCCTGTGCACCTTCCGCTGCGTCAACGTGCCCGGGAGCTACCAATGCGCGTGCCCGGAGCAGGGCTATGCCATGCTGGCCAACGGCCGGTCCTGCAGGGGTGAGTGGCAGGCCCGCACGTGGCGGAATGGCTAACGCCCTCAGCACACGGGGCGCTGGCTCCAGGCTTTCTGCGTGGCGGGACCGCGCCCAGCCTCTCTCCCCTTTCCTTCCTTCCCCCAGACCTGGATGAGTGTGCACTGGGCACGCACAACTGCTCTGCAGACCAGACCTGCCACAATATCCAGGGCAGCTTCCGCTGCCTGCGCTTTGAGTGCCCCCCAAACTACGCCCGAGTATCTGAGACGTGAGTGAACCCCAGCCCCTGGCACCAAAGGCATGGCCCTGCTCAGGCCGCATGGCAATGTGGCCTCACTCCCCAAAACAGACAGAAGGCCAGGGCAGGGGTCAAGGCCTCTGCCTACCACGCCCAGGGCCCTGAGTTCAAGGCCTAGTGTTGCCAGAAGCCAATAGACGCCCCTCTTGGACGGTCCAGAGAAGGAAGAGAAGGCTCAGAGCCTCTCTCCGCCTCGGTCCCACGCACCACAGACAGCACGGCGTGTGCTGGTCATAGACTCCTCCACCCCACACCACCAACTCCGTCACCGCTTCTGAGGGCCACCACCCAGGAGCAGCTTCGGTGCCTGGCTCGGCTCAGGATCCCCCGGGGCCACGGCCAAGTTGACCCCACCACCTGGCCATCTCAGTGAGCACAGGGGTCCCCAAACCCTCACACACGGCTCTCAGCTCTTCAGCCCCTGGCTTTTGCCGGGGGCTGTGTGGGGTCCCAGCCCGAGGCCAGTCAAAGGGAGAGTGCTAATACCAAGTGTGCTAAGTACACCTGGGTGACTGAACACCACCGCTGCCACAGCCCTCAGCCATGCTACCCGAGGGGCCGGGAGGGACCCGTGGAGCATGGCCACCAGCAAGTGGAAGGGGACAGGGAGGGGAGCAAGAACAGATGAAGGGAAGGAGGGAGGGAGGGAACAAGGAGGCTGGCTGTGTGGAAGCTTCCCTCTGCGACATCCTGAGGCCGGCCGGGGTCTGCTGCGACCCGAGGAAGCTGGGGTACGCCACACCGTCCCCCTCCTCTGTCCCCCGCTCCGTCCCCGCAGGAAATGCGAGCGCACGGCGTGCCAGGACCTGGCCGAGTGCCAGGACTCCCCGGCCCGCATCACCTACTACCAGCTGAACCTCCAGACCGGCCTGCTGGTGCCCGCACACATCTTCCGCATCGGGCCGGCGCCCGCCTTCGCGGGGGACACCGTCTCCCTGACCATCACCAGGGGCAACGAGGGCGGCTACTTCAGCACGCGCCGCCTCAACGCCTACACGGGCGTCGTCTCCCTGCAGCGGCCCGTGTTGGAGCCCCGGGACTTCGCCCTGGACGTGGAGATGAGGCTGTGGCGGCAGGGCTCCGTCACCACCTTCCTGGCCAAGATGCACATTTTCTTCACCACCCTGGTCCCCTGAGGAGCCGAGCCCCCCCCCCCACACACACCTGGGGCGCCCGGTCCCCATGGGGGCTTCTGGCCAACTTGGTAACTTAATTTCGCTGACATGATGGCTGTGGGGCCTGGGGAGGGGAGGTCAAGGTCAAGGTCAACACGAGCTCTGGAGGTGAGCGGCCGGAGGCTGGATGAGGCTCTGTGGACTGGACACGGCTACCGCATCAGGACTCAGGACAAAACTGGTGACCCGTCCCTGCAGCTGACAGTCCGTTCTGTCCCGCCGGGATTAGGTCTTCCCTTCAATCATGTCAAGGTTTCTGTTTCATGATAAGGATAGTACACATTCGTTGTGTGTTTGCTTTTTAAGTAAACCGTGTGTCTTTCTCTTGTGAAGCATGGGTGTTGGAGTTCGACAGCAAATCTGAGTGTCGCAGTCCCGGGATGTGTCAGGTTGTTGCGCTGTCCTCCCCTGAAGTCTCACTCGAGTACCTAGCCCTCAAGCCATGCCCGGGCTGGGCTCCTCTCTTCTCCTTGCCTACTTCCTGCACCTCCTCCACCTCCTGTCCTCTCCTTCTGCCTCCTTCCCCAGAGAGGGGGCTCAGCTTGCTGGCCTGTCACCTGGATGCCATCCAAAACTCCAGACCTGGTCCCTGTGGTTCCAAGGCCCAAAGATAGTGGGTCAGATGCGGACTTGGGCAGGACCAGAAAAATGTGAGCTTTTTCAGAGTTCAGTGTAGCCTGTCTGCCCGCCTGCCTTCTCCCTCTCTTCCACCACCTCCGCCTCCTCCTCCTCCTCCTCCTCCTCCTCCTCCTCCTCCTCCTCCTCACAGGGATACTGTCTCTGAGAGTCTCTTGCTCAAAGCTAGCACTCTACCACTTGAGCCACAGCACCTCTCCCAGCCTTTTCTGGGTGTGAGGTACTGAGGAATACAGCCCAGGGCTTTGTGCATGCTAGGCGAGCATTCTACTACTAGGCCACCTTCCCAGCCCCCCAGCTGACTTTAAACTGCAACCCTCAGACCTCAGCCTCCTGAGTAGTTACAACTACAGGCAGGAGCCGCTGACACCCAACTAATGTAAACTTCTAATTCAGGACTAGTTTTCCGTATCAAAAAGATAAGAGGATAATGCAGGTTTTCTGGTGCAACACTCCACCCCCCGGGGTCCTGCTCTCCACCTCTTACGTTCATTAGTCTAGACACATCACAGTGAAAAGTTCAGGAAGCAATTCTGATACAGAATGATGAGTTAGTGTCCTGTGGTTTGGCTTTTCCTGATTTTACCCAGTGTTCGTTTTCTATCCCTGGCTTTCTGTCCTATTCCCTTGATGCCAGGTGACTGGGCATCTCCCCAGGGGGAAAGGGGGGGCCCAGCCAGCTGACCTGTCACCCAGGGCTCTGCTCTCCCCAGAGCAGCCAGGCTGGCTCACTGAGCCTCCAAGGCGAGGTCTAGGGAACTGCGCTGCACAGCGACACCTACTGGCGGCAAGCGGCGGTGCGGCCTTGCTTGCAGAGGTGGATGGTGAGGGGGCCACCTCTCTCCACTCTGAGCACAGGTGAGGGGTTCACTTCAGGTCCCTGAGATCTCCTTCGGTATTTTAATAACTGACTTCCATCGGCAGATCAGAAACCCCATGCCAGCACACAGGCCCACACAGGCATGGGCACACGCACACACGCACGCACACACGGGCGCCGTCTGGAGGAGAGAGTGGAGGGTGGTGGGTGCTGACCACCTCATAACCCAGACCTGGACACATGAGGAAGGACCTGTGCACCAGTGCAGCCCACCGCTGGGCCTGGATGGCGCTGAGGCCCACGTGGCGTCTCCACGGAGCCTCTCCATGGGGCCTCTCCCAAGGCACAGCGCAGAGTGGACACTGCCAGTGCGAGTGGAGGGATGAGAGGGCGCCCACCCTGCCTGCTGCTGCTGGAGAGAAGGGTGGGGGTGAGCTATTGGTCAGAAGGCCCAGGCAGGGGCCATGGTTGAAGGGAGGGAAGGGAGGGCCGGGGTGGCTGCAGTTTGGCGCCAGGCCTTTCCCCGGCCCGTGCTTCCACCCAGAGCCCTGAGAGCCCAGCGCTTGGCCTCTGAGCTCTGTGAGTCCCTGCTGAGCAGAGTCAGGGCAGAGTCTCACTCTCCGTGCTGTCCAATGACCAGGCCAGAGGCTCAAGCTTGCTCTGGCAGGGCTGAAGTTCCAGTGCCATCCACCCAACCCAGGACTCTGATGTTGACCCAGGTCGACCCAGCAGGAAGGGTGGGGACGGGAAGGTGACCACAGGGCCTTTGTGCTGGCTCCAGGGCTCTGTTAGCTGGGCCCAGGGACTAATAAGACCTGGTTACCATGGCAATGCCCTTTGCTTGAGCCAAGCAATCCTTGGGGGCCTGGCAGAGCCCCAGGACACGCAGCTGGCCAGGGCAGGTGGCAGCGAGGTCGGATGATATTCTGAGACCCCATTCTCCATACAGGTCAAGCCCTGAGACCTCCCCCTGCCAGGGTGAGAGAGAACTGGGTGTGAACCCCACAGCTGGCAATGGGTATCGGCTGCAGTGGCCAGGCCAGCCAGCCTCTGTGCAGCCCAGACCTGGGCGGGCCCGGGCCTGGCGGGCCTCAGTCTCCTCCCTGCACGTGTGTGGTGTGAGTCCCCTCTGCCCCACCCCCCCGGCTGCGCGTGCACAAGACAGGCCTGCTAACTGGGGCATGGGCCCTCCTTTTCCTCTGGGCTGTTTCACCTGTGGCCGCAGGTGCCAGGCCTGAGGGTGACGCCCCTCAAAAGGTGCTGGAGGAGCTGCAGGTGGCAGCTCAGCCACAGGGCACAGGTGGGCTGTCCCAGTGCCACTGCAGGCCCAGCCCTGGGCACCCCCTTCTCTTCCCTTTCCAGGGCTCACCCCGCCATCCCCTGGGCGCCCCCTCCCCTCCCCTTCCTGGGGCTCACCCCGATGTCCCCTGTGTGCCCCCTCTCCTCCCCTCCCCTTCCCAGGGCTCACCCCGCCGTCCCCTGGGCACCCCCTCCCCTCCCCTTCCTTGCACATGTTCCAGCCACCAGCCCAGGACGCAGGAAAGGTTTGTCCTGCACAGATGGCCGCTAGGTGCCGCTGCAGCTCTGCTGACATGTGAGGCAGGCTGGATGGAGTCCCAGGTCCCTGGACCTGGCTGGAGCCGCCCAGCCTCTCAGCCTGCCGTCCAGGCCAGCCCCGGTGCCACCCAGCCTGCAGAAGCAGCAGGGCAGGTGGGGGCGGCTCTGGAGCGGGTGTGTGCAGGGAGACATGGGGGGGGGATAGACCAGTCCAGGGGCTCCAGGAGCTGAGGCAAGCTTGTGAAGGGTGCAGATTTGGAACGGGAGAGGCTCCTCGACGGCGGCCATGGCTAAGGGGCAGGCGTGGGGTCACAGCCAGGCAGAGGAGCACAGGACGGCGGGAGCAGGGCCCACAGACCCAGCCAGACTCCATCTGCAGATAAACAGATTCAGGGTACTGTCAGAGGGCAACTGGTAGGCATGGGGGAGCCGGGCTGGGGATGGAGGCTGCCCCGGGGCCTGGGCCACAGAGGAGACACCAACAGACCCACGCGGAGCGAGCACCCCTAATCACCCCTATAATCACAGCTACTCAGGAGCCTGAGACCTCAGGACCGAAGGCTGATACCAGCCTGGGCAGAAAAGTCCACAAGACTTTATGTCCTGTCACCCAACAGAAAGCCGAGCACATGGCAGGGGGAAAGCATGCAAGACCCCAAGTTTAAAAAAAAAAAAGTCGGGGGGTCCCAGGCAGGGGTTCCTGCGAAGACTGGACGGCGTGCGTGTGCGGCTCAGGACCCAGTGAGCTGTGGTGAGGGTGGGTGAGCAGGCTCTGGGCAGCCCTGGGCCCTGCGCTGTCTGCCCAGGAGACCGCCCTCTCCTCACCAAACCCCCTGTGCCAGGGCCGCCTCAGCCCCAGTGACCACACGGGGGCAGCAGAGGGCGTCGCTGGGCAGAGGGACAGTGGAGCTGGAGACAGGGCCCTCTCTGTTCCCTCCTCACGGCAGGAACGGCACCTGCAGAGCCCAGCCCTGTTGGTGCCTCGTGGAACGGGGCCAGTTTCTCCTGCAGAGGGCCGCAGGCCCGGGAGACTGGTGCAGGCACATGGACGTGGTGGGCGAGTGGCATGCCAGTGGCACTGAGGGAAACGTGCCAGCAGTTTCTTGTCACAGCACTAGCACTTGTGCTGGGGTGGACGTCAGGGGAGGCGGCTGTGAAGGTGGAAACACAGAGGCCTGCTGAAAGGAGCCCCGAGAGCATGGAAGCCATGCCAGGGCGGGGGGCGGGGGGGCGCAGGGCCGGGTCGGGGACGCTGGGCTCCAGCCTGCACGCAGCCCTGCGGTGACAGAGGCCTTCTCTTCTAGGGCCTCGCTGTCTTCGGTGTTTTTCTGTTCTTGACTCCCAGCTTCCCCCTTGGCTCAGAGAATGAGAGAGAAAATGAGAGAACCAGAGAAGACAGAGGAAGGGAGGGGGGAGGGAGGGAGGGAGGGAGGAGGGGGGAGGGAGGGAGGGAGGAGGAGGGAGGGAGGGAGGGAAGGGTGCTGCTCTCTGCCGTTAGGGCGCCAGTGTCCCACGGTGTCCCCCACACTGGAAGGTACCCCTGTCTGTGCCCCGTCCTCTTGACTTTTCCAGCTCCCTGGGGCTTTGGTGTGGCGGCCTCTGGACTAACCTCCCCACCCTCCATCACCTCCTGGGTTGGTTTCCTGTGGCCACAGTGGTATTTCCAGTGCACACAGAGATAGAAGGGAGCTGCAGAGGTAATGTGGGTGCTTCCACGCTTGACAAAACGGGAAGGCAGGTGGCTTCTTGTCTGTGGTAAGCGCATCTGCTTCTGCAGTAATTACTATTTGAGATAATTATGAAAAAGAATTTAAATACTTAAGGCATGCGCAGGGCAGGACAGCGTGCTTTTGCCTTATTCCTGATTTCTCCTGCAAGTCGGAGCGTTGTCCTGGCTGGGGCCTGGGGTGGGTGGGGCGGCAGCTCAGACCCCACTGCAGGCTGAGTTGCGGTGGGCAGGCCCCAGACGGAGGGCCTCGCAGGGGACCCCTTGCAGGGGGGACAGCTGGTGGCTACACTGACCTGGTTTCCTTGTACCCAGTTCCCTCATCTCTGGCCTTGGGTTCAAGGCTGGGCTCCGTGACAGCCTTGCTCATAACGGGACACACCCGATGTGTGCCAGGCCCTGGGCTCCTGGGTTCTCCCCTGTGCTTTGTGGGACCAGGTGGGGAAGTCATAGGGCAGCGCAGGGCAGGGGGTGGCGGGAGCTTAGAGAGGAGCAACCTCAGGGAATCGCAGCTAGGAGTGGGCAGCCATGCTGGGCTGGGGGAGATGCCAGCTCCATGGGTGGCCCAGATTCCGGGCTGAGCTCAGCAGACTGGCTGGACCAGCAGGGAAGAAATGATTTCCTTCACCCCCGCTGTGCGGCAGTGCAGGGAGAGGGGACGCCTGAGGGCATCACCCTGACCCCAGGATGTGGGTCCTGGAGGCTGTGAGGGAGGGAGATGAGGCAGCGGGCTGTGCAGGGCCTGGAGCCTGGCAGGTTGGTGGGCAGCGGGCCGTGCGGGGCCTGGAGCGAGGGAGAATCTTTCCCGGGCTGCACAGACGCCCTGGCCTCTCAATGGCCGTGGGGTTGCTGTGGGTTGGAGTGAGGCGAGGGCTAGCCAGGCTAAGCCTGGAGCCGTCCGTGGACAGGAGAGAGGGTGCTGCAGCTCTGTCCTGGGGCCATTCTGACTCACTGTCTGCACGTGGGGCAGGGTCTGGCTTTGAGGTTGACTAGAAAGAAAACCCTCAAGTGCGATGGTGGAGACAGAGGGCAGTTCACCTCTCAAGCCCTAGGACTGGAGCAACCAAGTTTAACCGACGACCTAGCTTCCTTCCAGCCCCTGGCTCTACTTGACCAAGGAAGCTTCTCCCTAGAGGCCAGCATGGCTGCAGTTTCAGCCATTGCATCTGAGCTCCAAGTAAGTGGGGCAGGAGAGGAGGCAAGGAAGGGGTGACAGGTTGTGAGGTCTTTTGCCCAAGGCCTTTGGCCATGATCCCCTCACTTACTCCCATGGTCCGGTGCTTGGTCCCAGGACCAAAGCGGGAGCTCAGCAGAGGGGCAGGCAAGAGGCAAACGCTGGTGATTCTGCAGGGGACGACTCATGGGCTTTCCTTGTGGCAAGTCTGCGGTGTGGAAAGGTTCACGTGACGAAACCTGAGATTCCAGAATGTTCTGTGGCAAGGGCATGCACGGGCATGGCTGAGGTCACAGGTCCCGTGGGCACACTCTGGGCTGGCTTTTCCCTGGGGTGCAGTGGGTCCTGGGAAGTCTGAACACTGTTTAGACTTTATGGGGTGCACCCTGGCTGCGTGGACAGTCCAGCTGAGGCCAATGGTGGCTGTACAGGTTCCTTCATCCGCTGGCCGCCCTCCTCCAGATGGGATGGTGGAGCTCCGGGTCTCCCTGAGCCACCCTCTCCTGACGCCACCTCCGTCCCCCGCAGCCAGCACTCCTGCCAGGGCCTCATTCTCTACCCTGCTCTTGCCTTCTCTGGCTTTGAGTCCCCTCAAGATGGCACAGTGGGTACAGTGGCTCTAGCCCTCACTCGAACGATTTCTAGAAGAGCTCAAAGAAGTTCAGATCTCTTCGCAGATGGGGCCATTTCTGTGCCACTTACGGGGCAGCAAGACGCTGGACGCTAACTGGCCTTACTGTGGTTTATCGGGACCAGCCATGGAAATGAGGAGGTCGGATGACACAGAGCAGGTCAGGCCACTCAGCCCGAGCCCCGGAGCAGAGCCTAGCTGGCCCCTCCTCGCCTTGCGTGGGTCCATGACACCACGGTGGCCGTGTGCTGGGAATGACCCTCACCCAGGAGACAGAGCCCTTCCCCCGGCCTCACCACCCCCGCCTCCGACCTCTCCTGCTCGGCTCAGGCCTTCCCCAGGCTGGTGATCCATCCGGACTGGTTTTCAGCCGTGTGATAAGTGACCACAGGGCTGGGCCCCCCACACCACACACTGATTTTCTTCAGAGTTCCAGAGCCAGACGTCCCCTGTGTGGTGCCAGTTGGGCTGTGTTCCATCTGAGAACAGCTTCCTGCCCTTGGGTGGTTTTCCTGCAACCCTCCCAGCACCCCTGTGCCCCACCCCTGTCCCTCAGCCCCTGAACCCCCCTCTGCCTTGAGGGCCCACCCTGGCCACACCTTTATCTGTCTCATGCCACAGGCTGGGGCCTGGCCTGGCTTCCCTGTGTGCTCAGCAGGGGACAGAAGCCACACTGTGAGGGAGGGGGGAAGGCCTAGGCCTCTCAGTGGGCTGGGGCTGGGCAGATTTGGGGCAGGTGTCAGCCATGCCTGTGGTGTCACCTTCAGTCCCCCCGTCCCTGCCGGCCTGCGCTGTCCACTCAGAGCCCTGTCTGCCCCGGAGCCGGGGTCCTCAGCCCTATGCATAGGTGCACGGCTGGGCACCAGGCCCACTGGGATGCAGCCTGGAGCAGAGCCTTGAGGCATGAAACCTTGCGTTCAAATCCCATCACCACCGGGCCTTCCCTGAGCCTGTTTGCCCATCTCCAAATCCAGGCCAGTCACGTCCCCTCCTCGTGGCTCTGGTGGACGGTGACAACGGCCCTGAACTTTCTTAATTAACCATCCAGATAAGGAGAGGCATCTGCACACTTAGGTGTACCTGCTGTGAGCCTGCAGTGATTGTCGCTCAGGCCCCAGGCTGGTGTCTGAGTGGGACTCCCCTCTGGGGCTGGGGGAGGCAGGCACCTGGAGTGAGGCCCCTCCCTCCACTGCAGCCTCACTGCACAAGCCAGGGGCTGGGGACTCCAGAGCCAGCCCGCTGTGGCTCCCCCTGTGGCACTGGGGAGTGGCGAGTGGTCAGTGCTGGGTGGGACTGTCCAGGGTAGGGGGAGGAATCAAGGAGACTCGGGCACTGCCAAGATGTATTGATTCCAGGCATCAGGCGCTGCGCTGGGACCCAGCCAGGAGATGAGGTCATGGAGGATGGGACAGTGACTCCAGGGATGGCGCTGTCCTGGCCATGATGTCATCGCAGGCATGAACAGCCGCTGCCTGGAAGACCTAGGCTGCCTCCTTCCTTGTCCTTGCATCAGAGTGGGGAGGGAGGCCCGGGGACCTCTCTCGTGACTGCCAGCCAGCTCTCTGGGCCATTGCAGACAGCGCTCCCGTCTCCCCACTGCGGGCTTCCCTGGCTCGCTGCACCGTCCCCGAGTGAAGGAGGTGGCACCAGACGAGTAGGTAACCTCTCTGTACTCAGGTTGCCATCAGCAGGCTGTGTGCAGGTCCTCTCGCAAGGGCCTGGCAGCAGCTGAGAGCCGGGAGCAGGGGTGTGGCCACGCCACCTCCTCATGACTTCCAAGTGTGACTGGACCAGTCTGGGGCTCACCTTGGTGTTGCTTAGCTGTGGGGTCTTGGGTAGGTTGGTTTCCTTTCGTGAGTATCAGTTTCCCCATCTCTTAAGAGGCCAAAATAGGGGGAACAGAGGCTGGTGGGGTGAGCTTTGACATAGGTGTTGGTGCCTGAGAGCGGCTGTCATCAGTACCAACTAAGCCTCAAACTTACATCCAAGTATGTAGCATGTACTGTCAATGGCAGCACAGAGCCTCACCCCTGAGAGTGTGGACAGCAAGTTACCACAGAGTCAGAAGAGGAGTGAACCATCGCACACACGCAGGGACTGAAGAGCACTGACACACACACACAGACATAGGAGAGCACTGACACAAACACAGTGACAGGAGAGCAGTGACAAATACACACAGTGACAGGAGAGCAGTGACACACACACAGTGACAGGAGAGCAGTGATCCACACACACAGTGACAGGAGAACAGTGACAAACACACACAGTGACAGGAGAACAGTGACAAATACACACAGTGACAGGAGAACAGTGACAGACACACGCAGTGACAGGAGAGCAGTGACAAACACACACAGTGACAGGAGAACAGTGATCCATACACACAGTGACAGGAGAACAGTGACACACACACACAGAGAGACAGGAGAGTAGTGATCCACAAACAGTGACAGGAGAACAGTGATCTATACACACAGTGACAGGAGAACAGTGATCCATACACACAGTGACAGGACAGAAGTGATCTATACACAGAGTGACAGAAGAACAGTGATCTATACACAGAGTGACAGAAGAACAGTGATCTATACACAGAGTGACAGGAGAGCAGTGATCCATAGACACAGTGACAGGAGAACAGTGACCTATACACACAGTGACAGGAGAGCAGTGATCTATACACACAGTGACAGGAGAACAGTGATCTATACACACAGTGACAGGAGAATAGTGATCTATACACACAGTGACAGGAGAGCAGTGATCTATACACAGAGTGACAGGAGAGCAGTGATCTATACACACAGTGACAGGAGAGCAGTGATCCATACACACAGTGACAGGAGAGCAGTGATCTACACACACGGTGACAGGAGAGCAGTGATCTATACACACAGTGACAGGAGAGCAGTGATCTATACACACAGTGACAGGAGAGCAGTGATCTATACACACAGTGACAGGAGAACAGTGATCCATACACACAGTGACAGGAGAACAGTGATCTATACACACAGTGACAGGAGAACAGTGATCCATACACACAGTGACAGGAGAGCAGTGATCTACACACACAGTGACAGGAGAGCAGTGATCTATACACACAGTGACAGGAGAGCAGTGATCTCTACACACCGTGACAGGAGAGCAGTGATCTATACACACAGTGACAGGAGAGCAGTGATCCATACACACAGTGACAGGAGAATAGTGATCTATACACACAGTGACAGGAGAACAGTGATCTATACACACAGTGACAGGAGAACAGTGATCCATACACACAGTGACAGGACAGAAGTGATCTATACACAGAGTGACAGAAGAACAGTGATCTATACACAGAGTGACAGAAGAACAGTGATCTATACACAGAGTGACAGGAGAGCAGTGATCCATAGACACAGTGACAGGAGAACAGTGACCTATACACACAGTGACAGGAGAGCAGTGATCTATACACACAGTGACAGGAGAACAGTGATCTATACACACAGTGACAGGAGAATAGTGATCTATACACACAGTGACAGGAGAGCAGTGATCCATACACACCGTGACAGGAGAGCAGTGATCTATACACACAGTGACAGGAGAACAGTGATCCATACACACAGTGACAGGAGAGCAGTGATCTACACACACGGTGACAGGAAAGCAGTGATCTATACACACAGTGACAGGAGAGCAGTGATCTATACACACAGTGACAGGAGAGCAGTGATCTATACACACAGTGACAGGAGAACAGTGATCCATACACACAGTGACAGGAGAACAGTGATCTATACACACAGTGACAGGAGAACAGTGATCCATACACACAGTGACAGGAGAGCAGTGATCTACACACACAGTGACAGGAGAGCAGTGATCTATACACACAGTGACAGGAGAGCAGTGATCTCTACACACCGTGACAGGAGAGCAGTGATCTATACACACAGTGACAGGAGAGCAGTGATCTCTATACACAGTGACAGGAGAGCAGTGACCTATACACACAGTGACAGGAGAGCAGTGATCCATACACACCGTGACAGGAGAGCAGTGATCTATACACACAGTGACAGGAGAACAGTGATCCATACACACAGTGACAGGAGAGCAGTGATCTATACACACAGTGACAGGAGAACAGTGATCTATACACACAGTGACAGGAGAACAGTGATCTATATACAGAGTGACAGGAGAGCAGTGATCTATACACAGAGTGACAGGAGAGCAGTGATCTATACACACAGTGACAGGAGAACAGTGATCTATACACACAGTGACAGGAGAACAGTGATCTATACACACAGTGACAGGAGAACAGTGATCTATACACATAGTG
This sequence comes from Megascapheus bottae, assembly GCF_031878675.1. Taxonomy (NCBI): domain Eukaryota; kingdom Metazoa; phylum Chordata; class Mammalia; order Rodentia; family Geomyidae; genus Megascapheus; species Megascapheus bottae. The sequence continues at coordinate 8,198,718 of NC_143541.1, read as the reverse complement.
ACAGGAGAACAGTGATTTATACACACAGTGACAGGAGAACAGTGATCTATACACACAGTGACAGGAGAGCAGTGATCTATACACAGAGTGACAGGAGAACAGTGATCTATACACACGGTGACAGGAGAACAGTGATCTATACACACAGTGACAGGAGAACAGTGATCTATACACACGGTGACAGGAGAACAGTGATCTATACACACGGTGACAGGAGAACAGTGATCTATACACACGGTGACAGGAGAGCAGTGATCCATACACACAGTGACAGGAGAGCAGTGATCTATACACACGGTGACAGGAGAACAGTGATCTATACACACAGTGACAGGAGAGCAGTGATCTATACACACAGTGACAGGAGAACAGTGATCTATACACACGGTGACAGGAGAGCAGTGATCTATACACACAATGACAGGAGAACAGTGATCTATACACACAGTGACAGGAGAACAGTGATCTATACACACAGTGACAGGAGAGCAGTGATCTATACACAGAGTGACAGGAGAACAGTGATCTATACACACAGTGACAGGAGAACAGTGATCCATACACACAGTAAATGGAGAACAGTGATCTATACACACGGTGACAGGAGAGCAGTGATCCATACACACAGTGACAGGAGAGCAGTGATCTATACACACGGTGACAGGAGAACAGTGATCTATACACACAGTGACAGGAGAGCAGTGATCTATACACACAGTGACAGGAGAACAGTGATCTATACACACGGTGACAGGAGAGCAGTGATCTATACACACAGTGACAGGAGAACAGTGATCTATACACACAGTGACAGGAGAGCAGTGATCTATACACACGGTGACAGGAGAGCAGTGATCTATACACACAGTGACAGGAGAGCAGTGATCTATACACACAGTGACAGGAGAACAGTGATCTATACACACAGTGACAGGAGAGCAGTGATCTACACACACGGTGACAGGAGAGCAGTGATCTACACACACAGTGACAGGAGAACAGTGATCTATACACACAGTGACAGGAGAATAGTGATCTATACACAGTGACAGGAGAGCAGTGATCCATACACACAGTGACAGGAGAATAGTGATCTATACACACAGTGACAGGAGAGCAGTGATCCATACACACCGTGACAGGAGAGCAGTGATCTACACACACAGTGACAGGAGAACAGTGATCCATACACACAGTGAAATGAGAGCAGTGATCTATACACACGGTGACAGGAGAACAGTGATCTATACACACAGTGACAGGAGAATAGTGATCTATACACACAGTGACAGGAGAGCAGTGATCTACACACACAGTGACAGGAGAACAGTGATCCATACACACAGTGAAATGAGAGCAGTGATCTATACACACAGTGACAGGAGAACAGTGATCCATACACACAGTGACAGAAGAGCAGTGATCTATACACACAGTGACAGGAGAACAGTGATCTATACACACAGTGACAGGAGAATAGTGATCTATACACACAGTGACAGGAGAGCAGTGATCCATACACACCGTGACAGGAGAGCAGTGATCTACACACACAGTGACAGGAGAACAGTGATCCATACACACAGTGAAATGAGAGCAGTGATCTATACACACGGTGACAGGAGAACAGTGATCTATACACACAGTGACAGGAGAATAGTGATCTATACACACAGTGACAGGAGAGCAGTGATCCATACACACCGTGACAGGAGAGCAGTGATCTACACACACAGTGACAGGAGAGCAGTGATCCATACACACAGTGAAATGAGAGCAGTGATTTATACACACAGTGACAGGAGAACAGTGATCTATACACACAGTGACAGGAGAGCAGTGATCTATACACAGAGTGACAGGAGAACAGTGATCTATACACACAGTGACAGGAGAGCAGTGATCCATACACACAGTAAATGGAGAACAGTGATCTATACACACGGTGACAGGAGAACAGTGATCTATACACACGGTGACAGGAGAACAGTGATCTATACACACGGTGACAGGAGAGCAGTGATCCATACACACAGTGACAGGAGAGCAGTGATCTATACACACGGTGACAGGAGAACAGTGATCTATACACACAGTGACAGGAGAGCAGTGATCTATACACACAGTGACAGGAGAACAGTGATCTATACACACGGTGACAGGAGAGCAGTGATCTATACACACAATGACAGGAGAACAGTGATCTATACACACAGTGACAGGAGAACAGTGATCTATACACACAGTGACAGGAGAGCAGTGATCTATACACAGAGTGACAGGAGAACAGTGATCTATACACACAGTGACAGGAGAACAGTGATCCATACACACAGTAAATGGAGAACAGTGATCTATACACACGGTGACAGGAGAGCAGTGATCCATACACACAGTGACAGGAGAGCAGTGATCTATACACACGGTGACAGGAGAACAGTGATCTATACACACAGTGACAGGAGAGCAGTGATCTATACACACAGTGACAGGAGAACAGTGATCTATACACACGGTGACAGGAGAGCAGTGATCTATACACACAGTGACAGGAGAACAGTGATCTATACACACAGTGACAGGAGAGCAGTGATCTATACACACGGTGACAGGAGAGCAGTGATCTATACACACAGTGACAGGAGAGCAGTGATCTATACACACAGTGACAGGAGAACAGTGATCTATACACACAGTGACAGGAGAGCAGTGATCTACACACACGGTGACAGGAGAGCAGTGATCTACACACACAGTGACAGGAGAACAGTGATCTATACACACAGTGACAGGAGAATAGTGATCTATACACAGTGACAGGAGAGCAGTGATCCATACACACAGTGACAGGAGAGCAGTGATCTATACACACAGTGACAGGAGAGCAGTGATCTACACACACAGTGACAGGAGAACAGTGATCCATACACACAGTGAAATGAGAGCAGTGATCTATACACACAGTGACAGGAGAACAGTGATCCATACACACAGTGACAGAAGAGCAGTGATCTATACACACAGTGACAGGAGAACAGTGATCTATACACACAGTGACAGGAGAATAGTGATCTATACACACAGTGACAGGAGAGCAGTGATCCATACACACCGTGACAGGAGAGCAGTGATCTACACACACAGTGACAGGAGAACAGTGATCCATACACACAGTGAAATGAGAGCAGTGATCTATACACACGGTGACAGGAGAACAGTGATCTATACACACAGTGACAGGAGAATAGTGATCTATACACACAGTGACAGGAGAGCAGTGATCCATACACACCGTGACAGGAGAGCAGTGATCTACACACACAGTGACAGGAGAGCAGTGATCCATACACACAGTGAAATGAGAGCAGTGATCTATACACACAGTGACAGGAGAACAGTGATCTATACACACAGTGACAGGAGAATAGTGATCTATACACACAGTGACAGGAGAGCAGTGATCCATACACACCGTGACAGGAGAGCAGTGATCTACACACACAGTGACAGGAGAACAGTGATCCATACACACAGTGAAATGAGAGCAGTGATCTATACACACAGTGACAGGAGAACAGTGATCCCTACACACAGTGACAGAAGAGCAGTGATCTATACACACAGTGACAGGAGAGCAGTGATCTATACACACAGTGACAGGAGAGCAGTGATCCATACACACAGTGACAGGAGAGCCGTGATCTATACACACAGTGACAGGAGAGCAGTGATCTATACACACATTGACAGGAGAACAGTGATCTATACACACAGTGACAGGAGAGCAGTGATCTATACACACAGTGACAGGAGAGCAGTGATCGATACACACAGTGACAGGAGAACAGTGATCCATACACACAGTGACAGGAGAACAGTGATCTATACACACAGTGACAGGAGAGCAGTGATCTATACACACAGTGACAGGAGAGCAGTGATCCATACACACAGTGACAGGAGAGCAGTGATCCATACACACAGTGACAGGAGAACAGTGATCTATACACACAGTGACAGGAGAGCAGTGATCCATACACACAGTGACAGGAGAGCAGTGATCCATACACACAGTGACAGGAGAGCAGTGATCCATACACACAGTGACAGGAGAGCAGTGATCCATACACACAGTGACAGGAGAGCAGTGATCTATACACACACAGTGACAGGAGAGCAGTGATCTATACACACAGTGACAGGAGAGCAGTGATCTATACACACACAGTGACAGGAGAACAGTGATCTATACACACAGTGACAGGAGAGCAGTGATCCATACACACAGTGACAGGAGAGCAGTGATCTATACACACAGTGACAGGAGAACAGTGATCCATACACACAGTGACAGGAGAACAGTGATCTATACACACAGTGACAGGAGAACAGTGATCTATACACACAGTGACAGAAGAGCAGTGATCTATACACACAGTGACAGGAGAGCAGTGATCTATACACACAGTGACAGGAGAGCAGTGATCCATACACACATTGACAGGAGAACAGTGATCTATACACACAGTGACAGGAGAGCAGTGATCTATACACACACAGTGACAGGAGAACAGTGATCTATACACACAGTGACAGGAGAGCAGTGATCTATACACACACAGTGACAGGAGAGGACGCCCTGTCGAGAGCCAGCCAATCAGCAACGAGCCTGTCTACCTGGACGTGGTGATTAGGTACGGCGGAGTGGTCACGTGGGCTGGCCGGGCCCATGGCGGTCACCTCGTGTTCCTCGTGTTCCCGCAGGTGGCCCTGGGCGCCACCTTGCTCTCCGTTGAGTGAGAGTGGCACATGTGGGACTGTGGCCACATCTCTGTGGTCGGTGGTCTCTAGGAGCTGGCCAGTTTACCACTGTGTGTCTAGAGCCACCCCTGGCCGCCCCCATCCTCTTAGCTGCCTTCTTTGGAAGGAGAGGTCATTTCTGCGTTTATAGAGAGGACAGATGGATGGGGCCCAGCTACTTAGGACCAAAGCAGTTATGCCATTCTCTGTCTGGGGCTGTCATTCCTTTGTGACCTGAATGAAATTCCTCATCAGCACGTCCCTTTCAGGGGAATACGCATGTGCGCACACACACACACACACACACACACACACACACATACATACACACACACACGCACACACACACACACACACACGCACACGCACACACACGGAAGTCAAGAAAGTAGAGAGATGGATTGACCCTGATAATATCAAATAGTTAATTTCTGAGCTCATTCCGGAGCTGTCAGGGTCTGGGAGACTGTGAGCCATAAATAACACGTTTTAATAACGGGGACTTTGATTCCTCTCTGGGGGCTGAAACTGTATTGTGATTCGGGTGGCAACTTGTCATGGCGCCAGCTTGGCACCTATTAAGGGATTGTACATTTGGGGCATGTTTGGGTCTTCATGGTCTACTGGAACACTGCCCCGCCGAAAAGGCTTTTGACCCAGGGAAATGGACTTTGGTGGAAAACACCAGCCTCCCCCTTCGTGTTCACTGTTGGGTTTCGCTCTGAATTCGAAGGTTGAAAGTGGCTATTAATTACTTTCCACCCATTCCCTGGGCTCACAGCACCTCCGTGACTCCGAGACAATCCTGGTTCTGCCACTTCTCAGTTCCCCATGTATAAGTCTACAATGGAGAATGGAGTTTTTTGGAACTTTGGGGAAGCAGGGATCTCGCCTGAGATGATCCTCAGGGCTGAAGGTTTCATCTGAAAAGTTCTAATGGCTGTCATATGAGTTTTCTGTGTGACCTTGGGCAAGTCACTTACCGTGGCTGGGGTATGCCTCTCCCTGGGCGGGGAAGCAAGCCTACTGCCTCTGTGGTGGGATGTTCTTTCAGGAGAAGAGGCTTTTTTGTTCCTCTCCTATGAAATGGAGGTGACTGACAGTTTTCATACAAAGGGCATTTGACGCCTTTCGAGTCCACAAATGCTCCTTGGGCCTACTGTTTTCTAGGTTGTGTTTAGAAACTGAACACAAAGCACGAAGCCGCTAGCTGTGGAGCTCTAGCTGCATGAAACCTGCAGGGCTTATGTGCTGCATCCCTGCAGGTGTGTATTAAAGGACAAGGGAAAAGAATGCAGATGACCATGGGAGATGGCTGTCATTTCTGTAGCCAGGTGCTCACCGCTTCCTGTCCTCCATCATACGACTCAGATTTATTCAGAGTCATGTCAAATGAAGAGTGACATTTGTGGTTGGGCCCCCCCACACACACATTGCAGCTTGTGTTTGTAAACTCAGTTTCTCTAAAGGTGAGGATTGGAAGGGTCATAGTTTGACACCAGTCCAGGAAAAAAATTAGTGAGACTCCCACCTCCATCTCAAAAAGAAAAAATTAGTTTTGTGTATGGTATCCCATGCCTGTCATCCAGCTAGGAGGGAGGGATAACGAGCAGGACCGTGGTCCAGGCTGGCCAAGGCAAAACCATGACACCCTGTCTCAGAACTAACCAAAGCAAAATGTCTGGGATCATGACCTAATTGGTAAAGGTCTGTCTAGCAAGAGAAAGGCCCTGAGTTCAAACCTCATTACTCAATCCCCTCTCCTGCCCCGCCCCAAAGTTACCTTCTTCAGCTTTCCTTGAAGCTTGGAGTGGCTATAGGACACAGAACTAACTCAGGAGTTGTAAGCAGAGAGGCTAGAAGGCCTTCTGGGAGAATCGTTTTGTTGTTTTGTCTCCTGGTAATGGATTTCCTCTCTGTCTGGAATGAAGATGTGATGATTCAAATTCTGCTGCTGTTTCATGAACATGACAAGAATACACCTGAGAGAGAAGGTAGGGGAGGAGAGAGTGGAGCCCGTATCCTGAGTCTGGCTCGCATTGTTCCTGGCTTTTAGTCACATGGGAGAAACCTCTGTCATGCTTTAAGGTACTGCCGTGTAGTGTTTCTTTTCCTTTGTTGGTACCAGAGTTTGAATTCAGGACCTTGCACTCTCTCTTAGCTTTTATGCTCATCTTACTCTACCACTTGAGCCATACCTCCAGTCCTGTGTTTTTCTTGTTTAATTGGAGGTGTAGTCTGGAGGGCTGGGCTGGCTTTGAATTGCAGTCCTCCAGATCTCATCCTCCCCAGTACCTAGGGTTAGAGGTGTGAGTCAGCAGTGCCTGGCATTGTTTAGGTTTTCTGTGTACAAATGCAATGACAGAAAATCAGTACAAAACCTGCAGCTCTGGCTCTGAGTTTCCCAATAGCCAAGTCAAGACTAAAGAAACAAAACTGTTGTGATTCTTATTCTTGGAGATGAGATAAAAAGTTTCTCCTGGTACTTGTTGGGGTCACCTCACGGAGTGTCCCCCGGTGTAGCGTGAGTCCCTGATAAAACCTCTCAGGGGTTGTCACTGGTCCCCCTCAGATAGGAGGGGGTGTCTCCAGACCCCTTGATGAGCCCCGCTTTGCCACAGGGCAGCCCCTCTCCATTTCATCTGAGCCAGGCCCTCCAGAGGCGCTCCAGTGCCACCTGGCCAGGCACCTTTCCCTCTCCCTTCCCCTCCCCTGCAGAAGTGGCTCAGGTGATGGGGTGTAAAGCATCAGATAGGGAGTTTGAGTCCTGGTCTCACATGAAAAGCCTGACGTGATTCCACGCTGCCCCTCTCCTGAGAGTCAGGGAGGCCTCGTCAGCTCCGAGGCCCAGGGTCACCCCTGGCCCCAGAGCTTTGCCCCTTTGGTGAGATTCCTGGGGCCTCATCCTGCCTAGTGACCTCACCTCTGTCTGCCCCACAGGATGGGCGTGTGTGAGCACCTGCCCCTTCCATTCCAGTCCCCATTTCTCTCTTCCTAGAGGCCCAGCTCAGCTCACCTTGCTCTCACAGCTTTCACATACATACCCACTCACCATCCGTCCCTCGTGCACACCCTCCCGTCCACAGGCTCACAGCTCCACATCGCTCTCTCACACCTGCCCCCGTTTCCATCTTCACCTCCCAACTCTGGTCCTTTCCCTTTCCTGCTCATGATTCCATAGCCTCCTCCCCCTGCCCCCCTGCAGTCACCCCCTCCTCAAGCCCTCCTCCCCACAAGCCCTCCCCTACATGGTTTCCCCAACACAGGCACCCACTCATTGTACCCACGTGCCTTCCTGCTCCTGTGGCCGGGGGCCCCTGTCTCCCTAGGTAGCGCAGAGATGGGGAGAGCCACCACTGTCTCCCCTTCACCTGGGCAGGGCTCTCTGGGGGAGGGGCTGTGATCCTGAGGAGACAAAGACGACCTGAGCCCCACATGGAAGGGAAAGCCATGTCCTCTCAACACTGGCTGTGCATGGGAGAGAGCTCCCTGCCATGGGAGGCATCAAGCAAAAGCAGACTTCCTCCTTTACTGGGGGACAGGGACAGAGGGGTCCTGCCGAGGTCTCCAGCCTGGCAGGATGGAGGGGGAGCTGGCAGGAGGGCAGCAAGGGGTGGATGAGGTGGGGCCGGCGGTCCCAGAAGGTGAGGGCTGTCTCTTCGCAGCTGCCATAACTCAGCCAGGATGGACAGTTTCCTTTCTCCTGCCTGATTTACTGCCTGCTAGCAGGGCGAGGCCCGTTCTTTGAACTTCAAAGGGAGCACGGAGCTAGGCTGTCTTGGGTGACAGCCCTTTTTGCCAAGGGGAGCCGGGTGTTCCAGGTCAGCCTCAGAGGCCACTGGCTGCCCAGACAGCTCGTCCAGCCTCGGTCTCCTCATCCTCATGAGAGGATGTGCGGTGAGGCTGTGTGGCAAGGGTCAGGTTGGAGGGCTTTGACCCTAGGATCTGGGCCAGCATCTCAGTCGCTCAGCACCAACCAGGGGGGATCATGGCCTCTTCCCACGCGGGAACACGGATAACTAACATGTAACGGGTTGTCCTCTTCACAGGCACTAGAGGGAGTTGTCCATTTTTCCCCTCTCTTCATTTTGCAGGTGGTAAATTGAGGCTCAGAGATGTAGGTCAACCCCCCAGCCACACAGAGCACCCTCTGACCCAAGCCCCTGCCCCTGGCCCCAGCTGACCCACGATCTGTGTGCTCAGATTGTATTTGCTGAGATGCCATGCTTTTGGCTGAAGGACCAGCAGGCTGGGGCCAGGCACGGGGCCTGTCTAAGCGCAGGCTGTCCTGGTGCCTCCTGTGTGGGAGGGAGCTCTGGATGTCCCCAGCTCTGGACTTCGGTGTTCAGGTCAGACCTGCCGTGCATTTCCTGCGTTGTCACCTGACGGGGTGGATGTCTAAAACAGGTTCTCCATACAAAGCCAGCTAGACAAGTGCTCGGCCACGGCCGCGCCCCGGCCTCCCTACCTTCCCCAGAAGAGCCAGAACTGGGCACATTGGCGTCCTGCCTGCCACCTAAAATAAAGGAAAAAGTGGGTGTAGTCACTTCCGATGGAGAGCTGTTCTGTAGCCCCCCACACCCCTCCAGCAGCTGCCCTCACTGATGGGCTCCCTCTGGCTCTTGAGAGGCTTAACTCATCTGCAGAGACTTGCTTTGGGATCTGGTCTACTGTCTGTCTGTCTGGGAACTGGGGCTTGAACTCAGGGCCTGGCACTCTTGTTTGACGTTTTTGCTCAAAGCTAGTGCCCTACTACTTGAATCACACCTCCACCCTTAGATTTGGGTGGTTAATTGGAGATAAAAGTCTCACAGGCTCTTCTGCCTCCATCCTCAGATTTCAGCCTCCACAGTAGCTAGGATTTGGCCTGGGCCCCAGCTCCTGGCTGGAATCTGTTTACTTGTTCTGTGACTTCACTTCTTGGGAGCCTCTGGGTAGCCTGAAGTGTGTGGCTTTCGTGGCATTGTGTCTGCGTTAGGCGGTGTGGCATGGCTGACAGCGGGGATTGGGGGACAGGAGCACTGACCAGGCCCCTGCTGGCGCTGGGGCTCCTCGGGTGGATTCGCAGCAGTTCCAGCAGTTTCCACCTGGTGACCTTGGGAATTCAATTAACCTCTTAGGCTGCTCCCCCTTTCAGCTGGGGGTCGGGGTGGGGGTGGGGGTGCTCGTGTGGGAAGTGCCTGACTGTGCTAAGTGAGCCAGGTAAGGCTGGGGACCCCAGCAGAGGGTGGCTGGGGTCAAGAACGGAGGCATTTACAGAGATGGCCTCATCCAAGGGGGGATAGAGGAGCGGCTCAGACCACTGCCAGCCTGGGAGAGGTGAGAATGCCAGGCAGGTGGCCGAGGTTAGGATAAGGCTGGAGCCCGAGGCCTTGTAGCCGTAGGGCTCTTGTCTGTCCTCGAGTCCCTTCAGGTGGGAAAGGGTGCACATGCTGCCGTGCCCCTGCTTCAGGGTGGAGCACAGTCTTTTCCCAAAGCACCGCCCAGTGCTCCAGGAGGCTATGGCCGGGTCTGAGCCCTCGAAAGCTCCCTCAGCCATACCATTTTACCCTGGACATCGGTCCTTCCTGATCATCCACAGAGGAAGCCAAACGGGGTAAAGTCAGCCCTGCGCTTGTGTGAGCCTGCGATGTTCTTGGGCCCTTTGAGCCTCAGTTTCTACGTCCTCGAGACTCAGGCATGACACTTAGCCCAGAAGTTTCCTTTGTGGATAAATACGCCCCCGTTCCTCCTCGTGAGGACGGAGAGGGCTCTGAGAGCTTCCACCTCGATTCCCTGTGGCAAGCTTGCAGTTAGAAGTGAGCTCATCTGTGCTGCCGGTAGGCTGGAGGTGATTAAGATATTCTAGGGAGCAGAAGGGGGCCATCTGCCCCTATTGCCTCCAGGCAGAAATAGAACATGCTGACCCTAGAACAGGCACCAGGGGTACCCCAAATATGTCTGCCTTGGTAGCTGTGGGCTCCCTCACTTGGCTCGCTGGAAGAGTGGAGCTGGTTGGACCAGAAGGAAGCCCTCAGTTGGGAATGTGTCTGTCTTTGAGGAGTGATCGGGGTCATAAATTTTCAGTGGTGGAGCAGTCCTCCGAGTTTTCCTCGCGCTGAGGAGTCTGGACTTGCCTGGGAAGGGGGGCAGTGTCACCCAGGGAGCGCACCAGCTCCAACTATTTGCTATTGCAAAGGTGATTTTATTTTTCCCCTTAAGGTGGAATCCTCAGATTTCATGTTCTGCTTTAACTTGTTTTATTTTACCTGGAACATAAATAAAAATAGCCCACAAGATATATGGATCAAGCTGAGAGAAGTTCCTTCTTTCCTCTATTTGTTCCATGACCCCGTTCCTCCCGCAGTGCTCCTGGGCAGGGTGGGGTGGGGGGCTGTCTCCAGCTCTGGGAACCCCCAGGCTTCAGCCACTCCACAGAGGATGAAGGAAGCCTTGTGGCACTGGGTCTCCAGCTGGCCTAGGGGGCCACCATGCAAGCCTAGGCCTGCGAGGCTCTTGAGCTTGCGCTCGTTTTGTACTGGAACGTCTTAAGTCTCCACTCAGCATTCGGGGTCTGAAATTTATTTCTCGTGTCAGGAGACCTCTCAGGCTGAAGTGGAGACTGGAGTACTAGCAAGATTGCAGAAAGACAGGATGCTTAACATAGCTGGTTCCGGGGCTGGTTTGAAGTCTCCTGAGCACCTCAGGAACCCTGTTTCCATGCCAACCATTGCTGTGCCACTCACAGGCATTCCTCTTTATTTGCTAGCACAGGCTCTCATAGGACGTCAAGGAAAATGCTTTCGGCTCAGAAGTGGCTTATTTGCATGTCATTTGCATAGTTAGTGATTTTTCTGGATTCTCACAGAATGAGCCATCTGACACAGTGAGTGCCTTGTCTGTTAGCTGACAGCACAGGATAAAAGGTCCTTGGTGGTGCCACATGCTGGTGCAGGGAAGGACTGAGCTGCCAGGGCCCTGGCCAAGGGGGAGGCACCTCTGCAGACTGCCTCAGGATGGATCCCCGGGGCAGGTGGGGGGGAGGGGGGAGGCTAGGGAAAGAAGGTTCCAGGTCTGTCCACCAGCCAGAATGCTCTCCACGTGGAGCTGCTGGAATGGATTCCTTTCGTTTTGAAAACACTCAAAGCCTTTGCTAGTGCTGGGAGGTGTCTCTGTGTCCCCTGTACTCTCCCTGAAGAAGCATGCTGCCTCGTGCAGGGCTGAGGGGGGGGGGGTGGCTCCTCCTCTTTCAGGGAGAGAAGGGTTTCCAGGGACAGTGCTTGGATGGGGACAGAGTTGTGCCTCAGGGGCTTGAACTCAGGGCCTGAGCACTGGCCTTGGACTTTCTCAAGGCTAATGCTATATCACCTGCGCCACAGCACCACTCTGCCTTTTTCTATGTATGTGGTACCAAGGAATCAAACCCCGGTCTTCATGCATGCTAGGCAAGCACTCTACCAATAGGCCACATTCCCGGACTGACATTGTTTAATTTAATCACCTCAGCAAAACCCTCCCACCCCAGGGTACAATTGTGTCTGGGTGCTGAGCATTCCGACTTAGGGCGGGTCACAACGCAGCCTGCCCCAGTAGAAGTTGTCTCACTGTGGAGGGAAGGATGAAGGAAGAAAGAGTGACCAAGAGCTGGGGTCTGAAGGCTTCATCGTCAGGCCAAGGACTGGGCCTCTCTGCCTAGGTGAGGCCACAGTCCCCGAGGCAGGGAGCTGGAGGACAAAAAGGAGATTTTTCACAGCATCCGTGTACAGTAGCGAACGCAGACTGATGCCAGCTGGTCTGGTTCTGGATGATCTTTTGAAGTTCCTTTGGTCCTCAGAAGAAAACTTGAGACTGGTCCCATAGCTCACTGCACTGTTAGGAGCCCTTTCCACACCCCTTAGGCATATATACCAGCCTCGTTTCTAACCTCCTCCTCTGTCCCAGCCCCTGGCCTCCGTTCTCTGATCACTTAGGCTTTCTCTTCCTCCACGGTCCTGGGCTGCTTTCTCCCTCAGGTTCTTTCAGCCTGGAATACCTAGATGTCTGTTGAGCATCCAGCTTCAAGTATTTTGTTATAGTAATAGAAAATGAACTAATACTGGCATGGAGATTTCCAGGCAGAATGAACAGAATGAAGATCCAGCAGTTTGGTGTTGAAAATATTTGGGGAAAAGTATTTATTTCAACTGACTGGTTAAATTTCAGTGAGATGAGGGCTGAAGTGAATTTAAGATGTCAATAAGCCTTTAAAGCGTTCTTTGGGATGTGTGAAGTTGTGGGTTGAGTGGCATACGGATGCTGTGCCCAGTTGCCTTACAGGTGTGAGGGCAAATGGGGGTGGTTTGCATGTGAGTCGTGTGTGTGGCTGTGTGTGCACGCGTGTGAGTGTATTTCTATGTATTGGTGACTGTGCGTACCTGTCTTTGTGTACGTTCTGGGGCCAGCCTGGCCAGCACAGGGCAGCCTCTTTTGTTGTTCCTCCTTTCATATTCAAATGTGAGTGGGTGACCTCATTTCTCAGTTTGTGATGGAAATTCTTTTTCTGAGCCTGCTCCCAGGGCTCGCCTCGGTTCCCCCCCTCCCCACCCACCCAGGTCTCTCATTGCTGGGTGCTTATACTGTTCATTCAGCAGGGAAAACTGGACTGCCATAAAAACTACACATGTGTGTTTCATGCAGCGCCAAACAGGTGGCGCCTGCTCTCCGATTCACTGCATCTCAGCTCCATTTTGGCTGTGAGGACACTGAGCCAGAGGTTGATGCCCAAGGGAAGGCTGGTAGGATTCAAACCCAGGCATCTGGTTCTCAGTCCTTAGACCAACTAAATCTGGCTGGCTCGCAGGGCTGGTTAGCAGGGATCAGGACAGACCCCCCTCTGAAGGCTGGGGCCCACCTGTCCTCCAGACCATTTCTTGGTCATACCCGTCGCCTTGGTTGTAGCCTGGTGTCGTGCCCAGCCCTGCCCGCCCTACCTCCTTGAGTGTCTTTCCGTCTAGCTTTGGACATCCTCCCTGACGCCATCACTTCTGAGCCATGCCTCCGGTCTCACCTGGGTGCTAACATAGGTTTTTTTTCCTGGCATTCAAGACCCCCAAAAATATGGTTCTCACTGTCGCCGAGGCTACAGTGTCCTTTCCTGGGACAAGGCGAACAAGCAGGGCCCAGCACTGGGCTAGTTCTGTGTTCGTGGTGGGGTAGGCATGCCATCGAGGTTTCTGGATTAGACCTGAGCCTCTTGTGAGGGATGGAAAGAAGAGGTGGGCAGAGCAGCAGAGACAGACCTTTCCCGGTTCCCGTCTGGTGCCAGCTGTGAAGGCAGCAGATGTTTTTGTGAGGACTGTTTCTCAGTACATGGCAGTTGGCTGCCAACCTCCACACAGCTATGATACTTAGGATTGAACTCAAGGCCTCTCACTCGAGCCACGGCTGCATACCTTTTTTGCCTTAGTTGTTTGCCTTTTGCTTGGGTGGCTTAGACTGTGATCTTCCTGTTCGTACTTCCCCAGGGGCCATTTTGTCACCCTTTGTTGTCCCCCAGGAGTTTGGGATGATAGATGACATTGCTCGAATGGAGTCTCCTGAGCTTTTATGCCTGGTGGCCTTGAACTTCATTCCCCAGCCGTAGGATGACAGGCTTGAGCCAGTCATGGTTTCCATTCCTCTCGGGCTACCTTTGTGTTTTACTTTGTGACTCTACAAAAGGCAGTTTGATCTGGGCATTGAGAGTTCCAGCTCTCTTGGTTCAGTCATTCTGAATGCCAGCTTTTATTGGTGTGGTCCTGCTTCAACATTCATGAAAAGGGGACAGTTGTCACCGTTTGTCTCAAATGTTCCCCAGGGGCCACGTGTTAAAAGTTCAGTGGCCAGAGGTGAGGCTGTGGGGAGGAAGGTCTCTGCTGCTGTCCAGCCCCCTCTCACCAGCCCCAAGCCAGCACAGCCTGAAACTTCTGAATCCACACACCAGAAACAAAACCTTTCCTCCTTTTACATTGCTTTCCACAGGTGTTTTGTTGCCATGGTGGAAAGCTGTGACACGGGTGGGCTTCCTTATGAGGCTGAGGACCCTGTGAGACAAAGGTCCTAGGGCCAGACGGATGCTTATCTTGCGTTTCTTTCTCCTCCCCACCCAGCCTGCCTGCCTTCCCTGGCCTGGCGTGTGTGCGCTGGGTGGTGGAGGTGACTTTGCTGCTTCTTGGCAGGCTGGACGGCTCCCGGCTGGGATGGTGGTGACGTCACTGAAGATCTCTCCAAACCGTGAGGACAGCGCTCCCTTCCCACATCCTGAGGGCAGATGCGCCCCCAGCCTCCACCTGCACTGCCTCTCTCCCTGCTTCCTTTGGGCTTGGGAGGCAGAAGCCCAGTGAGGCACAGAGAAAAGAAACGCCTATGTAACAGCGCTGAGCGTTGAGCACCACGCGAGGCTCGCCCGACCCTGGCAGCAGGTCTGTGAAGGATGCGCCAGGAAGCTGAGCGGATCCAGCTGATCCTTGATCTTAGCCTCTGCCATCCCAACCCTGTGGGGTCTCCTTCCTACTCCACCCAGCCTGAATCCTTTCTTCTCCATTCCTGTGTGCATGGTGTCACTTGGCTCATGGCTCTGGAGGTTTCAGCCCATGGTTGCTGGGACCCATTCCTCCCCGGGTAGTAAGGCAGAGGTCAGGTGGAGCGTGAGTAGTGGGGCAGAGCTGCCTCACTCTGGAGGGCTGGAGGGGTGTGGGGGGGAGGGTCTCAAGGCATGACCTCCAGAGACTTCTTCCAACTCGGTTCCTACCGCCTGCAGCAGCGCCACCACGCAGGACCCATCCATGGACTGTTTGTGGACGGCTTCCCCACAGGTCCACTTCTGAGCCCTGCTGCTTTTAGGAACCAGGGTCCAACGCGTGAGCTCCAGGGAACATTCCAGATCCAGCCATACATAGCAGTTGGGTTCCTTTCTTTTCTGCTCCACCTGCATCCAACTTGTGGATTGCAGTACACAGAGAGAGGTGTGTCTCCAACAGAAAACTCTATGTGTGTGTGTATGTGTGTGTGTGCGCGCGCGTGCGCTGAGTGAGATGGGAACAATACGGGCCGTGCCACTGTTGGGGGAGAGTTGGCAGGAGCATGCAGTGGGGACTTACTAGGCTTGGAGCCCTGTGCACACCAGTACACACATGCACACCACACAGACCTCACAGAAGACGCCCCTGTGGACAGGCTGGCCTTTTTCTGTCACTGTTGGGAGCCACCATTCCCTTTCCCGCTGTAGGCCTTCGTCTGGATTCCTGGACTAGAACCCCAAGGCTTCTCGGGGCTGTGGCTCTCAAGTGGGCCGAGTAGTAGAGGCTGGGCTTGTGGTTAAGTGGCTGGGTTCCTACTCAAACTCCCAAGTTTTCAGATGTGTCTCCTCAGGGCCAGTTTACCTGTCTCTGTACACACCTGGAAAGCAGTAGCTGCCCAGGGCTCTCATTGGGCAGCCATGCAGGTGGAACAGAGAATGTGTAGAGCAGAGCTCTACATTGTGGGGGAGGGTAAGCATGAGAAAACACCCCCATGGGGCCGGAGGTCTGCCCTGGACGGGGGCCCTCGAAGCTCACACCACCTCCAGACACTTCATTTCCTCTGATGAGCTCCGCCTAGGACCAGGGGTTGAACTAGTGCGTGGGACCTTGGGGTCTGGAGGAAGTGCTGGCTGTGGGGAGGCCTGACAGGGTCACCCTGGGAACAGAAGGACATTGTGCACTGATGGGACCCCGCGGGCCGAGGGGCTGTGCCCCACCTACTGGGAGCCGGGCTGGCATGGAGGGTGGGGAACGGGCCAGGTGCCCAGGAGCCCAGCCCACTGCCACAGCCAGCGTGCAGGGCATGGCAGCCTTGGCCAGGCTGGCGTCTTCTGAGCGAACATTCCTATAATTTATTTCACGCTTGTCTTAATTTTAAATTTATTTTTTCATTTAATTTTTTCTTTGGATCTGAGCTGTGCTCACACGGTTCAAAAATCAAAAGGTTCATCAGTTGGGGCCGAGCCTGCCTCCCGTCTGGTCTCCTGCCTCCTGGCCACTCCCTGTGGCCATGGCTGCCGTGTGGCTGCATTTCCAAATGTAGACATGCCGGGCTGGGCCCCACTGCAGGCTTTCTTCTCACAGTGTTATTTTTTTAGCCTCTATCTTATGGAGATGAATTTATGTGAGAGGAGTCTCCCGCCACTTGCCTCTGACAGGCGGGGTGATCATGGGGGTGGGGGCTGCTAGCTTCCGGAGGTGCTGGAGGAACAGACACCTGGTTGACACTTGGCTGGGAATCAGCACAGGGCCCCGGAAGACCTGCCAGCACAGGGAGCACCACACAGCACTGCCGTCCCGCCAGTGACGTGAGCTGCGTCAGACAAAACCCCAACCATTCCAGTAACCTCGGAGGCTCAGAAATTATGGCAGAGCATAGACAAGGATCTGATCTGAGGATTCCTGAGAGCTTGTTGGGAGGTTCTGTTAATAGAAGGGTTACATGATATTTGCCAGATAGATGGTGCATTAATTCCCATACATTGATGCCCTTTCACATGTCTTGGTCCCCATTTCCCTCCATCTGCTTAGTTTGTAGATCTCTCCTGTTTCTTCTGCTTGGAGCTTACTAGCTTTGTGGATGTGTAAACTAATGTTCTTCAGTAAATTTGGTCAACTTGAAAGTCATTGTTTCCTACAACGTCTTTCCCGCTCCTAATCTCCTTCTGGTTCTTCAATGACATGCATGTGCCCCATCTGTAAGCTTAGCTTTTTGCACTGCTGCTTCTTGTGAGCCAGTGGAATGAGTAAAGCAGGTCGGGGTGACACTGTGGGGGCCGTTGACCCAGGACTCGGGAGAAGGAGATGAGAGGATCCTAAGAGCAGCTTCAGTTGAGTGGGAGAAAGAGGCTCGTTGACTTGGAGCTGTGTGAGAGGTTTGCCGTGGAGGTAGGGAGAGCTCCACACCAGGTGGGGGGTGGGGTGGGGGGGACACTGGGCCCCAAAGAAGTATGTGGAGGAGATTCACTATCCCATGTTCAAAAAGCCTGGAAGAAAGAACATGGTTTTACCTAGGATGCCCCTCCACGCGCCTCTTAGGGCTGGCATACACCATGTGTGCAGCCTGCTTAGGGAAGACAGGAAACAAGAATCCTGACTCCACCGACCCCCATCCTAGCCCCGGCCACGCTGGCCTGGCCTCTGTTGGCTGCGTGTACATGTCAGGCTTGTCCGGTTCCAGGGCCCTGGCAGCTGTTTCTCCCCGGGGGGGTATTCACAGATCTTGCCGGTGGCTTTCTACTCCTGAGAGTTTGAAGGTTTTGTGCTGTGGGTCTGTGGACGGACAGGGACAGCACACAGTGGTGGGAGCAGGTAACGGGGGCGGCTCACTCATCCAAGAGCTGCCTCCGGAGCCTCGCTTCCGTAGCCCAGGCCCACCTCCCACGCCACTCCACCACCCCCACTAACGCCAGGCTGGGGACAAACTGCAACAGGACCTACCTCCAGTGTCACCCACTCAAAGCTGTTTCTCTGACTACCAAGTCTGACATGGTCTCCCCTCTAGTGACCTCAAATTCCCTTCTGCAGTTATTTAAATATTTGTAAACTCCTTTTGTAAAGGAAAACTCTCTAAGCACAAGGAACTGTCCATTCTTTTTTTCTTTTCTTTTCTTTTTTTTTTTTGCCAGTCCTTGGGCATGAACCTGGGGCCTGGCCACTGTCCTTGGACATTTTTTTTTTGCTCAAAGCTGTGCTCTGCCACTTGAGCCACAGCACCACTTCTGGCTTCTTCTGTGTATATGGTACTGAGGAATTGAACCCGGGGCTTCATGCATGCTGGGTGAGCACTCTACCACGAGGCCACACTCCTGGCCTGGAACTGTGCATTCTTTACACTCACTTGTCACAGAGATACCAGGCATAGGAAAGAGCCATGGGATGAGTGACTGACTTAAAATCCCCACTGTGGCCCTGGTGACAAGGACAGGACGTGTGGCTTCCCCTGTGCCCAGAAGGGGCATCATGTGAGACACACGCAGGTTCTGTCTGAGTGCTTGGAAAAACTTTGTTGGGGGACCGTAAGCAGCACTGACTCACAGACTACAGAACTCAGTGAAATACACTAATTTTTAAGCTTTTTATTTCACTTTTTGTCAGTCATAGGACTTGAATTCAGGGTCTGGGCTCTGCCCCTGAGTTTTTCTGCTCAAGGCTGGTGCTCTACCACTTTGTACCCACAGCACCACTTCTGGCTTTCTGATGGTTAATTGAAGTTAAGAGACTATCATGACCTTTCCTGCTCAGGCTGGCTTTGAACTGTGACCCTCAGACCTCAGCCACCTGAGTAGCTCGGATTACAGACGTGAGCCACCAGTGCTTGCTTCTTCATGATTTAGTTTGATATCTTCTATAACAAAGCAAGTTCGATCAGTTAGGAATGACACAGAAGTGGAGAGATAGAAAGTCAGGACCAGCAACAGCAGTTGAAAAGAATGTACCTATAGAGGCCGGGAATACGGCCTAGTGGTAGAGTGCTTGCCTAGCATGCAGGAAGAACCAGGTTCAATTCCTCAGTACCACATACATAGAAAAAGCCAGAAGTGGTGCTGGGGCTCAAGTGGTAGAGCTCTAGCTTTGAGAAAGCCCCAGGACAGTGCTCAGGCCCTGAGTGCAAGCCCCAGGACTGCCAAAAACAATGTACATGTAGATAGATACAATTAGATAGAACACATTGTGCATCAGACTTATTCTAACACTTTAGAAAACGTTATATTTATTATATAATCATTTCCCAGTGTCTAAGAAAGAATGGTTTTAGGCCCTTCCACAGACACCCAAACCTGCAGATACCCCAGTCTGCTGCCCACATTCTGTGTGCTTTACGTCTTTAGGCAGTGCTAGTACGGATTGCTAGAAATAGATATTACTAGATGACTTGTGGTGCCTAACATGTACAAACTGCACATTGTTCTACTGCCTTGTTTAGGCAAAAATGACAAAGAAAAGTCTCTACATGTTGAGCACAGAGGCAGTTTTTTTTAAAAAAGTGTTCTCAACCTATCGCTGAATCCATAGATGTGGAATGCATGGACTTTGAGGGCTAACTTATAATATGGTGAGTACACTATGGTATGCTACCGTAATGTGTAAGTGCTTCTCACATTTAATTATATGATACTGTCATCTGTGCGAGGCCATTATCTGGAGCAACCTGTGGTATGTGTTCTGTCTCCTTTATTCTCATGCCGGTCCAATCTCCTGCGGACAGGCTGAGAGCCAGCTTTGAAGGAGAGATGAGAAATGCATCTGCTCAGGAGACCTGAGGCGTGTGGCCATGCAAGCCTGGCCTGTGTGTGAAGGAAGTGCAGTCCCTGCCCCAAGCAGGGACCTCAGGCAGGGGCAATATTCACCAGTGCCTACCGAGTGCCGCTGGCATTTACTGCAGGCTTTGAACTCACAGTTGCCTTTAACTTACTAGTTTAAACAATTAAAATGTGCTGTTCCTTGATATCCCTGGGGAAGGGCTTCAGACCCCCTTGGGTGGCAGACAACGGCTCCTGAAAGGTAGCCACGTGCACCCCCCTGCATGCTGTAGGTCACCCCCCGTTACCTGCAGCGCCCGGCTCCTCTGCGTTGTTTAGGGAATAATGACATGGAAAGATGCTATGTAAATAGCTGTTAGAGAGTATTGTGAAGCAAGTAATGATAAGGAAGGAAGTCTGTGCGTGTTTGGTTACAGATGGAGGTTTTTTCCAAAGATTACTGTCGCTGTACAGTTGTGCAGGAAGCCGGGATGTGGAGTGCACGCCGAGCCGGGGCCAGCACAGCCCGGCTTTCCCCTCCCTGGCCCAGCAGCCCATCCACTGCTGTCACTGTTGTATTCCGGGGTTCTTACAGTGTGTGCAATATGGGAAGGGATGGAATATTTTCTGGGAACGCCCAGGCTTTACAGATAAGTACTTTTAAAATGTTTCCACAAAATTATCACGATGACTAAAAAAAAAGTCAATGCTGTTTCCGTAGAGCCCCTGGGCCTGGTCCACTGGCCTCTGCCCACTCCTCTCCGGGAAGGGTGCTTGTTGTTGTCTTCTAACACACAAGACATCTGAGACTCAGTTGTGGCCCCCACGCGGTTTGGGGTTGGGAAGCCTTCGAAGGGTCTTTTCCTGAAGCAGGGCCTCTTCCTGCTTCTCTTTTTCAGGACATTTGTTTCCAGAATGACCAAGGTCGCTCGTCCTAGGCACGAGTGTGCCCTCGGGAATGGACGTGGGAGGGAGGGAGCCCTGGTGGTGTGTGCAGGCTAGTGGCATGCTGGATTAAACTGTGGGCCTTGGAGACGGGCACACCCATGTAGAGGGGCTTGAAGCTGCTTAAGGCTGGCTGTGTTTTCAGAGATCCATACTTCCTGAGGTGTGTGTTGGGAGCCAGGAAGGGTGTCAGGGCGGCAAGTATGGTGTGAGGCTCGGCGGGCCTTTGCGAGAGGCTGGGTGTTATTTATGGAGATGTCCCAGTGACAGGGGCTTCTGGCCAGGAAGTGCCGCTGGCGTCCTGTCCTAACCTGGCTGGATGGGAACGCCCTCTGAGGGAGAGAGTGGTAGGTCCGGAGCCCCCGTGGCAACATTTCAAAGCCATAATAAAGATATCAGTGGGGTGATCTGTCAGGCACAGACACTACCGGGCCATGGCTGGGGCCCGGCCCATGGCAGGGAGGACAAGGATGGAGCTGGGAACCAGATGTGCTGCTTCCTGAAAATACACACGTCAGGTCTCCGGGGCTGCCAGGTGCCCCTCATTAGCCCTTCAGCCTGAACAGGGCCCTCGTGACCTGACAGCTCACTTAGCTGTGGCACCAGGCAGGGGACGGCGCGGGTCCAGAGCCTCCACCAGGCCCCGGGGCCCGGGCTTTGAAGAGGCTGCAAGGGAGGCCCACATGGCTGCTCCTTTCCCAGAGAGAAGGAGACACTGCAGGGGACGGCAGCGGCTGAGTGCAGGGACGCCAGAGTGGCTGTCAGCGAGCACCGAGGACAGTTCCTCGCCCGCTGCTCTTGGAAGCCGCCCTGCCCTGTGCGGCCACTCCACTCCAGGAGGCATTTGTGTTTGGACTTACCTTGCTCTAGGCATGGTCGCTTTTCCCCACATAAGCAAATGGAGATTTGATGGCAAGCGACATTTAAGAGTCATCAATGAGTCGTGCTAAGAGTGAACTCCCTGACGTCTTGATAACAAGGACGCTAGTCTGACTCCCCAGCCTCTCCTTATAAAGCAAAGGCTGATGTGGAGGTCAGGGGCACAGAGCACATGACGTGCCAGCACCCCATTCCTGTCCCCGTCACCTGTGGGGAACACTGAGATGTGTAGAGGAATGCGCATCAAAGGAGAGGCAGGACCTGCTCGAGGACCCGCCACAATTCCTTCCCCTAGCAGTGCTTCTGGTTAATGACTGCACGTGTGCACACACGCACACACACGCACACACACACACACGCACGCACACACGCACACACACACACACACGCACACACACACACGCACACACACACACACACACACACGCACACACACACACGCACGCACACACGCACACACACACACACACGCACACACACACACGCACACACACACACACGCACACACGCACACACACGCACACACACACACGCACACACACACACGCACACACACACGCACACACACACACGCACACACACACACGCACACACACACACACGCACACACACACGCACACACACACACGCACACCCACTTGAGCCGTGCGACCCTCTGGAGCAGTGCTTTTCTAGTGTGATTGTGGCTGGACTGCAGACATAGAGACCCAGAGAGACCAGGGCCACCAGCCTTGATGTTAGTGACCAAGCTGCCCTATGGCAGCTTCAGACTTGGACTTGGGGTGCTGGAGTGCCAGCCTCAAGGAGAAGCAAAGCCTGGCTGAGGCCCCAGGGGCTGCTGGGAGGGGGAAGCGGCTGGGCCATGAATGCCTGTGAGGAAAAGCAAATGGGAAGAGGGGCTGGGGAGCCCAGCTTCACGGGAGCTCCTGTTCCTCTTGCAGGGAGCGCTGCTCAAGCAGGAGCCAGGACGGACGCTGTAATTAGGCCTCTGTAATAACAGGCTCTGTATCCCCCACCCTGTCAGGGGAAGAATCCATCTTATCGGTAATTGTAGGGTTGGCAAGCTCTGAACTAATGTCTCTTTCCGCTAGCTTGGGCCTTTCCCAGGAGCAGGCCGGGCTTTCTGGGCTGGGGGTGGGGAGGGGGCGCGTCTTGGTGAACCTCCCTTAGGGGAGGGGGCCGCTCTCCTGTCTTGTGCTGTGCCTGGATCATGCCTCGCTCCTGGGTCCATCTTCCTGAGATTCCTGGACCCTGTAGACAGCCAAGTCCAAGTTGTGTCCCCACCTCCATGGCTGCACCTCTCGCAAAGGAAGAGCCAAAGCCCTGGGCCTAAGCCCCGAGCCTGGAGCACCTAGGCAGCCATCCTGGCGCTGAGGTGGCCAGTCCCAGTGCCACAGTGCAGGGCAGGATTGCACGAGGTCACACCCAGTGCCCAGCACAGGGCGGGGTACCGTGTTAGCTGCTGCATGTTCCCCAGAGATGTGGCTGAAGGAAGAGGTTAGTGGCAGACAGACTGGGGGTTCTTAAGGGAAAGGGGTCTCCACACCGAGTCAGCACTGAAGGGGCCTGGAGAGAGGCATCTCAGAGCAGTCTGCATCGGCTGGCCTGGGGCCCGGCCCTGTGTCCGGCCGTGGGGAGGGGTCAGGGTGGAGCACAGCGTGGGGCTGCCTGGCTTACTGCTGTTACAGGAGTTGCCACTGGAATCACTGCCATTCTTGCTCACATTGGTGAAGTAGATGAAAAAGCGTTCTTCTGGGGATTTAAGTTCAAATGACAGTCACAGAAAAGAAAGCCTTGGAAAGCCTTGATCCACCAGACCAGAGCAAAACAGTGCTATGCCACTTGCTAAACAAGGGCCAAGGAGGGGACCGTGAAGCAAAATGGAATCCCTCTTCACACAGTCATGTGTGTTGTGTGCTGCGTTGGTGTCCAGTGAAAACACGATGCACGCAAGCCAGGGCTGGAAAACAAGATGGCAGTGTGAAAACACACCAGTCTCAGTGCGCATGCATCTAAGTGTTTATACAAACATTTAAACATTCAGATGGACTCTCACATAATTTGATATTGGCCAACCGTGGCTATGTAGAACAACACAAGGGAAAAACCTAGAAAGGCTTTACATTGCCTGAGTCTCTCAGTGGAAGTCTGGCCGTGGTAGTGAGGCTTTCCCCCTCATTCATGTGTACAAATCATTTTAATTAGGTGGAAGCACCCCCTTGAGGCCTCAGGACCCGCTGTCCATAGTGAAGTAGGGTGTCCTGCAGGCAGATGGGAGCCTGAGGACACTGTGCTCTCAAGAGAACCGAAGGGGTGTCCGTGTGTTTTGCTTTCTTTTGTTTTCTTTTTTTTTGGGGGGGTGGGCAAGTCTTGGGGCTTGAACTCAAGGCCTGGGCACTGTCCCTGAGCTTCTCACCAATGAAGCCACAGCAGCACTTCTGGCTTTTTCTGTGTATGTGGTATGATGATGAACACAGGGATTCGTGCATGCTAGACAAGCACTGTACCACTGGGCCACGTTCCCAGCCCCCTCCTTGTGTTTTGTTTTGGGTTTTTAATTATTTCATTTAAAGCAGTCCTTGCATTTGTAAGGGTCTGCACACTCGTTTGAAAAAATTCTTGAGATTTTATAACGTAAACATATAATTGGAGCAAATTTTCAAAAGAACACTGAGCCTTGAAATTGTGTTTTAATCAGTACATTTTCAATATCCAAATGCTCAGCAAACAGTGCCTTTAAATATCAGCCCAATCCCAGTGCCTCACCTCCTGACCTAGGTACCAGCAATTCACAGGAACTTCCATGACAGCATCAGAGCCTTCAGGGCTTTGGCAAAGAGCGTTGGGGATGTGGAGAGCAGGGATTTAAACGTAGCTCTTACCTCCAGGTGCTGCAGGCCACCCTGTGGCCCTAATCACTCAGGGGGACAAGATCTGAGGACTTCAGCTGTTCCAGCCTGCCTGAGCACAAACGTCCCTGAAAAATCTCACCCCAAATCGAACACCAAAAGGCTGCAAGTGGAGGTGCGGCTCAAGTGGTAGAGTGCGAGCTTTCAGCACAAAAGCTCAGGGACAGAGCCCAGGCCCTGAGTTCAAGCCCAGGACTGGCACACAGAACAAAGTAAGTAAAAATGTAGCTCTCACAAAGGCCACATCTGCTTTTTTTACGCAGGGTCAGGTCATGTACTTTTGTCTGGGCTGTTGTCCAGTTCTCCTCCATCTCAGGTGCCAGGATGACAGACCTCCTGTCATGCCAGCTTGTTCTCTGAGAGAAGGCCTCTCAACAGATTCTTCTGCCTAGCCTTCAACAGATTCTTCTGCCTCTACCTTCCAAATATCTGGAATTACAGACATATGCCAACACCCAGGTTTCTCCCATAGTTTTTGAAAACTAATAAGCCTTTTAGGTCTTCAAAATAGTAATGTGTGAGTGCGTGCGTGTGTATGTGTAGGTGTGTGTGATATGTGATATATATGTGTGTGTGTGTGTGTGTGTGTGTGTGTGTGTGTGTGTGTGTGGTCTATATAGGTATATCCTAGTTCTTCGAACCTTAATGAAATCTAGATAGCGATGCTCTTTGTGAGTGATCTTCAGAGGAATTGAGTGGAATATTCAGGGCGAGAGGTGGTCCAGCTAAGGGAACTGTAACCTTTTTAGTGGTTGCGCCTACCACCTCACAGAAGAGCCACGCAGTGAGCGCTGGACGATGGGACTTGCGGGCTCAGACTTCCCGATGCTTCCTGATAGAGGGCATTCAGGTGGGCTCTTCCACTTTCCCAGCCTCTGCGGGTCCCTTGCAGGGGGCAAGCAGCTGCAGGGCCGCCTGGCCCCTCAGTGTTTCCATCAGTGGTGGGTGCTCAGAGCTCACCTGAGCTGGGGAATGGACTCCAGGCGTCACCGTGCCACTGACAGAATGATTTATGGCTCTGTGGGCCAGGGGATAGAGAGGCATACAAACATTTATGGAATGTCGTCAATGGTATTCTCATAGAGGCCCATCATGAAATGAAAACATGCCAGATTTAAACAAAACCCCAGGTATGTCTATCGAACTCCCTGGAGTTTGATAATTTAGCCTATATCTGACGAGACAGGCCTGCACTCTCCCCAGACATGCACTGGCCTTTTCATTCATACACGCAACTTACCTTTGTCCTTGGTTAAAACATTCCCACAATTTATCATTTAAACCTGTTCAGTCTTGAGTTAACATTGGGCTGGAGGTGTGGATCAAGTGGTAGAGCATAAGTCAGTCATGAGCAAAGAAGCCACGTGCAAGCAGAAGGCATTGAATTCAAGCCTTAGAAGTGGCAAAAAACAAAAAAACAAAATAGTCCATTCTTTTCTATTGATTGTGTCTATGCTTACCCTCGCACCGTGGCGCTGGTTCCTGTAGATTCGTAGTGAGCTTTGAAGTCACCAAGTTTGAGTGCTCCAACCTGGTTCTTTTCTAGGATTTTTTTTTTTTAAGAAAAAAAAATTGGACCCCATGAATTTCCACATGCATTTTAGGATTGGCTTGTCAATTTACATAATAAGAGGGTCAGAATTTTTGTCTGGATTCTGTTGACTCTAGTCCAATTGGAAAATTGCCGTGAGAAAGTACTAAGCAGATAACTAAGTACTAAGTATATAGCTATGTGATCTTTTCCCATTTATTTAGGTTTTCTTCTCTTTTTAAGTATATAAGGCTTAGACTTATTTAGTTTATTACCAAATATTTTATTTCTTTTCGATGCTGTGGTAAGCAATTGTTTTCTTAATTTCATTGTGGATTGTTCATGGCTAGTGTATAATAACATAACTGACTTGTGTATATTACATTGGTTTCTGCAACTTTTTTATTAGTTCTCCTTTTGTGTATGTATATAAAATAAAATTTACAATACATTTTTCTGGATCATCAGAAAGCTTTTATGATTTTAGTTATCATATTGAATCTGGATAATTGAAGGTTGAATCAACACCTTTGCCATACTAAATATTCTTGCCTATGGTTGTGAGGTTTCTCTCTATTAGGCCATTATTAAAATTACGCCAATTCTGAGTATTTGAAGAGAAGGGACAGAAGACAAACAGGTATAAGTTTAAGTTAAAAGTTGTTTGAGGGGCCGGGAGTTTGGCCTAGTGGTTAAAGTGCTTGCCTAGCATGCATGAAGACCCGGGTTCGATTCCTCGGGAATCGGTGCTGGAAGTGGTGCTGAGGAAAGTCCAAGGACAGTGCTCAGGCCCTGAGCTCAAGCCCAGGACTGGCAAAAAAAAAAAAAAAGTTGTTTGAACTCTAAGCATAGTAAGCCATGAAGCGCCATGGTCCTGACACGAGTTCTCTTATCCATCATATGCACTGAAGTTTACCTTCATACTGTGGCAAGGGCTAGAGCAGCATTGGGGTCCCTGAGTTTCTCCCAGTGAAAGTTTTAGGGCCACTTAGACATGGGGTGTCATGGCACCATACATTTGGGGATCTCTGTATTTTAGCTCAAGCAACAAGACACTCCTCTTCAAAGATTTTTTTTTCTTTTTTCCAGTCATGGG
The DNA here is from genome assembly GCF_031878675.1 of Megascapheus bottae. Lineage (NCBI taxonomy): Eukaryota > Metazoa > Chordata > Mammalia > Rodentia > Geomyidae > Megascapheus > Megascapheus bottae. The sequence goes on along the minus strand of NC_143541.1, from coordinate 8,171,299 downwards.
ACTTAACCTCTGGACATGGGCGCTGTCTCTGAGTTCTTCAGCTCAAGGCTAGCATTCTACCACTTGAACCACTGTCACTTCCTGTTTTCTGGTGGTTAACGGGAGGAAAGAGTCTCCTGGGACTTTTGTGTCCGGGCTGGCTTTGAACCTTGATCCTCAGATCTCAGCTTCCTGAATAGCTAGGTTACAGGTGGGCACCACGGCACCCAGCTTCTTCTAAGATTTTGAAGCAATCTTTCCTGGTGCAAAGAAATTTTAGGGGTCATAGGTCACAGGCATGTTTGACAGAGTTAGGAGACAAAACTCTCCACTCTAAACGGAGACCCACAACATCCTGAAGTCAAAAATTAGGGCCTAGCTGGGTGTGGTAGCTCATGCCTGTAATCCTAGCTACTCAGGAGGCTGAGATATGAGGACAGCGGTTCAAAGCCAGCCCAGGCACTAAAATCCGTGAGAAAGCCAGAAGTGGCACTGTGGCTCAAGGGGTAGTGCAGTAGCCTTGAGCTGAAGAGCTCAGGGACAGCACCCAGGCCCAGAGTTCAAGCCCCACGACTGACCAAAAAAAGAAAGAAAAAAGATAGAAAAAATTTAGGGCCTGACACAAGAAAGACAGGGCTCCTTCTGCCACCCACCCTCCTTGAGGCATTCCCATGCGCTCTGACACCCTCCTGGCACAGTACTATTTCATCCAGGGCTATGGAATCTGAACCCGGCCATCTTAATCTCTGCCTCTGGGAGTGTGCTTTGTGCTGCACTCCGTGTTGCCTGGCCATCCTGCCAACTGCTTGAGTCTCTCAGGGCGGAGCCCAGCGCCATGCCTCCCAGCCTCCTTCTGCTCCCTTTGCTCCATTGTCCACCCATGCTGTGTGATGTTCCTTGTGATAGAATTTGTCCAAGACCTTCACTGCCCGTCCTTCATTCTGCTGCTTCCTCTGTCTGAGAAGTGCTCCTACTTTGGTCTCACTGGAAAACCCACTGTAGAATCCCATGTGGTCCGTCAGAGCAAAGCATCACAAGCATAAGCTGTATCTTTATTTGACAACCACTCAAGAAGATATTGTGCTTTGGAAAGAACTGACATAATTCTTACCTGAAAATTTCACTTGGGATTTTTTTCTTACTTTATTGTCACTGGGAGAGTTCTTTGTCATAGATTTATCACTCATACATAAAAAGGAAAATGGAAGAGTCAAGAGACTGGTTAGGTTAGTTCTGCACCTTTTTCTCATTCAGAGGCCTGGCTGTTCTGTGTGTGTTGTCTGTGTGGTGGGTGGCTAGTGTATTGCATTGAACATAGCTCTTCTGGGTTCATGTCTACAGACGTGCCATCGTTCTAAAAACTGTCTCCAGGAATCCCCCCAGACTCTTGCTATGGCAGTTTTCCTGCTGGGGACTTACAGCGTGGCATGTGTCGTGGCAGATTAACAGTGCCAGCCTAACCCTCTGGCCTGGAACAGCTGCACACACAAATGTGTGGTTCTGCCTCCCAAACGCATAGTGCCTGGGTCCTTCCCATGGCCCCCCAGGTGTGCTGCAGCCAGGCTGCCTGGTGCCAACGCTGCCTCGTGTGGCCAAGCCAGGTCTTAGCGCCTCCGCACACACCATTCTTGGCTGTCTTCCTGGAGGGAACTGTGTCTATTTTGTTCATACTCTGCTCAGCTCAGTTTGAGCAGGTTGGTAGTTCATAGTTTGCCTTAGTAGCTAGCTCGCTCTGTCTCCCCCAGGTCTCCCTCTGTTCTGAGCTGTTCCCTGGACCGGGAAGCCCAGAGCCTTCGTGCAGGTGTGACTCCTCTCACCGGGCCGAGTGGGACTTGAAGTGTCCCTCCGCAGGAGCAATCACAGAGGCCAGATTCTTAGGTAATACCACCCACTTGTAATGCATGAATTAATGTGATGTTGCCGAGTAATAGTACTGAGGAACTAGGGAAAGTCATTCGTAGGGCTGCCCTGAAGAAGGAGAGACGGATGTGAGAGGATTGTAGTTGTTTGATAAGGAACCTGTTTAGACCATCTAACACATGAGGCTCTGCGAATGAGAGCTTTGGAAGTGAGGACCGCAGAGCGGCTCAGCAGCTCAGGGGTGTCACGAGGACCCACCCTGGCATTCTTTATACTGCGTCTCCATGTGTGGTCAGATGACCACACCATCACCCCCAGTGCTACATACTTTCATGGTAGCATTTCAAGCAAACAGTCACTCCCAAGAGTCCTGGGAGCTTCCGGTAAGATTTTTTTTTTTTTATCTTGTATTGGTCAAAGCGAAGCCCAGGGGCTGAGAGTGTGGCCTAGTGGTAGAGTGCTTGCCTAGCATGCACAAAGACTGGGGTTCGATTCCTCAGTACCACAGACACAGAAAAAGCCAGACGTGGTAGAGCGCTAGCCTTGAGGAATGCCCAAGGACAGTGCTTAGGCCCTGAGTTCAAGCCCAGGACTGGCAAAAACAAAACAAAACAACAACAAAACAGAGTCCATTCATTCCTGGACTAATTCCTGGCAAAAGTAAAATCTCTGATCTGGAGCAAGTGGTTGCATTCCCCTGGCAGGTATGCAGTACCTTCTCTTTCCTGCAGAAGCCATCTTATATCACACACATACCGCATTTGTACCTCGTGTGTACCATACGCACACCACACGTGTACACATGCATACCACGTGTTCCAGGTACACCACAAAGGAATAGGGTGTGGCCTGGGGCACCACCCAAGCCACTGCCAGTCCAGAGTCTGCCTGTGGTCTTCTGGGTGGACAGGGCAGAGCCAACAGTTTTTCCTGGGTAGATAACGAGCAAAGTGAGTCAGTAAGTGAATGAGCAAACGTGAGTGAGTGGAGGTTCTTAGCTGCTAGAGCAAGGGACCTCTCCTACCATGAATGAATGAATGAATGAATGAATGAATGAAGGTTCCTAGCTGCTAGAGCAAGGGACCTCTCCTACCATGAATGAATGAATGAATGAATGAATGAATGAATGAATGAATGGAGGTTCCTAGCTGCTAGAGCCAGGGGCCTCTCCTACCATGCCATGGTTGACCATGGTGCCGCTGGCGTGCCTTCTGCTGCCAGGACGGAGCAAAGTGGCCCAGGCTGCCTGGTTCTGCTGGGCAGGTGGAGGCCTGCCTGCTGGCCTCCAGCAGCCTCTGGTCTCCTCTCTCTTATATTTGGGTTATTCCCCCACCGGCCCCCTTCCCGCCTCTCTCTCCAGCCCTCTGCCAGCTGAGTTATCCCCTCTGCTATCTCCTTCCTTCAGGTGTGCTCCAGGGCTGGGGCGGGATGCCAGAGAGGAGACAGATGATGGCCCAGCCTTGCTGGGGAAAATTAATTAGCCTGGGTTCTGCAAATCACTTTGAAGATAAAAATAGAGGAAAGGAGAAGAGAATGCACATCCTCATCTCTTCCCTCGAGGATTCAGTTTTCATGCTCTAGGGTAAGGTACGAGCCTGTTCCTCTGCTGCGATTAAAAAAAAAAAAAACAACCATTTCTGGACCCCTAGAGCTCTGGCACATGGTGCAGTGAAGGGGAATGTGTCTCCTTTCTGACCTCCTTGGTGTAGGATCAGGTCTCAGAGCTCAGGGAGGGCCTCTCAGCCTCTGTATCTGAGCAAAATGCATGTTTCGGCACACTGCAGCGGCTCCACTAGTCCAGCTCCCGCCTCTCCTCTCGTCTTGGACAGAGCAGAGTCCTCTCACCCCCAGGTAAAGTCTGGGCCTGCTGTCTGGGCCTGGTTTCCCAGCTGCCTCCTCAAGGACCACCCAGATGGCCTGCCTCCTGCAGGGCGAACTCCTGCTCAGAGCTGCAGAAGCAGCTGAGGCTCAGGACGGGCAATGGTGCCAGCGTTCTCCACTTTGGGAAAGCCCTCGTGGCCGGGCCCGGGCACCAGGCAGACCTCCTAGTGGCACTGCCTCCAAGCTCCAGATCATCCCTCCAGCCACTGGAATCTTCTCTCTGCCTTTTCCTGAGGTGGAAACAGAGGCTCAGAGGCCAGCCTCTGGTTAAGTGGTACTCAGCTGGGCGTCTCAGCTGCCAGCCACAGCTGGTTTGAAAGAGGGGTGGCTGAAAGGCAAGCAGGTGAGGCTTGGCAGAGAGAAGGTCTGGAAGCTTTTATAGGACTTCAAAAGTTTGGCACCCGTTGGTGCCAGGTGGGCGGTGTGGATTTGTTGAGACTCCACCCCCTCAGGCCTGGTACCAGACAGCAGGCTGGTTCCAGGTGAACCACGGGGAGTCCTCACCCAGGGCCGGCGGGAGGCAGGCCGCTGTGCTCCTCACGCCCATTGTCCACCACCCCAGGACATGTCAGTGCTTCCCCTCTGCCCGGGCCCTGCCTTCTCCCTGGGCCCTTTTGCCGAGGAAGATGGATAGTGCCCCGCAGGCACGCCCGGGCTGTTTGGTGGAAGAGGCACTGAGACTTGGTCTAGAGCAGCAGCTTCTCCCATGAAACAAGCATAGCAGTGGTAATCGTGTTGCTGTGAACACTTACTGTATGCCAGGCTCATTTCAGATGCTTTGTGTGTGTGGATTCACCTAATGGTATCAACCAACTACGAAGTTAATTGTTTTTTAATGGAAGGTAGAACTGAAGCACAGAGAGGCCAGTCACCATCTGAGGTCATCATACACAGCTAGGACATTGCAGACTTGGGTTTGAATCCAGCTGTTCGACTCTAGCGTCTTCTTAGCCTTCCAGAAAATAGCTGTTTCTGAAATCAAAAAGTGGAAGAGGGTTCTGGAGGAAGGGAAGCCCACTCTCCCTCCTCAGCCCCGGCCCCTCGGGCTCACCCACCTTCCGAGGTCCCCAGGGCCCAGGGCAGCTTGCAGCACCCCACGGGCAGGGCCTCCCAGCTCTGTGTGCTCTCCAGTCCGACGCCGGCTCTGGCACTGCTGTGCCATGGGCTAGAGACCGTCTGCCTGCAGCCAGAGGCAGGAGCTCCACGAATGCCAGGAGGTGGATGAGTTTAGAGCGAGAGCCTGTCGTGGAACTCCACTTGTGCTCCTTCTTTTGAAGAAGCACAGTAGACAGCTATGGATGACCGAAAATCTGGAAAGGGCAAACAAGACTCCATAATCTTGTCCTGAGCAGCACGCTCAGGAATGGAGTCTGGCGGGCAGGACCTTCTTGCTTTATTCTTTTTCTAGTAGCTCAGTTGTCATTTTCTACAGGTGAGAAGAGTCCCTGTTCCCTTTCTTGTTTCAGGTTTAGTCCCTGCCAAGATCAGCAAATCCTTTCATCTGGCTTGAAATCTCCCCCACCCCCTGCCCTGAGTTCACCACAGTCTACACCCTGCAAAGAGGTGAACCCCCTGGACAGCCATCCACCTGGGACTTGGAGAACAGACCCTTCACTGGCCTCCAGCCAGAGTGGTCAGAGGTTCTGTAAGCACCCCCTAAAATGAGGACTGATGGTTGCTAAGTAACCTAACCACCTGGAAGTCTGCTCTCTGGGGTAGGAACCTCCGTTCATCTCTTCAATATTGCTTTCCTATGGCTCCAGCCTGTTGGTGCATTGGATGACTGAGTGAGTGGAGGGAGACTGCCTGACCCATGGTCCTGAGCTCTAGAGCCAGAGGCCGGTGTCTCGGGCAAGTAGAGAGGGGAGTCTGGGTTCAGGACCGGGTGTGAGGGGCTTCCTGGCAAGGGTCCGAAGGCCCCTCCCGTTGGCCTTTCCTGCAGGTAAAGGCAGAAGAAGCTGGGGCTGCCAGGTAGGAAGCCCTCAGGCAGCCTTTCTTGAGAGCCATCTATCACCTGCAGCAATCCCAGGAATGTGGAGAGAGGGGCCAACGCCAGAGGGCGGGAGGCCGAGGGCGTGGGTGTGCCACCACCTTCTCCAGAGACCGACTTTATCCCCGGGGAGACGACCGCCGTCCATCCTGCATGGTGCGTGGCTCTGGGCTGCGCGTGGAAAGTGAGGATGCACAGCTGGCACAGGGCTCAGGGTGACAGGACCCACGGCAAGACCCGTCCTCATGCCAAAGTCCCAGAATGGCGGCGCAGTGGTCCTGGCTCCTCCCGATCCCTTCCGTGTGCCCTCGCCCTGGGGCAGAGCAGAGCGCCGCGGCCCTCAGCACAGGACAGCAAGGGCAGCAGCTGCACTCGGGGGATTGGAGGCTGAGTTTGGGATGGGCTTATACGGATCCTAACAAGGAAGCAGAAAATAAAAAAAGAAAAACAGGCCATGGTCTTTTGGGGACCAAGGGCCATGTCCCTGGCCAGCCCAGAATGGAGCGCTCAGCCTGGGGTGAGGGAGTTTTCAGCTAAGCCGAGGTGGGAGTGACCTGCCCGCGGGCCAGCCAGTGATCACACCCCTGTGCCGTGCCCGACCTGGGGGAATAAGACAGGGTCACTCCTCTGCCACCATGGTCTTGGTCCCCGGTGAGGGAAGCACTGTGCTTTCCTTTTTCCTTTTTTTCTTGTGCTGGTCCTGGGCCTTGAATTCAAGGTCTGGGCACTGTCCCTGAGCGTCTTTTGCTCCAGGCCAGCACTCTTCCACGTGAACCCCAGCGCCACTTCTGGCATTTTCTGAACAGTTTATTGGAGATAAGAGTTTCTCGGACTTCACTGCCCAGGCTGGCTTTGAACCATGATCCTCAGATCTTAGATGCTCCTGGCTGCATGGCGCTTTCTTATAGGCTAGAGCAGCGGGTTCTGATGCTTTAGAGATGGCTGCAGGCAGCTAGGAGTGTCGCTGGTACTCGGGGACTTCCTGCCACTTCTCGGTGCTTCTGTGTCTTGGGGTCACTAGAAAATCACTGCTACCTGGTACAGGGCCGTACCGGGAATGACATGACACCTTTAGGGAAGTGCCAGCAGGCTAGAACTCACACCAGGGCTTGAAGCGTGTGGAGTGGGGAGAGGGAACAAGAAGTGACGGACGAGTCCAGCCGAGGCCCAGGGGCCAGCTGCAGAAGTGGTGGTGGAACTGCCAGGTCGCCCCTCTCTCTTCATAGGAGAATCTGAATCCACAGACAGTCCTCCATGCCAGGCTGGCCTGGCTTAAAACATCTTGAGGTTATAGTTCCGTGAGAACAATCAACCATTAAGTGGAAGTGTGCCCGAGTGTGGGTTTTGATCTTTCCCCGGTCAGCCCTGTGGTTGGGGAGGCGCCCAGGGGCTCTGCTGGGCTGTGAGCCGGGCTGTGTGGATCAACTCAGCCCCCAGTAGGTGGGTCGTGTGCATCCGTCCAGTTGAGGAGAGGCGGGAGTGCCCCGGGGGGCGGGGGGGGCTTAGGGTGCTTCGGAGTGGTGCCAGGCGTTCAGGAGGAGGTTGGGGGGGCTGGAGCAGGTGTGTGGGATGAACAGTCCGTCAGTGGGGGGCACACAAAGGCAGTGGCCTGGCCCCGGGGATCCCTCGCTGTGGTCCGGGGCAGCGATTCAGTGAGTGATACTCCCGTGGGCGGGGCCTGCGCAGCGTGGACGGGGCAGCGCCCTGCCATCCCCTCCCAGGGGGCGGTGAGGCCCCCTGTTGTAAAGGGAAGCGATTCACGTGGCCTTGGCGCCTCATCGAGGAGGTGCAGGGCCACCCGACCTCTTGACCCATGAGGTGAGAGGTGAGGGACAGTCAACCGGGACGCGATTCTGTGGGTTACAGACCGGCTGGCAGCTGGCAGCCTGTGGAATTTTGGGTCATCACCATGGAGCGGACCAAGGGGTGAGGACAGGGAGCCCCTGCTCAGACACGGCCTCGACGTCGCGTTCCAGTGTTGGGGTTCTGGGTCTCGTAGTTCTGGGCACTCTGGAGGGTAGGGTTTCCTGGTGTATTTTACACAAGCCGCATCTCTGAAAGCACCAGGGAAGGGCAAGGAGAGGCCAGGCGGCTGAGAGAGGCGCCCCCGCCTTCAGCCTTGTAGCGTCTGTGCATGGGTGAGTGGGAGAAGGACAGCCACGGAGGCTAGCCCGTTCCCATCGCGCCCTGAGAACCATGACACCACGGCACCTCAGCCCTCACAGTGTCAGAAGAGGGGCAGGGCAGACCTGCAGGCCACTGAGATGACTTTAGATGTGGCGCACGCGTGTGCATGTGTGTGTGTGTGTGTGTGTGCACGCGTGTGCTAGTATTGGAGCTGGAACTCAGGGCCTGGGTGTGGACTCTGAGCTTTCACTGCCCAAGGCTGGTGCTCTACCCCTTAAGCCACCCCTCTAATGCAGGCTCTTTGCTGGTTAATTGGAGACAAACCTCACGCAGGCTTTCCTGTTGCATCGGGCTTTGACCACAGCCCTCGGCGCTCAGCCTCCTGCGGAGCTAGCATGGCAGGCCTAAGCCAGCCGTGCACAGTGACTTCAGGTGTTTTCCGTGTTCACAGATGCAACGTGCCAAGCCCATCTCTGTCTTGATGACAGCACTGCTTTTTGTGACCGTGAAGCAAGGCAGCGAATGTGGAGAAGCTGAGTCTGCTGAGACTGGAGGTGGCAGAGGGTGTGCGTTTTCCAGCCCTGCCTCCCCAGCTCTCTCTACGTGTCCCTGGACTCTCCTGTGCCGGCTGCTCTGTGGTTATTGTCACTGGGCCATCAGCACAGGCATTACGTCTGCTGTGTTAGCCTCAGCACCCAACAGAGCCTGCCCGTAAAGGTGCTCAGCCTGCAGAGTGAGCGTGCCACACGCTTGGCAAGTGGCCTGTTCCCGAGGGAGGTGATATCTCGCTTTCTCTCTCTTCCTGTGTCTCGAGGTTCTGGGGATGGGGTCTACATCCTGACCCATGCCAGGCAAGCGCTCTGACACTGAGCCGCATCCCTGACGGACGCCTTCGCTGGTTCCTTTGCTGACGCGTCACACGGAACATCTTCACGTCTCCCGGCCTTACTCGCTTCCTGGACTTGGAGAATTTGGCTGGCTCCGATGGAGTCCACTCCCCGCACAGACTCGCCAGCGGCCCTGCCCTCCAGGGCCTCACAGGGCCTCTGTCCGTAGCTGGCTCAGCTCTTCGGAAAAGCCCACGTGGCCCTTGGGTCCTGGCTGCCAGAGAAAGAGATCCACGTTGTGGAGGAGCAGAACCTCCAGCTTTGCCATGGCTACTCTGTGACCTAATTCATAAAAATGCCTAATTACAGGGAGCCAGGGTTTAATTGTACTCTTGGAAATGACCTGCAACTGTCTACAAATTATAGGGCAATCACCACGCACATGCCCGCAGGTGCTATGAATGCCTCTGAACCTAAGGTGGAGCTGTCCAGCCAGCACCTGCCGCTGGCCCGAGGCAGGGCCTTCCGGCTGTGTCAGGGGCCGAGGAGAAGCAAGTGCCGGAAGCTGGACTGCTGCCTGCTCTCGCTCAAGCAGTGTGAATCCTTGCAGGCCCCACACTGAATCTGGGCTGCACCCGGGGAAGAAGCCAGAGGCAGAGGCACTCTGCAGGGTGTGAGCACACTGCCTAGGTCGGAACCAGCACTGCCCTTGGCATCGCTCTGAGAAGGGAGGTATAAACCTCAGGCAGAGCATTCACCCTTTAGCCACACTCCCCTGCCCCGGTATCTCTTCTGGACCCCCTCTCCCTTTTCATCCTGGCCTGACCAACTAGGCTGGTTGTGTGTCCGCACACAGTAGGCCCAGTCTTCAGGGCAGTGAGAATGGTGTCTGCACACAGTAGGGCCAGTTTTCAGGGTGGTTTGCCTGGGAGCACCGTGTGTGGGGATGGTTGGGGAGAGAGGAGGTCAGGAAAAGTCCCCTTTGGTTTGAAGTGCTCTCCTTAGAGCCCTAGCCTAACAAGTTTAAGGACCTTGGCTGTAGTCAACGACGACGACAGCACACCACACACACACACACACACACACACACACACACACACACACACACACACACAAGTTTCTGCTGAACACATGGCTTTTATGTGATCATAACGTCAAAAAAAATTACAACCTTCCTAAGTTAACTGGAGACATACCATCAGTATAACTGCAAATAACCGCATAGGGGCCAAAGCAAATTTTTCCTTCCCGGTCTCTTGAATTTCCTAGAGCCATCTTCGTGTTTCTTTGTGCTTCACCACATCCTTCTCCAGAGCATCACCACACACGCCCGTCCATTCCTGTCTTTGTTCATATGCCAGTGTGTCTTGGGCCTCCTCCTGTGTCAAGATTCCTCACCCAGTTCCTCTAGAATGGCTTTGTGGCTCCCGTGCGTGGCTGGCTCTGATACTTCGCTGCCCCATCTGTGGATGTGAGGTTGTTCCCAAGTTCTGCTGGTGCAGTGATGCTGCAAAAGAGGCTCCAGAGATGGATTCAGCCAGGCCTGTCGCCTCTGGAACTCTGTGCCGCCGTTAGCTGTGGGGACACTGGCTCCACTCTGCCTCAGGGGCGTCCTGCTCCCGGGCCTCTCCCTGGCTCAGGATCTCTGGGGTTTTGCCGGGCGACCATGGAAGTCGGAATCTGAACGAAGGCCCATGCATGGAAGGCTTAGTCCCCAGCCGGTGGAGCCATCGGGAGACTGGGCCCAGTGGGAGGAAGGAAGGTCACTGGGGCGTGACCTTGAAGGGCTACAGCGGGGCCTCGGTCCCCTCTTTTTCTTTGTGCTGCTTAGTCATGAGGGGAGTCGCTTTGTCTTGCCGCCTGCACCTACCCTGAGGTGAGGCCTCCGGTGGAGGCCTCAGAGCAGAGGTTCTGCCGGGTGGTCCGCTGCCATCTGAAAGTTGTGAGTCCAAATACCCATTTCCATGGTAAGTAGCTTATCCGAGGTGTTTAATCTCAGTAACTGAGAGCTGAGTAAAGGGACTTCCTTCCCGGACAGACCGCCAGGCCGTCCTTGCCAGTACCTCCCCCCGCCCCCCACCTCCCCACCAGCCCCACTGGCTGGTCTGTGCTGTGCTGTGGACATGGGGGTTTTCAGCTCCAGAATGAAACGGAAGGTGTGCGTTAACTCACGGGAGCTCCCGTTCTGACCCAGGGAAACTGAGGCGGCATCTGTGGGTCACCTAGGAACCCGTGCTAGAAGGCCGCAGCTAGCGCTGGATTTGGCTTTGGTGCCCACCCCTCCCCCATGGGCCTTGGCCTGTCCTTCTGCCTAATCCCGTTTTCTGCCCAGTTGAGCAGTGAGAAGGCTTATTTCTCACCCATTTTAATGCAAAGGAGCTTGCCGGGCCTGGCTTGTTCTGAGGGTGGTGACAGTGGCCATGAATGGGGACCCCAGTAACGGGGACAAAAATGTGACAAGGCCCTTCATCATGGTATTGTGCGACAATCAGGACATTATAATCTGGTCCTGGAGCTCACTTTGGAAGGGGCGGGGGCCTGAGCTGCCCCAGCTACGGGCCTTGGCCTCACTGCTGACCCTATTGTGTGAGAGGCTCTGAGCCGAGCCGCTCCAGGGCTCCCCAGCTGCCTCTCCGCCCCTCATCTCCTGCCTTAGGCCTGCACGCCTGCCCTGGAGAGTCTGTGTCCTCCTTGGAGAGGGGCAGCCTCCCTGGGCCTGCACTGGCGGGGCCACAGGGGGTGAAAGTGGTAGAGTAGTGGGTGTGGCTGTGGCACTGCACATGCCCTCTCTCTTCCTGTTCTCCTGGCAGCCCCTGGAGACGTGGTTAAGGGCCCAGCCGTAGACCGGGACACTGTGCTGGAAGCTAAGGATGGAGGCACCCAAAGGCCGGCCAGCAGGGGTTGGGCCTGGGGGATGCACTGTGTGCCGGAGGCATGACATGGAGTCTAAATTCTACAGCTCCACCGGGATTACGACCCAGCCTGCCAGCTGCTGTCACTCCCCCCTGCAGTCTCCGTTAGCGCTGAGGGCGGCAGGGCTGGCAGCGCGCCTTGCCTGCCTTCTCCCTCTCGGCCCTTGCAGTCTCAGGAACCATGAAGGACAGAAACCCTTGCACCTTGCCTGAGCCACTTCCCTCCTGACTCCTGCTGGGCTCTGAGTGGGCCTGTGGGCCAGCCCCTCGGGAGCTGGGCCTGGACACCCTGCCGTCTCTGAGGCCCCGAGGTGCTCTGTCCCAGGCCACAGTGGGACAGCCTCCTCTCTCCAGGTCCCAGTGGGGTCCCGACGGCTTGTGGTGCTGTCGGGCAATAGGAACTAGAGCACAGGCAGTAGGGTGCAGGTGGGGAGGGCTGGCTGGACATCGCAGAGCCCAGGAGGGGGCCCCAAAGACTGCTTCCAAACTCATGGTGGAAACACAGGATCAGCAGCGAGGGGGCCGAGCCACGCCGACCTGGGAGGCATCGGCCGGAGGGCATCACGTCGGGGCGGCGGGCTCAGCGCTGACCAGGCCGGGGGATGAGGATGCAGCCAGGGTGCAGGCATGGCTGCTCCCTCCTTTGCACATCACCTTTGTGGCCCCATTGATCGTACGAGGCTCCTGTCCTCACGACCACAGGCTGGCCTGCGCTGCCAGCCCCCAGCTCCTTCCCATTTGTGACTGGACAGCTTCCAGGGCCGGAGCTGGGACAGGCAGTGAGAGACCACAGACTGAGTTATGGCGGCAGGAGAGGTGACCTCAGAAGTAGTGGGGGCTGGGCCACAGAGAACATGCCAGCCAGGCCTAGTGCAGCTGGGGTGTGATACACCTCCCCTCCTCTCTCCCCTGGCATCTCAGGCTGGCATGGCACTTCTGCCTTCCAAAATTGGAGACTGACCCAGAGGAGGAAAGGGGCTTGTGGAGAATCGAGAGATCTGTGAACTCTGGGTTTTGAGCCACTTTCCCTGGGGACCTGATCCATCAGCTCTTTCCCTCGGCAGCTTGAGCCAGGAGCCCTTCCTCTGCCTCTTGAGTGCCCCAGGCTTTTGCTGGAGGCTCTCTAGCCACCCCTCGCTCCCTGGGCTCAGATTGAGCTTGCCTGCGTTAGGAGGCTGACTTTAGGTTCCCTACCTTTATGCAGTGGGCAGACTTGGACTCAAGTGTCCTTAGTCAAGGTCTGCGCCTGGAGTGTGGTTGTGTGCCAGACAGCCTTTCCCTGGGTCTTGTCCCTGGGGGCTGGTGGAGAGGTGTTCACTGGGGCCAGCGGGTCGACAGAGGCTGCACTTGAGGTGGCCGCGAGGGGGACTGTTGGCAGGTCTCTCTGGGTGTCCTGCCTCAGCATCTAGAGGACAGAGCTCAGGGTCCGGCTCTGAAACAAGGAAGCAGGGCAGCAGGCAGCCCCCCGGGGTGGGGCAGACTGAGCAGTGAGGTGGCTGTGTGAACAGGGAGCTGTGGCAAGTGGAGGGGGACAGGCGGGGGGGCTGCGACCCCCTCGGTGGTAGTGGGGGCCTTCCTGCTCCCAGATCAGGCTCTGTCTGGGAACAATGTGCCCAAGATGCAGCAGGAACCACAGCCCCATGGTCCCTCGTTACCATGGCGACAGCAGGCCAGTATCCTAAGCAGCTCTAGGCTGCAGCTGGGTCTTCTCAAGCCCTCCAGACACCAGGCCTTCTCTTTACAACTGTGCTCGGCCCTCTCCCTCCTTACTTTGCTGGCTCTCCACTCCCTCACCCGGCACCGTGCATTCTTCCCTTTCTCCCCCTCCTCCCCCTCTTTCCCTCCTTCCCTCTCATTCTCACTTGCTTGGTTGTTGGCATGAGGAATTAAAAGGTGAGTGGTTTCCTCTCACCTTCTCCTGCACCTCATGACCACGCTTCTTTTTTTTTTTTCTTTTGCCAGTCCTGGGCTTGAGCTCAGGGCCTGAGCACTCTCCTTGGACTTTCTCAAGGCTAGAGCTCTACCACTTGAGCCTCAGCACCACTTCCGGCTTTTTTCTATGTATGTGGCACCAAGGAATCGAACCCGGGTCTTCATGCATGCTAGGCAAGCACTTTAACCACTAGGCCACACTCCCAGCCCATGACCACGCTTCTTGCTAATAACTTCCCTGGGCCTCAGTTTCCCTGGAGAACAGGAAGGGCATAAATCTGGGCAGGGCTACTAAAGGCAATAGGTCCACATTCCAGGCTCTTCCTGCTATTCTGCTGTGAGTTTCAGGGTGGCAAGGTCCCGTGGGGCCACAGCTTCCCTGCAGCTCTCCACATGGGCCTGGTCTTTAAGTGCTCAGGGTCTAAAGCCTCTGTGATGCAGGCACCGGGCCATAGGCGCCCCAGCGTGGAGATGCTGTCCACTTTGAATCATCTGCATGGCTCCAGCAAGCTTGCTCTGCTACACCCTGGGCAGGCAGGCTTCCCCCACTTCCATCCCTACCCTTCCCCACCCACTGCACAAGCCCCATGCCCCTTGTGGCCACGGCATGCGGGGCAGTGGAGCAGAGCTCCGTGCTCTGTCTGCCTCCATCGCCCTGTGCCCTCGGTTCCCCTGTCTGTCTGCAGTCAGCGCCTGTGGGAGGGGAGGCCTCTCCCATTGCTCTGCTCCCCTCTCCCCTCCCCTCCCCTCCCGTGGCTCTGGCTCTTGGACCTTGTCCTCTTTGGTCCAGGTAGTGCTGAACACTGGCTGTGGCTGTGTCCCCAATGCGTCCCTGGAGTTCACGCCGCTTCCAGTGGGCTCTTCACCTCGGATGGGCCCTCCATCCACTGTGTTAGTGGGTGCCTCGGTCCCCACTGCAATGGCCTGCACTGTCCTAGAAACTGGCAGGATTGACAGATGAGAGCTGGTGTCACCCCTGCTGTCCCCCACCTTCTTCCAGTCAGCTTCCATGTGGCACAGGCAGGCAGTCAGCTGCTGTGAACTCACCTGCCCCCTTCACCCCTTGCTACCACCCTGGGCCCTTAGACTTCCCAGCCTTTCACTCCCTGCAGCCTGCCACAGGCATGTCGGAGAACTCGGGCCCAGACTTCCCTCTACCAGCTTCTTGGAGCCGGCGTGTCCCCCCTCTCCCATCCAACCTGTAACTGGAGCTGCAGGCGGTGCAGCCGAGTCCCGGTGGCTTGATTGCACAGGTATCAGCTGACCGCCAGTGTCCCGTTTTCCTTCACACGAGGTGCAGCTAACAATGGCCGACAGTCCTCAGTGGGGCCCAGTCCCCAGGGAGAGGCCCCTGGCCTGCTATCGGCCACACAATCTCAGCCCTTAAAAGGCCTGCCCTCCCTGCTGACATATTGCACAAACGGAGCCTTCAGCTGCTGCCAGCGGCCGTCTGCCGCCCTGGGGGTGCAGACCGGAACCTGGGCCCCCGTGCCAGCCAGGCCCGCATGGCCCGCCCTTCCCGGCATGTGAACCTGCCTCTCAATACACCCGACTATTCTTTTCCCCCTCGTCCTGGGTTACACCCCGTGAAAACCCTTTGTTCCTTGGCCCTGGGTGAAACTGGGCTGCCCTGCTTCTGCCAGGGGAGCCATCTGCCTGTGGGCAGTCCCTCGGGCCTGGGGCCTCTCCCGATGGATTACCCTGTTCAGTCTCCTCCTCACCCCAAGATGCTGCAGTCCTTGGTTCTAGAACGTTCTCCTCACTGGCAAAAGGGAGTTGGATGCAGCCTTGGGGCCGCCCTACCGGACAAGCATGCAAGCACTGGTCCCTACCCGTGGCATGGTCTGGGGCTGGGGGTGCAGACCCCAGAGGTCTCCATGAGTGTCTTCGTGTAGAGTGGAGGAAGGGTGTCCACGAGGGTGGAGGAGAACCGGACAGGCCCCGTTTCATGCAAGAACCTGGGAGAGGACTCGATGCTAAGCCTTACCCCTCAAAGATGGCCTCCAAGAAACACTTGAGCGGTGAGAGGAAACCCACCCACGTGCCTAGAACTTCAAGTAGTTTTTGGCCTTGGGTAGAATTTCCTTCCTAACTGGATAACCTTGAACCACTGGCCCCGTTTCCCTCTCTACCTCGGGGCAGCTCATCTGAAAACAGGGGCAGTGGGCCAAGTAGAGTCCTAGCCTGAAAAACAGCAGAAACTGAGGATCCTAGAAACCTCATGGAGTTGTGCAGAGCCCCCAGAGAAATCATCCAGGTGGGATTTTCTGGACGCGCTCCCTGACAGCGGAGTTCCTGCCCCTGGAAGGTGGTGGACACCCGCGGACAGCACGGCCCCTAGAAGCGGACCAGGCAGGCTGCAGATCGCCCAGTTCCGCCCTGGATTTTAGCTTTCCTGTGAAGTTAGGGCGCTATGGGGATGACGTCAGGCGCCCTGCAGGGTGGCACAGAGATGAGGCGGTGAGCGTGGGGCCTTCCGCCGAGCAGGCCTTAGTGGTGTCCTACTCAGCGCTGTCCCCCTGATGGCCGGGCCTGCAGGCAGGAGAAGGGCGGGCTGGGAAGGCAGAGCCAGCGCCCTTCCGAGGAGCCCGTCTGGATGGAGTAAGGACTCAGAGCTCCCTTGGTCTGATGAGGGCTGGCCCTCTGCATCTCCACTCTCTCTGCCCCCGCTCTCCGTCAAGCTGTCCAAACACAGGTCGGGCGCCTGAGGACGGCTCTCCAGGATGGGCCCTGGGAAAGGTTGGCTGTCCACAGCGTGCGGCTGGAAGAGGCCGTCTTGTTTGCTTTCCTGCAGCCCAGGAGCTTCCTTCTCACTTGTGTTTGCTTTGCTTTCTAGCAGCTGCCCGCTGTGGAGGGTTGGCGGGATGGCGATCCTGGAGCCTCCGAGGCCTCTGGACATCAAGAAGTATCCTGGAACGGTGGTCTAGACCCAGACTCTGCCCTTGGACTCACTGCCACTGAAACCGGGCCTAAAGCTGGCCCGTACCCACTGCTCACAGCGTGCCAGGCCCACGGTCCATCATCCACACAGAGCAACAGCTTGAACATCTAACAGGCATTCGAGTCCATTATGCCATCCACGCTTGAAACCCAGGAAACT
This sequence comes from Megascapheus bottae, assembly GCF_031878675.1. Lineage (NCBI taxonomy): Eukaryota > Metazoa > Chordata > Mammalia > Rodentia > Geomyidae > Megascapheus > Megascapheus bottae. The sequence continues at coordinate 8,154,691 of NC_143541.1, read as the reverse complement.
GAGGCACAGAGTTCAGTCAGCTGACTCAGCTCTCAAAATGAGCAAGGCTGGACTTGGTTCAAGGTAGGCTGGCTTGACGCCTCTTTCCTGGCAGCCTGCCTGGGGGGTCTCACCTAGGAGAGGCTTCAGATTCGAAATGGGAGCAATTCAAAGCAAAAGCACAGAATTCAGAACTTTGACTATTGAAATTCTTATCAGTATGACAGAATCTTGTAATAAAGCCACAGATTCTTCCATTCTTAATGTTACCACAGTTTTGGACAAAAGAGACCCCCCAGTGTACCACAGCCCTCCCCCCACCTTTTCTGGAGGCATCCCTCCTCCCCAGCAGCCAGTGTCAGCCCTCCTGCTTCCCAGCCTTGTTGTGCTTTGTCCTGGTCCCAGCTCACAGCCCCTCTTTCCCTTGCCCTGCTTCCTCCTCCTGCTCACCTGCAGACTTGCGTACTTTGCGCCCCCCCCCCCATTTTGCCCCTGTGCATTTCTTGTGTGGGGAGGAAGGGACGTCACCCATGCACTATCCAGATGACCTTTGACTCCTTCCTCTAGGATGGGGTTTCTGATGGCAGCTGTGGAGGAAACGCATGCAAGCCTTAGGCTTAGTGTCCTGAAGGTTTGCACAAAAATAAGGTCTGTCAGGAGGAAAGAGGGAAAGGTCGCTCAGAGCTCGGAGGAGGAGGACGTCCTCGGCGCTGTCCTGGGGCACTGAAGGTTCTCCGGGTCATTCTTGTAGATTGTCCATCTGTCCCCTGTCCTCTGCTCTTTGACATACTAGGCAGGCCAAGCGTTTGTGGAGGAGTCTTTAATCAGTCTTCAATCCAGTGTCACCGCTGGAAAGGCCACCACTGTCTGGCCCAGACACTCCTTCTGCGGTGTGACCATACGACACTGCTTGAGCAGAGATACGAGCATGGGGTCTTGGTGGTGATGGAGAAGTGGCCTCGTGCTGTATCCATGTCCACTTGTGCGTCCCGGGAAGGGCAGAGAGCTGCCTGCAGGGCAGTCCAGGCGTGGGGAAGCCTGGCATGGCAGACAGTAAGGGTCCTGCACAGGGCCACTCCCCATGGTTCCGCCATCAGACAGCCTCTGCCCAGCTCAGTTGGGATGAGCCCGTTTCTCCCCCCGCCACCCCTCTGGGGCAGAGCCGGTTTCTCCTCCATCCACCCCTCTGGGGCAGTCGTCTTGTGGAACCCCTACCTGCACACAGCCTCAGGGAGGGGAAGATGGTGAGGCCTGTGCAGAGCAGCTTGTGGAGAGGCGCAAACACAGATGCCCTTGGCCTGGCTTCCACTGCCAACATCTTTGTGACTTGATAGAGCAGCCGGGGGGGTGGGGGCTGTGCAAAGAAGCTCGGCAGAGTCTCACAGATCCCGGGAGGGAAAGTGTGGGGTCAACTCACAGGGTCACATCCAGGCGTTACACCATTTTCCAGAGATGTGGCATCGCTCAGCTTTCCCCAGCTACTCAACACAGGGTCCACCCAGGGGCCGCTGGAGAAGGGTCAGGAGGAGAGATGGGGCAGTGGGGTTGAGAGGGTAACAAGGTCCCCACATGGCCTGTCAGACTGTGACTGAATCTGTGTGTGTGTGTCTGTCTGTCTGTCTGCGCACATGCGCGCGTGCGTGTGTGTGTATGTGTGTGTGTGTATGTGTGTGTGTGTATGTGTGTGTGTGTGTATGTGTGTGTGTGTGTGTGTGTGTGTGTGTGAAATAGGGAGAGACAAGCAGCAGGTCCAACTCAGACAGGAGCCCAAGTGGCCTAAGCAAATGAGGAGGGATTTTGTCAGGGCAAGGTCAGCGTGTCCTGTCCTGTGGACCTGCCCTGGGTGGACGGCTGGAGGAGTCGGAGCGATACGGTTTTCCTGGGAAAGCGGTGGGAGGGAAGCTTGGCAGCGGCCTGGAAGGCCTGACGGGAGCCCAGACCCGGGGCTGGAGGAAGGCCTCTGCTGGGGCGCCTGGCTCTGGGTGAGGCGGGCAAGCCCTGCCTCCATCCCTGTCTCCCGTCCGGGGTGGTGCTGGCATCCTCCATCCTGAGTCCACCCCCAGCGCACACATGTGTGCACGCATGCGCGCACATGCCCGCCCATGTACATACGGACACATGTGCACTACACAGGAGCCCTGGAGCCTGCCGCTGCCAGGCGCCAGCGACGCTACACCAAGCGTGGAGGTGGTGCACTGGTTCTCCCGGAGCCCCTGGCTGGTTGTGAGGTGTCCCCCTGCAAGGGCCTGGTCTCACCTTAGCTGTCTTGGGGCCAGTGTCTTTGTGTGCATATGTGTGTGTGCGTGTGCACATGTGCGTGTGCACGTATGCGCATCATGGGAGATGCTTTCTCTGCCCTCTCAAGGACTAAGCAGGGAAAGGGGCAGCTGAGCTTTCTGTTGTCTCCAGCACATTCTTCTGGCACCAAGAGTGTTGCCATGGTGACCAGTGGCTGCCCTGTCAGTGGAGCAGATGAGTGTGTGACTATGTCAAGGGGCCTTGCTCTGTCTCTGCCCCCCAGTCAGCCCCTGAGCAGATCAGCAGCCCTCGGATCAGGCCTACCCCTGTCCCTCGGGTCCCCGTTAGAGCAGCTCTCATGAACTATGGGTAGCATGGAGTGGCCAAGACCCACACGGCAGGTGAGGCACTGAGCGTGAACTCTTGTCACTACCACTGTCCCCTTACCGCCTCTGTTTTAAACTAGCCACCCAAAAGCACAAAGCCAGAAAAAAGCAGACCTAGGTTTGAACTCGGGGCATTAGGTCCCAAGGTTCCGGGGTCATGGGCCCCAAGGGGCCTTTCCTTTGTGGACTGTCTGTAAGGGAGGGCATGGGAGGTGCTGTGGGGCCAAGAGGGGAAGCACGCTCTGCGGCGGGGTCCACACTGGTCACGCGGCCCAGCAGAGGAGCCGGGTGAGGCGGGAAAGCTGGCTCGACGTGAACACAGGACCAGCGGGACGGATGCAGACAGGCCGCCTGGTGCAGCTGGCAGGGTCAGCTGGCCCTGCTGATGCCTGAGATGGAGAGGGAGGCCAGGCTGCCTGGCTGCCCCAGGAAGCAGCAGTGGCCCCCACGCTGGCGGGATGGGGAGCCCGGCGGGCCCCTCTGTCCGCGGGCTCTTCTTGCCGTGAGACTGGGTAGGCCCTCCCTTGCCTTGCATCCGGGCTGCTGGCCTGTGCATGGCTGTGGCAGGCAAGATGGTGCCAGTTCTGACTCTGGGCCTCAAGCAATCTGGTGGCGTGGGCTCCCAAACTGGATTCTTTGGTCTCCAGGAGGAAACAGTTGGGCCAGCCTCCCGAGGAGACCTGTGGAAGCTAAGACCTCTGTCCTTGACCAGCCTGATAACAGATAGCCTGGGTCTGCCGAGGACATCGGCTCCTGCCTGGCCAAAGCTGTCCTGCGTGTGGGACAGCCTGGCACATAGTGGCTGTGCCTGGGGACTCGTGACTGGCAGCAGACAGTTCCAGCCTCATCATCACACTTGGGCCAACACCATCAAGCCGAGAGCTACCATTTCCCAGTGTGTCATTGAATTTGTTTTTGCCAGGTTAAGGACTTAAACTCGGGGTTTGATATTTGTTAGGCAGGCACTCTATCCCTTGAACCATGTCTCCAGCCCTTTTTGCTCTGGTTAATTTTGAGCTTGGGTCCTGCCTTTGCTCAACAGGCCTTGACTGTACGTGTTTATGCTTCTTCCCATGTCACTAAATCTGGTGTTGTGTCCCCTAGTGATGGGAGTACCCTGAAGGAAGCATCAGGAGGCCATGCCGTCACTGCGTAATGGACACAGAGTGTGAACACGATGGGCTCCACTAACACAGGGATACCCAGGCTCTTCCCTGAGGCTGGGACAAAGTGGGTCCCGGAGGCTTGGGCCACAGCTCAGACTCCTCTGTGGTGTGCGGGGGCCCCTTCTCCCCTCCTGATTCCCCACACCTGTCACCACGTCCCCACCCCTTCCTGTGTGCTCGCCCCAGATCCTTGAGCTAGGGATGTTCTCTCAAGTCCAGCGTGTGTGTGTGTGGGGGGGTTCTGTCCCTCTCCACCTCCGCCCCAGTGGGTGCACCGTGGTTCTGAAGGCCCCCCTCGGGAGGCTCAGATTCCGGGGTGCCTTCCTCTGGGGGTGTGCTGTGACCTGGCCTGAGCCCTGCCCCTCACACTGAGCTCAAGTGTGAGCTCCCATCCTCGTCAGGCTGCCCGCCAGCGACACCACGGCCACGCTCAGCCTGCTGTCGTGTGCTGCCTCGCCCCTGGAGGCTGCCCTTGGGTAACCGGATGCTCAGCCTTCCTGAAATGTGAGGTCTGGTGCTGGGAGCCGCAGCAGCGTGTCTGCCAGGCTCCTGTGAGGTCTCGCTCATTCTCAGCATCGCAAGAGAAAAGCCCCACAGCCCACACGGCAGCAGGGGCCCCATGGACCCACTCACCGGAGTCCTGCCACTGCGGCCCTGGCTCTGGGCTTTCCACCTCCGAAGGCCTGGACTGACGACCGTTTGACTCTGCTGCCTTAACTTTTGGAATTTTAATGTCAATGATGTTGCAATACTACTTTAGGAATAAAACAAAGGGGAGAAGGAATAGCTTTGCTCACAATAGAGCCAAATATTTATTACCATAAAGGTTAGTAACAACAACAATAAGCATTCATCCATCGTTTTGCAACTGAGGGGGCCACGCAGTCATTCCTGGGAGAATCTTCACAATGGCCCAAGAAGTAGTGCCAGTGTTCTAGGTTCACAGATAGAGAAACTGAGGCTCCAGGCACATCTGAGCCGGTATCGGGCAGGGCTGGGACCCGGCTGGCGGCCAGCCTGGCCGTTCCCACATCGGCAGCCACCCTCACGCCAGGCCCTTTCTTCACCTGGACAGTGGGGGAGGTGGCACGAGTGGCTTTCCTGAGGTCACCTTCACGTGACTCATTTACACCGGACCTCCCTCCCCCATGCCCGGTGCCAGTGAGGCTAGGCACAGGGGAACTGCAGGCTGGGAAAGCCACCCACCTACCCACCCACCCCTCCATCCTCCCTCCCAAGTCCACTCATCCAGACAACCAAGTGAAGGAAAAAGTAAAACTCTATCCAAGGGCAAAGGCTGACCAGCCCTCCAGCCATGTTTATTTTCCATTCTGTGACCCAGGCCCAGGGCCGAAGCCAGCCAGTGGAGTGCCGAGAGCTCCCAGCTCCCAGCTCCCAGCTGCGGGCTGCAGTCTCTGAGGTCACTGAGTTGGACCGGCAGGGGCAGAGCTCGGTGATGCCAGCTCCTCCGGGGTCCACACAATCACAAAAGCGCCTCGTATCACTGCATGCACACACACCCCAGAGAGGTGCCGGGGGCCAGCAGATGCTCGGGTCACAGCTGCGGGTACGTGGCCCGGGTTCCTGGAGATACACACACAGAGTGCTCTGGGATGTGACAAGGCACAGTGCATGTGAAAAGGCAGAAGGATCCACACAGGAACAGCCACAGTCCCCGGAGGAGAGAGTCCGGCTGACAGCCGGGGTATAGCTAAGGTCCGCAGAGAAGACACGCCCACCCCTCTCCTAGGCCTGTGTGTCCCGGGAACAGGCTACCAGCAGGTCCCTGGAGCCTGGCTGCACATGTCCTTTCCTCCTACCTGCTTCTCTGCCACTGGTCTGGGGCATGTACCTTGCCTCCTGGGACAGGCAGAGCCCATCTACAGAGGCCCTGGTGTCCTGAGCTGGCCTCTGCCTCGTGATGGCAGCCACACCCCTGTGACAGCCCCACAAAGCAGAGGACACTAGCCCCACCTCCGTGGTGGCTCCAACACCTGAGCTTACCAGAGACACTGGGCCCTGATTTCCTCCAGTGCTGTGGAGGACGCTCTGGCCCAGGCACCCATCCGAGGATGACTTTGGCCTCCTTGGCAAACAGAACTCCAGGACCCAGCTGTACAACTGGTCTTGCCCACACGTCCCCCTTCTCCCCGCCCTCCTCCCCGGCCCCAGAGTGGGCATCAGCATTCAGCACAGGCTGTGGACAGCACAGGAGACTCCATATAAATAAAATAGTCATAGAAAAATAGTCTCTTACAAAATACTCTCTTATCCAGAGGCTCACTTTCCAGAAGAGGGAAACTGCTGTGATTCTGTATTCTTATTCCTCTCTCCCTCTCTCCCCTTCTTCCTCCTCTAATGGTGAAGCTTGAACTAAGAGGACAAAAGAATTGGAAATGCATTCTGAGTAAAAATGTCTCCAAATCTGGACTGGCTTAAACTTCTGGATAAGTAGCAGCAAACAGCAAAAAATATAAAACGTGTGTATTATATATGTATATATATATATATATTGCTCTTTATACTTAAACATCTAGGACTGTAAGGAGGAACCATAAAATGAGCTAGTCAAATTCTCTGGGTGAGAATAACTGTACAGGTCTACTTGGCCCTCAGTCTTGGGGACAAAACCATCCTGCCAGGAAAGCAGTGGTCCACGTGGGTTGCAGAAAATGGATCCTGACGAGGCGGGAGAATTTTTTTTTAATTAAATAAATTAATATTATTTCTTATCAGAATAAACTGTTAAATATTGCTATGGAGAGGCCCGAGGGTGAGCGCTCGCCCACGGAGGGAGCGAGGCGGTGTCTGGGAGAGCCGGGAGAGGGTGAGGGATTCCCGCGGCCGGCCGCAGGGAGCCTCTGCGTCCTGGCAGGGAGGACACGCTCAGTGCTTCCGCAGGCCCCTGTGCGCAGGGCGGCGGGTGGGCGGCCGCCGCGGGGAGCCCGTCAGGTCCCCCCCGAGTCCAGCTCCTGGCGGGCTCACTTGCAGGTGTACATCTCAGTACGCTCACTGCACGTGTTGCACTTGACGTAGCAGCACCAGTGGAACTTGCAGTTGCACTGCCACACGCGGGCGTACTGGTGGGTGTTGTAGCCCCGGCCGCAGCACATGAGGTCGCAGCCACTGGCCTGGGGCGCCGTCTTGTTGCAGGCGCGGCCCTGGGTGCCCACGCTGCCCGTGGCTGGATCCTCCTCACAGTAATTGGGCGACTTCTCGATGTACACCAGGTCCGTGTCCATGGGCTTGCGGTAGGACAGGGGCTTCTTGATCTTGAGGAAGGCGGGCCGCTTGTTGCGGCTGGCGCGCACGGGCTCCACGTGCACCGCCTCGTTGTACTTGTCCTTGAGCACGTAGCCCAGCTCCCGGAACTGCGGCAGCGTGGTCCAGCACGTCTTGGTGGTACAGGAGCCGGACACGCCGTGGCACTTGCACTCCAGCTTCATGTTCTCCTCCAGGATCTGTGGGGCGGTCGGGGAGAGCGTACAGCGTCACTGAGGACCAGGCCAGCCGCAGCCCTCCCCCCACTCCTCCCCGGCCAGGCCCTGCGTGCCCTGCTCGCCCCTCGGCCCCCGTGGGGCCTAGTTCAGTGCCAAGTTCAGCCCAGGCCAGAGCACAGACCGGTTCTCTCCAGCCTGCACAGCTCGCACACCAACGGTGGACCCATACTTTGGGTTCTCGCCTTCAAAGGCAGGGTTCCAGGTCTTCTCGACGACACGAGGGTCCAATCACCGGCGGAGCTGAGCCCCGACCCGCCCGCCCGCGCGAACTGCAGCAAGGCCAGCGTGGCCACCCACTGCCCTGGCTCCCGCACCGCCCAGCACTGCTGGGCTATGCACATGCAAGTGTCAGAGACGTGATCTTCAATGTCTCCCAAAGACGGAGGGACGCACCCAGGACTCAGTCGCGTGCCTCTGAGGGCCACACTGCACCCGCACAGGAAACAGAGTCCAGGGTGTGCCCAGCAGCCTCACGCTGTTCACAGCCCCCCAGTGACTGCCAGAGGCCACAGCCCACCACAGCCCACCTCAGAAACACAGGGAGAGAAGGTAAAAAACCATCTGCAGGATGGGTTCCTCTGAACCCAGAGCCCGGGCAAGGAGCCTGGGTGGAGGAAGACAGTGATGATGTGTTGAGGACCGGGAGGGACTCTTACCGTTTATAGAAAGTACAAGTATAATTGTCAGTCAACGCTCAGTAAGGAAAGTCACTCAGCATCCTTAGTCAACAAGGAAATGAAAATCCCGCTTCTCTCTAGCACAGCCATCATCTCAAATGGATGGTGGGGAGACGGGGCGGGGGGCAGGGGACAGGGGACAGAGGTTAGAGCCCTCGATGGGGGACGGCTGGGACCACACATTCTCCTAGATGTATGCTAGGGTGTGAGGAGGGAGGGTTCTAAACGTGCTCACCAGTACCTTAAATGGCTGTGCTGCATGACTGTTCCTGCTGCAGTGGTCCCTGGACAACGGGCCTGGAGCCAGAGGCTGGGCTCCGGATCCCAGGTGTGACGCCAGCCCTACCCCATGCCGTACCCCTTCACGCTGCTCTCCCTCCTCCGCTGTGGCCACAGAAGATCGAGGCATTGAATGGGCCTCTAGTCAGGTGAAACCAGAGCCTCGGGGGCTGCAGTATGTGTCCATGGAGTGGGTATCACCACAGCTGGCCTGCCCTGGGCTGCTGAGGGTTAGAGAAGTGGCAGCAAGTGCACGACATGGCTGCGCTCCTCCCCTCCCCTCGCCTACCCCCTCCAGGCCAGACACTTTGGGGTCAGGCAGTCTGAGGCTGAGAATTCCCTGGGGTGGCCCAACCCTGGGCACCTTCCTAGAGCCTGGCATGCAGCAGGTGTTCAGGAAGTGTCCTGGGGTGCTTCTCCAGGCCCTCTGCAACCATCTTGCACTCCGGTAAAGAGCAGCTACAGCCTGCCCTCCCCCATTCTCTAGCCCCACCTCCACACACACACACACACACACACACACACACACACACACACACACACACACACACATACACGCTGACAGGAGGGGCCAGTTCTAGCCTCCGCAGGCTAGCTGACCCCCTGGCTTTGGCCAGTGGAAGGGCTCATGGGAGACAAATGGACAGGAAGAAAGTTCCGTGTCACTGCCCTTATCGCTCCCTGCCAGGCTCCATGGGGTGGCCATAGGAGGCTGTGTCCTCTGTCAGAGGCCCCAGTCAGGACCTCCTTTCTGTACATCCCAGCATCTTGGCTCCCACCCTTTACTGCTGGCGCACTCACCGGGTTCTGTTAATGCTGTCCTGTTAGACGGCAAACTTCAACGACAGATGAGAGTTCACCCACCTAAGTGCCCACTTCAGAATCTTCACATGTAACCCTAGACCTGTGCCACCGTCAGCACCAGCTAAACTCTCAACATTCTCATCACCCCCCAAAGAAACTCCCTGCCCACTGCAACCATTCCCCAGCCCCCTCTGCCAGGCCTGCACAACCACTGACTCGAGTCTGCGCCTTGGCCTGTTCTGGACACTCGGGGACAGTCATGGTACAAGAGGTGGCCGTGTGTATCCGGCTCCTGCACTCAGCCTAGTTTTGAAGTCATCCTTACTGTAGTACATGCCACCACTGCCTTCCCTGCCGTGGCTGACCTCGGGCCCTGCACTCGTTCCAGGCATTAAGTGTGTTTTTTAAAGCTCTCATCTATTCCCAATCAGAACTTGCTCAATCTGGCATAGCCGTGGGCATTCTCTTGGTGCCTCCACATGGCGGAGCACAGCCTGTGCCAGGCCTCTGAGCCCAGGTTTCCCAGGCCTCTGTCCTTACCTGGGAGGCCAGTCTTCAGCCCCACTCACAGCGTCCCAGGGACACCACAGTTCTATTGGCGGTGTAACACTGGTGCTGTGGTAGAGCCAATCTCACAGAGGCAGCCCCGAAGCTGGGGAAGGCTAACACGTGCACAAGCCCACAAGGAGACGGTTCTGTCTGTGACAGCAAGATGGCGGTCCACCACCCGGCCTGCCCTGTAACCGTGGAGGTGAACAAGGCAACTGTGCACTCAGCGGAGGCCCAGTCTGCACGGCGCATTGTGACGAGAACAAAGCAAGGCTGGGAAAGCACCTGGTGCCCCTTGCGTGTGGGAAAGGAAAGACGCACTTGAGTGCTTCTGGAAGAACAGAATCTTAGCAGGATCGAACCTAAGAAGAAGGCGGGAGTGGAGTGGCTGTCCAGGGAGGCACCAGGCGCCGGGTATGGGTGGATGGACAGAGCCCTACTTTTCTGGTGAATGGGGAGGCTGGGCGCCGAGACGGGGATTGCCCACGGCCCAGCCAAGGAGAGGCACGTGTCTGGGTGGCCCTGTGTGTGGCCTCCAGTCATCCTGAGTGCCTACGAGGACCACGCAAGTGGTCTTCACAGAATGCAGCCGGTCCCCAGCTAAGCCGTGCTCAGTTCAGACAGGACGGATGAATACCCACGAGTTTCCATGTGGAATGTAGATGGCAGCTGGGCGCTGGGGTCTCACACCTGTAATCCTAGCTACTCAGGAGTCTGATTAGAGGTGGAATCTTGTGGATTTTTCTTCCTGGGCTGGTTTTGAACCCCAGTCCTTCAGCTGTCAATTAGCAGAATGCCAGACTAGAGGCCAGGCTCGAGTTGTAAAGCACCAGCTATAGGCAAAAAAAAAAAAAAAAGTCAAGCAACAGACTTTGAGATCAGGGCCCAGGACCTACACCAATAAATAAATAAATAAGTGACTGGAAGATGAAAAATGCAGAAGCACAAGATAGGAGAGACTTAAGAAAACTTCGGATGGCCTATTGGCTAAAGAGCTCGTGCACATTGAGGGTGACGCTTTCCTTGAGGTTCCTAGAACTAGGGTATGGCCTGGCACACGGGTAGAAATGGCTGCTGGGTTCACTGGCTCACACCTAGAATCCAAGTGCTTGGGAGAGTGAAGCAAGACTGTGAATTCAAGGCCAGCCCAGCTGCGTATGAAGTTTCAGGTCAGCCTGGACAGCAGTGGGAGACCCTGTCTCCAAAAACAGACACAGCATGTCTGGAGGGGACTGGAGAGGCCCAGCCTAGAGACGGACTCCGGGATTCTTGATCGGTGTTCCACGGCTCTGCCGGCCGGTCTTGGCAGAGGGACCCTGAGAAGATCGGGGTCCAGGGAGGCAGAGCCCTGCTCAGAGAGAGGCCAGGGCTGGGCGCCTGGGTCCAGGGGTGGGGCTGCAGCCCGGAGCTTTCCACACCTGTCTGGAGCAACAGGAAGGACTTTCCGCACTGCTGGAGGGAGAGACATCCATCTCCTCCGACAGGCCCCCGTGAAGGGCCGACAATGCCCCGATGTGCCCGGAACCCAGAACTACACAGGGTGAGGCTCTCAGGCTTGAGAGGGGGTGGGGAAAACTTGGCTCCAGAAAATTCCTTGATTCATCATGCCAAATAGATGGTATCAAAATTGGCCTCCTGGGCTCACCGAGCTCCAGCGGTAGGAAGACCCAGGGTGAACTTCCTGGAGAAGGGACGGGTCTCGAGGGAGGGCTGGTCCTACCAGGCCCACAGGACACTACGGGAAGAGTGTCTGTTACCTGGGCAAAGCACCCAGAAAGGCACTTCAGTTGAAGAACCAGGTGGGCATGGTTCATGCCCACAGTCCTACCTCAAGCGGCAGAAATGGGGAGCAGTGCAGGTTAGAAAAAAGTTGTGAACCCCCCGATCCTGCCCAATACAAGTTTCAGTGTAGTGCAGACACCTGTCCTGGCCACTCTTCCCCTGCCCTCCTCTCCCTGCTCCCTGCTTCTCCCTCTCCATCATAAGCCAAGCGCAGTGCACACCATGGAGCTGGGCTCCTCTGGGAAACTCGGATGGAACTGGGAAGGTGGTACTTTTTCTGGTACTTTTTCTAGTGACATTTTTTTTGCCAGTCCTGGGCTGGAGCTCAGGGTCTGAGCACTGTCCTTGGACTTTCAAGGCTAGAGCTCTACCACTGGAGCCTCAGCACCACTTTTGGCTTTTTTTTCTATGTATGTGGTACCGAGGAATTGAACCCGGGTCTTCGTGCATGCTAGGCAAACACTCTACCACGAGGCCAAACTCCCGCCCCTCTGGTGACATTCTTTGGGTCATACTGGATGCACAGACTCAGGTGGTGCAGGCAAGGCTGCATTCCGCAGAGAGCATGTGCAGGGCAGAGGCCGGCCGACACACCCCGTCCCCCTGCGGCTCCGCTGTGAACCCACCTCTGTCCAGCTCTGGGTCCAGCAAGGCCCGTACCTCACCGACCTCCCCTTCCACAGACAGGTCTTTATAGAGGCCCGCTTGCCAGTGTCCCCCCGCTGTGCATGCACACGCATGCACAATCCCCTGTGCAAGAGGCCACACCTTCTCTCCTCCCCACCATTCACAGAACACAGCCTCACACGAGCACACGCTGCCCCAGTCACGCGTGTCAGCGAGCCCTCACCCCTCTCTGTGTCCTCTCACCTGTCCAGCCCCGGGCAGGGCCTCAGGGTACCTGGAATGGTGGATGCAGCCTCAGGATCTGGGTGTGGAGGTGCCTCGAGTCATGGCAGCTCTGTCTGTCTCTCAGCACTGCCCAGATCCTGTCCCCGGCACAGACAAAGGTCCCAATGGCCACCATCAGGTGACCTCACCTGTGGCTGTGCCTCCCGGGGCGGGGGCCTCCCGGGGCGGGGACCGTCTCCTCATCCACTTGTTCACGGCTCCCCTCCACATCGCCTGCATGCTAATCCAACGCCTTCCCTGAGCCAGGCTGGGGGCAAGAAGAGCCTCTGGCCCTGGAGTGGGAAGGGACCCCAGGTGGCCAGCTGTCCACATGGGTGTGACACTAACATCTCCATCCATGGAGGCTGTGAAGGAAGGCGGCTTCCGGTCCACAGCCTGCTGGCGTGGTGTGAGCAGAAAGGGGGTTCAAACAGATGGGGGGCCGGTTGGGGACAGCGGCTGTGGCTGTGCTCTGCAGCCCTTCCCACTGCACGCAGGGGCTCGTGGCAGTCACCTGCCAGACGTCCAGAACTAGGGAGCATGGCTGGGGAGGGCTAGCTTTGGGTTTATGACGCCGGGGATGGGTCCATGGAGTCCTCGCGTTGCTGTCTGCATCGTCCTTCAGTTGTCCCTTGTGTCCTGTTCACTGCTGGTTCCAGCGGATCCCTTGCCTTTCCTTCTGGGCCCCAGGTGTGCCCAGGTTCGGCCTTGCCCCTGCTGTCACTCTGCCCAGCACACTTTTCCTCTTCCTTGTTTCTTTGCAGCCTCCATTCAGAACGAGTGACTCCCCTACCTTGCTTTGCATTTCTCCCCCAAACAGGATCTGATGTAGGGAACGGGTGCCTTCCAGGGGACCACAAGAGGCCAACGGGCAGAGAATCTGTCTCCGCGGTGACCCTCATAGCTGGGACAGCGGCAGGGACATGGGGCTCAGCAAGTACTTGCCAAATGACGGACCAACCAGCAGCAGTAACCAAGGGCCCCAGCTGACCGCAGGTATGAGGGACGTGAGCCGACGATGGGGACGAGAAGAGGAACAACCGGACAGCAGGGATGGGGCGCAGACCTAGCACGGGTGGAGGCGGGGCACAGGAAGGGGCTCACGAGCTAGGCAGGCTGAGTCCTCACTCTAGACAGTGAGTCTCTATCAGGTGGCACTGGAGACCCTGCCTTGCGTGACCACCCCGAGGATGGACCTGACAGCTCAACAGATACCAGATGACCTAAGTCAGGCAGAGCCATACAGAAACCAGGGCGCAGCCGTCTTTCCGCAGGCGGCCCTTGGGCTCACTCCACAGTGCTCTGCCAGCTGCCCAAGACCACATTACCCACTGACCTGCAAGGGCTGCAGAGTCCAGAGCCCCCGGGCACGGCCTGGCATCCCGCAGAGCCACAGGGACAGGGCGAGGAGGACGGCACGGTGAACAGACGCCTCAGCCCACGGACAGCGCACGTCTGCACCCGTCCTGTCACGTGTGGCTCCAGCAGCCGAGTCACGGCTGTCCCCCGGGGTGGGTGAGTTATGGAAGTTGTTGGACAAAACGGAGCCCTGGCGGTCCCTGCAGGCGTCTCTTCAGGACGGGAGTGGGAGCCCCTGCCTGGCACCCAGCCTCATCACGTGAAGGAGGAAGCCACTGATGCCACAACCTGGCCGTGGGGTCCCCAGAGCCACACACACTGTCAGCCCAAGAGGAGCAGGGCCTCCTACAGCTTCTTAATGCCGGGAGATGATCTCGAACCACCGAGAGACAGTTAACTGTTCCAAACAAGACAAAACACCCCCCCCCCAGCAGGGCCGCCCCACCCCACGCTGCTTTTTCTTGCTCTCTCTGAGGACGTGCCAACAGCATTCAGTGGTGCTAAATACAGAAATGGTGAGCAAGTAAATCAGCAGAGGCGCCACCCGCTGCCCTGGCCCGTTTCACGGTTGAGCTGCAAACCATTGAGCGCTGGGAGCGGTCACTAAAATGCTGACCACGGGCAGCCCTCCAGGGGTGCAGAGAGGGGCCAGGCTGGGAGTGAGTGCAGGCCAGGGCCTCCCTCACTTCTGTGCCTGGGGGCTCTTGAGTTTGCCAAACCCCTCTGACTCAAGCGGGTTCCCCCGAGTCTCACTTGCTCCTCGCGTTACCTTCTCAGAGAGGCCGGTCACCCTGCCCTCTCACCCTGCTTTGGTTCTTTATCATCGCCTCTATTACTCCCCAACAAGAGATTCTCTTTACATTTGATTGTTTGTTGTCAGACTTAGCCCAGAACGTCAGTTCCATAAAAGCCAGTGGCATGTCTAATCCCAGAGCCTGAAACCGTACCGGCCACATAAATAGCTGCTTAATAAATATTTGTTGAACGAATGAATGCATGGATTTCCAACCCTTTCTTTCAGCTGGTCTGGTGATCACCCTGGGAAGGTGTCCAGCTTTCCAGCCATGAGCTCAGCTTTTTACCCATTCATTCAGTCAACTGCCCTTCCAAAGAGCTAGCCGTCCATCCATCCAAACATCCACTCAGCCATCTGTTAATATTCACCCATTGATCCGGCCGTACTTCCAGACACTTCCTCCCAGGAACCTCAAATACCTGTGTCCATCCACCCATCCGCCATCCACTCAGCCATCCACCTACCCACTTATCCTCTCACCCATCCCACTACAGATACTAGTCCCCAAAGGGAGAGCTCCTTTTCTGGGGTTCCCTCCAACCAGGGCCAGTCCATGCTGCCATGTCCACATATATTAGCCCACTCTATACCCTCTGTGATCACACACCAGCCCCTCAAGACCCTGACTTATTTACCTCTGATTTCCAGAGCTAGCATGGTCGTAGGTGGCAGTGAAGCTTTGCTGAGGGAGTGTTTGATTCCCTTTGCTTGTTTAGCACCTCCCGCTGGGTCATAAGCCTCCCCATGGCACACAAGTTTTCTGTTGCTTCTCTACGATCTTTTCCTAGTACCAAGAAAAGACTGCGTCCATGTTCAATGGAAGAGCATGTGAGGGAATGTGGGAGAGGACAGCGCAGTGAGGCTGCAGAGCAGAGGCAGCCAGGCCCGGTCTCCGTCCTGACTCTGTTTATTAGTTGTGAGAGGCTGGGTAATCCCGTCCCCACCTTGACATCATCTGTGAAAGTAAGCAGGTAACAGTGCTCACATCTCCAGGTTCTTCTGAGGAGTTGGTGAATTCATGTAGATGCCGTACTTAGGGCTAGGAATGTGGCTCAGTTGGGTAAGATTGCTCACCGAGCACGCATGAAGTCCTGGGTTCAATTCCTTATTACCACACACACGGGAAAGGCTGGAAGTGACACTGTGGCTCCAGAGGTACAGCGCTAGCCTTGAGCAAAAGAAGTTCAGGGACAGAGGGCCGGGAGTTTGGCCTAGTGGTTAAAGTGCTTGCCTAGCATGCATGAAGGCCCAGGTTCAATTCCTCGGTACCCCACATACATAGAAAAAAGCTGGAAGTGGTGCTGAGGCTCAAGTGGTACAGCTCTAGCCTTGAGAAAGTCCAAGGACAGTGCTCAGGCCCTGAGCTCAAGCCCAGGACTGGCAAAAAAAAAAAGGAGAAGGAGAAGGAGGAGGAGGAGGAAGAGGAGACATCTGGGAGGAGCTGCTGCAGGGGCGGGGCTGTGAGGAGGAGGGACCACTTTGAAGGTGGGGGGCACTGGCAGCCTCTCCCCAGCTCCCCGCAGCATGCCAAGCGGCCAGGACGAAAGAAACAATGGAGTTGCAGAGCTTCACTGCGTAGGGATGGAATGAGGAGGTAGAGGCTAACACATGATTGGCTTTCAGGTTACTATGGTGACGATGCTGGCAATACTGCATTTGCAGTAGCAGCTTGGCTTTCCCGGCATGCTGCCCGAGTTTCTGCCAAAGCACTCGGTGGGCGCCATGTCATTGAACCTGTACAAAGGCCCTGACGAGTACCTCCTCAGTGCCTCTTTCTCAGGAAGGAAACTGAGGCTCAGCGAGGGGTGACTGCCCAAGGTCACCAGCAAACAAGTGGTGAGGTCAGGGATGGCATTCCACCCCAGCGCAGAACAAAGGGCGAAGGCGGGAGTGGGGCGTGGTGGGAGCAGGGTGTCCTGAGCCCTGGTCACCGCCTTGCGCCTGCCTGCCCACCCCGAGGGCGCTGGCTTGGCCAGGAAAGCGTGTTCTCCAGGGCTTCACACGTGGAGTGGTTAGGTTCAGGGTTTTAAGACGCTGCCAGCCCTGGTGTGCAGCAGAGGTTGTCTAGACCTGGGCCCCGGCAGGTAGAGGCTGAGTGGCTGGCAGGGAAGGCCTGCTGCCTTCGGAACTGCTCAGTCCCCAGGCCTCGTTTCCCCTGGCAGTCAGAGAAGAGCGGTGGCCCTTCCCCCGACAGCCGTGAGCAAGGGCCCAGAGAAGGGGACAAGCACGTGGCCTGAGTGTCCTGGGCAAGGGCACAGGGTGACACCGGATGAATAGTTGAAAACTGACCAGGACCTGCTTCAGAACTCAGCCTCCCGCCCTGCAGCCTGGCTGGCCTCAGATGCCATCTGGACTGTGTGGTGGCATTGTGACCCCTGGAAGGTGTAGATACCCCGTGGGGAGCTGGGGACTCCGCTGGGACACAGGCCTGTGGGCTGCTTCTCAAGGGCATACTTAGGGCACAGGTGAAGAAGCACTGTGCCTGGCAAGGAGCCCTGGTAGGGACATAATCCAGGCCCACGTGAGTCCGGGAGTACGAAAGGGATGCTCGTCCCGCCAAACTCCCTGGCCGCTCTCCCCTGCCCGCTGGAGGCCCACCTTTCCCCTGCCCTGCAGCCCCCCACACACCAGGACCCCCTCCTGTCCCCTAACCCAGCAGATTTGGTAACTCTGGGAGCTCCTGGCCGCTCCTGAGGACAAAGGAGGCCATTGTGCCTGCTGGATGCCTCGCGCTCGTTCTCACTTTCTCACTGCGCTGTAGCAGCCCTCAGCCTCACCTCACCGCTCCCTTGCTGGGGTCAGTCTTGGAGTCCCCAGGCCTGGGACAGCGCCACTCTGGGAATTCCTTCTAGGAGAAACCAGATGGCCAATCCTGGAAGCCCCCGGGCTGGCTGGAGGCCGGGGGAGGGGGGTGGCTGGGCTGCCCCCCTGCTGAGCCTGCCCAGGTCCCGTCATGATACTGTCAGAACTGCCGTGGGCATCCCCCAGCCAGCAGCGTGTTGGGAACCACTGACCACACACGTCCACCCAGCACTGCAAACAACCAAGGAGCCAAACTTGCATCTTCTTTGTTTGCAACTCATTTGCATTTGAATAACTGCAACGGCGCATCTGTAAGGACTGGAAGCTCATGCACGCAGTCCTCACGGCATCTAGGCAGTGACGGGGCCTTGTCTCACCGGTGGACAAACGTGAGCACAGGTAGCAGTGTGCACAGGGACACAGGAAAGGGCTAATGCGCCCCACACTTCCACCTCTGCCTGCAGCCCTTGGCGGCTGTCTTGAGACACTGGCTTTGGGTTGGTGTTGTCCTCATGAATGCCAGGCTGCAGGCTCTGCAGACAGTGCCACCAAACGAAGGAAGATCCTGAGGGGGCTGAGGCTGTGGCACCCTGAGCCTGCCCTTGTCTGGCACAACCCAGAGCCAGGCCGGAGTTAGCCAAGGTCTCTGTGCCAGTCTGGGGAGTGCTGGGCAGACACACTGGTAGCTCATGCCCCCTTGGCTGCTGGGGCGGGTAGAGCTCCCCACCCAACAGCCACATTGTCCTCTCCAAGACAGGAGAGTGCTGGCCCGTCACAGGGCCTCATGGCCTCTGTGGTGGACCACAACCCCAGAATCTCCAAAGAATGGGGGTTTTCAGAGAGCCTCCTCTCTCGGATGCCCAAATCAGAGGGCCTCATTTCCCGTCTTTCCCTCAGCATTCCCTTCCTGAGCCCGGGCCTGCTGCTTCACCTGCTCCCTAGGTGTCTGGGACTGGACCACACTGGCCGTTCCCAGACTTGTCCACTTCCTGGCTCAGCTGCCCGGCCTGGGGACAGAGACTTGGGCTGGCTGAGCTACTGCTGTGTGTGTGTTGCATATGTTTGGTTTTAAGATGGGGTTCACGACGTAGCCTCCAACTCTGAACCCTCCCAGAGGCCTCCAGCTGCTGAGGTTGTGGGTATGTTACCACACCAGAAACTTAACCGTGCACTGAAACTTTTAGGAAGTCTGCAGGATCTAGGCTGAGTGAAGAGGTCTTAGAACCAAAAGCACCGAGTTTGGGCCCCCCTGGGACACTGTGCAACTCCTTCCGAAAGGCAGGGGGGGAGGGGGGGAGGGAGGGGAAGGAGGGGAGGGAGGGGAGGAGATCCACAAGGAGAAATTCAGAACATTAGACTTTATCACAGCTGAAAACTTCTACTATCAAGTAAAAGCCAGGCTACAGACTGGTGAACAGCCTAGCTTAGGAATACGTAAGAAAATGTCCAGAGGGGACAGTGCCGGCATAGACAGGGTAACTGAGAAGCGGGCAAACCATGAGCAGACCCCAGGGGCGTGGGGGGAGCAAGCACGCAGAAACACGTGCAAACACGCAGAAGAGGTCGACGTCACTCGCCGTGGGCCACGGGAGACCCATACCCACCAGATCGCAAAGAAAAAGGGCCAGCGGGGAATGCGGGGTTCTGGGGTAGGGGATGGGACCCCGGGCGTGCCGGCTGTTACTCTGGAGAATCCGGGCAAAGGGCCTTTCCCTGTTAGAAATGCATGAGCGCCGGCAGTATCTCAGCATCAACTAGTCTAGATAATCAAGCAGTAACTGTTCAGCATAACCACAGTTCATACAGTACGAATGATGTATCTCAAACTGAAATTCCGCGGGAATCCTGCGTTAGGCAAGCGACACTGAAAGGCAGGCCCTTGGCATCCCTTCACTCATTCACTCAGCGCTGTTGGAGACGTGGGATGCAGCTGTGGACAGGGCCGCCGCTGGCCCGGTGGCGATGACCTCGGAGTGGGAGGGGACAGCAGGACCTCCCAGGAAAGGTGCCGGCTGTGGACCCGAGGGACCGGTCCCCAGGCAGGAACAAGCCTGACTGGTTGGGGCTGGCAAGCAGGGACAGCTGGAGATAAGGCTGGTGCCATTGTCCTATGAACTTCATGCCCTCCTTACCCACCCAGAGGAAGGGGGCCAGAGGGAGGCCTCGTGGTGGGAGAAAATGGGTCCCAGAAAACCATGGTTTGCCCAAAGCCTGCTTGGCTCAGGCCCTCCATGTCCTGGCTGCCGGCCTGTCTGGAGATGAGAATCCACCTCTGCCCAGATGTGGAGGGCAGGGCGGCTGCGTCCCAGCCTGGCCTGGCACGGGGCCAGGCCAGATCTGCACAAGGCTCCCCTCTGCACAGAGGAGGCTGTCGGAGCTGGGTCCCGGCTCAGCAGACCCCCGCAGCTGGGCTGGGAGTGGAAACCTGGCTCCCAGCAGCGCCTGGGCCCGATGGGCAAGGCAGGAAGGGACAAGACTGGCGGCCCTCTAGGAGTGAGGGGCCGGGCAGGACGGGGCGGTGACTGCTCAGGTGGAATTCCACCCTCCTGAGCTCACCTGGCTCAGCGCGGGCGCATTCCACAGGGGCCAGCCCGTCTCGGCAGGGCCCCATCCCCAGGCAAGGCTGCTGCCGCCCCTCCCTCAGCCCTCCCCAGCCCCCTGCTCCACCAGGCTCAGCCTCTCGTGGAGGTGCTGGCCCCAGGGGGAAGGGGTTCGTGAGCCAGGAGCGAGGAACGGGGAGTGGGGTTGAAACGGCTCGTGTGGACCGATGGAAACAGTGAAACGTGTTGGTTAAGGGACAGCAGACGGCGTGGGGCTGGTTGGGAAGCATGAGGCACATGGATGGAAGGGTCACAATGAAACAACCAATACATGCGCATTTAGGAAGTGCGGCCTGGCGTCTCTCCACCCGAGACTGCACAGCCCGCGATCTGGCTCTCTCTCTTACCTCCTGCTGGTTCTGCCATTCCCGTGGGCTCTGGCCACTTTGTCCCCTTCCTGCAGCTACACAGAGGCTGAGCTCTGGCTGCTGGTGGCTCCCAGAAAGCTGCCCCAGCCTGGAGCTCTCTGCGGTTCACAAGGACCCGGTGCCAACAGCTCAGCCCCCAGCCGTGCTCCCCTCCCACTGCCCACAGAAAGGGTTCAAAGCCTCAAAGACCCTGCCACCCCGGGATGTCAACACAACACTTCTGACTCCTCTCCCTCTCAACCAGCCCCCCGGAGGCCCAACGACAGTGACGGGGAAATGCGAGCTCAAGCCCCGCTGCTGCCTTGAAGCATCACCGCCTAAGTGCCACAGAGGCCGAGAAGGGGCCGCCCACCCCGGGCGGTGGTGCCCGGCCTTCCCGCCCACCGAGACCTGGCTGGCACCAGGGCTGGAGATCCCTGGCTGACTCTGCCAGTGGGTGGTGGTCCTGGGTTGTGGTCAGCTGGGAGCCCCCCCCAGCTGCAGAAGGGGCCGCGCACCCCCCGATCCCCACCCCCGTTTCTCTCGCACCAGCTGTGGACCAGCCCCAGAGCCGTGGTCAGGTTGAGTCTTGTCTCCTCGCAGCAGAAGTGAGGCTGCAAGCCATAAACACCATGTGATCCTTTCCACTGCAGCCAGGAGCTGCGACGGGCCCCAGCACAGGTCCCCCCAGCCCCCAGCCCCCAGCCCAGCACACAGACCTCACAAGAGCCTGCTGTGGAAGGGCCCTGTGGAAGGGTCAGCTGACAGATGGGGAAACTGAGGTCCCAAGAGGTGGTAGACCCACAGCTACTAGCGGCTGACTGGGCTCCAACCCAAGCAATCCCCGTCTCGCCCTGGGAGCCGGGTAGCAGGGAGGGAGGTGAGGCCTTGGGGCCGGGAGACCACTTCCTGTTGTGCTTCTCTCCCTTGGGCCTGAGGATGCGTGGGTGCCTTCTCTGGGCCTCCATGTCTACAAATAGGACAGGCTGGTGTTGCTCCAGCCTTTTCCTGGGGTCCCCAGCTCCCCCAGGCCAGGAAGGCGCACGGTCCCTGGCTGAGCTGCTTGTCCAGGACAGCGTCACGGCCCCGGAGCAGAGCGGGCTGGGCAGTATGGGGGCGCCTGGGCTGGCCCCAGCCATGCACCC
Source organism: Megascapheus bottae (assembly GCF_031878675.1). Taxonomy (NCBI): domain Eukaryota; kingdom Metazoa; phylum Chordata; class Mammalia; order Rodentia; family Geomyidae; genus Megascapheus; species Megascapheus bottae. Next base: position 8,133,391 of record NC_143541.1, on the reverse strand, counting down.
CACGCAGCTCCTCCATCCCCACCCAGTGTCTCCATGACCTCCCTTCTTAATTTAATTTTAGTGTAAATGGGACACACAGGGTTGTTTCTGTGACATCTGCCGCTTCCACGTTCCAGACCACCAGTGGTTCCACCCTCTCCACACACGGACGCCGGGGTGTGAGTCTCCCCTATACACACCTATCCGTGCCACGGACGCCGGGGTGTGAGTCTCCCCTATACACACCTATCCGTGCCACAAATGCCGGGGTGTGAGTCTCCCCTATACACACCTATCCGTGCCACGGACGCCGGGGTGTGAGTCTCCCCTATACACACCTATCCGTGTCACACATGCCGGGGTGTGAGTCTCCCCTATACACACCTATCCGTGCCACAGACGCCGGGGTGTGAGTCTCCCCTATACACACCTATCCGTGTCACAAATGCCGGGTGTGAGTCTCCCCTATACATACCTATCCGTGCCACGGACGCCGGGGTGTGAGTCTCCCCTATACACACCTATCCGTGTCACAAATGCCGAGGTGTGAGTCTCCCCTATACACACCTATCCGTGCCACAGACGCCGGGGTGTGAGTCTCCCCTATACACACCTATCCGTGTCACAAATGCCAGGTGTGAGTCTCCCCTATACATACCTATCCGTGCCACGGACGCCGGGGTGTGAGTCTCACCTATACACATCTATCCGTGCCACAAATGCCAGGGTGTGAGTCTCCCCTATACACACCTATCCGTGTCACACATGCCGGGGTGTGAGTCTCCCCTATACACACCTATCCGTGCCACACATGCCGGGGTGTGAGTCTCCCCTATACACACCTATCCGTGCCACAGACGCCGGGGTGTGAGTCTCCCCTATACACACCTATCCGTGCCACACATGCCGGGGTGTGAGTCTCCCCTATACACACCTATCCATGCCACACATGCCGGGGTGTGAGTCTCCCCTATACACACCTATCCATGCCACACATGCCGGGGTGTGAGTCTCCCCTATACACACCTATCCGTGCCACAAATGCCAGGGTGTGAGTCTCCCCTATACACACCTATCCGTGCCACAGATGCCGGGGTGTGAGTCTCCCCTATACACACCTATCCGTGCCACAGATGCCGGGGTGTGAGTCTCCCCTATACACACCTATCCGTGCCACAGATGCCGGGGTGTGAGTCTCCCCTATACACACCTATCCGTGTCACACATGCCGGGGTGTGAGTCTCCCCTATACACACCTATCCATGCCACACATGCCGGGGTGTGAGTCTCCCCTATACACACCTATCCGTGCCACAAATGCCAGGGTGTGAGTCTCCCCTATACACACCTATCCGTGCCACACATGCCGGGGTGTGAGTCTCCCCTATACACACCTATCCGTGCCACAGACGCCGGGGTGTGAGTCTCCCCTATACACACCTATCCGTGTCACACATGCCGGGGTGTGAGTCTCCCCTATACACACCTATCCGTGCCACACATGCCGGGGTGTGAGTCTCCCCTATACACACCTATCCGTGCCACAGACGCCGGGGTGTGAGTCTCCCCTATACACACCTATCCGTGTCACACATGCCGGGGTGTGAGTCTCCCCTATACACACCTATCCGTGTCACACATGCCGGGGTGTGAGTCTCCCCTATACACACCTATCCGTGCCACACATGCCGGGGTGTGAGTCTCCCCTATACACACCTATCCGTGCCACAAATGCCAGGGTGTGAGTCTCCCCTATACACACCTATCCGTGCCACAGATGCCGGGGTGTGAGTCTCCCCTATACACACCTATCCGTGTCACACATGCCGGGGTGTGAGTCTCCCCTATACACACCTATCCGTGCCACACATGCCGGGGTGTGAGTCTCCCCTATACACACCTATCCGTGCCACAGACGCCGGGGTGTGAGTCTCCCCTATACATACCTATCCGTGTCACACATGCCGGGGTGTGAGTCTCCCCTATACACACCTATCCGTGCCACACATGCCGGGGTGTGAGTCTCCCCTATACACACCTATCCGTGCCACACATGCCGGGGTGTGAGTCTCCCCTATACACACCTATCCGTGTCACACATGCCGGGGTGTGAGTCTCCCCTATACACACCTATCCGTGCCACACATGCCGGGGTGTGAGTCTCCCCTATACATACCTATCCGTGCCACAGACGCCGGGGTGTGAGTCTCCCCTATACACACCTATCCGTGTCACACATGCCGGGGTGTGAGTCTCCCCTATACACACCTATCCGTGTCACACATGCCGGGGTGTGAGTCTCCCCTATACACACCTATCCGTGCCACGGACGCCGGGGTGTGAGTCTCCCCTATACACACCTATCCGTGCCACGGACGCCGGGGTGTGAGTCTCCACTATACACACCTATCCGTGCCACGGACGCCGGGGTGTGAGTCTTCCCTATACACACCTATCCGTGTCACAAATGCCGAGGTGTGAGTCTCCCCTATACACACCTATCCGTGTCACAAATGCCGAGGTGTGAGTCTCCCCTATACACACCTATCCGTGCCACAAATGCCGGGGTGTGAGTCTCCACTATACACACCTATCTGTGCCACAGACGCCGGGGTGTGAGTCTCCCCTATACACACCTATCCGTGCCACAGACGCTGGGGTGTGAGTCTCCCCTATACACACCTATCCGTGCCACGGACGCCGGGGTGTGAGTCTCCCCTATACACACCGATCAGTGCCAGGACTCCAGGGAACGAGTCCTCTCTCCACACACACCTGTCTGTGCCCAGGGGAGGCCAGGACGATGTGGCGACCCCAAGTATTCCACTCTCCCCTGCTTCCAGGCACAGCGTATCTTTGGGGCCCTCTGATTTTTGGGGGGACAGTAGTAGGGTATGAACCAGGGCTCACACACTCTCCCACCCGAGCCATGCTCCAGCCCTTTCTGCTCCTTTCTTTCCCCCTCTGGGCACAGAACCCAGCCTATCTGAAGAGACAGGGACGAGGGGACAGTCACCTCAGCTGCTGGAGCTCCAGGCGGGGGCTGAGGTGACCAGGACAGGTAAACAGCCTGGTGGTGGGGCCCACAGCGCCAGGTCTGGGGCTGAGCCCCCAGGGGCTTCTCCCCATCCTGCTGAGCCACCGCCTGTCGGTTTTCCTGGGGATTTGGTGATTCAGCCTCAGCTGCCACACACCCATCCTGGGCCGCCACCCCACGGCGCTGGGCGGCCCTCCCGCGCTCCCGGCTGCCTACCTTGCGGCCCGCCTCGTTGTTGTGCAGGTTCATGAGCGTGCGGGCGTTCTGCTTGATCTCCCGGGCGTCCACGAAGACCTTGGCGAAGCCGATGCCGTAGCGGATGTCGGCCGAGCAGCCGCCCCACTTCCAGCCCTCGTCCCGGTGGTACTGGCCTTGCTTCTCCTTGTCGCAGCCGCAGTCGCTCAGGTTGCCCTGGGTGCAGGCGGCTGTGATGGCGTGCGCCACGCCCGCCGCGATGATGGCGTAGGTGAAGGCGGCCTCCCGGCTACCTGAGGGCAGAGAGAGCTTTGTAGAGCCCGCCGTGGAGGCCGTCGTCCTGGGGCAGCGCGCCCAGCTTAGGGGCTCCGTATCATGAGCCGGAAGACGAGGCCAGCACTCACGTCTAACTGCCCAGGAGACCCCACTCGGGTGGTGGTGGTGCCTGGGTCCCACTGTGCCCACATCCAGCCCATCTCTGCCTCTGGAGGGCAGGGACAAAGGTTAGGGGAGCTCCTAGCCCTTGTCCACCACTGCCCTCCTGGCCACACGTGCAGGGCTCCTGGCATCCCAAAGCCCCGTCTCTGGAGCCTGCAGTGTGCAGCAGTGCCCACCCGCTCGGTCATTCTGGCCAGAGCCTGCCTGGGCCCCGGGCCTCGGTCTCCTGGGCAGTAAATGGGCACATGGATAATATCACCTCACAGCCTGTGCTGTGGCTCACTGAACCTGCCGGAAAAATAGCTCCTATTCCTGTGGCACTGCGGTTAGTGTTTGTGTCCCCCACTAGATGTGACCAGCTGTGGTGGCCCGGGAGGCTCGTGAGCCACAGAGGGAATCCTGGGCAGGTACACATGGTTTCAAGAGCCACCATGTCTCCATCCGTTCAAAGGACTGCACCCCTCCCCAGAGGAGGCCTTGCCCGGGTTCACACACCAGGGCCTGGGTCAGTCTCCTGTCCTCCAGAGCCCAGGTCAGGCGTGGAAAACGCCACAGTGCCTGTGCTAACCCACAGAAGCTGCCCAGAGGGGCTAGGAGGGCGTCTGAGATGGTAAGCTCGCAGCTAACGCAAGTCCAGAGTCTTGGGAGTCCGCCTCCACCCCTCCCTGGGCTCCAGCTCAAGCCCAGCTCCACAGGTCCTATTTCCCTGGCATTACAAACATACAGGGGGCATTTGCAACCAGGCCCCTGCACAGAGACCAGGGACCCGGGCGTCCCACACTGCCTGAGCCGCTGGTCAAGTCGTGAAGCCCAACAGCACTTTTCTTAGGTGAGACTAGGAATGCTGTACAAGACCTAGCCATGCTCGGCTGGGCTCCGGGGATGGGGGCCGGGGAGCGGTGTAGAAGCCACAGGGCCTCCCTTCCTGGCACTGCATCCAAAGCCCACTGGACGGGGACTCCTCTGCCCAAGGCCAGGACTCATCAGAAGCCTCGAACTTCTGTCAAGAGGTAGCTGGCACGTGTCAGTTAGAAGCACTTACATAAGGCAGCGCACCAAGCTGGGTACAGGGTGTAAGGGTGGACTCGGAACCTTAAGACTGCACTGGCGGGATGAGCAGTCCCACTGAACATCTACCTGCAAACCCTTCACACGGCCCAGACAGGGAGAGGAGCAGAGGCTCAGGGGGGTGAATTAACTCCCAGGAAGAGCGAGGATGCAAACTTGGGGTCACAGATGCTGACCTCGCTCACCGCTGGGGCTCCATACCTTTCCCCTCTGCCAGCCCCTTCCCAGTACCACTTGAGGGCTGTCGGCCTCCACATGAGAAGCACATGCTCGGAGGAGCACGCAGGCCCAGGGAGCTGTGCGCTGACCCCGGGCCTGCCTTCCTACAGCCCTGACGGGGGACAGGGCCTCTGAGGGCTCAGAGGCCAGCCTTGTCCCCTGCCCACCTCTCCCAGCTCTTTCACGGGGCTGGCTGTACCCCCAGGGCTCAGAACCAAGCCCTCCCCATCCCAGAGCACAAGGAGAACCCCACCAAACCCTTCCCTCCCTCACCTACACCCCCCCTTGAGCCCAGCCACTCCTGGCAGTCCTCCCCAAGGTCACCAGGACCTCAGGAGACTGGCATGGGGCATCCAGGTTCCAGCCCGCCAGCCTCCCACAGCTCTGAGTGAGGAGGCAGGGCCCAGGCTGAGCTGCTCTGCCCTGGTATGATGGAGCTTGGCTGTCCTCCACCCTGCTCAGTCTGCCTGACTGGCAGCTTGTGGGCCGTAGCCTTTCCCTTGCAAGCCAGGAGGGCACAGCCAAGTTGCCCCATCCTTGGAAGGGGTGGCCAAGGAGGACGGGCACGGCAGGGACAGAGGAAACGCTGTCCCCACCGCCCGAAAGATTCCATGCACCGCCGGCCCAACGGTGGTGGGCAGGGAGTATTATCTGGGGGTGTATTGACGGTATCTCACTGGAAAGCACGACGCACGTTGTATTTTTTTTCTCTTTTGCTATTTAAAGCCAACTGGTCAGAGAATGAGCAATCTGCTGTGATACAAGCTGAAGATATGGTGATTTGGAAAACAGATGGAAAACGGCTGCCCTTGCCAGCCTTGAGCCAGAGCAGCGCTGACCTCAGGGCTCAAAGTGGGGCAGGCCTGGTCCCTCCTCTGCTTGTGTTGAGCTCCCCTGGCACCTCTGAGCCAGCCACGGGAGGTGGGTGGTTTCTGTGAGGGCTCGGGCTGACTGCGGGAAGCAGGGTGTGAACTAAGGGTGTGTGTGGATCTAGCTGTGTACCACAGGAGAGCTGGAGAGGCAGCCGGGAACAAAAGGCTCATCTCAAAGAATAGTGTCAGGAGAGCTAAAATCCAGGATGAACTGAGGCTGGCAAAAAAAATGCGAACGAGACAAAAAGCCCTTTGTTGGCTGCTTTCTAAGCGAGAATGGGGGAAAGAATGGGGCTTTTGCCTGGGCAAGATGGCGCATTGTGAAGAAAAGGCAGAGGGAGAGCGGGGCACTCCACCCCTCACTCTGTCTCCCTCTTCAAGCCCGTGGCTCCCAGCGCCCCTCGTTCACCTGACAGCCTGCAACGGGAAAGGAGGGGACAGTGTTGGGACTTCCTTAAAGTGAGTCTAAAGCCAAGGCCAGGTCCAGCCTCCGGTAGAGGAGGGGAGCGAGGTAAGGACGCAGATGCAACAGAGGCCAAACAAGCATCAGAGTTTCCCGGCTGGTGGACCCAGGAGGGTGGACTCCAGGGACTGAACTCGAGGCCATTTGTGCCCATCCTGGAAAAATTCCAGCTGGAATACCTAATGGGGCCATGAGAGTGTGGAAAAGATCACGAGCCGGGAAATCACTATTTCTTTATCCAGGATAATGGTGGAGACACAGAAAATTTCTATGCGTGCAAAGAACGCGACGGTCACCCCACATCCTGTCTCTGCTCCGAGCCAGTCCCTTAGATAGCTCCGTCCCCAGCGGAGCCATCCAGATGTGGTGTGCAGAACCTGCCATGGCCCGGCCCCACCTCTTCCTGCAGCCTCTCGGTTCTCTCTGCCCAACGCCCTGATGTCCCCCAAAGCCCAACCACTGGCCCAGAGGCTCCTGTCCTGCCAGGGACAGTCACACCGCCAAGCCCGCCCTGTCCCCCGGCCTTCCTCTCCTGGGCTCTGCTCCAGCCTCTGTTTCAGGGGACCCCTGCAGACAGCTCTGTGCCACCGCACACCAGGCCAGCACATCTCCACATGTCAGCCCTGACCTCTCCCCCCCCCCCCGCCTATGCCAGGCAGAGCACGTGGCACACCGCGTGTTGTTCCAGCATTTGCCCTGCAGATTCCCTCAGGGACAGGAAGAACAGAGAGGTGTGGACGGTATCCGCAGTATTTTGCATTCACCCAGGAACCAAAAAGTAAAATCTCATGGACTTACACGTGGGTCTTTGCTTTTACCCTGCATGCGGGGTGCAGGGCTGTGCATACTTCCTTGAGCGATGTCTTGCATGGAATGAAAAACTGGGTTTCGGAGTTTTGTGGACAATTGCAGACCGTAGCAAGGGCAATGCTAAGATAGAATTCACCATTCCTGTCAAAATCAGAGGCCAGAATGGGTCCCTGCTGTGCCCTTGGGGGAGTGTGTGGAGTTGAGGGTGCGTGGACAGACTGTGGTTCGAGGGCCCCGTTCTGGGCAGTGCGGCTGGGGCGGGGTGCTGCGGCACGCACAGCTCCACGGCAAGCTAAGCTGTGGAGACGGGAAGAGTCCGGCACAGGACACCACTCAGGCTGTTTCTTGCCTTAGGACTCTGCAGTGCCTCTAACTAATACACTTTGGGCACTGTGACACTGCCAGAGCCAGCTTCCCCCAGTCACCTCCAGGGAAGCCCCACTTCTTTCCCCTGGGGACCCGCCAGTGGGCAGGACAGGGATGAGACGAAAGTCACACAGCAAGCAGCAGGGGGTGGAGAGAGGGAGAAGGCTGACTCAAATGGACCCAAATGCAAACGTGAAGGACAATTGCTCAGTCTTGTATTGGGTCGGAAAACTGGACCCTTCCTGTGGGACTCAGCGTGGAAAGGACCCTGCCTAGGTCACACTGTGAGTAGCCAGTGTGCCAGGCCCTCAGGTAAACAGAGATGTTTCCAAGCGTTGAGTGTGGGAAAGGCCTGCTTCCTAGGAGGGGTGCTCCAGAGGAGAACCCCGCATAAAGCCAGGGTGCAGGCAGCAGGCTGCCCCTCTGGAGGTGAGTAGAGTCAGAGGTCTGGGCCAGCGTCCTGGTCACTGCTGCCCCCACAGGGCCACAGCAACCACGGTGCCCTGACCAAGCCCCAGCTCCCCACAGAGCTTCTTTCTTCCCGGAGAGACGGCCACGATCCTTAAACCCAACTGACTCACAGAGCTCTTCCGGGCACGCTCGGGCACTCTGCGACAAGCCTCGGAGTCCTTCTTCCCCACCACCCACGAGACAGGCCCACCTCGCCACACCATCAGGTCTGCCGCCAGTGGGGAAGGAGACAGGAAGTGTGGAGAAACACGGGCTGCCCACCCCGTGGCACACGTTACCCCACACACGCCAGGGTGGGCAAGTCCCAGGGCGGCCAGGGGGCACAACCGGAAGACAGAGAGGGAGAGATGGGAAGCCCACATCAAATGAAGGGACATGGGCGCCCTGGAAGGCGGGGAGAGCATGGGCCGGGGACCAGAGGCAAAGCTTCCCTGGGAGTCTGGGCAGGGGTCTCAAAGGGACAGAGGCGGGGCTGTCTGTGGAGTGGACATGGACGAAGGGGCCACGCAGGGAAAGGTCCTTGTGCAAGGCTGCAGCCCCTCAGGGTGAACCCAACGTGGCCTGAGCCCCCCTGCTCTGCACACGGCCCCGCACAGCGCCGGCTCCCCACACTCACGCCCGCAGCCAGAAGGGAACGGGGCAAAACCGAACAGGAAGCCTGAGAGGGTAAACAGGGGCGCAGCTCCGGCCTCCTCCCTTCTCCAGGCCGCAGTGGGCCCAGGCGTTTCCCTGCCTGCCAGGCCCGAGGGCGGCAGGTCTGAGCATTCCGTGCTGGGAACAACACTGGCAAAACCAAAATGAAAGGATTAAAAACAAAGATGAAGCCTACTTCGGGGAGATGGAGCCTTCTGACAAACGTACGTGAAGGGACGGCGTGTGGCCCCGAGACCCCATTCTGTCCCCCGAGGACCCCTGCTCCCCTCCCCTGGGTGTCTTCCCACGTGGACAGTGTCCACGGAGCAGCAAATCCGTTTCCAGCCTTGAGACATAGCTCAAGGGCAGTCACCGTGGTCCAGCCACCTCTCCATCGCAGGGTCCCACCTCAGAGCGCCAAGACCCCCCCTCCACAACACCCCCTGTCCAGGCCATGGTGTTCTCTGGCCACTTGTCAGGATGGGCTGAGCTGTGGCCTTCACCAAACCTGCACGCTGAAGCTCTAACCCTTGCACACAGGATGGAGAAGGTCTTAACCAGGTCACCCTAATCCCAGGTGACCAGTGTCTTTAAAAAGAGGACACGCCAAGGGGACACAAACAAATGAAAGAGTACTGAAGCTGGAGCCCCACAAACCCACACAAGGCCTCAGGGGGAGCAACCCCAGCGGGGCCTGGGGGTCAGCCTGGGGCAGCGTGAGGAGGGTCAGGGCTCCGTGGTCAGTGTGGGAAGGAGCTGGATTGGAAGTGAACCCAAGGACCAACCTGCAGGGGCTTGGGAGAAGCCAAAGCTTCTCCTACAGGACTGGAGCCTGGACGGGGTGTGTGGCAGCTGCAGGGGTGGCAGGGGTGGCCAGCCGCTCCCCAAGTGGCCCTGGAACTCCAAGCAGTGCCGCCTGTGGCCCAGCCTCTGGGAAAGCCAGCGGCATGCGTGGGGATCTGTAAATCCCTTCTCTTCCAGAGGTGGTGGTGTCCACCATGGAGGGGGTGGAGGCAGGGCGGGGGCACCCTGGTTCCTCAGATCTCTGAAAGAAACCGAGGACCTCAGGACAGAAGGCGGGGTGGGCCCCTGTTGGGGTAGAGGGGGTAGGGGTGGGAACTTTCTGGTCCCAGCTCTGGACACCCTAAGGTAGGGCTAGCCCACCCCACATCTACTCCCCCATCCTCCTACCCCTTGATACCCAGCCAGTCTCATGGCAGCTCTAAAGAAAGGACTGAATTTTCTAGCTTCCTCTCAAGCCAGGTGTGGCCATGTGACTAAGGTCTGGCCAATGGGCTGTGAGCAGGGGTGGAGGCGGGGCCACCCTCACCCTATAATGGAGAGGAGTGAGGTGAGGGGGAGGGGAAACTACAGATTTGGGTACAGAAAGGCCTGGTAACTTGGAGGCCTTGCTGGCCTCTGGGGCCAGCCTCCCTCCCTCCTGGCAGGCCCCTTCTGAAGGAGACCTCTGCTGCTGCTTCTCCCCAAGCCACCGTCCCCTCTTGCCTGAAACGCCCAATCCCACCCCAGGTCCTACCTTGACCCCAGGGAAGATTATTCTCTTCCTAGTACCCAGGGCACCACTGCCAAACCTGACCTCTCTGCAGCCCTCCCTGGTATGAAGGGAAAGCCAAGCCTCACAAGTTTCACCAGGCCAATGTGAGGCTTCCTGAGCTCTCCTGTCCTCCCCGCAGAGGCCAGCTGGATGGGCTCCACTAAGCTCCTCAGGCCTCCCAGACAACCCCACCCCAGAGCCCCTGCCCCTGCCTCCCTCTGCCTGGCACACTCCTCCTAGGACATGGGGGTTGTGTGAGGCTCCCAGCACAAACCCAGGCCCATCCGATCACACGCACACCCCCCAGGGCAGTACTCAGTGTTAGGTGAAAGCACAAATTAATTGATGAACAAGTGAATTCAGTGTCCACCTCTTCACGGGTCTTTCAGAATCCCTATTAGGTATCTCATATGGTTCACGCATTCCATGTCCTCCAAGACTCAGCCTTGGTAGATGGTTCCACCTCTTAGCTCTGGCTCCTGCTCCCTCCCGGATACTCACCCATTGTATCTCACAGGCCTTCTGGGCCTCCTCTTTTGACTAGAATCCCTCTCTGCCTCTGCCTGTCCCTACCTGCTGGCCCACCTTGGGGCCCAGACCCCTGTTCCTCCCTGGAAGATGGCGTGCCACCCCTCTGTCCTGGCCCCATGCTCGCGCCTGCCACAGCCCCACGGGCACGCTCGCAGAGTGGCATGGGCTGGCCCTGCCTGTTCTGAGATGAACCCTCTCCCGACCAAATGCTGTCACTCTTCCTTTGTTGTTTTAGTTTTGGGTGGCAGTATGGGCCTCGAACTCAGACCCTTGTGCTTCTGTTTTGCTTTCTTACATCCGGGTGCGCCACACCTTCCAACTGGAAACAAAGTCTCACAGACTGTTCTGTCCAGCCTGACTTTGAAATTGGATCCTCCTGGATAGCCAGGTATTCTAGGTGTGAGATACTGGTACCCAGCTCTGCCACTCACTTTCATTTTTTCCAGTCCTGGAGCTTGAGCACTGACCTTGTGCTTTCTCAAGACTGGCACTCTACCACATGAGCCACAGCACCACTTCCGACTTTTCAGTGTATGTGGTACTGAGGAATCGAACCCGGGTCCTTATACATGCTAGACAAGCACTCGACCACTAGGCCAAACTGCCAGTCCCTCTGCCACTCACTTCGGCTGACTTTGGGCCCCTTGTGAATTTCCTTATCCGTAACACTTCACAGCATAGAAAGACACTGGTTTTAAAGTCATGCCAGAGTGCCAGGGGGTCCCAGGCATGGAAGTTGGAGCAGGACAGGGCAGACAGGTGACAAAAAGGGGCTCCCCAGGCTGGAGGCCTCCATGGAGGCGGCTGCACCCCACCCTCTGCCGAGCTGGGCCAGGCCCTGCTCCCGCTGGCTTCCACCTGGAAAGTGAGGCCAGGAAAGGGAGTGGTCATCTCACACAGGCCAGGGACAGGCTGGGCAGGGAAAGAGGATGGCTGCCCACCTCACCCTGTGCAGGGGCCGGGGCTGCAAGAACACAGAGGACCTGCGCTGTCCTTCCTGGGACCCCCCCCTCGACGAGTCCCAGGCTGGCTGGGACTGAACTGAAACCACCCAGCATGCTGTGGATGGAACAAGGGGCCCTCCAGTGTGGGAGCCAGGGGGGACCTGAGTGTGGAGAGGAGCCATGCACGCCCTAAACCCGGTGTTGGGCCCACCATGTCAGGCGATCAAAGGGCACCATAGGGATCGCAGGAGCAAGGGGTGGGGGGGTGGGGTCCCAGCTCCAGCCCATTACAGTCACGTGACATATGCTAGGTGATCAGAATAGCTGCCAATTTACTTCAAGAGAAGCAGGCTCTGTAGTTTTGGTGGAAGAGCCCATCTTTAGTGGGAAGCATCCATGGGACCTCAGCCTTGAGCCTCATGGCCATGGCTGCTGGTTCACAGCTAGCTTGGCCCATCCACCGTCCAGGTGGCCTGCGGGATCCCGGGGCAGGGCGGCTGGCACGGGCAGGCGAGGGGTCCCCGAGGGTCCCCGACCCTGCTCGGATGGTCGGGCACATACCCACTTTGAGCTCCTTCCCGAAGACGGTGCGTTCGCCCAGCGCCGAGCAGTTCCAGCGACCATTGCGGAACTGAAACTGACACTCGTCCAGGCCCATTTGGGAGCCTTCTCCGATGACGATGATGGCGTCCGGCCGGCTCTGGCAGATCGCCCGCTGTCTGGGCGCGAGGCCGGGGATCTTGTTACAGATGATGCTTGCGCCCAGCGCCACCACCGAGGAGAAGCCACTGCAGGGGGACACGAGACGGGGGGTTGAGACCCGCAGGGAAGCCCGGGTGGCAGGTGCTGGAGCTGGCAGAAGCTCAGCCCGTCCGCGGACCCCGGCCCGGAGGAGGCTGCGCGCGGGACGGAGCCGCAGCAGCCTCGCGGCGTGCAGAGGCGAGGATGCCCTCCTCCTCTGCGCGCGCCCGAGGGCGGCCGTGGACGGCGTCCCGGGTCACTCCGGGGACCGAGGGCACCGGGCGAGCGCAGGGGTCTCCGGCCGCCCCGCGCCCGCGGAGGGGCGCTCCGGTCGGTCGGGGCGGCTGGTTCCTCCCGGCCGTCTCCCGTCCTCGCCCCTCGCCGGCGTCTCTACCCCATTTTTAATCGGGAAGGAGATGGAGCCGCCGCTTCCTGGATGCGGAGGCGGCGGCGCTCAGCCGAGCCGATCCGCGCCGGGAAGAGCCAGGCCCACCCGGACCCGCGAATCGATAGCACTTAGGGCGCCTCGCTCCGCCCCGCCGCCGCGGCCGGGCCCCGCGCCCGCCGCCCGTCCACCTGCGGCCGCGGCCGGCGGGGCGGCGGGGGCGCCGGGCGCAGGCAGGGGCGGCGCACAAAGGATCCGCGCGGCCCGCGCCGCCCTCCCGCCGCGCCCTCCCCGCGGCCGGGGCCCGGCGCACGCTCGCCCCGGCGCCCGGACCCCTCGAGGCTCCCGCGCCCCCTCCCGCGTACACGGGGCGGCCGGCGGCGAAGGCGCTGCGCGAGCCGCACCCGAGCCACCTGCTTCCACGCGCGGCCCGGCCGGGCTCCCGGGGCCCGGGGCCAGGCGGGAGGGCGCCCCGGCCGCGCCCGCCCGCGCCCCTCGCCGCCGCCCCCCGCCGTCCCCGGCCCTCCCGTCCTGGTGCCCCAGGGTCCGGGGGGTCCCTAGGAGCCGGGCGGTGCCAGGCTCTCACCGGGCTGCCCGGCCCCGGCGCCTCCGTCCTGGGCTTCCCGGAGACCCCGGCGGCCCTGGGTGGCCGGTGCCCCTCGCGCGCTCCGCGCCCCCGGCACGCTCGGGGCGGAGGAGCGGGCGGCGAGCGGGCGGCACGCCTCCGTCCGTCCGGCCGGGCGGGCGCGGGGGGCGCGGGGCGGCAGGGCGCGGGGGGCGCGGGGCGGCGGCCCTTACCCGATGCGGAGGTAGACCATGCCCAAGCCGAGGAAGAGGTGGCCCAGGCAGCGCCGCGCCTTCCGGGACATGGTCCCCGCCGCTCGCCGCGGGGAGCGCGGGCCGGGCTGCGCTGGTCCCGCGGGCCGCACCGGCGGGGCGATCCGCATAGCCCGCCGGGGGCGCGGCCGCGGCGTCCCGGGTCCGCCGTGCGCGGTCCTCGCCGGGCGCCCGTGCCTCGCCGGGAGCGCGGGAGCCGCGGGGCGCGGAGCGGCGCGGGCGACGACGGCTGCGCGCGAGCGGCCGCCGCGAGTGTTCGAGGCGCGGGGACTGAGGGCGCCGCCGCCCCTCCCCGCCCCGAGCTCCCCGCCCCTCCCCGCCCGCCTCCCCGAGCGCCGCCCCGCGCCCAGCGCCTGCGGGACGCGGGCCTCGGGCCCCAGGCGCGCTCCCGCCCGCCCCGGGGCGCGGGCCGGGGAGGGGCGACGCCCGCCGCCCCCACCTGTCGCCGACCCGCGGGCCGCGGCGAGCAGGTGCGGCGGCCGCGGGCTCGATGGAGAGGGGCGGGCGCGCCGGGGAGAAGGGCGCCGGGCCCCTCCTGCCGAGAGCCCGCGCGGGCGGCGGCACGGACCGCGGGCGTCGGGACCGGGCCGGAGCACCGGCCGGCGGCCGCGCACGGAGCCGTCCGGGCGGGCCGGGTGCGGGCGGGGACTCGGCGCGCTCGGGCGGCCCCTGGCGGGCGCGGCGGGCGGCGCACCCCGGCCCCGCCACGGACGGGACGAGCGGAGCGGCCCCGGGGCTCGGACGCCCCGTGGAGCGCACCGAGCCCGGGCGCGGCGACCGCGGCCGGCCGGCCCAGGGTTCCGCCGAAGGAGCCGGGGTTCGGGAGGCGAGGGCGGCTTCCCCACGCCCCGGCCGGGCCCCGCGGAGCCGGGTCGGAGGCGACGGGTCCCCCGGCCCGGCCGCCGCCTCCTCTCCTCCGCGGCCCCATCCAACTCTCCCGGCAGCGGGCGTCGGGGCCGGGCGGGGCTCGCGGATCCCGGGCCCGCGCCCGTGGCGATGCCCGGACCCCGGGGGTGGCCGCGCGTCCGCGGACGGGCGTTCCCGGGGCGGGCGCTAGGCCTTGGCTCCCGCGTTGTCCCCGCGGAGCCTCCGGGGAGCGAACAGCAGCCGGGGTCTCCAGGGTCTCCCCACGCACCCCGCGTCCGCGGCGGGCGCCCCCTGCCTACCCCGGCACCGCCGCCCTCGGCCCTGCGCCCTGCGCCCCGGCCCTGCGCCCTGCGCCCTGCGCCCTGGTGGGGCCTCCTGGGCCCATCCCCGCCCCCCTGGGTGCTCCCCGCGCTCGTCCTCCTCCGCCTCCCTGCTGCTCTTCCAGCGCCTCGGGGACCTTCCCGGCGTCGCCGTCGGGCGTCCCCCGAGGGCGCCGCGGAGTCCTCGGGTCCGGAGCTCTGGCTCCTGCGCCTCGCCGTGTGTCTCGGTGCCCGCCGGCGCCCAGGGCCCTCACCAGAGTGCCAGCAGGGGCGACACAGCCGGGCGGAGCTGGAATCGGGTCTGGGAGGGTCCGCGGGACTGGCGGGGGCCGGAGGGCCAGGCTCCAGCCGCGCCGTGCGTCCCGGTGTCTCCCCAGGCACAGCCGAGGCCGGGGCGCAGAGCCGGCCCTCTGTGGCTGAGCCCTGCTTCAGCTCAGAACCCGGGTCAGCTGTGTCCCGGCTGAGTCTGCCTCTTCCCACAATGGTTGCCAGGACCCCCGGGCTTCCAGAAAGGCGCACGCAAGGTCCCGAGAGTGGAGCTCTAGACCGGGGTCGTCGGGTTCTGTGGGAGGCTCTCGGAGGCCATCGTTTTAACCCAATCACCACCCTGCTTGTGACTCTGGCTCCAGCGTCCAGGCCAGGACGGCCACGAGGGGGAGGTGGACCCCACTTTCATGCTCCGGAGCTCTCAGGGGAAAGCGGGGCTGGCAGCACTCTGTACCTGGAGAGAGGGTTGGGCATCTGGGGGAAGAGCTGACCCATCTGCATGGTGGCTCTCGGGCTGGCTGGCATCAGGAGCCTCCCCGGAGATGGTGTCCCACCCAGGTGAGGAGCAGGCCACCTGAGGAGACCTGCCTTTCTAGTGTGTGCCAGGCCCAGGGGCTACCATGGTGCCCGGAGGCTGCTCCCCTGAGGGCTGGGGCAGCGGTGGCCGCCCTGCGGGCAGATCTTGAGATTGCCCTGGAATCTTGGTGGGCACTCTACCCCCTCCGTCCTCCACACCCCCTTCAGAAAGGACCAGCACCCCATCCAGAACCGAGTGTCAGCTCCTGGGTGGATCTGTCCTAGGTAGTGGACCTTGTGCCCTCTGTGAGCCTCCTGTGTGCCCATCAGCAGGGGTATCCCTGCCTGCTACGGCAGCAGCCCCTCTCCACACCCCTATGGGTGCCCTGTGCCCCTGTGAGGGCCGGGTTGCCAGGTCACACTGAGGTCTGGGGCCTCCGCAGAGCACGAGGGCGTGTTTATGTTCCTGACCCCGCTGGGCTGGTCACCCCGGGGGGGGGGGGGGGTGCTTATCACAGTTCCACCCCAGGCCTTCCTCAGGACAATCCCGGCCCCTGTGAGTCATCTTGTGGGCTGTGCCCTTCCGCTCAGGCCTGGAATACCTCCCTCCCTCATCATTCCTGGGCCAGGCCTAGGATGCCCGGGGACCCTGGCTGATGACGCATCTTGGGCCTGGCATACGGACAGGGCTCAGGAAACTGCAGTTGACAGTACTGGGAAGCACGGTGGCTTCCAGCTCCACAGGGCCCACCACCCTGTGCCAGCAGTGGACTGCCTTCCCCTCCCCTGGCCGGCGTGGCCTGGGTTTCAACCACTTCTCCTTGCCTCCTGTCCCTCCTGCACACACACGTCCCCTGGATCTTTCCACGAGGTTGACCCCCGAACCCTGACTTCATGGCTTTTCTCCTGGTAGAGAGGCGATAACACACCGCCCTGGGGGACAACGGACGGGGGGGTCACCCTGGCCTTTGGTGCCTTCAAACATGGAGCTTTGAGGACTTGACGCCATGCAAGCACGCTGGTGTCTGCGCCCCACCACCAGCCAACCAAACAAGATGCCCAGGTCTTACTCGAGCCTTCAGGGACAGTGTGGGCCACAGCCTCTAGTGCAGAGTGGGTTGTGGCCAGAGCTCTGGAGTAGATCTTCTGAGGAGCCTTGGAGCAATTTCAGCCTCTCAGTGCCTCGGTTTACTCCTCTGTAACATAGACACGACGGCGTTTACTTTCCAGGGCTTCTGCGGGCATTAGATGAGGTGGTGCACAGTCAGTGCTCCCCACACCACCAGGGCAGACAAGCCTCTGTGGCACCCGGGAACACAGAGGGCCCTGTGCCCAAGCCAGGGCGGGCACGTCAAAAAACTACCTACCGATGAGTAGCTGTTGTCATGGTTATAGACGGACGGGGTGAGGAAATATCAGTTCCTACGAAGACAGTGTTTCTCTCCCTGATGGGAAGCTGTATGTCCCAGCATCCTTTGCAGGCAGAAGGGGCCAGGTCAGCTTCCTCAGTGAGAAATGGGAAGGCCCCTGGGCTTGGGCAGCTTGGTTCCCTCCTCCCTCCTGTCCCTAGTCTTCACAGCTGACTGGCAAAGAGTGGCAGAGTGGAGACAGGAGAGTGCGGGGCTGCTTTGGTTGAGCCCAGATCGGCACTCATGCCTGAGCCTGGCCTGTGCCCTGCTGCCCGCTGCCCGCTCTGCAGGGAGGGGTCACGTGCAGAGGCCAGGGTGTCCTAAAGGTGGGGTCAGGCGGGAGATCCTGCACTATGTGCTGCCAATGCAGTGTCCCTGTTGGGAACCGTGAAGCCGCCCAGCCCAGAACTCCAGGACTGGTTTCTGGACTGCCCACGTTAACACTCACCTGTGGCTTTCTGTACTGGGCAGTATACTGGGCACACAGATGGGGCAAGTCCACCAGGACCTGCCCTGTGAGCCACTAGACAGGCCCTGGCCCAGGCAGGCAGTGGGCAGAGGCCAGGGCAAGGAAACCTGGCCCTCCATGTCCCCACCCAAGCTGGGTAATGCTCCCTCCTCTTCGCCAGGTCAGATCTCCTTAAGGCAAGAGGCGGAGTGCAGCCAGGGTTTGTTTTCAAGGAGTCCCAAGCCAGCAGGGGCTAAGCCCATGGCGTGTCGCTCCCACAGCGGTGTCAGTGTGTGAAAGGGGACCTGCTGGCTGCCACTCACAGGGGGCGTGGCGGGCCCCATCCGGCTCAGCGGTGGTCCCTGGCAGTGAAATCTGATCGCAGGTGACTCAGCTTCCCTCCTGAGGACTGTCACCATAGAGGGATGTGCCCAGCGTGGCCTGTGAGAGGACTGCCCGGGAGGCCAGGGGCACTCGGGTGGGAAGCCCCCTCACGCACTTCCTGGGGTGCTGGCCCTCAGCCCAGCCAGCTCTGGGCGGTGTAGTGTCACAGCTGAGGATCCTCCTGGAACTTGCCTCTGTGGCATCTTTGTTACCAGAACTTCTGTGCTAATTAGAATACTGAAGACAGGGTTTGTGAGGAAAGGAAATCAAGAGTTTATGAATTTGAACCCATCACCAGTAGGTGATGGCCGGTGCAGGTGGACAACCTGTAATCCTAGCCGCGTGCAGGCCGTGTGCAGACCCCGTGGAGGCCGCGGTCTGGAGGGAGGCTCAGTGTGACAGCTCTCAACAGAATGGGGTTGTGGATGAGTTACGAGTCTGTTCCTCCTCCTCCAGCGGCTGCAAATTCTCACTTTGAAAATATTTTATTAACACTGATTTTTACATCATATTTCAAATGTCAAGTTTAACAAGCAAGTTGAATATCATATTATTATTATTATTATTTTGTGAGTCATGGGGCTTGAACTCTGGGCCTGCGCTGTCCTTAAGCTCTTCAGCTCAAGGCTACCACCCTACCCTTGAGCCAAGCCCCACTTCCTATTTTCTAGAGGTTAATTGGAGATAAGAGTCTCAGGTCCTTTTGTGCCTGGGCTGGCTTTGAACTTTGATTCTCAGCCTCCTGAGCAGTTAGGATTACAGGTGTGAGCCACTGCGCCCGGCTAAATATCTTTTTTTTATTAAAGAATTTATTAACATTGATTTTTTACATGGTATTTCACATGTCTTGTTTAGCAAACAAGTATTCAAGAAGGGCATCTGTATAAACAAATCATTGGCACATAGAATTTAGAACAATTAAAATTAAGCTGAGGGTTTGTATGTTATGGATACATATTAATACATGTGATAAAGCAGTATGTCTATAGAATATATAGCTCCTCAGAGATTTTTATGTCTACGTAGTTATGTTTATCACATAACAGGCATCACTGTTGCACTGTTTGGCTCTAATATCCACATATTAAGGATACTATGCATAAATATCTTATTTTTAAAAATTGTCTTTTTTTCCCTTGTCTTTTGATTGTCTCTTTTTTTCTTCCCTCCCTCCCTCTCTTGACATCACAGCCTTGGGCTGTTGCTTGGCTATTTCATTTACAACTAGAAACTCTACCACTTAAACCATGCCTCCAGTTCTCATTCACTCCATTGTTTCTTTAAATAAATCCTAAAATGATACTGAAGCATCACGTGTGACTTTACTGTGTGATAGAATGTAAGCAATATTTCCTGAATTGCTCCTTTGAAATATTGAGTAACATATAATACTCTTATCCACAACACCATCTCTGAAAATATTTTATTTACTTTTGTCATTTAAAAGCATGTTACAGGTACATGGCTTTCATGGTATTAGTTGATATTATGGGTGGAATCTTTTCCATAGCTGGTTTACTTGGTATATTTGGAGTTTTGAGCTCACATACAAAAGGATGGATTCCTCTTCTTTCTTTGAAAACAAAACTGAAAATAAGATTCAGACCTCTCAAGGCCAGGAGTTTGGCCTAGTGGTAGAGTGCTTGCCTAGCATGCACAAAGACCCGGGTTCGATTCATCGGTAGCACCTACATAGAAAAAAAGCCAGAAGTGGTACTGAGGCACAAGTGATAAAGCTCTAGCCTTGAGAAAACCCAAGGACAGTGCTCAAGCGCTGACAAAAAAAAAAAAAAAAGTAAAGATTCAGACCTCTCGCAATCATCTCCAAATCCTCGGGACAAAGTCGTTATCAGTGTTTTAAACCACTGAGCAGTGTCATTTTGGCACTCCTGGAATCTCATCACTGCTGTTTTCAGTGTCAGAGAGACTGTCTCCGCAGCTGGCTCAAGGCGATGGAAGATATTCTTCTTATGACCAAGTTCACACGGCATACACATGTGCTTCTGGGCCATTTTGAGGGTACAGCTGGGTGTCATTGCACATCTTCAGTGTCAGGCAGGCATGAGCAGGCCCACAGGGTCCCACACAGCGATTCCTCACCCTGCCTTGACCATCTAGAATTCCTGATTCTGCTTTTGGCTACTCCTTTGGAGGAGAAGCTTCAGATGCTGCTTGCTCCTCTGTGATTGACTTCTGCCCTTAGCTCAGTAACTTCTACTGGGTTGTACCACCTTCCAGGATGCTTCCCATTTCTAAGATGGGATAATCTTCCACGGTAAGGAGAAATTACATTTTGTCTATGTTTTTATGATTCCTGACACTGGATTATTTCCATCTTTGACTATTGTTAATCATTTTGTTAACAGCAGTATTGTACACATGACCATTTGAGTGCTGTGTGCATTTCTTTTTGGCATCTGTCATAATTTATATCCTGGGTCTTGTCATAATGTATGATATCTAATGTTGGTACAACTAGTTTGACTAAAGAGAGATGACTGAAAATGTAATTATTCAAAAGTGCCCTAAGCTACCACATATTAAGAGTAGTACAGCTCTAGCTGGGCGTGGTGGTCACATCTGTCATCCTAGCTACTCAGGAGGCTGAGATCTGAGGAGCAAGGTTCAAAGCCAGGCCTGGGCACAAAAGGACCTGAGACTGGTATCTCTAATTAACCTCTAGAAAATGGGAAATGGGGCTTGGCTCAAAGGTAGGGTGGTAGCCTTGAGTTGAAGAGCTCAGGGACAGCGCCCAGGCCAAGCTCCATGACCCACAAAATAAATAAATGAATGAATGAATGAATGAATGAATGAGTAGTACAGCCCAACCCAAGCCATGACAGGTAGAGTCCAGCCCACAGGTCTTCCTTCCCTGAGGACCCGTGGAGACTCAGAAATCCCCTGTAATAGCTCAGTGAGGCGTGTGATTTAACCTTTTATTTTGCGTATTTTCCATACATGTACTATCTCTTTCCACTTGTAGCAAGTTAAACAAGCTGCACAGAAAAGGCATAGCTCTATATTTTCACGCCATCCTTGCTCGTTCTGACGCGATTACATTGTTCATCCTAAGAAAACTTGCTTATCCCCGAAGAATCAACTACTTACTGTCTTCCTAGCACAGGGCTCTCAAGACGTTAATTATTCGCTTCTCAATACTGATAAACACCAGGGGGCTGATGGTCGCATAGCTGTGAGCCACAAGAAGCTGGACGCAATAAAATATGGGTTGATCATTTAACCTGATTCTTGAGTAGGAGATCATGCTATCCGAAATGGACATGATCATAAAGAAACTTAGGAGAACCAGAATGGTCAAGGTGGCTCTTTGTTCCGGGGATGCCTTTGAAGAAAGGCTGCTTCTGTGAAGATGCTGGGACTGCCTCTTGTGCCGGAGTAAGAAAATCACCATGTATCCACTTGCAAGAGCCATGAGCCCCATACACAAGACTTCCCTGAAGGTCAACAGTTTGGAAAATATGTGCTGGGAGAGGTAATTCATGGGTAAGAGAGAGCAAGACTCGGAGACATACATAAGATTTTCTATGGTCAAATTGGGGGTCGCCGTAATATAGACTAAGAGGTGACTGCTAACCGACACATAGAAGACCCACAGCAGCAGAAGAAAACAGAGGCTGAAGCGTGGGGATTTGTGCTTGAACTTTGCCAAACAGGAGCCTCTGGGACTGAGGGTGATGGCCTGGAGGACACTCAGCAAGCAGGTGACACAGACAGACAGGCCCCTGACCAACCTGTATATGTAGATAAGAAATTTACACATCATGTCATCCCAGTCCTTCTTATACACGAAAATGTCCACAGCTACACACCCTGAGGTTATCAGCATCGCGAGATGTATTAGGGCCATGAGAACAACAGGCAGGTCCGTGGGTTTGGGTTTGTGTCCGAGAGCAAATATGATGAAATGGAAGAGGAGGAGGGTGACATTGGCTGAAATCCCAATGCCAACTTCAAAGTAAAAGATGTTTCTTACGTTGACTTCACGGTACACTCTGCTGTTTTTACTCATCTTTATGGGAAAAAGAAGCATATGGTAAATGTCTGAGGAAAGAAGCAATAACGACAAGGAAAATGTAATCAGCTTGGTGAATCTCTGCCAGCAGAATTTCCCTCATTAAAATATAGTGACTCCTTTCAGTATATCCTTATTCCACGTGAGAGCCCACTGCTTCCCCAGCCCTAGCGTGTATCTGACCGAATTAGGTCTTCCACTGTGAGGCGCCATAATCAGAGACAGAGTGGGAAAGAACAGAGAATCATACAACAACAATGACCCAATTACTTAATGCCTACAAGAAGCACATCTCACAAAGACAAACAGAGGCTCAGGGTGAAAGGCTAAAAAAAAAAAAATCTTCTAAGTAAATGGACCTAAGAAGCAGGCAGGAGTAGCCATAGTTACATCTGGTGAAAAACAGATTTCAAACAAAAATTAGATAAAACAAAGACGTCGAAATCATACTCAAAAAGAGAGTAACAGGAGGGAATAATGAGTGTTAACATAGATGCACACTCAGAGTTCATGAAACAGACACTTTTGAACTTACAAGCTCTAGTAAACCACAGCACAATAGGTGTGTACTTCAATATTCTGTTGTCACCAGTGAAGAGGTCATCCAAGCACACACACACACACACACACACACACACACACACACACACACACACACACACGAACCATCAGAACTAAATGACAGCATAGATCATATGGACTTGACAGACATCTTTAGAAGGCTTTTCATTCACTGTAACAATTATAGAAAATACATTCTGCTCACCTGCCTACAGAACTTTCTCCAAAATAGGTCCTAATTTAGAACATAATGAAAGTCTTAAAAAAGCACAAATAATTGAAATAACGACTTGTGTTCTATCAGGTTTGATTCCATAATCAACAGCAAAGGAAACTACAGAAAATATTTGAACGCATCAGGATTGGAGAATACATTGTTAAATGACCCGTGGTCTTTAAAGAAATGAGGAGAAACAACAAAAAAAAAATCAACCAAATTAAAGCACAACCCCACTGGAACCATTGGGATATGCAAAAGCAGTAAAAAAAAAAAAAGGAAAGTTTATAAAGTTTAATCAAATTAGAGATTAAACAAAAAGTTATCACAATAAATACCAATAAAATCCAAAAGATAAGAAGGTGGCTCTTTAAAAATCTATATTCAAGCAAAAATATATCTAGAATAAAAATAAATTAATTAAAACATAAAATTTCAATTCATTTGATGTGCAAAAATTGGACCATGAAGATATAAACTAATTTGATCTATAACAAACAAAGAAAATGAAAGCATACATTTTTACAAGTCTCCTAACAAAGAAAAGGCCAGGACCTAATAGATTCACTATCAAAGTCTATCAGACCTTCAAAGAAAAACCTTTAAAGAAAATATTCTTCTGTTGGGTACAGTGGCTCATTCCTATAATCCTAGATACTCAGGAGGCTGAGATCTGAGGCTCAAGGTTCAAAGCCAGCCCAGGCAAAAAAGGACCTGAAGCTCTTAACTCAAATTAACCTCCAGAAAACAGGAAGTGGGGCTTAGCTCAAGAGTAGGGCAGCCCTGGGAGTTTGGCCTAGTGGTTGAGTGCTTGCCTAGCATGCACGAAGACCCAGGTTTGATTCCTAGTACCACATACATAGAAAAAAGCCAGAAATAGTGCTGAGGCTCAAGTGGTAGAGCGCTAGCCTTGAGAAAGTCCAAGGACAGTGCTCAGGCCCTGAATTCAAGGCCAGGACTGGCAAAAAAAAAAAAAAAGAGTAGGGTGGTAGCCTTACCTGAAGAGTTCAGGGACAACACCCAGGCCCAGGGATAGGGCAGTAGCCTTGAGGTGAAGAGCTCAGGGACAGTGCCCAGGCTGAGTTCAAGCCCTATGACCCACAAAAAAAATATTCTTCAAACTTTTTCATGGTAGAAAAAGGACACTTAACAACTCATTGCTTGGATCCAGTATTACACTCATTGAAAAACCAAACAAGAACATGACCAAAAAAAGAGAGATTCACAAGCCAATCACTTTTATGAATATAGACACTAACTTTCTCAATAAAATTGTTGCAAACTCAGTGCAGCAACACATTAAAAAGATCATGCACAATGATCAAGTAGATCTCATTCCAGGAATGCAAGGATGGTTCAACCTAAATCAATCAATATATGTAAGACTACACAGGCTCAAAGACAAAAATCATATTGCTGGGCACTGGTGGCTCACACTTGTAATCCTACCTACTCAGGAGGCAGAGATCTGAAAACTGCCTTTCAAAGCCAGCTCAGGCAGGAAAGTCCATGAGACTCTTATCTTCAATTAGCCACCAAAAGGCTGGGAGTGGAGGTGTGGCTCAAGTGGTAGAGGGCTAGTCGTGAGAAAAAAAAAAAAAGATAAGGGACGGTGCTCAAGCCTTGAGTTCAACTCTCAGTACCAGCACCAAAAGAAAAAAAAATCACTGGTCATCTCGATGCAGAAAAAAAAAAGCCTTTGGCAAAATTCGATATCATCATTATAAGCTCGGAAGACACTAGCAATAGATGGGATATACCTTAGCACAATGAAGCCTGCATATGATCAATCTAGAGCCATTATTGTACTAAAACTGAGCTCATTTCTTCTGAAGTGAAGAATACGACAAGTACACCCACTCTCCCACTATTATCCAATATTGCACTGGAATTCTTAGGCAGAACAAAAACGTAGGGAGAAACAACACGATGGATTCAAATAGGGAAAGAACAAGTCAAAACTATCCCTACCTGCAGATGGCATGACCATATAGTAAAGGGCTCCCTCAAATGTCCAGAGCTGGAAAACACCTTCAGCGACATAGCACAGTGTGAAGTCAAAGCAAAAATGAGTAGCTTCTCTACACACCAGTAATGGACACAGTGAGAAAGAAACCAGGAAAGCGAGCCCATTCACAATAACCACAAAAAAATAAATACCTAAAGATGCGAAAGACATGTACAATGGAAACAATAAAACCTTAAAGAAAAGCAATCAAGGAAGACATCAGAGAGTGGAAAAACCGCCCATGTTCATGGACTGGCAGAATCAATCTCGCCCACCGGCCATACTACCAAACACAATGTACAGATTTGGTCCCAAGTCACTTTTCTCGTTCACAGAAATAGAAAAATCGATCCAAAAGTGAGTAAGAGCGCATAAAAGACCCCGAATAGCAAAAGCAATCTTGAGCAAAAAATAAATAAACAAACACAGAAAAACAAAACAAACAAGAAAAACCAATGCCAGAGGT
The DNA here is from genome assembly GCF_031878675.1 of Megascapheus bottae. Taxonomy (NCBI): domain Eukaryota; kingdom Metazoa; phylum Chordata; class Mammalia; order Rodentia; family Geomyidae; genus Megascapheus; species Megascapheus bottae. Next base: position 8,108,351 of record NC_143541.1, on the reverse strand, counting down.
TTCATGATAACTCCTGGTTATACTGTAGCAGTCCAGTAACAGCAGCATTGTACAGCACGGACATGAAGACCAGTGAAACAGAACAGACCTGTAACTAAAACCACCCAGCTCCAGTCATCTAGTGTTTGACAGAGGAGCCAAAAAAAAACCCCAAAACAAAAACTCTGGAGAAAATAAGACAGCCCCTCAATAAAGGCTGCTAGGAAACAGGTCATCTACATGCAGGAAGACTGAGGCTAGCCGCCACCCCCACAACCAGACTCACATGCTGGGCAGAGATCCACTGCAAATGGATTCACAACCAGAATGTAGGCTCTGAAACTGAAACTATTACAGGAAAACCCAAGGGGGACCCTAGAAGACACAGGCTCAAGGAAATATTGTCTTTTGAATAGAATTCCACTTGGCTCAATAAAGTTGAACAAGTTGACAAGTGGGACAGCATCAAATTAAAAAGTTTCTCCACATCAAAGGAAACAATTGCTAGAATTAAGAAACAGGATGGAGGGCTGGGAGTTTGGCCTAGTGGTTAAAGTGCTTGACTAGCATGCACAAAGACCCAGGTTCAATTCCTTGGTACCACATATATAGAAAAAGCTGGAAGTGGTGCTGAGGCTCAAGTGGTAGAGCTCTAGCCTTGAGGAAGTCCAAGGACAGTGCTCAAGCCCTGAACTCAAGCCCAGGACTGGCAAAAAAAAAAGAAACAGGATGGTAGAAAGAGCTTTGCCAACTATTCATTCGATAAAGAATTAGTATCCAGAATATATAAAGAACTCAAGACGGAAATAGGAAAAGAACAAATAGCACAACCAATAAATGTTATAGTGAATTGAGTAGATAATCCACAGAAAAGACATACAAGTAGATATATTTTTAAAATGTTCAACATTCTGAGCCGTATAAGAAAAGCAAATCAAAATTACACTGAAATTCCACCACATCCCAGCAGAATAGTGAAATAACCAGTGCAGAGAAGGGCGCGGGGCCATCACAACACTGCCCCCTGTCGGTGGAAAGCGAACTAGCGTCCACTCTGGAGGTTAGCACACAGGCTCCCGAAAACACCAAAGAAACCACGGCAGACCCTTCCACACCACCATTCGGCATGTAGGCAGAGAAGTGGGAATCCGTGTACACGGGAGGCATCTGCATACCCTGGTTTGCAGTGAGTGTCTTTGTCCACAAGAGCCACGCACCAAATCATTGATGAATGGATAACGAGAACGTGGAACATTACAAAACTGCAAAACATGGATGAAAATGGAGATTATCAGGAGTGGGATAAGGCCCAAAGGTCAAATAGCAGATGGTTTCATTCATTCATTCTAGACCTACCTACAAGTCTTACTACACACACACACACACACACACACACACACACACGCGCATCTGTATCGCAGTGCATGGCGTCTGTGCATGCTGTCCTAGGAAGTCTCACTGGAAGCTGTGGAGCCACAGCTGTGCTGTATGCCTATGGCAGTGTCACAACTAAACCCCCTGTACAACTAATACGTGCCAACGGAAAGCCTAGAGAAGACTTACACACGAGTTTGCATGGGGCAGGCGCAGGCTTATTTGTGTTTTGTCAGGGCCATCTTGATCTTTGGGGTACATAGTACCTCCACAGATTTTTGGTGAATTGTAATGAGAAATGCATAACGCAGCCAAGTATTCTCAAAGACGTGAATGGGGCTTGGCCTGCACCAGGTAACTCTCCTCCAGTGCTCCCTGTATGCTGTTGGCTGCTTGTCAGGCCACTGTCGTCATAAGGATACTCTAGGGAGGCACCCACTGCCGAGTGTAAACTCTGAAGTAAGGCTGCCCACAACTAAGCTCTGCCTCTGCGAGGCTCTCCAAGGTCTGGACAGCACCTCTGGAGACGTTGTGCATGACAGAAGATGAAGTGGAGATGTTTCGGGCCCGAGATGGTCCCTATAAACATGTCACCAGGCACGGGAGGATGAATGCAGTTATTTTCCAGATTCATCCAATTAATCTGTCTCTTCCTAAAATGGAGAAGACAAACATTTCAAAGGCAGGAGAAGAGCTGAGCGGTCCCTGTTGAGAAGCTCAGACGGGACTTCCAGTCTCTCCTTTGAGTCTCGTGGTGTGATGGGGTGTGTCGTGTGACACTTTGCTGCGGGCCAGGATGACTGGCCGCTGTGGAAAAAGGCCAGTCACCAAGCCCACGCGGGGACAGATTACCATTTTTACTCCGTCAGGCATGTGAAATCGAATGGGAAGTAGACATACAATCAAATAGACAGGGCCATTCCACCTTGAGGTTCTAGTTAAAGGAAAGGCAGGCAGCGAAGGCGTGAACGCTGGGCGGCCTCACACAAGTGTAAGGTTTCATTTCTCTTTCAAATGTGCCCTGTTTCTCCAGACTTACGAGGACAGTCGTCAAAATTACGTGAGGCAATTTGGTGAACGACCTACTGGTAGAATATTTCTTATAGCATACATGCATTTACTCAAGGCATATCACCATGCAGGTAAGGTCGGAAACAGTTACACTATTTTGTAAAGTCACACATCTGTGAAGGTCACAGATGTAAGATATGACTATTTTAGGGCTGCTTGGACTGTGTGTGGCTTTGATAAATAAGATGTGAAAGGTAGCAAAAAATGTGAAGCATTCACAAATGTGGGGGACCACTCAGAGATCCAGAGCGGAGGGGGTGGTTGTAAAAGCATGTAAGAAGGTGAGTTTTCCAAATGCAGCAGTGGTACTCACCATACACTACGTAGAAAATGAATTATACAACTTGTGGGTGGGGACAGGAGGGAAAAATGGAGAGACGAGGAGAGGGGTGACATTATCAAAAAAAAAAAAACGTACACTTCACGTGATTAATGTAACTATAATCCCTCTGTATATCCCCTTTGTAATAACTATAGAAATATTTACAAAATAGCTAAATAAAAAGGTTTTAAAGGGGGACTGGGAATGAGGCTTAGTGGTAGAGTGCTTGCCTAGCATGCATGAAGCCCTGGGTTCAATTCCATAGTACCACATACACAGAAAAAACCAGAAGTGGTGCTACGGCTCAAGTGGTAGAGGGCCAGCCAGCCTTGAGTGAAAGAGCCAAGCAAGAGTACAAGCGGTGAGTTCAAGCTCCCATATCTCCCGTATTCTGTTTGTCACTACACAGCGGAATGCTACCATCTTCGTTCTCGTGAATGTAAAAGTGGGCGGCGTGGCCTTGGGGAACGGGGCCAAGTTCACGTCAGCCCAAGCTCCCCAGACAGCTCAGTTCCCACTGGACACCAGGGGGACGAGAGACGCCTGCGCCCAGGAAAGAGGAAAGCCTTGCCACCCATGCCAGCGCACCACGAGGACTGGAATGAGCAGGCTGGAGGGCATTGGCAAGTGAGTGCAGCTGACTCTGGAAAGTAGGGTGATCGTGATAAATCGCATTGTTTTCACGTTGAAAAGATTGTAGGTGCCACTTAAGACTTACAATTGGAGCTAGATTATTAATCCGTTTCTTTTTTGTGCCAGTCCTGAGGCTTGAACTCAAGGTCTGGGCACCGACCGTAAGCTTTTGTGCTCAAGGCTAACATCATACTACTTGAGCCACAGCTCCAGTATTCTGATGGTTAATTGGACATAAGCGTCTCTCAGACTTTCCTGCCTGAGCTGGCTTTGAACCACCATCCTCAGATCTCAGCCTCTTGAATAGCTAAGATTACAAGCCTGAGCCACTGGTGCCCAGATCTTTACCAGCATTTAAAAGTTCATATCCTGAAACAACAGGAAGAGAAAAAAAAAGTCCTTTACAGTAGACACAGAAAACCCCAGAGGAGCTTCCTGTCAAAACCATGCCATGGTTACTGGGGAAACCAGAGCGGCAGGACAATCCACCAGGGACAGACAGGTCTAGTCTTTCTCCTCGGATTCTTTGTACATAAGAAAAGGAGGGTGGCCTAGTGGTGAAGAGCTTGCCTAGCATGTACACAGCCCTGGGTTTGATTCCTCGGTACCACATACATAGAAAAAGCCCAAAGTTGTGCTGTGGCTCAAGCGGTAGAACGCTAGCCTTGAGAAAGTCCAAGGACAGTGCTCAGGCTCTGAGCTCAAGCCTAGGACTGGCACAAAAGAAGGAAAATGAGGCAGCCATCCCACCCCTGGGTATCCACCAGGGCGTCACAAGTCAGGACACCGCACGGACACTTGCCCATCCATACTCACTGCGGACACTTGCACATCCATACTCACTGCGGACACTTGCACATCCATACTCACTGCGGACACTTGCACATCCATACTCACTGCGGACACTTGCACATCCATACTCACTGCGGACACTTGCACATCCATACTCACTGAGGCTTCACTCGCAATAGCCACGCCAAGTCAGGAAACTGCACAGGTGGATGGAGAATATACACAATAGAATTTTACTCTTCCACTAGAAAGAATAATATTAGGTCATTTGCAGGAAAATGGATGGACCTAGAGCAGATCACAGTGGACGAAGTAAGCCATGCTCAGAGGGCCAAAATGCCACGCTTTCTCTCGTACATGGAGGCTAGCTCTAAACTACAGCCACACACGAAGACTTAGGCAGGGCTCAGTGCATCTGCACACTAACAAACTGACCGAGGGAGGGGTCTGGACCCCCGACTCCTCTCAACAACTGAAGCACGATTAATCGAAACCAATTCCACGAGGTGGAAGCGTGCTTTGGGGAGTGAGCGAAGGGTGGGGTACGGGAATGGGGGAGTGGAAGGGTGAACAAATGCAGTTGTACATTATGTAGAAGATGAACTATATAAGTAGAAGGTAAGGATGAGAGGTGGAAAGTGGGGAGAACAAAGAAAGGGGTGCCACGGACCAGAGGCATTGCATTCATAACCTGACTGTGGACTGGTCACCCCATTAATAAGAAGGAAAAAAAAAAGAAAAGGAGGCAAAGTCATGTTTTATCTATTTAAAAATATACTTGGGGATAATCTGAAAGCTAAGGACAGAGACTGACGTTTCAAATGCCCCCAAATTTCCACCAAACACCTAACAGAGAAATTAAAATGGTTAGTTTTGATTGGTTAATAACTTATGGAGAAAAATTCAATGCACACAAATATTGCTTCTCTTAGAGCCCTGTAAATTGCATTTTGGGGTCCTTTGAGCCAGGAATATGCCCTCACATTTATTCACTTGTTTATTTCAACTTTAATGAACTTGTAACCTCATCAGAACATCCTCTTCTTTCTAAGCTCCCGGTGCTAAGGGCCACCATTCATTTTTAATTAATGGAACAAGATTAGGGCAAGACATGCTCGTGACACTGTGAGGTTGCCCTCTAAGGAGGTTTTGAAGAAAGTTTTCATTTCTAAGAATTCAGTCACTTCACATTACTCAAATCATAGGACTCTCTTCTACTAGTCATAGTTCTACGTGACTTGTAAAAGTGACAGGTAAGGGTGAGGGCAGTCAATTAAAATGTGAAAATGGCACATGTTGAGGAATAAGTATCTTAAACAACTAAACATGGACGGTACGGAACTTGGGTGCGACTGTAGCTAGTCAGGGAAGTTAAAAGGGGGCAGGAAGGATTCTCTGAGCATACCCCAACCCCAGCAGATAAGTACAGCAAGGTGGGCTCACCCTCCTGAGGCAAGGTAGCGAGCATGACCCTCACTTCCTTCCAAACATGAAAAAGCTATAAAGTCCTTCAGGTCAATAACAGTTCTGAGTCAGCATGACGACAGAAGGAAAGCTAAGTGCGTTTAATAAAAACGTACAATTAAAACATGACTTTCGAACCATCAGAACACAGACGAGGCATCATCTCTGAACAATATACGGTGTGCAACTTGAGTGCCGACAGAGGTAATCAGTAGAGGGCACTTAATTCAGGGAAGTAAATGCAAGCCTAAAATTAATTGGTACTTCCTACGAAAAACAGAAGAATTTTAGAAGGCTCCAAACGAGGGAAATAAAATCCTCAGTGTGCCTGCCCTGAACAGAATCCAGTGCTCCAGCCTGATGCTCTTAGAGCCATGTGGCCCTTCTGTGGCTGTGGGAACGTGGCTGGCCACCCCAGGCTTCCCCTTGTCCCAGTCTGCCCAGGCCCCACCAACCCGCTAATTCTGCCTCTGTGGGCCCAGAGCACTTACCCAGGCAGACGTGAACCGGAGGACTCCCTGCACGGGAGAGAAACCTCACAGGGCTGGGTACAGAGTGTCTTTAATTCAACTCTCCACAGGCCATAACGTCAGTGCCTGTAGGAAGGTGACAGGCCCCGCTGGGGAGCGCAGGCCTGTGGCAGGCCCAGTGGGCCTTTCACCTGCATGGTGACTTCATTTTACTGATAATAGCCATCTGGGAGATCTGGGCTGAAAACTTTTCCAGGTTCCCTTGCTGGATCTGGGTGAGGAATCAGAAGAGTGCCAGTGATGGAGGCAGCAACTCATTTCAGTATCTCCGTGACCTGGAAAGCAGGTCCTCCATGTGTGAATGTGTAGGGGGACTCTCAGAGCCAGTGGCCCTCTCGTGACAAGCACAGGTAATGTCACCCCTCAGAGCACAGGCAGCACAAAGTATGAAATAGATTTGAACTCGTTCACCTGAGGGTCAGATTCAAGGGATGGCATAACTACACTTCTGTTTAGTTCATCAACATCCCCAATTCTTTCTGAACTACATCTCATCCATTGTATCTGACACATCATCCTCCACTGTGTACATTTACCAGATTTCTGTATTCATTCATTAGTTATTTGGTTCCCGGCTGAATTTATGTCACTGACATTACATCCCAGTGCACTTTCTGTTGTCTGTGATCTCGATACTCGGAATCAAACGAGTTCTCAGCCTTCCCCTCCGCTGGTGAGGAGAACTGCTCTGAGTCTGCAGGCGTGGGGAGGAGCGGGGAAGTGCCAGGTGGCCCACTTACTCGGGTAGTGCAGAACTCACCGCTGTGCCTGCTATTCCACTCTGAATTTGGGGTCTCCCCCATGCTTAAAGACTTCCTGCCCTGAGACACAAAGTAGGGACTTGTGGATTAGGAGGAAATCGGCTTGATGAGAAGAGTAGAAAGCTCCCTGATAGTAGCTGGAGCCTCAAGTATACCAGAAGGAAAGTTTCTAGAGGGATGGCACTATACAGTGATTAACACTGCTTTGGAGACCCCACTGGCCCTCGGATGGAGTAGACCTGGGGATCAGGGCTAGTGCCCCGAGCAAGCGAGAGAATGCCTGGCTACCGACATCAGTCTAACGGTAAGAGAGGGCATCTCAACTCAGCAAGTCTGGTTAAAACTTCTGACCAATGACTGGACTTCTTCAAATTCCAGTGCACCGAGTGAAACTCTAGATAACGCTATTTCCAGACTCAACAACGCCACAGCAATAGACTAATAGCAAAGAGGGTGAAATCTCAAAAGAATGAATATAAGAATGATTTAAGGAATTAAAGAGAAAACCTGAATTCCAAGGAAACCCTAAGAACACAATGAAATAAAGAAAAAAAAATCTGTGGGACGTTAAAAACAGTTCAACAAAGGTACAGCAATTCTCAAGATATAAATAAGTGAAATGTAAAAACTGAGCTGAAAGCCTGATCAATAGACTAGATCGAACTGAAGGCAGATTATCCGAGTGTGAAAAAAGAGTAGTTAGGGTAATTGGAATATGCGGAGGAAGATAAAGAAAAAAAATCTGCTGGGATCGGTGGCTCGTGCCTGAAATCCTAGCTACTCAGGAGGCTGAGATCTGAGAATCCAGTCTAGGCACAGAAGGACCTGAGATTCTTATCTCCAAATAAACTCTAGAAAATAGGAAGTGGGGTGTCGCTCAAGGGTAGGGTGGTAGCCTTGAGCTGAAAAGCTCAGGGATAGGACCCAAGCCCAGAGTTCAAGCCCCATGAACTCACAACAACAAAAAATCTAAAGAAGTAAGACCATAACCCTCAGCTTAATTGTAATTGTATTCTAAAACCTAAGTGCCAGTGACTGTATATAGAGATTCCCTTCTTGAACACTTGTTTGTTAAACATGACCTTGGAAATATGATGTAAAAATCAATGTTAATAAAATCTTTAATTAACAAAAACGAAGACCAAACCTTGTGAATCATGGCATATTAGGAGAAGAGGTTCAAGGAGAAGATAAAGAAAACCTATTCAATAAAACTCAAATCTTCAAAAAGAAATGGTAATCCAGGTACAAAAGTTTTTAGGACCCCAAACAAACAAGCTCAGAACCTGCCACAGTGTGTGTTCTGTCAGTCATGAGGTTGAATGCTGGACTGGGCGCTGTCTCTGAGCTCTTTCACGCAAGGCTGGCACTCCACCACACTGAGCCCCATCTCCATTTCTGGTTTTCTGTGGTTAAAATGGAGATGAGTCTCATGGACTTTCTTGAATGGGTTGGCTTCCAACCTTAGATCTCAGCCTCCTGAGCAGTTCACAGTGTATTATTATTGAAACAATAGTTACAACAGAGAAAGAATATTGAAAACTACAAGAAAGAAGTAAGTCACATAGGAAGCCAAACCATCAGTATAACAGAAAATGTCAAATCAAAGACAGCACTAAGTGATGTATTACAAAACTTCAAATAAAATAACTGCCAAACTAGATTACCAGCACTTTATCAGTGTGATTATTAAGGATGACCTTATAAAGATTAAGACACAGTATATTTGTGGACCTAAGTTTTCAGTTAAATTGAGTAAAATCTAGATGTATGGCTGCTGCATCATAAAATAATCTGGTCAAGGATGAGAAGCTGGATAGTGTATCATGAAAGATGGTATCTTTTGGTGTCCCCCACTACAATCAGCTGGAATCCCTGTAAACTCACTAGCATTATTTTGTGTGGGTTTTGTGGGGCAGGGCATTTACTTCTCACTGCAATTTTAATTTCAGTCTTCCCTAAAAATCTTTTCCTGTGTCTGTCATCAGTGTGTATTATTTTGTGAAGACTCTATTCAGTGTTTTCTATTCAGTAATCAAATGAATTGTTTGCTCCTCTCACTGCAACCGCTTGGCATTCTAATGGCTGCAGGCACTCTATTTATGGGACCCAGTCAGTGGTATTCTACTTAACTCAGGTGCTATTACTGTGCTTTGATTACTTGAAAATGTAAAGAATATGATTAATATATTCTCCCCATTGTTTCCCCTGAAGAAAGTAGAAAGAATGGTACTAGTAAGTGAATGAACATAGGTATTTGGTTTTGCAACATTTGCCCAAGATTTTTTAATACTTACATATAATATTAACACTTAGGTAAAAACACAACCTGATATTATTTATATAATTATATTTTTTAATAATTAAAAAGAAACATTGGCCTCGTGGTAAGGGTGCTTGCCTAGCATGCATGAAGACCTGGGTTTGATTCCTCGGTACCACATACATAGAAAAAAACTGGAAATGATGCTGAGGCTCAAGTGTTAAGAGTTCTAGCCTCAAGAAAGCCCAAGGACAGTGCTCAGGCCTTGAGTTCAGTCCCCACGACTGGCAAAGAAAAAAAGAAAAGAAAAGAAAGAAAGAAACATATGGGTCCATGACTTTCATGTCTTAAACAGATATCAAGGTTAAGTAATTTCTGTGCACTACGTTATTGTTTAGGTTTAGGGATTTATAATAATAGTATAAACACATTATCTAGAGAGAGATTAGAGCTACCTAAGAAAAGTTTCCATGTGCCTTTTGTTGTTGCTGTGGTTGCTTTGCTTTTTGTTCGGGTCAGTCGTGGGGTTTGAACTCGACCTGTCCCTGAGCTGTCCCTGAGCACTTCAACTCAAAGCCAGCACTTGACCACTTGAAGTCACAGCACCACTTCTGGTTTTCTCGTGGTTATTGGAAACAAGAGTCTCACTGACTTTTGTGGGGGGGCTGGCTTTGAACACTGATCCTCAGAATTCAGCCTCCTGTGTAGCTAGGATCACAGACGTGCAGCACCAGCGACAGGCTCCATTCGTTTTCAACACCAGCATCCACAGGGTGCAAGACTCCTCATTCTCATCCCCCAGCCATTCTATTTTCTGTTTCATGCACCTGACTGCTCTAAGCTCTGTCTTCCATAAGCAATTTAACAAAGTGACAAATGTCAGTATTATATCTGGAATCTATGTCCATGCTGAATGGGCCATACTGTTTTACCATATACCCCAGACCAATTTGTTCATGTTATTGGATGGTTTCCCCATCAGAGAGTCGGATTATGATAAATCAACTACTAATGAGCAATGATGCAGAGCTAATTTACATCCCTGCTCGAAGCTCTATGGCTTCCTCTGCTGGATTTAATGGTAATGATTCTGTTCCTCTACCTGGTAAGGTAAAATAAAGAACACAAAGACTACTGACTCACCAGCCACCATAAACGCTCACACATCTGCAAATACTGAGAGGTGGCTACTCAGCTTCCTGTTGCTGTAATTAAAAGCCTGAGACCAAGGACTCAAGAACTCTTGACCTTGATGCTTTGAGCCTGTGGCAGCACAGTAACCAAAGCAAAGAGTGGTAGAGCAAAATTTCTCCCTTACATATGAGAAACAAAAAGAGGGAGGCAGCTATGATCCCATAAAAAGCATATGCCCCGTGAGCTAGCTTCCTCTCCCCAGGACTCACCCCTCCAAATGGTGCCTCGTGCTAGAGAAAACTAAAACATGGCGTGGGGCAATAGTTCATATGTAAACTACAACAGTGGGCTAACCCTAGGTTAGATCAGTGAGATCCACAGCATAGATTTCCTTCGAGCACGTGGTGCATTTCTTTCTTAGTGACGGTACGGCCAGTTCATTCCACTATTTTGAATAAAGATCTGAATAAAGATTTCCTGTCCTTCCACACATGGTTCTCACAAAGATCATTCCAGGTTTATCAGTAGTGATGAACACCACTGGACTGAGCGCAGCATAGCTATGGGCCACGACAATCAGGACAAAATACAGATGGGGGTCATTGTTCCATATGATTCTTGAGAGAGAGACACTATAGTCTAAAGTGGACATCACCATGAGGAAACCCAAGAGCCCCAGAATGGTCCGGGTGGCCTGTTGTTCTGGAGATGCTTTCCGAGAAACACCGGTGCTGTGAAGATGCTGGGATTGTCTCCTGTGTCTAAGCAAGAGAATGATCATGTATCCACCAGAGAAGAACGTGAGGCTCATGAGGACGACTTCCCGAAAGGTCAGGAGTGTGGAAAATACCTGCCTGAGAGCGTAAGAAATGGGCAACACAGAGCAGGATTCTGTGGCATAGATAAGATGGTCCGAGGTCAGATTGGGGGTGGTGATGACGGACTCACTGACATGTAGAGGGCCCACAGCCCAAGAAGGGAACACAGGTAGTGACGGGAGGACCTTCGCTTGAACTTTGCCAAACAGGAGCCTCTGGGGCCGAGGGTGATGGCCTGGAGGACACTGAGCAGGCAGGTGACACAGACAGACAGGCCCCTGACCAACCTGTGCATGCAGAGCAGTGATTTACACGTGAAGGTACCCCAGGAGTCTTCCCAAGGCCTGAACGGGTCTGTAGCCATGAACCCCACGATTATCAGCATGGCGAGGAGGGTGAGGGCCAAGAGCCCGATGGGCAGGTCGGTGGGTTTGGGCCTGTGCTCAAGAACAAAGGTGAGGATGTGAAAGATTAGGAGAATGGCATTAGCCAAAATTCCAATGGCAACTTCAGAGAAAAGGGTTCTTCTTATGCCAGCGTTGTGGTATAGCTTGTTTTTAATCATACGATAAAGAAACATATATTGGATGTCTGTGGGGAACAAGACAAGCGAAGGAAGAGGAGGAAGCAGAATGAAGAAAGGAGAAAGAAGAGGGGCGTTGTGCACTATGGAACTGATTTCCTTTCACTGTGTCATCTGTGCGTTTTTTTCTCGATTGAGCGAAATGCTTTATTTGGGGTTCATCTGCAGCATCGTTTATTTTTCTCTCTGTGCTGTGCATGCATACCAGGCAATAACTGTGTCGCTAGTCAGATCCCTGCAGCAGATATGCATCCTCGGGGGTGCACATGTACAGTAAGTGCTCCGAAAATGTTGGTGACTATGAATGAAGATGGCACCGATGTGGCTGGGAGACCTCTGCGGCAAAAGGCTTCAGTGGGTTAGAAACACACAGAGTTCTTCAATACCCCCTCCATCCTGGTGCCTTTAGCATCAGACTCAATGTCCTTCCTGTATGGACAGAGTGAAGATTGATATAGGTGGGTGGGAAAGCTAGGTGGCTTGAAGTTCCACCTAACACCTGCCATTGCTACGAGCAGGAACTTGAGTAGATCTACAACAGGGAGCTTCAAGTCCTCTCTCTGAACACTTCAACCCAGCTATACACTGCCATGATTGTGCCAGCTACTTACACCAACATCTTTTATATAAGGCAGATGGAGTCGGGGTGGTGTGTGGAACCACAAGTAAAATAGATTCAGGCCATTCCACTTCCAGGGGGGAGTAAAGACAAGTATCCAACCAGCCCTGTCCTTCTCCACACGAATCAGCTTCCATCTCCCCTTCAGGGAGGCCCATGGATAAATTTCATGATGAGGATGGACTCAGGGTTCAAGTGAAAAATGTGAATTTTCTAAAAAGAAAATTTTTAGAGTAGCATTAGAAAATGTTAACATTTTCCAAAAATAGTAGTCAAGATGCTTCATTCACACATTCAGCATACGAGGGTCAGTCCCATGAAACCAGAGGAAATGGCACGGAAGGATGGCTAACCGATCTGCACGTGGGGTGATATGTGACCACTGACATACAGCTCTAAAGGTGACTGTGAGAAGGCTGGGAGCTTGCAATGGCGTGAACCTACTCTGGACATTAATTCCATGCCAGGTAAAATATACACTGATGTTTTTAAAAGAAAACAGATATACAGAAGGATTTAACAAATGGAATTCTAAAGACGGTTCTAAAATTAAACACTAGAGCCTTACAAAGACAAGCGGGGCGCCGGTGGCTCACGCCTGCAATCCTAGCTGCTCAGAAGCTGAGATCTGAGGATCAAGATTCAAAGCCAGCCTGGGCAGGAAAGTCCCAATTAACCCCTCAAAAGCTGGATGTAGTGCTGTAGGGCTAAAGTGGTAGAGTGCTAGCCTTGAGCACAAAGAGGCTCAGTGACAGTGCGCGGGCCCTGAGTTCAAGTGCACAACCGACAAAAAAAAAGACAACTCTTCATAAAACTCTTGCAAGCTGAGAACTGGGGCTGCTGGACTCTTAACCAAATGCTTTGGGGTAGAGTGCCTGGGTCAGTGCTCTGAGTGTCAGGAGACAGGAAGAAGGAATGCCCAGCACAGACTGGGGAGGTCAGTGAGCGACAGATTTCGGTGTGGAGAGGGAGGAAAACACATCTGTTTTTCTTATTTACAATATGAACATAATTATGCTTGGTCGCTGGATAAATTCACTACCAGAGCTCAGCTTCACCACTGACAACACTACCGGTAACTTCTAAACTGAGGTGACACTGCCAGCCCCACACAGGTGACCCGTGCTCTACCTGCAGCTCAATTCTAGCTGAAAACTAGAAGAGCAGCTGGGAAACAGCCCCAACCCCTTGGAAGTAAAAACCATCCTGCCAGATGTCAGCCCTGTGTCCAGAGGGGCCACAAGGGAAGCCCAGCTGGGTCCTGAGCAATAACCAGAGAAATATTCCAGAAAATGAACAGCAACGGGTTCTGAAAAACAGGTCAAGAATGTGCACTGACTTTGTAAGCTGACAGAATGGTAAAGAATAACTCAAGGCTCACACTTACATAGTATAATACTTACAATATTGTCTGTTGCATTAAATGTGAAACTGCTCATGCAGGAGTCCACTGAAGAGTTCCTGAGAGGCAAGACAGGAAGCTCGGAGGTGCGCCACCTCTGACATGAGACGTCAACCTGGGGAACCCAGACAGAGCGGCAGACAATCTGCTTTCTTGCTAAACAGCTATGACTTTCCCTTCTAATCAAACTCAGCCTCCTATTCCCAGGAAATTGGTTCCTATTGACCTGTGTATACAAGATATGTTCATGAAAACATAGTTCGGGAAAAAGAAAACCTCAGCGTAGAGAAAAGGGCAGGGCAGGGCGCTCTTGTCCCCCTTCTCCTTCAAGTACAGTGACTGAAGGCGTGTGCGTTATTGGAGATGAGGGAAGAGGTATTTCTAAATGAATGTGGGAAACACTGTAGGGCACACGTGCTCCTTCTCCACAGCTCACAGGAAACGTACGTCTAGGTCCACAGCAGTCAGAAGAGCCTACCACCGCTCCCCTTGGCATGTGCAGAACATGGTGTCCTGGCTGCATGCATCACTCTGCTCTCACTACATTGCCTACGGGGTCAAGCACATACTAAAGGCCAACTCCACTGATCTGGAACTTGTGAAAGTAAACCTGGGACAAGAAAGATTGCCTAAGAGCTGGTACTGCTCGGTCAGTCCTGTAATCCTAGCAACTCACGAGACTGAGACCTGCAAGATCACGAGTTGAAACCAGATTGGGCCGGAAAGTACAAGAGACTCCATCTTCAATTAACCAACCAAAACTGGGCCAGAGGCATGGCTTAAGACAGAGCACTAGTCATTAGCAAGCAAGCCAAATAGGAGTGTAAGACTTTGAGTTGAAACCCCAGCACCAGAGCCACACCCACAAGATTGCATGAGGTCGGGCACTGGTAGCTCACACCTGTAATCAACTCAGGACACTGAGATTTGAGAATCGTGGTTCAAAGCCTGCCTGCAAAGGAAAGTCCATGAGATTCTTATCTCCAATGAATCACAGGCAAAGCCAGAAGCAGAACTGTGGTAGAATGCTAGCCCCGAGCAAAAAGTTGCTCAAGGACAGCACCAAAGCCCAGAGTTCAAGCCACAGGACTAGCAAAAAACAAAACAAAAAAAATAGCTTGCATTTGCAGCAGTATGGGGCTTGAACAAAGGCCCTCACTTTTCTTTATCTTTCTTTCTTTTAACTTTTTTGGTGGGGCTTGAACTCTGGACCTCGGTACTGTCCTTGAGCTCTTAGCTCAAGGCTGGCACTCTACCCCTTGAGCCACAGCACCACTTCTGGTTTTCTGGTGATTATTTGGAGATCAGAGTCTCCAGGACTTTTGTGCCCAGGCCGGCTTTGAACTGTGATCCTCAGGTGTCCGCCTCCTGAGTAGCTAGGATTAAAGGCGTGAGCCACCACACCGGGCATAACCTTACTTTTCTAAATAATCTAAAATTACTTTTAAAAAAACTATAGGATACACACAACATCATTAACTGTTCTGATTTGTGAAAAGGAGGCAACCTGAGGATATTTAGTAATAATACTATTTAGACTAACATGGCTCCCCAGGTTATATGTCTATGGGTAGTGTTTATTCATTTACAACTCCTATATAACAGACAAAGAAATTGAGCATTTGAGAGTGACTCAATTAAAGTCATGCAAGTCAGAAAAATAAACAGGAATTGCTTCTTCTCTGGGGAGAAAAGTCTACTAGTTCTATGAGTTACCAGATTAGAGGACGGAATGCACTAAACAAGAGCTTCAACTGCGTTCTGGAGGAAACATCCCCCGAGCCACGCGGACGCTCGGACACCCAGGCTGAAGCTGAGGTCCCCGCACCCACCCCGCACACACTCTGCCCCTTCCCGTCCCCGCACAGGAAGCCACCTGCCCGCTCATCCCCTGCCAGACACACAGAGAGGCCCCCACCTGATGCTCTGAGGAAGTTGTGCACCCGAGAGCAGCCACGCAGCTTTAAGAAGCGACATTATAGGCTCCCCAACCCGTCAGTGGAGTTCTCACCGGGGAGCACAGGCCCTTGGCGTCCCCAGCGGGAATGCTACAGCTGTCTCAGAATCTCACTTCCCTCCCTCCTGGATAGTGGCAATCCTAGGAGATCTGTGCTCAGAACTTTTTTCTAACTTCCCTGCCACATCTGGGTGAGGAGCGGAAGAGTCCCACCATGTTAAACCCAAACCCCCAATGGTCTTGTGGATCACAAGTGAAATTAGTCTGAAGTTGTTTCTTGCTCTGATTTCTCCCTCTGGGGTGAATGACTCCGGCACCTCAAGTGGATTCCCAGGGCTTTGGGTGTTTTCTCCCTGCCATCTACCATGGGTGCTCTCCTCTTAGGCTCATCTGGTTTGAGTAGCCCTGCTCGGTGTCTTAAGATTTCCAAGTTCAGCATTAGGCTTACAGCTCTGTCACAGGTTAAATGAGACACTAAAATACCTTGTGTGGCAGATTGCCAGGAATTCCTAGAGTGTCCCTAAGCCCTGCACACTCAGAACCCCAGACTTACACTTCTGTGAAGAGCTGGCTCCCTGTGGTTGTATCAGCTCACACCCCCACCAACAGTGCGGTAGGGTTCTTCCCCCCCCCCCATCCACATCAGCATTTGCTGTTATTCAAATTCACAGCGTTGGCTAATACATCTGGGATGAGATAGAATCTCAGAGTTTTGATGTACATTTCCTTTCTAGCCAGGAATGAAGAGTATTTCCTCATGTGCTCATTCTTTCTTCTTCTGAGACGTCTCTTCATCCTTTTGCCCATTTATTGATTGGTCATTGGCTGGGAGGGGTTCGTTTTTCATCTCCTTGTATATGTTGGATATTAGGACTTTGTCAAATGCATTGCAGCGAAAAATCTTCTCCTAGTCTGTCTAGTTTAGTCGTAACTATTCTCTCTGCTGTGCAGAAACTTTTTAGCTTGATGTAATCTCATTTGTCAAGTCTGTCTCCTATCTGCTGTGCCTCTGGGACTCTTTTAAAAAAAGTTTCTGCCTACCCTTCTTGAATACTTGTTAAACATGACATATGAAATAGAATGTAAAAATCCGTGTTAATAAAATCTTGCAAAAAAAGCAACAAAAAAAGTTTCTGCCTACGTCTATAAGTTCTAGTGTTTCTCCTGCTCCCTCTTGCAGTCATTTCAAAGATTCAGGTCTGACATTGAGGTGTTTGATCCCTTTTGAGTTGATGTTGGTACATGGTGACACCCAGGGATCCACTTTTAGTTCTCTGCATATGGTTCTCTCCAGTTTTCCCTACACCAATAGCTGGAGACCATCTCTGGCTCCCTTATCAAAGATCAGATAACTCTGTAAGTACACGGTTTTATTTCTGTAACATTGATGTTTGGGTCTATTTTTGTGCCAATACCAAGCTATTTTTGTTATTATAGTTCTGCAGTCTAGCTTGAGGCCTACGATTGTGATATCACCTGCATTGCTTTTTCTTGCCTAGAATTTCTTTGGCTATTTGAGGTCTTTTGTTCCATATGAACTTTTGGATTGTTTTCTCTATCTTGGAGGAGAACTTCGCTGGGATTTTGATAGGGCTTGAATTACGTTTGCAGATCATTTTGGGCAATATGGCCATTTTCACAATATGAATTCTACTTATCTATGAACATGGAAGGTATCTTCATTTCTTGGTGTTGTCTTTGATTTTTTTCTTCAAATTTTTATAGTTTTCACTATAAAGATGTTCTGTTTCCATGGTTAGTTTTATTGAAAGATACTTTTTTTTGAGGCTATTAGAAATAGAGTTGTTTTCCTGACTTCCCTCTCTGTTTGTACATTGTTGATATATAGAAAGGCTACTGGTTTTTTTGTGTGTGGGGGGGTTAATTTTGTAAAAGTTATCCTCAGTTCTACGAGCTTGGGGGTGGAATCGTTTGGATGATTTAGATAAAAGATTGTGTCATATGCAAATAGGGGTAGTTTAATTTCTTTCCTTATTGGAATCCCTTTTATGTCTAGTTCTCACCTTTTTGCTCTGGCTAGAAATTCTAGAACTATATTGAAGAGGAATGGAGAGAGTAGAGAGCCTCGCGCCTTGAGAAACAGATACTTTATAAACTGGAGAAGTTCTAGAATAATTCAAACAAGTAACAAGAAAAAAAAATGAAGCAAACAAAAAGATGTTAAAAACAAACAGCCTATGGAGGGGTTGTGGAGAAAAAGGAACCCTACTACACTGCTGGTGGGATCGTAGACTAGTTCAGCCACTCTGGAAAGCAGTGTGGAGGTTTCTTAAAGAACTGAAAATAGACCTTCCCTACAATCCCGCCATACTACTTCTGGGCATCTATCCTGAACACCATAACCCAAGATATGATAAGGACACCTGCTCAGCTATGTTCATCTCTGCACTATTCACAATAGCTAGGCGATGGAAACAATCCAGATGCCCTATACAGATGGATGGATACAGAAAATGTGGCATATATACGATGCAATTCTACATAGCCAACAGACAAGATAAAATAATGGCATTTGCAGGGAAGTGGATGAATCTAGAATGAATCATGTTGAGTGAGACAAGTCAAGACCAAAGGAACAAAAGGCGCATGGTATCCTTAATATATGGCTACTAGATCCAAATAGTGCAAGAGCAAGGACCCAATGATATGGACATGGTACGAGAAATAGGACTGTACCGCAGCATTGAGAAATATAAAGGAAAGGAGGGTCAAAAGGGGTGAGGGTGAAGATGAGGTGGTGACAGAGCAAGATGCATTGTATACTTAAACAGCTTTGTTAAATGGCAAAAACTTCAATACATAACCTAAAATTAAGATAGATAAGAGCAGGGGTAGGCGAGAAGTTGAAATGAGAGGCATTAAGCAAGATGCACTGTTTCATCAACTACTTTGGTGAATGGCAATTCCTTTGTACAACTAATTAAAGATAATTTAAAAAAAAAAAACCCTCTTGTGACAGAATTAGAAACTGTTACTCCACAGAAAAGATGTTAGTGTAATCACAATATATTTCCTTGATGCATTTTCCACTGGTCTTCTTTTGAGTCACTAGCTTACCCAAATACAGAGCAGTCACTATAGATCCACTGCACAACGAAAAAGCAATACCTCTATACCCTTTATAGTTTGTATCACAAGAGACCAATGTAATTTTTTTGGAGGGGTCATGGGGCTTGAACTCGGCCTGGGCACTGTTCCTGAGCTCTTCAGCTCAAGGCTACTACTCTACCCTTGAGCCAAGCCTCACTTCCTATTTTCTAGAGGTTCATTGGAGATAAGAGTCGCAGGTCCTTTTGTGCCAGGGCTGGCTTTCAAAACTGACCCTTAGATCTCAGCCTCCTGAGTAGCGAGGATTACACGCGTGAGCCACCGTGCCCCACCATTGTAATATTTTACTAAATTTAGTTTTTTGTTTGTTTGTGTTTGCAGGTCCTGGGGAATGAACTCAGGGCCTGAGCACTATCCTTGGGTTTTCTTCAAGGCTAGTGTTCTATCACTTGAGCCACAGCACCTGCGTTGAGTTCAAGCCCTAGGACTGCTAGCGTGTGCACACACACACACACGCACGCACGCACACACGGAAACATGAAAGACAAAAAGAACAATGCTGTAGGTGAGATAGACACCTATCTTTAAGTTCTATACAGTTGTAAGGAACACAGCAGGGTATGGACACATCAGACACTTAGACCAACAGAAAAGACCCAGAGAAAACCCACGAGGATGGCCTCCTGATTTTCAGCAAAGGTGCCAAAAATGCACTGGAGAAGACACTTCTTAGTAACCAGTGCCTTCGCCTTCCCAGGGTGGTGTTTCCAGGGGGCATAACCATGCCCATGTTTGTTTCCTACTTAGTTAGAAGGATCATTCACCACTCGAAGACTGTGGTACTGTGATGTATGTAGGAAGTACATGCTCCGTTCTTATCTCCTCGACCCCTGGGAACCTTCAAGTATTTTTTGGTGGGGCTCCTGGACAGCCTGGGGACGTTTGGGGAACCAGCCATGGTTCCATAATGAAGCATCTATGAAATCAGGGCAGGGCAGTGTCAAGAGCTTCCAGGCTGCTCAACACGTGGAGATGCAGGGTGGGGCCACACTCCTACCATGACAGCATGGCATACCAGGAGGTAGCGCTCGAGGACAGGCCTTCCAGTCCAGTCGGTGTGGGGTACGTGCTTGAACACAGGGACTTCTCCAGTGCACTAGTACTTGTACCGTCCCATGCAGGCTGTGGACCACATTGACACGGGAATATGGCTGTGACACAAGGAGATCCTCATTGGCCAGGATGTGGCATGGTGGTTTTTCTCTTTTGGGCTATTCCTGGGCCTTGAACTCAGGGCCTGAGCACTAACTATCCTTGGGCTTTCTCAAGGCTACAGCTCTAGCACTTGAGCCACAGCACCAGTTTCAGCTTTTTCTATGTATGGGGTACCAGGGAATTGAATACGGGTCTTTGTGCACGCTAGGCAAGCACTCTACCACTAGACCAAACTCCTGGCTCCTCAAAATAAAATTTTAACAAGATAGGATGACAGCATGTGGCTCCACGGTAAAGCTCTTGCCTAGCATTTACAAGGCTCTAGGTTTGATCCTCAGTACCTCAAAATTAAGTTCTACGCAGTGAGGGGAGAAAAAAAGACTTATCAAAACCAGTTAGAAATCACATTTGCTTTTAATTAAGTATTTCATTCACACTGCTTCCTCTTTGGCTGCTGTTCTGGCCACAATTAGGTCCCCATTCTCAGGAAGATGCCTCTGACAAGACTGCGAGCTGCGTGAACACACAAACCAGGGCTCTCAGAACAGGTAAACAAGGTAGAGCAAACCACCTTTCCTCTACTTAAGAGATTGGGAATCAAAAAACCTGGAGCCTGGAGCTTAGGGCAAACAAGGAGAGTAATGTTCCAGGAATGAAGTTACCTCTCCCACACTCCAGAGCAAAACAGATCTTGAGAAATGCACTGACCACTGGTCTCCTCCAACAGGAATGGCACTGTTTAAGGAAACTTTCGAGGTATAAAATCTACAACAAGAGATATATTCAGCATAAACAGGTTCACTCAACAGCAACGCTCCTCTAATGACTTCTGGTTGCTAAGGTATTCAGCACAGGATTCCTCGCTGGAAATGTGAGGGTCATCTGAGAGCTCGGGCAGCCACACTCACCAACAGGTTTATGCAGGGTACACAGACAAACCACCCTCCTTTTTTCAGTGTACACGGCAAGGAGCCAAGACTCCATCATCAAGACAAATTATCTTGAACATTACAGTGCATAGAACAAGAGGGAAAGACACCTTCTGGAAAGGCCTTATGCAAAGGTCGTGTCCTGTGAAGCGGAGGGTGGCGCTCAGTACCCGTGGCCTCCATTAGCTTGACCCCTGCTCTTGGGCAGCAGCGGCCTCAGTGGGGCCCGTTTCCTGAGCCCGTTCTGCTGGCTTCTCCTCCCCTTCCTCCTCCTCCTCCTCCTCGTCTTGGGGGTAGAGGTCGGGGTATTTCTGCATGCATTCCTGCATGGCCCGGAACTGGTTTACACAGTCTGACCCCTTGATATCCTCCGTGCTGTAGTGGAAGCAGGAGAAGGCGGATTTGAACTGCTCCCCACAGGGGCCGCTGGCCATTCCTCCAAGGCACGGGCAGTTCCAGTTAATGTCTCCGTTTGGCAGTATCAGTCCTGGAACAGGAAGATGGGCGAGAAGGTGAGATGTTCTCTCTGGTTCCAAATAAGCACAGCCAGTCCTGTCCTCACAGTGCCTGCTGGCACTCCCTTAGGGACAGGTTTAGACACCTAGAACAAGCCCAGCACTCCTCGGTCTGGCAGAGTGGCGGGTACCCTTCCCACACGCGCACTGATCTGTACTCTGCACCACCTCCCAGTGCTATGGGCTCGGCTACAGAATTCCATGCGGGGAGCCATTTACTTCAAAGAAAAAGCAGGGCCTCAGGTGGAGCCAACAGTACTGAGCTTCCGGCCCCACTCTGCTCCCTCTACACAGATGCTGGGGACCAGACGCCCCAGACCCTGCCCTTCCTTCACTACCTCTTGCTTTGCAGTCTGGGGAAAGGGAGATGATCCTTATGGTATACAAAGAAGAACCAGTATAGGAACGTGGCAGTGTTGAAATTCTGGGAAGAGGGGACTGAGAGAAAGGTGAGCAACAAAGGGGTGAGCTGGAATACACTGTGAAAATATGCAGCAAGTGAAATGTCCCTCTCTACAACTACGCTGGCAAAAAAGAGATAAAATAAAAATACCACGCTGGGTGCCAGTGGCTCATGCCTATAATTCTAGCTACTCAGGAGGCTACTCAGGGTCTGAGGATCAGGGTTCAAAGCCAGCGCAGCCAAGAAAGTTCATGAGACTCTTACCTCCAATTAACTACCAGAAAACTGAAAGTGGTGGGTGCTGTGGCTCAAAATGGTAAAGCACTGAACAAGAAGAGCTCAGGGACAGTGACCAAGCGCCGAGTTTAAGCCCCATGACAAACAACAAAAATCTCTATCAGGGCTGGTACACAGCTCAGTGGTGGAGCACTGCCTGGCATGCATGAGGCACTGGGCTCATCCCTAGCCTAGAACAGCCAAGCAACTTGTCAAACACGTTGGAAGGGAGTGAGGTTATGGAAGACCTTGCTGTTTGTGTTACGTAGGGCTCTGTCCTACCTACTCTGAAGTCTGTGCACATCCAAACAGTATTTCTTGGCTTTTCTAATGTCATACAGACATTCCTCACATACGCTGCCAGAAGATGCTCTTTAAGAAAGTACATTACCCTTCTGCAGGGACAGCTCAGCACAGCACTCTGAGCCAGTGTTCCAGTCCAAGGGGGAGCCTTGCCTCCTAATCCCAGCTTGGGAATCTTGACTGACCAACAGCAGCCATTACTGCCAAAGCCCTATTGCTTTGAGGTGCTCTCAACTGAGAAGCAGAGGGCTCTGGGACATCTCCAGAACTTCCGTTCCTTCTAGGCTTTGTGCAAGGATTCCTTTCAGTGAGGCGTGCATGTGTAATATATTATTATTTTAGTGAACATGCTTAATTAATTTGGAAATAAAGGTGAGCAATTTACAAGGGACTTAACAACTTCCTACCCAGCAGGCACAAAGCCTGAATTCAAATGACGGCATCACTCCTACGGCAATCATTCCAGAACTCCCCGGGCAGAATCAGTGCACTCCGCTGCTTTCCACAGGGTTCCAGCTATTGTTCTTGGTTTTGCTCTACCCCCAGGTGTCCTATCCCAGAGCCCATAGCCCACGGGCAGCTGCTTCAAGCGTCTACCCGGTTCTCAGCACTGGGTTCTGGAAGCAGAGTTATCGCCATGGGTCTCACGTGTGCTTTGGGTGGGTAAACCAAGTATAGGTTTATTTGTTGTTATTTTTTGTCATTTTAGTTGTGGGGCTTGAACTCAGGGCCTGGGTGCTCACTGGCACCCAAGGTTGGTGTTCTACCAGTTTGAGCCACTGCACCACTTCTAGCTTTCTGGTGGTTAACTCGAGATAAGAGTCTCTCTGCCTTTTTTACCCAGGCTGGCTTTGAACCATGATCCTCAGATATCAGCCTAAGTACCAAGGATTTATAGGCGTGAGCCACTGGTGAGGATGTGTGGACATCTGTGAACACTGCGCATGCACTATCACTCTCCACAGTCGGGCAGTAGCTGGGAGTCTAGCAGGTGACACCCTAAGCCCATGTAGCCACCCCTGTTTTTAGCTGCCAAAGAACACACAGCAGCTCTGAATCACTTGGCTAAGGCCTGCAGCTATGTGGAGCGATTCACACGCACTGGCTCTCGACACAGGAAAATGCGGAGCTCTGTACCTCATTTGCATGTCAAGGTCCCTTGACCAGGCAGACATGGATCTCTGTCCCCATAAACTACCTGTAACCAATCCTTCCAAACTTAATCATCATGAAGCACACAACCTGCAAACCCTCTGGAGAGAAAAGGCACAAGCTGTCTAAGTATGGAGAGACGTTGCCGGATCACAGACTGGGAGGGAGGCCTGCTGTGCCTACGGGGCTGGAGCTGGCCAGGGCTCAGATCGTGTCCTGGTTCCCCGGGAGGCCCGGGTCACTCACCGTGCTCCTCATATGGGTCGCTGGGGTCATCAGCCACCAGCTCTGCACTGCTAGGTGCTTCGTGGTCTTCTTTGGTCACAAATATGATTCGGTCTTTACCTGGTTTTGGACAACAGAAGAAGAAACAATTCACGTGAAAGCAGGAAGCTCACTTAAGTCTAGACTGCCCCACACGGAGCCCCAGGAGGGGCCTGACTCAGCCACTCCCGAAGGAGCCTGAAATCAAATGCCACCAGTCATGGGCAAGGAGGAAGGCAGCAGATTTGACCCCTGAAACTTGTCACCAGCTCTCTAGTGTGACAACTTTTTTTCTCTTCCACCAAGAAAATAGTGCTTCCCTCTCCCCCAAAAAAAGAACCATGGAAAACGCCCAAGGCCATATAGCTGTCCTCCCTACCATGTGACACTTCTTCCTTGCTCTGCCTCTTCCCTGGATGCTGCCAGCAGGCAACCCTTCCAGTCTTGGAAGATGGAGGGACAGGGATGTTCAGAGGGCCTGTATGCAAGCACCCCAACTGGCAGTGCTATGCGAGTTGCTCCCCAGGTTGGAGAGAAAGGCTGGAGGTGTGGCTCAGGTGGTAGAGTGCCAGCCACTGAATGAAAGAATCACATACCTAGTCCAAGCCTCGTCTCAAAAAAGAAAGAAATAGAGAAAGAAAATTATGGCTTTAGTTTGTGACATTTCTTGACTTCAAAGTTCTTTCATTAGATGCACATTAAAAGGTATTCACTGCTTTAGCATTTTAAGCAGATACAACCCAACAAGCTGTACTAATTTTCTTGCTCTTCAGCTCAAGGCTACCACCCTACCACCCTATCCCTGGGCCTGGACGTTGTCCCTGAGCTCTTCAGCTCAAGGCTACCACCCTACCACTTAAGCCACAGCCCCACTTCCCATTTTTCTTTTTTGTCAGTCCTGGGCTTGAGCTCAGGGCCTGAGCACTGTCCTTGGACTTTCTCAAGACTAGAACTCTACCACTTGAGCCTCAGTACCACTTTTTTCTATGTATGTGGTACTGAAGAATCCAACTCGGGTCTTTGTGCATGCTAGACAAGTACTCTACCACTAGGCTAAACTCCTGGCCCCCTCCCCTCCCACTTTCCATTTTCTAGAGGTTAACTGGAGATAAGAGTCTCACGTTCTTTAGTGCCCAGGCTGGCTTTGAACCACAATCCTCAGATCTCAGCCTCCTGAGTAGCTGGGATTACAGGCGTGAGCCACAGCACCCAGCTAACAAGCTCTACTATGACACTACGAAAGTGTTTAACTCTTAGGATATAAAAGAAGCATGGACAGTTTTGCTGAATACACACCCTCAGTACTTTCACATGAAGATGACAGAGAAAACGGTACCCTCGGTACCCTTGGAGTTTGCCTGAAGATGCCGAGAGCCTGGATGAGCTCGGTGTATGGCCATGAGGGCCAGGTTGCCGCCCTTGTGGTCCACCCAGCACTGAGCCCTTGGGGGAGCTGGCCTATGGGAAATGCCCCAGGACGCATCTTAGGAAGGACACAGGCCCCGGGCAACCCAGGGTCAAAGTGCTCTGCGATCAGACTCTAGCCATGGCCGGAGAAAGGAAGGAGGAGGACACAGCAGCGGGCGCCGCAGCCGCACCCCCAGCCCTGGGGCAGCCCCTATGGAATCAATTCCTCCCTGGCTAGCCCTCAGCTTGACAGGAGGGGCAGGGGGTGTGGAGACAGGTCACAGTGGCGTCTCCCTGCCTCCGGTAACTAATGAAACCTAATTTTTAGGAGCGTGGCCGCTCCGAGCGCGCAGGCTCCGCCGGCCGGCGGCGTCCCGGGCGGTTACGGAGCCCCCCGCGCCCGCGCGGGAACACGTGGGCCGGCGGAGACCCGCGCTTCCGGTCCCCCCCCCGCGCTTCCGGCCGGCCGGGCCCCCCGCGCTTCCGGTCCCCCCCGCGCTTCCGGCCGGCCGGGCCCCCCGCGCTTCCGGGCCCCCCCGCGCTTCCGGCCGGCCGGGCCCCCAGCGCTTCCGGGCCCCCCCGCGCTTCCGGCCGGCCGGGCCCCCCGCGCGCCGCCCCCCGGCGAGGGCCGCGGTCGAGGGCCGCCGTGACCTTGGACGGCCCGGTGCCGGCCGGGACGCCGGGCTTCTCGCCCGTCAAGCGCACAGGCGGCCCCGCCGCCCGGCCCGGGGTCTCGCGGGTCCCCACGAGGCCGCTCGCCCGAGCCGGCGGTGTGTGTGTGTGTGTGTGTGTGTAGGGGGGGGGGCGGGCGGGTGGAACGGACCGCGGGTCTCCATGGCAGCCGCCCTTCCTACCTTCCTGCCGGCAGTAAGCCATGGCTGCGCCCGGCGCTGGGACCTCGCAGGGGAAGAGTCTGTGGCGGCGGGCGCGGACACGCTCGGGCGCCGTGACCTCGCTCTCTCCTCGGGCACCGGCTCGGAAGCCCGCGCGCCTCCGCCCCCTCCAGGTCTGCCCTACCGCGCGCCTGCCGCCGCGCCTCCGCAGCCCTAGCCCGGATCCTCAGCCGGGAACTACGCTTCCCAACAGGCCGCGCGCCCCCTGGGCAGCTCTCCAGGCCGCAGAACTACATTTCCCAGAAATCTTCGGGGGCGCAGGCGCACCAGTGAGTCGCAAGTTTATGTCGAAAGCACTAGACACTACAGGTTCCAGCAGGCCTGGCGGCGCGCGTGCGCAGTCGAGCTGCG
The DNA here is from genome assembly GCF_031878675.1 of Megascapheus bottae. NCBI lineage: Eukaryota > Metazoa > Chordata > Mammalia > Rodentia > Geomyidae > Megascapheus > Megascapheus bottae. The sequence continues at coordinate 8,081,872 of NC_143541.1, read as the reverse complement.
GCCCCACGGGGCGGTGGCCTTTAGCGGGTCTGCCCGGCCCTGGCTTCCACGAGGACTTGGGCAGCGCCGAGGCAGGCGGGCAGTCGTCGGTCTCCGCGCTCCGGCCCTCGCTCCATCGCTTAGCGGATCCGTGCGGGCAGCGGCGAGCGGATGTCCACCATGGCCGCCAATGTAAGTGTCCCCGGGTCCCTGGGCCCCGCCCATCGCCCCGTCGCCGGGGCCCCGTGGGTGCGGCCGGGCCTCGACCTCCCTTCCCACGCCAGCGTCTGCGCTGCCCGCGGCCCGGCGGCCGGCTGGTGGTCCGGGCCGGCCCCTCCTCCGCCGGCGGCCGGGGTTCTGACACTCGGGGACTCCGTGGGTCGGGAGGTCGCAGCTGTCCGGCCGCGGGGCCCCTCCGCGGGCGTGCGCACCGGGGCCGCGGGGGGCGGAGCAGGGGGGGGCTCTGCAGGCGGCATTTCCCCGCGCCCGTGGTTTCCTCGGGGCCGCCGGCCTGTCTTCTCGAGCACCGCGCCCCGCGCACCGGCGTGGGGTGTGGGAGCAGCCGGTGACTCACCCCGCCCGGACCCAGGAGCCCTGCCAGCCCCAGACACGCGCTCCCGGGCTGGGTGCTGTGGCCTTGCCACGCTCCAGGGCCCCCCTCCGCCCTGGCCGGCTCCACCTGGCAGGCTGGCATGCCTTGGGAGGGTCTGGCGGCTGCACCTAAGCAAGGCCTCAGAGGGGGCCCGAGAGACCGGGCTCTGCCAGGGCAGAGCTCCCCCAGCTCTGTGGCCTCTCTGTGTTTGTTCTTTCCTGGGATCAGTCACTGTGAAGTGGGAGGAAGGATTCTGAGGCTGAGCATGGCGGGCACTGTATGCCTAAGTCATCTTCACGGGGTAACCCCCGTGGTCCCAGCAGCAGACCCCGTCTTAGATGTGTTGGGACATGGCACCTCACCACCGCCCATGAACAGTTGCTAAGTGTCTGCCAGTTTATCCAGTAGCTGGGTACACATCTGTGGGAAGATCTGAAGACAGAGGGTGGAGCAGAGGCACTGAATCAATTTAGCATGACAATTATACCTTCCAGAGTCCCTTGTCTTGATGTTGGCTAAGGAGGGAGAATAGGATACCTTCTGCAACTGGCACCCAAAGTGCCACTGTCTTTACAGCCCAAGAGATGAGGCAGTCTAGATAAGGGGGTAGGCGAGGGGCTCACATCTGCCCAGATTTGTACCGCTTGTCCTCCTTGGGGACCCTGTCACCTGGGCTCTTCACCACAGAGTCTCAATGATCTCATCTGGGATATGAGGTTATAGTCACGCCCACCTCCTTGGGCTTGCAGGGGACTGGGTGGTCAGTTACCTGCTGGGCAGTGATTTACCCCACTGGTGCTGGGGGGGCCGTGGATGCCTGCTCCCTGGCAGGCCTAGCCAGTGGCCGTCAGGAGAACATGGCATCCACTTTGCTCACAGACTGACTCAAGTCTTTGCTCTTGACTGCTCGACCTGGTGCCATGATTGCTGGCTTACCTGGGAAACTCTTTGCATCGTAACGATTTTTGTCAGCACAGCCCAGTCTGGCTACCAGCCTCAGCCCTGGTTTTGAAGAATCTGATCACATTCCTGCTAGCCACCTCTTGCCACAGGACTTAGCAGGGCTTGGGCTGAGAGCACTCAAGTTCGTTGTAGAGAGGTGTGCACAAGCCCAGGCCTTTGCCCTTTGTGATGACCCCATGATGGGCAGCAGACAGAACTCCAGTCCCGCCTCTGATATGGTCTGGGCAGAGCCTGAGGACCTGACCTGCAGTCTGAGGCCTACCAGGAGCTGCCCAGGCCGCCAGGCCACCCCATCCCCCTACCCGCCCTCTGCAACCAGCCGGAGCAGGTAGGCTGCTGCTCCCCAGGCCAGTCCCTGCTCCCACACTTCCCTGCCAGGGTACCCACCCCCAGGTGTGCCTCGGCATCCCACTCAATGCCCCCTCCTCCAGGGAGCCTGCCTGCCATCCCAGCCAGCACGGGCCGCCTCCCTCAGCGTGGCCTCCTGGTTGGTTGTAGCTTGTCACCTGATTGTCTGCCAATACCTGTCCAGTTTAATTCAGAGCACATTTCCAGCCATCTCTTTGTGAAATAGCTTGGCAACTTCTGAAATTAGCACATCCTCTCTGCGCGACCCGGCGTGTCTCAGCAAGTCCGCTGCCAGGGAGAATTATCGCTTGGTGTCGGGATGGCACTTATTTCAAACCCCTGCCAATACCTTAATTCCTTATCAAAATCCATCGGCTGTACACCACCTGTGTGCTCTTTTACAGTGTGTAATTAGAACTTAATTTTAAAAAAACTTAATTTTAAAAAAGCACACACACACGTACACACACACACACACACACACACACGTACACACACACACAGAGCTTGCTGGGCTGGCGGTTGGGGTTCTGCTTCTTGAGCCGTATTCCCACCCAGGCTTTTCTGGTTAAATGCATGAGCTACCAGCATCCCTTAACATTCTTTTTTTTTTTTTTCACCAGTCCTGGGGCCTGAACTCAGGGACTGGGCACTGTCCTTCAGCTTTCTCAAGGCTAGTGCTCTATCACTTGAGCCGCAGCATGACTTCTGGCTTTATGCATGGTAGGCAGGCACTCCACCACTAGGCCATGCTCCTAGCCCTCGATCTATTTTTTATTTATTTATTTTTTGCCAGTCCTGGGCTTGAGCTCAGGGCCTGAGCACTGTCCTTGGACTTTCTCAAGGCTAGAGCTCTACCACTTGAGCCTCAGCACCACTTCCGGCTTTTTTGTACGTATGTGGTACCGAGGAATCGAACCCGGGTCTTCATGCATGCTAGGCAAGCACTTTAACCACTAGGCCAAACTCCCGGCCCCATCAATCTATTTTTTAAAGTACCATTGTGATTATGTTGTTGTTGTTGTTGACTCTGGGGATGTAACCTAGGTCCTTGCAATGCTAGGTGAGCACAAACCAGGCCTACAATCTCTTTTTCTTTCTTTCTAGTGTGTGTGTGTGTGTGTGTGTGTGTGACTTCTTAACACGCTCATTTTCCTTAGTATTCCAGTACTGGTCCCAGGAGAGAACACATCAAGACCACATCCGACCCCCAGCCAGGCTTCCTGGAGCGGCTGAGCGAGACCTCTGGTGGCATGTTAGTGGGGCTCGTGACCTTCCTGCTCTCTTTCTACTTAATTTTCACTAATGAGGTAACGTATCTGGGGTCCTCACAGTCTCAGGAAGCAAAGGCTTTGAATTCAAAGGCGGGATCTACTAATAACAGGCCTGGATTTTCCAGACAATTGATCTTGATTCTTCCACAACTAATGTCAGCCAGGACGGGGTTAATGGCTCCCACACCTGAAAACCCTGCTTCCCACTAGAATGGATCAAGTTGTTCTTGCCTGGTCACCAGGCATCTCCACAGCTTTACCTCTTGCCCTTCTCTTAGTGGTGAAGGCGGCTCATATCCAGGTTGCGTGGAGGTGCTGGAAAAAGAAGCACCGTCACCTCTAAGTCAGTTTAGCAGAAGTTGTCTTGAGCGCCTGGTGGCCCTGTCTGGGTCTGGTCCTGTGAACCAATGCCATGGCCAGGGGCCGCGTGTTCTGATGGATGGAGCCTGGGTCGTGTGATCCAGAGGGTGGTTCAGGATGGCTGGTGGCTGGGGTAAGCCACGTGGACTGCGGGTAGAGGGCAGAGGAAGGGTGATGGTGAGCACAGAGCAGCCTAGCACCCAACCTGAGTGCTGTGCAAGCACAGAGAGCAGGAGCAGAGGGCACTGGGGTGGTGAGGAAGGGTCTCCAGGAATCCTGGCTTTTGGTGTTAACTCTGCGCTTGGTGGGCCTGAGTCCTCCAGTGGCCGACTGGGGAGCTGGGCCTGTGCTCCCCGGGTGGCGGCAGTGGCAGTGGCAGCTGTGTCTGCTCCACTCCACCCGCAGGGCCGCGCGCTGAAGACAGCCACGTCGCTGGCGGAGGGGCTGTCACTCGTGGTGTCTCCTGACAGCATCCACGTCGTGGCTCCGGAGAACGAGGGCCGCCTGGTGCACATCATCGGGGCTCTGAGAACGTCCAAGGTAGGCACGGCCCTGGCTGCCGTCTCCGTGGCTCACCCGTCAGAGGGGGCCGTAGCGGGATGGCGCCAGCGTCCGGCATGGCACCACCTGCATGGGGGGCAGAGGGGGCCTGCTCTGGCTCTCGCAGCCCAGCGCTTGCTCCAGTGTCTGGGTGCTGGGCAGCAGCTCCCCTGAGCCCCGCTGCGCATTCGTGGTCCTGTGTCTGGCTTCCTACGAGCCAGGGATGCTGACTGCTAGGAGTCTTAGCTTCTTTTCCTGGTTTGATTCCTTCTGAAGCTCTTGTCTGACCCCAACTACGGGGTCCATCTTCCCGCCGTGAAGCTGCGCCGGCACGTGGAGATGTACCAGTGGGTGGAGTCGGAAGAGTCCAGGTGAGGGCGGGAAGTGCCGAATCCGTTGGGTAGAGGAGTTGCAGGCATTGGATAAAATGAGACGGCTTTCATTCTGACCCCTTCAAATGTACTATGAGGGAAAAAAAAGTAAACTATCCTAAATTTGTTATTTTTCGAAGATAGCAAAAAACAGCCACCCCAACCCTCCAATGCAGAGTGGCAGAGTGACAAATGCACACCACCGGAGGCACGCCTGAAGCCAGGCCTGGCGCGAGGAGGCTGCCCTCCCGTGCCCACTGCCCTCTTGGACTCCAGATCTACTGGAAGTCTTGGGCTCTCAGGACCTAGAGAGGGGTCTGGCCCCTCCTGGACCACATGGTCTGTGCGGGGGGAGGAGGGGGCTGGAGGCTGGGCGAGGGTCCTCCGCCGGGCTGCCAGGAGCTGAGGGTGTGGCCGGATCCCAGCTGGTGGGGGCAGATGCCAGTGCGGGCACAGGAGCCCTTGTCTCCAGTCTGGCCTGTGACAGGAGGAGGGCACCTATGCTGGGCCACTGCAGGAAGGGTTCTCTCTGGGGAGTTGGGCATCTGGTGATGCCTGGCTGACTCGTGGTGCCTGTGCTCTCTCTGCAGGGAGTACACAGAGGACGGGCAGGTGAAGAAGGAGACCAAGTACTCCTACAGTGAGTACTGGGCCCCACCGACGCCTGCGGCCTGTGCCCCCCTGCATGCGGTCTCTGCCCACCCATGAAACAGTGGGCAGGACAGTGGGGCTGGGAGCACAGCCCCTCCAGGTATCCCACCAGCTGGTCCCTGGCCCCCCGTGCCAGAGATCCGGTCACGAGGACCTGGGCCCGTGGGCAGCAGCCCTGTGGCAGCTCCTACCTGTTTCTGAGTTGTTCCTCCCCCAAGCAGACACGGAATGGAGGTCAGAAATCGTCAACAGCAAAAACTTCGACCGAGAGATTGGCCACAAAAACCCCAGGTAAGGGGCCGGGAGTTTGGCCTAGTGGTAGAGTGCTCTCCTTGGATGCACGAAGACCTGGGTTGGATTCCTCGGTACCACATACGTAGAAAAAAGCCGGAAGTGGTGCTGAGGCTCAAGTGGTAGAGCTCTAGCCTTGAGAAAGTCCAAGGACAGTGCTCAGGCCCTGAGCTCAAGCCCAGCACTGGCAAAAAAACCAAACAGGTAAACACTGGGCCCCAAGCCCAGCCTTTCCACGACTGGCAAGCGTCAGTTTCTTCATCCCAGTCATGATGGGTCAGTCCTGCCTCGCGAGTGGTAAAGGTGTGGGACATGGTTTTCAGGACAAGCTCTGAGCCGACGGAGACCTGACCTTGACTGACTCTCAGCAAGAGTCAGCAGAGCTGGAGTGTAGTCCATACAGCTTTTGGTTCTGGGTCACCCACGGGTGTGGCGGTCGTGCGAGGGCTCGCAGGCGCCTTGAGGAGGCGGCGGGCTGGGGAATGGCCGGATGTGCTACGTGCACGGTGGCCAGTGCTCCTGAGAAGGCGGTGGTGTGGAGCGGGAGGGAGCCGCCGGGCGGGGAGGTCATCTCGTGGCTCCTGGGGCTGGCAAGGCTGACTCGGGCTCTAGGGACAGGGATGGAGTGAGGGTACTCAGCCAGGGGGAACGGGAGCCCTGAGGTGCTGTGGAGGTGCAGCCCCCGGCCCAGGCCACAGGGGCCTGGCAGCTCCCACAGTGCCTAGCACGGCGCCCCTCCCCACAGCGCCATGGCAGTGGAGTCCTTCACGGCAACAGCCCCCTTCGTCCAGATCGGCAGGTTTTTCCTCTCAGCGGGTAAGTCTGTGCTGTGGCGCAGGGCAGCCCCGAGGCCCTGTGGCAGTTGGCCTGGGAGGGAAAGGGCTGGTGGGTGAGACGGGCTGCCGTGGGCGCCGGGAAGCTCCAGCCGGCGGGCGGTGCACCTCCGCAATCCCAGTTCTGGGGGGGCCAAGGCGGGGAGATTGGGAATTCCGAGCCAGCGTGGCACATGATCAGACCCTGTCTCAAAACCACCTAAAACCATAACAGCGGCAAGGTGAGAGCGGCGCGCTAGTAAAGGGCGGCGGTGGAGGTGGCCCAGCCAGGCCCCGATGGGCGGGCTGAGGAAGGGAGAGGCTGCAGCGCCTATGGATTGGGGTTTTGGGCGGACCCCGTGGCTTCTCCCCACCCTTCTCTCAGGCCTCGTTGACAAGATCGACAACTTCAAGCCGCTGAGCCTGGCCAGGCTGGAGGACCCCCACGTGGACATCCTCCGCCGGGGAGACTACTTCTACCACAGCGAAAATCCCAAGTACCCGGAGGTGCCACGGGCCGGGGCTGCCCACCGGGTGCAGGCGCCCCACGTGGGCGGGGCGGGCGGCACTGGAGGTGGCAGGACAGCGGGGAGAAGGTGGCTGCCCCCCAAGCCCCTCGCTTTCTTCCCCCAGGTTGGCGACCTGCGCGTCTACTTCTCCTACGCGGGGCTGAGCAGCGATGACCCGGACCTGGGCCCCGCCCACGTGGTAACCTGGCTTTCTGGGGCGCCCTGCGCGCTGTGGCCTCCCCGGGGAATGCACACAGGCGGGCTTCCTTGTCCTCATCCTGCCCACCACCACCGCTGGCCCCGGAGCTGAGCACAGCAATTCATCTGTGACTCCTCCCCCCAGCCCAATTGTCACCTGTCAACACTTGGTCCCCAACCACGAGAGTGTAGTCAGGAAGTCCACCCCAGATCTGACCCAGCAAACAGCAGAGGACTCTTGGGGCCCTGATAGGCAAGGTGAGGGAGGAGAGGCGGTGACGTGGGGCTCAGCCAGGCTGCCCTCCCCCTGGGAAGACGGCCCCCCACTGCCTTCCCGGGCTGTGGTGCTGCCCTGTGCCCCACTTCCTTCGCTCCTCCCCGCGTCTCGTCACCCTGACTTCTCTGCCCAGGTCACCGTGATCGCCCGGCAGCGCGGAGACCAGCTGGTCCCGTACTCCACCAAGTCTGGGGAGTCCTTGCTGCTCCTGCACCATGGCGACTTCTCGGCAGAGGTGGGTGGCTGCCGCCTCGACTGCGCGATGGAGGGACAGGCATGGCGGCCTCTCTGGGCGCTGACTGTGCTATGGCAGAAGATGAGGAGGTGGAGTGCCCGTGCTCTGGGCAGGAAGGACGGTGCTGGCTCCCGGTAAACCTGGGGCAAGCGTCGGGTTCGCTGACGTTCCTGCTCCTGTTACTGGGCCCTCGGCCGCCGTCGGTCCATCTCATTAGCCTCCCTCCTACACCTGGCCAGGACAGGGTGTGGTCAGGCTGTCGCACAGGACGGGGTGGGCTGCCACCTGCCAGTCTGGTGGGCCATGCGTCACCTAGGGCTGTTGTAAAATTGAGCTCCTGTCTCTCCAGGGGCTTTGACAGCCTCAGTGTCAGCTGCCCTCCGGGTGGGCGTGGGGCTAGCTGTGTGACTCCCAGAGGGACAGTTCTGCCACTGCAGGGGGCACTGGATGAAAACCCCTGCCAGGTCAAGAGGCCAGGACTCCAGTGGCCATGCTGGAGTCCTCTCTGCACACTCTCCAAAGACCTGCGCCCCACCTCTTGCCCTGTCCAAACTGTTTCCTCATCTGTAAACCAGGCTTGCCACAGCGGCAGCGCCACCAGCCTTGGCTTATTTGGTGGCTTTCCACTCACTCAGCTTGTATTGAACACTAGGGGTGGCCGGCCCTGTCCGTCCCCACTGCCAGGAACACTGGCCTGTTGCTTATCCTCTCCAGGCCTCACCTTCTCGTGTGAAGTGAGCTGAGGACGTAGCGCCAAGCATGGAGGTGTTCTGAGGAGTTAGTGACAGTGTTTGCTAAATAAGTGGCTGGGAGTGTGACCTCGTGGTAGAGTGCTTGCTTAGCCTGCGTGGAGCCCTGGGTTCAATTCCTCACTACCACAGACACAGCAAAAGTGCTCAAGGACAGTGCCCAGGCCCTGGCTTCAAGCCCCAGCACTAGAAAAAAAAAAAACAAAAACAAGTGAGACTCGGTCACTGTTTTATTGCTGGCGTAGAGGATTGGACGGGAAGCTTGCTTCCAGATTTAGATGAGGCAAGGCTCTGGGAAACCCATTTGAGCTGAGCTGGGAGCGTGTGCACAGCGGCTGGGCGTGGAAAAGCACTTGACCTGTGCAGAGGCCACTGGGCCCAGGCAGCCAGGAGGCTTGGCAGGGGCAGAGTGTGGGGAGGTTGCTGGATGGGGAGTGTGACAGGCAGGGCAGGCAGGAGGCCGTGAGGGGCCCTGCTGCAGCATGGGGGAGGAGGCTGGGTGGAGAGGCTCATGGAACATGGATGCAGACAGCTAACAGGACTCGGTAACACCCGCTGCATGTGTGGGGAGAAGCAGGCCACGCGCGGTTCACGGGCTTCAGTTTGTGCAGGTGTGTGGCTGATGGCGTGGAGAGAAGTGGGCTAGGGTGGAGGCCCCAGCTTTGCATGGGGCAGCCCAGGGCCACATGTCCCCTATGTCACTGGCTCCGGGAAGGTGGGTGGTGGCTCCTAGGAGGTGGCAGAGGGCGGCACTCATCCCCAGGGAGTCCAGGTGAGCTCTGCTGGGGAGGCGATGCCTCTACAAAGGCCTCTTGTGCCACGTTCTGTGTAGTGCCACGTCCTCTGCCGTGCCACGTGGGTAGCACTCAGAAGCAGGTGGGAGGTTTTCCCCTCCCTGTGGTCTCTTCACCAATGGCCCCCTGCAGCCCTGACAGCCGCCCCCCTTGTCCTGCAGGAGGTGTTTCGTAGAGAGCAGAAGAGCAACTCCATGAAGACGTGGGGCGTGCGGGCGGCAGGCTGGACGGCCATGTTCGTAGGCCTCAACCTCATGACGCGGATCCTCTACACCCTGGGTGGGTTCGGGGGGGTGAAGGCCTGGAGCCCCCATCCTGCAGGCGTTGCACGTGCCGCACTCATCTGCGGGCCTTTCTGCCTGATGCTTAGGGACTGAGCTTACGGCCCCTCTCTGTCCCCACCCTAGCTTTGGGGTGACAGCAGAGAAGGCAGGGAGAAGGGTCAGGCGGGGATCCTGTGATCGGAGGGTCTGGCCCAGCCTGTCCACCTCCTTCCTCTGCTCCACCGTGACCACGCTGTTCCCAGCCCGAGCTTCTCTTCCTCACATCTACCTTGGGGGACTGGGACATGCTTGGCAAAAAGGAAACGCTTAAACTGCTGTGCCCCTCCTGCCCCCCGCAGCAAAGCCAGGACCAGGTCTGGGTAGCCAGCGAGGGTGGGTGTGGAGGAAGTGTGTGGCCTGCTCTGTGGCCTGCTCTGTGGGCTGAGGCTGGCACGCGTGAGCCTCCAGAGTCCAAGGGACCCAGCCTTGTTTGGTACCCAGTGCTCGGGCTTTGAAGTGTGTTCTGAGTCAAGATGGTTGGTACAGGAGAAAGGGGACCCAGGGGACTTTCCCTCTGTCCTAGTGTGTCCCCACCCAGTCATCTAAGGGCCAGCACAGGCCACTCCCCTGTAGGGGCCAGGAAGCAAGGCCCTCGCCACCCTCCCTCCCTCAGGCTTCACCAGGACAGCTGCCTTGTGCTCAAGCCCAGCCACTCTGGGGCCCCTGAGGGAGAAATCAGAATTTAATCCTGTCTTGGCCGTGTGACTGGGGACAGGCCCTGGACCTTAGTAAGCAGCATAGACAAGGCCCTGCCCTCCACAGGTCCTGGCCTGCGACCCCACTGGAGGCCATGTGGCTAGTCAGACAGGCCTAACACTGATGGCAAGAGGAACTTTCCTGGGACTGGGCCAAGCAGGTGGCAGGAGGGCCACATGGCCCCTGCCTCCCTCCCCACACAGGGCGGTGAGGGCCTGTTGTCCAGAGATGGGAGGCGTGGCCGAGGTCTCTGGGCCTCACAGCCTTCTTTCCTCCACAGTGGACTGGTTTCCCGTCTTCCGAGATCTGGTCAACATTGGCCTGAAGGCCTTTGCGTTCTGCATGGCCACCTCGCTGACCTTGCTGACGGTGGCTGCTGGCTGGCTCTTCTACCGGCCCCTGTGGGCCCTCCTGTTCGGTGGCCTAGCCCTGGTGCCTATCATCATTGCCCGGACCCGGGTGCCAGCCAAAAAGCTGGAGTGAAGGAAGCCTGGCACCCACCAACGCCTGCGTGAGCCCTGGGCCCTGGTCTTCCTCCACCTCTGCCAGCCCGCTCTCCACAGGGCCACGCTGGCAGCGTGCACGTTGGGTTTGGTGTTTGCCAGCTTGTCCACTCCTCTTCTTGATAGTACACAGGGCTGGGGGCAGGTCCACTCCAGAAGCGTGGCCTAGCCCCCTGTCCAGAGTGGGTGTGGCAGGTCTCCTTTTCATTTCACCTGGCTGTCAGCACAGACCTGCTGATGAAGGGCTCTGCCTTATCACTTTCCCTTTCTCACCCCCCCAAAGCAAATGCCATGGCTGCCACACCAGTGGTCACCTCATGACCCATTGTTAAGCTGCACTGGACCGCCAAGACAAAGGTAATGCACCCAAAACCAAGTTTGCTGGTAGAACTTGATTTGATACCAAAAAAACAAACAAAAACCCACCAGGGGAGATAAAAATGGAAGACTGATTTCTAAATGACCAGCAAAAAGCCCGGAGTGGTAGGGTACCAGCTTCAAGCAAAAAACTCCAAGTGGGAGCTCAAGGCTGGAAGTTCAAGTCCCTGCACTGATACAGAAAAAAATATACTCAAGATATCATGATAAAACCATTCGTTGGACTTCACCCCAGTTTGACAAAATCATCATGAAGCCTCCAGCAGCCTTGGTTCTGCTATTTGGCTTCTTCTGTGTTTTCCTACCCCACAAAGGAGTTAAGATTTGAAAAAAAAAAATCAAAACAATTCCTCCTTTGAACAATTTGAAAACGCCCTTCGGTTGCGCTAACTGGGAAAGGTGTTCGGCTGGTTCGACTACATGGACTTTCAAAAGTGACCTCAGATCGCTGGCACGCTTTACTCTGCTTCAGAAACCGATGGTTCTCCAGGTGTGGGCGAGGTGAAGGAAGGCTCTATTATCCCCGGTGTCAGAAAGTACCCATTCACTTGAAGATGGCTCCGGCCACGTAAGGCCAAGGCTGGAGGGCTCAAGTGGAGGGCTTAGCGGTGACCCTGGCTCTGGTGGCAGCTTCTGAGTCATTAAGAATGCCTGTCCCTCTGTCCTCTCCAAGTTCACACACTTAAATCGCGTAGTTTCCGGGTTTCCCCATTGCTCTCCCTCCCTCTGAAAGCATGCTGTCACCCTAGCGTGCTTGTGGCATGGGGCAGCCTTCGCATTTCTGTTTGCACACTGTTTTGCCCTTCGCTGGGAGCGGTTGCTTTGGCAACAAAATATTTGGTAGCTGAACAGGATGAACTTGTGGAGCCTAGGCCTTCCACAGGCCTCCTGCAGACGCTGTGCACCAGGGCTCTTGCTGAAGACACAGCTCCAGAGATGCAATGACCCGGTCTGAGACTGAAGCAGTGTTCACTTCCACCATGCCCAGCAATGCACTCTTTAAGCTCTAAAGGATGTTCTTGAAAAATCAAGCACAGCATTAACTCCATGCCCGCGAAGACAAAACCCTTGGGATTCTGATTGTGTTTGTATTTTCCTTATGTGGCTCTTACCTGCCAATTTCAAGTGTCCTTAAAAAGAAAAATGTTAGGTATGAGCCAAAGACTTTGGAAAACCACAACAAAATTTGTATTACATATTTGTCCTAAAACCTTGAAATAAATGTCTGTATATCTTTTGGCATAGGAGATTCTTATGTATTCAGACATCAAACCTCTTAGGAAATGAATTTAGCTCAGTTCTAGGTTGTTTTTAGTACTTAAAATAGATTTCCCTCTTTTTTTTTTTTTAAAGGCAATTCCATATTCTTAGCACTAAATAAAGCCTACTTTGTGTTGGCTGTATTTAAAATAATGACTCAAGCTCCGAGCCTTGGGAATGTGCTGGGAGAGGCGGAAGTAGACTTGGTGTGAAGGGCCCGGGCGAGTACACACAGACAGGCTGCACTGACGTGAGCCCGGCTTCACGAGGGACGCGGCAGTGCCTGCCTTTCTGTCACAAGGGTTGCTGCAGGACCTGGGTCAGCCCGTGAGGTGCTGGCACACACAGCTCTGTGGTCCCCTGCTGGGGAGCAGTGGACTCTGCTAATTAAAGCTCTCAGCCTTGTTACAAGCAGGTGAGTATTTTCCCAAACCTATTCTTCGATTTCTCAAAACCTACTGTTCCATTTCCGTAACATTTCCTAGTAGCTGCCATGTGCCTGAGTGGATTCCCCTTCTGTAAACTGGTAGTGCTCTGCCCTCAAACCCCACAACAGTCCCTTGCCTAACTCTGGGTAGGAACTGTGTGAATGCAGTTTCCATAGCAACCTGTCTGTTGGTCACACCCCAAACATTTTGTTTCCCTTGGGTAAGAATGACTCAACATTTTCAGTGGCTGCTTTCAAGATGAAGTAATATCTCCTAGACAAAAAAAAAAAAAATTCTTCCTAGCTTGGAATGTTTCCAGCTTCCATCTAAATTTTCAACTTAGATTTTGATACCTGCAGTGTTGGCATAACTATAAATCACTATTCTGCCGCCATACTGGGTGAGGCTTGAAATCAGAGTCTCTTGCTCGTCCTTTGCTTTTTTGCTCCAGAGTGGTAGCTTAACTGGAGATGAAAGTCTCAGACTTTCTCACCTGGCATAGCTTTTAACAGCTCCTCAAATCTCAGCCTCCTGAGTAGCTAGGATTGTAAGATGACAACCACCACCTGGCTTTATCAGGGTATTCTTAGCTTACGTGAAACCTAAAAGGAAATGCAAAGTCAAGTCTTGGTAGAAAAATGCTTTATTTTCCCAAAATGCTATAAATTGTTTTCTCCCGATTATGTGCAATTCGTGATTCAGAACTTTGTAAGTTTATCCAGTCATGATAAAATCTAGGCTAGCGCGGATCCACTTTTACTTCTGCTTCATTTCCTCACAACTTATTTTCTCGGTTCCTAAGGTTAGCTCTTTGTTCTAGTCTTCAGCTGCCACAAAATGTGACTGAAAATCAGATCCCCTGCTGGGAGCTGAGCGGCCACCAGCCAGGAGGAGGCAGTGCTGGACTGCAGTTCAGAGCCAAGGTGGAGGACCAGGGCACTCCCACAAGCAGCTCTGTCCACAGTTCCCAGTGACTGTCGTTCTGACAAAGGAAAAAAACAAAAAAGCCCACATTTCGAAGGCCAAGAGCCCGGGGGCAGGCTCTCCCATGGCTGTATTCTGTAGCTCAGTTTGGGCTTGGGTAGAAACTCTGGAAAGCTCCCTGTGAGGAGGGACTGGAGAGGGCTGCGGCCGGCCGGCCTGCAGGGGGCGCTCGCTCCCCACGGTCCCTGGGCTGCTGGGGGACACTGCGCTCAGTGGAGATGGAGCCTGGCAGGGCATCCACAGTTGGGGCTCGGGTCACAGCTTCTCGAAGGGGAACAGGTGGGCAGCAGCTGCTTTCCTCCCCTTCCTGGTTGTCTTGGGGCACTTGGGCGTTTGCTCCTCTTTCACTTCTCGGTTCTGAGGCCAGGAGGCCGCCAGGATTCTGGCTGTTTTTGCCTGTGAGCTGGTCCCCTCCTCTTCATCAGAAGACAGCCCACCTTCCCGGTCAGCACAGGGAGCTATGACCTCACTCTGGAGGGGTGGACAGAGAGGACATGGACTCAGTGATTGGCTATGGAGATCCTGCCCGGGGACAGGTCTGGCCGGATGCACCCGAGACCTGCTGGGAAGTGGAGGCCCTGGCTGTGCCCGTCCACGACCTCACTTCTGACAACGTGCACTATCTCAAGTGCCCAGGCGCACACAGGATCTGAGGCAGGGCGCCCCGGGGGGGATGGGGGTCTAGATGAAGAGTCTGGAACATGCGGAGGCCCCACACAGACCTTGTCTCCATATCGACGTTTCAGCCTCTCTCGGATGAGCAATCCTCTCACCAGCAGCCTCCAGTTCCCCAGAGCTCGCTTTTCTCTCTTCTGCAGACAGAAACGGGACAAGAAATGCCACACACTGATATTCTCGGGAAGAACATGGAGATGAACGCGGAATGTGCATACTTCTCTGTGCAGCTCTAAGCTAAAGGAGAACCTGTCCACCATACCAAGTCTCATCTCCAAAACACGACTCTGATTTACAGACTGACATAGGTGAAATCCACCAAACGAGTCCTCTGCTGCCTGGCTGCACTTTCCAGGGGACGAGGTACCAGAACCAGGCTTGGGGCAATTCTTCTCAAGGCAGGGCAGGTTGAAGAGTGAAGGGAAAGGGTGGCGGGTGGAGCCTGTTCTGCACGGCTCCGTCCCTACAGAACCTTCCGTGGAGTGAAGGGGTGGGGTACAAGACACGGACTCCCCATCCTCCCACCTGCTTGGGGGCAAAAGGAGCCCGGCATTGCCTTTGTCCCTCCCCCTCACCTCCTTCTCCTTCTTCTCCAGGAGCGCCTGCTCGTTCTCCCAGGCGGCCAGGAGCACGTCTTTGAACTCCTCACAGACAATGTAGCCGTCCGTTCTGTGGGGACAGCACTGGTGACCTCCCTGAGCCCGCCTGCCCCGCCCCTCCACCTCCTCTCTGCAGAGGGCAGAGCCCCACCTGAGCACTTGGGGCCCTAGGGGCCGCTCAAGGCCAGGCAGTGCCAACAGCATCCGTGCAGAAGGCAGGCTGAGAGACGGTGAGAGGCTTCCGGGTGTGCACGCGCGCACGCGCACGCGCACACACACACACACACACACACACACACACACACACACACACACACACACACACACACACACACACACACACACACACACGGAGCTTAGGCACCAGGACGGCTGCTGACCCCACTCTGGTCTCCAGCCTGTGGCTCCCCTAGGGCAGTGTCTTAGCCCAATATTACAAGGACACTGACTCTGCTGGATTTACTGCCTCTGCACAGAAGCCACCACCACTGGTGAGGTGCCAAGGTTGGCTTTCCACCCATTGGGCTTTCCGCCCCTGCCCTCCCCAGAAGGCCTGCACACATGGGGTGGGAGTAGCCTCCATGGAAGTCGAAGCCGGTGATGGCCTGGACGCAGTCGATGTCCAGCTTGCGGGCCACGCGGTGCAGGTTGGGCAGGTTCAGCTGCACACAGCCGATGGGCATCATGCAGGGCAGGAAGAGGTACACGTTCCCAAACTCGTTCCGAGGCACCTGCGGGAGGGAGGCGTGGAGCACGTCGCCAGCGGCCAGCCGGGCGGTCCCTGGCTGCGCTCCCTTACCTTCCCATCCACGGCCACGGGGGGCTGGTACTCCTCAGTCTGCCAGCGGCCAAACAGACCCAGGTCATTGTAGTCCTGCAGGTGGGGCTCGGCGAGCCGGGCCTTCCGCGCCCGGTTGGAATAGCCTTTCACCATCTGCCCAGAGGAAACAGCAGTTACCACAGAGGC
The DNA here is from genome assembly GCF_031878675.1 of Megascapheus bottae. NCBI lineage: Eukaryota > Metazoa > Chordata > Mammalia > Rodentia > Geomyidae > Megascapheus > Megascapheus bottae. The sequence continues at coordinate 8,066,116 of NC_143541.1, read as the reverse complement.
CTCTGGCTCCGAGCGCTCAGTGCCACGCCCCACCCCTGCGGATGGGCGGGTTTCCACGCATTTCCACAGCACGCTGTGCTCAAGGCTGAAAGTCTAGTCTTTTCAGTAAAGCAGAGAGGCGGGGCTCTTGCTCTGTCCATTTTTCAGATGAGTGGCCGAGGGACAAGCGGTCCACCTGCAGGCACAGCTCGTGAAGGCCCAGGCACGTGCTGCGTTCTCTCCTCCCACTACTAGGACTCAGTGGCCTTGGAGACGAAGGCACATGCCCACCCAGATCACTATGCCACCCCTCCAGAGCCACCGGTGGGAAGCACTGAGTGCTTCAGACCCCAGGACCCAACATGTCCAGAGGCTAAGACCAAGATTCTCCTTGGGGGCCGGGAGTGTGGCCTAGTGGTACAGTGCTTGCCTAGCATGCAGGAAGCCCTGGGTTCAACTCCTTGGCACCACATACACAGAAAAAACCAAAAGTGGTGCAGTGGCTCAAGTAGTAGAGCTCTAGCCTCCAGAAAGCTCAAGGACAGTGCCCAGGCCCGGAGGTCAAACCCCAGGGTGGGTAAAAAAATTTTTTTCTGTGTGGAGCTTAAGGGTGAAAAGATGGAGGACTAGAAACCTACCTCCCTCCTACAAGCAAGGGGTGGGGGCCAGACCCAGGGGGCAGCTGGAACCCAGGCCTGGGCCATGCAAGCATCCCCTTGAGCAGGGGCTGGAGCTTTCTTGGGCCATATGTGTTTTCTGTCATATGATTTATTCTTTACCACCCTTTAATATCATAAAGCCTGTTGTGAGATCAAGAGTCCTACCACAAGGGAATGGTGGACGATACCAGGATCTGGGTTCGCCCACTGCCCAGGGAGAGACTGTCAAAGCCAGTCGTATCTGAGTTGACGCTTAAAGGGATCAGAGAGAGTCCGGCCAGGAGAAATGGCTGGGAAGAAGAATGTGCAGGACCCAGCGGGGACAGGAGTGTGGGAATGCCCACATGGTGCCAGAGCATCCCCTGCGCCTCTAGCGATGACAGCTGGGCTGGGGAGAGGGCCAGCTGTGGGGGGGGGCTCAGCAAGACCTACACAGCAGACACCCAGGACAGGGACCTAACTGAGGGGACGGTTCTAGAACTGTGCTAAGACAACAGCAGCAGCAGCAGCAGCAGTCGCGTGTGTCATCTGTGATACTTTGTAGGATTAGGTCACGAAGACTTCAGAACAAAATGTAATCTCGTGAACATTTTCAAATATTTACAACACGTTCAGATGATAATGGTAAAATGCTAAGCTGCATGCGCTGTTAGGACCAGACAGTGGTGGCCTAAAGAGACTGTCTACGCGCTAAGGAGCACTGGGGAAAGGGGGGGAGAACAAACTGCAGCAGCTCTGCAGGCCCAACAGGCAGCTCCGCACGCAAGCAGCGGGGCTGAGCGCTGCCTCTCCCACTAAGCTTCTACCAGGCAGTGGCAGGGCCCCAGGACTCCTGTCGGGATTGGAGAAGGAAGTGCAGCTCAGCGACCAGCCCCAGTACCTGAGGTTAGTGAGCCAGATTCTGAGAAGTCTATGGGAGGCTGTTTCTCACAGGCCATGGGCCTGACACGCCACGCACATGAGAGAGCAGCCCAGGGTTCCTACTGAGCTTGAATTTATCTGCCTACGTGCAAAATGGTGCGCTGCCAACCCGAGAGTGGTGTCCCTGTGTGTGTGGATGGAGCAGGGCTTGGACCTCTGAGAACAACTCGAGCATCCACGCAGCTGGCCACGTTCCGGGTGACACCCCACATGTTTTGGAAGACCCGTGTCGTGTACACTTCTTACTAGTGAACAGTTTACATGCCTGCCTGCTCAAAGCCCGCTCTCCACCCAGGGAGACAAAGCCCCCGGGCCAGCCGGTGCTCCCCACGCCACCCCGCCCTGGCTACCTTGTAGGGCACTTCTCCGAGCCGCACCACCCTTGCTTGTTTCAGCCACGTGTCCTTGGAGTGTAGAGTATGCACACAATCCCTATGGGAGCAACGTGAAACGAAGGTCACAGTCGTCACAGCTGCCTGTGGGGACCCGGCAGCGGCCGGCCAGTCCCCTCTGCGGCTTTCCTCACCCCAGGCTCAGGCTCCATCCTAACTGACCCAGGCGGTGTCAGACAACAGGTCCACTCACAAGCCCTACGAAGAGTGGCTCCTGCCACGGTGAGGGCACCCTCTACACAGTATGCACACCGAGGAGTGCCTGCCGAGACCCATCTGCTGGCAACGCCATGGGGAGATGAGTGTCCAGAAAAGGGGACACTGACACAAAAAGAAGACCCCATGGAGACGGGCTCCAGTGAGCTAAGAAGCCATCACAGAATCTCAGCACTGCACACGCTGCAGTGACATGGAGCTTGGCAGCCTGTGACGGGGCCTGGGTCATTTCCCTGTTCATTTATTCGCGTCCTACTTTTCTTTTACCTACAGAATAAGCCATAGCAAACCACATTTCACCCGTTTTCAAGCGTAAAGAGTGGCATCAGGGAGACTCACACTTACGTAACCGCAACTTATAGGATCTACACCCACTTCAAACACTGACTCTTTTTAGTTTTTGTAACTAAATCACTTGTTCTGCATGTTTTGGAGTTATATAGTTGAAGGTTTTTATGGTCACATCTTAAATTTTACTTGTCTTAATTTGTCCTGTTCTAAACCTTGAACTCAGTGCACTGCGCTCTTGCACGGCTTATTTCCTCTCAGCAGGTGCTCTATCTCTTGCGTCACACCTCCAGCCCAGGTTTATGAAAGAGTCTCGAGGACTTTCTGCCCAGGCTAGCTTTAAAATGCCATCTTTCAACCTCGGCCCCCTCAACAGCTCTCCCTCGACTTTACGCTTAATTGGCAGGCTTCCTCTTCGTAACAGATTCACGTGTGTGCATACGCATGCGTGTGTGTGTCCACGTGCACACACTCTAGATGGTGCTAACAAGATGAATCTACACCAGCAGCCCCCTGCCCAAAAAGGCCACTAATCCCAGACAACAATAGCAAGCACCCTGCGGAGGCCACTAACACACACCTAGAGTAGACAGCTTCTCCACGACAATACCCCAGGACAGCGGCCGTCTCTGGATAGATGGCCTCGTATTTCAGCAGGTGTCGCTTCAGGGCGTAGAGAGGATGGTTCTTATATGTGCCAATAGCAGTGGGCAAAGGCTGGTCCAGGTGCTTGGCCTGAAACTGCAGGGTCAGACAGACAACGCTGAGCATGATGCTGGGGGAAGCTCGCGGGGACTAACTGCTGTGACACTTGAGGACAGAGCCTAGCTTCACAGACATGGTGACTTTGTAACCCAGCGTCCATACCTCTCGCCATGAAGCAGACTGTAGATTAATCGAAAGCTAGGAAGAGCCCCGTGCCAGTGGCTCACACCTATAGTCCAGGAAAGTCTGTGAGACTCTTACCTCCAATTAACCTCCAGAAAACCAGAGATGGTGCCGTGGCTCAAAAATGGTAGACCACGAGCCTTGAGCAAAAAAGCTCAGAGGCACCACTCAGGCCCTGAGCTCAATCTCTCGAATGAGACGATGAAGAATGAAGTAATTCTGCCATGTGAGTGACTTCAGAAAGTTAGCTAGCCTCGTTGCAATCCCCACATGCCCTGGTAGACTGGTGCCCGCTCTACTGAGCCTCCGTGGTCAAAAGGCACACAATCGACTTCACTGTCCTGCAACGCGGCCTGCGCTGCACACGCAGGCAGCTTACACGCATTTCCCCAGGCCTCAAGAGGGACCAGCAGGAAATCCTACCACTACCACTCCAATTCTGGGCACCACACTCTCTCCAGCTCTCCAGGGCTGTATGCACGGAGCGGTGTGTGGCGCGGTGGAGGGGAGGAGAGGCCTGGAGGCGCGGGGCCCACTGGAGGTGGGCTAGGTTACAATACCACCTCCTCGCTCGCCACTTAACCTGCCAGGACTAAGTAAAACAAACCAATGATGCTTACAGGGACGTCAGCCTCGCTGGAAGCTCCATGTCCCCAGGTCCCTGTGCAGACACGCAGAGCCCAGCCATCACTGCGGCAGCAGCTGCTTCCTGGTGGCCCTTCCTGACAGACTGCACATGGGTCACTTCACACCCCTCCCTTCCCAGGAGATATCTTTTTGGGTTTTTTTGCCAGTCCTGGGCTTGAGCTCAGGGCCTGAGCACTGTCCTTGGACTTTCTCAAGGCTAGAGCTCTACCACTTGAGCCCCAGCACCACTTCCGGCTTTTTTCTATGTATGTGGTACCAAGGAATTGAACCCAGGTCTTCGTGCATGCTAGGCAAGCACTTTAACCACTAGGCCACACTCCCGGCCCTCCCAGGAGACATCTTGAAGATGCTGTATGTAAAGTGTGTAAACTGTTTCAGGCATGTCGTGAGAGAGCGGGCCCACGCACACACAGGTTTGGGACACGAATCCGTTTCTCACATGAGTTATATGACTTGTATGCATTGAAAGCTCTAAATTTGTAATGCAAACTAAAACCAGGTTTTAAAACCTCACAGACCTGGGTTCAAATACCTAGTCAGTTCTCTATCCAACAATAACAACTCTTACCGGTAAAATTAAAGTAATGGTAACCGCTTGACAGTACTGTGGTGATAAGCTATGCCACAGTAAACGTGTCAATGTGAGTTCTGGGCACAGAAGGCGCTCAGGATGGAAACCACCCAGGCCTATGAAATCACGCGGGTCCCACGAGCCTCACCTCTAGGTCTTCTTTCTTTTCCCTTTCCGCAAACGGGCTCCGGTAGGGTCTCAAGGTCTCGGCCCACCACTGGGCATCCACGCGGCATCTGCGGGTTGCTGTCATCCAGGCCGGGTCATATCGCTGTGTGACGTCACGGGCACAGCCATCACTGTCGAAGCCCACGACATAGGTCATAGGTTTGGTGGCATATCTGTAACAGGCCAGAGGCTGGCCCACAACCCCATGCACGCAGTCCACACACACCCATTTTCCTTCCTGCTCACAGAACACCTCCAGCCACTGGTCTACGCCGGCGCCTCTTCCCGCTTCCGCCTCCTGTCCATCGTTGGACGCTCTCTTGCCTCTCTTACTGCACGAAGAACTGGAAGATGCTGCAGAAAAGCCTGGACGCTTATGGTGGCTGCTATGCGGGGTCTTGGAGTCACTCTTGGATGCCGCCTTTGTCCTCCGAGGTACTGGGGCCTTCCTCTGCCTTATAAAGTCAGGCTCAGAATCCTCACTGGAGGACGAGTGGACTTCCCCGCTGGAAAGTTCAAAGTCAGAGCCACTGCCAGCCTCGTCACTCGCACTCTCCTCTTTATAGGAGATCCTGGAGCGCACCCGCCGCCCGCGGCCTTGTGGACGCCTCCTGGTCTGGCACTGCTCCCCTGGGCCGCCCTGCTCCTCCTCACTGGAGGACTTTCTCCGTTCCCTGCTGTCTGCAGCGGCCTTGCTTCTCTTCCCTTTCACAGCTGGCTTGCCAGTCCCCTTGCGTTTGGCTCTTCTGCTGGTCTCTGCCTCAGTATGACTCTCTGGAATATGGCTGGAAGGGTCCGAGGTACCTCCAGAACCTTTCGTGGATCTCTCCTTACAGGGGTTCTTTGCCTGAAACAGGAAGACATTTTGCTTTTCATTACATTTTGCTTATGATATAATAGAAGTCCTATAATTTAAGAAAATCAGTTTACAAATATATCCTGGGCTCAGACTTCACTGGCCACCCCACAGGCTTCTGTGTAAATAGCAGCCAAAAGCTGCAGCCCCTCCGATGGGCTGCCCTAACTAGAGAGCAGAGAAAACAGCAAGGGATTTACAACATAAACCTGGATTTGGACTCCATTTCTATCTCACCGTGAGTCTCTGCTTCTTCAGAAATAAGAATCCTGATTTTGCACATGTACTTTGCAAACACACACTCAAGGCAGGAATCCAGCTGTGGTTTTAGAATAGAGGTTTTACCTGCGTCTCTCTAGACCACTGACTTCAGAAATGCTCGCACTTCAAAGAGAATGCGGAGCATCTCAAGACTCAGAGCACCACACACCCTGACGAGGATGGGCCACTCTACCAAGCTGGCACGACGGAAGCCCACACCTGTTGGCCACCTGCAAATCAAGCTCAGATCAGGGTGCCAGACTCGAGCCCTTCATGTATCCAACCTCTCCTAAGAGATGTGTGAGCAGCCTCACGAGAACCCAGGCTCTTAAAACCACAGTAATGACCAATCTTGTTTTAGAGATGGTTTTACTTTACTCTTTTTAACTCCTGTCTCCTCTCTTTGAAGTCGCTGTGTACCTCACCTTTGCCATCGACAGCCTGAGAGGAACTGGCTGCAGAGATACCACCAGTCGAGTGAGCAGCTGCAGAGCCCGAAGAATCAGTAGAAACATCTATGCCAAAAAGAGAGACTAGTCATCCTAAGAAAACTTACCACTGTGTGTTATTTACGAAAGAAAAAAGGTGGAAATAACCAAACTACCTGATGAGACACTGCAGCTCTCAACACTTAAAAATGAGAACTGGCTGGGCGTGGTGGCTCACGCCTGCAATCCTAGCTACTCAGGAGGCTGAGATCTGAGGATTGAGGTTCAAAGCCAGCCCAGGCACAAAAGGACCTGAGACTCTTATTTCCAATTAACCTCTAGAAAATGGGAAGTGGGGCTTGGCTCCAGGGTAGGGTGGTAGCCTTGAGCTGAATTGCTCAGGGACAGCGCCCAGGCTGAGTTTAAGCCCTGTAACCCACAAAAAGAAAGAGGCGGGGGGACTGTTCTCTATATGTTTTAAAAAAAAAAAAGAAGTATCATTTTTAAAGATACTTGAAAGATATGTAGCCAGGCACTGGTGGCTCATGCCTATAATCCTAGCTACTCTGGTGGATGAGATCTGAGGATCACAGTTCAAAGCAAGCCCGTGTAGGAAAGCTTGTGAGATTCTTTTCTCTAATTAATCACAAAAAAAGCCAGAAGTGGTGCTGTGGTAGAAGGTAAGCCTGGAGCATAAAGGAGCTCAGGGATAGTGCCCAGTTCCAGAAATCAAGCCCAGGACCCCCCCCAAAAATACAAAATAAAAAAGTTAAATACAAAGCCAGGTGCTGGTGGCTCATAGCTTCTAGCCATGCTACTCAGGAAGTAGAGATCTGAGAATCACATTTGAAGCCAGCCACAATGAGACTATTATCTCCACTTCACCTGCAAAAAGTTGGAGCTATAGGTACAACTCAAGTGGTAGAGTGCCAGCTGTGAGTGACAAAGAGAAGAGGACTGAGATAGAGACCTGAAGCTTAAGCCTCAGAATTAGCATTAAAAAAAAAGAAAAGAAAGAAAAATGGGAGTTGGAGACATGGTTCAGTTGGTAGAGCACTAGTCAATGAGCTTCGAAAGTGTCAGGTACCAAGTTCAACTAACAGTTTCATACTTAAAGAGGAAAGAAAAATACAGGGAAGATGAACCTGGGAAAACATTATGCAAAGTGGAAGACATACAAAAGATGACTGGCTGTATGGCTTCCCACAGACGGTAAACCCAGACAGAGGGAAGCAGACCGCTGCTTCACTGGAGGTAGGATGGGGGAGTGGGCAAGACAGGCTTGTCACAGCTTATGCCCCGAGGATTTCTCTCCAGCATGACTATTTCGTGGCACAGAAGCAAACGGAGGTAAGCGTGAGCTTTCCCATCGTGCTCACTCCGTCGCTCCTCTGAGAAGCAGTCAGCTCATGATGTTTACCAGAGCACTCTGAGGAACTGAATTAGACTGGCATGTTGGCACACACTCCCCCGGTTCCTGTCGTCAGGGCACACAGCACTGAGGGGGATGATGAGGCCCTCACACAGCTTTCCTGTCCCAGCACTGCCTTGACTATCTTCCTCATGTTCAGTCTTTGACCATCTGACATTATCTCCAGCTTCCTGGTGTCCTGCAAATCGCTCCTGAGCTCTATGCAGTGATGTGGAGGCAGCACCCTAAGTGGAAACCAAACATGACCAAACTGAACCATGATGCTCCAGTCAAACACGAAGAGGAGTGAAGCTGTCTCTGTAGGCACGCAGAGTCTGGGCCCTTCTCCAATCCTCCTGGAATCTAAGTGTATGAATTAACAACAGTCTTCCAGGGAGAAAGCCTATTTTTACCATGAAGCAGTGCCATCAGAGGAGCCACTTACATGAACCAACTCCTCCTCATCACGAGCAGAGTAGACTGCAAATCGCCTCTCCAGTGTCGTCTGCAGGCTTTCTCCCTCACTGACTGACAGGTCTGCATTCACCGTAAACGTTCCAATGAACCTACAAGGCACCCCCACGCCGAGGGGGGAAGAAGGAATTCCCGCTCCCTCAGTCAAGAACATCAAAAGCAGGAGGGAGGCCTGAGACGCGCCGCCTCTGTTCCACTCCTTCCATCCTAGCTGGCTAGCTCGACCCCCACTGTGGCTGGAGAGCCTGCTCGGGTGACACCTCCCTGGTGTCACCTTCCTTCCAAGACTGCCCACCTCAGAAAAACACCCTGCCATGTGGCACTCCACTGCCAGCACACTCCTCACGCTACCCTAAAGGACCTGCTGTGTGCCCGTCTCTCCATCAGCCTGGGAGCCCTTCCAGAGCCAGTGCCAGGCCCTGGCCCTCATGTGTACTTAGCACCTTGGAGGCCTGCAGACCTGACCTGAACCCAGAACCAAAGAAACCTAGTTCTCCGCATGAGCTGTGCGGGCGGCGGCAGCTTACCATTTCACGAGGTTTGAGAGGTAGCTCAGGTCCACGGCTTCCGGAGGGACGCGGGTGAAGCGGACTGGGGTGATGGAGAGCCCAATAGCCAGCAGATCCGCCTGCCGGCAGATGCCATTCCGATAGAACCCATTCGCCAGCAGGCACAGCAGGTGAACCTGCACGGAGAAAGAAGTCGGGAAGGCGGAAAGTACCAGGGACCTAGCTGATGAGTGTGGACATTTTGTAAACAAAAAACATGCTGTCATTTCTATAAACCAGGAAGTAAAGTATCTGCAGTAGACACTGCCCAGCCCTGCCGCTCCCTGGCCTCTCCTTGTCTCCAAGAAATCATCCAGCTCACCATGCACTTGTTTTTTTTTAAAGATATGTACAGCAGGAATGTAGAGAAATGTGCCAACTTCTGGAGTTCAACATGGCCAGGACAGTGAGTAGGAGACAGCAGGAGTCAGCTGGTGGGGGGTGGACTTGCTGGCTGCTCTCTCTGTCACCCCATGCACACCTGAACCCACTCTCTGCGGCTGTACCCACACCTCTTCCCTCCTCTGACCTAGCCCCATCCTTCACTAACCTACTGGAATAATTCTGCGACCGTGTCTCCTTCCCCTGTCCCATACAAAGCTTCGCATCATTTTCTACCACAACTAGCCTTCCTTTTCAGTCACTAATAGCCTCCCATTTTAACTAGGACATTCTTTTCTCCCTCATTTGTGCCTCAAACCCTCTATTCAGCTTGATTTCCCTTTTATTTCTAGTATCCCGCTACGCCCAGTCTCCCACAATGCTCCTACAGGAAGACCCACCAGCACGCCTGCCACTCAGCAGAGACGGCCTGAACTTGTTTGAAGTTCCTCTTGCTCCGTGTGAAACCAGAAACTCCTTGATACTTAAACAAGTTGAGTGGCCCCTAGCTAAGTGTTTTGGATTTGGGATTTTGTTTGAAGATCTGCATAGGCCTTACCAGGTAGCATTTCAGTTTCCCAAAGCCTGAAATCTGAAATGCTCCCAACCTCAAGCTTTGTGGGTGTTGCTGAAACGCTCATGCAGAACGCGCCCCGTTTGCGAGTATTTTAGATTTTGGATTCTTGGATCAGGGGTGCTCAGGCTACATAAGCCTGACCATGGTGGCCTTGCTGGTTCTGTATCCACGTCCAGTATGGTGGCTACTGCCAAAAGTCACTGCGAGTTTGGCTATGATTAGAACTAAGGTTATTAAATTATTGAAAGAAGAGACAGAAAGTGAGTTCCAGTTACTGCAGTAGAATATTCCAGGAGGCCCTGCCACATACCAGGCATGGCACTACAAGTCACTCCACTTACAATACTGCCCAATTCTCCTAACTACCCTACTGTTACCTTACTAGGCAATAATACTTAGTTTTTCTTACTCTCTCTGGGTCTCTGAGTAAACTTGCCAAAGTCACTATTGAGTAGCAGGGCCCACGCAGGGCCTCAGCCCGCCGGGAACCCCGTGTTTTTTCCTTCTGCGTCCTCACCTTGTGCATATTCTCGTGGACTTCTTTGTTGAAACGTTTCATCATCCTCCGGAGGTAGGTCTCAAACTCCATTTTTATCTTCTCACTGCAACGCAAGCGAAGTGGGGAAAAAAACGGAACACTTCGGTGCCCTAGTCAATTTCTCCAGCTCATTGCAGCATGAATGAGGGCACAAAGCCAAGCTACTCAAGCAAATGCACAGGCTGGCTATTTCCTCAGCATTCCTCTGCTCCTCCTCACAGACAAGCCTGCCCTCAGGGGAGGAGAGGGAAGCACTGGCCCAGCAAGCCCAGCCCCTCCACCCAGCCTCCAGGCGGCTCTGGAGTAGTGCTACCTCCTCAAGGTCTTGCTGGAATAAACCCCAGAGGCTACAGCCTCTCACTGAAAGCATGCCAACACCAAATCCTGCCTTACAATCAGGACTTAGAAGCATAAGTTTCCTGTCTGGCCTCCCAACTCCCTCCCTAGCAGCCACTACATTGACACTAAATCAACGGAGTTACTTAGATGGCACTCTTCTAGTGAAAAATCTCCTAGAATGTTCAAGCAAAGTCTGCTGCTTCTTGAGTCACACATGATCTTCCCTTCCACTGATGTGCCCAGCCTGCAAGGGAACTCATCATCACCCCTTCAAACAGGTCTAGGCTCCATTATGCAAGGCCATCAGAGGCTGCAGGATTCTGTGGATGCTGGCAGGAGGGGAGGCTCCGTCCCACAATGGACAGTCTCTGGCTTCTAGTGGAACGTCGGGGAAAGCATGAGTACTGAGTCACATGACCACGACTTAGGCCTTAGCTCCTCTGCTTAACAGCAGGGTGAGTTCTAGAATGTTACTTGAGCACACTGAGCCGCTGACTTCTCATTTCTAATACCAGTCTAAGGAACAAGTGAGAGGGGTGATCTACTAGCTCAGTTCCCGCTCTGCTTCCACCCCCTGCCAGGATACAGAGGCTTTCCATTCCAGTCCTGCTGGCAAACCCAGGGCTTTCTCCCCTGAAGTTCCTGGCTGCTGTGATGCTCAGCCTGGCTCACCTAAGTATACTTAAATATACCTATCATTACGGAGAGTAGGAGCCTAAAATCAAAGGGCTTAATCTTACCTTTTTTCTCTTGTTTTCATTTGCTCTGGTGTTTCGATTTCTATCTCCACTGGCTTCGCAGGCAGAACAGATTGACAGAAGGCTGAATTCTCTCCCATGTCCCCTAGCACAGGCTCACCAAGTTCTAGCAACAATCATTTTTTAAAAAAATTAGTAATAATGCCACACACTGGCGGCTCATGCCTGTAATCTTAGCTACTGAGGCAGCTGAGATCTGATCATCATGATTCAAAGCCAACCTAGGCCAAAAAAAGTTCCTGTGAGACTCATTTCCAATTAACCACTAAAACACACACACACACACACACACACACACACACACACACACACACACACACACACACACACACACACACACACCCAGGGATGTCTGAGTGTGTTCAAAAGAAAAACAGCAAAGCAACAACCAGAAGAACTTCCACCTGCTACAAAGCTAACACACTGAGCAGTGGCTTTGTAGAGTTGTAACATAGTTTTCTGCCTTCCCCAGGGAGATCTGCATACAACAGGAACTCCCTGCATCACCCTAGCTGTGAACACTACCTGAAATGAACGGAATTTACTCAACTGGACCTCACCATGAACTTCATTAGCAAAAGCACCTGTAAGACATTTACAGCCTAGAAGCCATGACACCCACTGGCAATGAATACACCTAATGACAAGACCTTTGATTCTTAATGCCAGTCTTTCATAAAATAAACCAGAGCTTCTTGGAGCTTCACCAAGCCTGGCTAAGTGCCGGTGGCTCACAGCTGTAATGCTAACATCTTGGGAGGCTGAGATCAGGAGACAACTGCAATTGGAGCCAGCCTGGGCTGAAAAGTTCACTTGTGAACAATACCTGGGCATCAGGGCATGGGACTGTCATCCTCGCTGTGTGGGAGACCCAGATAGGGAGGAATGCAGTTCAAGGGTGCCTGAATACGAAGACCCCAAGACTCCATCTCAACCAAGGAGGCTAGGCATTGTGGTGTGAACCTACCATCCAATCCAAACAAGCACCCAGACAGGAAACCAGAGCCTACCTCAAAAATAACCATCATTAAGGGGCTGGCAGTGTGGCCTGGTGGAAGAGTGCTTGCCTAGCATGCAGGAAGCCCTGGGTTCGATTCCTCAGTACCATATACTTAGAAAAAGCTGGAAGTGGTGCTGTGGTTCAAGAGGTAGAGCGCTAGACTTGAGAAAGCTCAAGGACAGTATCCAGGCCCTGAGCTCAAGTTCCAGGACTAATGTAGCTGTAATCCCAGCTACATATAAATACAATTCGGGCTGGCCTGGACAAAAGAAAAATTTTTCAATAGACACTATCTCAACATAGGTAAGGTAAAAAGGGTTAGAGTTGTCACTCAAGTAGCAGAGTCCCTACCTAGTGAGACTGAGGAAATTGAGTACAACCCTCCCACCGCCCCCCCAAAAAAAAAGCCATGTCAAAAGAACACAGGGGCCAGGAGTTTGGCCTAGTGATTAAAGTGCTTGCCTAGCATGCACGAAGACCTGGGTTCGATTCCTTGGTACCACATACATAGAAAAAAAAAAAAAAAGCCGGAAGTGGTGCTGAGGCTCAAGTGGTAGAGCTCTAGCCTTGAGAAAGTCCAAGGACAGTGCTCAGGCCCTGAGCTCAAGCCCAGGACTGGGGGGAAAAAAAAAAAAAAAAAAAAGAACACAGGGATGTGGTTGATGTGGTTGGCGTCAACTCAGTACACTGGTGGAGCAAGAACATGACCTAAGACCCGCCAATGATGCAGAAGCAGGCTCACAGCACTGTCTTAGGCCTTACCCTAGAGTGTGTAAATAACACTGAAGATATTACCCAAATTTTAAGCAATACCATGAGATGCCTTATTGTCTATCTGCAAAACCAAAACAGAAGACAGATTTCTTTTTTTAAAGAAACAGAACCTTTCAAAACATACAGTGCTCTCAAACAAAAACAAAACTGTTGCATGGTACAGGTGCCAGTGCACACTGTTAACCCTAACACCTGGAGGATTAGGAGGCAGAGCAGGGTGCTGGGCCAGCATGGGCTGCAGAAGACCTTATCTGGAAAGTAGCTGCAGGAGAAGCTGAAGCTTAGTAGTAGAATGCATGCCTAGTATAGGCAATGACCTGGGCTCAACCTTCAGCAACACACATACACACACGCGCACTAATCAGGCTTACACCTACTCACTAGACACCCAAGTTGGACTATAAAGATACTTTTATAACAACTGCTTATTTTTCATTAGTAGGTATGCTAATGCCAGGTAAAATATTTGCAAAAGTCAGAAATTGCAACTTATTTCCAAACAGTTGTACCATGAATACTTCCAAGGAGAAGAAAGATACATTCAGTGGGGCTACAAATTCAAGTTCATGAACCCATGTGAGGAATACACACACAACTTTAATACACTATCTGGCATTTTTTTTTGTAGGTTTGAGCATTTTCACAACACAGTGCCAGGGAAACCATGATCTTACAGGACTCGGAGGGTCTGATGCCCCAGGCCTCCATATAGACACAGTTCTGCTCCCTAGCAGTCCAGAGCCTTGGCTCACTGCTCAGCTGGTTTCAGTGTTTAGGGTCACCAGTGCAAAGCTCACTGGAGAGAAGGAAGCACTTGTTCTCACAGCTAAGCAAGTGGCAGAGCTGAGCTGTAAATCCAGGAGCAGTGGCCCTGGCTTCTGCCCTTTCTATCTGACCTGCTGCCTTTTACTACAGCTCTTCCATCCACGGATACTAGACAATGTCCAGCCTTTTTGGTAACCTGGGCATAGGATTCTGCCTTTTCTTTCTTTGCCAATCCTGGGCTTGAGCTCAGGGTCTGAGCACGGTCCTTGGTTTTTCTCAAGGCTAGAGTTCTACCACTTGAGCCTCAGCACCATTTCTGGTCTTTTTTCTATGTATGTGGTACCAAGGAGTCAAACCCAGGTCTTCATGCACGCTAGGCAAGCACTCTACCACTAGGCTAAACTCCAGCCTGATTCTGCTTTTTTTTGAGACAGAGTCTCTTAGAGATGAAGCCAGACCTGGGCCTCTTATGACTCTGCCATAAACAGTACCAGAGAGAAAAATGGGACGAGCACAAGGGAAGAAGGGACACTGTCCAAAAAGAAATTTACTCATTCCCTGATTTATGTACCTGTAATTCCTCTGTACATTACCTTTCTAATAATAATTTTAGGGCCAGGAGCATGACCTAGTGGTAGAGTGCTTGCCTAGCATGCATCAAGCCCTAGATTCCTCAGTACCATATACACAGAAAAAGCCAGAAGTGGTGCTGTGGCTCAAGTGGGAGAGTGCTAGCCTCGAGCAAGCCAAGGACAATACCCCCAAGTCCTGAGTTCAAGCCCCAGCACTGGCTAATAATAATAATAACAATAAATAATTTAAAAAGGCATTATCAACTGCAACTTTATCTTTAGTCTCCGTTTCAAGGGAAACAAGAAAACTGCAGAAAGCAATATGGGTCAAAAGCTGTAGAACAAGGCAGATGTTTCACCTTCAACCTCCTCCCAGTCCTCTTCGCTTTCCTCCTCATCTTCTTCCTCACTACCTGTATTCACCGGCGACTCCCTCTTAGGCTGCTTCATCTTGTTCATCTCACTGGGAGAGTCACTGTATTAGGATTACAGAGAAGAAGATGCTGTCAAAGCAGAAAGAAGCCAGGCATTCCCGTAAGCCCGGTGAGTTTGCGGCAACCCTGGGCTATGCAGTGAGACCCTGTCTCAAACAACCATCCAGCCAGGAATGAACTTAATAATCTGCAAAGTGTGCAGTGTTTGCTCACTAGGCAGGGGCTCTACCACCTGATACGTTTGTGAATAACCCTGGAGAGGGAAGTCAGGAAGTGAGGGAGTAACTGGGGAGCGGCGAGCTCAGTCTCAGATCCATCTGCATAGTCTAAGGCCTTCCCTCCCCTTCTGCACTGCTGCCCTCTGCTGGGCTACTTGCTCATGTCAGGATTTCAGATTCATCCTGTCCATCCTCTCTTCAGAAAATCAGCTGGTTTATAGTCGGCTACAAATTCACATGAATGTCTGTTATAAAAATACAAGCACCCACCAAACAAAAGGCTAAGCTCTAGCTGCCTTAGGGCATCCAGGGCGCTGTCACAGGGTTACCCAGGAGTAAAGGGTCAAGAATCGAAAAGTGAAGCGGATGGCTACAGATCTGTGGAAGAAAGCACAGCCAGTGGAAGGGAAGGAAAAAACATGAGCAAAACTGGGTGGGGGTGGGGTGGGGCAAGAATGATGCTGAGAAGTCCAGCTAGCTGGCAGGGGGTGGGTAGAGGGTTCTTGAGGAGAGTAGTACAAAACAATGCATAGCACACGTACTTATGTACGCCAGATACTTCCTGTCTAATATCTTTGTGAATGTGAAAGTACACTGGAGTACAAGTCAGAAGACTTGGGGTTTCCTGCCAGATCTGCCAGAACTTAGTGTGTAACAAGAACAGATAACTGCAGGCTGCTCATCTGAAAACCCTGACAAGTCCCCAGCTCTCTCTAAACTTTCACTCTCCCCCAATCCCAGTGACAGGAGAAACGGCTGGAACCACTCAACACTGGGTCTGAAGCTTTCGGCCCTCTTACCTGCAGCCTTCTCCACCACAGAAGGCTTCGCCCTTCACGGCCTCGAGGTCTTCAGCTTTAACAGCTGCCTTGGCCTCTTTCTTTTTTGCTGGACCCCCTGTATTACTGGCGCGTCGCTTTCTCTTCACTTGCTTCCTCTTCACTTTTGAGAGACAGCTCCTCTTTGGGGGTTTTGATTTCTCAACCTCAAAGACATCTAAGTAACCACATAGGATAAAGGGTGAGAAATGACAGGAAAGGTGGGTGTGGGGTGGCTACAGGCCAGGTCATGGAAAGGCTCTGTAACCTCTCTGAAAACCCCATCTCCATCCCATGCCTGGGCAGCAGCCTCAGTTTCCCTCTACTACAGCCTAGCCCATGTTCGCAGAGCTGAGAATCAAATCTGAGACCTCATGCTGGGCAAGTGGTCGACTAGAGATACCCACAGCCCCAAACCACCATCGCCTACCAGCATTTTATTCTACATACCCAAGACTACAGAAAATACCACGCGACTCAAAACCAAATTCCAAACCTTAGCCTTCGGCCTATTTCCTGCCCGGAAGTACGTGAATCCACTCATTAACATTTTGTTTACTGGCTATCTGCCCAGGTTAATGATTTGACGGCCACCCCTCTGCTCCTAAGGAAATTGTTTTCAGTTTGTCCACCCATCCTATTTCTCCTGATTCCTACTCCTGCCATGTAGCCAGACCGAACACTGCTCAAAGAACAACTACAGTGCCCAATCTTGAAAGCACTACCACCCCAGCCACCTCAGCAAGGCTGGAAGACAGGGAATGTTTGGGGGCTACCAGGATTGAGATACCAACAAGTCTTTCTGATTTGGGGGCATTTTTACTGGCTGAGCATCTCTTAAGTCTAAAAGCCCCAAATCTAAAGCTTTCTGCAATGTTTCAGATTCTGAAACATTCCCCAAAATTCAGATTCACTGTTCAACCTGTAGTAAATTAAAAAAAAAAACACCTTTAATTTCCTTAAAAACACATTTCCATCCAAGGGCAAATTTAACCAGCTTATGAACTTGGCTAATTCTAAGCTTTTGGCTCATCAACTAGTTAAAGCAGGGCCACTAAACCTACAGCCCATTTTACTTCTCTGTATTGTAACAAGTTGTCTTAATTACTAACTCGGTGGCCAGGAGGGGTACTTCCCTGGTCTGCAAATGTATTCACACTAAACGCCCCTTTGCTTTCCCATCGGTCTGCTTCCATTTTGGAGCAGACATGGTAACTCTTTATGAAGCCCCTTGCTGGGGCTCCGCGGACGGCTGGCAGCGCGGCACCGAGGGGGCTCTGCGCGGTCGTCCAGGAAACACCACTCAGAGGTCTCCGGTTCCACGGGGGTCTCCGCACGTCCGCACCCCGGGATCCTCGGGCCCGGGGCCCCGGGCGGCCGAGGGTCCGGGGCGGCCCGGGGGAGGCGCGCGCGCGGGGCCCGCGGTCGCCACCTCCGAGCTCCCCGGCCCCGGTGACCCCGGCCACGAGGCTGGACGTGGTCCTCGGGGCGGCGAGGGCCAGGAGCCCGCAGTGGGCCGGGCCCGGCCGGCCGCTCGGGGTGGAAGGGGCCTCGGTGGGGCCGGGGCCGCCGCCAGCGCCGGGAGCCCCCGAGCGGGACGCGGACGCCAGACCCCGCCCCGCGCCTCCCCGCAGCCCGCAGCGCGCGCTCACCCGCCTCCTCCGGCTCTGGCCGGGCTGCGCCCTCGCCCTGGGCCTTCTGGTGCCGCAGCTGGCATCCCTGAGAGCCCCGGGCTGCGCGTCGCTTCCGAGCCATGGCTGCCCGGGCAAGACTCCGCGCGCGAGGGAGCGGCCGGGCGCGGGGAGGGCGGGGCGCGGCCCGGAGGCCCCGCCCACCCCACCCAGGCCCCGCCCACCACCACCACCACCCCCGGAGGGCCCGAACGTGCCTGCTACGGGAAGCGAGGCGGGACACACCGCACCGCTACTTCCGGCGCGCTCGCCCGCTGGCGTTAGGAAACCGGAACTGTCCTCCAGTTCTCGCGAGAAGCGAGAAAAAAAAAAAAAAAAAAAAAAGGAGCGCAGGGTTTGAAACATGGCGGACGACGTGGACCAGGTGAGTGAATTCCCGGACGCTCGCGGCCCCGAGCGGCTCCTCCGGCCCGGGTCGTTCTCCATGGACCGAGGTGCCTGGCCGCGCGTGCCCGCCGCGCCCGGGGCCGGCGTCCCGCGGGAGGGCCGGTCAAGGCGGAGCCCCGGCCACCGCGCGTCGTCCCCGGGGAGGATCGCCCGCCGCCGCTCCGCCCCGCGCGTCCCCGACGACAGCGTGGATGGGGAGAGGGAGCCGGTGAGCCCGGCGCCCGCGGCCGGTGGTGCCCCCGGGCTCCTCGGTGCGCTCCGGCGGTGGTCCCGAAGAGGGAGGCCCCCTTGAAGCTCCTCCACGGGCTCGGGTGTTGAGTGGAGAGGCTGCTCCTCCCCCTCCTCCCCCTCATCCTCCCCCCCATCCTGCCCCTCCTCAAGTCCACTAATGGAAACACACGGCTTCCTCACTTACAGAGGACAATCCTCCAGTGGTTAAGTGACACTTGAGATGAAGCTCAGGTCCCTGCAGCTGACATGGGACCTTACGGCTTGGATTTGAAGGAAAGAAGTCAAGTCATGGTTACTGCGCTGTGCAACTCCTCCCTACACATGTTGCACGGCGGTTACTGTAGAAGATGTTCATTTAAGCCTCACGATAAGCGAGCAGGCAAACACTCATCTCCTCTTTTCACAAACAAGAAAACTAAGAATACTGCACAACAGAATGGCACTTGTCCTTTAGAAGGAATGACATTACACCATGTGCAAAGAAATGAAAAGACCTGGAAAAAATTACGTTGAGTAAGGCACGCCTAAGACAAAGGATGCGTGGTTTTTGTCTTGTAAGTGGAAGCCAGGTTTAGCTTACAAATGTATAAGTAAACACATCGGGTGGTATGCAAGTGTATACAGACCTATTAACTGACGTGTGGTAGATTCAAGGGAGATCTCAAACAGTGCAACCCTTAAAAGGAAACACTAGAGTTCAACAAAACAAACACCAGGAGATGGGTACTTGGAAGGGGTGAGGCGGGGTCGGGGGACTGGAGTAGACAAATGAAGAGAGGAAGATACAGTGGAAAACTCAGTGTATATTCTACGAAGTGAAAGAGTGAGGGAAGGGAGGATGGGATGGGTTAAGAATATTGGAAGGGGTGTCATCGATCAAGATAAATCATATTCATAAACTGCTTACAACTTTGTACAACCACTTAAAGATCTTTTTTAAAGACCAAAAAAAAAAAAAATAAACTCTAAGCATAGAGAGATTGGGTCACTTGTCCATGTGACATCATAAACCATAACTCGAACATTTCACTTTTTGTCAGCAACAAACGACCAATACTGTAGAGGAGCCCCTAGATCTCATCAGGCTCAGCCTGGATGAACGTATTTATGTGAAGATGAGAAATGACCGAGAGCTTCGAGGCAGGTTACACGTAAGTAAATACAGCAGATTACCTTGAAATCAACTTTGTCCCTTTCTACCCTTGCTAATAACCCTAATCTGCACTCTAAACCTCATGTTCCTCAGCCTCTCGAGTGCTGGAATTATAGACATACCCTACTTTCTTGGGCCAGTCCTTGCGCTTGAACTCAGGGCCTTGGTGCTGTCCCTAAGATTCTTTTGCTCAAGGCTGGCACTCTGCCACTTGAGTCACAGTGCCACTTCTGGCTTTTTGGTGGTTAATTGGAGATGAGATTCTCATGGACTTTTCCTACCTCATCTGGCTTTGAACTACAATTCAGATCTCAGCTTCCTGAGTAGCTGGGATTACAGGTTTGAGCCACCAGCACCCAGCTGTGATGTGTTATTTTTATTCTTATCAGTCTACCCTGTGCTGATTAACTATCATTCATTGGGCATTGATGTCAGGTTCTATTGCTCTAGGGTTTTGAATGGTCTCTAACCTGTGTTGTAGTTGAGGAAGCTCAGGCTCAGAGTTTCAAAGTTGCTTGCTCAGGGTGACATCCCAGTCATTAAAGGGAGAGCCAGAATGTGAACCCAGGAGGTCTCACCACAGCCCCAGTCTAAAGCTTTAAGTATTGTGGTTACATCTTTCATGACACCTGAAGTGAAGCACCAGTGAGTTGGGAAGGAAACAGAGAACAAGGTAGATAGTACTCTTAATAGAAACAGAGCTGAGCTTAATTAATTACATGGATGGGTGGCAGATGCAGAGACCCCAGGACTTTGACATTTACCAACTCTTGGAGGGCCTCAGTTACCCTGTGCAGACTCGACCCCAACTTCCTGTGTTTTCTGCCCATCAACCTCACACTCGTGCTCTGCGTAGTACCCCTTGCCTGCAGTGCCCCCTGTGTGCTGCTTCTGTCCTTTTTTGCCAGTGGGTACACCATGCTACACTGTTAGAGCTAAAATGTAAGTGGGTTTGGAACAAAGCCCCAGAAAGTTCACTTTTTAGGAAAATTTATTTGGAGGTTGCATCCTATATCTTGGTTTGCAACATTTATTAAGCTGCAAGTTCTGTACCTGGTATTGCTCTGCCTACTTTACCTTTGCACCAGTGGTGCCTGAAGACAGTGTCCTGTGCCCGTCGTCTGAGCAGTGAGACAGCATTCGCTCCATTTCTGGTTTCTCTGTTGCTCTGTTTCAGTGTCACTGAGACTGGTCAGTTCTCACAGAACTGTAACGGATATGACTGCTGTGAATAGCAAATAGGATGAATACTTTAACTCCATTATTTTGAGCACATCATTCTAGGACATTAAACAGTATTACTTTTTTATTGGATTAATATAGTCATTAGAAATGATTTGTGAAAAAATGGAATTTGAAGTTTGTGGTATGTGCATTAAAAGCATAACTTGTAATTGAGACATTTGTGTTGCGTGTCCCATTCGTGGTTTCTCAGATCTTTTGATTCCTTACACTTCAGGCTTATGACCAACATTTAAATATGATACTGGGAGATGTGGAAGAAACCGTGACCACCATAGAAATTGATGAGGAGACGTATGAAGAGATATACAAAGTAAGTCAGGAATTCCCTTGTTTCCTACCCACATGTACCAGTTTTACATATAGTTATGGGAAGCCTGTCAGTATTTTCTTTGTTTTTGTTGTTGTTCTCTGCTGGTGCTAGAGCTTGACCTCAAAGCCTGGGTGCTGTCCTTGAGCTTTTTCACTCAAGGTCAGCACTCTACCCATTGAACCACTGGGATAAATAACAGATTCATGGACCACAACCTAACTTTCTGAAACAAAATATTTAGTGAAAAGTGTTTGCTTTATACATTTGCGGATCTCTGATGCCTAGCTTGATGATACCTAGATTCACAACCATGATTTATTAGAGTTGAGAAAAGCTTGATCACAGAGATAGGTAGTGTTTTGTGGATACTTGCTTTTGACTTTATACCTAGGCTTGACAATAGTTTCTTAAAGATTAGTGGTACCAGGGCATTAGAAATAATGTCCGTGAACATGTTCTGCTTTGCAACAGTAACGGCAAGCCCTTATCATTTGGCAAGTATTCATTCATGAGTTTCCACTGTCTTCCAAATTATGATAATTTCATGAGTCAACATTTTTATATATAATCACTAGTGGTCTCATCCGAAAGCCTTTTAAATAATACAAGGCCAGTCTGACTCTGCTAGACCATAGTGATTAACATGTGGATTCTTGGACCCATAACTGGACCAAGTTACCTGACCTGTCTGTCAAACCGCTAATAAGATAATGGAGCCCACCTCTTGTGGCCATGGCGGGTTCCCGGAGGTGTTACAGGGGAGGCCTTCGGGTTTGCCACAGCACCTTGTCATCGTTTGCCTCCCTCCCCCTTCTCCCCTCCTGAATGTGGCCCCTTGGCCGTCAGTCACAAGTGTCACCTTGTTTTCATCTCAGAGGCTTTTAACATGGCCACAGTTATGATATTCCAACTCTAAAAGGAACTTCCCTTTTTAGCATCTCTGGGTCTGGCTATTTCTTGTCACTCCGATAAGAGTGACACTGTCGGTTAAACTGACAGCATTTTTCCCTTTTTAGTTCAAACAGTTTTCAAAAATGTGCTGAAAAGTGGAGTGTGCGGTTGTGTGCTGTGCTTTCTAGGTAACTGTGGATCTAAGCACTTCATAAATATATCTAATACTGTTTAAATGCTGCCTGCTGTGTAGAGAGAGGGAGGGGATGCCGCCGCTCCTTTGGGGCTCGTCCCAGAACTGGAGGTGTTGTGTCTGTGCACATCACTCTGGGGGGACGCTGGTCACGTGTCGCTAGCATTGACCTCCATGCAGATGACCTGCTCTGCCTTCCTGCTGCCTCCCTTGCTCGGGAGTCACTACAGTGTGCAGGCAAGCAGAGCTCGTTTGCTTCGTGAGACATCTTCTGCATTGCCATGACTTGCTGGGTACAAAGTGTTGGAAATGAACTCCCTGGATGATTGAAAATGCTTTTCTTATTGTCTAACCAAACGGTGTTTTCTGGAAAGTGTGGTGCGTGCATGCTGCTTTGTGCTGCAGGCCCGTCTGCTTGCCCATCGCGTAGGTTTTTACGTGCATGCAGCGGTTTCTCACTGTGATGTCAGGGTGTAGAGCAGAAAGGATGGTGTCTGGGAGTGTCTACCGGCAGTGTCACTCAGCACCGTGGACAGCTACTGCCTTCCAGCTCCTGCACACTCCTCATTTCTTACAAGGCAGGAAGCAGACTCAGTGGTTTCTCTCCCTTTCCTCTGTTGAAATACTAATGAACCCCAGCATTTCCTCCACAGACTGTAGGTGTTCTGCGTGCCGTTTTCCCATAACTTACATAGACTTGGCTCATGGAAAGGCAAAAGACAGGAGCCCTCACTCCTCCGCAGTAGAATGGCCGCTTTGTGGACTGCTGAAAGGCGGCTGTGTTTTTTGGCCCTGTCAGCATCCTGTTTACTGCCTTTCTTCATCCAACACCTCATGGTTTGGCTTAGCACCCTGTCTTTCGCAGGTATCAGGCTCTTTCTAGCTGCGCCATGTGCTGCCTGCTTCCTGGGCTCTCCCTCCCTCATGGAGCTCTGCCTGCGGTGTCTCTTGCCCTCCCTCAAATCCACACACACGGAAAGTTTGCAGAGAAATCTGATCTTTCCTTAGGGAGTTTCTTCAACCTAAATGTTTTATCCGTCCTTGTTCATCACAGCTTTTAGAAGCCCTAGTGTAAGCTGGGTTCTAAAGGTAAATGGTGTTTCTAGCCCTGAGAACACTGTATTTTATCTCTGCTTGACAGCCAGTGTCATTTCTTGTATTTCCATGTGACCACCGTTAACCATCGGTGTCTACTAACATGTGCCTTTTCCAGCATCTTCTTCCAAGCCTTTTTGGGAGGTCTCTGGGCTACTTTCCAAGTTTTACCTAACATTCTGCCAAGGCATGCGAGGATTTCTAGCATGTCATGATTTCCTGACTGCCCAAGGCCTGGCCACTAACCTAAAGCTGCAAGGTATGATTGTGTATTTGCGCCTACATGTGCAGACACAGACATTCTGGCTGAGCACAGGGGAAGCTGGTGGTCTGCCCAGGTCAAGTCCTCAGTAGGGATGTGGCTCTGCCCGGAGCTCGTCCCCGCTTTCATGGCCCCAGCTTCTGGTGGCTGTCCTGCTGCTAGCTCTCAGTAGTTGTCCCTTCAACAGGAGCAGTGCAGGCAGCCACTCATGGGAAGTTCTTAGGGCAGTCTGGATAAGCACTTTGCCATACTCCAGTGTTAAATCTGCTGGCTAGATCTGGTCTCCAGAGAGCATTCGAGAAGTACCTCACTGCTGCCCAGGAAGAGTAGAGAGGGTTTGGTGGCTAGTATCAGTCTCTGCCAGGAGCAGGAGGGCGAGTAGGTGGATTTTTTGTGCTGCAGAGGAAATGACCTGTTTTCAGTTCAGTTGTTGACACCAGTCATCCTTCAATTTTCTTCTCAAAAAACAAAACCAAAAAGAAAATGTATTTGTACAAATGCATTTCCTTTCTCTTCCAGTCAACAAAACGGAATATTCCCATGCTCTTTGTCCGGGGAGATGGTGTGGTGCTCGTTGCTCCTCCTCTGAGAGTTGGCTGACACGAAGAATTCATCCCGTGTAGAAAGTAGGAGAGTGTACAGCGGCCTCTTCAAATGTACGAGACATTCAGAGAGAAGTCTGCATACTTTTTTATATTAAGACATGATCAAGGATTCTTCCTCTCTAAGATGAGTTGATTTGCAGGTGACTTACAATTACTTCAGCTAAATGGCATTCTTAGTTTTCTTCATTTGTTCTAATAAATGTGATCCCAAGCTGCTGGGCTCAGGAGTGACTGGCTGTACAGTTCCTGCAGACAACTTCTGTCTTCAAATTAAATTGGATGTTGATTTTTTTTTAACTGTCGTCTCCTGTCCTGTGACTTTTCAGCACCTGTCTGGCATTCACAGGGCCCATGTTCAGGGGGGCGCCAAGAGAATAATCAGGGTCCAGAGCTGTTGGTATGCGCCTGCTCTCATCCGAGGGCAGTTGCTCATAGCAAGGACCGAGAGGCCTGGGTGGTGTCAGCATTACCATTCAACAGAACGCAGTACACCATCCCCGCTGTCAGTGCGACACTTACTTTGTGACTCTAAAGAAACCTTTTGCCACGCTTGAATCACAGACCATCAATGGCAGGGATTAAGTAGGAAATGGCTAAAAGTGAAGCTGCTTTGATTTCTAGTTTCAGCGAGCCATGTTCAAAAGGGGAAAGGATATACCTGCTGCAGTTCCAAAACTTTATCAAGATAGGGCCTTCCGGGCACCGGTGGCTCACGCCTGAAATCCTAGCTACTCAGGAGGCTGAGATTTGATGAGCATGGCTCACAGCCAACCCAGGCAGAGAAGTCCTTGAGACATTTTTTTTCGTTCTGGGCACTTTCCTTGGACTTTCTCAAGGCTAGCACCTTACCATTGATGCCACAGCACCACTTCCAGCTTTTTATTCTGTATATATGGTACCAAGGAATTGTACGCGAGGCTTTGTGCATGCTAGGCAAGTACTCTACCCCTAGACCACACTCCCGGCCCTCCTTGAGACTTTTATCTCCAATTATTCACCAAAAAGCTGGAGGTGGAACTGTGGCTCACATGGTTGAGTATAAAAACTCAGGGACAGGGTCCAGGCCTTGAACTTGAGCTACAGGACTGGCACAAAAGGAAAAAAAATAGAGCCTAGACCCTGATGCCCTCCAGTCTGAAATGTAGAGACCTGTTCTGTGGCAGACGAGTGTGAAAGTGCTGAGTGTTTACTAATGCGGCATCAGGGTCATTGGCATGCTCATATAGCATGACATTTCATCACCTACAAGACGCCTCGGTAGTTACCATGGCTTGCTTTCATTGGACCTGTCCCTACAAGTTCGCCGAGGAATCACCCAGTGTGAGCGTGTATCTCCAGTGAGGAGGTCGAGACCCCCTCCGGTCACTGGCCAGCTCCACACTGTCCTTAAGCTTCAGTGGCCTGCAAGGTAACCTCCTTGCTATAGTCTTCACTGGGTGGTTGTGGCCATTCTTTGGGCTCACGCTTGTCCGTGGGGTGCTTGCCCAAATGCTAACGGTGAGGATGTGCTGTACATGCCAGCTTCCTGAGCATCTGTCTCAGGCACACTTGAGGTAGCAGCATGACGGCCCCCTACCAGCGGGCGTGTGCCGCAAGCCCTGCAGACACCACAGCTCCAGGTAGTGAGTCCCAGGCTGTACCACGGCCAGGCAGGCGAGCCAAGGGCCCTCGCTTCACCCCACACTGCAGTTCTCAGCACTGCACGTGTCCTTGGTGGTTTGTGACATGCACGCTTAATTCCTGGACACTACACTACTTCATGCTCGTCTCTCTCCTTTTTCTCCCGCAGCCAAGAGCACACTAGAGCTTTGGGATCTGACACACTGAGCTTCACACATGAAACTCAGCTGCCACAAACGAGCACTCACCTAGCTGCCAAGATACAGGATGAGGGACCGAAGGCTAACTGCAGAGCAGTTTGGTCTGCAAAGAATTGTCCAGAGGGAAAGGAGGCAGTGTGAGTTTGGGAACCCTGATGGAGCAGGGGCGCTAGCACTGTGGGGACAGCCCAAGCAGGGCCCTACCTCTAAATCTAGGGGTGCCATCCATGGCTGGGCTCTCACCCCAGCCACCTGCTGGTGATTCTTGGTCCTGCAACGCTTTCTCAGGGTCCTGGAGGTGTGGCCAGGGGTGGGACACCTGTGTAGCATGCACAGGCCTCTGAGTCCAGGCCCCAAGACCACTTTGTGGCAGCACTGGTGGGGCCTACATTTTCTGATTTCATGTCAAGCACCGCTTGCTGCTGCCTTGGCAGCGCCAGACCTTTCCCACCTATACAAGTCTGGACACAGGGACCTCCGCGCATCCTTTGCTCACACTCCTCTCAGCTGCCATGACAGGAATATTCCATTGTGGGAGCCGCTGCCAGCTGTGAGTAATGCTCACCTGGGCCAAGAATGGAAAATAACTGAGTTCTAAGCGCCATCCTGGCTAAATGGAGAAGCACAGTGGAGATGGTGTCACTCGGGCCAGCTCTCCCTTATGGCAGCCCCACCTGCCTGCCAGCCAGCTGCAGTGGTCTTGCTCTTGATTGGCCCATTCTGGCCCACGAGGATAGAGAGCTCTGCCTGGCCAGGCCTGGGTCGCATGCCCGCCCATGCAGCCAGGCAGGACTCACGGCGACACCTCTGATTTAGTCCTTGGCTGCAGTGACCGAGTTCTGGAAGCACGCCTTGTTGGAAAGTGATTTTAAGTGACTCTTGTGGACCCTCATAGAATCTAGAATGCTCTAAAGGGTGATGTGGTGGGGAGGGCTCAGGTTTGCTCAATGACTTGGGAGCTCAAGTCTGGGGCCTGCAACACAAGGGGGTGTGCTAGACTAGGGGTATACGTTGGGGGGGGGTCTAAAGAACTTGTGAAGTAATGCCCACCACAGGCATGGCGCCTGGCCCATCAGCTCTGAGTATGGATTTACCAGCAAGACCAAGGCCACAGACCTCTGGTGACTACTGGGCAGAAGGAGGTGGACTGTGGCCCAGTGTTTGCCTGGCACTGCGTTCCTCCCACAGCTGGCAGGGCTTCCTGTCATCCAGGTGCCTGGGAATGTCCGTGGACTCCAGCGCTGCTACCTAACAAGGCATCCGTCACAGGGTGACAGAGCCAAGTGTTTTCTACTGCCAGATTCATAGACCAGCGCGTGTAGCCTCTTAGTGTCTGGGCTTCTACAAGTCCCCGGGCAAGGAGATGACATGCCCCCTGCAGCTGATCATACTGAAGACCCCAGCCCCTGTGTTGCCCTGAGCAGGAGGAGAGAGGGGCTAGAGGTTGGTGCGGTGGGATCGGGCCATGGGGACTGAGGGGCCCAGGGCCCAGTCGCTCATGCTGGTCCCGGGTACGTGCTGGCTTCTTCCATCTGTCCCCCCTCTTCTCCCGGGCGAGTCTTCAGGAGAAGAATTCGATCTGTGCAGTGAGAAGTAACAGTCAGATGTGACACAAGTAAGGAACAGTAGAGGGCTGCTGGAGAGCGCTGAAGCCGGGGCCGGGCTGGGGCTGTCAGGTGGTCTCAGGAGGAAACATCTGCCATAACCATGTTTCCCCCGTCAAAGGTCAGCAAGGGTGGCGTGGGCCAGGAAGGACTCGGGGTGAGGTGAGGGAGGGTGGGGATGCAGAGCCCAGCCAGCGCGATCTGCCCGAGGCACCGCCAACAGCCGGCGGCAGAGCATGTCCTGAAACAGACCTGGCTCCTCCCAGTGCAGCTGTCACACCACCACAACGGGAGCATGCCCCCTCCCTCCTCCCTCTCCCACACACACCCATACAGAGGTCTTGTTCTTGCTAGGAAGGCACTTCCACTTGAGCCATGGCCCACCCACGTTTGTATTTATGCCCAGGCCTGCCTAGACTGGAATCCTGTTTATTCGTCCCATGTAGCTGGGTTCACAGACATGTGCTACCACACCCTGGCCTATTGGTTAAGATGAGAGCTCATGAACTTTTAGCCCACATTGGCATCAAACTTCATCCTCCTCATCTCCATCTCCCAAATAGCGGGGATTAAAGAAGTGACCACCATACTGGGCACAGTGCCTTTTTTCTCTTTGAAGAAGGGGTCTTCCTTATGAAACTACAGAAGCTACCAGAACAAATAGGAAATACATGTCCATGCTCAAAGTGAGGTGAACGGCTACTTTCCTCCACGCCAGGGCCTGGTGGGACAGCAGAGTTAGGAGTCAAACCTGTAGACCCTGCTCTGTCACCTGCATGCATTGTAATCTTGTCAAGCCTTTAACATCCTCCAGGTCTACCGGGTCACATGGGGGGAGATGAAGCAGGGTCGGTTCAGCTTGTGTTAGAGCTCTTGAGACAGCTCACCTAAACTTACATGCTTTATTTTGTCTTTCAGTTGAATGTGTTTTAACTGGTACATAAGAACATAACCATGGGAGCCAGAAGTGGGGTGCATACCTGTCCACATAGGGGGCTGAAGCAGGAGGACTGTGAGTTTTCAGCTACTTGGGCTACATAGCAAGACCCTGTCTCAACACAAAAGCAGGGCCAGGCATGGTGGCACACACATGTCTATGACCGCTACTCCACAAGCAGAGGTAGGAGAGTCGGGTCAGAGGCCATCCAGGGCAAAAGTTAGCACAAGACCCTGTCTGGAAAGTAAGCTAAAGTAAAATGGGCCAGGGTGTGGCTCAAGTGGGAGAGAAACTCAGAAAACGCAAGTGCCATTAAAAAACAAAAGTACCTGCCCTTGAGTGCTGATGTTTCAACACGTAAATGATTTTTGTAAGGTTTAAATATCTCCTCAAACATATATCTCCTTGAACTTCACTTGTGACCAAAAAAATAACCCTTTCAACCCTTCCCAGATTTTTAAGTGCACATTATTGAACAAATGTGTAGCACTACTTAGAATCACCTTACGTGTGAAACATCCCAAACTTACACACTCCCACTGCCACCGCCAGGGGGCGCTGCGCTCCTTGCTTCTCCACTTCTATTCCGTTTGGTTTGCAGTCAATGCATGTGAATATTGCACCATTCTGTGTCTTCTAGTTCCTTAAAGCCAGACAGCTTGTGGAACTCCAACCCTATACTATCTACTGGTGTCAGGAACAAAGAAAGAAAGCGTACATAACATGCATTGTAGGCGCCAGGAGGAACCTAACCGTAGCCGACATTGTTGTAAGATGACAGGTTGTCAGTAAGAGCAAATTCTGGGTGGCATGCTGTCACCATGCTGGGCCCATGCCAAACAATGGATGAACAGAGCTGGTGTCAGGGTTTAGGAACAGATTCTGCCACTTCAACCAGTTTTAGCGTCCTCGTCTATGCAGTGTCCATGCACTTTGAACAACGTGTGTCTTGGAGAAAAGCCAGCATGCTTCTGTGACCGGTTAAGAGTTTAGCGTGCTTATAAAACTCTTGGTCAAAGTATCTGTAGCCTGCATTTACATGTTACTGGGTGGGAACACAAATTTGGCAGTGAAGAAGCCTCATATACAAAATCCAGCCCCATTCGTGACCAGCTGAGTACCAGAGTTAGCCCCTGAGCCTCAGTTTCCTCCAGCAAAGGGAAAAGCACCCACCACTGAGAGAAGGGCTCTGGCATGAAGTCCTTCATGAAGCCAGCAGCTCCTGCCTCCTCCAGCCTGCCTGCCAGGCCTTGCAGGGCCCACTCATAAGTACTGGCCTCCTTACAGTGCATGTGAAGCTGACCTCTGTAAGTTCAGAGCCAGGCTTGCTGGTCTACTGTAGCCAGGTGGCTAAGTTCTTGTCACAGTCTTTTAAAATTCCCTTTCTCCTCTGTGACTTCGCCAGGCTGAACCCGGCTGGAAACGAAGCTGGTGGCGGGCAGGGAGGGCAGGTGGGCTTCTTCCCTCTACACACAGAGTCCTCCGCCTCGCCACCTCCTGGGTCCTCAGCCAGCATTTTTCTTGGTTCTGCTTTAGGGCACAGAGAAATGAATGAAGCAAGGTCACCAACATCACAAGACGATGACATCACTGTCAGCCACAGCCCAGGAGAAACCCAGGCGGGGTCGTCCACACAGCAGGCACCGGGCCTGGGAGTGCGGCTGAAAGCTGCCCAGAGCCAGCCCTGCCCCTGCCCTGCTCTCACCAGGCCACACTCTTGGAATGGCGAATATTGGTCATGCGTTTTATTCCCCCTTTCCTGGAAGAAAGCTTGGCGAGTGCCAGAATCAAAATAGAATGTGAATTATGTCACAGGACCCCTGTCCAGTCCAAGCACAGCCCAAGGCCCTCTGGGGGAACAGGAGATATACAAAACCTTTGCTAGAACTGACGTCGAGGCCCCGAGCCAGTGGGCCCCCACTCCTCAGTCTCTGGGATGGATGTGCCTCTTGTGCCTCTTGTGATCCAACTTCGAGGCGGAGCAGGCCCAAAGCTGCAGAGGGAAGTGGAGGTTGTCCCAACTGCACCCTTTCCCACTGGGCGGTTTCGTTCGGTAATGTCTGCTTACCTCCTGCCCAGCTTACGGCGTTCTGCACGGGCAGCTCCCCGCAGGCTAACCTCCCAGAGCACGTGATGGTGCACAAATGGAGGAATGAGTGCCTGGCAGGCCTGCCCGTCACAGTTACGTCCTGTAATTACGTCTTGGGTAGGAGCTCATCTCAAGGCTCGTCTCTACCCTTCCACATCCCGTGCTTGACGGGGTAACTTCAACCTAGATTTGACCACTAGTATTTATTAGCAGCATCTTTTTACCCTACTTAGAGCAGGCATTTGACAAATATTTCTGAATGGGTTCGTTCCTTTTTTTGGCCATCCTAGGATTTGAACCCAGGGACTGGGCACTGTCCTTGAACACTTTTGCTCAAGGCTAGCACTCTGCCACTTGAGCCATAGTGCCACTTCCAGCTTTGTGGTACTGAGGAATTGAACCCAGGGTTTCGTGCATGCCAGGCATTTTAAATCACAATTTGGCATAAAATGAACCATTCTCCCCCCATGTAAGGGCACGGCTCAGAAGAATTAAATTTCTTCACACTGGGGGGCTCCCGCCCACAGAGGCCTCAAACACTCTTCAGGTACTCCCCAGCTTTGAGGAGTTGCTGTGAACCAGAGCCACGCACAGTACTTCAGATAGGAGAGCCAAGTCTGCTAGGAAAAGTGTTCTGACACCCAGCCTGCCACGCCCGCCCCACAGGCTTCAGACCTCAGTGAGAGCCGTCCACAGCTCCCACCTTGCCTGCTTCCTTCAGCACACTAGCCTCCAGGTAAGTCCTCACAACTGTCTAGCCCTTTTCCTCCTAAAGCCCTGCCCGGCTTGCCAACTCCTGGAGCACTCTCCTTACGCTGGGTTGAACAAGAGAAACACCGAGGGCTTGTAAAAGGCTGCAGGGCCAGGAAGTCCTCTACCAATGAAACCATTATCTTGAAGGCCTGTCAGATCCTCATTATAAGACCAAATCATTTAACTCCCCTAGAGTTCCCACCTTAGCTGGGATGCTCGGTGGGCCTGGACCTCCCCTGGCAGCCACAGCGCAGGGGGGTGGGGGGTTAGAAGTGCAGACTCCTGGCTCTGGCCGCAGAGTGCTCTCCCAGCATACACAAGCCCGGAGCTCTATCTCCAGCATTTCAAAAAGCAACAAGAACACACACAGATCTTATCACTCATCCCAAAGTTACCAAATCAGGCTTTGGGAATCAGACCCAACAACTGTGCGTGCATGCGTGCATGCGTGCGTGCGTGTGTGCATGCACGTGTGTGTGTGTGTGTGTGTGTGTGTACTGGTCCTGGGGCTCAGACTCAGGGTCTGGGTGCTGTCCCTTAGTTTTTCACTCAGGGCTAGCACTTTACCACCTCTTGTGCTAGAGCTCCACTCCCAGCTTTCTGGTGGTCGGTGGCAGATCAGCGTTCTGGATTTCCCTGCCCAGCCTGACTTCCGCTGTGATACTCAGCTTCTGGAGTAGCCACCGGCTTCCGGCGAACCGTGAGAGCGTCTTCTTGGTGCAGGAGGATCTCCGCCTCCACCCTCGGTGCAGGAGCTGGGCCTCACACGCCGGCAGCACCACCCAGCCTCGGAGCAGGCACTGGGAGCCCATGGACACACGGAATCTCAGGACCCAGCCAGTGGGCACATCCATCTGCATCTCAGCCTACCGCCCTGTCCTCGGGGACTCGCCAACATTCCCCAGCCACTCGTTTCCTGGCTCTGTCACTTGGGAAGGCCTGCAGACAGTAACACACTGGGCAGAACTGAACCTGTACCAGATTAAATCCTAGATATCTTCTATGGCCAAAAAAACTAGGTTCATTCCTAGTTGCAGGCATATGGTGACATCTGCCTGCCATTTCAGCTATATGGATGGCTGGGATCAAGGAAATCGTGGTTCTAGGCCAGCAATGGAAAAATGCTCATGGTCTGTTATCTCTGTAGAAGCAGCTAGGTTTAGTGGTGCGCGCCTGTTGGTCCAGCTGTGGTGGGAAATGCAGGTCCAGTTGGCTCCCCACATAGAAGCCTGTCTCAAAATAACCAGTGCAAGAAAAAATAAGAAAGTGTAGCTACATGGCTCAGTGGTAGAGTGGTTGCCTATCAAGCCCAAGGCCCTGAGTTTGAGCCCAAGTACGGAGAAAAAGAAAAAAAAACTTCAAGGTCAAGAAAGACCAAGAATGTTATGGAACTGTTCCAGACTAAAACAGACCAGAGACAGGAGGAATAAATGCACATGTGATCCTGGACCCGGGACAATGCGCATAACTGCGAAAGGTTCTTGTTGGAGCAATTGACCAAGCTTAAATATAGACCGTAGATTGGAGAATGTTCTTGTAGAGTCGGGGTGGAAGGGGAGTGTGTGCATACTGCATCTTTCCAAAGGGCTCTGAAACAAGTGTGTGTGCGTGTGTGTGTGCATGTGTGTGTGTGTGTGTGTGTGTGTGTGTGTGTGTGTGTGTGTGTGTGATATTCGGTATATTTACACACAGAGAGCAAAAACACAATCAGTGGATGTAGGAGGTGAGATTCCCATCTCCCATCTCCTGGAACTTTTTTTTAGATATATTTGAAATGACATCAAAATATATTTCACTTGTCTTACAAAGCAAGATCAAAAAGCCCCCAAGAGCTCGGTGCCCTCAGCCACTCCGCCTCAGCTCCTCTCACCTCCTCAGACAGGTGGCTGTGAACAGGCTCCATGCCGGGGCCTGACTCTTAGCACACGGCCCGTGGAGGACTCCTCTCCTATATAGCTCGCCATTGCGTCCCGCCAGAGGAAAACTGCATACACGCACGAGGCGTTTTCCTCATAGTCTTTTATTCCTCGGTGGCCTCTGGTCCTACTTACAGATCAGGCAAAGGCTGTTCTGTCTCACAGGGCAAAGGTCAAGTTCACATGGACTTACAAAGTCATCTAAACTACAGATGTGATCGAGTAACCTGGAGAAAAAACTGACAAGGCAGAAAATGAAGTCACACAATAAAAACCAATCCCTTCAACAATGTCTCAGGGAGAGACTGAGCATGAAGAATTAAAACAATGTGAGGGAGCAGGACATTTCTCAAAAACGGTTTTGTTTGTCCTGGGATCAACAGGCTTTTTCCTCCCTGGAAGTTCTCTCTGCCAGCCCTTCACCGTTCCCTCACCTTCCCTGCCCTGCCACAGCCTGACCCTGGTCCCTTTCCCCTGGCCAGCCCTGGTCCTGGTTCACAGCCTGCAGCCTCCAGGCCCTCCCCAGCCCCCCACAAACATTTGTAAGACAAATGTTTGTCTTGGAAATCCGGTGTCACCCTGGGAGGCCTTGAATTCCTGGTGTTTCATGCAGGCCAAGCGGTGGACTTGCTGGGGGACCTTCCTTTCCCTTCTCCAGACCCGGGGCCTGAGCTACAGGAGGAAAGCCGTGGCCCTTTTCCTCCACCCCATCCCCGAGGTCTCACCAGGTTCCTGGTGGAAGGCTCAGGTTGAGAGCTGGCGGCGTGGTCTTGTTCCACGGGTGTGAGCTGACCACACATTCTCCGAGGACACTGACGTGGGAGGCTTACCGGAACCGCTGCAGGTGATGAATAAGAGACACATTAACGAAGTTTTGTTATTCTAGAGGAAAGCAATGTCACGCTCCATGCTTCCAGGACAAGACGGTCAGCGAGGAGGGTGGATGACACTGTTCCCTGAAGCAATCATTCCCAGCGAGCGGCCTTTCTGTCCTTGGCTGTCACTCGTTTTTTTTCATGTGACCGAGGCAGCTGACTGACAGCACCTGGCTGGCGAGCCTGCACTTCTGGCTGCAGGTGAGGGAGAGGGCGGCGTGAGCCGAAGCGGGGGCTGGCCGTAGCAGAGGGCTCGGGCAGCCCCGGGACCTCTTCGCTCTTGCTGGAATAGCATGGGAGGGGGCTCTGAGGGGTCTCATGAGACGCCCAACTTTGTGATTCAAATCCCACCGAGCAGAGTGAGTGGCCTTCTGTCTGCTACAACACGCCAGGCAGAGAGAAGGTTGCAGGAGAAGAGCGAGGAAAGCACGGTTCAGGGCCAGCAGCCACGCACCTTACCAGAGGCAGGTGTGAGCTGGTGGAGAGCCAGGCCAGGGGAGACAGAGTCCTTGCAGTCACTGCCATGAGAACTACGGAACGGGCTTCGCTCCTGTTCACAGCAGCGAGGAATCTCAGCAGGCACCGTGGAGGACCCGACCCAGAGAGCAGCTGGGCGCTCCGTACTGGGGACACACAGCACTGCACATAAGGAGGAAATGTCTTTCAACAGGAGAGCTTGCAGGCACCACCGAGTGCAGAGGGAAAGGGTTCTGTGTGCCTCTGCTTTCAGTTTTCAACCATAAAAGCCCCATTAAGGGCCAGGAGTTTGGCCTCATGATAGAGGGCTTGGCTAGCATACACGAAGGCCCGGGTTCAACTCCTCGGTACCGCATACATAGAAAAAAGCCAGAAGTGGTGCTGAGGCTCAAGTGGTAGAGCTCTAGCCTTGAGAAAGTCCAAGGACAGTGCTCAGGCCCTGAGCCCAAACAAAGGATCACAGTTACACATGCTCTCTTCCGTGTGCTCACCTGTGAGCACGCGTCACGTCTGACACACGTGCCCTCCTCTGTGTTCACATGAGTACATGTTCCATCTAATACCCACCTGTGGGAGGGAATTATGTGGCCTTCAGCACGTGAGCCCTGCTTACTTATTGGCATGGCTAGTTTCCATCTCCCTGAAAATGGCATGACTCACTTTTTGCAGATTGAGATTCTGTGTATTTTTCATGAACATGCGTTAGTCATATGGGGGAGGATTTTACTGTGACCTTTCCACACAGTTACCGTGGATTCCAAACAACTCTCCCCCATCACTCTCCCTTCCCTCCTTTCCATCCCCGTCCCCGGCCTGGCCCGTGGACCGGTGGCCTGCAGAGCCTCTCTTCTCTTGCTCCCGTCCTCCTCCGTGGGTACGGTGCTCCGTGCTGTTTCCACGTGTTCGTTCTTTGTGATCAATACTCCATTGTGTGTGTCCACTACGTTTTTCCCCATTGACTCTAGGGTGCGGGCTGGTTCCATCGCTCGGCTGTAGTGAGTGGCACTACGGGGCCTCCAGGACGTCCTGCTGGCACTCCTTCGGCAGGATCCCAGGGAAGGTCCACGTTCCGTTTACTGGGGTCTCCCCGACTAGTTCACATTCCCACCAACGGTGTGTTATGGTTCCTTCTGCCCCACAACCTCACCCGCATTTACTATTGTTTGTGTTCTTGAGGACTCGTAATCTGACTTGGCTGAGAAGGAATCTCGACGACATTTTCATTTGAATTCCCTTTATCACCAGGGATGCTGAGATTGCTTCATGTATAATTGCTTTTTAAAAACCAGTTTATGAATTCCTTCTCCCTGAGTCCTTATTATTCTCACCAAATGAGACGATGAAGCAGCCTCCCAGAGCGGGTGTCAATGGTACTGGAGGCATTTTGGGGATTGGTAACAAAGGTAGCTATGGAATGAATTTCTTCCGAGGACGGGGGCCTCCGGGAGAAGTTCACTAGTTCACTTCGCTAACCGGCAGGCATGTGTTTTTCTGGGTCTGGTTCTCTACCAAAGTTTAAAGCCTTTTTGATTTTGCAACACACACTCTTCCTGCACTTTCCTCGGGCTGAGAGCTGGCCACTTTACCCAGACATGGCTGGCCTGGCATGCACCCTCAACTCTTCAGAGAGGAAAAGAGCCAGGTCAACTCAGAGCAGCCCGTGCTACCCCGCTGGCCCTCGCGATGGGACTGGCACAAGAGGATCTCACTTGAGCCAGCAGGACCTCATAAGTGACAACTATCCCTCACCTAAACCATGGGACCCGAACCCATCCTGCCACCTGGGGCTCAGATGTGCTTGGTGTAAACCTAGGTAGTCAGGAGACTGAGATGTGAGGCCCGTAGTTCAAAGGCAGCCTGGCAAGAAAGTCTGTGAGACCACCAAAGAGCTGGAAGTGGAGCTGTGGATACAGTGGTACAGTGATAATTGTCCGCAGAAAAAAAAAATCTCAAGGGACAGCGCCCAAGCCCTGAGTTCAAGCCCCAGTACCAAGGGAAAATAAAACAAAAAACAAAAATTAAAAAAAAATGTAGTTTAGTACCTTTTGAATGAAAACATCTAGCTGAAAGGATCTCACAAACCCTCCAATCTAACTTCCCCTGTATCCAGGATGGATTTGTAGTGTCACACATGCATGTGCAGGATGTTTAATTTGTAAATTCATTATTAACAACAATAACCAATAATAAGACGACTGTGATAATGTCCTGCAATAACAGATAAATGGATGCACTCTCAGAAAATTGTATTTACTGTAGATTTAGCCATCTCTCAGAATATAATTTTTTCCTTCCTTATTAAAACCAACTTAAAATGTTTCCTCTTGCAGGACGTGCCCAGCTGTAGGACAGCACTAAAGTCCACCTGTGTAGAAACCCTGGGCAGAGCAGAGATGCAGGGTGCACTCGTCCCTCAGGACAGCGTGTGCTTAAACCTAACCATTAGATAGGAATTGCTTCTTTCTGGGATTTTTTTTTTCCATTTAATATCTCACACCGCAGCAATGGCACCTCCAACAAGAGGGGTCTCCTGTGGCCGCCTGGGGGCTGCCTTGCAGGACTCGAAGAGAAAAGAAGCCTTGATAGATCTGTGATGTGTGCCAGGAGTACTGGACAAGGCAATGGTGGCAGACATGGCAGGTATTTGCCAGTTTTCAGTAAGGGAAGATGGTGGAATTCAACAGCCTGGTTCCGACCTGCAAAGGCAGGTGCTCTGTACTAATTCAAAAATAAAGAAACTAATAAAAAGAGATAGATGCTCACACTATTTCTCCCCAGGGCTAGCATTAGACCGCACTCTTCCAATCTCTGCTTCCTAAGTAGCTGTTACCACACACGTGCACTACAACTCCTGGCTTGTTAGTGGAAATGAGGTCTTGGTAGCTTTTTGTTTTTTTAAACCTCTGGTGGATTCTAACTATGATTCTCTTACCTCCTCCTCCAGAGGAGCTGGTATTACAGGCATGTCACCTGAACTGACACTTAGCATATCTTCCAGGTTTATATACATGGAAGAATCAGGACTTCATTGTACTGCTTTAGTCTGAACACCAGTCTTCAGTGTTTTTGAGTATGTACCAAGGGCTGGAGCTTCTGGGGCATACAGAAGTTCCAGGTTCATCCTTGCAAGGAATGGCCAAGTGCTTTTTTTCCAGCAGCTGAGTGCCCATCTCAGCCTCCAGAGTAGCTAGGACTACAGACGTGCCCCACCAAGTCCAACTGCTGGGAAGCTGACCATGTAAGTTTGCTTTTTTACTGTCACGGGAGACAAGAATCCAGTTCCAGTCTTGTTCCATGGCCGTTAGTTGAAAAGATAATTCTTGTCATCTTGAAGTGGCCCCGACAGCCTGTTGAAAGTCACTCAGCCACAAATGGACATACAGATTTGGTTCTGGACTCCCACTTCTTTCCCTTCTGCCGAAGCATGCGAGTTTGGTTACTATAATACCGTGGTAAGTTCTGAATTGGAGCAGGTAAGTATTTCTTTCTCAGTAGAACAAATGCTTTGGATATTTAGGATCCCCTGTCATTCCGTGTGAATTCGAGGACTGGCCCTCTGTTTCTGTGCGGCAGAAAGTTGGAATTTGGGCAGAGATGACCCCGAGTCTGTTGATTTACCAGGGGAGGGTGGCTGTCTTCGGGTTCTTTTTCTTGACTGTCCCAGGAAGAATTTTCAGTACAATGGTGACTAGCAGTGTTCACTGCAAACCCCGAGAGCCACGGGGTCTGAGACGTGTCCTGCTGAGGACACACGGGGTGTGGGACGTGTCCTGCAGAGGATGACACACGGTCAGGACACCCTCTGGCAATTAGCATTAAGAACTGGGATTTCAAGGAAGCAGCTCACTGTCCTCTCCTTGCTGCCTTAAGTACGCCTTCGGAGACCCGTCTCTTCCTTCGCAAGGTCGGTGCCAGTCGGGGATGGGCACAAGGGCCCTTCTGCCGGGAGAACTGAGCCTCTGCCACAGTCTCCCCAGGTGACCCCGTGTGACCTCTTTTCTGCATCTGCGAGGCCTCCAGGGTCTTGGGCCCTGGCATGCTGTGGCATTCCACCCGGGGTGGCTGTGGCCCTCATGTCTGACCTCACTGGGAGAAGCATGACAGATAAGTGGGCCCTGCGCTGCCAGGGCCTTCATTGACACCTCGGCTCCTTCACTGGCAGGCAGCACCGCCCTTTCCATTGATGGGGTGTCTGTCCCGAGGCTCCTCAGGGAGCCGGCCCACTGTAACTGCCACGATAACGGGCTAGATCTGGCCAGCCCGGAATCCTGCCCGCGTTCCAGACACTGCCACGGCTGTCGCTGCTCTGCTGAGCGTGAATACCCGGAGGCAGGACAAGCACAGGGAGCCATGCTGTTGAAAAGTGGAGAGATGAATTTATGTCGCAGGCGTGCCCCAGCCAGGGGCTCGGCAAGTGCGAGGCAGAATGCGTGGTGACAGCTGCCCGGGGGTGCACGCCACAGGAAACAGATTCCTCCAGGCCTCTCAGGCTTGTCGACAGCTGTGCTCCTGATAAGGCTGCTGGAAAACCAACAGGACAGTCCCAGGAAGTCACATTTCCTGTCCTTGGAGGGCCTTGAGAGGGGCGAGGGAGGAGGGGAAGCCATGTGAGCCCCCTTCTCTCCAGGGAGGTGCTGGGTAGCACAGTGCTCAGCTTCCTGCTGGACAGCCAAGGGGCGGGTGGTGGTGTGAGAGAGCTGGGAGGAGAAGCCAGGCCCCGGGTGTCTCCCAGTCAAATCCAGAGTCACCAGGAAGAGGCAGGGACTGCAAGAGCTCACAGGAAGCAAGCAAGATGAGACAAAGTAAAGGCCAGCTAGGGCCGGGGACAGAGCTGGGGTTCATGTGGGGCTCATGGCCTGTTCTGCCTGGCACAGTGGGGTGCACACTGCATCTTGCTGCGATGTGCTTGCCTTCATTTACATGAAAGCCAAGGGGGGAAACTCTCTCCCCATACTGTACAGCTACGGGAGACCCCGAGGTCTGCCCACGGCACCTCAGCTCCACTGCAGAATTCACAAATGACTCCATAATTAGAGAAAGCAACACGGCCGTGGGGCTGCCGAGGTGCTCGGTGTTCTCTCCCTGCCTCTCTGAGGGTGGCCGCGAGGGCTCTGCGCACTGTGTGTGCTGTCCTGGAGCTGGAGCCCTGGGGAGGGGGGGTTGGCATCCATCACCCTTCCCTTTACCCGAGGGGGTCACGGGAGAGAGCGTGACGTGGGTGGGGTGAGGCGAGGAGCTGGGCCCCTGCCCAGCTGCTGGTGAGTCAGGTGTTTGTGGCCTCATTCCTTTGTTCAGAAAGAATTCCTGGAACACCACTCGATGTGTTCTCTCTTAATACCAAAACCGCTCTGGGGCTGCCTGTGTGGGGTGGAGGGTGGTGGGCCAGCGGCAGGACCCAGGGCACAGTCACCGCCTGCATTTTCTTATGTTATTGGAGAGCTTAGGGCAGGACAGACCTGACATTCATTTTTTTTTTTTGCCCGTCCTGGGCTTGAACTCAGGGCCTGAGCACTGTCCTTGGACTTTCTCAAGGCTAGAGCTCTACCACTTGAGCCTCAGCACCATTTCGGGCATTTTTTTCTATGTATGTGGTACCGAGGAATCGAACCCGGGTCTTCATGCACGCTAGGCGAGCACTTTAACCACTAGGCCAAACTCCCGGCCTCCACATTCGCTTTTAAATGGGATCAATGCCAGCCACGTGGCTGACGGCACGTAGGACCCGGGCAGCTGAGGAAGTCTCTGGGCAGCGGCCACCACCGTCTGTGCTCTCCTCTGGCTCTGTGTGCAGCAGGCACTGGACACAAGGCCCCCACTGCCCAGAGTTCATGGAGGAGGAAGCCGGGACCACGGCATGCAAGGCGGCGGTGGAGTCTGGTGTCCAACTGTGACACGCGATGCAGAGAGCGAGAACATGGGGTTGTGGTGGTCACTTGGCTGCAGGGGGAGAGGCTATGGTCAGTGCCCAGATGGCTTGGACGGCCCTTCTGAGGAAATGACACTGGTGCGAAGACCCAGACAGAGGGAAGGTGCCAGTCCTGTGAAAAAGTGGAGAGTTGCATTGCAGATAAAGGACACAGCATGTGCAAAGGGCATGGACAAGCTTGCCCTGTGCCTGAGAGGTAGGAGTGACACATGGAGTCCAAAGCAGGGGGACAGGTCCAGCTGCTCCTGGATGCCGCATCCAGGAGTCCAGCTCCATGTTAAAAGGAGGAGAAGCCCGAATGGTGTTTGTTGTTCTTGCTCTGGTATCAGGGCTTGGACTCAGGCTCTGGGCACCGTTCCTTCATTTTTGCTCAACCCTAACATTCTATAACCCAAGCCACAGCTCCACGCCTTCCTTTTTCTTTCTGATTAAATAGAGAACAGAATCTCACTGACTTTCCTGCCCAGGCTGGATCCACACTTCGACCCTCACCTCTCAATCTCCCGAGTAGCCACCCATGTCCAGCTCTCACAGGGCTCTGAGCTGAGGCTGACAGCCTAGCACTAGGGCCATAGTAGCTGGCCTACCACCAGCTTCTGCAGCTAGTTTCACTGGGACCTGCTAGGGCATTCCTTTACAGGTGGAACAAAACCCACCTGCCCAGGAGGCCTGAACCACTCTGTCTGGCCCCTTACCCGTGCATTGGCTGAGTCCTGACCTGAATGATACTCTCGGCGGCTGAGTCCAGCAGGTAGAAGTACCCAGCCCACGATGGCCCCCTGGGCGGGCTCTGCTTCACCTGGTGAGCCTGGCAAGGGGAGCTGATTGCTGCTTGTGGAGCCCCCGCCCACATCCAAACTGCCTGTCCTTTGTCTGTGGCACCTCGTTACCCTTCTGGGGCTGGCCAAGCAGCTGTTTCCCATTACCTGCTTGTCCCATCTCGGCAGCCCACAGAGACTGCCAAGTCTGCCCACACCACACCCAGCAGGGAGCGAGAGGCGCTGTGAGAACCAGAGCTCATTTCCAAAGTGCAGGCCAGATCAGTTTTGTTTAGTTTCTTAAGAAAAACAAGTGAACTAGCTGAACACTGCGTTAGGAAAGTAACCCCGACCGTCTGGGGACGTGCTGCTATGGGAGCTTATTTTCATTCCTTTGCTTCTAACTGACAAATATTCACAGAATAATCGAGTTAGTCTGTTTTCTTGGAGGAGGAGAACCATCCGTATTATATAAAAGCAATGGTGAGGATGAGGTCAGGGAGGCAAAGATTTGAGGTGAGCAAGTAGTTCACTGTAGCTGGGAGGTCAGGAGAAACCTCACATGTTTCTTTCAACAAGTGTCCACCACGGCTGAGCAGTGGGGTATCTGAGCAACCACAGCTGAGTGGTAGAATATGGGAAGCCTTGATGCCTGGGGCCCATGGGTTTTTACAACAGATCATGGGGTTGTGACAAGAAAACCAAAGCAAGCACTGTGTACCTCCAGGAGCAGGCATTATTATTCTGATTTCAGCCAGAGGCTCTTCAGGGCCTCTGCTGCTCCCTGATGGCAGAAGAGGACTGGTTAGTGCCGGGCCAGGCAGGTGGGATTTCACACACCAACAGGAGGGGATGGTGGGTGAGCTCTAGATCCTACAGAGGCATGGTGCTGTCCGAAGTCTTCACGTCGTCCGTCCACGCTCTGCTTTGCCCTCAGGATCGGGCAGGCTATTCCCCACGGATGGAGGAGAGTAAACAGGGCAATGTTGGGTCTACTTCATAGTCTCAACAGAACGAGGATACCTTTTCCCACTGGTTTCTGCTCAAGTCCTGTCAGCTCTGGCTTGTCTTGTTCCTCATGCCCCTCTCTAAATCCCTGCAGCCATGGAAATGTGGGCTTTCTCACCAAGAAACTCACCAAACCACACGGGCCAACATCAGTCCCCATCTCTTAGGACCTGGCCCCAGCACAGTGGTGTGAGCAGTGGTGGAGCTGGCAGCAGGTGTCTGGGTCACTGCCCGCAGTGGCTGCATTCATCCTCGCGTCAAGGTTGCCATGAAAGAGCAAGCGTGGCCGAGCCCTGCTCTCTGGCTTCTATTCTCTCTCACCAGCGCTCCTGTCAAAATGCCACCACCAAGACGTGATAGACAAAAGGCCCCGTGAGAGGCCAAACAGATGGAGCTGCTAGGTTTTGGACTTCTTTCCTCCAGAGCTGAAATAGACCTCTTTCCTTTCTGAAGTACCCAACCTCAGCAATGAGGAAGAGACCGTTCATCCTCGTACCTTCTGAATCCTCCCATGGGACTCTTCTCAAAAGCAAAGGCACTGGGCTGGGAGCTTGGTGGAGTGCTTGCCTAGCATGCACAAAGACCCAGGTTTGATTCCTCGGTATCACGTACATAGAAAAAAGCTGGAAGTGGTGCTGTGGTTCCAGTGGTAGAGCTCCAGCCATGAGAAAAAGTCCAAGCTATTCAGGAGGCTGAGATCTGA
Organism: Megascapheus bottae; assembly: GCF_031878675.1. NCBI lineage: Eukaryota > Metazoa > Chordata > Mammalia > Rodentia > Geomyidae > Megascapheus > Megascapheus bottae. The sequence goes on along the minus strand of NC_143541.1, from coordinate 8,023,305 downwards.
GGATTATGGTTTGAAGCCAGCATAGGCAGAAAAGTTGATGAGAGTTTTATTTCCAATTAACTAGCCAAAAAAAAAAAGCCAAAAGTGGATGTGTGGCTTACGTGGTGGAGTTCCAGCTAAGAGATAGCACCCGGGCCCTGAACTCGCGTGTCAGGACTGGTGAGCATGCGCATGTGTGCATGTATGCACACACACACATACATACACACACACATACACACACACACACTATTCTGCATCTGAACTAAATGCAAATAGCCTTCCTGTCATTCTCCCCTAGACCATACAGTGCAATGACAATTTTCCCACAAGGCGTTAAAGGCGCTGTCTCCAAACCTGGTCTCGTTCTGGAAATGAGGCAATCGCAATGTGAATTTCAGTGGTAGGGTAAGGCCACAATTCAGCCTCTAACAGGGAGTAGCCAAGGAGAAGTGGGACCATCTATGTGACCCCACCTACATGACACACATGGACTGGAGTGCACTGAGGAGTATAAATACGGGGAGGGGTAGATGAGAGGGAGGAAGAGGGGAGGAGGGGCGGGGGGGGGGAGAGAGGCTCAGGCACTGCCCCAAGTTTGTAATGAGAGGCTTAAACACGGAAGATCAGTTAACCTAACCTGACATGACAAACCCGAAAAAATTCAGAGGAATGCAATTGCAGTGGGAGTGAGAGAGAGAAAGGACATAGGAATGCAGACTCTACGTCGCTGCGGAGGTGCTGACTTAGATTCACGCAGACTCCGATGTGGGCGTCCACAGCCAGGCCTCATCCACACTCTCAGCGTGCCAGGTGACTGGCGCCAAGCTAGGCCGCTTTCATAAAGGGAATCTGGAAAGTTCCCTTCTCTCTCCGGGTCCTGGGATGCTTTAAATAGCATCAGGGTTCGCGGGTCCCAAAGATTCCGTTGGGCTCACCTAGGGGCCTGGTAATTAATTTTCCCTGCATTTGACATGTTAAGCAAGGTCTGTCCCTCAAAGGTGTCTTTATGCTTCTTTGTAGTCCCCAGACAACCCCAACCTGCTTTCTATTAAGGGTTGTTGGCATGTTTTACAATTTGACAAATGCAATCAATGTGCACTTGGCCTGGGCTTTTCCACAACGCACTCTGTGATCATAGGAACCACAGTGGCCCATGTGGCTCGCCAGTGACCAAAATGTCTTTACGTGGCGCTTGGTGACTGAGACGACTGAGTTCATTCATCCTGCTGCTGAGCAAAACGGCATTGTATAAAAATGAGAGGGCCACAGACCACTGGAGCTAGCCCACGAAAGAACGGCCGGCAAAACTCAGCCCGTGCCGCCAACCTCCCCAGCTGCCAGCTTACGGACAGTGCCACGGTGCTCCACCATGGCGTACAGGCGTCACGGCGGGCCCGGCCTGCTTGGCAGGACAGTGGGATGGCAGCGGCTGGGCTCACACAGTAGTAACGCTGCTTCATGGCCTCTGTCCCAAAGTGGCTCCTGGCATAAGATGACTCCCTCAAAGACCCCGGCTCCCAGGACCTGCTCACTCATCCTCTCCACGGACTGACCGAGAGGCCTCGGGGTCTCTACAGGACCTGGGCTCTGGGTCCACGGCAAAGTCATGGGGCCTCCACACCTGAAGGAAAGGCGAGCGTGGGCTGTGCAGCGGCCGGGGTCACTGTGACGCCAGCCTCTGGCTAGCACCTTCGCCTCTGAGACACCACACGGAGAAGCTGACACTGGCCCCGAGTGACAGCCTGGGTGGGCCACACACGCTAACCCAGAACCCCTCATCCTAAAACCACGTGGGGGGAAGAGACCCCTTCCCCGCCCCATGTTCTTCCAACAGGACAAGTCACTCGCCCTGGCAGTGTGGCCCAAGTCTCTGGCATCAGTGTAAACCAAAGGACACACTTAATCTGTGCGGTAAACAAGCGGCCCACCGGCCTGGCGTCAGGGCAGCGTCCTCAGGGAGAGAACCCTGCAGCGGGAGCCACGTCCCTGCCTCAGCACCCAGAATTCTCCTGCACGGCCTTAATGTCTATTTGAACAAGGAATGCTTTCCCAGGATTGTTTTTTAAACAAGTCTGGGCTCAGAAGCAAACAAACAGCACCTGCGTTGCACATGGGACGTCTGGAAGGTTCCATCTGGTGGTGGCAGAAAGACTCCAGAAGTACAGCTGACCTCAAGCAGACCCTACGGCCCCGAGACAGGACATCCGCTAGCATGGCGCCCTCTCCACACACCCCCGGGTGCACGGCCCCTGTGGACCCACACATCACTGTCCCTGCCCCTCTCCTTTCCCCCCTCACAGCTCAGCCCTGGCCATATCAGTGTCTGCATCAGAACAGCTGACTCCACGAGCAAGAGGAAGGCTGAATGTTCAGTCTCATGCAGATTTCGCTGGTTAATCCAAAGATGGTTAGAGTTATGTGTACATGTTATTACAATGCCCCCACATGGGAAATGCCCTATTGGCCACTACAGAAATGAGTTCTTGAATGGAGATGTAGCTCCATACTCAGCGAGAAAGGGAGCACACTTCTTGTCTAACCTGGATGACTGGACACCCCCAGAATTCATGTACTGAGGCCCCAACCCAACAGGGCTCTAATGGGATGAGTGTCATTCTAAACACCAGAAAGCTTCCCTTCCCCACCGCCATTCCTTCCCCCCATCCTGCATGCACACACACAGACACACAGAGGGAAGGACGAGGTAAGCGTGTAAGGACATAGCAAGAATGTGGCTAGGGGCAAGCCAAGGAAGAGCCTCGCCAGAAACCAAACTGGCTGGAACTTGTCGGGCGGCCTGGTATGGACACCCGTGGCATGTGCCATGGTGCAGAAGAATGAATCTGGTACCCCCAGGGGTACCAGACTGTGTACTGTGAGGTCCTCGTGCAGCTACACAGCGAGAGGAGGGGCTGTCCAGACGGGGACACAGGGCCCTTACCAGGCTGCAGTTAGTTACGTGTCTATTGGATGCTGTGAAGTACTCATATGCCCGTGGCGTACAGTGACCTTCTCCTTGAAAAAGCTGGGTTTGAATCTCTAAAGATGCTGCCAGTTCTCTCAAGTTGGGGATCTGGGGTGCATTCTGCTGTTCTGACTTGCGGCTCCTTGGAGGTGAGGTGCCGTCACCACCTAGACACTGAATGCTGGCTAGGCACGGGGCAAGGCTGCAGAAACTGAGCCAATGCAGAAGCAAAGAGCTAGCAAGAAGGTAAAGCCAGCAAGCTGGGCATCAATGGGTCACAGCTGTAACCCTGGCACTCAGGAGGCTGGGATCTGAGGATGGCGATTCAAAGCCAGTCCACGTAGAAAAGTCCCTGTGACTCCTATCTCCAGTTAACCATCAGGTGGGAGAACTCCAGCCTTGAGCTCAAGGGAAGGACAGTACCAGATGGGAGGGGGTAGGGAAGGACGGGGAGGGAAGGGGTGAGACCCATCAGATCAGGTTGCAGGGCAGCAGAGGAGAACTCACCAGGGCAAGGAGGCTGGGGCAAAGGCTGGGGGCTGAGCGAGGCCGTCAGAGGAGAACTCGCCGGGGCAAGTCAGAGGACACCTTGGGACTGTGTGTAGGTGCAGGGGTGGACACTGTGAGTGGGTGTGTGTGTGCACGCGCGCGTGCACACGTGAGCATACACGCTGTACCGTTTTCCAGTGGTCCCCGGGTGCAGGTTCTCCTTCTGTCTTCTGTGCAGTGGACAGGGCACGCCTGAGACAATGGCATCACAGGCAGGTGCACTTTGGCTTCCTCAGCATTGCTGAGAACAACCCAGACAGCAGCCACGCTGCAGGCCCTGGCCGGCCTGTGCGCCCAGGTCCCACAACCAACCGAAAAAAACCCAAAAGCCTATCCGATAGGGTGAGATCTCTGACTTGAGATCAGCTTGCCTCTTCCCAGCTGTCTGAATATCCACATAAAATTACAATCAGTGTACCAGATTCCCTGTCCATATGTGCCAGGATGCCAAATGGGGCTACACAGAACCTACAGGCCCTCTGGGGAGACAATGCCTCCATCAGCCTAAGCTGGCCAATCAGTGAGCAAGTGCAGTGCAGGACTGTCCACCCCGGGCCTCTTCAGCCTCTCCAGGTGCCCACCCCAAGGTCCCACTGTCTGGCACTAAGTTTCATCCTATGTTGGTGATGGTTCGGAAGTTCTGCAGAGGGCATCAGACTTCTCAAGTTGTTGCTGGAAACTTGGCTGATCTGTGTATGTGTGTGTGGGGGGCAGAACTATAGTTGATTATCCAACAGCTCTGCTGAACTCATTCTGCTTAACTCATTCATTCTGTTACCCTATAGATTGTTGAATCTTTTCCATATTATCCTTAGAATAACGAGGACCGAGTGTTCCCTTGGCTTTCTTCTTTCTTTAGTGTTTTATTTTATATTTGTTAAAATGACCGGGCTCTATTCTGAAGATGGACATCACATCTTCTTCTTAGGAGAAAGTATTTCATGGTTGTGTGTGTGTGTGTGTGTGTGTGTGTGTGTGTGTGTGTGTCTGTGCGTGTATGCACATGTGCATGTGTGTGCACGCGCAGCCGGCTAAGAACTTTCTCTCCCCAAATCCCTTGACATCACCACAAGCTCAATGGGAGCTGAATTTCGAGAAACGTCCTTCCGTTTCTGGCAGCTTCAGCTTGCGTCTGCACCTGCGGCATCGGCCGAGCAGAAGCCAGAAGGGCCCGATGCAGGCGTGTTGGTGGCCCCGAGGTGCCTGCTTCTCTTGGTCCCTGTGGATTTCAAGGCTGTTCATTCTATGGGGCCTGCTTTCTGTCTAGCCCCTGCAGAGCTTCTCGTGTTCCCACACGCCATGCTGCCCTGCAGAGCTTAGGAGGGACTAGAGTGGGCTAAAGCCTGCAGGCCTGGGTCTCCCCCACAGCTACTGTGTCCCCTGCCAGAGGTTCTGGAAACAGTCACACAGCACATCGGCAGGGAGAACGAGCGATGCCACAGCCAGCCTCAGACCCTGGCATTGGCTTATGGATCCTTGGCCTTCCCAGGGCGGTCTGGGAAGGTTTGGGAAGTTTCCTTCCAGAACCCAACCAGCCAGGAATGGAGCTGCTCCGGGCTATTTGTGTCCCTGGGTCTCCTTTCAAAGATGTCTGGATGGAAGACGAGACGGTGGCTTGCGGGAAATCAGTGGAAAGGGCCTATCTTTTCAGCCTTTTGACTTGGCACAAAGATCCAAAGTTTGCAGTTCCCACACTGGAGGCTTCAGTCTACGGAAATGAAACCCTGGCTCCCTCCTCCTCTCACCGTGAAAAATGTCTACAATTACAAGGGTTGTTTCTGCTGTCTGTCCAGCCACCCTCTGCCTCTGTTCCAGCTGGACCAGTGTGCAGGTCCGGTGTCTTCAGGACAGACACTGATGGCAAACTCGTCCAGTCTATCCAAAGCAGATGGATGTAAAACTGAAAATGGCTTCAAGTATAGCTTGATCCAGATCGGGAGAAAGGTGACTTCCTCCATCTTTGACTCTGTTCTTTCTTGAATAGACTTCATTTTCAGGCAAGCCCAGCCTTGGGGGTGGTAAAGCTTGGGCTTTCATGTCTTTTCAATTTGGTTATGGCCATGGACTGACCACCACTTTTCAACACAGACAAACGTCTCTAAAGATGGTGACTGGCTCGCCTCCACTCTCGGCCCAGGTGGAGAATCAGGCCCACTGGCAGCACAGGACCTGCAGAGTGGCAGGGTGGGTCCTGGGAGGAGAGGCGGGTGTCACAGCCACAATCCAGGGTGTCTAGCAGGCTGAACCACCGTGTGCCTGCCCACTGCCAGCCTCTGCGCTTGCTTCCATTTCTGCAGTGTCGTGTGACCCTAGCTCAATGCTTCAAACCTTCCAGCTCACAGCCCCGACTTCCTGCTGCCATGGGGAGGAAGGGGGGCTCTCTAGACACACATCCCATGGACCCTGGCCCTCCTTCCCTAGCCCTGAGCAGCCTTCCACGGCACTGGCACAGCCGGCAGTGTCCTTAGCCATGCTGCATACTGCTCCCTGGGGTGTCGTCTGCTCTCTGGCCAGGCTCCCGTGGTGGCCCCTCAAGCTTTCCATGCTGTGCGTCTGGGACACGGCTGGCTGCCAGATCTGCCCTGCTCTGGGTCAGCTGTCTCCATCCTGCCTCAAATTGTCCTAAGTTCTAGACCTGCACTCTGGGCATCGTCCACTGTGGCCACTAGATGGCAGTTCTGCACAGTATCCCTGGGGGCTCCAAAGTGTTGGGGGGGGGCACATCCCACCTCTAAGTCCGCCCTCCATCAGAAAATAATCACACCTGTCATCCTAGCTACTCGGGAGGCTGAGATCTGAGGATCGAGGTTCAAAGCCAGCCAGGGCACTAAAGGACCTGAGACTCTGATCTCCAATTCACCTCTAGAAAACAGGAAGTGGGGCTTGGCTCAAGGGCAAGGTAGTAGTCTTGAGCTGAAGAGCTCAAGAGGGGAGGACGTGAGGGGAGGACGTGAGGCAGCACAGACAGTGACAAGGACAGCACGCCCGCTGCCGGCTCACGATCCACCCAGAGCCTGGGCGGCTGCTGCTCATTGTTATTAGACCAGGCGCTGTGGAGTGGACTCCAGGGAAACGTCCTTGATCTCAATATCCAAAGCTAACCGGAGACAAACCCACTAGCTTCCGGGGGTCTGCTCATTCTGGAGGGCCTCTGCCTTCTGGCCTCCGCCCAGGGCTGTCGGCAGGCATGATGGCTGGTCTTACTACTTCCAGGCGGTGCCCATGGAGCCCTGCTGCCACGGGCTGCCGCGGGGACCCTGGCACTCCTCTCGTGGAGGCACGGCACAGAGTGCTGGGCTTAGGGAACCTGGCCAGCTGCAGAGCAGCCGATAAAGACAATGTGTACACCCAGTGGAGTATTACTCTGCCACAAAGAAGAAGAAATCCCGTCATCTGCTGCAGAGTGGATCAGTATGTGTTGTAAAATGAGCCAGTCTGCAAAGAAAAGCACGGGCCGAGCATCCAGCACCGGGAAGAAGCGAGGTTTACTCCGAGATCACAAGGGCAGAGCAAGGAGGCCCGTGGTCAGCCAGGTCCCCGGGAGCTGGAGAATCAGAGCTCAGGGAAGAAGGCACAGGAGTTTATTAAAATTACTTTCTCTATGTTGGAAATGTTTCATAATCCAACAGAATAGTTCAGCCGTGAAGGACCGGAGTGGATGGTGAAGCTTCAGACCCAAGCCAGCCAGTGCGTCTGTCCTCAGGCTGACGGCGCCTGGCGCCTCCTGCACGTGCTGGCTCTGCAGTGCTGGGCCGGGAGGGAGGGGGGCCTGGGCCTGTGGGCCTGAGGCTGACAGCACACCTGGCACGGGGGTGAGAGTCTGCTGAGCTCGGAGACCAGAGTCCTCAGGCCTGCCTCTGTCTCCAGCTCTTGCCTGATAACCATTTTGAGACAGATTAGTACAGAGGAGAAGAAGCTCAAATCCTAAGCAAGCTCAGTGGCTCATACCTAGGAAGCCAGCTACTCGAGCCACGTGTGGGTTCATGTCTAGTTTCAGCTATGCCCAGGCACAAGTGGAAGGACGAGGCAAGCCCTGCACAAAAACACATGATCCTTTAAACACATGGGCACACACACACACACACACCCCTAACACCAAAAGGGGTAGGGCCTTGGCTCATGTGGTAGAGTACTTGCCTAGTAAGATCCTAAGCTCAAAAGAAAAATTCAAATTCTGACCCCACCACCTCCTGACTGCCTGACTTTGAGCAAGTTTCTGTGATTCTCTGTTTTGTTTCCTCCTGTGTGAAACAAAACTAACCTCCAAGGGTCTCTGAGCCCAGCAAGGAAATAACCCATTAGAAAGGACTGAGTCTCGTCTCCAGTTAGAAGCCTGTAGAGAGGACTGAGTCTGGTCTCCAGTTAGGTCTCGGTACTAGAAGTAGTGGGATAATGGTCACCAGGCCCCCTCCCACATTCTGAGGAAAGGTCAAAGAACAAAGCCCACCATGCCTATCCTGGCCTGCACCACAGAGAGACTGCATGAGAGACTCAAGCTGTGGTCATGGTAGGAGTTCCTGGGCCTTTTCCGCCCATCTTTCAATACGTCCTGACCCGAGCAGCCCACGGCTGTGTCCATCTTGCGCGTGTGCTGGGCTTCCTTAAGCTTTTTAAATATCAGCTTCTCAACAGCATCTGTCCCCAGGATTCTGTCCCTGTCCTTTGGCTAGCTTCTGGGGCAGTCATCCCCTCCATTCCCAGGCCCACTATGGGCTCTTCAAACACAGGTTTAACGCGTTAGAAGGTGAAGGGGTGGGGGTGGGGAGGTGGCGCATGTCTTCTTTAATGCCAGCTGCTCAGGAGGCAGAAATTGTTCAGGTAATTGGAAGCAGAAATGTCTGAGATTCCATCTCTAATTAGCAAGCACAAAGGAGGGTAAAGGGAGGGACCAAGTGGTAGAGCACCAGTTTATTAGCAAGAAAGCTGAGCATGCACAGGGCACAGTCCTTGTGACTGGGATTATAAAAAGGCCCTTATGAAAGAGACCCCAGAGAGTTCCTTTACAACTTGTGCCACATGAGGGCACATGGAGAAGGCACCATTTGTAACCCAGAAAGCAGATCCTGAGAGACTCCCACCTGGACGCCACCGGCCGCATGTCTACGATTCAAATCCCTCAGTCAGGTCTACAGCAGCAAAAATAGACAAAATAGACCCATGTGTTCAGTAAAAAAAAGAAAAAAGAAAAAAAAACCCTCTGGAGGCAGCCTAGCAAATCAGGCTTCTTCCCCACCTAGGGGCCCTGCTCTTTCCAGGCTTCCAGTCCTGGTTCCTCTGGACGTTCCCAGAACGTTTCTGGCATAGCTGCCCATGCACATTCTTCCTCTTGCTATTACTCTTCTAAAGCCAAAAAAATGCAAGTGAAGGAGCTCCAAACCATTGCTACTTCAGTTTTTCTAAATTTCGAAATAGTTTAAGAGCCACAAGAAGTTGCAAAAATAGTACAGAGTTCTCATGTACCCTTCACCCAGCCTCTCCAGATCCTCCAGTGACAACACCTTATATAACCTGCACCTCAGCAGGCCGGGAAACCTACACAGCAACTGGAAGGCAGACCTTGTTTAGAGTCCTCTGGTTTTCGCATCCAATGATTGTTCTGGCTGATTTTCTTTCCTTCCTTCCTTCCTTTCTTCCTTCCTTCCTTCCTTCCTTCCTTCCTTCCTTCCTTTCTTCCTTCCTTCCTTCCTTCTTCTTTCTTTCTCTCTCTTTAGCTTTCCTGTCTATCTTCCCTCTTTCCCCTCCTCTCTGTATTATCTCCCCCTCCGTCTCCCCTGCCTCCCAGTACCGGGGTTTACAGGGCTCATATTCTTGTTTGGCTTTCTGACCGTTTATTGAGATATAGGTCTCACAGGCTTTCCTGCCCAGCCTAGCTTAATATTGCAATCCTTGGATCTGTCTCCTGAGGAGCTAGGATGCCAAGTTTGAGCCCTGATTTTGCTTTCTACCGCACAGGCCTAAAAGATCCTCTCTCATGGCTAGATGCTGGAGACGGGGATTGAGAATGTTCCAGGAACCGCAAAGACAGCCTCTGATGTTACCACGTTAGCTTCAGACAACCCAACATACATGTGCAATGCTTTACAGCTATCTATGTCAACTTGACAATGCACTGGTATTTTTACTTTTGTAATCTTAGTCGGGTTGTAGGGACATCATAGCTTTTTCATTCTGTCTTTTGGAATTCACAATCCCGTCTCCGCCTGTGCCCTGTGCCACCTGGCAGGACATCACTGGCTTTTGTGTGCACCGCTCTTGCTGCTTCTGACAAGGGACGATCTTTCCCTCTGCTTGCCAGCCACCCATCTCTCCTTTCCGGCGGTCTGAGTTCAGATCTCTCCGCCATCTCCTAGTCAGGTTGTTGGTGTATTTACTGCTTAGAATGTTCTCCTTATCCCTCTAGATGTGGGATATACAAGTACGTCCTCACAGACCGTGACTTAATGGACTTGCATGACTATCCTGGCACTGGGGCTTGAACTCAGGCCCTGTCACTTAATACAGCTGAAATGTAGCTTTTTCACTCCTGGATGACACTCTATCATGCGGGCCCCAGCTCTACGTCTAGACTTTTGGTGGTTAATTAGATGAAGAGTCTCCTAGACTTTTCTGCCTAGGGTGGTTTTGAGGCACCATCCTCATACCTCAGCCCCCTGAGCAGCCACCGGCTCCAGGCTTTGACTGGAGATGTTTTGGAGCAAATCTTTTCATTTGGGGGAGGTCCTCGGTATCGCTTTGTTCTCATATGGGTCTTTCCTTGCCCTCTTCTGTGGAACATCTTAACTCTGTCTCTCTGCAGGTGAAGAACTTCCTTGTTGCACTGGAGTTCAGATAACGCAGAATTCACGCAGCCTGACATGACAATCCACACTTACTACACTGAACAGCTCCACATCCGCCCTTCCCCGCGGGCTGCAAAGCCTGAGGGATACACGGACCAGGGTTCAAGCATGCAGAAAACAGATGCTTTTTGCTCCAGGTGTTATTAGTTCAGCTTTCTTGAAGACCTTCCTGCTCCCTTCATGGGGAGGTTTCTGCTGCCATCCTGTGCGTCCTCTCTCCCTGCGCCTTGTCCACAGCAGGACAGGACAATGTGAAGGGTGCACACAGACCCTCCCTTCTTGACTAGTACTCACCCACTGCCGGGGCGGGGCCTAAAGCTGGGCCCCGGTGGCTCACGTCTGTAATCCTAGCTACTCAGGACGCTGAGATCTGAGGACTGAGGTTCGAAGCCAGCCAGGGCATGATAGTCTTGACACTTATTCCCAATAAACTACTCAGGAAAAAAAAAACCCAAAACCAGAAGTGGTGCTATGGCTCAAGTGCTAGAATGATAGCCGTGAGCACAGAAAGGCTCAGGGATAGTGCCAAGGCCCTAGGTTCAAGCCCCAGGCTAGCAAAAAGAGAAAAAAGAACAGGGCCATTCTGGCAGCAGAGGACAGTGTAGGGGACCAGGTACTGCATGGAGGTGCAGCTTGAGGCTTTGCGAGCGTGGAGGGTGGAGGCCTGTCAGCAAGAGGAAGGGCTGGGCTTGCCAAAGGGGGACGGAGCTGCCATTAGTTTTCTTACTTGAATGTCACCGCTCCGAGAGAATGAACTCCTGTGACAGAGGCAGACACCCCAAATCCCGCACTGCCCCTAGAGTGCAGAGGAACTTGTCCTGGGCCACATGGACGGTGAGTGGTGGCTGTGGGGACATCATCTGGGGGTCTGCTCCACGGAAGTGGGAAGGGGCGTGGAGGAGCCGTGGGTGGCAAGTGCCCAGCCCCTCCCACTGCAGCCCATGCCTTCTGGGGCAGCAGGCTTGTGGCCCTGGTAAGTCACTGACTTTAAGTATTCGCCCATGCCAGCTTCCTGACGTGAGCACATGGTTCTGTCAGCTGGGCATCCTGGGCCGGTGAAGGCTCTTCCCTGGGCCCTATCTCCCTGGGCATGGGAATGCAGCCCCTCCCCGGGGCAAGACGCCCACTGTCCCCCAAGAGCCCAAGGCCTGGCTGTGCCTACACCAAGCATCTAAATACTAGACTTTGTGCCCAGGCAAAGCTGGAAGCCCAGTTGGGACCATGCTGAGGGTGGAGGTCATTTGCCTGAAGCCTCAAATCCTGCCTGAGCCAGGATTTGAACCCACATTTGCCAACCTGAAGGCGTCTGTGGCTGTAACTGAGAAGCATGTGGCTTCTATTAGGTATGTCTGGCTGACAGTGGCTTGTTTTTGTGCCTTAATGAAAAACAATTTTGAATGCGCTGACATTTATGGAGTGTCAGCTCCTAAGAGCCAGGTGGTCACATGTGTGACAATGTTTACTGCCTGGGGCTCTCCGCCAGGAGCTCAGCCACGCTCATCTCTGAGGAGGCAAAACCACGCACTGGACATGTGTTCTTTATCTTTTTTGGGGGAGAAAAGGTTTAAAGAAAGTTTTAACTCAGGAAGTATCTTTCTGTCAGTAAAGTCGAAGCTGTCAAACAAGTTGCCCTGCTAAGGCAGCGCAGGCTCCTTACCCAGGTTTACCTGGCCCATCAGATGCTTCTCCTGGGACTTTTGTCTCTTGAACTAAGTGACCTTTAGAGGCTGCTTCATCTTGGAGAGCCGTATGCGGCCACTTTTCTGACTGCTGTGCACGTGGAGACTCAGACCTGCAGATGCCTCCAGCCTTCCACGATTGCCCAGATCTCCAGCGGAAGCTAGACTAGCTGTTTTGTGGCGTTCCAGCATCACAGGAATTCTGAAGCTGTGAACCCAGAGAGTCTAATGCCAGAGTGCAGGGGGTCTGGGGTGCTGCCTGGACCAAGATCTTTTATATATAGAAGAAACACACATTGCTGGGAACCAGACAACTGCCCAGAGTTTCTAGAAAATTTCTATTTGTTACCACTATAACACCACATTCTTTTTGTAAATGGGTAACATCTAAAATTACACAATTTCATTTTCACTGCCCTCCGTCTTCTGGGTTTTACAAACTCTGCAGACCAGATCTTGGTAACCCAGGAAGTGTGTTAAAGGTGGACGCCCAGCACAGCCGAAGTGGTCAGAAACAAGGGTCAAGAGAGCAGAAGAGCATGGCGGAGCAGAAGAGAATGGGGGTCACCATGTGTGAGTTGATGGCTAAGCCACAGGCTCTCCAAAGGATATGGTGATGGGGGTGGGGGGTTGAGGGTGGGAGAGCCAGGCTGCCCTGCCCATACCCAGCTCTCCACTCTCCTGGGTCTGTAGCACTTTGCTCTGTTACTTTAAAGCATCCAAGCAACTCCAGGCAATCCGGAGGCCACATCTCTGGCAGCCACTCCCGTTCCATCTGCTGGGCTGGCCCTCTGCACCACCACACCCCCATGGCACCCACTGTGCCAGTTGGTGTGGGCTCTGCATATGCAAACTCATTTAAACGTCAGCTGCACGCAGGGTTTAGAAAGGCAAACAGGTGACAGAAATAGATGTGACAATCACAGTATCCTAGACTGTCAGCAGGCACTGTTGGCCCCTCTTAACCCTTTCTAGGACGCAAAGTTCTTGGGGGGCATCCAGTGGCCCATAGCTATAGTCCTAGCTACTCAAGAGGATGAGACTCAAGGACTGCAGTCCAAAGCCAGCTTGAGCAGAAAAATCTGAGAGACTCTTATCTCTAACCACCAAAAACAGGTAGAAGTGGAGCTGTGGTTCAGAAGTCATCACCAGCCTTGAGCAGAAAGCTAAGAGGCAGTGCTGAGACTCTAAGTTCAAGCCCCAGTACCAGCCACTACGCACAGGAGTCGGGCGGGTATGGTGGCTCACGCCTGTAATCCTAGCTACTCAGGAGGCTGAGATCTGAGGGTCATGGTTCAAAGCCAGCCCAGGCAATACAAAGCCACAGAGCTGTGAGGCTCTTATCTCCAATTAATCACTAGGAGACGGGAAGTAGGGCTTGGCTCAAGGGTAGGGTGGTAGCCTTGAGCTGAAGAGCTCAGGGACAGCGCCTAGGCCAGAGTTCAAGTCCCATGACCCACCCATCCCCAAAGAAAAGACAACGAGGGATACCATCGGGAAGCTGAGGGGTTACCCAGACCGTAATCATTTTGGAGGGTCACGGACCTGCCCCACCTAGACTATTTGCGGAGTTTTTTGTCCCAATGGACAGAAACCTTCCCCAGAAAGATTCGGTTTGTACAATCTGAGGCCAAAAATTTGGAAATGACTGGTGCCGGTGATTTTCTGGTCAGCTTCCAGTTAATGAGTCCACTCCAGAAGCACGGTGGGACAAGCCCCGCCTCTGGCAACCCACCCACCTCCTGTGTGGAGATGAGGTGGGGGTGGGGGTTATGTACAGGTGGAGGCCTTCTGCAATTTAGTACAATCTTTGCCCGCTTTAAGGAGGATCTACGTTTAATTTCAGCAGAAAGGACACCTCAGTCTCACTGCTAGCACTCAACGGCCATGTTCTCTACCCCTGCCTTGCGCAACTCTGCCACGCACCATCTGACGGAAAACAAGAGCAGGCTTGCCCGGGCATCATCCAGCTGGAAGTCCTGGCCAAGGTCCTGAGAGGCCATAACGAGCGTGCCTTGTGTTTGTTGTCACTGTCCCTTCCACACAAACACAGCAACCATCCCCAGGCCACCGTCCACTTTTGTTTCAGGCCTTTTAACTCCCAACTATTTTATGAAATCCCTGTTCTTTAGCAAGGAGCGGGACCCCCACAGGGAGTGGAAGGTACACAGCTGAAAACAGAGCTGGGGCGAGGACCTCTTAAACAGAAGGATGACTGATGAAGGAGTGGGGATTGCTGGAAAGTGGCTTCCCACTTCTGAAGGCACTGGTCCCAGCAGTTTGAGGACAGAGGACGGGGTATCTACGTGGGGGTGTCCCCTGGTTGGGGAAGGGCTCTCTGCCTGTAGCTGGGGAGTGAAACCTAATCAGAAGCCTTGTGCACAGTGCTAGGGGCCTGGAGGGCGCTGGCATAGAGTGGATGGACAGAGACACTGGCTGTACCCTGGGCCAAGAGGCCTGTGTCTTCTGGGCACTGCCTTCTGGACTGGCCACAGCCCCTGTCTCCTCGGTCTTGCTCCACCATGTGTAGAATGTGCTCTCTGGCCAAGAATGTTGTGTTCTGTCTGCCACCAAGCACAGAGCTAGAGGAGGAGGAGGGAGGGCTCATGCTGGGCTGCCGGGCCCCCTCACCTGTGTCTGGGGGACAGATCACCCACATTCCTGGAGCGTGCAGTCGGAGAGGGGGAAGGAGTCTATCCACGTTCTGCCAGGGACTCTCACATGGCTCCCCCTAGGGGCAACCTGCAGACCCAGCAGTTGACCTCCCTTCAAACTATGCCATTTGAGAGGGGTCTTTCTCGTGGACCCTCAGGATCCTCTACGAGTCCAGAGATCTAGGAAGCTAACCCCAGTCGGTAGCTCCTGGCATTTGAGATGAACCTTTCGGACATCTTCACAGTCCCCGTGCCACTCACCGCCAACCACACCGAGTCACGCTAGTCATTCTACTGCCCAGCGGTTCCCATCATTGGAAGTCCCTCCTCCGATCCCCCTACCGATCCTCCTCACTAGCCCTGTTCTGTAGTTAGCTGCCATTACAGATCCAGATGATTGAAACATTTGAACACATTTTTGGGGAGCACAACCTTCTCTCCACCTGCTTGTGCTCAATTCCAGACTGGCTAAGCATGTCAGCCTTGAATGGATACGTTCTGGGTATGGGCGGGGGACATGAACGCATGTGCTTGTGTTGGAGTATATGGATGAAGAAGAGAGATTTGAAGAGGGAGGCAGAGAGGAGAGGAGAATGGCAGAGGCAGTCATGAGTTAATGCCTCGTAACACACCAGGCCAATGTCACTCCTTATGTAAGCGTAATAGCTTCATGGGGGATTTGAGGCTGCATCCAGGGCCCGTGTTAGCTGATTAAGGCTGATTGTTCCAAGGGGAGGGGGCAGTGAAGAGGGATGTGGAGTTACATAACTACCCATCTATTTGGATTTAATCCACACTGCTAAATTTAGGAGCTAGAAGACTTCATAAATGAGCCCTTGTCATTTGGAGTGGAGCCGGCTGTGCAGAGGAACACAGCACCAAGAGTGGTGGAGACCATGAGTGTCAGGATTGGGGGGTGGGGGGTTCAGTCTTGCTGAGCTGGGAGAACTTGCAAGGCAACCTGGTTTGACCCAAGTCATTTCCCACTCTAAGCTGGGGCATACAAGGGGGCATGGGCGGTTGACAGGTGAACTAGAACTTGATGTCCTGTGAGCTGGACAGCTCTAGGAAAATCTGGACAGCTTTGGTCACCTCGGGGTGGCCTGTGCGATCAATTGTGGCCATATGCAAGTGGACTTCCTGTCCGTTTGGGAACATGGCTTCGTTGCTGTAAACCCCGCTTCAGGGTTGTATAAAACAAGGAGGCCATTCAGGTCTGCACTGCACCAGGCCACTAAGGGGGCCATCACTCCCATCCAGGGTGATTTAGAACTGGACATAGGGGCGCACACCCATAATTGCAGCACTCAGCACTCAGTGGAGGCCAGTTTGGAGAACATACCAAGACCCATCTCAATAACCAGTGCATGTTCACATTATATGCAGATGGCTCTAGGGGACAATCCAGCAAAATCCCTGTCATGACACTTGCCTGGAAGCTGAAGCTTTTCCTGATTTGCACAAATACACCACAAGGGCTGTCACCTGCCTGCATGCCCAACTCTGACTTCACGCCTATGCACTGCAGTCCTGTTCACAATGCAGTGGCTGAAACCCAGGAATGGAGACCCAGAAAGCACTTAGTCTCCTCAACCTTCCAAGGGTACTGCAAAGGTACAGGCCTGCCCAGAGCGGCTGCAGAGAGCCGCCATCTACGAGACAGCGTGAGGCACATGTGAGACCAGGCCAGCCATTCTAAAGACCTATGACTACTCCAGGAAAGGCCACAAAGCTGCTCTAGAGGACACAAGACAGACTTGAGACCAGCAACTTCCTAGCTCCATAACATGTTGAATCAAGTGGGAACATTTCATGGAAAGCTCTATCTAGAGCCTGCCTCGCAAGAAGCCATTTTATAAAGGCTCGATTTCTCTCTCAGTTCTAATTGTTTTAAGTCTCCAGGCAGTCTGGATACTAGAATACGGTATTTTCTTTGAAACACTATGTACTTAAACAAAAGTCAAATTCCTTACCCAAGCTAAAAATCCTGGGCCTGATTCCCTGACCACCAGTCACCTATCTCTGCCACACTCAGTAAGCTAATTCCACATCTGGCTTCTTCTTAAGCAAACCAAATTTCATCAACCTAAAGAAAAGTTTCTGCACAGCAAAAGACATAGATATTAAACCAAAAATATAGCCTATAGAACTGGATATGATTTTTACCAACTAAACATCTGACAAGGGCCTAATATCTAGAATATACAAAAAGCTCAAGAAAGCAACCCTGCCCCCCACTAAATTAATAACCTAATTGATGGGTCAGGAGTTTGGCCCAGGGGTTAAAGTGCTTGCCTAGCATGTATGGAGACCCGGGTTCGATTCCTTGGTACCACATACATAGAAAAAAGCCAGAAGTGGTGCTGAGGCTCAAGTGGTAGAGCTCTAGCCTTGAGAAAGTCCAAGTAAAGTGCTCAGACTCTGAGCTCAAGCCCAGGACTGGCAAAAAAAAAATAACCTAATTGATAAATGGACTAAGGAGTTAATAGACACTTCTGAGAAGAAATAAGAATGGCCAATAAACACAAGAGGAAATGGTAAACATCCCTAGCCATAAAGGAAATGTGAATCAAAATAAAACTGAGAATCCATCTCACCCCAATAATATTGGCCAACATTGAGAATTTGAATAATAACAAATGCTGGTGGGGCTATGGGGAAAAAGAACCCTATTACCCTGTTAGTGGGAATGCAAATTAGCCAACCATTCTGGAGAATGATTTGGAGGTTCTTCAAAATTCTAAACAGGGAACTATTCTATCATCCAGCAATACCACTTTAGTGCATTTACTTGGAATGTTACAAGTCAGGATTCAGTAAAGACACTCATGCACCCATCGTCACTGCTGCACTCTTCACGACAGCAAGTTATGGAATCAGCCACGAAGCCTGACAGTGACTGAGGGGATCAAGAAGACACAGTATACACAGACACACACAGATACACACACACACACACACACACACACACACACACAGAGAGAGAAACAAATTTTACTCATCTATCAGGAAGGATAATGTATTATTTTGTAGGGAAATGGACGGACCTATAAAAAATTAAATAATTCAGGCTCAGAGGGACAATGTGTGTTTTCTCTCGTATGTACAGTTGGATCTAAATTATAAACATATTCAGGGTCATATCCACGTGTACACAAATAGACAACATGATGATATACTCAAGGATTCCAGTTAATGAACAGTTTAACAAATAAGTACCGGGAGGCTAAAGCCCGCCAACCCCTTCACCAAATACCTGAGACAGTCAACTGAAAGATGAGGTTTACGCTGGGTCATAGGTTCAGAGGTTTCAGCCGTGGTCACCTCATGGTGGCCGGGAGAGAGGCCAGAGTTCCAGCATCCCTTCATCTCTAGTGACCTAACTTGCTCTCACCCAGCCTCATCTCCTAAACATCCCGACACCTCCAACACCTAGGGAAGAAAACTCAGGCCAGCATGGAGGTCTCACTGGGAAGAGACTTGATGACATAGAAGATGCTGCCTCCCTCCAGGGGCTGTGAAACCCTCATCCCTGAGGCTGGACAGTGCTTTCAGGAAGAATGAGCTCATGTGGCTTCAGGACAGCAAGTGAAAATAACTCATTATCTTACAATAGAGATGTCAAAAGCTCCCAGCACAAACACAGGAGACACTTAAGGAGACAGAGATTGACGGGTGCCAGTGACTCACCCCTATAATCCTAGCTACTTAGAAGGCTGAGACCTGAGGGTCGTGGTTCAAAACCAACCCAGGCAGGAAAGTCCAGGAGACCCTTATCTCCAATTAACCACCAGAAAACCAGAAGTAGAGCTGTGGCTCAACATGGTAGAGTGCGAGCCTTGAGTGGAAAAGCTCAAGGACAGCGCCCAGGCCTTGAGTTCAAGTCCTATGACTGACAAGACAAATAAAATAAAGTTGGAGTCATTGTTCAAGTAGTGGACAGCCTGCCTAGGAAGCCTATGTGCAAACCCTAGAAATGCAGAAGAAAAAGAAGTAACCAAAAATGCCTGGTGCTGGTGACTCACCCCTGTAATCCTGGCTAATCAGGATCTTGGTTCAAAGTCAGCCTGAACAGAGAAGTCTGTTATCTCCAGTTAACCAGTGAAAAGTCAATCATGGAAGCAAAGCCCAGGGCAGAGCACTAATCTTGAGCAAAAAAGCCAAGCAGTAGCACGAGTCCCCCCAAGCCCCAGTACTATAAAAAATACGTATTTTTAAAATAAAATCTATTATTTATTTGAAATAGGAAAGGGAAGGGGAAAAAAAAACAAGATAATTGGGAGGGGGTGGGGGAGGGAAACCAGGAGGAAAACATCGGAAGGAGTATTGTTCAAGAGGTAATTAGTCACTGCCTGATGAATGTAAGTATAACCCCTCTTTACATCGTTTTGATAATAAAACACAATTGAATATAAAACAAAATCTGTTTCCAGGGGTAAGTTGTTCAAAGGAAAGAAAATTTCCTGAACAGCTTACAACTCTTTACAACCTTTATTCAGGAGGCTGGGATGGAGGAGATACTGAATTCACCCCCACCAAACCACCCCTTCACCCCCCCAACGTAACCCAAGCCTGCAGGGCACAGGGCTCAAGGGGCACGGCACACCGAGCTACTGAGACCATCCTGCGGCTTTCCTGGATAGCTCAGTGTTTGGGGTCCTGTGACTCCCCCTCTCATTACCGGGATCATCTTCGTAACTCCTTTTCTGTTCTTTTCCTCCAGGGCCCTCCCTGGACAATCGTCAGTGCTTGTCTACTGCTTTTGCTGGAAAGGCCATGGATGGCAGTCACGCTGGTGGTCAGGCTGGGGGCTACTGTGATGTCTGGTGGAGAGGACGTGGCTGGATGGTCACCTGAGGGTGGGGAAGGGGGCAGGAAGACACCGTGGGGTGGCTTGCTGGAGGGCACCGGCAGGAGGTGCTGGGAAAGAGGACAGGGGACATCTAGGATGACCTCACAGCTGGCGTTTGCTCTGCCAGCACTGAGGGTGAGATAGGCCTCTGGGAAAGCTGCTGAGGGTGAGGGGGGGCAGG
This sequence comes from Megascapheus bottae, assembly GCF_031878675.1. NCBI lineage: Eukaryota > Metazoa > Chordata > Mammalia > Rodentia > Geomyidae > Megascapheus > Megascapheus bottae. Next base: position 8,003,604 of record NC_143541.1, on the reverse strand, counting down.
GCCTCTTACCCCTGGCTGGCGGGGGTCCTCCCGCCCCTAAGCAACCCCTGGGCCACCCACTCTGGGTCCCAAGGCTGCCCAGGAAGTGCTGGCTCAGGCCGGGGCCCTGGCTGCCAGGGCCTGCAAGCAGCCACAGTGAGTGCCACGTGCGCCGGCCCCTCCCCGTCACAGCACGTGCAGCCCCACGTGCGCTCTGCCCCCACTCCCAGCACAGCCCGCCAGGCCCCAGGCAGCTCCCAGGAGGAGCCCTCCCTGACAAGGCTGCATGCAGATGCATGTCGGGCCCCCTGCCCTGGCGTGGAGGAGGAGAGGGGGGGTGTCCTGTTGGGGGACCCTAGCAGAGGCTCTGCTCCCCTGAGCTCCCCCCCCCCCCCGCCCCACTCAGCCTCGGAGCTGCTCAGGAAGCATTTTCAGGACTAAGGTTACAACAACGAGGTCGCTGACAGTCTCTGTCCCAGGCACAGGTCTCCCCCGCCACCCCGCTGTGTCAGGGGAGCATGGCAAACCCACCTCTCTCCAGCAGAGTGTTTCCACCTTCCCTGGGCAGGTGAAGTCACTTGCCACGATGACGACCCAGCCGATGGACCATCTGAACACAGCCGTGACCACTGCAGGAAGCCATAACCCCAGCAAGTCCCGCCCCTTCACCTCCAAGATCACCGAGTCTGCTTCCTGTCTCTAGGTCTGGGGAGGTCCAGTTTTTGTCAGTGCTGTGGTTTGAACTCAGGGCTTCCTACTCACTAGGCAGGTACTCTACCACTTAACCAGCCTTGCTCACTTACCCAGAAGTCCCCGTCTTGGTCGGGGCCCACTTGGGAAGGCCCAGCTTCCCCCCGTGCTGTGGGGGCCCTGAACCCCTGGGCCAGTCTAGAAAGCGCCTGGGGGTGGCCGGGTTCCAGATGAGCAGGCCTGTGGCTGGAAGGGCCACACAGGCTGCAGAACCACCGGAAGTGGGCACTGTGGTCTGCCACCCAGGAGGGAAGGTGTCAGTCAGGTAGGAGCCCCCACCCCCTCTACCCCACCCCACACTGCAGGGCTGCTGGGCCATCACTACGTGCAGTTCTGAGAGCCAAGAGGTCCCCACGGTGGGCCGGGGTCCTCTGCATGCCACCCTTTACTGCTGGGGGTAGCAAAGGAGCCAAAGAATTTGACAATCAACTTGAAAGAGGGAAGCTTTGGGATCACGGGACAGGGACAGAGGTTTGGTCTATAATTGCTTTTGGTCTTGTGGATAGGCAGTGCATAGCACAAAGCAGAGCAAACGGGGGCGGGGGGGGGGAGAAAGAGGGAGGGAGAGGAAAGGGGATGAGAGGGAGGGAGCAGGGTCCCACAACGTTTCCTTCCCATCTCAACACTTCATTTCTGAAACAAAGTGAAAACGTCAGAAAAGGACATGAGTTACAGTGGACAGCACACCCCAGCCAGCAGATTCTACTCCCTGGCAGGGGTCACACCCACCCCATGCTCCAGTCATGCACCCTGTCTGTGGGGGGGTGGGGGGTCCATCCCAGGTGCCTCTTGATCTGCAGTTACTCCAGTCCCTGGTACAAAATGGCAGCCTTGAATGCGGAACCCACAGACTCCGAAAGCTACCGCCAGCTCTGACTATGCCAGTGGTCTCCTCATCCTGTCTCCACAGCACAGGGACAGGGAAGGGCATGCCCCTTCTCAGCGAGAGGCAGCCCTGCCTCTCACCACCTCCGTGGGCACGCCACGGCTGGCCAGCAGACCTGCAAGAGGCAATCGGGGTGACTGAGGTGATGGAGGACCAGTTCCGAGGCCTTCCAGGCTAGGAAGAGCAGGCGCGTAAGAGCCCAGCAGAGACTGGACCAGCTCCTGCGGCCCTAGACTCACTCATTAGCTAAGTGAATGGTCTGCTGATAGTAGAGGGCAAGAGGCTTCTAATAGGCAGTGCTGGTCAGCTTTGTCCCTAACAGGTCACCGAAACAATGTATCCAGAGACACACACAGATGTCTGGACCAGCCTCGCCCCTTCTGGCAGCTCCAGAGTCATTTACTTATGGTTGTACCATAATTTGCTTTCTTAAAAATGCCTTCTCATGTCTGTAAAAATGAGGCTGACCACTCTTGAACACTGATGCCCTTAGATAACAATGACCTTAGAGAGGGCAGAATAGAACTGGACATTAGGAAAAGCTCTGCACACACTGGGCCCTGGGCACTCACACCTGTAGCCCTCGCTACTCAGGAGGCTAAGAGCTGAGGATCATGGTTCAAAGAATCCTGGTGAGAACTATGGAAGACTCGTATCTCCAGTTAACCACCAGGAAACCAGAAGTGGAGCTGTGGCTCAAAGTGATATGCCAGCCTTGAGCAAAAAAAAAAAAAGGCTCAGAGACAGTGCCCAGGCCCTGAGTTCAAGCCTTGTGAAGGGTGTGCACACACACTCCTGCCCAGAATGAGTATCTTCTTCTTCCTTCCTGTCAAGTTGTGGGTGTGTCCCCGGGATGCCACGTCTTGGTTTGAGGTAGCACTGCAGTGACTGACTCTCGCTGCCTGCCCGTGTGAGACGGGGAGGTGTGGGGGACGTGTACGGGCATTCCTGTCTCCCTCTGGGCCTAACAGGATCTCAATCCCATTCACCCACAGCCTCTGGGAGACACAAGGGACGAGGAGGCCGGGGAGATTCCAGCCACACTTGTTGTGAGACCCAGGAAAGTGTCCTTTTCCTGCCCAACTCCGTTCCTTGTTTGCCAACAAGCAATTTGGTGGCAGAGACGGGATATGATTCCAGATCATCTGACTCCTGTCCTGTCCCATGCTGTGGGCCTCAAGCTCCCTGGACACCCTGGAAGCTTCTGACTGTGGACCCTCCAGGCAGCAGAAACCTGGGCCTCATTAAGTTGGGAGCATGTGCTGGCACCCTAGCCAGAGCCTCAAGACGACCAGCCCCTGACCATCACATGCAGGCTCAGGGCAGACACCAGAGAAAAATCCACACTACCAGTCAAGATCTCCCCAACATTTCAAGACAGCAGAGTACGACAGGCTTGCAATAAAGCACACAGGCCTTGAGAGAAGAGTGGGTTGAGAGACTGGCACTCTTTGCCCTGGCAAAGCTGAAGACAGGCGGATGGTGCCTGTGTTCTGCTTCCTTTCCTCCCCAGCAGACGGTGCGAACCAATTTAGCACTTTCCCTTATTGATCCTAAATTCAGCACCATATTTTACATAGCAAAGCTTAAACTGCTTTCCATCAGTGTCTCAGAACGACACCGTTCCTGCAAGACAAAGCTTTGACAGCTGAGGAGGAGTTTTCCGCCAATGCCAGCCCCATTCTCACCTTCTTAATCCAGATCCCATGAAAGCACATCTGCTTGGGTTGGGACACATGTGGACGCACCCAACTCTGGAATCAGCTGGCGTCGTCGCTGGCTGACATCACACAGATGCCTTTGTGCAGTGTCTGCAACTACAGGGGGGGGGGGTCAGGAAGTGGCTGACCCATAGCTGTCCTGCGTTGTCCTCTTGGCTATGGGTTCCACGAGGTGCCCGAAACCTAGAAGCAATATTAACACCGATCTGTAGAGATGCCACATCTTATGGCTGACGTGTGCCCAGTGTCTTTGCATTCCGGCCATTCCTCAGCAGGTCCTCACAGCAATCCCACTGCTTTATTATAGACACACAACCCATGGACTGGGGGCGTCTCTTCAGCTCTGGGACGACTTCTAGACATTCCGAGAGGTGGTGGGACCTATCCAATGTCACAAGGTAGTATGCAGAGCCAGGCCGTGAACCTGTAGATTCTAGTCTGTGCTCGTGGCTCAGCCCTCACTGCGACACGGCAGGGTGGGCAATGACAGCAACGCCCATTTGACAGCCAGGAACACTGAGGCCCCGCTGGTGAGGAGCAGAGGCACGACTTGGACCCACATCAGGGGACATGCAAGTGTGTGTTCCTAGCAGTCTTTAAACTGGCACAGGGAGGATTCTTCTTCTCCCTCCATCTCTCTCGGCCAGTCTACGGTATCCCAGGGCTTTGGATGCACATTCCAGACTGGCAGCAATGGAGAAGAACAGGACAGAATGGCTGGCAGGAAATGCCAAGCACTGACCAATGGCGGGGACTGACTCTTTGCCTGCACCTCCACCCTCAGCGCCTCTGTGTGGCGGCGTTGTCTGGGGACCTGGAGAGGCAGGGGACAGGCTCCTCCGTGGTAGCTGCCCTGGGCACTGTCTGCATCCCAAGAAAGAACAGGAAACACTGTCTTGCCTATGTCTTTGGTATCCCCAGGCCTTGAGACAGGTGTGGTAAGCAGAAGGCCAGCCTTGGGTTTGGCTGCTTCCTGGTAACGAGGGAGAGGATGTGGGCATCCAGCAGTGGTAGCTAGGCTTCACACCATTGTTGGGATGACTGACTTCTGCTGGGAAGATCCGTGTTCCACAGTGCAACCACACACAGGCGTGGGGACGTGGGTCGAGGACCCCTGCAACACACATGGGCATCAGGGGCCCCTGGGGTGGGGGCCCCTGGACTGAGGAACCCTGCAGCTCCTCTTCCTGTAGCAGGCACGCACCACCCAGGCGCTGCCTGCACATACTGCTGGGGCAAGGCCTATAGTAGTCCATTCTGTGTTGCTGGAACGAGATACTCGATGTGGGCTAGCGTTAGAGAGAGAGAGAAGTTTTGGAGGCTCAAAGTCTAACACCAGGTGGTCCCAGTGTCCAGCCTCTGGGGAGAGCCTGGTAGCAGAACCATCGACTTTTGTGTGGGAGAAAGAGGAAAAGTTGGAAATGACAAAGCACTTAACACTTTGGGGGATAGCCTGCTCTTGCTCTCTTCAGAGCTCAGGGGTCCCATGACAGCTCCCCCAGGGACCTAGGGGCCTTGTCACCAGGACTCTCTCCAAAAGCTCACTTCCCACACTGAGAAGCCTCCCTGGAATGAGGGTGAGCTCAAACCAAAGTCCAACGCCATGAAAGCATGCATGTTCCAGGGCTTGAACTTGAACTCGAGGCCTTGAGCTCTCTCTCAGCCTTTTTGCTTTGAGTGGCACGCTACCACTTGAGCCAGCCTGGCATTTTGGATGGTTAATTAGGGTAAGAATCTCTTGAATTTTTCTACCCAGGCTTTGAACGATGATCCTCAGATCTCAGCCTCTGGAGCCCCTGGAGCCTGATAACATCAGATTTTTCTCTGAGCACTGGAAGGGGAAACTGGCCGGTGCCTAGAGATGCTGGGGCTTGACAGACCCATATGACAGCTAGGGAGCAGGTGCCACACCTAGAGAAGAGCGTGCAGCTCAGACATGGCGATGGCTGAAATATCAGATTCTTGTTTTTGGCACATACAAAGCTCAGCATTACATTGCCCCAAAAGCATAAACTTTCCTTAATTTTTTATAAGAAAAAAAAACTAATGATCAATAATTTTCCAAGGGATCAAGTGACTTAAAAAAAAAAGAAAACAATCTGCTTTTACTCGATTCAGAAGTTGGGTCTCTTCAAGGCATCCCCTTCCAAAACTAACAAAAGAAAAAGAAACAGACAACACAGGGTTTGTTGCCACCAAGGTAGGAATGTTTCCAGCAAAACAAGAAAATGTTTGCCAAAGTTTTTAACAACCCAAAGGACACTCTGGCTCCCTGCCACCTTGGCTTTGAGCCTCTAATCAGAGCTGATCAATGGAGCCAAGAAAGGTCTGCTTCCTGTAGACTGCAGGCCCCCAGCTGCAGGAAATCTGTGGGGTGTCGGGCCCTGTCCAGCCCTCCAGAACAGGCTCTGTGCAGCTCTGTTAGTGTCCTCGCTCTGGTCTAGTGTCTCTACCTTTTCCATAATGGCTCCCTGGCACAATGGCCCCCGCTCTTCAGACCAGGAAGGCAGCCCCTTCCTTTAGGAGGGCCAGACTCAGCAGAGTCTAGCTAAAAGCTACTACCTCCTTGAGCTGGCAGTCAAAGCTCCTCCAAGAGTCTCTCTCAGACCCTCCCAGCATGCCTCCGTGTTTTTCCACCGGAGCCTTTGCAGCCTCTGCTCCCAGAGCTGAGTCTTCCCCCTCCTCCACATGTTCAAATCCTCACCACCCTGCTAGTCTGGTCCTGATTCACAGGCTGTCACACAGAATGAGTTGCAGGGCCCCTTTCTGTGGCCTCCTCTCCCGCGGGTCTCACATCTGCCTATGGTAGATGCCATCCCTTCAGAGAGGTGTCCCACTGAAGACAGCCAGACACACTGACGTTTTTACTGACTAGCTATGAAAGTGATGTGTTTGGAAACAAGTCTGTGTGGGTTGATTAGGCTGAGTGAGGTCCTTGGGGGGGGGGACCAGTCACCCAGCCACACAGGGACAAGGCTGTGGACCAGAGTGAGGCAACTCCAAGGATCTAAAGCCGTCACCAGAAGCTACAGGAGGCGGAGGAGTGGCTCCAGGACGGGCGTACTGACCGCTGGCACCGCCATGCCTGGGGCACAGGTAACTGCTGCTTCAGGCCAGCTGGTTTCTGGTTCTTTGTTCCAGCACTCCTAGGAAACAAACTAATACATACAGCAACAACTGCTTTCGATAACTTCTTTCTTGGGATACGATTCACATGCCACAGAACTGACCCTTCTGAAGCATCTGACCCAATGGCTTCTAGTGTCTTCGCTAAGTTCCCCTCCCTGTCCCTGCTCAGGCAGAGTGCTAATCCGCTCTGGGGATCAAGTGTGGTTTAGCACCTGCCTGGCAAGCGCGATGCCGTTAGCTCAGACTCCAGTACCACCAACATGAAATCATCAGTATTCATCCACTCATGGGCTAATGGACACAGACATGGATGCTCTCCCCAGGTGTGGGGCTGCTACGGGAATGAAGCTATGGACTTGTACGTTTAGGTTTGTGTGGGGTCCTCAGGTGCCCCAACCCAAATTGCCAGTGGAGGAGAAGTGACAGTGGCAGCACACATGCTCCCAACACTGCACACCGGGCCATGGGGTACTGCCTGGAGAAACATTCTCTGAGGGCACAGTCTGGGTGTCAGTGTCTGTGATCCACAGATGCTAAGCACAATTGTTCTGCCGTGTACTGGTACTTTGTGATCTTTCTGTACTCAAGCAGAGGGCACTGGCGCTCGGTGACTCGCTGTAAGTTGTTTAAATCTACGGGGCCTGGGTGCTGTCTTTATGCTTTTACACTCAAGGCTAGCACCCTACCACATGAGCCACTTCCAGCTTTTTGGTGATTAATTGCATATGAGTTTCACAGAGGGCCAGGAGTTTGGCGTAGTGGTAGAGTGCCTGCCCAGGATGCACGAAGACCTGGGTTCAATTCCTTGCAACCACGTAAGTGAAAAAAGCTGGAAATGGTGCTGTGGCTCAAGTGGTAGAGTGCTAGTCTTGAGAAAGCTCAAGGACAGCGTCCGGGCCCAGCGTTCAAGCCCCAGAACTAGCGGGGGAAAAAAAAAGAAAAAGGCTCAACAGATTTTTGTGTCTGTGCTGGCTTTGAATCGTGATCCTCAGATCTCAGCCCCTGAGTGTCTGGGGCTACAGGTGTGAGCCATAGCACCGGGCAGAACATACTTCTTGGATTGTTGATGGGGGTGTTGCTCAGCTGGTCTTAACCCGGTGATTCCGCTGGGCGCCAGGAGCTCCCGCCTGCAATCCTAGCTAGTCAGGAGGCTGAGATCTGAGGGCTGCAGTTCAAAGCCAGCCCAGGCAGGAAAGCCCCTGAGACTCCAATCAACCCTCAGAAATCTGATGTATTGCTATGGCTCAAAGTAGCAGAGTGCTAGCCTTGAGAAGAGGCCTCCTCTCCTTTGGACCTGAGGACGTGAGTAACACAGCCGCCAATCACTACCCCAGCAGCAGCTCTGCCAGACACCCCAGCCCAGGGATAGAAATTCCAGGTCCTTTGCCAACTCATTTTCATAAAAGTAAAGAACCTAGGTCAATCATTCTCTTAAAAAATAATAACTTCCAAGATGTTGGAAGCCTGTAACTTTAAAACCAGCCAGATTAGCACAAATAATCATTCTGAATTATGAACTCGGTGTCATGTTTCTGAAATAGGCTTTTTGCCTCCACAACTCCAAGACATTTTTTGGCTTTACTTAATTAGCAGACATTGGTTGTAGAAGGCGGCTTCATTATGACCTCTACCCCACAGGCATGGAACATATCCCGGCCTCACACTCATCTCTCCTCCCTCACTCCTCTCTCCCACTCTCAAAACCACCCAACAAAGGCCACTCTACTTTCCTGAAACAAATTCTGGAAGCCAACCTCATGGACCCCGACTCTGAACTCTTTCTTTACCCACTGCTTCCCACTCGACCAAGGCATCTGACAAATCCAAGCGGGAGCAGGCCGGCCCCCTCTGCCGACAGTGGGCTTCGCCATGGGGCTGGGGCTCTAGGATCTTAAGCTCTCCTGTGTCCCCTGGTGGGACAGGGAGATGCTACCTGAATGTGGGAGGGATCTTAGGGAAGGAGCCGGGCTCATCTCTGAATTGGTGTAAACTTGGTTTGAACTTCAAGTGTAAACAAAGCAGGAATCTCAGGTTTGAAGGACAAAGGGAACAGAGACCTTTGGGGGACCCTGCTTGTCTAAATAAGCCCTGGGGCCCAGGCTTGCCAAGCTCATTAGTCTGTGCAGGTCCCTCGGGCACAGGTTTCGGGGTGGAGGTTTGGGGAATGGCCCAGAGATGAATTAACACTTCTTCCCCTGGCTCAGGACCAGGGGATAAAGGCGCCTTCCACGGCTCCCAGCAGGTTTGGGGCAGGAAGTGGGGTGGTTTGGACAGCAGGAATCTGGCTCCACAAAAGCCACTAAGAAGCCATTGTTCCAGGGCTTAACTGGGGGCCCCTCGGGTTGGCAGCTCCCCCGTGTCTCAACTGGAGCCAAGGTCTTTATCCAGACACTGATAAACAGGGGGGCAGTGCCAGAATAAGCCCGGTGACATGCCCTCCTGGGCGGAGACTCCAGGTCCTCGGTGCCCCACTGCTGGGCTGTCCTCATTGCCAGCTGCTATCCAGTGCTTTAGCTTCACCAACAGGTAGGCAGTGTCCCCTCAGAGCCAGGAAGCCAGAGCTTCCCTCGGTGTCTGAGCTCAGCACCACACCAAACACCACGTGGAGTGCCGAGGCCATTGAGTCAGGGAAGGACATTTGAAGCAGAGGCACTGCCACCTGCCTCAGTTTCCTCACCTGTCAGGTATGGGTGTGCGTAAGTGTTGCAGGTCTATGTGTTGTTTTTTCCTCTGAGGAAACTTCCAGACTCCGATAAAGATGTGAACTGTGGGGTGCCTTCCCACCCCAGCCTCCTCCACCCACCAGCCATGCTCTCTGACCTCCAGGAAACCAGTGAGGAAGCAGTCAGCCAGGGCTGGGAGCAGGGAAGCTGAGCTGAGCTGGAGCATGCAGCATGCAGCAGCTTTGGGCTTTGGGTGTCCCCCTGCCCTGATCTCCCTCCCTTCCCACTCTCCTCAGCTCACCCACATCTTCCTGGGTCACAGCTTCTCTAGATTCAGTTTAGGAGTCTGTCCATGGTCAAGGAGGGCCTCACGCGGTGTGACCCTCGGGTGACCACAGGCAAGGCCTGAGTCCTGGCTCCGTGTCTGGGTCTCTGCTCTGTCTGCAGCCAGCATGCTCACACACTCTAGGCCCCCTTCCTGTGTCTTCAGGAGGCCTGAGCTGAACAACCCCGTCTGAGCCACCTCCATTCCCTCTGACCATCACTGGTCCAGGCCTGGGACCTAGACTCCTTGCTGTCAGCTGTTGGCATGGTAATCAGATCCCATGAGCAAGCCGTGGCCCCTGACAGGCCCCCACTCCCCGGCAGCCACCGTCTTTGGCGGTGCCGTACACCTGGCATCCACAACAGTTGGACTGGAAATATATTTGGACCAGCTCAGCCTAAATGTAGGGTCCAAGGCCCACAGAATCCAAGGGGAGATGAACCAGAACCCACTACCCCCCGTCGCCCTGTAGAGTGGCCACCAGACTATGCACCCAGCATCTCTTGTGCAGCAGCGTGCTCTTTCTCAGCTTCCTAGACTCCAGAGGCAGCCATGACACAGCCTGGGTCAAGAAGGGGTCAACACAAGTCTGCTGTGCTTTCTGAAGAGAAAGGACTTCACCTTTCTCTGTTACATCCTCTCTTGAATGTAGTTGAGATGGCCAGAGTAGAGACGGCTATTTCATGGCTTTGGGGGAAAAGCAAGAAAATCACCAAGTTCTAACTGTGACCTCATTGTGTGATGCAGCAAAGCCACGGCACCTGTTTTTATCCGCCTAGGTAAACCTTCAACTTGTGATCCTCCTGCCTCCGCGGCCCAGGTGCCAGGATTACAGATGGGTGTGACACCATCAGGCTGGAAGCCATCCTTTCTTCTCCTTTTCTCTGGTGCTGGGGTTTGAACTCAGGACTTCACATGTGCTAGGCAGGCACTCTACCACTTGAGCCAAGTCCCCATAGTGTACAACCCGAGTCCCACATTCAAAAATCGTTCCTGTGTTGGGACTCCTATGCCAAAGAACAGCTATGATTAGCCCTGTCAACCAACCTACAGACCAGTCAAACTGGCCAGAAAGCGGCAGGTAGGGCCTACTTGGAATGATGAGCAAGGGGCCTGGGGCAGCTGGCTTTGCAAACTGCAGATCAAGGGTATTATCAAGGTCATGTCCACTGCTAGAATCTAAATTGGGTTTGGGTCTTTCTCACACTTCCCCAGTGACCCCTGCAGCCACAGAGCAGGGGTTGCACAGAAAACAGAGCCTCCTGTCCCAGCAGTGCCAGCCACGGCCTTGCTGGGAATGGGCAGGGCTGGGAAAGCAGTAGCACCATAGTCAGACAGGGGACAGAGACTCAGGCTACACCAGAATGGATTGCTGGAACAGGGATTCTCTAGGCACAGTTATGCAGGAGCCAGGATCTGGCCCGTTCACCCTGCCAGAGCTTAGGACAGCGGGTGCCCTCGGGTCAGCTGACAGGCTCTGCTCTTGCTGGCTGGCTAGTGAGTCTTCCCTGCTGGCCTCCTGAGTCCTTTGGTTGGCTGCAGTGAGCTGCCAAGCCAGCAGGCTGGATACCATTCCTCACTCGGGTCCTGCTAGCTCTGCGATGACCCCCAAGCACAAAGCAAGGGCTGACCTGACGCCCAGGCCGAGGACAGAAGACTGGAGATGCCCTGGCCACACAGAAGGCACTCAGTAGATCCCCGAGGGAATGTGTGAAAGAGGAGACCCAGGATTTCCACAGACCTGTGGTCCAGGAGGGGGGCTGGGCACCAGAGGAATTAGGTCCCCCACCCCCCACCCCCGGGCAGTCATGGAGCAGTGACAGGACAGGGAGGGGTGGCAGAGCCCTGCCTCCAGCCTGTACAAGCTCATGGCACTGGCTGGCAGATGTGGGTCAGTGGTGCATGCAGTCCTAGGGGACGGGCAGCAGAAAGCTGTTCTTGTCCATCTAAGGGCTGGCTGGAGGGAGGCCCAGGACGGCCCTTGGAGCCAGTCACTGACAGCTGCTAGCCACAGAAGGGGGAATGACCTTCGCTGTGTCCATGAGGAGATGGGCAGAGCCAGGTAGGTGAACAGAGGTTCCAATCCAGGCATTCGGGCCACCCTCCCCCTCCCCCTTCTCTCCCCCTCCCCCCCCAACACACCCCAGAGCTTCCTCAGCCACAGAGCAGGGGCTGCGAGGGGTGGGTCACAACCTTGCTGAGTTTGAGCCCAGGCAAGAGCCAGCTGGGGGACAGAGAGGGAGTCACTCCCTTGAACACAGGCCCTCTGAGGCTCCGCACAGCAGCTAGCACACGACGGCCCTCACACAAAGCACATGTTACGATTCCCACTTTCCAGAACAGAAAATGGAAGCCCAGACAGGTTCACTGGCATCACAGCAGAAAGACGGAGCTGGGGTTCCAACCACACCTGGGAGGCCACAGAAGGTGGCCCCTTCTGTGTGGACACGACCTCCAAGAAGTAACTGAACGGTCAAAATGGCGTCGTAGTGGGCCTGGACACAGAGCTGCCCCTTCCTCTCAAAGCACTGACTGCTCTCCCTCTCCCTCTCCCTCCTCTCCTCCTCCTCCTACTCCTCCTCTGGGTCTCCATTAGATGGCCTCCTCCAGGCAGTCCCCTTGATTTCTCTTGGTTGGGGGTCTCCTTTTCAGTTCTATCTCCCACAGGAGACTGTAGTCTCCCTGAGCAGCATCCAGGCTCTGGCACATGGTTGGCCTGCAATCAATATTTGTGGAAAGAATAACTAACCAAATACCAAACTCTACCCTAAAAGCTCACAGCACGGGGCCTTCCCTGGGGTAAGGGAGGGAGCAGGACGCCAGGGGTTCCACTGGGTCTAGGGACTGCCTTCTAGGATCGTGTGTCCCACCCACCCCCACAGGGTACTCGGTGTCCTCAGAGCCCAGCCTGTTGCACTTTTTTTCCAGTGACAGCGGTTCATCCTCAGCTCTGGCATGTAGGAACTTAGCAGAGGAGGCCACAGGCCCTGCTGCTAAGTTTAGTGACTGCACAATGTCCCTGTGAAATTCCAGACAGAGCCAGGGCTGGTGGACCTTTGTTCCTGGCCTCCTTGGGGCCTTCTCCCTCAGGCTCCCACCGGGAGGCCACTTCAGATCACGCCAGCAGCCATGGAACAACCAACCAAGATAAAGGCCTGCACTGTCCAAGGAGCTTGGCATGGGAGGACGCGAGCTGGGGGGTTTTCCATGGTACACCAGCACACGCGGTCCCCGGGACTCTACACAATCCTGTACTTGGGAGTCTAGCTGAATGGCGGGCTGTTGCACCCACCTGAATTGAGGTATGCCTCTGCTTCCACGTAGCATCCCCACTCTTTGGGACTCAGACTCACTCCATCTCCTGTGGCTTGCTCTCTCTTCTGACGGCCCCTCCAGATTGTACCTTCTCTGCTCCTTTTCCCGAGACAAGCCAAAGATGCTAAGCGAGACAGAACAAAGGAGAGGGTCTCTGGTGGAAAAACCCTTTTCCTCTCTTCTGAAAACAAAGAAGACTAACTATAGGCTGCCCACGTGCAAAGGTGAACATGAAGTCCCTTAGATGGCGGATGTGGACTGGGCCTGTGGTCCGTGCCTGTGTCCCCAGCAAGGCCTCCAGACCTGCCCCGAGCAGCACGCAGGTTTCCACCATTTCTCCGCCCTCTCCTGCCCGTGAGAAACCACGTGCACTGCATCACCAGACAGTGACGCCAATCTCCCGGTCAGATTAGAAGATTCCTGAGCCCGGAGCTCGAAACCTGTGCCCTGTTGTAAAGAGAGCAGCCCTTCATAAACACAGATGCGTTATGACCATTAAACAAGCATTGACAACAACACAGCAAGGCAAATTGTATTAAGTCAATGACAAAGGAAAGCACTTTGAAATGAAGCTGGGAGGACAGGTTATAGGTATGAGGAACAATCCACCCAGCCAGGCACGGTGGTACTCTCCTGTAATCCCAGCTCGTAGGAGGCTGAGAGCTCAAGGCCACAACTGTACTTTGGTGGTTACCTGACACCATCTACAGATGTCACTTTGACAGGAAGTGTAGAGAGGAGAGCTGAGGTTGTGAAGGACAGAAACGTCTTTACACATTAGGAGGTAAAGGTTTCTTCATCAGGACATGAAAAATAGTCACCCTAAAAACAATGGAGCCATTGGACTTCATCCAAAATCAAATTTTCTCATTAGAAAAACACCATTAACAGAACCACTAGGCAAACTAAAGACTGTGCAGAAATACTCACTGTGTGCATATGTGTGACAAAGAACCTACTAAGAGCACATAACTTCAGGCCAATAGTAATAAAACATACACCCGCCTGCAAAGCCTGGGTCAGACACAGGGGCAGTGACAGTTGTTTACTATGAGAAAACACAAAATACTCCAATACAAAGAGGACATTTCGGTGGGTTGAGGGTGTTTCTTTTGACAGCAGTGCGGTTTGAACTCAGGACCTATAAGTACAGCAAGGTGGGTACTCTACCATGTGAGACACACCCCATCCTGTCTTCCTTTCATCTAACTTTTTTTCCCAGATGAATTTTTGCTCCTGGCTCACCTGGACCAGACCCTAATCCTCCCTAATTCCACTTTTCGGGAGTTTAGGATAACCAGAGTACAACACCACACCTTCCTTTCCTGGATTGACAGGGGGGTCTCGCATGCTTCTCACCTGGACTGGCCCGGCCTGGAATGCAGTCCCCCTGAGCTCTCCAGCTCCCAGGATTACTAGGCCTGAGTCACTGCACCTGGCTAAATGGTCCTCGCTTTGTTTTTGAACTCAGCGCTTAGGCGTGGCTCCTGACCTGTTGTGCTCAAGGCTGGCATTGAGCCACAGCACTATTTCCAGTTTTGGGGTGGTTATTTAAAAACAGTAGTCTCGTGGGCTTTCCTTCAAGGGCTTTCAAACCTTGATCCTCAAATCTCAGCCTCCAGGCAGCTAGGATTATTATAGGTGTGAGCCACCAGTGCCCTTTTGTTTCTTTGTTTTGTTTTGATTTTTGGAGATAGAATCTCACTATCCACATAGCCCAGGCCACAACCAGCTCCCAGTAGCACTTGACAACTAGAACCTCGAATGTGTGCCTCTATATCTCTCCCTGCACCACCCCCCCTTGGTGGTGTGTGAAAATCAGAACCAGGATCTCATATAACAGAGGGCTCACCCACTTGAGCCCCACCCCGTCGTGGGAATTGGTCCGGTGAGATCCAATAGTCAGCTTTCCCTTACCGTGGCAAGACAGTGAAAGCTAAGCTCTTGAGAGGAAAGGTAACTGTGACTCACGGGGGCAGAGGCTCCAGTGCTGCTCAAAAGCTCCAGTGCAGCAAAGCTGTGCATCCATGGCCCCAGGCTGAGAGGAGAAAGGCTGCTCACCTCCTGACCTTAGGATGGAGGGGAAAGACTGAAAGAGAAAGGAGCAGAGCAAAAGGACTAGTGACTTCACTTCCTCCAACAGTAGCCCACCTTTAAAGTGCTACCAACTCTCAATAAAGCCAGGGGCTGAGGAGCAAATCTTCAACACAAAGGCTTCTTAGGGATATAACACTCACCCCTGTCTCTGCATTTGTTCAGCAATTTCTTAGTTTCTGTTGACATATTGCAACATGGAGCCATATAATTTATTTCTCATTCACTTGTTGATGGATGTTAGGCACCCCTGTGTGGCAGCCAATAGTGCAATAGGGCATATGGGCATCTTTTTTTTTTTTTTTTTGCCAGTCCTGGGGCTTGAGCTCAGGGCCTGAGCACTGTCCTTGGGCTTTCTCAAGGCAGGAGCTCCACCACTTGAACTGCAGCACCATTTCCGGCTTTTTCTATGTATGTGGTGCCAAGGAATTGAATCCGGGCCTTCGCGCATTCTAAGCAAGCACTCTACCACTAGGCCAAACTCCCTGCCCCGCATGTGTGAATCTTCCCTCCAAATGGCTGGATCACGGTAAATAAACACAGCTTCCATTCACTAAAAGATCCCAGTTTTTCTACAGATTACTACTAGACAGTTACCAAAAAGAGAAAAAAAAAAAAGACCCAAGTGGAACAGACACTCCAGAGTATGAAAAGTCCACACATTGTGGTCCCCTCTAGGAATCCACAGGAGGCTGCTCAAGTTGGGGTGTCTCCAGAGAAGACAGAGATGTAAACTTTATGTGAAATCTGATTCTGAAATGTCAGCAGTGACCTCGGATCTACTTGAGATGCCGACTGCAGGTCAAGCCCAAAGCATCCTATTACACTAGTTTTGTTCGAGTTCAGCTCAGGGGCCGGGGTACATGCCTAGCATGTGTGGGGTTCTGAACACTTTCCTCAGAAGTCTCAGTTGCTTCCATGGCCCAGGGAGCTGACAGGACACCCGCACCTGGCCCAGTCCTCACAGCCTCTGTGCCTTGCTCTTACACCATATTGTTTACTGGTGTGTCTTCTCTGCTCCCTATCTCTTCATAATTCAGAAGGCTCAGGTCTGGGGGATTCCGAGGTGCTGCTCTGGTCTGCTCGGGAGGTTGAGCCTTTCCCATGTCAGACCTCCCTCATCGTCCTCCTTCCCTTCGTCGACGGCCCATTTTCTAGCAGCCAGCTGGACTCTCGCAGACGGTGAGTCGCATGCTCTCACTTCCATGTGTAAGCCCTTCCACAGACCTGACACCTCCATAGACCGAGTCCGGACCAGAAGCCACGCTGCACTTTGCCATAACTCCCTGCTTAGCAGCAGCCCGCCCAGTTCTGCCAGCTCCACCTCTGCCACCCCCCATGCCTCTGATCTCATGAGGCATTCATCTTTGTCTCTAGATCTGGCACTCCCCGCTGACCTGCCACACAGCTCCTGGGACCCATTCCAGGTGCTGTGCCATGTGTAGTGACTGTATTTTGTACTCCCCATGGGGTCTCCCCGACCACAGCACAGCTCCCCAAAGGGGCCTGCCCCTCACCACTGGGTCTTCAATCCCTGGGGCAGAGCCCAGGGGCTGTGTGCATGTGTGAAGCACCTGCTGACTGCAGGGCCCTGTGCTCGGGGCTGTGGTGTGGTAATGAACTAGGGCCCAGGCAAGGAGCCTGTGGCATGCGTCATAGAGCTTAAGGTCACAGCAAGATGGCAAGAGGTGACACTGAGTCTGCACATGGCTGTTGACAGCTGGCACCTCTTGCTGTCAGCCGCTGGACTGGGGTTGACCACATTCACCTCTTCCCCCTGCCCAAGCTACAGCTGAGAAGAAAGGTAGGCATAGCAGAAGAGCTCGGGGGCTGAGGAGCTCCAGTCCAGCTCTGTTAGGTTGGCTTGGGAGGCCTCCATGCAGAGGAGGACGTGAGGTGTGCCATGGCGCCCATGAGAGGACAGTGACACACTGGGGGACCTCAGACCCTGCTGCACTTTTCTCCTCTGGGTGCTGAGGGTGGGACTCAAGGCCTGGAACAGGCTAAGCAAGAGCTCTACAGCAAGCCACGCTCTCTGATAGGAGAGGGGCTTCTTCTGCCATGGGCTTGGGGCCTTGCCATGCTCCTGTGGACTTTTGTGTGGGAGCCTGTCCCCCCAGGAGGGCTCTGTGAGATGAGGTGACAGTCTACAGCTCCCCAGGGCCACCCCGGGGTGGGTGTCAGGGAAGGGACATAAATGGAATACCTACGGTGGCCCAGGCCAAGAGGCAACTAGGATCAGAGAGGACTGTCCAGGGTTAGGCAACACAGTAGGGACACCTGAGCCCAACTCCTCTGGCCCGGGGCCCCAGGGTCACAGCACAGAGGCCAACGACGCAGCACGGACACATGCAGGTGGCGGCATGTGTAGGTGAGGTTAGGAAACAAGAGCTAAGCGGGTACCCCACAGAAACGGCACATATTAACCAACTTCCTCCCACCATTACCCTTCAAGACAAAGGCTACTCTCTTCCTCACTGTAAAAACGAGGAGACTGAGGAGGAGAGGCGAGGAAGCCCCATGCAGTGTCTAGCTCCTCGGCTCAGGCTTGGACAGCAGGTGCCAATCCCAGCTTCAGATGCCTCTCAGCCCCCAGCGGGAGGCTGCTTGCTGCCCAGGGGCTGGGGTCTCTCCAGGGGTCCAGGGGAAAGCAATGGGCATGGAGAGTGGCTGCCTAGCAGTCAACAAGGTAAAAAACATGGCTCTAACTTGTTGTTCCTCCTTAATCTGGGACAACCCCAAGCCTTCCAGCTTCCAGTCCCTGCAGGAACCCAGCTGGGCCTGGAACTCGTGGAGCCGGGACGCCTGCTGCCGACCACACTCCAGTCTACCTTGGTCCCTTGCTTCCTTCCTTACTCCTGGAGGCATGTGTTGACTGCCCAGTGTGTGCCAGCCGCCTCTGCCTGGGGCCCGTGGTCAGTTCCTGGTCTCAGGCCTCAGAGGGAGCCGAGGAGACAGGGAAAACCAGGCCACCTGGGCTGGGAGTTTGGCCTAGTGGTAGAGTGCTTGCCTAGCATGCATGAAGACACGGGTTCGATTCCTTGGTACCACAAACATAGAAAAAAGCCGGAAATGGTGCTGAGACTCAAGTGGTAGAGTTCTAGCCTTGAGAAAGTCCAAGGACAGTGCTCAGGCCCTGAGCTCAAGCCCAGGACTGGCCAAAAAAAACCCCAAAACAAACAAACAAACAAAAAACCAGGCCACCCCTGCCATGTGGGGGTCAGTGGGGCGGGCAGTGTCGACTGGGGTCCTGACACACCTGCCTTCCCCTCAGCACCTTCAGCGTAACCATGGGCAGAGAAACTCCCTCTACAAGCCCCGGCTGTCCATAGAGCAGAAACAGTATTCCAGCGCTGCCCACGGCCGCAGTGGCTGAGCTTGGGACACGCCTGTCCTCAAGGCAGCACTGGGCAGCCAAGACTGTCACTGCCCAGGTTTACACATGAGAAATCAAAGGCTGTTGCCAAGCAACCTGTCCACCTGGCATGGCTGGGCAGCTGCCCAGGGAAGAACTGGAATCTCCACTGTCAATCTCCAAATGCTCGGAAACCCCGGGCTCTGTGGCTTACCTGCCAAAGAAATAAGTAGGAACGGGGAGGGGGCTCAGAGGTAGAGCACTAGTACTTGCCAGGCTCTGGGCACCTTTCCAGAAGAAAGAAGAAAGAAGGAAAGAATGAAAGAGAGAAAGAGAAAGAGAGAGAGAGAGAAAAAGAAAGGAAGAAAGAGACAGAGAAAGAAAGAGAGAGAAATAAAGAAAGAAAGGGAGAGAGAAAAAGAAAGAGAGAAGGAAAAAAGAGAAAAAGAGAGAAAGAGAGAAGAAAGGAAGAGAGAAAGAGAGAGAAAGAAAGAGAAAAGAGGAAGGAAGGAAGGAAGGAAGGAAGGAAGGAAGGAAGGAAGGAAGGAAAGAGAAAGGAACAAAGGAGAGAGGAAGAGGGGAAAGGAAGGGGCAGGGAAAGGGAGAGGAGAGGAAGCAGCCACGCGCTGGGGCAGTGGAATGGTTGGGATCCCGCCGGGGCCACTGTGCCACTTGCCCACTGTGCCAAGTGGTCGGCCAGCTTCCCGCTCCATGACCACCTCTGACCCAGAAGTAGAGTGCTAGGCAAGGGGGTGGACCTGGGCCGCGAGCACTTTCTCTCTCTTTCTTTTCCTGGGCCTAGGGACAGAATCCAGGGCCCCGAGCCTGCCCTGGACTGTAGCCCTACTCTTTCTTCACTTCTTCTTTTTTTTGAATGAGTCCAGTGCTTGAATTTAGGGGATCTGGAAGCTGAGGTTTTTCATTTGTTTGGTTTTGTTCAAGGCGAGCACTCTCTACCACTTGAGCCACAGCTCTACTTCGGGCTTTTTGGTGGATTCACTGGAGGTCAGAGTCACAGACTCTGCCAAGGCTGCTTTCAATGATGATTTTGAGATCTCAGCCTCCTGAGTAGGTAGGATTAGAGGCATGTGCCACCAGCACTAGGCTTTGTTTTTTAAGCCTATAAACGTTGGTCCCTCTAGAGGAGGTTGAATTAAGAGCCTCCTCCCCACCCATGATCCCTGTGCCTCCCCCCTCAGCCGCACACTCCTAATCCCTGTCTCCTTGACGCTCTCTTCCACTCCCATCCACCATCTTCCTCTCCTGTGCAGAGTGGAGTCCACTCCCTTTTAGTGCATTCTTCCAAAACGCACATGCTTCTGTGTGTCTACTTTCCAAAGTAAGTCACAGTGAAGAGTGCACACCGCCGTGCCCAGGTCTGCATGCCCACAACCTGAAAGCACCGGGGTCGCCAGATCAAAACCCTGAACACGGCTGGGGCTGCTGTGGTTCAGTAAGTGGAGGGCACCACAGAAAATAGACATGGGGAGCAAGCCGAAGCGCACGAGCATTTCCCAGTAGGCAACACCCCCCCACACCGCCCTCCGCCCCTCACAGCACAGGTTGCCGTCCTCAAGCCGTATGGGAACCGTGTGCACTGGCCCCAGGTTTGCGATGCTCCTACGGGCCGCTGGGCCGGGCCGGGTCACTGGGCTCATCCCATTCCAAGGAACTGCCCATGTTTACTCATTCCTGTGATTAAATTTACAAGCTATTTCCAGCTTGGCACAGTCACAAAGAGGGCTACACATTCTCGGGCGTCTTTTGGGGACGGTAAGTACACATTCCTGTCGGGTAAACAGCTGGGGTGGGCGACGGTCACGGGCACGAGTGCAGGGAGGTTCGTATACCCTGCTCGTGCCCCGCCTGTGCTGGCCGTTCTCCTGCCACCAGCTGTGCTCTGGGGGCCACTTCTCTGCAGATGTGTCAGCTTGGCTTTGTCTATCTCTCCTTTCACAGCTCTCCACTATTACAATAGGTTTTTAACCCTGGCAAATAATAACGGTTCGCAGTCGTCCCTCTGTGGCTTACTTTCTCCCTTCCTCCCAGTCGTCATGGCATCTAGGTGGGAGAAGCTTCTCCTTCACCAACCAGCTATGTGCCATGGGGTGGGGGAAACCTTTCCTCCCTAACGTGGAGGAAAGTGGGGTCTAAATTACCAGCTACTGTGCTACTGTGCAGATTTAATAGGTCCATGTAGGTAAGGGATTTCGAAGCTCTGGGGTCCCACCAAGAACTGAGTGGGCCCAGCCATAGTCTCCTGAGGTTTCTGCTTGGCTCAGAGGCTACAGCCAGAAGGTCAAGAGTTGTAAGATTAACAAAGAAAAAGAAAGATTCCCCAGGTCGGTGGTAGTTTCTTCCTTTTAGTATAAATATGATAGTGTAAGGTGATCTCTGGGACATGTGTGTATCTGAAATTCCAGTTGAATCGGGCATCCTGCAGGTACAGTGCCTGCCTCAAGATTATCTTTAGCAGGAAGATGTGGCCCAAACGTCTGGCAGGTAAGTTTAAGAAAGTTAGAGGATGTTGAGCACTGGTGGCTCACACCAGTGAGCCACTCAGAGGGCTGGGACTCAAGGTTCATGGCTCAAATCCAGCCTAGGCAGGAAAGTCCCTGAGATGCTTATCTCTAATTAACCCACCAGAAAACCAGAAGTGGCACTGTAGCTCATTAGCCTTGAGCAAAAAAGCTCAGGGACAGCACCCAGGCCCTGTGTTCAAGCCTTGTGATCAGAAAAAAAACAAAAAAAAAACCCCACCCAAATAAAATAGAAAGTCAGAGGAAAAGCAGGTTGTTTCCAACATCCTCCTGCTTCTGTTCTTGTTTGGAAACTCACCCCAGAAGTTGACTAAGAGCTGGCACAGTCCATACTGGGTGCCAGGGGAGACATGATGTAAGATCACCCTATCTGATGGGCAAACCCAAAACGGCTATGCAGGAGTCTGGGGCCAGGTCCCCGTGGGTAGAGCTGGCAGCCAGGGCTTGGCAGGCTCCAGACCCCACTGTCCCGCCATGACCTGAACCAAACAGCATCCCTTGCTGGATGATCTTCTGCCTCCCAGGAAAGCCTAGGCCCCAACAGAGCCTACCACTTGAATAAGTAGAATGTCCAGCCCTGGGCACTCAAGGGCACTTGTGAAGGACCCTTACAGAGGCGTGGAGCCCCGCCCCGCCCCTTGGCACTCTTGCTCCTTCTGACCTCCAGCTTTCCTCTCCTGAGGGCAGCCTGGCGACACACTGTACCCGATGGGGTGGAGAGGCCCGGCTTGGCACCTTTTGCCAGCGCTGGTGCGTAAGCTACCCTCAAAGCTATGGCAGCCTCCCTGCTTGGCCAGTCCTCCATGCTGGCTACCGGGGTGGGATCCTCCAGTGGCCCCCATAATGTTTCTAATGATGCCAGCTTAAGGCCAGGTCAGTTACCACCTCTCCCTTCCTTGCCGCTCTCTCTACCATACCATGCCATACCCCTGGCAGAGGTGGCAGATGTCACTGTGGGGACCTGGGAACCAGGGCACGGGCCGGGTTCAAGTGCCCAGGCACATTCTGCTATCCCAGAAGACTCTGCTTATGAAACACAAGGCCAATATTAGCATGGATTGAAGGCAGACACCAGGAGATTTAAACCCCAGCATGGGGATCTGCTGAGCAAGTGCCCTGGCCCGGCACCTGAGAAGACAGCAGCTCTGGCCTGCTCTGGCCTGTCTCAAGGCCTCTCCAAAGTGGTTCCTTTGCCTAGAATGCTGACCTCCTTGCCCTCCAACTCAGCTCTCACTTCCCCCAGGAAACCTGAGGGACTCCAGGCCTGATCCCTCCTGGGATCAGCACCTCACAGGGGGCTCTGTTCTGCCTGGTCTGTGCGCTGCTGCCCCCAGTTACCAAATGGCAGGGGTGGATACAGATGGCATTCGCAGAACAGCTGGCCTGTGGAGACGTGGGTGGCCACTCCACCCCGAAGACCCAGAGCCAGATGGAGGGCCTGGGACATCTGCAATATCACAGGGGCACCTAGGAGGTGCCAAAAGACTTGAGGCTGAAATGGCAGGGTGACCAGACAGCCAAGAGCCTCCAAAGCTAGGCTAAGAGCTCTGGCCATGCCCTGGACAGGGCCCACGACGGCACTATTAGCAGTGGGGTGTAATGTCACAGCGAGGCCAAGGGTCCGGTACAAATGCCCTGGTGAGAGCAGGAAGAATGGAGCTACTCTGCAGCTGCCCCCATGCTGGGGCGGCCTAATCCCCTTCTCTGGCATGAGTTAGAAGGAGGCTTAGCAGTCACGTGGTGGCTGAGCCCGGTCCGGCAGGATTAGTGACCCCTCCAGCAGGGCGTGGGCACCCCTGAACCTGTGGACCTTTCTCACCCGACCCAGATTTAGCTGAGTTTGAATCCTCTCTCTTCAGATGGAGGTGGAGTGAGATCATTGAGGATTCTTCCAGACTCGAACACGGCGGTGTTCAGAAGAGACAGCAGATGTGCACCTGAGCCTCAGTGACGAGAGCAAAGGTGCCGCTGTGTGAGGAGGACAGCGGGGACGGCGTCAGCACAGCCATTCCCGGGGCTTAGCGTCAGCTGGGGTCTTGCTGGATTAGGAGGCTATCCTGATAAGGGAGAAATGTCTGAAGACGCCAGGCTGGCCTGGGGTCCACTATGGGTGTCCTCTGATTCGGCAGTGCCAGAAGGACCAGGTGAGGAAATGTGGCAGAACGGGGGAGAAGAGCCTGGACAGATGGTACAAAATTCACAAGTGAGAGCTTGAAAAAGAGTTAAAGAGCCTAGGGCCGAGCACTGACCAGCACGGGTGAGACATGAGTTCCATTCCCAGCACGGCAAGGAAAGGAATCAGCGTTGAACTCAGTAGGCCATACTGGGGCTCAGAAGACAGAGACAAAGCACTCCTGCCCTCAAGGGGCTTCAGGCTTACAGGGCAGAAACTCCTTGATAAATTATCCCTAACCACACAGAGGTCACACTCTTCAAAGAAAAGCAGATTTGAGGGGAGCCCAAGAGGGGAGACTCAGGTTGGACTGTTGGCTCTGCCTGGGAGAGGAAAGGCCTCCCTGGGCCTCAATTCCTCTCTTGCAGGGTTCTCAGCTCAAGGGAGTATCCAAACCAGAGCAGGTGACATAGAGACGGAGGGCCTTGCCCAGAGTGTGGGGACCCAGGGAGCCCGTGCCAACTTTGGGTCTGGGGCAATACTTGGGAAACTAACAGACTGGATGGAGTAAAGGCTGTCAAGCCCCACCAGGAGCCCTCGGAGAGGGGCGTGTGGAGTCCTCCCACATTCAGGGCTGGCTTTCTTGACACGTCTCGGCCATTTCACAAATGCAGACTGAGCCAGCCCTGGGGCATAGACATGGCCGCCATGGGATCGGGTTGTGGGACGTCAGTAAGGCACAGAGTTGCTGCTGGGGATGTGGGCAGCATTTCCCTTGTTAGGACTTTTCCCTACAGCCAAGGCAGCTGAGCTGGCTTCTGTGGCTGGAAGCCAAGAATCCAGCTGGATTTGGCCTCCCACTCCCTAAACCACAGGCACGTGTGGCCTCTGCTAGGAAGAGGTGTTAGGACGGATCCTGCTCAAGACAGCCAGGCCTCTGGCCTTGGGATGTGCTAGAGATGAGCCTCAATTCCAGAAGGGCTCGATTTAGGGGTGAGGGCGTGGCTCAGTGATAGCTCTTGCCGAGGGTGCAGGAGGCCCCGGGGTCCATCCCCAGCAACAACAAACCCCAGCACAGAGCAGGAGCTGTTCCTAGCTTATCTCCCTACCCCCTGCAGAGCCCCTCAGGCAGGCCTGAGTCATGGGTGCTGGTTGGTGTTTTGTTATCAAATTCTTCCTGAAGGAAGAACCCACTGTGTCAGGAGCCTGGGGCTGCCTTAGCAGGAGAAATCAGCTCACATCTTCCCTTTCAGCCAGTTCTGTTACCAAACCCAGGTCCAGAAGTTCATCCCAGGGAAAAACCCATGTCCTAGAGAAAGACAAATGTAGGGAGACAGACAGATTTGCTTCACTGGCCAAAGCATGAAGCAGAGGGAGCTTTGCTCAAAGAGGCATCTCCAGTCCACAGGACGGGAGGGTAGGACAGCCAGGCTCACTCAGGGAGAACACTCATCATCTTTCTGGAAAAGGCAGAGATCCTCCAGGAAATGGTGTCACCCCTTTCTACTCCATTCATGGTCTGGTGTTTGCAGTCAGAGCGGCTGAAAAGTGACTTTAGCCTTGAAGGGTAAGGGAGATTGGGCAAGTCTAGGTCAGACTAACCTTGTATTTATAGTTCTGAACAAAATGTTTGTCACTGATCAACACGTCCACATGGCAGGATCTGGTGCCCAGGCAGCAATGGAGACAGACAGAAGGTGAAGACAGATCCTGTTCTGGTCATCCTGTTAGGCCCACATCCGCAGGCCCAGGGGAAGGGCCGGCGTCTGTCCCAGCAAAGTGGCCATCACTCACATGGCAGAGATGCCCTCTACAGCAAAGCCAGAGGAGGCCAATAAGTGTACAGCCGGCTGACCCCCTCCACACCTCACAAGGTGACCAGAAGAATGGGGGTTGTGGAGCTTCCTGCCTGGCTGGGTGAGGCAGGTCATGGGACTGTCTCTTACCTAGGCTCCTTCGGTCACTTCTCTCTGCTTTCTGCCTGCCTCAGGTGAGCGGCCTCCCGTACACGCTACTGCCGCTGTGATGTGCTGCTCCCCAGAGGCCGACATCTCTGAAACCAGGAGCATTTGTCAGGTATTTAGCATCAGCAAAGTAAAAGTAAAACAGAGTACAGGGGAAGAGATGGGACACGATGTTTACTGGTGAATGACAGTTTGCAAAACTAAACCTCTGGAGAAAGATGGTGGTGATGGTTTGTTTGCCCGACAATATGAATGTACTCAATGCCACTAAACTGCACACTTAAAAACGGCTGAGACAGTGGACTGAGCGTGGTAGTTTGCGCCTGTAATCTCAGCTACTTCGGAGACCAACCTGGGCAAAAAGTGCAAGACCCTGTTTGAAAAAGCAAATTAAAAGCAAAAGTACTAAAAATGAAAGCCCAGGCAGGGCCCGTGGGCTCACACTTCAATCCTACTCCACAGGCTGAGGCCTGGAGGAGCAACATTTGAAGTCAGCCTGGCCAGGAAGGCCATGACACTCCATCTCCAATCCACCCACAAATTATTAGACGGTACATTTGACTCAAGTAGCGGACTATGAGCGACACAATACAATTCAGTCCAAATCAAGACTACAAGTAGCAGCAACCCAAGGCAGAATGCAAGGCCCTAAATTAAGTTCAAGCTCCTGTAGTTGCTAAATAAATAGCAAATGTACAGACAGAAGGGATGGGGACATAACTCAAGTGGTAAGAGTACTCGACCAGCACGCACAAGGTTCTGGGTTCGTGAGAAGAATAGACCGAAAGCAAAACTCTACTCCAGAACTTGTACACACATTTGCAGCCACAAGGAATGGCTGAACTTCTTCTTCCTCTTGGCATGGGGAGCCCAGGGAGAGTCCCTGCCCATCTGAGCCCAGCCTCAAGGCTGTCAGCTCACCCACACATCCACGCCTGGCATGAGGCAGGCACACAGTAGGTGCTTTATCCGTACCAGGGAAGTGATGGGGGCTGTGTGTTATTGGGAGCCCGCCCTGTGCTCTGAACCCTGGGCTCTGCAGCAGGACGGACGTGAGGTCACCTCCCCGTGTAGACTGGTGTCGGATCCTGCAGGCAGATGGCTCCCAACGCCCTTATGAGGCAGGGGGTGTCAGGCTCCTTTGAGTACAGGGGACATCACTCCTCCCTCAGCGTGGTGCTCCCTACAGGCCTCCACCCCTGGCTCTGCACCCAGTACCAGATGAGGCCCTGTGGGCCTGCAGCGTGGGGCTCCCGGCCTCCCAGCGGGGACGCAGGCTGTGATTCAGCTTCTGCTTCCTGCCTAGGAACTAGAGCCAGGATCGAGACCCAGGCCTGTGACGGCCGCCCCCACCAACAGGCCACAGGACAGCAGGGCCTTGCTGCCACCTGAGAAGGGCTGGGAAATGCTCCAGCCCACAGGTCCTCACTAGCCCGGCCCAGAACACAAGGCAGCCCAGAGCAGAGGCAGTTTGGGTTCCAGGTAATAAAAATCCCCTGCAGCGCAGTGCCAGGCACTCATGCACACACCCTCCTTCCTTGACTCCCTGCTGGCCTCCTTCCTTGACTCCCTGCTGGCCTCCTTCCTGGGTCAAATGCAGGCCACAGATTTCCTCCTCACTGGGCTTTGTCAAGCCACAGAGCACAGCCACATACCTGCAAAGCACCTGATCGATGCCTCTGAGCGCAGGAAAGGCGGGGTTCCTGCTTAGAGGCACTGTGAAGTCAGGGTGCTGGAAGACAGCCCAGAGCACCAACCCCTCTGCCCACCAGAAGACGCTGCTGCCCTCCGGGCCCGCAGTGCCTGTCCGTCTGCTAACTCTCCGTTGCCAGTGAAGGTGGAGCACGTGGCCCGGGGGAGAAAAAAGCAGCTCAGGGCAGGGCCTCGGTGCTGTCCCCAGCTTCTTTTGCTCAAGGTTAGCACTCTACCACTTGACCAGAGCTTTTTTGGTAACTTAATGGAGATGAGAATGTCACAGATTTCCCTTCCCACGCTGGGTTTGAACGATGAGCCTCAGATCCCAGCCTCCTGTGCAGCTAGGATTACAGGCATGAGCCACAGACACTGGTAAAGAGGTAATGATGGGCTCTGGATCACCAGGGGACACTGAGGAAGGACCCCAGTCTGCACTCACAAGGGCTATGGAGCAATGGCAATGTTTGGAAGGGAACCCCACATGCCCCCACCGCACCTACCCCAGGAGTCCTGCTGCAACTGGCACTTTCCAATCACGTAATTTCAGTACCGTACATTCATCAAACCAGTGGCCTAAACTTTCTCAAGGTGAGACTTTTAGTCCAGGTCTCTCGTCTTCAAGTGAAACAAAGCAGCCTGCTGGATAAAAGCTACCAATCAGAGACAGGACTGGATGGGACTGTCTGCTCAGTCCTGGTCCTGCACTTCCTGGATGCCCCATGGAACAGTTACTTCCCGTCAGATGTGGCTGTATTTATGGTGTGCCCGCTGTACACACAACCTTGCCTGAGCTTACTGTCTCTCCTTCTCAGTTACATCCTAAACTAGAAACCGTGGGGTGACCAAGGCCCAGAGACACTAGCAAGTTAGCTAAACCACACAGCTAGTATAGAATAGAGCAAAACTCACACTATCAGCTCCTTCTGCCTTGCTTGAGGCATGGAGAAACTGAGGCCCACCATGAGGGAGGAGCTAGACCCAAATTTGTTAAACCCAGGTCAAGGCTAATATGGCCTTGGAGACTGTAGGCCAGCTGGCCAAAGCCAGGCCACAGGCTGTGGGACCCAAGGGAGAAATTTTCTTTTTAGAATGCCAGAGTTGGATCCCAGGGTCATGTGCAGGCTCGGCAAACACTCTCAGACTAAGCCACATCCCAGCTCATCAAGGCACAATTTATAAATCAGACCCACAGCTGCTGCCCGGACCCTGCTCTGCAACAGAGCAATCTCCGGACAGCTGATTTTACACCCATCTTGGAGCTCTGGGGGTAAATGCTACCTTGAAATCCAGCCGCAGGACAGATAAGGGGGCTGCAATGCTGGAGTTCTCTTTACAAATGGAGACACTGAGGCTGTGAAATGAGGACCTGCTAGCTTTCACATCTACTCTCCAGGGTCACAGGGACTCTCAGAGGTATTCTGGTGTAACTGAGAAAGGGGGTCGTTTACAACCCCCGACACACACCAAGAAGCCCTCTTCCCACCAGCGTGTGGCTCTGCTGCACCTCCTGTCTGATTACTGCATATGGGGCACAATGTAGCTTCACTAGCTGTGCTTGGTGCCCCCAGACTTTCCTGCCCAGGCTGGCTTTGAACCTTGATCCTCAGATCTCAAGCCACCCGAGTAGCTAGAATTACAGGTGTGAACCACCATCACCTGGCAATTTTTTACCTTTTCTTCTCATGTCCACTTGGATACAGCTCAATTCCTTCTGTTTGGAAGTAACTGTCCCTGCTTCCTCCTGCTGTTCAAAGCTCAGAGGTGTCTTCTCACAATGTCTTTTTTTTTTTTTTGGCAGTCATGGGGCTTGAACTTGGGGCCTGGGCCCCATCCTTAGACACTTTTTGTTCAAGGATAGCGCTCGGACACTTGAGCCACAGCACCATTTCTGGCTTTCTTTGTATATGTGGTACTGGGGAATGGAGCCCAGGGCTTTGTGTATGCTAGGTGAGCACTCTACCACCAGGCCATGCTCCCAGTCCCCCACAATGTCTTCTTAGGAGACAGATATACATTGTGGTCTTGAAACACTAGAAGTGGAGGGCTTGAGATGTGATCAGGCAGCATGTGAGATTGGGGCCTAGACAGTGGTAACTGTTGTTAGAATTCAGTCTATGACCCAGGGCAGGGCTGTTTAGATACAAAATCAGGGGTCATCCAGGCTCAAGTTAGAGCTCAGAACTCAGCATATGATGGTGAGCATTCTGCCCAGACTGGATCAGATTTGCATATATATATATATATATATATATATATATATATATATATATATAGTAAGGATCCAGGCTTAATTCATTTCATGGCAGAATTACACACTCATCCATCCATGACGCTCTGTGGAATACCATGATCAAGCCATAAGTCAAAAGCCAGAACTAAGGCTCGGTATATGAACATAACTAGGGTTTTGGTCCAGGGACATGCTCGGGCCTTGGGCTTTAACTGGGACTGGCCGTAGTCTGTGACCAGAGTTGGCTGGCTGAGTTTATAAGGTCGCTGTTAAGAGGGATGAGAGCTCAGTCTCAGTCTGTGTTTAGAAACTGCTCTGCTGTTTCCTAATGATCAAACAGAGCAAATATGGTTTCTAGACCCACTTGACTCCTTCCCAAAGTTTGGACCCCTGGAGCCAACTCAATTTTCCTTCTATTCCTTTTCTAGTGAGAGCTCTTCAGGGTAGCCCACACCACACTGGGGGGCACGGGGGAGGCACTGCCCCGCCTCCTCCAGCCCCTGCCTTCTGCCCACCCCTTGCCTCCTGCCCGGAGCCTTCTGGCTCCAAGATCATTAAGGAAGGAATCTGTGGGAAGAGCAGGGTAAACAAAATCCATCAGCAGAGTTGGGGCAGGCGCCCAGCCCTCCTCAGGCTCCACAGGCCCACTGGGATCAGTCCATGTTGACAGGAGACTTAATGAAATCCAGAGGGAGGCCCCTGGCAGGGCCCACCTGGAAGGAGGCCGAGATGGTAATTACATTAATTCTGCTGTGTGTGTCCCAGCATGTGCTGAATGGAGAGCCAGGCTTCGGGCCCATTCACCCAGGCTCCAGGAGCCTGCCATAATTACAGGGAACAGTAAATTTCAGAGCTTATATAACTCCAGTGCATGTTTGGGAAACACACGGCTCTACTAGAAGGAGCACCTGCATATAAGGTCACCTCTGTGAGTGACTGGACAGGAAGGCATAGAGCAAGAGTTTGATCCTTGTCCCCATTTCTCAGAAAAGGTAAACAGAAACTTGGGTGTCACATGACCCAGACTGAGAAAAGCATCAAGCTCTGATTTCCCTGAAACCTCTCCTGTACCACAGGGATACAGATGAGGAGCCTCCTGGAGTGATAACCACCATGACAATAGACTGCGGCTGAGAAGGGGCTGCTGTCCCAGGCACAAGGCCCTGCACTGGGCATCTCCTTAGGGCTAAGGACAGCCTTGCAGAGCGCAGGCAGGAGAAGGGGGAAGAGGCAACATGGTGAGAAGGCTCACAGGAGCCTCAAAGCCCTCCAAGATGTCCTCAACATGTCTCTTGGGCCTCTTGCTCATCTTACAGCCAAGCAAACTAAGTCTGGAAATCTGAGTCATTTGCCCAAAGCAGGACAGACAGGAAGTGGTATGGCTGGGCTTAGAACCTGTGTCTACTGGCTTCAGAACACTTGTTTCCTGCTTCCCACGGCTCTGGCCAACTCTCCTGACTTCCCAGACTGAGCTCTGCTCAGCCAAGCAGGACGATGCTCCAGGCCAGAGTGGAGAACCACCAGGTCCTTTGGGATGAAAAAGCCACAAGAAGATCCTTGTCTGTGTGCAGGGCAGTGGCAGAGAGCCCACTGCTGACATGGAGCCTCTGCAGGACCTCTCCAGGGCCTGGGAGCCAAAGAAGGTATAGACAGACACGAGGGACAGCAGGGAGGCGGGGCGGGCACATGTCTGAGTTACCGGAGCCCTCACCTCCTCTGGGAAAAGCCATTTCTGGGCCATTTCTGTGGCAAAATGAAGCTAAAAGCGAAGTTAAGCAGATATTTGTACCCAAGCGGGTTCTTCTTCACACTCCCAGCTCCCAGCGAAATCACAAAGAAATTCCTTACGTGTGCTGGGACCGCTCAAGGGATCCTAGATCAAGGAATATCAGATGCCAGGGCACAGAGAGGGGAGGAGGCTCTCAGGGTCACACAGCACCATCCAGGTGGGCTGAGCCATCAGAGTGAGGCCCTCGAGACTGGGCCATGGGTCCCTGACATGGCCCTTCATCAGGAATGAGAATGTTTATTTTCAGCTGAATGTTTCCCCAACCGCAGACGAGACAGGACAGGACTGCACATTCCAGAGTCCTGGCAGCTTAGAAAACTCTACTGTGGATCCTGCCTGGCCACCTCGCTTTCTCCC
Organism: Megascapheus bottae; assembly: GCF_031878675.1. NCBI lineage: Eukaryota > Metazoa > Chordata > Mammalia > Rodentia > Geomyidae > Megascapheus > Megascapheus bottae. The sequence goes on along the minus strand of NC_143541.1, from coordinate 7,972,699 downwards.
ACTGGCCTGGTCTCTTGCCCCCTCCTGGTGGCCTAGTGGCCAGTGCAAAAGCCCTGTGTCTGTGGCAAAAGGCATTAGCAATACTCAGTGTCTCTCAGCTCTGATCCTTCACATCACAGCCCCACAGATGGGAGCCCGTTATGGAGGTTCACCAAGCATGGCAAAGACAAGCATCTCAGGCCAAGGAACAGCACAGCTGTGGCCTCCTTGGCAGAGGGTGTGCGAGGCTTTTGTCTGGTGAGGGCAGGGTATAAAACAGGACAAGCCAGGGCCCTACAGTTTTTATAGGGGTGCTGGCATTGGGGACTGAACTCAGGTCCTCACACTTGCTGGGCTTGTTTGGGCAGCCGGTGCTCTTTCTCGTGGACCCACCTCTAGCCCAGCTTTTTGCTGTTTATTTTGGAAATAAAGTCTCGAGGACTTTTCTGCCCTAAAAAAGGCATGGAACCTTGATCCTCTGGACCTCACTCTTCTGTGTAGCCAGGATACTTGGCTAAGGTCCTGCATGTTTTCACGAACAAGTAGAGCAGGGTGAGAAATGAATCCCAGAAAGTGCTCCCCAGTGAGCGTCAGTGACCAACTGCATGGACAGGCAGGAGATGGAGGCCAGGGGGCGGGGCTGGCAGGAGGGCCATTCTGAAGTGGGGTACAGAGGAAGGGGTGCCCCAGCATGTCCAGAAGATGACAGCAGGGCCAGGTCATTGCCTGGCTGTGGTGGGCAGCTAAGAGGAATCCAGCTCTCCACCATCAAGGGAGGGATGGAGTCAGTCCAGTGCCATCTCTGCCCACTGCGAGTGGGCAGATTCCTTAGTGCCACACTCCCACGCTCCCTGTCAGGGCCTTGACCAAAGGTGGCAGCCACATCCTCTCCTCCCATGGATGTTCTCCCACCATCCCTGCTAGAACCTCCATTCCAGCATGCTCTGTTTCTCACCCTCCACTCAGGTGAGGTCCATTCTGGGATGTCAGCGCCTCACCCAGTCCTGGAGAGTGAGCAGCCTAGCCTCCAGCAACGCATCACATGACATCTCTCATACCTCCTCCTCCTATCCGCTTCGCCATAGACCCACGCAGGCCTCACACTCCACACGGCCATGGCTTTACATTCACCATTCTACCTGCCTGCTTGCTGGTTCTTGATGAGCTCCTTCTGCCTGCCTGGTGGGCAGCCCTGCCTGGTGGGTGACAGAGGGGAGCTCCGGCTCACAGGTAGAGCACCCTGGGCCCTGCTGACCTCCAAAGTCACTCAGAGGAGGGGACAGTGAGGTCAACCTGGCAGGTAGCTGTGGGGCAGGATTTAACCACAGTAGTCACTTGTACCAGTGCCACCAGGCCCCAGAGAGACCCCCTCCTCACTCAGCTCTGCCTTACCCACTGCCTCTGATATCTGAGGTGTGCTTAGGCCTTACATCCCAATAGGCTGGAGAGACTGGTGTGGGCAAGGCACACCTGGATCCTGAGACCCTAACCTGCCAACCCCATGCCATCACGGGGCAGGGTGATGTGGAGGGTGCACGCATATGCCCGTGCTGGAGCGGTTGGAGCCAGCGCTGGCTGAAGGCTGGCCCTGCCTGAATTGGGGACTACTAGCTAGTCAAGGTTGTTAGTCCCTCCTCTGACTCACCCAGACGCTCAAAGCCAAGTGTGAGTTAGGAAAAGAACAGGACATGCTGCTGTCCATGCCTGAAAACTACCTCAGTCTCCAGGTGGGGCTGTCTAACCTCCCCCGGCACAATCTACCTCGCCGAGGATCTCTGCTCATGCATCTGTCTGTTCAGATGGGCCTACGGGCCTCGAACGCTGTGACTCGGAAAGCCAAAGAGACTCACAAGTCCACAAGCAACCTACAGAGCCACGTGTCCTGAGCCTGGACCGTGCCTCTGCCATTTACCTGCTGTGGAGGACTCGTAGCCTGAACTTGATAGCAGACTTGAGGGGACCTCTAAAGAGTTCTTGAGGCTGAAGGGCCCTGTGCAGCTCAGGCTTAGGTCTCTTTAGACCAACTCCTCCTCCACACCCTCGCCCTCCTTCAGGAAGCCCTCCTTGACTAGCAGCTGAATCAGCTGCCTCTCTGGGGCCTATGTGAGCTCTCTCTGCACCAACAGCGCTCTGCAAGGACAGAGTTCCTGGCAGCTGCAGCTGCCTGTGGACTTGGTGAATGGTGAGTGGAGAGAGGAAGGAAGAGAAGAGCTAGGGCTGCTGAGACTCCAACCTCCTCTACCTGAGGGAAAGGACAGACAAGGAGAAGCCAGCTAAGGAGGCGTGCTCAGATTTCCTTGAGGCTGCCTGTGAGCTCTGAGTTATCTCCATGTCCCATGAACAGGCACACTAGTCCTGCTCATCAAAATAATAAATAAAATAAAACAAAAAAGTAGAGCCCAATATTTTGAACTCAGACAATGACAAATGTTGGCGGGGTTGTGGAGAAACAGGAACCCTACTGCACTGTTGGTGGGATCGTAGACTAGTTCAGCTACTCTGGATGGCAGTGTGGAGGTTCCTTAAAGAACTGAAAATTGACCTTCCCTACGATCCCGCCATACTACTTCTGGGCATCTATCCTGAACACCATAACCCAAGATATGATAAGGACACCTGCTCAGCTATGTTCATCTCTGCACTATTCACAATAGACAAGTGATGGATACAACCCAGATGCCCTACTGCAGATGAATGGATACAAAAAATGTGAAATATATAATATATATATATATATATATATATATATATATACAATGGAATTCTACTACACAGCCAACAGACAAGATAAAATAATGGCATTCGCTCGGAAGTGGATAAAACTAGAGGGAAGCATGTTGAGTGAGATAAGTCAAGACCAAAGGAACAAAAGGCGCATGGTATCCTTGATATGTGGCTATTAGATCCACACAGTACAAGAGCAATGACTCAATATTCCGGTACCCAAGGTTATGGACGTGGTCTTGGAGATACAAACAAAACTACATAGACATAAAAATCTATGATGGGAGATATACTCTACAGACAAAATGTTTTATTATATAGACTCATATGTATCTATGACATACAAACCCTCAGCTTAATTTTAATTATGTTCTAAAATCTTTGTGCCAGTGATCTCATATAGAGATTCCCTTCTTGAATACTTGTTTGTTAAACATGACATTTGAAATATGGTCAAAAATCAGTGTTAATAAAATCTTAAAAAAAAAAAAGTAGGGGCCAGGTGCTGGTGGCTCACGCCTATAATCCTACCCAGGAAGCTGAGATCTAAGGATTGCAGTTCTAAGCCAACCTAGCTGGGGCAAGAAAGTCCACGACACTCACCCTCCAATTAACCACCAGAAAAACATAGCGGCGCTGTGGCTCAAAGTGGTAGACAGAACACTAGCCATGAGCAAAAGAGTTCAGGGACAGTGCCTCGGCTCTGAGTTCAAGCCTAAGAACTTGGTTCATAGCTTCTCAGGAGCCTGGGATCTGGTTTGAAGCTAAACTCCACTAACCGAATCTCCACTGAACTACAAAAAAAAGCTGGAAGTAGAGCTATTGCTTAAGTGGTAGAACTCCAGACTTGAGCACAGAAGTTCAGGGGCAGTGCCGAGGCCCAGAATTCAAGCCCCAGGAACACCAAACTAACAAATGTGTCATAAGTTGCTAACTACCCTGATTTGTTCACTACATGGTGTATTTACTTATCATCATACCATACCCCCTAAAATCTGTATAAATAAAGCAATAAATAAATATTGGCTCTATCCTGTTCTGGATGGGTAAACCACTCCCTGGGCCTCAGTTTCCCTATTTATCTAAAGCAGTTGTTATTGTGGGCCGGCCGGCAGGCCCTGAAGACAGAGTGCTGGCATGTTGAAGATTACCCCTGTTCTTGACCTCCAGCCAGCTCTCCTCCACACCACAGCAAGGCTGCTGCCTGGCCTCTGCAGGGAGGCTGGGGCGATTTTCCAGGCAGAGGCTTGGGAAGGGCCTGCTGGGGTCTAAACACAATCTGGGAAGGCTGGTCAGTCCCAGCTCAGTCCCCACTAGCTGGGGGCCCCTCGTGAGTGTGCAACACCTGTGAGTATCAGTGTTGTTACCTGTTTACTGTCGGATGGAGAGACAAGGCAACGTGGCTCCCATGAGAGGCCCCTCAGAGTAGTGCAGGGTCTTGCCCCAGCCCTACTACTCGCAGTTGTCTTTTTTGTGTGGTGCCTGTACTGAAGCTAGCCACTGTCCCTTTGCTTTTTTGCTGAAGGCTAGCATACCTTCTCTACCTCTGGCTCACAGACTTTCCTGCCTTGGCTGGCTTCAAAGCATGATCTTCAATCTCAGCCTCCTAAGTATCTAAGATTACGAGCCAGAGTCACAGGTGCCCCGCTTGCTCTGTCTCTCTGGCAGACAGGAAGCAGGTTTCTGGCTTTGCACTCTCTCAGCTGACAGAATCCCGAGAAAAGGTTCAAGCTGCAGCTTCTCTTAGAGTAGTGTTCTCAAACACACCAGGAGAAAACCGACCTGGGAAGTACAGAACTCCACTCCCCTGGCAAACTCCAGCCCTGCTCTTCATGGTAGTGCCCTCAGTTTCTACCTCAGTCCCAGGAGACCCTCAGGCCTGAGAACTACTGTCATGATGGATAGACACAGTGCCCAGGTCAGGGCCCGAGACACAGCCAGGGCTGCCCAATGCTGTGAAGACATTTAAGAAAGCACAAAGACCCAGTGCCAGCATGGTGACACACAGATACCCCGCCTAGGAGGACTGGCCAGGCCCCCGCCCCACCAGGGAGACCTGCTGCTACCTGCCTGCCTCTCTAGCAAGGCAGCACTGGCTTAATCTTCAGGCTGGTAAACACGCGATTAGGTTTCCTGGTTTCCCGGCTCTGGTCCTGCTACGTGCAGGGGTGCCCCTCCCAAACCTTCCTCTCTTTCAGCCTAGCATTCCCTGGCTACCTTTGGTCCCCCAGTCCCTGAGCTCAGCCTCAGTCTCCGCCTCTGTGATATAGGTAATGACACCTGCCTTTCTCTCCATGCCTCACATGGCACCGTGGGAAGCAGAACTGGAATGTCACTCTTTCATTTGGGAGGTTTGATGTTGAACTCAGGGACTCTTTGCTGGCTGGATGGCACTCTACTGCCTGAGGCCTGCCCCCAGAATTCTTTGCTCTTGTTGTTTTTTGAACAGATTGTATGTTTATGCCAGAGCCAGCCCAGACAGTGTATGCTTCTTGTAGAGCTGGAGTGTCAGAATGCATCACCATGCTTGGTTCTTACTGGATGAGATGGGAATTTCGGGACTCTACCTGGGCTGGTCTCTGCTGGGATCACTGCACCTTGCATCTCAGGGTTTTTTGGATCCTGAAGATTCCACTGTGCCCATTATCCTGCCCATTCTGACCTCAGGGGAGCTCTCACAAGGATTCCCTTTCAAGTGTTTGCTGTAGCCTAGCTGCCCCATCCCTCCCAAAATGCCACGGTATGAGAATTAGAAGCCACTACAGCCACCTGGCGTCGCTCTTACCTAGCTCTTGCCACCAAGCCACACCTCCAGCATGCAAGCAGTGGCGGCTCCCACCTGTGACCTCAGCCTCCAGGAGACAGAGCAGGAGGACTGCCAGTTCCATGACTTCCTCATGAGGCCATGGTGGTGACAACATGAGCCAAGTATCTGGCACACAGTCATCCTGGTAGTATGGTCTGGTTCTATAAGGTCATTTCTGGCACTGGATTTGGGCAGAGTCGCAGATATCTCTCCATGGCCTATGTAAAAGCCATTCATAAAGCTGCCAGCCTCATCTGCCTGGCTCCTCCCCTCTGGAAGCCTTCAACAGCCCCTCTCAGCCACTCCCCTGCTGCTGGGGCCGTGGAACTTAGGCCTGAGGCCCCTCGAGGCCAGCCACATGACAGGCAATTTCCCACAGGTGCCTTGTGTTGTTTCTGGGCTCACGTCCAGCTCAGAGGCCTCTAGGACGTGTCCTCCCCTGTTATCCACGTTACCTCATTACCATTCCCACCAAGCTCAGGACTCAGAGTCTGAGGCTTGCCACCTTCCGGACACAGCTGGTCCCAGGACAGAGACCTGCCTTTAAATCCCAGCTGCGCTCCCTCTTTGCCTCCTAATCTGTGTACACTGCCTGTTCTCCCAAAGCATCAGTTTTCTGACCAGGAAGACAGAACTTGTTGAAGATTGAGATGATAGTATATTAAGCAGTTCCAGTGCCTCAGGCGCCCAGCCAAGCCCATCACCAGCATGACCTCATTTTCTTCCCAATGCTGACATTTATGAAGTGTCCAGTGCTGCCTCTCTGCCCTTTCTTAGCCCTCAGGGAGATAGCCTAGAGGTATCTCACCTTCCACCCATGTAAACTAAGGTACAAGGCAGTCACACCTTGACACACAACTAGAATTTCCAATACACGCACACGTCTTAATTGTATAACCTAATTATGAATAACATTACTTTATTTATTTATTTTTGCCAGTCCTGGGACTTGAACTCAGGGCCAGGGCACTGTTTGCTCAAGGCTAACACTCTACCACTTGAGCCACAGGATCACTTCCAGCTTTTTCTGTATATGTGGTACTGAGGAGTTGAATCCAGGTCTTCACACATGCTAGGCAAGCACTCTACTACTAAGCCACATTCCCAGCTCTTATTTTATTTTTCTGAAACAAGATCGCATTAGGTAGCTCAAGCTGGCCTTGAGCTCACATTTCTCCTGCCTTAGTCTCCCAAGACCAAGAATCATAGGTGTGTAACATCATGCACAACAAGACACACTCACTGAGCTCAGATGCAACTAGACACACACTCACTGGAGGACAGGTTCTGTGGTAAAAAAAAAAAAAATCACTTGCTTAGCAAGTGTAAGGACCCTAGTTCAAACCCTAGTACTGCAGAAAAAATCCCAAAATGATGATGATGGACACACAGACGGGCAGACAGACAAATAGATTTTTTTTTTAAGAAAAAGAACCTGGCCAGGCACCAAGGGCTCACGCCTATAATCCTAACCACTCAGGAGACTGAGATCTGAGGATCACAGTTCAAAGCCAGCCCGGGCCCAAAAGGCCCTGAGACTCATCTCTACTTAACCACCAGAAATCTGGAAGTGGCATAATGTGGTAGAACACTAGCCTGAGCTGAAGAGTTCAGGGACAGCATCAGATCCAGAGTTCAAGTCCCACAACCAACAAAAAAGGAAAAGAAGTGAGGGAGGGAGGGAGGGAGGGAGGAAGAGAGGGAGGGAGGGAAAGAAAAATAACCTGGAAGCCCAGTGCTAGATGTTCACACCTATAATCCTAGCTATTCAGGAGGCTGAAATCTGAGGATCATGATTGTGAGGGCAGAAAACTCTAATATTATCACCAATAAACTACTAAAAAAAAAAACTGGGGGGCCGGGAGTTTGGCCTAGTGGTAGAGTGTTTGCCTAGCATGCACGAAGACCTGGGTTCAATTCCTCGGTACCCTACATACATAGCAAAAAGCCGGAAGTGGTCCTGAGGCTCAAGTGGTAGAGCTCTAGCCTTGAGAAAACCCAAGGACAGTGCTCAAGCCCTGAGCCCAAGCCCAGGACTGGCAAAAAAAAAAAAACTGGAAGAGGTGCTATGGCTCAAGTGGTACAGTGGTCACCTTGAGTAAAAGAAGTTCAGGGACAGCATCAAAGCCCAGAGTTCAAGCCCCAGGACTGGAAAAAAAAAGAAAGGAAGGAAGGAAGGAAAGAAGAAAGAAAAGAAAAGAAAAACAGGACCTAAAGCCAAGTGCAAGTGGCTCATATCTGTAATCTTAGCTACTCAGAAGGCTGAGATCTGAGGATCATGGTTCAAAGCCAGCCAGAACAAGAAAATCCATGAGACTCTTATCTCCAATTAACTACCAGAAAAACCAAAGTGGCGCTGTAACCTCAAAATAGAGTGTTGGCCTTGCACAAAAGAGCCCAGGGATAGGGGCCAGGAGTTTGCCCTAGTGGTTAAAGTGCTTGCCTAGCATGCATGAAGACCCAGGTTCGATTCCTCGGTACCACATACATAGAAAAAAGCCGGAAGTGGTGCTGAGGCTCAAGTGGTAGAGCTCTAGCCTTGAGAAAGTCCAAGGACAGTGCTCAGGCCCTGAGCCCAAGCCCAGGACTGGCCAAAAAAAAAAAAAAAAAAAAAGAGCCCAGGGATAGCAATCTAGACCCTGAATTCAAGCTCCACAACCAGCAAACACAGAAAAAGGGACCTGAACCATGAGGTCTTGGGCAACAAACTAGGCACTCTGGGAACATGGACTGATTCTGACTTCTCAGGCAGGTCTGGGAAAGCAGGGTGCTTCACAGCTGGCTTCTCCATCACCCCCACCCCTGCCAGCCTGCTGGGGACACTGCCAATCATGAAACTGGGGTCTGGTGGGCAGGGGAGGCGGTCTCCCACAAGGAGGGTGTTTAGATGAACCTCCAGCTCTGTCGGGAAGGGAACAGACTTGTCTTGGGTCTTTCCCTGGCATTCCTCACAGCTGCATGGAGATTTGCTCCATCCCTCCAGCCTCCACTGTGTGTCCCTTCTCCCCTTCCTCCCATTTCCCCAACCCCCCTCTCCACCTCCACGATAAACAAAGCACACATTGGCTCTCGCCATCCAGACATCTAGGCATCCTAAACACAAGAATGACCAGCTGGAAATGCCTTGGTAAATGAGACCATGGAGGTCATGTGCCCTGGGGCTGGCCCAGGGTCACCCAGCAGGTAAGAAAGGGTAAGAGATGATTCCATAGAGAATCCTGGGGTCAAAGACCCTTCTCTCCCCACCCTCCACCACAACTATTACCAAATCTGACCCAGCGGCCAAGCCTCAGGCTGGCAGGAAGCTCCCACTGATTCTGCTTAGAGATGAATAAACTCCTTGGAGGATTTTTGAGGCAGAGGAGAACACAGAGAACACCCAGGAAAGGGCTATTCAGAGAGAAGGAGATGCTATACACCTATCTTAATCTCCCTGCCAGCCTGCCAGCCTCAGAAGGGGTGTTGGGGCCATATGGGGTTTCCACAGGCCTGGGCCCCTCCCTGGGGCTGGCTGTTTAGTTCCCTCCCTACCTCCAGGTATGAGGCCTGCGAACTCAGGTGCCCTCTTGTAAACTGAGGCTAACTGCCCACCTGCGTTTCAGAGTGCCTGGCATCACACTTCTTGTGCCATGTGGCGCAGGGTGTAAAACCAATGAGCCATTTCCTCGGACACCAGCATCTTGAGATGCTTAGCCTTTACAGAAACAGCCTGTGTACACTTCCACGTCTTTAGATTATTCTAACACCCAATGCAGTCACTCAGACACAGTAAAAGAAAAAAGCCTAGAGAGATTCACTACAGATGCCAGTGGCTCACACCTCTGATAAGGGCCTCTTTCCCTCCTCAGGAGTCCTCAATGGCTCTCCTTTGACAAAGTTCTGGGGACCTCACCCTAGCCAGAAGGTCTCCTCTCCCTGAACTGCTTGCCATCCTCTGATTCCTTCCCTGGCATCTGTCAGTCCCCCCCCTCTCTTTCTCTCTCTGGCTTCATCTCTGCCACTGTACCCAGGCACTCGCCAGCTGTACCAGCTGGGACACACCAGCCTTACCAGTGGCTAGCTTCCTGCTCTGGCTGCCAGGATTTGCCCTCCTCCAACACAGCAGTACAAGACACTCGATACCCGCCCTTAAACTCTGTCCTTGGATCTGGGTGCCAGGCTCTCTGGGTGATACTGCCATTTTTACCACCTCATTCTGCCATACCAAGTAGGGGTATGTGAGAACACTGGAGCTCAGAGAATACAAACTTCCCAAGGTCACACAGCTGCACTAAGATCAACAACCAGGCCATTGACCATCTAACCTGATTCCCAAGCTCCCCGACCTCCTTTTTAAAATTTAATTAGGTGCCAGGGATTGGACCCAGGACTTTGTGCTCTACCCAGTCCCAGGAATTTTGGCCAGGTATCTAAGGTTGAGCCCAGTTCAGCCTGTTCCTAAGGCTTGTGAAGCAGATCCACCAGCAAGGGAAGAAGGACCCAAGAAGGCCTGGGACACAGGAAGTATGCTGTAGGGTCTCCCATGGCCCGAGCCCTGAGTCATTTCTGAGGGGGACCTGAATTGGCTCTTCTTGATGGATCCCATCTGCTCCAGGCTGATGCCTGGTGCCTGAGCAATGTGAGGGTGAGCAGGCTCTACTTGTCAGTAGCCAACCCTGGCAGAATGGGCAGGGCCTGTGCCAGGCACCAAGGGTTGATGGTCTCTGGAAGGTAGGCCAGGCAGCTGAGGAAACAGAGAAGCAGACGCCATTCTCCAGGGAGTGAGACAGTGGGTGGCAGAGATTGCAGAAGAAGGCTTTCACCAGCTGTCCTGAAGGTGACATGCCTGCATGTCTGGGCCATGAGTTGATAGCCCAAATCAGATGCTGTCCACGTAGCACAGGGTGGAAGCTGAGCCAAGGGAACTTGCCTGGGAATAAGTGGTGTTTTTCTATCACTTAGAGATCTAATGAGTTCCTTAACCTCTCTGAACCCGTTTCCCACCTTAATATGGAAACAACAATCCTAGCACCTTAACAAGGGAGAGGAAACACCAGAACAATCAAGTTATAGCCTTTCCGTGGAATACTATATGGCAGTGGAAGAATGTGCCAGCAGAAATGAACCTCAGCAATACGGGAAAGAAAGAGAAAAGGTAAGTTCCAGGTAGATGCATTCAGCACAGTCCTCTTTCATGAGGCTGAAGAGGAGGTCTGTCGTACAGAGCTCACCTAGCATGGGCAAGAGCACTGGCTTTTATCCCCTGCGCTGCAGACAATACATAAAGGTGAAAAATATGCATGACATCTGTGCATACATTTGTAGATACAGTAAAAAAATAGAAATGTACTTTGAATAAGAAGCACTGAAAGCAAAGCAGTGGTTACCTCTGGTGGAGTCACCAAGACGCCAGAGGTCAACTTGTCAGGCTCCGGGTCCCCCAGAGTTTAGCTGTTCTCAGCCTGACTTGGCCTGGTCTATCCAGCTGTCCCAGTCAGTGACAGTGGTGGAGGGAGCCGTGTAGTGAGTGAGCAGAGGTCGAGTGGTGGCAGATCCAAGTGGAGTTCTGAAAGAACATTTTGACAGCATTTACTTTTGAACTACACATGCATTGAGGCAGTGGTCTTAACCTTTCCCGCCTCAGTTTCCTCATCTATAAAACAGAGAAACAGCTCACAACTGAGTCTCAGAGATCAAGGTCAGTGATGTCTGGAAAGCCCTCAGAACCATGCCAGGCCTGCCACAGGCTCCTCTGGCGATAGGGGGCCACAGTGACTGAAGCCACTGCTGACTCAGGATGCAGATGACCCCTGTGGGGGTCCCAAGACATGGGACTCCAAAGTGGCTGCTCACATGACAATCCCGCATCCCCGCCCTCCCAGGGCAAGAGGTCAGGCCTGGAGATGCTTCGCTCCTTAGCAATCCCTGAAAATCCCTCCCTGTGGGACTCCAAGGCCCAGCTAATCAGTCACAGGGTGAGCTCACACACAGAGGCCGATCCACATGTGAGTCCGTTCTTTCTCCTCCCACCACCCGAGGCTCCCTACTCCAGGCCTATGGAGCTCTCTGGCCAGTGCTAAAGAGAGGCCCTTTGTATTCCCAAGAGCCAGACTGAGGGCTAAACACTCATGTCTGCTGGGTTCCAAGTGTCCACAGGCAAGGCCCAGGAATAGGCCTGGTTCTGGCTCTGCCTAGCCACAGCCTCTTTGCTGCGTTGAGCAATTAGCCTGTTTCCTCATCTGTCTATGGGGGATGCATGGAGGCACCCACTGCAATAGAGTGGGGTTTGCACTGTCAGTGGGCTCAGAGCCGCCTTCACAATCATTCTCCATCTCAAGGCTATTGTCAACCCTGTCCCAAACTCTGCATCATCATTTTATGCACCATGGGGTCAGGGGGGTCTCAGCCACTGCTGGATCCCAGCACAGGGCAATGCAGGCAATGCCCATGTCAGGCAGGAGGCAGGGGAGGGGCAGAAATCTCAGAGCATCTCCCATGGGATTGAGATCCCATGTGCCCTGACACTGTCCTCTCCACGTCTCCTCAGGAGGCCTTCGAGTCCTGGACTGGGAGGCTACCTCTCCCCTCTCAGGCCCTGCTGCCACCCAGATCTCCCCAGAACTAGCAGCATGGATAGGGTTCTGGGCTGTGTGCAGTGCCTTTGCTCAACATAAAGGCTCCCTCCGGCTTCTATGGCTTTGCACATCCACAAGTGGTCCATAGGTTAATTCTCCAAACAAGCCCTCCAGATACTCATAGTGCTTTCTGAAAACCCCCAAAGCCAGACCTGCTCACACAAGCAGAGCCTAAGAGCACCTGACACAGAGGACTGGGGGTACAAACAGACCACTGCTTTGCTGTCCACTGCTACGCGCCTGCCATGCAGGTACTTGTGTGATCTCCTTCCCGTGACCAGGCTCAACTCTGTGGCCCACGGGCGATTGCAGAAAGGATGATGGCAACTTCCGAGGTTACATGATGTCGGCATTGCCACCTCTGCCCTGCCCTGTGGGAGCACTTCCTCTAGGGAGGCTGGACACTCCTGGTCAGGCACTGTGGAACAGAATGACTGAGCTCACCAACAGTCAGGCCAGCCCTCTGAACAAGCCACCACTTCCGGTCCCATCAAGACTTCTGATGAAAGCAGACTCAGCTGACATCCGGACAGTGACTTCATGAGACCTGGGCCACCTCACCCTGAGCCAGAAGTATCTAGCTAAGCCAGTCCCAAATTCCTGGCCACCGTACAAATGCTATGGTGGCTTCATGTGCTTCCTCTGAGATGATTGGTCACACAGTGGGGGTAACTGACTCAGGCAACTTGAGCTCCAGCTGCCTTTTGGAGTGACAGCAGGATTTCAGTCTGAAACTGTTCCTAGGTTGCCAGGGAACCACTTTCCAGGAGTACATGAGAAGAAGCAGCCTGAACCTCATATTCTGGGCCAGTGTGTGTGTGGTTGGGGTGGGGTACAGTGACCCTGAGCCCTGGAGGGGAGAGAATACTCTGACCCAGACCCCAATCTGGGGACCTGGTACTCCCAGAAAGTGGACTCCACTGTTCTTGACACCTAACACCTTGGGGCAATATAAAAACAGTGCTTCCTGAAGGCAGGAATCCCTTTCAGGTGATTGATTCATGGTTTCTGGAACAGCCCAATCCTCGTGTATGAAGACTGACCTGCCTGCCACGGGGAGGGGTGGGGGGCTGAGGTCAAGGAGAGGGCCCAGGGTTGAATCCAATGCAGCTTATTGGGAGTCTTACAGAGCAGCTGGATCCCTTCTGTTTGGGTCTGGGAAGGGCCAGGACTGGGTGTGAGTCAGGGGCGAGGAGGGCTCCTGGGGTTGAGGGGCACCACAGGGACAACGGGAGGGACATGCCACTCCCGGTGATGGCCTGACGCTCCAGCGGGGGCTCCGTGCACTCGTGCGCGTGTGTGTGCACCCCGCATGGGGGCCTGTGTGGAGAGGGTGAAGGCGAGCCGAGCATGTGCACTTAATTCAGGTCCAGCGCTGTTGATACCGTTTGGGTTGACTTCCCCCCCCCCCAACCATGCTGTCCAAAGCTAACGTGCAGACTTCACGACTGCTGCTCCCGAATATCGATGGCGCGTCTCCTGTGCACACACACGTTAGCATTCCTACCAGAGGACGGTAAATTAAAATCAACCATGTCCAGGTCACCCTCCAAATGTTACAGGGCCCCGGGCTGCCCAGCCTTCCTTCTTTCTCCCACCCCCGGAACCGAGATCCAGTCCAAGTGTCCACTGAGCGCGTCAATCTGAAGCCCTTTCCACTCAGGGTCCACTCAAAAGGCAGGATCGCTTTTTAAGCTGGCTTAGTTGTTCCATGGTGGCATTTCCACACTTGTATACAATGTATCCCGAGCAACCTTTTCACTGTGGCTCTCTCTCTCCTCCTACATAGGACCATACAAAAGAGTTTCATTGTTTCATTTATTTCGTTTATGTTTTTTCTGTGCTAGTCCCGGGGCTTGAATTCAGGGTCTGGGCACTGTCTCCAAGCTTTTGTGATCTAGGCTGGAGCTGTCTACCAGTTGAGCCACAGCTCCAGTTCCAGATCTTTAGTAATTAATTAGAGGTAGACGTCTGAAGGACTTTCCTGCCCAGGCTGGCTTGGAACCACAATCCTCAGATCTCAGTGTCCGGAACTAGAATTACAGGTGTGAGCCACTGGCACCCAGTGCATTGTTTTATTTTTATACATGCAAATACACCACTTAATTAACCTTCTTCATTACCCTTTCCAAAAAAGAGACTTGAAGGCTCCCATCTATTTCCTCCTGACTTCAGGGAATGTTTATTTTATTTTTTAATTGAGTTGTTCAGATGAAGATTATTGTTTTATTTTATTTTTGTACCTTTTGTTTTTGTGCTTGGGGCTTGAACTCTGAGCCTTATGCTCTTATTCAGCTGCACACACACACACACACACACACACACACACACACACCTGCACAGGCACACGTATGTGTGCTTATGGGCACAGTTCTCCACTGCTTGACCAAACCTCCACTCCTGGCTCAGGCTTTTTGCTGATTAATCATTGTTGACTTTCCAGGATCTCCCCCACTTTCAAGCCAGAAATGTGAGATCTCAGCCTGCTGAATAGCTAAGATTGCAGGTGTGAGCCACCTGACCTGTACCTGTCCACTACCACTGAGCTGGCAGAAGTTCACCTGACACTTGTACCTTTCTGCAGTCCTTTTGGCACACTCCAGAAGCAGCTTCCCTCCAACCCCATTTTGCAGGTGGGGAAGCAAAGAAGCACAGACAAGGAATGAGTTAGCTACCCCGGCTGCTCTAACACCAAATTCCATGTAAGCAGAAAACCTGCAGGGGCAAAACAGGTCAAATGCCCTGCAAATCCAGGTGGGATGGGACTGAGAGAGGCAGCAGGATGTCAGAGAGCAAGTGGAACTGGGTGCTTCTTGGAGAGCTGAGGGAATTTCAGGAGAAGCTTGAACGCTATCCCTGAGCTTTTGTGCTTGGGGCTGGTATACTACCACTTCAGCCACAGCTCCACTTGCAGCTCTTTGTGTGGTTAATTGTGAGGCAAGAGTCTCACAAAGTTTCCTGCCTGGGTTGGTTTAGAACCTTGGTTTAGGTCTTGGCCACTTGGGTGGTCACTGGTGCCCACCTCATCGGGCTTCAAGGTTGCTGTCCTCTCCTGTCAGTATTGGCACACTTCTTTGGGGGTGATAGATGCGATGAGATGCAGCAGCGTGACACCTAATGTTCAGTGTCCTTGTGGGATGTCTGGGTGTGGAGACAGGGCTCCAGCTTCTCAAGGTCACTCAGAGGTATCCGGAGGACCCGTCTTGAGGCTCGCCCTGTTACAACACTGGCTGCCTTCCATCCTGCACCTGGTATGGAGGCGCTGATGTGGAGGCATGGGGCGGGCCAGACAGGGAACAGTCAGGCAAAGTGCGCCTCGGCCAGACTGGCTGACGAAGCTCAGCTTCCTGTTTAAGGAGGAGCCATGAGCTTGGTGATGGACCCAGCGATGACATGAACTCCAGAGGGAATCAAATCCTTTCCTTGAACTGCTGGCTCTATTTCTGCTCCTCCTTGGGGATCAAACACCTCCACAGGGTCAGCTCCAACTCAGTGCCGGCCTCCAGGCCCACAAGACACAGGGAGACATTGTAGTAGGCCTGTGTCAATGCTGGGTCTCAGTCTCAGGCCATGTTCCTGTAGACAGCACCCCTTCCCTGATAGCTGGAACCAGGTGGGCAGGATTCCAGTCTTGCTGTGTCCACTCCTGCCCAGGTTCTGTCACGAGGGATGGGGCTTTTCTTCCTGTTGGCAAAGCCTGGAAGCTAATCTCATCTACCTTCCTCGTGGAGCTATTGTGATGGTCAAGTGACTTGAAAGCAAACAAAGGGCTAAGAAGGAGGCTAACATGGAGTGCTTGGAGTGTTCGGACTGCCAGTTCCCTTCCCTGCCTGCCTGCCTGCACCCACTCTGCAGCCATCCATATTTCCTTCTTCCCTTCCAAACAGCAGGCTCCACCTGCTCAGGTGTTTTATAAAAACAAACCGGCTGAAATGCTCGGCTCCCTGAGTGTCTGCATCTCACACTTAGCCATGGTCCAAGAGTCCTCCTGCCAGCCTCTGCTCCTCCCTCCTCCTGTCCTAAGAGTCATCCCATGGACCCCACGGGACAGTAACAGGATTTTTTTTTTGAAAGGGACTTGCTATGTAGCCCAAGATGGCTTCAAACTGGAGATCCCCCTGTCTCAGCGTCCTGAGTGCTGGGACTACAGGTGTGTGCCACCACATCTGGCAACAAAATTCTTCTAGGATAGTTAAATCTACAATGATTTGTCGTATCTGAACTGAATTCACAGAATTCACATTTTTGTCAGTACTTTAGTATTTTTGTTTTTTAACTGTTATTTATTTTCCTGATGCTAGAGATCGAACCCAGGGTCTCATGCAAAAATTAGTGTGTTATATATGTGAATTAATTTTTCAGTGTTGGGAATGAAATCCTGGGCCCTTGGGCATGCTGGGGAGGTAGTCTACCATTGCGCAATCTACTCCCAGACTCTATTTTGGTATTTTTGAATTCTATTTTTGAAAACAGCTTAAGGGGCCTGAATCTATGTCTGGGGTGTTCCATCCCTAGCACTGGAAAATAATAATAATAACAACAACAACAATGACAGGAAGGGGGAAGAGGAGGGGAGACATGCATTTAGCCCCCTCCCCTACAGTACTGGAATGAAACACACAGTCTGTGTGTGCCAGACAAGCAAAGTGCTGGCCACCACCATAAAAATTATTTCCATGCATTTTGATCAAACAGTATATTTTCTCACCGTCACTCTATTGGTTGAAGCAAAAGGGCTGCTGATAGTGGAAAGCTGCAGTCCCACCCCTCTGAACTCTTCAATCTCCGTAAGTTCTCATGGGACAGAGCCAAGTTCATCAATCCCAAGGAATCACAGGTCAGAGAGAGGCAGTAGGATTGCCCAAGTGCTGCCCCATCCTTGCCACCTGGACAGCACTGTGGCACATCCTGGTCCCCTGCATCCCTTCCTGAAAGATTGACCTGGGCAGAGCTCTCCGCACTTTGTCAGGTCTTCGGGATGGACGCTCTTCCTGGAGCACCCCCAGTTAGGAGGTGAAGAATGTCTGGCCCGAAAGATGTGCTGAAGACATCCCCCATCCGCCTGTGCTAGGCGATTTATTTGGAAGTAGCCTACCTGCAGCCATAATCAAGTTCAATGATGGGCCATTTGGGGGGACCTGAATCCAGCAGGTCTGGGGTCCTGATAGGAGGGAATTATGGATGGAACAAGATACGGAGGATGACAGGCGATGACAGAGACACACAGGAACGTGTCCACCTGAGGACAGGAGCAGAGTGGAGAGCTCCTGCTGTGAGCCAAAGTGCTGGAAGGGGGAGCGGCAACCGGGGAAGCTGAGAGATAGAAGGACTGGAAAAGAGCCTTGGCCTCGCAGCCCACTAGAAGGAGATAAATCACTGTTACTTGACACCACCTGGTTTGTTGTTAGGAAACGAATATACTTCCTAAATTCTCACTCATTTAATTTTCTTCCAGACATACTCAGTTTTCCACAACTTGCACGTGGTTTGCTAAAAAGGTAAAACTTCCATTACAGCTATAAATAGCAGTCCACGATCCTTTCCATAAATAGCTGGAGCCTTAAAAGTGAAGACATGAAAGCCAGCCAACCCAGCAGGATGCAATTGCTCGATGGCTCTGTTGTGAGGGTACCTTTGTTTAAAAAAAAAAAAGTGGGTGAGGATGGGAGTTCTCTGTAATAGAGTGCTTATGGAGCAGGTCAGAAGCCCTGAGTTCCATCTCTGGCACTAACAAAGAAAGAAAGAGGAGAGAGAGAGGGAAGGAAGAAGGAAGAGAGGGAGGGAGGGAGAGAAGGAGGGAGGGAGAATAATTGACAAGTAGCAAATTATATCGAAGACAAAAACATAGCTAACTGACACATCTTCTAACCAAAAAGAGAAATGGTCCCTTTTGCTTGAAAATGTCTCCTTTGGGGAAGTCTCCAGTGATAGAGGGAAAATCAGGCCCTGAAAGGTCCAGTAATCTTCCCAGGGCACATAGGCAGAGCATCACTCTGAACGTGAATAGATGTGCTCTGTGCTTTCCAGGAAGTCAGACTTGGTCCCATCCCAGGTCCCAGAACACACATGGATGGCCCTGCAATGGGCCCAGGTCAAGCATACGATGTCAGCCCCAGCCACATGGATTGTAGAGTTCTTCTTCTACAAGGCAGCCAGAGAATTTGGCTCACACAAAAGTCATTGGCAAACTGGAGACCAGAAAAGTTTTTTGTTTGTTTGTGGTGGTGGTGGTTTTTCTTTCTTTGTCAGTCATGGGACTTGAACTCAAGGCCTGGGCACTATCCTTGAGCTTTTTTATTCGAGGCTAACACTCTACCGCTTTGAGTCACAGTGTCACTTCTAGTTTTCTGGTAGCTAATGGGAGATAAGAGTCTCACCTGCCCGGGCTGGCTTTGAGCTGTGATCCTCACATCTCAACCTCTTGAGTAAGGAGGGTTACAGGGTGAGCCACCAGATCCCACCAGTTTTTGCTTTTGTTTTTCTTTCCTATGAGGAAAACAGAGTATGGAGGGAGCCACCCCACATCCCTTCACACATGAGGCAACACTAAGTGACAGAGGTCAGGGCCCCATCTCCAGACAGAGTCTCCTCTCACCCTTATCCTGGCCATAAAGTGGTCTCCTGGGGTCTTACATATGGCATCCCCAACTTTCCTGCAGCGATGTGCACAGGACCTCACACTCATGTAGTCTGGCTTGTGCGGGGCCTGAGCCTTTCTACCCTAGATGGAGAATAGTAGCTTAAAAGCTGCCAGTAACAGCAAAGCCAAAGACAGGAGGCCAGGTTCATGCTCTCTAGTGGCCGGTCACCTCCACCCTCAGTGCCAGTGGCACAGCGAAGCCATTAGCTCCTCTTCTTTTCCAGGACTCCTCGGGGATGCTCTTGTGAACTATTCTTTTTACCTCCCATCTTTCAAGATGGGCCCATGGCCCAGGTGATTGGCCCATTGAACTGTCCTCACCATCTTTTTTGGTCTTCTTTCTGGCTGTTTTTTGCTATCTTCTTGACAGAAATAATCCTAATGATGCTGATATTTGCCAGCAGTCACCTTGTGGGGCCCTGACCTTCACATTGACCTTGGTCAGGACGCTAGTGCCTCCCTCAGAGAAAAACTGAGGCTCAGTGTTGGGCTGACTCTTAGTCTAAAGACCTAGCAGATAAGGGGTAGAGCTTAGAATCCAACCCATGTCACTTTAGATTCAGAGCCTACACATCAGCTCCATGGCTTGAAACTCCAGTGGGAGGAGCCTTCTCAGCCTTGCCCTGTGTCCTAGGACAAAGCACTTACCCATTCTGGGCCTGTTTCCATAGGGAAGTGGCCTTTGGGGATGGCTGGGGACACCTAGAGCTGAGGGAATTCTGAGACTCTAGGAGTAGCCCTAACCCACCCTGCACAGGCTCAGATGACCAGTCCTGAGACTTTGGGTCCAATTAGGCAGGTCTCCGATCGGGCCCTAAGTGGGCACACCAGACAAGGAGTTCGCCTCTGCAGCTTTGTTTATTGTCTGGAAGCTGGGAATATTTTGAATTGTTGTGCTGAGGACAGGAGGAGAAAATAACCAAATATAAGAAAGCAGCCACTGAGAGACTCCTGCAAGAACTGGAGGAATTAGGCCGCCTGGGTGGGTCAGAGAGCTTTATTTAAAAATAAACAGTCAGTGAACCAAACGCCTTATACACAATTAAAATAGACTTTCTGAGTGGGAGACTAGGCACTAGTATGGGTACCAGGCCCTGTGGAGAGTGTTCTGCCACTGGTCTACATTCCT
Organism: Megascapheus bottae; assembly: GCF_031878675.1. Taxonomy (NCBI): domain Eukaryota; kingdom Metazoa; phylum Chordata; class Mammalia; order Rodentia; family Geomyidae; genus Megascapheus; species Megascapheus bottae. The sequence continues at coordinate 7,952,807 of NC_143541.1, read as the reverse complement.
CAGTCCTGAAAAATGCCCTGAAAATTCCCGTTGGTTACAATGGAGAGCCTGGAGCAGTGGATCTCAGACTTAAGTTGACTGGGAACCCCTGCAGGGCTTGGTAAACAGAATTGCATACTCCCCCCACCTTTGAGTTTCTGATTCTAGAAGCCTTGGTGGGTGGGGCCTCCACTTTTCTCCCAGTTCTCTACTTCTGAGGCCTGGCGTCCAGACATAGAGAATGCCTGTCCTGTACTTGGGACTCTGCATGTTAACAGCAGCCCTAGTTGCCACCTGAAGGGAAACTGAGCCAGAGACCAGAGGGCCTCTCAGCGTCAGTGGGGCTGCTGATTCGTTTAGGGCTTGGGTCCCTGTCTCTGTGGAAGATGAGAGAAAAGCTGTCCTTCCTGGGTGTGGCTGAGTACACAGTCCTAAGGCCAGCCCTTTGCTCTGAACCTCACAACTGGTCACTTTTGTGACCAAGCCAGCACATGAAAGGCCTTGGTTCCATCCTCATGCCCCCTTCCTCCCCCCTCTCTCCTCCCCCACACAACAGATTACTTATAACACCTTGTCCGAGGAAAATGCCATATGGCATTTATTATACTGCATTGTCTAGGGAATAAAAATAAAGTCTCCATGTCCAATACATAGGCAATTCTTCTAGTAGTAGGGTTTGAACAACAGCAGTTATTTGGCAGGCTTGCTTGGCTGTTATTCTACCACTTGGGCCAGGCCCTTAGCCTGGCTTTTTGCTGTTTAATTGGAATGGAGTTCCACAGACTTTTCTGCCTGGGCTGGGTGCACACTCAGATCCTCAGATCTCAGCCTCCTGAGTTGCTAGGATTACAGGCATGGAGCACCTCTAGGTGCTGGGGGCAAGCCATTTCCTCTGGCTAATGTTTTCGGTGTGGGGTTGCTTGACTCAACCAGAGGACCAGGAACCACAGCTATGAAAGGCTGCCCCCAGGGAAATTCACAGATGTGATGTGCTTAGCAGATTATAGTCTACTTCTGTCTCCCCAAGGGTTCTGGGGATCCTTCTGTTGAACGTTCACTCCCCGGCCCCACACCCCCAAGCCTGGAAGGTTGCAGCCTCTGGCACTGGGCTTTGTGATCACACCTCCTGTGTTTTCCAGACTCCTCCTGCGTTCACGCAGCTCTGGAGTCCTTTGCTTTCTCCAGCTGTAGTCTTTCCTTGTTTCTGCTTTCCAGTGGCTACTGATCTCAGCTCTTTCCGTTTGGGACTATTTTGAATGACATCGCCATTCCCATTCCTGTAAAAGTCTTTGTGTGGGCTCATGATTTCATTTTCGGTACCTGAATGTGAGGTTGCTGATCTTACAAGAAATGTCTAACCTTGTCTGAAATGGAGCTGTTTTTCCGGGGTGACTTTGTCCTTTTATATTCCCAGCAGGGAGTGGACATGGGCTGGGGGGAGGGCAGAGAGCCAAGAAGGAAGGAGGCCTTGGCTCTCACCTAGAAGGGTGCAGGTGGTGGTGGCCTGCTCCTGAGTGACGGGTTCTGGGTGATGATGGCTGTCTGGGGCATTATGAAATAAATGTGTTTATGCATCCCCTGTCAGAGATATCTCTACCACTGATGTCTTCCCAGACTGCTCTTGGGCAGAGAGGATAAGAGAGAGAGAAGAAAGAGAGAAAAGGGGAGGGCAGAGGGAGAGGGAGGAGGGCACAGCCTCCTGTCCTTGTCCCCCAAACCACATCCACCAATGTTTTTTTGAGGTCTTCTGGCCTCCAGGATGGTGCAGGACACTGCAGAGACCCCGCCTGCCTCCTGGGCACTTTCCATCTGGAGCTGTGGGTTTGGCTGAGCCCCAGGCTGCAGGAGAGCAGAAAGCCATGTGCTCTGGGGAGGAGAGGGTCTAGAATTGGAAAAGCTCAGGGCATAGGTGTAGGGAGAGCTGGTGGGAGCTTCAGAGTGCCAAGTGGTGGGCTGTGTGCCAAGGACCAAGCTCTGATCTTCCTATGAACCTCCACTCAATTCTCATGGTAGTCTGCTGCATGGGTCTGGATGGCAATCAGTCTAGTTGTGGGTATCGGGCCACTAGGGCCCAGGGAAGTCATGTTATTTGCTCTGGGTCACACAGCTCAGAAGAGATGAAGGTGAGATTTGTAAACAGGCTGGAGGGGAGGCAGCAAGGAGAAGCCTGAAGCCCTTACTGACTCTGTAGACATGTGGGTGTGGCTGTGACCTGGACAAGAAGAGGACCCATCACTCACCACCAAAGGTCCCCTGTCTCACTGAGAATCCTTCTAGGAATGAAGTTAGGAGTTTCAAGGCTGGCCAGACAGCCCTCAATCCTCTCTCCCCTGCAGCACTGGTGCCAAGTGGCTTCCTGAGCTGGCCAGATGGCCTGGCATGTGCCATACCTCTGTTGCATGGCATCCTCACTGTGGGTGGCCTGCTAGATGACACCATGCACTCTTCCAATGGGGATGAGAAGTCTTGTTGGATTGATGCTATGATACGATTGAAAGCTGCAGAAAAAAAATGTACTTCTCCATGTCTCACTGGCTGTCCGTGAGTGAGCTAGCATCTGCAGAGCAAAGCCGGCCATTACCTCCCACACAGCACCCCCCCCCCTCCCGCCCACATCCCCGACGGCTGCCAGCTCATCGATTTTCCATCTTCAATAAGAAGAGTTAGTCCCAGTGGAATTTCAGCCTACTATTTGGCTTGTCCAGAGGGAAGTTCTGCCTGGCTTTCCTTGAAGGCCTCTCTTAGTTGCCAGTGTTTGCAGTGCCACAGGCTCTTCCGGAATCTTCCAGCTCCCGATCCCCTGTGGGGGTGGGGGTGGGGTGTGTGTTTTAATTCCAGTCACCTGAAGAGCCAGAGGGTGGCACAGAGGAGTGGACCAGCCAGGACCATAGAACCCAGGGACCCCCCCATCCCTACCTGAGGGGGAATAGCCCAGAGAAATTCTAGACAAATGGGAATGGGCCAGAGTTTAAGTATAAACTCTGAGTTTTTGGTTTTGTTTGTAAGGGCAGGATCTTCTTGTGTTTCCTATATGACCTTAAAGTCATTATGAAGCCCAAGCTGGCCTTGAACTTGCCTGTTCTGCTGTGTGTTGTGTGTGTGTGTGTGTGTGTGTGCATGTGTGTGTGTGCTTGCAACCCCTGGATTTGAACTCAGGGTCTGGGCACTGTTCCTGAGCTTCTTTTGTTCAAAGCTAGCACTCTATTACTTGAGTCTCAACTTCTTTTTTGGTGACTAATTGGACATAGGAATCTCACAGATTTTCCTGACTTTGAACCTCAATTCTCAGATCTTAGCCTCCTGAGTAGCTAGGATTACAGGTATGAGATATGGGGATCTGGCCTTGGAATAACTCTTTTTTTTTTTTTTTTTTCCAGTCCTGGGCTTGAGCTCAGGGCCTGAGCACTGTCCTTGGACTTTCTCAAGGCTAGAGCTCTACCACTTGAGTCTCAGCACCACCTCCGGCTTTTTTCTATGTATGTGGTACCAAGGAATCGAACCTGGGCCTTCGTGCATGCTAGGCAAACACTTTAACCACTAGGCCAAACTCCTGGCCCCTTGGAATAACTCTTGACTCCCTTCCTGCTTCTCTTCTTTTTCCCCTTTCCTGTCTGTTTGTCTCCCTTAGCTCTTTTGTTCTCCTTTTCCTTTTGGAGCTGGGGACGGAGGCCCCTCCTTCAGCCCTACATTGCTTTTTGTTTAGTAATCAATGATATACCAAAGGCCCTGGAGGGCCTGGGTTTGGATATCAACTCTGTTACCACTGAATGGCTAACGGCTCTAAGCAAGGCAAGTCACTTTCTCTGTGATTCCATCTTCCCTTCTGTGAAAAGGAGCGATGTAGTGCTCACCTCCCAGAGTTGTTCCACTGACCTGCACCAGGCTTATAGTTAAGTGGTTCATGGAAGGTGTGTTAAATAGAAATAAAACCCAGGTACAGGGGTGTAGGGCTTCAGGCCTGCAGCCCCCACCCAGTTTAGGACAACTCATCTAAAAATGCAGTCAATGCACGGAAGCAAAAGGCTCTTGTCATTAATCTACAGCCTGCTAGGCCAGTAAAGATGCTTAGACTGTGAATTCCCTCCCCGGCTGTGGAGGAAAACATGTGCCCCTACCCCCACGCACAGTGGCCCCAGGCTTCCTCAGAGCCTTCTGGGTTCAAACCTCAGCTCCAGAGCCACTTCCTCCATTTGTGACCTGCCTCTTTGCCTCAGTGCCCTGAGCTGGTGGGCAATGACACGGCAGGCACGAGGTGTCTGGGCAGTTTTCTTGTCTTTTTGTGAGACAGTGTCTTGCTGCGAAGCCAACGCTGTTCATAAACTATCTTCCTGCCCCTGCCTGCTCCGTGCAGGGTTCCTGGCATGCACTGCCAGACGTGGTAGCTGGGAGTTTTTGCTTGACGTGCTTCCACAGCTCATGGAAGAACCTCATTATTCAGAGAACCTCTCTCTCCTCCTGAGAGGAGGCAGCGCTGCCTGGGGTCCCGCAGTGCGTCGGGGCTCAGCCAGGATGCGCCTGTGGCCTCCATTCCAACACGGGCGAGATCAGTGCCCCCTCCTCACCTCCCTTTACCAACGGCCACGTGGCTGACGCTCTTGGCACTTCCTGGGAACTGGGTGCCCTCCTCTTCACTGTGAACCTGGGGTCTTCCTAGCAGCCGGGGGACCTGCTGTTTTCACCCTGGTTTTACCAATGAAGGAAGGAGAGCCCGAGTGAACTCACCCAAAGTCACAAAGTCAGGGTAAAGCCGGGCTCTGGGTTGCCCTGCCTTGTCTCACCCTGCGGGGTGTGTGTGTGTGTGTGTGCTGTGCCCATTTTCCAGGGTAGTGGATCCAGGCTGGGAGACCCGGTAAGCGCACGGTGAAGCGGAGCGGGGGGGGGGGGGGGCCCTCCGCCTCCCCACGCTGCGCGCCCGGGCCCGGGGCCTCGGGATCGGGGTCTCCGCCCGGCCCCGCAGGCCGGCGCCGCGGACCCCGCCGCGGACCCGAGCTCGGCGGCGCCACACGAGGCGCGCGCGCGGGGCGAGGCGAGCCCGGGCTCTTTGTGTGTCCGAGCCGGCGCGCGCGTGCGTGCGCGCAGACGCGTGCCCGCGTGTGTGTGTGTGCGCGTGTGTGTGTGTGCGCGCGTGTGTGCGTGAGAGGGAGTGCGTGTGCGCGTGTGTCCGCGCGTGGGGCGGGGCCACCGCGCCGGGCCCCGCCCCGCCCGCCCCGGCCCCGCCCCCGGCCCGGCCGAGCTGGTATTTTTCCACCCAGCAGGATGGGTGATGCGGAGAGCCGCCTGCTCAGACAACAGACACGCGAGGTCAGGAAGAAGCCGCTTATAAATTACCGCTTCCTCCGCGCCGCCGCCAGCGCCGCGCTCCGGGCCCTGGCCGCCGCCGCGAGCACCGCGAGCCCCGAGCGCGCCCACCCCGCGGGCCGGACACCGAGCGGGCGGGCAGCCCCGGGCCGGCCGAGCCCGCCGCCACCCCAGGTACGCGAGGCCCGGCGCCCGCGGCCCCCGCCACCCGGGCCGAGCCCCCCGCGCGCCCCGGGCGCCCCCCGCGCGCGCGGCTCCGGTGCCCGCGTCCCCTTCGCCCCGGGGGGTGGGGGGAGGAAGCCGGGGTCTCCGGCGCCGCGGGCCCGGGAGGCGGTATTGTTCCCGGCGGCGGAGGGGCGCGGGCTCCGGGGCTGCGGCAGGTGTGAGCGTGAGTGTGAGCGAGCGCGCGTGGCTGCGAGCCGCGCGGCCGTCCGCGGGCCCCGGCTCCCCGCGGCTCCCCGGCCGGCACACGTGCGCCCCGGTGCGCGCGCCGGGCTCGGGCCGGGCTCAGGTGTGGCGGCCCCGGCCGGGCCCCGGGGTCCCCGGGCGCGCCGCGTGCGGGCTGCGCCGCCGGCCCCGGGCTGCGGGCAGCACGTGTCCCTCCGGGCGCCCGGGGCCCCGATCGCGGGCACCCAGGTGCCCTGGGCTGTACCTGAGAGGGCCCCGAGGGCGAGCGGGGCAGGGGAGACGACGGGGCAGCGTGGCTGCGGGGCCGCGGGCAGTGCCAGCCCCGCGGGCCGGAGTCAGGGGACCGGGGAGCCGGCGGGGACAGCCTGGGAGGGCCGCGGAGACGCCTCCTCCTCCCCACTCCTTCCCTTCCTCCTTCTTCCTCGGGTTCCTCTCCGGGCCCCGGAGCTCTCCTCGTCCTCACAAAGCCAAGACGGAATCTTGGGGTCCACCTCCAGAGCCCCAGCGGTGCCGCCCAGACCGGCCTGGCTGCCGGAGCCGCCCCTCCTGGGTGCTCCGAGGGGGGTGTGTGCTGGGCAGGGCCACCAGCCTGGCTATTTTGGTCTCGGCCGAGCCTCTGCCCAGATTCTGGCCTCCCTCAGGACCAGCCTGAAGGCCTGGGAGGCAGCCGGGGGCCCCCATTTCCTGCCTGGGGAAATAAATCAGCTCAGCAAAGCTCCCAGACCTTAAGATGGGGGGCTCAGGGGTTGCGGTTTAGTGGCGCGTGGCTCCTTTTGGACTTGAGTGAATTGGCCTCTGATTTGGCACAGCTGACATTCAAATAAATGTCACATAGGAGATCCTTTTTTAAATTAAAAAAGAATTTTTTTTTGTTGTTGGCTGGAAGGGAGGGTATCTGGTCCAGAGTCTCCTAGCCAGAAGGAGTTTATTTTTATGAGTGAGCTGGTGAGCGCTTAGCAACCGCCTGCCTCCCTCTCCACCAGGGACTCATCCGGGGAGTGTGGGGTGGGCCTCAGGTAGGGGCCAGTGTTTAATCAAGATAGTGGGGGGGGGGAGCCTCTGGAAAGGGTCTCCTGTTACCTTCCAAGAAGCCACAGCAGAATGGGATTGACAGAATGGATGGAAGGGTTCTTAGGCCTGTTTCACTCCTTAGCTGACCTTGGGTGCTAGTTCCTGGCCTCAGTTTTCTCATCTGTAGAATGGGTAAGGAATCCTGCCCGGCTGGGCTAGTACAGTTGGGATCAAGAGCGAGGGAGCTGAGTGTACTCTGTCTTCATGGTGACCTTGGGTGAGTCTCTTTGAGCCTGGGTTTGGCTGTCCAGGCAGCAGTGCCACCAAGGCCAGCCTCACTGCGACCTTGAGGGGATTGAGGGAGATGAGGCTGAATAAGCTTGCGGTAAGCTGTAAAGCCGGGTTGGGCTCTAGAGCTGCCGATTAGAGAGTGTCACGAGGTCCCAGGTCACAGTGGTATGTGGCAAGGGCCTCCACACTGCCTGGAGCTTTTGTCCCCTGGGGACACCCTGGACTGTCTGTGGCACCACTTCGGTCTGCCTCCTGCGCTGCCTGGACCACCTCCGCTTGGCAGTGCCCCTGGCACAGATGGACCAGTTGAGGGCCTTGATTGGACAGTGACAGGATTAGGCTTCAGAAAGTCTGCACATGGCTAGCCAGGAAATCTGGCTCCATGGGGCTTTGGTCATGATTTCCCAGGGAGCTGAAGATCCTCTGGGGGCTGGAGAAGATGAGGGTCAAAGGTAAGGCTTGGGGTGACTTAAAGGGGGCCAATGGTGCCTTGGTTTTTTTTTCTGGGAGCTGTTCTTTGGCACCCCCAGAGGTACTGTGGGCTCTAGACTCCGTTTTCTAACCCCACCGTGTCTGTCGTCAGACAGTCTGTCAAGGAATTCGGGGATTGTGGTTGTCTGACAGTTTCAAAAGGTCCCCGACGATAAGACACTCAGGAGTCACTGAGCACATTCCTGTGCTCAGGAAAGAGCTGAGGAGTCAGCTACGAGGACACCCTAGTGAGCTGCCCGGCCCCTGCCAGAGCCCACGGCGGGTCCTTATTTCTGCAGGTGGACGTGAGCACGACTCGCGCTCTTTGGGTCTGCACCTCACTTTTTGGCGTTCGCCCGCCTCCCCTGACAGAGGCAGTTGGTTCTTTGAATTCATGGGTTGTAAGTGGATCTGGAAAAGCCCAGAGAAGCTCAGGTGAGCAGGGAGGTCCATTTTTAATGTGCTTTGCTCTGTTGGTGAATACACATTGGCTCTGGTCAGGTCTGAGCAGGACTTAGATTCAGGCACCATCAGTGGTTTTCCAGATGTTCACAACTCTTGCGGGGGTGGGGGAGGGGAGTGACCGTCATGCATGCGTGTCCTGCAGAATACTCCGGAATGACAAGGCTGACAGAATGTGCTTCAGCCTCTTAGCAGACTTGATGTCTGTGTCACTCTCACCTGTAGCTGTAGAAACAAGACGGGCTGGCGTTTGCGGTAGGGCATAGCAGGTGCAAAGGCACATTGGCAGGAAATAATTAAGCATTTGTTTCGTTGTGGCACATGTCCCCAGGGTCCCGGCTGGAGAGAGGACCAGGACCAGGACTGGATTTAGCAGGACCAGGTGGCGAGGGCCTTGAGTGCTGGGCAAATGGACTTTAGTGGGAGGACAGCAGGGATAGAAATAGGATCCCATGGGGTTTGGGGACAGTAGGGCAGGAACCAGTCAAGTCTGGAGCCTAAGAGGCTCCTGATGGCGAGTAAAGAATGAGGCTGGGGTCCGAGAGGCAGGGGTGGTGAAGCCACAAGTGTGCAGGGCACAGTGCGGTTTCTATGCCAGTGATTCTGGCCCCAAGCTCTTTGTGTAAACATGGGGAAAAGTCTGGACATGCTGTTTTACAGGTACACAGGCCATTAACCTCCCCAGAGCATGCAGCCCTGGCGTCGCCCGCGTGAGTTATGGCAGGGCTGTGGTTTCCCTCCCCACCACACCTGCTCCAGCCAGGGCCGGTGCTAAGGATGTGGGTTAGGGGATGAGGGGACGGCAGAGCCATAGGAATTGCTTTCCTGTTTCCAAGAGCCAACTCCCCCCTCAACAGCATGAGGGGAGAATTACCAGGAACAAGTTGTGGGGTGCCGTGTGCCTCCCATCTAGGGCAGGGGACATCTCGTCTGCAGGACTTTTAAGGCCCGTGCAACCACTTGGCGCATGACAGGACAGGCACATACTCCTCTCATCATCTGCCTGCATGGATCATTTTCTATGGTCCTCGGTGCTAGAAGCATTTAAATGGTCCTTGGCAGAAAAACGTTCTTAGCTTCTTGGAAGGCTTGAGGCTCGGGGATTGATTGAGAATGAGAATGATAGCCTGAGTCTAGGAATGAGAGACCAGCCTGCCTACAAAACAAAAACAAAACCCTGCCCAGACTACCAGAGTCTCCTGCCTGTAACCCACTCTCAAGAGGCTGAGATCTGAGGATCTTTATTTGATGCCAGACTGGACAGACAAATCTGAGAGACTTGTATTTCCAATCAACCAGCAGAAAGCTAGAAGTGAGGCCATGGCTCAGAGGTAGAGCCCCTTTTAATGAACAAATTCAGATTACCAGACCCAGAACGGTCTTGAGGTGGAGCTACCTGGGTATCTGTATTTTAAGTTTTCATCTCTGGCTATTTATTTATTTATTATTGGTCATGGGGCTTGAACTCCGAGCCTACGTGCTGTTCCTGAGCTCTTTTGCTCAAAGCTAGCGCTCTACCTCTTGAGCCACAGTGCCACTTCCAGTTTTTGAGTGGGTAACTGGAGATAATAGTTTCACAGGGATTTTTCTGCCCAGGATGGCTTTGAACCACATTCCTCAGCTCTCAGTCTTCTGAGTAGCTAGGATTACAGCCCCAAGACACCAGTGCCTGCTATGTGTTTGTTTGTTTGTTTTAGGACAGGGTCTGTCAGGCTGGGCTTAAACTCATGAGCTCAATTGATTCTCCTGCCTCAGTCTCTTCTACATCACTAATATACTAGTTCCCTGTTATTTTTTTCCCTTTTGTTTAAAGAAGTATTTAAGTAGCTGGGAGTGTATCTTTGATCCACAGCTGAAATAAAAATGATGTCGAATTTAAATTGAGGTATAATTTATACATGTCTTGAGATATAAAGGTTTCTATACAGTTTAATGAATTTTGACAAATGTATATATATGCCATGCAACCATCGCCTATATCAAGATAGGAAACCTTCCTACCAACCCCCCCCCCAAAGTTGTCTCATTTTTTTCTTCCTTTTCTTTTTTTCCTTTTTTTTGGGGGGGTGGGCTGGGGATTGAACCTAGAGTTTCATACAAGTGCTATACCACTGAGCCACATCCCAGCCCTCTCTGATTTCTGCCACCATATTTTTTTCATATATTGTGCATTGCTTCACACACATTGATACCCCTTCTCATGGTTTTGTCCCCATGCCACCATACGTTTGAACTGTGCATCTTGCATGGCCATTTGAGCCATGCCCCTAGCTCTGTTTTGTGTCTTCCTGCCTGACATCCGTGCTGCATCCAGGGGAGAGAATAGGGCGTGTGTGTGTGTGTGTGTTTGCACCAATGTTTAATTCCTCTCCTTGCTCAGGAGTGTTTCATACTGCAGTGCTGGTGGCCTTGCTTCTCCCCAGTTCCCCTTTCTGAGATGTTGGTTACCATGAAAACCTGCTTCTAGAAGAGCTAAGTGGAAGGATCCAGAGAGAAGCGGTTCATTACTGTGAATAACTTTCATTTTTCATGATTCTGTTGTATTACTAATTATTGCTCTTAACTAGATTGTCAATGAAACTATTCAAGAGCGATAGCATCCACAGGGTTTAGTGCTGTGTGATGTCAGACGCCCACCCGGGTCTGCAGAAGGGAGAACTCAGCCAGTTTATCTGGATGTACAGGTTGGATTTTCCCTTGGTGGGATTTTGTGAACTAAGCTTCTGTGGACATTCATGTTCCATCTTTGCAAACATATATTTTCATTTGGGTAGGTAATGACTGGCTGGGTCATAAGGTACAAATGCTAGCTTTATGGGAAACTGTCAAAAGATTCCTTTTAAATCAAAGCAAAAATAGTGGACTTCAGGAAATACAAAATGTATAAAATAAAAAGTGGTACTTTCAGATAATTAAAAAAGCAAGTAGGATATAGGTGGAGGCGTGTGGCTAATTGGCAGAACATGTAGTTGAAAAGAACATATGTGCAAGGCCCTGGGTTTGATCAAAAATAAAACTGCAAAATAAATAAATAAGGGCTGTGAGGCTACACATTGCCCTCTACTTGCAGCTTTAGCCACGCCCCTCAGGTGTCACAGATGGTAAATACATGGTAAATACATGGTAAAAAAAAAACCCATGTATTTTCTGGATCCACTTTCATTTCGTTTTCAGTTTCCTCTTTGACCAAGCTTTGTTTGGGGTTTGCTCAGTAAGCCTGCAGTGGTTTTGTTTTGCTTTGAACAGAAATAGCATCACAGTGTTCTTGGTTCTGCCACTCGGTCTATTCAAACAACGAACCATTGTGGACCTAACACACAGCACATGGGGCTGCCAGTTCATTGTGCCTAGCCAGCCTTGCGTTTGGGAGCAAGCCTCTGACCTCTTCTGTCCCAGCTAACAACCCAAAGAATGAATCACCCCCACCAAGTAACTGAACTTCCCTGCCCATGAACAGAGGAACAGCCTGAGCCTGTTCAGAGCTGGGGGTGGGGTGGGGGATTCTTACAATGAAGTCCAAACTGGCTTTAAATTAACTCCTGGGCTCAAGTGGTCCTTCGGCCTCAGCCTCCTGAGTGGCTGCTTCTGCAGGCATGTTACACTGGCCACAATGCAAGTGTTTATTGAGCACCAGTTTTATGGCAGGCCTGGTGCCAGGGGTAGAAGGACAGAGATAAGTAGAACAGTCCCTGTTTGCAGGTAACTCAGTCCCGCAGTGTCTCAGTGGGAGGGAGGGGAGAGCAGTGCAGTATGTGAAGCAAGGAGAAGATGTATATCAGGACGTTAATGAACAATCCCGGGTGGTTTGTACCAAGGACAGGCTTACAGGGGCTTGTGGCAGGTATTGGCTGGTGGAGTTTGGACCTTGGGATCACCCACTCTCCTGCCCTGTGGATGGAGAGACCAAGGTCTGAGTGAGAGCCATCACCAACATCAAAAGAACCCTGATGGTCGGGCGCCAGCAGTCACGCCTGTAATCCTAGCAACTCAGGAGACTGAGATCTGTAGATCCAGGTTCAAAGCCAGCCCAGCAGGAAAGTTCACGAGACTCTTACCTTCAATTAACCATCAGAAAACTGGAAGTGGCGCTGTGGTTCAAGTGGCAGAACACTACCCTTGAGCCAAAGAATCTCAGGGAGGGCACCTAGGCCCTGAGTGTCAGCCCCAAGACTAGCCAAAAAAAAAAAAGCCTTATTCTTTCATCACTCCCTGTTGTGTTCATGCATTCCTGCCCAGGGATTGTGTAAATCTCCCCTTGTGTGTGTGTATAGGGGTGGGGCAAGGGGAGCTGTGCCTCCACAGGAATGAGGGAACCTGGGCCTTGAACACCTGGCAACTGCTCTGCCAGAGCCACAACCAGGCCCTGCCTCCCAAGTGCCAGTGGTGACTGTACCCATAATCTCTGTTCCCCAGGTTGGCACAGTGAGTGGAAAGGTATGTGAGGCTCAGCATGACCCAGACACACCCCCAGAATCCAGGATGGACTTCCTGGAAGGCTCAGAGAGATGCTTAGAGCCTGGCATGGAGTATGCAGTCCTGGCCCTGGCTGGGTCTAGGAGGTAGGCTGATGTGACCGGGGTGGACCTGGTAGAGAGGCCTCTGCCGGAGCTGGGGTCCATCCTGTGGTCCTGGGCTGCAGGCTTGGCTCTTTGTTGACTCATCTGAACGCCTCTCTGACCTCTCTTGAGACTCATCGTCTCTGTGAAATGGTGCCCTAGACCCCATCTGCACAGTCCCTGCCTGTGCCCATGGTGGCTTTCCTCCACCAGTGGTGCCATGCTGCAACGTAGGGCTCTGCCTCCCCCTCCCCTGAGGGCCTGCCAGGAAGACTGGTTTTTATCACCCGCAGAGGGCATCTCAGTCAGCTGCAGGGAGGACGTCACTACCCCTCTGGGCCTCCACGCCGTGGGGGAGGCAGTGCCACGCTGCGGTCCCACACAAGAGCCTTCAGTGGCTCTCAGGGCCTTGAGACACGAAGTCCCCACTCCTTCACCCCGTGTTGGAGGCCTCAAGGGATCTGACTGTTTCCTGGTGCTCCCCCCCCCCCACCATGGTTCCTGCCTCTCCTCAGCTGCCCATGATGGGTCCTCCACCTACAGCTTTCTCCTTGTCCTTCTAGAAGCATCTTGCATCCCAGAACAGTGTCTGACACTGAGGAATCCCTCTAAAGACATGACCGCTGTGGACTTGAATTCACCCTACGGAGTTCCTGTAGCTTACGAGCTCCTGGTCAGCTTACTTGTCCACCCGAGCACAGACACGTCATCGTCCACCCACCCACCTGTCCACCTCCTCAGCAGCAAAAAGTACCTATTGTTCTAGGCCCTGAGAATGTGGCTGGTGAGCCAGACGTGTCAAGTACACACCTGTAATCCCAGCCCTAGGGAGATGAAGGTGTGAGGATCATGAGTTCAAGGTTAACCTGAGCTGCATAGTGGGACACGTGTTTAAAAAAAACCCATAACCTTGACCATGTCCAAGCCCCGCGTCAGGCCTAGTGACAGTGTAGATGTCTCCCCTGGGCTTCTGGCTTGCTGTGTGACCTAGGTAAGTCCTTTCCCTCTCTGGTGCTTGTGTTTGAGGCAAACCTACTGGCTCAAAGGACAAGCCTTCTCTATTGTCTCCACGTGGACTGACTGTCCCCCTGGGTCCCCTCTAAGGAAGCAGTTCTCCCTGTTAGTTTTCCAAGGTGTTGAGGTTCGTTCTGAGTTCCAGGAGGGCACCCAGCTGAATCACGAGCTTCGAGAAAGAAATACTTCCTCTGGGAACAGCATAGATTAGAAACAAACCTTTCAAAAGAAAAAGAAACCAGACACTGTAGCTCATGCCTGTAATCCTAACTACTTGGGAGTCTGAGATCTAAAGATCGCAGCTCAAAGCCATTCCAGGCATGAAAGTCAGAGAGGAGGTGGAGAGAAGGAGGGAGAGAAGGAGAGGAAGAAAGGAAAAAGGAAAGAGAAAGGAAAGAAAAAGGACAAAACCGGAAAATCCACACATAGCAGCCCTGTCTCACGGGGCCTACATCTATCTTTTCTTCTTGCTGGTGGGTGGCTATAAAGGTGGCCTGAGATGCATGACTGGCCTGCAGAATTGTGGCCACCATGTGTGCTTTGGAAAGTTAGCTTCCTCTAGGCCACTGGGGGAATGCAGCCAGATGAGTGCAGTGGGGAGGGAGACACGGCGCCTCTCCCGTCACTGCATCAGGCGTCCCCTGTACCCATTGTGTCTCCATGCTCCATGAGCTGGGACCAAACCAGCCTTGACTACAGCATTTGGCTGGAGGCTGCAGATTGACTGGGGTCTGATTTCCTGCTGTGATGATTCAAGGTGCTGACTCAGTGTAGTGGGCAGAGGGTGAGGTGATTCTGAACACTTAGCTTCTCACACTCTCTCTAACCCCCCCACCCGCCCCCAGCCCCTGTGAGTTCCAGGTCTCTGTCACCATGCTCAGGTACAGGGAGCATCCCAGCTGCTGCAGCTCCATATGGAGCCCACGATGTGCCAGGCAGGGCGGCAGCTTCTGCTCTGAGTTCCAGGCAATGTGCTCCTGCCAGAAAGGTAATTTGCTTTCTTTGAACCTCTGCCTTCAGCAGAGAGGAACAAAGACAGCCAGACTCTTCCGAGAAATCCCCAAATCCGTCACCTGGAGTGCTGTATTTTATGGCCTTGGCCTGGGCGATGGGAAGAGCTTGTCTGGCCTCACCAAGGTCCGGGCCGGCTGGTTGCCTGTGCACCCCCCAGACACCCACGGGCTCGTTAGACTGGAGGATGAGACGCAGGGAGGGTTTTCTTCCCTCTTTCAGTATTTTCTTGCCCCCTGACTCCAGCTTGCTACCGCAGGCCTGGAGGTGGTCCTGAGCTGAGCAGCTCTCGGGGTGGCTCGTTTGGCTACATAGGTGGCTGCATGCTGTAACAAGGCAGTGATAACAGCAACGTTTACCATAGGCGGCTTCACTTGCAGTCTTGAGGACCTCCTGGGGATTCCCCCCCACCACACACACTTTTTATGAGGCGAGATTTTGCTCTCTGTAGCCTAGGCTGTTCTCAAGTGGGTAAACCTCCCGCCTCAGGGCTGGGATTGTAGATTCGAGCCACCATGCTTGGCTTCAGTCTATGGAGAGGGTCAGGGTGGGTACATTACTAACCAACTGGCATGTCTGCTGCTGGTCCTGGGACCACAGTTGGCGTTAAGGTGGTGGATACCTGTTGTCCCAGGTCCCTGGAAGGCTGCAGGTCTGGCAACTTAGTAAACCCCCACACCCCCCTTTCTATCTAAGAACCAGCGAGGATAATGGTATGTGGGCCTCAGCTTCTCCATCTTCTCAAAAGGCCCCCTTGTTCCTGTTTCGTATTATGAAAAGCCTGGAGCCTCCCATGGGCAAGTGATTTGCCCAAAGGCCATCTCTGGGCTGGGAGTTGGCCCTGCCCGGCCCTCTGGGCCAGTGCCACTTTGGAAAGGATGCAGGTGGGGAAGCCTTTTACTACTGAGCAGTGTTCCCACTCCAAAAGCCACAGAAACCTTTTCCAGGCAGCCAAGTCATAAGTCTATCAGAACCTAGGCCAGCCAGGCCCTGCTGGCCCTAAAGGCCTGGGACACAGTGTGAGACCAGGTCCACAGCAGGGCCTGGCCGCCTGTCTGATGAGGGAGTGCTGGGGAGATGCTCCGGGATCCAGGGAGACCAGCATGGGGCCTGCTGCAAGTGGGGGGTGGCAGCCTGTCCCTCTGAGAGCCACCCACTGTCTGGATAAATTCTGTTGTGGGCTGGCCTGAGCCAAGGAGCTCTATAATCTGATGCGTTCCTTGCTTACAGATTGGTTTCAGCTGGCCACTGGTGGCTCACACCTGTAATCTTAGGAGGCTGAGAGCTGAGGATCATGGTTCTAGGCCAGTGTGGGCAGGAAAGTCCTTGAGACTCTCATCTCCAGTAAACTTGGTGCTGTAGCTCAAGCGGAAGAGTGCTAGCCTTGAGCACAAAGGCTCAGGGACAGTGCCTAGGCCCCAAGTTTAAGCCCCAGGACTTGTTTGTAAAAAATGGTTTCACCTGGCAGTTACACAGTTTTCCTTTACTGTGGCTCTGCCTTGGGTAAGGAGGGAGGTGGCAGATCCCCTTCTTGGTTAACAGAAGACTTTTCTGTTCACTGGGAAGAGCAGTAGGTACACTGGGTCCTGAGGACAGGGCAGTCCCTGGCGGGACAGTGCCGAGCGTGACCTGATGCTCATTGCAGAGGAGGCCGGACCTTCAGGCCCCACTCAGCTTGGAGTTTCTCCACCCAGGATGGAGGGTGGGGTTTACGATAGGCTCTGAAGAGCCCTGCAAGTATTTGGTGCCTCCCTATGTGGGAAAAGGGTGAGTTCCACACCTCCTGCTTGGTGGACGACAAGGTAGGGGTGGACAGGGGACCAGGGAGGCTCAGGTCCAACCTTTGTCTCTAGGCTCAAGGCTAAGGCTGCCAGAAGTGGGGAGGGGGCATTAGATGTCCGTTTGTTTGCACTTTCCCCTTTGTGATGATACGCTGAGCATCTTAAGAGATTAAGGAAACCCACATAAAATGACCGCAAACTCAAGACCAGGCGTAGGTCTGGATGGATCCCGATGGTTATAATTGTCCAAAATCAGTTCAACTTGGTTTTTTGGTTTTTGTTTTTTTTTTAAGAATATTTGTTGTCTTCATGTACTTCAGGTGTAGCTGGATTCAGGTGCTGAGAGAGGTTGTCTTTTCATTTCTGGGCTGTGTTCCTTCTGTGCCTGTACCATTCTCCTTGCAGAGAGGGGCTCTTAGGGTCCCCCCTCCGCTTTCTGGATAAGCCATGTCAACCTAGAGGGAGCCCTCCTTTGTCCCTGTGTTTTTAGTGAAAGTGTCCCAGTTATCACCCCCATGGTTCTAGCATAGTCAGATACCTGCAGGAGTCAATAGTCCCTTCAGATTGGCTCAGCCTGACTTCTGCTCCCACTGAGAAGCAGGAGGTCAGCCCGCTGCGTGAGCTGACATCACCCACGGAGAATCCCAAGGCCAATAGATTCAGGCTATCCCGAGACCTAGTACCACTCAGATCCACTGAGTGGGGCTGACTTCCTCCAGCTGGTGAGAACCCACTCAGAAAGATTCTGCCCCTCTTTGGCCGCCTTAGCATCATTCATGTGGTTGTGCTTTAAGTACACAAACTCTGTCCCTCCCTTTGGCTCTCTCCTTAGTATATCCCAGGAAAGTCAGGGTCAAGCCTACTAGACTTTGCTACTTCCACTGTCTTACTCCAAGGCAGACATCACTAATCCATCTCAGCTCCACAGAACAGGTGAGGTGAAGCTTCAGTGACATGGGGGTCTGGGCTTCTTGTTCACTGCTGTGTCCCTGTGTTGAGTGGGGCGCTGGAGCATAGTAGGTGCTCAAACAGTTGTTAATTGACTGCTCCTATCCTGTGCTTTGGATGCGTGTCGCCAGGGGCCTGTCTGGCTTGGGAGCCTGAGCCACACGTGTGTTTTGAATCTGAGGTAGGGATGATTAGGCAGAGCTGCTGGGAGAGGGAGGAGAGACTGAGAGTGTCTTGGGGAACAGGCCCCCCACCCCCATCACTGCTAATCCCAGTTGAACTTCACTGAGATGTAAGATCTTCCTGATAAGAAACCGTTTCCTGGTTTTCTACATTTTTAGATTCCTGGAAGCCAGGAGGGCCTTCCTGCCCCTGAGTAGGATGTGCTGCGGGTGGTCTGGGACTTGGGCACTCTGCCTCCATTGGCCTGGCTCCCAGACCAAGTTCCAAAGAGCCAGAGACTCCCTGTTAAAATCTCTCATGGAGGCTTCAGTTACTCAGGAGGCTGAGAACTGGGGTTTGAAGCCAGCCTGGGTAGGAGAGTCAGACTCTTGTCTCCAGTTAACAAATTGAAAAGCCAGAAGTAGTATGGGGCCGGGGGTTTGGCCTAGTGGTAGAGTGCTTGCCTAGCATGCATGAAGACCCGGGTTCCATTCCTTGGTACCACATACATAGGAAAAAGCCAGAAGTGGTGCTGTGGCTCAAGTGGTAGAGCTCTAGCCTTGAGAAAGCCCAAGGACAGTGCTCAGGCCCTGAGTTCTGGCCCCACAATTGGGGGGGAAAAAGCCAGAAGTAGGTAAAGCTGTGGTTCAAGTGATAGAGTGCCAGCCTTAAGCAAAAAAGCTCAGGGACAGAGCCCCAAGCCCAGTATACACACACACGTGCACATACACACAGAAGCAAAAAAGCCAACCTCAATGCAGTAATTGATGGGTGTCACATTCTCAACATTTGGTGTCTCCCAGAGCCTCACCAGCCCCTCTAGGCTTGCCGTGTCCTTTTCTGTGTGTGTAGGGAATACTCAACCAGCTTGTGTGGTGGGGTTGGGGTCTGGGGGCTCAGAAAGGAGGTGTTTCAGAGGACATACTGTTTGTATGCCCCTCTGAGCACAGTGGGCAGCAGGTAACCAGCTCAAGAGCATGCCGAGCAGGGTGTGTGTGTGTGTGTGTGTGTGTGTGTGTGTGTGTGTGAACCAGAGTGTGTGTTTGCAGATGGTTTGAGACCCAGACCCTGTGCGGGCATACATGTATGTACCCCTGCATCTGCCTTTCTATTCCCAGACCCTGCTGGGTGTAGACAGACCCCTCCCTGCACACGATGTTACTGTCACCCACGGGTAGAAGACTGCCAGCCCAGGGGCAGCCAGGCCCTGCTTGACCAGATCTCCTTTTTCTTGGCCACAGGTCCAGAGCCAGAACTACAGCACCTTCTGAGGATCCTCCAAAATGTAAGTGGCTTTGGCTCCCCCTCCTCCCTCTGTGGGCTGTGTCTCACACGGGGCCGTCGACAGCAGAGGTCTCAAGAGCTCAGGACCTCGTTCTGAGCACCTCCGTTCCTTTGCCATGCCTCCTGGCAGGGTCCCTGTGTGTTCACCCCCTGCAGGTGGCACGGGGATGGGGATCTGGCAGAGTACCCCAGATGGCACCGCACCAGGGACGACCTGGGCCTCCCGGCAAACAGGGTGCTCTGGGAACTGGGGCTTTGGTCACAAATGGCCTCAGATATACTGAACTTTACTACTATTATTCATTATTACTTGTGGTGCTGGAGCTGGAACTCAGAGCCCTGGGTACAACAAGCAGGCGGTCTGAATATGGAGCTGAGCTAGGCACTGGGGGCTCACACAGGTAACCCTAGTTTCGCAGGAGGCTGAGCTGGAAGGATCATAGTTTGAAGCCAGCCACAGCAGAAAAGTCCATGAGACTCTTATCTCAGATAAACTACTAAAAAGCTGAAAGTGGAACAGTGGGTTCCAGTGGTACAGCTCTAGCCTTGAGTGTAAAAGCTTGGTGCCCAAGCTCGGGATTCACACCCCAGTGCAGGGACACACACGCACACACGCAGAGTTGAAAACTGTCAGCGAGGTTGTGAGAATACTGTAGTGACCTCGCTATACCCTTCATGCAGGTTCTCCTATTGTTTTGGGTTCGCCTCCTTCTTGCTACATGTTGTTCCACCAGTGAGCGCATGAGTGTTCTCTTCTGCTGATTCACGGAGACTTCCCGTTACCCCAGTCCTTCAGCTATTTTGTAAGACCCAGGCCATGGTCTTACATAAGCACAGCACAATTATGAACCCAGGACATTTAACATTGACACACTTCTCTTATCTAATCTATAGACCTTAGAAAGATACTCTGCTGATTGTCCATGGATTTATTGCCTGGCAGGCTTGCGTTTCTTTGAGTCCAGATCACAAGGGTGTCTTGGGGGGGGGGGGGCAAAAAGATGCGTCTTCCTCTGGCTAGTGTAGCTGATTTAAAACTTCACTGGCTTTCAAAGTCCTTTAATCCTGGCATTCCGTGAGAAATGTTGCTTCTAGCGGCTTCCGAAGCTGAGGTTTCTCCTCTGTACCAGGCCCTCACAAAACAGTGACCTCTACACCAACGCCTCACCCACCCATGGACTCTGCTGGAATGGGAATACTCTGCCTTTGCCCAGAAATTCCTCCTTCTGCTGTTTTACGACTATCGTTTTTTTGATGCTGCGATGATACACAGGCCTGGCCATGGCCAGGCCTGTGGCCCACCACTGAGCTGCACTTCCAGCTTGTGAGCACACATTTCTAAGGGGGACAGTTAGGTTCCTGCTGCTTGAAGGGCTGGGTTGTGGCTAATGTGGGGCTCAGTGATGGAGCGAGATGAAGAAAAGCCAGTTTATGGGGTCTTCCACAAAACCCTTGTCCCACTGCCTGACACAGGCAGGTGTATCCCCACCCTCAGAACATTTCCCCAGCAGCTGCCGGTGGATGGATGGGCACAGTGGAGAGAGAGGATGGCTCTGCCATGATCTTAATTGTTCTACAGCAGAAGTAGCCATTACTGGGCCCCGGTAGACTCGAGCAATGTGTCCCCATGGGTGCTTCCTTCCCCAGCAGCCTTCTCAGGTGGGCTCTTATTCTGTAGGTGAGAGTGACAGGTGACGGTAGGACAGCTACCAGAGCAGACCCACAGAGGTGAGAGGGGAAACTGAGGCTCAGGAATGAAGGTAGTCATAGGCTGGCTGCAGTTCCACCCCCCTCTCCCCCCAGGCTGGACGGACTCCAAGCCCAGCCCCGCCCTCCTCAGTACTTCTTGATGGTTAATGAGTAAGAGAGGACCAAGGGAGAGCAGGGAGGACCTTCCACTGGGAAGCTGGAATGCGAGTTCTGTCTCCAGATAAAGCGTTGTGCAAGGGCGGGCCCCACCCGCCCGGCAGTTTTATGGTTCATGAGCAGATAGGAGCCGGCTCCTCGCCTCCTTTTTGGGAAACCCATTTTGCAGGAGTGGCTGAGAGATGGTTTTTGAAAGCTGGTGGTGCTCCAGGTACTCCGCCTAGCCTGTTCTAAAAAGGCGGCTGGGGCCACTCGCTGTGTGGCCGGCTGTGGGCTGTGGAGAGAACGCAGGCTCAGGTGCTGCTGCTTTCCGGCTCTTTTGGACCTGCCCTCCTCTGAGGTCTTCAGGTCCCCTTTCTAAGAAAAGGAACAGCATTGTCTGGTGCACGTCTGGGTTGTTCAGTGGAACCTGCCCTGTTAATGAGCCAGCTAAGAAAGCATGGGCTTGAGACAGCCCACCTGGTGGAGCTCACTGAGCTGGAAGTTCTGAGCCCAGGTCCTGGCTCCAGGGCTGGGGTGTGCCCGATTCAGGGGGGAATACTTGTCTAAGATGAGCAAGGCCCTAGCTGGAGCCCATGTCCACTGCGTGACCTTGCTGGGGTTACTAGACCTCTCTTCCCTTACCTCAGCTTCCCTTACCTGTAAGATGGAACCCCAAGAAAGGGTGGGGGCACAGGGGACATAAGAGGGAGTGACATGAACCTTCCCCATGCATCAGCTGTATGGTTTCTCTCTTCCAATTCCCCAAGGAAGATTCTCCACAGCAAGCCCTGCCCCAGCTGTTGAGTCCAAGGACCTGGGCCACCCTGGGAGAGGGTGATTTAGGGGGATTGTCAACTGGGTCTGGGCTCTGGGCTGTTCCAGGACCTCCTGTCCCTGCCCCTGCCCTGCTGTAAACTGATCTTATCTCACCAGGCCTGGGATTTTGGTGTCCTTGGAAAGTGCCACCTCAGTCCTATCCTATGTGTGCACAGCACACCACACACACACACACACACACACACACACACACACACACACACACACACACACACACACACAGCCAACAACACAGGATATCTTACGCATACTGAGTAGCAAAGCCAAACTTCTTCAGCACAGAAAACTGAAGGAAGAAAACTAAACTCGTGTCTCTCTATGCTGAGATAACAATGTGATCTAACAGTGAGAGAATGTGTGTGTAAATATAAGTGTAAGTTGGGCATGGTGGTTTATCCCTATAGTCCCAGCCACTCAGGAGGTGTAAGAGTTCAAGGCCAGGCTGGGCAAAGGCAATGAGAGCTTTTCTCAAAAACAAAATGCAAACAAAGAGCTAGGATTGACCCTCAGTTTTCTGGAGGTTTATTGGAGGTAAGTCCCCCATGGGGAGGACTTGTTATTCTTTGGCCTTTCTAGTCACAAAGAAGTTCAGTGTTCCAACCCTGCTAAGGTGGAGAAAGGTCCCTGACAGTGTTTGATGGCAGGGGAAGTTTGGGGGAAAAAGCTCTTAAGCATTTGGAAACTGAGAATTGAAAGTCTGATCATTTAGTCAGCGAAACATTGTGGATGTTTACTGGGCATGATGGTGTCTGACTGGCATCCCAGCGCCGGGGAGGCAGACGCAGAGGAGCTCAAGTCTGAGGTCTGGGACCCTGCCCTCCTGCCCTGCTCAACTAAGGAGTCCAGACTTTTCCCAGAGGCCTTGAGCGACAGCAGTGTGCCAGGTGAGCTGGGACCAGCTGAGGAAGCTGCTCGTGTAAAACCTTGGCAGAGAGTGAAAGCAGGGAAGGATCTTTCCGGAGCCTCCTGGAAGCCAAGCAGGGGGCAGTTTGGTGTGGCTGGGTGTCTTGGGGTGGGCAGAGGAGCAGAGCAAGTGGTCTCACTGCGTTACCTTGGAGTGCAAGCCTCGTGGCTGCTCCCACCAGCACCCCAAGTCCTTATTTCATGGTTTCAGGGGCCTGGTCAAAGCAGCCAACGGCTGTTTGGTTGTTTTGACAACTGCTTCTAAAGAAGCTTCTAAAGAAGCTTCAGGACGGAAAGCAGAGAAACGCTGCCCTCGCCCCACCTCAGTTGTGGGAGAATCTCAGTTCGGCCTCCCGGGAGGAAACCCACTTGAATGAGGTGTCTGACCTCGGCGTCTGACCTAGTTTGAGGGCTCCTCGCATGGTTTGGGGAGTGCAGTGCCTGGGTGGGGGACCCCGTCCAAAACAGCTCCCCCTCAAGCAGCTTGTGTGAGAGCACCAGGTGGAGAAACTGAGAATCCGGTGCTTTCCCCACAGAGGGAGGCCGGACACGGTTAGGGTTTGCTGAACCAGGGGTGAAACTGGAGATGTCTGACCTCAGCCGGACCTGTTCTGTGTCACCCAGGAGTGAGTCTGATTTTATTGGGGCTTGACCTCGTGCCTTCCTGGCTGTCCCTGGAGAAGGCCCATTTTGTAGGTGGTGCAGCTGAGGCCCCTTTGGGCAGCCACATTCCAGAGGTCACCACCCACCTCTGTGCCCACTCGAGGACGGTTCCCATCTAGGTGGGGCAGTTTAAGGCCATTGGCCGCTCAGACTCCCCAGTGTCCTCAAGGGAGGAATTCAGGGAGCAAAGCTGGAAAGGCCCACAGGCCAGCTGCCTTCTCCCCTGCCGGCGTAGAGGAGAAAGAAGGTAGAGCTCAGCCCCTGGGGGTCAGAAGGCGTTGATTGACCAAATAAATAGAGTCAATTAAAAAGGCCGGATTTCTTGGCTATTTATAGTTGTGGCCTAAATCTCTGGTACCCTTGCCCCCAAGAGGAAAAGGAGACTTTTTGCAGTTGGCCCAGGTGATGTGTCTGGGGAATAAGCTGATTAAGTTCTGGACTGCAGGGGCTGGGATGCCCCGAGGACTGGAGGGTAGCGGCCAGGCCACTGGGGGCAGCCATGCATTTTCCCTCCTTTCCCACCCCCATCACCTTGGTGAGATTAGCCAGGTCCTGGACTTTGGCCCCCAAATTGCTGTAACCCGACTGAAGTGTTTGGAAACTCTTTTTCCTTACCCTTACCCTGCCAGGTCAGTGTTTGCCACTCTTGGTAGATACCCTTTCCTCGCACCTGTTCTGACTTTAGTTATATGGGAAAGCACTTAGCAGGAGGCCTGGATTGGGTGGGGGGAGTGTGGAGGGGGGCCAGGAATGTCCGTATTTGCTGCAGGCCACCATCTGGTCCCTGAAGACCAGTCTGGGCCAACTCAAAGCAATCTGGATTCTGAATAGCTGGGGTTATGGGCCGATCTGGATTCTATGTCTTGCTGGTGGCTCTCTTGTCTCCTTGTCTCCTCTGGTGTCAAGTTGAGGGGTGGGGCTTTGTGGCATTAGGGGTCATGACCTGGACATGCTCCAGAGAGCAGTGGTTAAGGATGCAAAGCTGTGCGTTCTTCAAGTTGCTTATGGTCTCTGGGCCTCAGTTCACCTGTGGGATGTGGGCTCAGATCCTTCATCCCATGGAGATGTAAGGATCTAAGAGGGTCACGGGGCGGATGACAAGAGCTTCCTACTCAGAGCCCTGGGAGCTGGTACCATGTTGTTGGTGGACTTCGCTTGTGCCTGGCATGTCTGTACGCCTTTGATCCTGGCAGCTTCTCCCATGCTATAAACTCTCCTTACCTTTGGACTAATTAGGTGCAGCTGTGAGCAGTGGAAAAGGATTTAAGGATAGAAGAGAAATATTTAGCCTGATTAAGGAAATTGCCATTAACTTGTATTCACTACAGCGTGCCCAGCCGGGTGCCAGGCGCATGCCAGCCGCAGTGATTGCTGCAGTCGTAGAACAGTTGTGATTAGGGGCACAGTGGCTTGCTATAACTATGACAAATCTGGGTGCTCAGCCCAGGCCCAGAACATTCTGTGACCACAGAGAAGGAGCAGAGGATGGGTACCTAACTGCTAGGGGGTGGTTGCTGGCTGGGCAAGGCAGGCTTCTTGGAGGAGTTGGCATTTGTGAGGAAGAAGAAGGGTAGGATATACCTTCCAGGGCCTAATGCCAGGACCTTCTAGGAATGGTAGGTGATAAAGCACCCCGCCCGGCGGGGGGGGGGAATGCTTTTTATTTCCTTCCAGTACTTTACGTTTGCTAGGCGGGTGCCCCACCCATTTGAGTCCAGGCCTTAAGATCTGTCCCAGGGTGGCAGGGGAAAATGAACAAGGAAGGTCAGGACACCTCCAGCCCAGCTGTACTCCAGTCTGGACACCCGAGGACCGGGAGCTTCTTGGGGTGATCTTAGAGCCAATCACAGTGGTTGCCTCTGTCCTGAGCACCTCTGCATGCCGAGCCTGCGCTCGTGGCCTCCCTCCATCCTGAACCGTTGATGTCTTACCAGTTAGACACGGAGAGTAGCTGCACAAGACTGCTTGGCAGACCAGGAAGGGTCTGAGTCCCCCAGCCCAGGCTAGCCGCCACCTGCCTTGTTGCACCTTGAGTTACCAGATAACTTGTGGTTTAATAATGCAGGACCCTCAGGGGTTTGGTTTGGTGGCCTCCTCAGTTTCCCCAAGCTTCCTTCCCAGCAGCCAGCGCCTCTGCTCCCTCCTCAGGTGCTGGGCCAGCTCTGTGGTTCCATCTCCTCCCAGAGCCTGTTTCTACTCGGTCCCTGCCGGTCCCCCCGCCCCAGGACAGCAGTGGGGGCAGTAGTTTGTATGGACACGGTGGCCCCCACATCGCTCCTTCACGTCACTGGAGCTGTGGCTCAGCTCCAAGAGTGTGGAGCCAAGCGTGTGTGCATTGAGCCCCCTCCATGTCCAGCTCAAGGTCCCCTGCCAGCCCCTGTTCCTCAGACTCCTGGTGACTTCGGCCAGTGGCTGTCCCTTGCCTGTCTGCCCGCAACCCTGGCTTCGGCACTGGCTCCCTGAGTCTCCTTGGACCAGGACGGATTCTTCTCTGAGCTTCAGTGTCTTCATCTGCGGAACAGGCATAGAGTCTGGTGGCTGGGGAAGGGAGCCTGGGTTTCCTGCAGCTGGCACACGAGAATCCAGATGTCCGTACTCTGGCAGGGGCCTCACACACATCCATCACAGGAGCATCTCTTCCATTTTGTTCTCCATTTTACTGTGGGACATTTTGCTGTAGTGTGATGAGTCTCGGGCTCCCAATTGGTTAGTGGGATCCATGTACACGTGAACTCAAAGCTAGTTCTTGAGCTGGGGTAGGTCCCTGCAGGCAGAGGTCAGGCCAGGCCTCGGGGGCGGGGGGGGGGGGCTGGTGGCCTCCCCTGACCTGTGACATTCTGCGACTGACAGCTATAGGAAGGCAGCGCCGTGTCTTCCATCTGCACTGGATGGGTGCTGCAGGAACGTGAGTGGGCTGAGGGAACATGAGTGGGCTGTCGCTGAGAGGTGGCTGTGGGGAGCACCCTAGGCGGTGCTCTGTAGCTGGCATCAGGCACCCCCCTTGAGTGCTGGCACACCTGCCCACCCAACAACGTGAGTCCAAATCTTGTCCTCCCAGATTCGCAGTCAGAGGTTTCATTTCCACCTTTTGCCTCCACCCCCACATGCCTCAGTTTCCTCTTTCCTAAGAGGGGCAAGCTGGGGCATCCACCAAACCTTCTAAGATCCCCCTGACACGGGCCAGATCTGGGTGGGGCAGGGAAATCCCCCACGGGGTTATTTTTAGAAGATATTCGGGGAATATGTGTCATAGATATTAATTCCTTAATGAGCCCCAGCTCGTCTCTCAAAAAACAGAAAAACTTCCTAGATGTTTGACCTTGGGACATTAACCAGGATCGGCTCCTGCGTCCCCAGCAGGGAAGTGTCCAGGCCACAGAGCACCATTATCGGGTGGGGGGGGGGCAGGAGGCAATGGATGTGTCCTCGGCACCTGGGGACCTGATCAGGCTCTGGGATTGGAGGGTGCTCTAGAACAAGGGGTGCTGGTGGCAGACAGCTGGGCCTTCATTTACCACCCATCCCGCTGCATGCTCGTCTTGCAGTTTTGTTCCTCTGGCACCAGTATCTTATAGACTTTGTGTGTGTGTGTGTGTGTGTGTGTGTGTGTTTGCATACCAGTTCTGGGGTGTGAACTCAGAGCCTGGGTGCTGCTCAACCACAGCTCCTCCGCTGGTGGAGTGTTCTTTCTTTGTGTGGTTAGTTGGAGGTAACCGTCTGATGGACTTTCCTGCCCAGGCTGGCAGGTGGACATCTGTGAGCTGCAGGAGATAAGAGTGGAGCTAGTGAGGAAGGGAGACGAATGTTCTTCCTGTCTGAGGAGAAAGCAACCCGTTCGAAAGAGGAACAGGGCAGAGGGAGGCTGTTTGCAAGCATTTACTGACATAGGGTACTGTGTCCACTGAGCAGACCCAAACACTGAGGCCCACAAGCAAGAAACCAGAGCCCTAGAGCAAAGAATGCCCTGCTTGTTTCCATGGAGCTGCGGCTTCAGGGAGAGCCCTGGCCCCGAGCAGGCCTGGGGCCGCAGGTGTGGGGGTCCTGGCTGGTGCTGCTACTGAGGCCCTGTCCTGTCTCCACAGAGCAGGGGGGGGCTGCCTGCTTGGTTTTCCCGGGGTGCAGTGTGGTGGGGAGTGTGGGGGGGCAGATGGGGTTTTTGCACCTTGAAGGGGGAAGTCTGAGATTTTTCTTGGAGTCCCTTTCGAGGCCCTGCAGCATCTGCCCCAGGACCATAGCTGCCCGCACCACACCCCACATCCGGCAAAGCCAGCTGAGGCTGGGTGGGGGGAGGAGTGCCGGCCCTTCCATGGGTGAGTCAGTGCCAGTAACGGCTGCCTGCTGACTCACCATCCCCCTCCTGCACCCAGCACGGGCTGCACACACACTGGAGGGGACTCCTCGCCCCTTCTCTCTCGCCTTCCCCCTCCTCCAGGCTTTGGTTCTATAGGTCTGCATGGAGTTTGGGTACCCGGCCTCTACTATGGAGTCTGGGAGGCCTGACCTTCCTCTGTGAGCCCCAGTTCAGGCCCAGCTCAGAGGGGTCTTTCCTCAAAGAATCTCCTCTCTGAAGCCTTTCTCCTAACCCTGCAGCTGACACAAAACCCCCGCTTCCTCTGATCCTCAAATCTTTTGTTGCGTTCACAAAACTCCCTTTACCTCCACCCATTAGTGCTCGGGGGTCAGGAGGGCCACAAGAGACCCATCCAGGTGACTCAGATAACGTCCAGAGTTTGGTCCTCGCTAGCCACCACCCCTGGTGCAAGGAATGTCAGGTTCTGTCCTCCCGGGCCCCGGGGAAGGATGCCCCCCACTGCCACCCCAGGTGTGTGAAGGCACTGGGGAGCCCCCATACACTGGGTCTTTCACATCCACCCCTAGCAGGCCAGAAGTGGCTGGGGACTCAGTGACTGCTGGGGTACAGGATGAGAGGGTCACAAAACTCGGGGCACCCAGGTGCTAATGCTGGCCTCAGGGCCCAGTGTTTCTTTGCTTTGTCTGGTATGACTGTCTCTTAGGACACCATTCCCCAGACCTTTGCAGAGTCCAGCCCGAGCTCACTATGGCTGGAGGAGTGGATGGTAGCTGTCTAGGCTGAGTTTCAGGGCCTTTTGGTATCTAGAAAGGGCTCAGCATCGGGCCTGGTGGGTGTCCAGGGGCTGCCCCGCTGCTGGTCACTGTTGCATTTTCTTACGCGTTCAGTGTCCGTCCTGGCATGTCAGCTCTTCGGGTTCTCCTCTTTGCGCCATTGCTGGGAAGTGACTGACACATAGTAGGCAGGTTCCGGGCAACTCTCACTGTGTGCCTCGCTCCCTTTGCTCTTGATTTGCTCCCTGGACCTCTGTGGTGCAGAGGAAAGTGACCTGGCCTTTGACTTGGCCCACGTGACCTAGCCGAGCTGGAACTAGACTTAGCCCTCCGACTCTCAGCCCTCTGACTGTCCTTCTTCCGAATCAGCAGACCACTCAGGCCCAGTGTTGGGCTACCTCTATTTGGAGGCATACGATATGCTTTGTCTCCCTCCTCCACCTGGGGCCATGCCAGGCCCTCCTGCCCCCAGGTACAGCCCAGCCGGAGAGGGCAATTTGTCTTCCTTCACCTCGTGGTTGCCACAGGGTTTCTTGCTTTCTGTGTCGTCTTTGTGGAGCAGGCAAGCATTGCACTGCTGAGCTCCAGCTCCTTCCTTCCTGATGCTGCTTCTCCACTGCCCATCTGGCTCTCTGGGCCTTGGGTCAAGTCCTGCCACCTCCAGGGAGTGTGGTAAAAGAATTAGCCTTACCCCACCCCAGACCTTGAGTTTACACTGGTGCCAGAGGACCCACTTACACTCCTTAGCATTTTCCCAGGGACCACTTCTTCCTCGAGCCCGATCACCTTTGTCTGGTCTTCTCTCTGTAAACCATAAGGGCAGCGTGGTCTGGAAGAGCTCACTCGGCCCTGGGTGCTTCCAGTGGCATGTAGTGGCATTGTTCACTGTCCTATAGCTGTGGGACATGAGGCGTGGGGGGCCCTTCTCTGAATGCCTGAGGTCCCCTGCTCTGAGCCAGGTGAGGCTGCAGGAGGCCAGGAGAGGTGGAAGTTTCTGTGGATGTCAGCAGGGGCATTGCCGAACCAGACAAGGTGGCTGAACAGTTCCCTCAGTGGAATTCACTTTCACTCAGGCCAGAATATTGTCGCTCATTGTTCTCAGCTTTGCTCCAGGCCAAACAATGCCCGCTTCCTGGCTGACCTCAAGAGGAGTAGCCGCCAGGGTTGGAGCCTGGCCTGGTTAGCGTCTCCAGGGGATCCTGCTCCTGCTTTGTGCTGTGGACACCGTGGGGACCTGGCCACTGTCTGACCATAGGGGACATAGTGGCCTTTTTCTTTTCACTTGGCCCACATGGTGATAGAGAAATTGGCACGTGTGCGTGTGGTAGGATCGTGTGAGGCACAGGAGAGGGCTCTGCCCCCAGAGGACACAGCCCCACAGCCCCGCAAGCAGACTGGTCCCTGCCATTGTCCTGTCCTTTGCCCACCAGGCCCTGGTGGCATCTCAGGCTGTCATGCTTGGGTTAGTCTTTTCTTAGAAATAGATAGCTGAAGGATATAGTCATATGATTCAATTAAATGATTAAACCCTTCAAAAGTGCACTTTAAAACCACTTTTTTGGGGAGGGGGGCTGTTCCAGAGTTTGGTGCGCATGCGTGTGTGTGTGTGTGTGTGTGTGTGTGTGTGTGTGTGTGTGTGTGTGTTCCAGTGTTTAAACTCAGGTCTCACACTTGCTTGGCTGGTTCTCTTACCATTTGAGGCATGCCTCCAACCCAGCTTCTTGGTCAGTATCTTGGTGGCGGAGTGTCTGGGTTCTGCATGGTGCTCTGCCAGATCCCCACCTGCTGGGCTGTGCAAAGATTACGGGCATCAGCCACTGGCACTTGGCAAGGTGTATTTTTTTTTATGAAAGAAAGGCTTTCTTTGATTCATGTCTCTTTTGAGGCATTTGTTTTATTTGCACGGTGCTGGATGTCAAGTCTAGGGTCTCCTGCATGGGCTCTGCTTCCCAGCCCAGTTTAAAAATGGTCTGTCCTAGCTGGGTATTGGTTCAAAGCCAGCCTGCACAGAAAAGTCTATAACACTCCATCTCCAATCAACCAGCAAAATACAGGACTGGAGGCATGGCTCCAGTTGTGGCCTGCTAGTCATGAGCAAGAAAATGAGTTTAAAGCCCCAGTTCAAGCCCTGGTACTGGCAAATCCACATACACACGTGCGAGTGTACACACACACACTTGAAGTTGGCTTAGTGGGTAGGGAAGCACGCTTGTTTTTTCTGGCAGTACTGGATTTGAGCTGACCATGGCATGGTTGCCAGGTATTTTGCTGTCAGTGATCTTTGGAATTGAATCTTGTATTTTTGCCTGAGGCCAGCCTCGACTGGGATTTTTCCCATTTACACTTGCCACCTAACTGAGATGGCAAGAGCTGGCCACCACTTCCAGCTTATTGGTTGAGATGGGATCTCACTTTTATCCCTGGGGTGTCTGTGTGGGGGAGGGGAGATGGGGCCTGGACCAGGATCCTTCCCACCTCTGCCTTCTGAGTAGAGGGGAAATACAGGTATAAACCACCCCACTAGGCTACAGGGCGCACTCTTCACATGGCTTTCTACTCATTTATTTTATGATGCGTATAAACACGGGGGCCTAAGCATGCTATAGCAGGCATGACTCGTGGATCCATGACAGCCATAACTAGCAGAGTCTAGCCCTCCTCTCTGTGCCCGCACTACCTGGTCTACATCTGAGGAGACAGCAGTCCAAGGAGCCCCTCAGATCTATTCGGTGTTCCCATTTGCTAGAGAAACACCCAGGGCCTGACACCAGCTGTGTTATTTCATGAGACCTCCCAGTGCAGCCACTTGAGTCATGTCATGTCATGTCACGTGAACCTTCACTTCCCTATTTGCCCTTGAGTTTGGTTCCCTATTTGTCTGCTTGCAGCGGGCCTCTTAAAGATACCAGGGTCTATTTCCCTGTGTGAAAAGTGTGATAGCAGATGACTCGTGACAGCTGCACGCAGCAGAGGCCATGGGCTTTGGAGGCCAGGGTGAATCTGGACGCCATTCCGTTGGCCTTTTTTGTTTCTGTGCCAGGCCTAGGGCTTGAACTCGGGTGCTATTCTTGAGCTTTTGCTTAAGACTGGCACTCTGCCACCCCTGCCTGGCTCTTGGGGTAGTTAATTGGAGATAGGAGTCTCACTGACGTTCTTGCCCATGGCTGGCTTCAGGCTGATCCTCTGAGCTCAGCCTCCAGAGGGGCTCAGATGCCAGACGTGGTAAGCCACAGATGCCTGGCTCAGGTGGCCGTTTCTTTACTGTGTGACCTTACACAAATGACCTCACCTCTCTGAGCTGCAGAGGCCAAAAGTAGACAGCAGCTGTGGGTCGAGCAGAAGAACTAAGAAAATGCATGCTAGGCACTCAGCCATCGGTGTCCATTGAGTACAGCTTTCTTTATATCGTTTATAAGTTGAGAAATAAACAGGATGTGCATTTATGGCATGTATAACATGAGTGTGTGTATATGTGTGTGTGTGTGTGCATGTGTGCTGGTCCTGAGACTTGAACTCAGGGCCTAGGCTCTGTCCCTGAGCTTCTTTTGCTCAAGGCTAGCGCTCTACCAACAGCTCTACTTCTGGCTTTTTCGGTAGTTTATTGGAGATGAGTCTCATGGGCTTTCCTGCCTAGACTGGCTTCAAACTGCAATCCTCAGATCTCAGTCTCCTGAGTAGCTGAGTTATAGCTCACTACATATATATGCAAACATGTGGAATGATTAAATAAAGACAATTTAACTTAGGAATTGTCCTAATCTGCCTCAACAAATTTCAATGTATGGTTGTAAAATGTAGCTACCATGTACAGTAGACCTCTTTTTTTGTGAGTCATGGGGCTTGAACTTGGCCTGGGCGCTGTCTTTAAGCTCTTCAGCTCCAGGCTATCACCCTACCCTTGAGCCAAGCCCCACTTTCTGTTTTCAGTGATTAATTAGAGATAAGAGTCTTAGGTCCTTTTGTGTTGGGACTGGCTTTGAACCTTGATCCTCAGATCTCAGTTTCTGAGTAGCTAGGATTACGGATGTGAGCTATTGCGAGCATAAGCGCTCAAGTGTGTATGTGTGTATGTGTGTGTATGTGTATGTGTGTGTGCGCACACGCGCGTGTGCATGCACGCCCGCCCGGCAAGGTAGACCTCTTGAGGTTATACTTTATAATCTATTTTTTTGAGACAGGATATCTATAAAGCCTAGTCTCCAGCTCTCCACCCTCCTACCTCTGCCTCCTGAGTGCTGAGATTTCAGGTGTGCCACTGCACCCACTTT
This sequence comes from Megascapheus bottae, assembly GCF_031878675.1. NCBI lineage: Eukaryota > Metazoa > Chordata > Mammalia > Rodentia > Geomyidae > Megascapheus > Megascapheus bottae. The sequence continues at coordinate 7,920,527 of NC_143541.1, read as the reverse complement.
GGCTTTTTCTTTGTCTATAAATGCAGTTTGAGGTCCACTGAACGTTCCCCCTCCACCACCTTTTATCTTCGTTTTGAACAGAGTACCTTGCCTGCCATAGAGCATCACTAAGTCTCACTGGGCTGGAGTTTTACTTCTGTAGCCAGCATATACGGAGCACTGGGCACGCACTGGCCATGTGTGACATTTTACAAGCATTGTCTTGTTCAATCCCTGGAAGCTGTGTATTACTTTTACCTCCATATCTGACAAGTGTGGAAACTGGAGCACAGAGATTTGTTCCTTTCCCTGTACCACACACCCTGTCTGCAGTGGCGGTGAAAGGAGGATTGGAGGACAGTACTGCTCCCGGCAGGGCAGGGCAGGGGATGGAACTGTGGGCAGGTTTCAGCGCCGGGTGTGCCAATACTTGACCAGGTGATCTGCATACCAGTTGGCACTCAGGCACAGCTGAATCTGCCACCACCCCTGGAATAGAGACCCAGCTAGTGCTGGCCTGGCAGGGAGGAAGGCTACGTCTCAAGCCTCTGCCTCCGAGTCCATTCTAATCGCCTGTTGCTGTCATAAGCAAGAGGAAGCTCTTAAAATGGGGAATTATGCATCTCAGCTGCTACAGAATAACCCCGGGCCCAGTGCCAAGGAAAACAAATCCTGTCTGCAGGGAAGCAGGCCTCTTGGAAGCTGGGTCCAGGGGACTTGTGCCTGAGTTTGCACTGCCCTGTGGGGGTGTCCACCTGGCTGAGCTGAGTGTCCTCAGATATGGACAGCATACTCAGGGAGGGGTGTCAGAGGTCAGGGGGGCCCACAGAGGCCCAGCAAAGGCAGAAGCCAGAGGTGCAGTGTGGTCTCTTACTATCAGCTCAATTAAGTCATCTTAGAGTATCTGGGCCTTGCTGGTTTCTCCCTGAGTTGGATGGAGGCTTTATGTCCCCCAGGATTGGGCTCTACCTGATGGTAATGGTGGTAGATACAGATCCCCAGCATAATTCACTCGTACAAGACCCTGTGATGTGGACGCCATCTCCTTACTTACCCTTCACAGATGAGGGGACCAAAGGCCAGAGAGGTTGAGCAAGTTGCCTGAGGTCTGCCAGCCAGGCCACAGGTCTCAGCTCCTGGATCAGGCTCAGACAGACATTCAACGGGGCCTGGGGAGTGGGAGGCACTGGGATCTGGGATGCCACCCTAGAACACGGCCGGCCAGGACGAGCTTGTATGTCCCTCCAGGACTGAGTGGGGGGCTGGGATAGGGGCCGACTCACTCCTGAATCACGCTTTGTAAGTTGCCTTTAACTGGCACATCGAGAATAGGCGGGGGGTGGGCAGAGCCATGGGGAGACCCGTGGGGGAGACTGTCGCAGATGGAGCTAGGGGATGCTGGGCCTGGAACTGCAGTTGCCATGGCAACTAGGGAGAGGTGGGCGGATGCCAGGGCTATGCAGGAGCAGAGCTGCAGGTCTCGCTGTAATGGTATTTCGCTGGGGCAGGGCTGGACAGACACCCCTAAAAAGCTTGGCGTGAGTCCCCCCGAGAGGGGGCAGGGTGCCTGAGTCTGTATCTGACCATAGCCAGGCCTGGGTGGTTCTGAGGCTTGGGCAAGGCCCTCCGTGGACAGTGGCTGTCCAGAGTGTAAACTGGACTGGTGGGGGCAGAGGTGTAGGGCCTCTGGGCTGGGGCTCTCCCGGGCAGGTGGTCTGTGACGGTGCCTACACGGACGGGGATGGAGGAAGTGGGAGGGTGGGGAGGGGAGGTGGGGAAACTCTGGTTCCTCGCTGGCTGATGGGATGGTGGGCTTCTAACTGTGTCTGGAGCACAGGATCTTAGGGATCCCTGGATGCCGGCCACTCTAAGAAGAGATGGGGTTAGGGCGCTCGAGGAAGCCGGCCTGGCTCCCCCGAGGCTGAGTCTCTGCCTGTGTACTGCTGATCCCCTGTTCCCCTTCACGCTGTCCCCTTTAAATTTAAAGGCGAGGCTGACCTTACGAAGTCCCCCAACCAAGAAGATCAAGAAGGATGCAGAAGGGTGGACCGGGACTTCTCTGCGAGGAGTCATTCCCTGAGCAGCGAAGGTGGGCGTTAGTCCCACATCCTCCAATTATCCCCCTCCCGCCCGCAGTGCAGCCCCCTCCCCCTGCGAGCGCGCAGATAACCATCGTGGGCTTCGAGATGAATGTTGGAACAATGCTGGCCTCTCGGGCTATTTTTATAGTGGTGACTGTGGGCTGCCCAGACCCGCGCCTGGTCCCGAGGGAGCCAGGCAGAGAAAGGCCGTGCGGATGCCCCGCCAGACAGAGGAAGAGCTCCGTGGGCTGCCCGGTGGCTCCAGGAAGCCTTTCTTGGTCTGTTGGCTGTCAGATAGCGAAACAATTGGGGTCCCCCACCCCGAGGGAGCCCGGGAGAGGAAAGAGGCGTGGGGGAAACGGGTTTGTTGTACCTCTGCTCCTCAGAGCAGAGCCCCCAGGGGCCCAGCTGCTGGGCGAGGCCGGCACGTCCCCTCTGCATGGCAGGTCCTCAGGCCGCCCCTCCTGGCCAGGCTCTGAGGCCAGGGGCCCATCGTGGCCCAGCAGAGCTGAGGTTTGCATTTGACACTGGCTGCTTGCTGGGGTCCATCTGGGAGCTGTTGACCCAACTGTGCTTTCCTGCTGTTCTATGCATGCCAGGAGTACCAGACACAGTACACTGCTAGAACAAGGCAGCCAGGCCTTTGTCTCCATGGGTTCTGTTTGAGTCACCAAGGAGACAGCTAGGAGTGGGTAAACCAACAGTCTGACCTCAGGTAGGGCCATATGAGGGGAGCCACACAGGAATTTCCTGGTGCCCCCAGGTGTGGCCTCCGAGGTCGAGGTGGTGGGGAGGGGGGGCGAGGATAGAGACCCCCAGGCTGGCTTTGGGAAGGGGCGGCCATGTTTGTTCCAGCTCGCAACCATATGTCCTGACCTAGTTTCTCAAGATTACCTTGCAATCATGACTTTTCCTCTGAAATGTGGTATTTCTGTGTTGGCCATGGATCTTTCTCAGGGAAAACACACTGAGCATGCCTGGCTAGAGTTGGCCGTGGTGACTGTTAATTCTTGCAATTCATTCTAGTCTCTGGAGAGGGAAACTGAGGCTCGGAGGAAAGTGGGAAGGCCTCCCAGCTCTTCTGTACTCTGACCCCTGATGTGAGGTGCCTGTGCACCCCTGTGGGGGGACTGGCCCTGACATCTGTCCTCTGGTGGCAGGTGGGTCCTCTTCCTGCGTGAACATGATGGGCTGTGGTCCCAGGGCTAAACTTCCAGGAAGAGCCTGTGCCCTGGCTCTGGAAAACCTCTCCTAGAGCTGGGGTCCAAGCAGGAGTGGCCTGGAGTCTGAGCCATCCCCAGGGGATTAGGCCTCCTTCTGGCCAAGGCAGCCCAGAGCCAGAGAGTGAGAGAGCTGATGCAAGGGTGCCGGGAGCAGGCAGGCTGAGATAACAAGCAAGCACTCTTTCCTTCTTTTCGGTGCTGGGGATGAAGCCAGAGTCTGCCTCGTATGCCCTCAGCAGGCTCTCATCCCTGAGCCTCATTCTCAGCTCATGGAAGCATGCTTGCAGAAGCATGCACTGTCAGTGAAGATACCCTAGATTCTTGCTGCACATGTGGGACTCACGAATCAATTGTGAATATATTTTATAGATACCCACTGTCCTCACTCTGATGACGCCCCCCAAAGCTCGTTCTTTGCAGCCACACACTGACCTTTTCTGTGGGCCAGGCACAGTGTTCACATATCAGTGAGATGAGAACTCTTATTTGGTTCTCCTCCTCCTCCTCCTCCTCCTCTTTCTCACTACCGTTTGAATTCAAGGCCTTGTACTTGCTAGGCAAGGTACTCTACCACTGGAGATATAATCCTAGCCTTCTTTGATTTATTTTTCAGACAGAGTCTCACTTTTCGCCCAGGCCCAGCTGTGGACCAGCTAACTTAACTCTCCCCCGTAGCTGGTGTGACAAATGTGAGCCACCACACCTAGCTTGTTAGTTGAGGCAAAGTACTGCTACCTTTTTGCCTTGAACTAGAACCTTGCTGATCTCCCCGTCCTGAATGGCTGGCATTATACGTACGAGCTGCTGTGCCCAGCCAAGCTGTCATTTTCTATACAGATCTCAAGTCAGAGGCAGGCTCAGTCCCATGCAGAACCCAACTGCAGCCAGGCAGTGTGTTACTAGATGTGTTCGATTTTGTGAAAGGTGGTGCGGTGTGAGGGTGGAGGCCCCGTGGAGTTTAACCCTTGATCTCTCACATGCTCCTAGTTAGCAAGTGCGGGGGGTTGGAGCCCGTTGCCTTTGGTTTGTGAGTGTGTCCAACCTGATGATGAAGTTTTCGGTCCCTAGAGAGATCTGGATGAGTCCTCCTATGGACTGAAGCAGGGGCTGGCAGCCCCACCACAGTCCAGAAGGTGGGAGCTGCCCATCGTGAGACAGGAGGCCGTCTCCAGCTCCGTGCTGACCTTGTTAATTCTTACGTTGTCCTGCTCTGTCCTCCATAGAAAGCGAGGACATGGCCACCAAGGAGAAGCTGCAGTGTCTCAAAGATTTCCACAAGGATATCCTGAAGCCATCTCCAGGGAAGAGCCCGGGCACACGGCCCGAGGACGAGGCAGAGGGCAAGCCCCCCCAGAGGGAAAAGTGGGCCAGCAAGATCGACTTTGTCCTGTCCGTGGCTGGAGGCTTTGTGGGTTTGGGCAATGTCTGGCGTTTCCCGTATCTCTGCTACAAAAATGGTGGAGGTGAGTCTGGAGTGGGGGTAACACTGGAGATGAAGGCGAGGGGCAGAGCATGAGAAGCCTCTGTGTGCCCCCATCGCCCTGCCCAGGCCAGCCTGCCTCTCTCCTGTTCTGTCCCTCTCACCCTGTGGATGAGACTTGAGAATCAGCTGTTACCTTGGGCAGAGCCAAGCTGATCCTCCAGCTTGCTTGTCAGGCCCATATCTCCCAGGCCTTGTCCACAGTCTTGTTCCTCCAGCCTGCCATAGGTCTGCGCCTCTCCTCACCTGCTTCTTGTTTTCCAAGTTATCCTCAACGGCCCCGAGAGCCACATCCCTATCAAGCATAGTCCAGAGAGAGAGGGAGAGAGAGAGATCCAGGGAACATAGATGTAATGAGGTGTGGCACTGTCAGGGTTTGGAGGTGACCTGGGCCTTGCAGGGCAGCAGAAGTGGGCGTGGTGTGTGTTGTGATGTATTAGGACAGCCGTCTTTTGGGAACTTCTGCTTCAGAGCTGGTCTCTTCACCTTTCGTAGGCATGGGGTTCCTTCGGGGCTCTGAGTGTCCTGGACGCCCGCACGTTGGACCCTACACGCTTAGACAGCTTCTAAGGGCTGTGCACCAGCTGAGGCCACCACTGGCCAGGCCTGCCCTCCTCCCCCCTGGCATTCACCCCATGCTGGGGCCACCCACGTGGCTTCTCACCAGGGTCCTTCCATCAGAGGGATGCCGTGGAGAAGCAGGCAGGCAGGCAGGTAGAGGCCCAACTGAAACGAAGGTCAGGCAAGGACCTGGTAGCTATCAAGGGATGGACCGAGGCACGCTGGAAGGAGAATGACAGCCGGGGCCCCTCCCAGAGTTGTCGAGGGGCCTTCGTGCCCCTGTAGGTGTCCAGTGGCCGGGGGCTTGGCAGGCAGTGTCCTCGGCCGCCTACCTGTGGCACCCCGGCCTCACCTCGCCCCTCTGCCCTCCCGCAGGTGCATTTCTCATACCGTATTTCATCTTCCTGTTTGGGAGCGGCCTGCCCGTGTTCTTCTTGGAGGTCATCATTGGCCAGTACACCTCCGAAGGGGGCATTACCTGCTGGGAGAAGATCTGCCCCTTGTTTTCTGGTGAGCGTGGGGCTGGGCCACCGGGCTGGGTGTCTCTCGTCTGCTATGGTGCCACGATGCTGTGCCGCTGTTGGCAGCGTGGGGGGGGCTGCCCTGCGTGGAGGAGGAGACACGGCACGTGCCAGCGCGTGGCCCCTTAGCACGGCCGTGCTGCCCCTGCCCCTTAGGCAGCAAGCATTGTCTAACAGCACTGGGCTGCATATAATGCCCCAGACCAGAAGGCTCTGTCCATGCTCCACTTCAGAGGTCGGCATATCACAATCGGGCAATTTCCTCGTCTCTGAAATAAAAATCCTGCGCTGACCTTCACACCATGTGGCACATCCAGCCGCGCTGAGCGCATAGCCAGCACAGATGAACGGTGGATTTGCTGGTCCTGCGCCGAGTCCTTAGTGCACACTGAGAGTGTTAGAATGCCCACCACGAGAGTCCCTACATCCAGCTGTTCGTGTAACTATCTGCCCACACATACATTAACCCTTTCCTCCACTAAACCATTAAAGAATTAGAGCATGTGTCATTCCCCATTCATCTACCCAACCTTCTAACATACATAACCATCATACATACATACTGGCAAGTGACTGTGCTTGATAGATATTTATCATGCCTCCATCCATCCATCCATCCACCCACCCATCCATCCATGCACCCACCCATCTATCCGTCCATCCATCCACCCACCTACCCATCCACCCATTTGTCCACCCACCCACCCACCCATCCATTCTCTACCTATTCCATGCAATCATCCATTTGTCTGCCTACCCATTCATCCATTTATCCATCTAATCACCCATTATACACTCATCTGTTTCTCCATCCACCTAACCAGCCATCTAGCCACTTACCGATCCATGTGTCCAGCTGTCCAGCCAGTCAATCAGCCACCCATCGATCTAGCCATTGTTCATCCAACTACGCATTCTTTGCTCTCCTTGCCATCCAGTCCTTCCATTTTTCTGACCACTTTCTCACACGTCCATCCAGCCAGGCACCCTTCAATCTCTACATACTGCTAGCCATTGTTGAGGGGCTTCTAACCAGAGGCCTGGGCACCCCAGGCCTTCCAGTTGAGTCTGCTCATGGCCGTGGTGGCCTTATGACCCTTGCCCATCTTGTTTGCCCCCTTTCTCCCCCCGCAGGCATTGGCTATGCGTCCATCGTCATCGTGTCTCTCCTGAACGTGTACTACATTGTCATCCTGGCCTGGGCCACCTACTACCTGTTCCAGTCCTTCCAAAAGGAGCTGCCCTGGGCCCACTGCAATCACAGCTGGAACACGCCCCAGTGCATGGAGGACACGCTGCGCAAGAACAAGAGCCTCTGGGTCACCCTCAGCACCACCAACTTCACGTCTCCGGTCATCGAGTTCTGGGAGTAAGGCCACCTCGCTGAGGGATGGGGGTGGGGCTCGGGCTGGCAGAGACAGCAGCCACCTCCCCTCTTCCTGTGGGGGGTGGGAAGGAGGCCACTGGATGCAGACAAATCCGTGCCTTTGTGGCTTCTTTCTGATTCTTTTTTTTTTTTTTTGGCCAGTCCTGGGCTTGAGCTCACGGCCTGAGCACTGTCCTTGGATTTTCTCAAGGCTAGAGCTCTACCACTTGAGGCTCAGCACCACTTCTGGCTTTTTCTATGTATGTGGTACCGAGGAATCGAACCCTGGCCTTCAAGCACTCTTTAACACTAGGCCAGTCTCCCAACCCTGCCTGTTTGGTTTCTGACAGATCTGGAGTCAACCCAGTTGTGTCATTTACTGGCTGTTTGAATTTAGGAAAGTTACCCCATCCCCCTTGGTGAGCCTCAGTTTCTTTAACTGTCAGATTAGAGGAGTGAATCCCCAGGATCTCATGTCACCCCCTAAGGCAGGGAAACTTGTTTGAAAATGATGACATTTTCTTCATGTATATATATTATACATATATAATTATGTATTATATGTATTATGTATGTATAATGTATATAAAACATATGAAGAAAACTTGTGTTTTCTAATACATACTATAGAAAAGGGTATATAAAAATGTATAGAGGGAAAGAAAACATTGAAAACTGAACATATAAAAATATATACTCATATGCTCTTATATACTCAAATGAAAAGATGAGTCAGCAGAGCAAAAATAGGTATCAGTTAGCTTTGGGTGTGTAACAACCATCCCCGAACCTGATATTTGTTTAGCTAGCAGCTGCTTGTTGACAACCTGGGCCTTTTGGGTTAGCTCAGCTAGGCTCTTCTGTGCTGGGCTCCTGCATGTATCTGCCTGCAGCTGTCAGTCCTAAGGGCAGCTCTTCTGGGAACTGGCCTGTCCTGGCCCGGACAGAACAACTGTTCTGTCACCCAGCAGGCCTGAGCTTGTCACAGGAGTGACATTGGGCAAGCCCCGGTTGTGAGCTTTTTTTTAATCTCTGCTCACACCATTTGTGCTAATGCCCCATGGACCAAAGGAAGCCCCAGAACAAGGCCCACTTCAGAGGTGAGGCGGCCATCTCTCCACCGCGTGAGAGGAGGACAGTGGGCACTTCGTGCATGCGGCCACAGTGTAGGAGTCAGGCTCACCTCAGAGAGGCAGACTGGACTCTCAGGATTTGGGGAGCTCTTGGCAAACCATTGTGCGGGGAGAAGCTGGCCCGGGGACAGGCTGGAGAGGGGGCTGTCTGCTCTCAGGCCCCTGACATGCTTTGGGGTCAAGCTGGAAGTCCTCCAGGGAAGACTCAGGGGTCCCCACCCATGTGTGGTGCCCTCACTCAGTCTGTGTCACTCAGGGGTCTGACACACCCCAGGGCTGGGTCCCTGTGCAGCCTAGACTAGGAGTCTGTGTATGTGCATATAATTTCCTCTTCCAAACAAAGGGGACATTAAAAGTACAGTCGTCTCCCCTTGGCTCCCCACCCTTTAGATAAAGAATGCCCATGTTCACTCTTCTCACTTGACTAGGCCCCGAGGCCGTAACCCTGGCCTTCTCGTGCTATTCTTGGGCCTGCCCCACACCTCACCTGCTATGGGGACATGCACCCAGCCTTGTTGCCTCTGCTGAGGATTGGGCTGCCCCTTCTGGCTTGGGCAGGCCTCAGTGCCTTCCTCAGAGCTGGTCATAGCACTGCCGGGGGCACTCCATGAGCCAGCTCACACGTGGGCAGCCTGAGGACCTGCCCCATCCAGGCAGGGGACAGTCGACATCATGTCCCTTGTCCCCGTCATGGGTATACCAGTTCCCCGCTCCTCGGGTCTTTAATGCTGACCCTGCCAACTACCCACACACCACCTGTGGCAGAGGAGCCGGCCTCACTGTGTGCCTGGCCCAGGGGTCTCAGGGAAGGGCAGTGTCTGTCGGCTGTCCTCCCCACGCCCATTTTCCCCCTGGAGAATTCACAGCCTGTGCCCCACCCGCATTCATCCTGAGCACATGAGGCAGTGGTCACCTTTGGAAATTCAGTGGTTCTATCCTGGCACCCAGGCCCCTGCCTGGACAGGGTCTGCCCTGTCTGGACAGCTATGGGCCTGATCACCCACCCCCACCCCTGCAGGCCTCCTTTCAGCCTACACACCGCTTTACTTGCCAATGTCTAGCAGAGCATCACGTCCACGTTCTCATGCTCTTTGTGCATTCTGTCTGGACTCCTAGGGAAGATTGAGGCTCATGAGCGGGAGCCCCAAAAGCAGATTTGGGTGGAAGGCCCACGTGTGCCCTCTGTGTGATGAGCTGGGGGCTGAGCTGAGGAGCAGCCAGGCAGGGGCCGCTGTGCAGTCTGAGCCTGCCGGAGGGTCCTGCAGTTGTGCTCAGAGTCCAGGCTCTTATTGGCTCTGTGTCTGTACACACTTGGCCACACAGCCCACAGCAACAATCATTACCCTTATCTGCCCTCATTTTTCCAACTGCAAATGACCAACCACAGCATCTGGGCTTTGTGGGATGAGTAGAAGCTCACTGGGCAGCAAAAGGAGAGAAGCAGCATGAACAATTCAGGCAGGATAGCATTCCGAAAGCACACAAGTGAGAATAGCACAGAAGAGGTTGCCTGGTGACAGGAATGGGGCCTGGGCCTTGAATGTCAGGCCAGGTTTTAGCATTGTTCCAGTTGTGGAAGGTGCAGAGAGGAGCGACATGCGTGAATCTGTGTTCTGGCATCAGACAGTGGATACTTTCTCTAGGGGAGCCTTTTTAAAACTGTCCTACAGACCCGAAAGGAGGAGGCAATATTTGAACTGTGGAAATTTATGGCCTTGGGAGCAGCTACTGAGAAGGTCCTTGGGCAGGACTGTTCATCCCAGGAGCGGGAAGGGAAGGGACAGAATGGGGTCTGGTGGAGGTGGACGGCCACCTCCCCAGAGCACAGGGCAGGCCTGGGGGCCAAGTCCACAGTCACGAGTCCCAGCGGGTGATGCCTGCACAGGTGCATCCCTAGCCTCAGGTTACCTACAGGCTTGGTCTGGATTCCCCCACGCACACTGCATTTCCATTCTCAGCCAGAGCTTCTCACACTCTCAGCAAGAAGCCACTGTGGCCCCAGAGCACAGCGTTTCATGGTGGCTCGGTGGAGTGAGGGAAGCAGAACCAGCCCATCCCGCTGCAGGTCCTGGAGGTCTCAGGTCACCTTTGTCCCCAGACCCTGGAGGACAGGCGGGACCAGGTCTGGCTGGATGCCCTTGATCAGGCTGGAGCCCAGGCCTTCCTCTCTGGCTCCTCCAGAGCCCCCTGGGAGCTCGGCACGTATCATTAGACTCTATTAGAATCAAAGACGTGAGTCATATTTGCAAACAAGCCGGGCTCAGCCAATCTCCCTGTGCAGCTGTCAGGAGGCGGCCGCGGGGCAGGGCTGCGGGCCCATGCTCAGGCGGAAGGCCCTTTTATAATTGTGGCCTCCGCCAGTCTCCAGGGGAGAGCTGAGGCCAATAAATGGCTGGCCTGCAGTCAAAAGGAAACGATTTGACCCACTCGAGGACGTATTTACATCTCTGAGTGCCGGCTGGACGGCAGCAGAGCGGCCGACTCCAAACAGACGGCCAGCCCATTCTTTTTCGGATCCTGCCCTGGACTGAGTTGTTTCTTTTCTTGGATAAGAATGTCACTTACTTCTGGGTCCCCTCCCCCTTTTGGGGTAAGGATGAGGCCTCACGTGGGACAGGGAAGCCTGGGTTGCTGGGGGCTCGGCCAAGGCACACGGAGGGTGGCCGCTCCCCAGGCTTAATTCCTGTCTGAGTGGTTTCAGGTGAATTCTTGAACCAATTAAACCTCATTTTCCCCACCCCCGCCCCCTAACAAAGTGGGTCTACTTACCCCATTCAGCCCATGCTGGCCGAGCACCTGTGTGTACAGCCATGTAGCCTGGTCTAGACACAGCCCCCTCCCCCCGCAAACACAGAATATAAATAACATAAATGCCCTGATACACAATGAAAGGGTCCAGAGCAGGGGGCAGTGGCCAGGAACAGCTGTCCTCTGGGTGGCAGCATCTGCACGGGGCCTTGACGGGAAGGGCCCAGGTGAGCTGTGGAAGCATCCAGGTCCAGAGGCCCCTAGGCTAGGCTGACGGCCACCTGCGAGGCTCGCTTGGCGTCTGGCGACACTAGACCCCCTCACAATCATAGCTCTGCGCTTAGGTCCATGAGGTAAGCAAGAATGCCCTCCCTGGCACGCAGGCACTGCAACTGTGTTCTGACAGCGGTGTTCCGGTCACACACAGTCGCAGGTGGGGTGAGGAGATCGAAGGCTTACCGTCAGGGTGGAGCTCAGGATCAGAACGCCACCCCAGCTGGCTCATGAATTTGTCCCACTGGCGCATGCATCCTGCTGTGTGGCAGGAAGGCCATGGTGAACCACGGGGGCTTGCTGGAGGCTGGGCGAGGAGTCGTGGATTTTTTCAGGGTCTTCACGTCGAGTCCTCCAAGTGCACCCAGGACAGAAACCATTGTCCTCCTTTTTTATTCTTGGTTTTTAAATTTGTTGCCAGTCCTGGGGCTTGAATTTAGGGCCTAGGTGCTGTCCTTGAGCCTCTTGATGCTCAAGGCTAGCGCTCTACCACTTGAGCCACAGCACCGCTTCTGGCCTTTTCTGAGTAGGTTATTGGAGAGGAGATTCTCCTGGACTTTTCTGCTTGGGCTAACTCTGGACCGTGATCCTCATATCTCAGCCCTCTGCGTAGCCAGAACAGCAGACACGAGCCACCAGTGGCCCACTAGCCATTGTCCCCTTTAATAGAAGGACAGATGGAGGCACAGGGGCTCCTGATTGGAAGTGTGGCTTTCTAAGAGGGAACTGACACGCAGCCCGAGGCTCACGGCTGGGAAGGAGCTTGTTTGCCCAAGCAGACAAGCTGGGTGTTTTGGAGAAAGTTTTGCTGAGTGGCCCAGACTCCCCTCAAGCCTGCAGTCCTCCTGTCTCAGCTTCTCAGTGTTGGGATTAGAGGCATGCACTACCAGGTCTGGCTAATAGTAATGGGACACATAATGCTGTGAGAGGGTGATTTCCCCATTTTACAGATGGAGAAATTGAGGTTTGGCGACTTCATGACCTGTCTGAGGCCAGGTTGAATGGAACCAGAATTCGCCCTACTGAGGAGGGGTTTCCATATGCCAGGATTGTGCATGTGCTGGGCGAGCCCTGGGCCTCTGAGGCCCCTCCATAGCCCCTTTCAGCTGCTTCTGGCTCCCCAACAACTTTGTCCCAAGACAAGCAAGAATGCCAGGGGCTGTGCAGACACGCCTAGGCCGGGCCCCCTGACCTCTGACTCTGTTTTCTTGAAGGCGCAATGTGCTGAGCTTATCCCCCGGCATCGACCACCCAGGCGCTCTCAAGTGGGACCTCGCTCTCTGCCTTCTCTTAGTCTGGCTGATCTGTTTCTTCTGCATCTGGAAGGGAGTCAGATCCACGGGGAAGGTAAGCTGGGCACGCGTCCCCTGCCTCAGGGACAGACTCTCACACCTAACACAGACACCCCCAGCCCGCCTTCCTGCCCACAGGGCCCTGGCCGGGGGGTGCCTGCGGGGTAGGAGGAAAGCTAGCCGATAAGATCAATAAAACCCAGTGGCAGAGCTGCCCTCTCGAGGTGTCCCTTCCTGTGCCACTTCGTGGGTGTTAATGACCAGCTGGCAACGTTCCTGACTGAGCAGCCAGCCCCCTCCTGTGACCTTGTCCCCTCTGCCGCTTCCTCATCCCAGGTGTTGGCAGTGAATGCAGATGTTAGCAATAAAGGAACGCTGGCTTTGTGGACGTTGTAAGCTCATTGGCTGGCAGGCAGAGGCCAGTCGGGCCACACTGCTGTGGAGCACATGTCTGAGGCCAGCATGGACCCTGGCTTTGAACAGGGCCATGCCCACAGCGTCGGCTGCATCTGGGGCTTAGGGCACCGGGCTGCCCCACTCCTCCATGCCAGGCTAGCGGTGTTATGTTAGCAGTTAGACCCAAGGTCCCTGCCAGGTAGGATTCTGCTGATGTCCTGACTGTTCTGGTGAAGGGGTCTTGCGGGGAGCTATTGTCATCAGAGGTGAGCCAACCTCAGGTGGGTCATCCACCTAGGGGATGGGCTTGGTGTTCGAGGTTGCCATACAGACGTGGCTCGCCATGTAGGAGACTGTCTCTTTAAGATTAAAGACATCCCAGTGTAAAAGCATCTCTCCAGGTGGCCCTTGAGGGGACTGGTATGCTGGATACAGAAATGATCTGGAGAGGGGCTCTTGGCCGAGACATTTACTTGAACTTGGTCCAAGGATATGCCCTGGACCAAGGCACAACTGTGGATCTGGAAAAGGTTCCAGAAACCCATCACCTGCTGCTCACGCTGTGGGGTGCCCGCTAGAAGGGGAGTCCCCTGGAATGGGGCATGTCGTGTGAAATCCCCATCCCCCACCCCCGGTTTTCCACCGCTGTGACAAACACCTGGGAGAAATCAACTTGAGGCAAGGTCATGGTCTCTGGGATCCTTTTGGGCCTGTGGCAGCTGAATACTCACAGGGTGGTGGTGAGGAGACTGAGAGAAAGAAACAGAGACAGGCAGGAAGAGGCGGGACCCAACATCCTCTTCAAGGCCCCGCCCCCAGGGACCCCACTTCCTTCCAACCAGGTCCCAGATCCTAGAGATGCCAGCACTTCCCTGAAGTACCACAGCCTTCAGCATCAGCCTGGCACGGACCTAGACCAGGCACCCTCTCTTCTTCTGCCCTCTCCCGTGGGCAGAGCCACTCTGCCATCCCTGACTCCTTCAGCTCACACAGCCACCTCCATGGGGAGAGGCTGGGGGACGGTGGGGAGAAAAGAAGGAAGGCGAGGAGTATTGGAGTAATTTTAAGTGAGGAGCCCAGGTGGATGTCACCAAGAAAGACTCTGAGGTCAAAGATGTGAAGCAGGAAATGGGAGTGCAAAGGCCCTGAGGTACGCCTGGCCTGAGTCTATGGGGAGCCCCCAGTCTGATGGAAGAGGCTATCAGGCACTGTGAGGCAGGCAGGGTACCATAGCTAAGGCCAACGGAGTGTGTCAGGCTACAGTTATGAGGAGTGAAGACGTGACATGCCAGTGCTCCCTCTGCCCCACCTTTAGGTAAATCCTCCTCTCTGGGGCAGGCGTGGTTCCCAGAACAATACAGGGCCAGGCCAGCCCAGGAAAGCCAAGACAAACAGCTCTCTGGACTTCCTCAAGCCTAGTGCGAGGCCACCCACCCACCAGCCTACTTTTAGGCCTGGCCACAGATCAAGTTCAGCTGCCTTATGGGGGCTGGGCAGTGACGGTCCAGGGAGGGGTGGACGGAGGGGGGACAGCCAGGGAGGCAGAAGGCCTGCGCCCTTGTTGCCGGCCCCCCTGTGCTGCAGTTCCCATCTCTCCTCTTGATTGCCTGACCGTCCCTGACTTGCCCTGGTCGTGCTGCCGTCTGGGGAGAACAGGTGACAGGACCTTGCCCAGGGTACATGGCAGTTAGTCATGTCTCCCCATGCCGTTTGCTCAGACGGGCAGTAGGGAAACTGAGGCCCGTGTCACCAAGCCTGTCAGCGGCTAAGATGCAGTTTGGACTTGAACACCCCCATTTCTACCCGAGTGCCCCATTCTGCCACCTCCTAGCCCCTCCTAGTGCCAGGCCGGGGGGGCAGCTGTAGGGCAGGAGCTGGGCAGGGCCCTGCTATCATGGAGAATGGAGCCTGGGCAGGGGACAGGTCCAGACGCTGGTATAGGAGGACCAGTGACAGATACCAGCTGTCTCGTGCTCAGAAATGGGGCGTTGGGGAGGGTGGCTGGGCAGAGCCAGGCCTGGTTTGGGGCTCTGTTTTGCTTCTGTAAAGTGCATGGCCCTTCCTGCCTCCCAGTCCATGTGCTTCCTGCCCATGCACGTAGGAGTGACCTCTGTCGCCCATACCTTTGCCTCCCAGAGGGCATGGAGGTGGCTCCATTGTACCCAGCTGGCCACCCTCGCCCACCCTGTGTCCCAGGGGTCCTAGGAGAAGGCTCTACACACACCCAGGGCTCCGAGGCCCCACGGAGGTTCACCAGCAAGAGTGGAAAAGTACCACGTCCCACGGCAAGACCTGCTGGGCCACCACCAGGGCCCACTGGCGGCGACGGCTGGCACCAGCCTCTCCCCAGGGACCCTGGGGGTGGCATGGAAAAATTGAGAGAACGGCTCTCAGGGGCTGGTCCTCGGGGCAGCCGGGCCGCAAAACAAGAGTGAGCCGCTTTCCAAAGAGGGGCTGAGGCCTCCCGGGCACCTGGCCAGAGCCAGCACGCCCCCCCCCCACAAAGATGGGGTACCCTGGAAGCAAACTAGCCTAAAGTAAATCCCCCCAGGGCACCAGCTGACTCGCGGCTCATCAGGTAGGGTCCATCTAGAAAGCGTGAGGATTTGGGTCTTGTCAGTGTGTGAATGAGGCTTAGCTTCGTGTGGACACTTGTCAAATAAGTGCAGTCTGGAAAACAAGGGCGTCACCCCCCCCCCCCACACACACACACACGCCCGTCCCTGGCTGCAAACTGCTGGCTTTGAAGCAATGGTCTCTGGGGACCACCGCCATGGCAGACCAGGCAGGACAGGAGGAGATGCAGGCGTGGCCGTGGCCTGGCCAGCATCTCTAGTCTCCACCACACACTTGACCTTGGCCTGGCCAGGACTTGAAGTGTGACTCAGGAGAGGCTCTGAGTCTCCCAGAGGCCAGTGGAGGGCTGGACCTCCCCGTGCTGACCAAAGGCCTTGGGGAGGCTCTGTCCTTCCTTACATCTGTTTCTTGAGCAGTTACCCAGTGTCTGATGCAGTTTCAACACTGTCTCGCTCTTCACCCTTCAAGAGGGGTTTCTGCACGCGGGTGCCCACCCGCCCAGAAAGTGAAGGGGTAGAGCTGCCGGGACTTGAACCCTCACCTCCCTATTTTGTTTCAGTTCTTGTTTTTGTTTGGAGACAGTTATTGTTCTGTAGCCTAGCTTGGCCTGACTTAGGATCATCCTGTCTCTGCCTCCCCTGTGCTGGAATTACAGGCATGGGGCCCACAAGCCGCTGCCTCCCCCACTGAGTCCCACTGAGGTTGTAGCGTTAGTTGACAGTGCAGAGCGCTCTTGGGGTCGCTGGTCCAGGCCATTTGCATTCACACTGAGAGTCTCCTCTTGTGTTTTCCATTTCCACCCACTACCACCACAGCTCCCCAGGGCAGGGATTTGTTTTTCTTGCTCTACCACTGTGTTCAAAGGCAGCCTGGGTAGGAAAATCCACGAGACTCCTCTCCAGTTAAGCACCAGAAAACGAGAAGTGGTGCTTGTGTCTCAAAGTGGTAGAGTGCTAGCCTTGATGAAAGAGCTCGGGGACAATTCCAAGGCCCTGAGTTCAAGCCCCACATCCAGGATGTGGGAAAAGTCCTCATGTCACACTGGGGCTGTCGGGGAGAAAACACGCAGAGAGGCTACGCGGTGCTGAGGCCGCACAGCCAGGGACATCGCACACCTGTCTCCAGAGCCCACACTGTCCCCTGGGGCGGAAGGGGGGCAGCCAGCCGTGCCGCGGGCCTGACCGCCCTCTGTGCCCTCTGCAGGTGGTCTACTTCACGGCCACTTTCCCGTTCGCAATGCTTCTGGTGCTGTTGGTCCGCGGCCTGACGCTGCCCGGCGCTGGGGCAGGCATCAAGTTCTACCTGTATCCTGACATCAGCCGCCTGGAGGACCCTCAGGTACGCTGTGTGGCAGGCGGGCGCAGCTGGCAGCGCGTTTGCCATGGTTGCCCCTGACCATCAACCCCTGGTACTTTTCCACGGGGCCACGGCAGGCGATTGACTTTTCCAGCTCTTTCTTCATGTGATTCCCGAGACAGGCAGCGTTGCAGGCTGCCTCAAGCGCGGGGCCAAGTACTCCCGAGTCTGGACTTCTGCCCCCAGCATCTTGGGGATAGAAGGTTGGGCATCCAGGATGGCCGCCAGCTTCCTCAGTTAGTGGTCGTTGAAGCTGGTGAGGCCACATTGCCCGTTCTCCCCCTGGTCCTCTGCCTGGGGGAAACCTGGGCGCCGATGGGCCTGTTTGCCTCCCAGCGCCCCCAGCTTTCCAGTTTCCTCCCGGGGGCTGGTGTTTCTCTGGGTCTCCTTCCCTTGTCCCCCAGCAGTGCGGGGAGGGAAGGCAGCTTCACAGCATTCAGGGCCAGAAGATTCCAGAGAGAGATTGCTCCCCTTCGGGGCTGGTCCCCAGAGGTAGTCCTCACTGCAGCCCTGGCCTCGTTGGGGACAGCTTTCATTCTGAGCCCTGAGAGCGGTGTGGGGACACCTTTCAGAGACGAGGAAGCCAAAGGGGACACTTGCTGGCCCCGTCTTGGAAACAGTCCCTTAGCTGGTGCAGGAGGCAGGAAGTAGCTACAGCCTCGACTTTTTGGGGCTCCTTGCCGCTCGCCTCCAGGGAGCCAGCTCTAATGCACCCCTCTCTCCTTGCCCACCCCCCCCCAGGTGTGGATTGACGCTGGAACCCAGATATTCTTCTCCTACGCCATCTGCCTGGGGGCCATGACCTCGCTGGGGAGCTACAACAAGTACAAGTACAACTCATACAGGCAAGTGTCGCCCCGGCCGCCCGTGGGCCAGCGCGTGATGATGTCATAGAAGACGAGTAGGGAGCATGGCTTCCTGTGTTGTGAATTAACTTGCTCCCTGACGTATGTGTAACTTAGGGACTGTATGCTGCTGGGATGCCTCAACAGTGGTACCAGTTTTGTGTCTGGCTTCGCAATTTTTTCCATCCTGGGCTTCATGGCACAAGAGCAAGGGGTGGACATTGCCGATGTGGCTGAGTCAGGTACGGTGGTGTCGGTGGCAGTGGTGGTGGGCACTGCCACCTAGTGTGTAAGCCGAGTGAGTACTGTAGGCGTGAAGCCAGACCCAGGGGGATGGGGGGCGAGCCTGGCTTCTACACAGACCCCCCACTCCCGCCAAGACGCGCCCCCACCATACCAAAGAGCACAGAAGCTATCGAGGTCTTTGCGGCAGCCTGGCCCGTGGGGCGCTGTGAGCGGGGACAGTCCTGCTGAAGGCAGTTCCCTCCCTCCCCGGTCCCAGCTCCGGCCCGGGTGGGCCGCCGTCCGGCACCCATCGCCACCTTCTCGGCTGTCCATTCTGTGTTGTTACTTGCGCCCTGAGCCCAATCTGATTGTTCATTCTGCCCCATCTCTCCCCTGGCGGGGTCCACCGGGCTCTTCTGTAGACCCGGAGCTCAGCGGGGGCTGGGAATGGTCAGAGGGACAGAGGACAGGGAAGGACACCCTTGGGAGTTGGGGTGTGGGACATGAGGATCCCGTCGCCCCGGGGCGTGGGTCCCCTCCCTGTGTGCCGCTCCCGGGAGCAGCTGGGGTCATGGGAGTGGTCGCCTTAGAGAGTTCAGGAAACTAGGACAGCAGAGTTCCGACAAAGATGCTTCTGGGGCCCTAGGGGCTGGGTTCCAGGACTTGGCCTTGACTTCCTGAAGTCCTGCACCTTCTGTGTTGAAGAGGCAATCGTCCTGGTCATGGACCCCTTCCTCAGCCCCTCCCAAGGCCTTGGAGGGGGGGCCAGCAGTTGCTCACAAGGGTTTGTGGTCTCACATTGAGGCCCAGCCCTCACCCCGCCTCTCAGAGACCACCAGAGGCCAGGCAGGGTGTGATCCAGGGTCCCCCACAGACCTGGGGCAGGCGTCCTCGCTCTTCCTTGGCCCTGATGTTTTTTGGTCTCCTGTCCCAGCACCCCAGTGTTGGAGGGTCATGTAGCACCGTGTGTCTTAGGTGAGCTGAGCAGTCTGCGAGCGGGAGCCTTTCCTGGTGGGGGTGTTCCACGGTGGGCCCTCTCCCACCTCCCAGCCCACTCTGTGCACACTCACAAGCCTGAAGCCCACCAATGTGCAACTTTGCCCGGGTCCCTGAGTTCTCACAGCCACGGGGCCCTGTGACCTTCAGAGCTCGGCCATCTACATCTCCCCCTTTCCCAGCTTCCCAAGTTGGATTTTTCTTATCTTTTGGGGACTCCTCCTTGGAGCCCCCGAAGCCACCCCGCAGACTGAAGACATGGGAAATGTGGGTTCACAGAGTGGGTGGGGGTGGGGGTGGGGGAGCTCAGCTCAGCGCCCTTCCCCTCCACAGATGGGACATTTATCCCACACAGTTAGGGATATTATTTATTTTTTTGGCTGAGGGCCTGCAGGCCAGTTCCTTGACTGGTAATCACCGATAGCTGGCAGTCGACTTGGCAGTGGGAGATGAACGTTATTCTTTCTCCGTGGACATCTAGGCATTTTTGTGTCTGTATATGTGGTCAGCCCAAGTTGTTTTCTTCTTCCTGCCCACTTCTGAGACGTTGTCGTTCATTTCCCACGGTGATGTCTGAGCAGCCTGCACATCAAGGGTGATTAGGACCCTAATAAGCTTTTAACACGCACTGTATTAAGCGGAAGTGCATTTGAGCGAGGTAATTGGAGTCAAGCGCTCGCGTGCAGGCGTCACACACATTCCCTTTGGCAGAGATGGATCCGGATCCCAGCGCCTGGTTTTCTCCCTGCATTCCCTCCTCCTCCTCCCCGAGCTCGCCGTCCACTTTGAGAGGAGCTCAGCCCCTGTCCTGAATCAGAAGTGAGGTGCAGGGACGCGTCTCACGGCACGGCACCCCACCCCTCACAGGGGGGCCTTTTCCGGCCCTCCTCTGTGGGCAGCCAGTCAGGGCCAGAACCGTCAGATTCAGTGGACACCCGTGGTCTGTGATTCTGGCTTCCGTTCTAGGGGAGGAGTGCAGCTTTCCGTGGGGAAGCAGGCCCCCCTCTCACACCAGTCTCCCTATACCCAGCCTTGTTGTGAGCAGCCCAGCAGCGCCGCCAAGGTCATTGTTTTGCTAGATTTCAGGCTGAGTGGACTCCGCCTTATAGAGACCCGTCCTCCCCTGCCCCGTGTGGGATTGCCTATCAGTGCCATATAATGTGATTTCTTGTAAACATCTCTTTTTTTGTGGGTTTTTACTATATCGTTTTTCATTCTTAAACCATTCATTTGGTTTCTGATGTTTGCTTTAACACATTGTCTCCTGAACTCTGACCCCCCCCCCTTTTTTTGGTTTCTTATTCCTTTAGGGGGAGGGTGGTTTTCGATTCAGGGGTTGGTTTTTTTAGCCCAGGCCCTTGAACTCTGCCTTCTTGGAGCACCCCTCCCCTGCTGCCCACTGCGGTCACGGGGGGACAGCACTAAACAGCTCTCTGCCTCCCAGTGGCTCAATAAGAGGCTCCTGAGCTGACCCCCTCTCCCCCAAGTTCACCTTCTGGTCTGCCTGAGCACCTTCTCATTCCTGTTCTGGTCCTGCCTGAGCCCCCGCTCACTCCTGTTCTGGGCATTGGTATATCTCAGAGAACCTGACTGTAAGGAGGCTCTTGGGGTCACCACCCTCTCACTTCCAGCTGGGAAACTGAGGGCCTGAGAGGGCCTGGGGAGATGCGAGAAGGAAACATAGATGTGGACTTGTACATGTCTCCCCGGCTGGGTCCTGTGCTCCGCCCTCTCCCGTGCCGGGCTCTGGCTGGCCTCCCCTCACTGTGCCCACGCTTGGCCTTGTGCCTGTCAAGGGTGGAGGGTAGGGACTGGTGGCCCTCTTGGCTATTCTCCTGAAGAGCTGTCAGCCCTACTGAGAGCAGCTCTACCTGTTCTTCTTCTTCTTCTTTTTTTTTTTTTTTTTTTGTCCTTTCTACTCATACAGTGTTTTGGCCATCAATTCAAAAATAGAATTTGTCAGATTCTCAGCACTTTCCCTTGGCTTCCTTCCAGCCGGTGTGGACAGGATGGCTTGGCTCTGGGAGGGGCTGGGTCATCCTTCTCCCGAATCTCTAGCAGCCTGGGCTGCAGGCCCAGTTCCCATGCCCCGCCCCAACCCGAGAGCCCATAGCTACGGATTCAAGATGGCGAGGACAGAAGCTAACACCGGGCCCCTCCTGAGCCCCACCCTGAGGCAAGGCGAGGCAGGCCTGGTCTCTTTCCCAGGCAGCAGCTCAGATGCCAGTGTCGTTATGTGAGGCCCGGGGCTCCGAGGGGCCTGGTGGCTGATGTGTGTCCCTCTGTGCCCCTCCCCATTCTCTCTCCCGTTTAGGTCCTGGCTTGGCCTTCATTGCCTACCCCAAGGCCGTGACAATGATGCCGCTCCCCACGTTTTGGTCCATTCTTTTCTTTATTATGCTTCTCTTGCTTGGACTGGATAGCCAGGTGAGTGCTGTGGTGTGGGCCTGGGAGAGGACTTGGGGTACAGCACAGAGGTGACAGACATCTGTTCTGGGTTCCGGGATTGTCTGGGGTCAGCTGTCCCCACCCCCATCATGCTGCTAAGGCCTTTGGCCAGCAAAGGGTCCTCTGGGACCCTGGAATGGCCACAGGGCAGCTGGAGGACATACATCTGTCTCCAGCTGCAGGCTGTCACCCATCTCCTGAGCCTCCATTTTCTTATCCTGGCCAGTGATGTGGTGATTCCATCCTTGCCCTCGTGAGGCACCAGGAACAAGGCTGGGGACAGAATGTTCAAGGTTAGAGACCGCGTCCTTCTCTGACAGCTGTCTCCCCTGCCCGTGGCCAGGCTGAGTCACGGGGAGTGGGAACTGGTAGGAAACTTCTAGAAGGTCAGGCAGGGGAGCAGGAGTCCAGGGAGAGGAGGTGGTCAGCTTGCAAGGTCAAGAGCAGAGCAGGGAGGATTTGGCGTAAGGGGGGCTGCAATCAGCAGAGAAAACAGAAGGAAACCATCCCGGAGATGGAAAACAACTCCTTGTGCGGCGCTGAGGGCCCGGAGCCGTGTAAACAAGAGAGGGTCCTCATTAATCTTTCTGGGTTCGCGAGCTCAGCCTTTGGAGAGGCCCTTGTACAGGCTTTTAGAACTCCTTCCAAGCTCTAAGTGAAAGAAGAAAACAAAAACAGATTAATAAGTAGCCAGGCATGACATCTCCATGGCCCAAAATAGGCTGCTTGGGGACAGCACCTACTTCCAAGTGAGCGCAGAGGTGGTCAGGGGCTAGGATTTTGCCCTAGCGGGCAGGGCGGGGGGGGGGGGGACACACGGGCTGCGGGGACAGGAGGGATGGGGCCAATCTCTGTCAAAGCCAGCCTCGGAAAGGACCCCTCCGCTCCTCTGCTGCGGTCAGTGGAGACCTTGAAGCTCGGCGGTCAGGAACCTGCCAGCGTTACCTGCTGGCCTTCAGGACCCTGGGGTCCAGAGATGGAGAGGAACTTGCTGATGTCAGCTCATATGCGGTTGAGCACTTGGGGAAATGTCCCATGCCAGACCCCATGCCAACTTTGACGCTCATGTGCATGGCACCGTAGACAGAATACAGATGTCCCTGATCCCATCTGCCGGTGTGCAGCCACACATTATCTTCCCACACAGCATCTGTGCCCTGGGAGACACCCACTTCCCGGCCTGCCCCCGGCCTGCCCCAGGGTGGTCTTTGTCTTGGTGCTGGGAACAGAACCCTGAGCCTGACATGCCAGGCGCATGCATGCCCGGCTGCAGCCACGTGTCCTTACTCTGCACCGAGGCTTAGCCTAAGACTCAGCCTGGGTCATGCAGCTCGTTTGAGACTTGCTGTCGAGCTGTTGCTCTGTCTTTGTCAGTTTGTCTTCTTGAGTTCCCGGAAGCTGGGGGAGGGCACTGCCAGCCTCCAGCAGGGCCTTGTGTGAGAGCAGGGGCTCCATCACCTTGTACTTTTCCAGAGCTTTGGGCTGTGATGGGGAGTGGCTCACTCCCGCTCTGGGGCCAGCACACTGCTGGTTCTTCGTAGGCCAGGGTGGGGAGACACCCTAGGGGAGGCAGATCCAGGCTGATAGATAGCTGAGGGACCCACACCTAAGCAGCACCAGGAGGAGGGAGCTGACCTCAGTGCCCCAGCTCTGCTATCAAGTGTGAGTCAGCCATACTCAGCTGTCAGGAGACTAACAATGTCAGATCTCTCACTTGAGAGATCTTGCCAGGCCCGGCCACTGGCAGAGGAGGAACCTAAGTCCCGTCTCCGAGGTGCCAGGAAGAGGCAGTGCAGGGAACTTGGAAACAGGTTCATAGCAGCCCAGGAGCTCGAATTTCTGTATCTCAAAGAAGGGAGGAACCATTACTCCTCTCATAGCTTCACAAAGCATGGCATTTGCTGATTGCACTGTGCTCAGGTTCAGATCCCCCAGTTAGACAGCTGTGGGGGGTGGGAAAGTTCCTCCTTCTTGTAAACCTTTTCCCCAGATTTGGGCAGCAGGATTTCATCTGTCAAGCCATCTCTTTCTTTGATCCCTCCGCTGCCAGAGCTGTAGGCATTGGACCTGTTGTAGTTGCCGGGCACAGGAAATGCCTTTTTCCTGCCTGTTCTGGGATGAATCCAGGCTTTTAGCCTCTGGACTTGGAAAAGAGAATCGTCGGGGCAGTTTGGCCTAGCCAGTCCATATTTAAACGTTGCTGTGGGCTCTTAAGCCCTGAGGCTACCCACAAAGAGCTTGCCATAGACAAGTGCAGGTCGAGGGGTGGTGCCCCTGGCAGGAGAGGAAATCCAGAAAGCATCTCTTGGGCATTGGTGAGGTCAGTGATGGCACAGGTCCAGAGGATGCTGTTTAAAATAGCCAGGTGGCTCTCTGTGTGGTAATATGCCACATTCTGCAAGATCAATTAGGCGCAGAAAGACTGAGAGTGAGAAAGGGTTAAAATCCCTCTAGGAGTCTGATCGGAACTGCTCCGTTCCATGGATAAGAAGAAAACGGAGGCGTCTACCCATCCATCACATGTCTAAGCAGCCATATGTGTGTGGCCTCACATGGTGTCTCAGGCCCAGAGAGCGTGAACCACCCCCGCCGAGGAGGGGGATGGTCAGGGCAAGGACAGCTGTCCCCAAGGGGGCAGGGGCAGAGCTGGCACTGGCTTTCTGGAGGAGCAGGTGTTCTTAGCCTTGTGTGAGAGAAGGGCATTCTGGCCACAGAAACAGCCTGAGCAGGAACAAGTTGGCTGCCTTGTTTGCTGTGTGAGGGCCACAGTCAATGTGGCCTGACTGACTGTGGGCAAAGGCAGTGTGTGTGTCTGGGTCCCTCTCCTCCCCCCCCTGCCCTCCCCTGCCCTCCCCTCCCCTCCTCAAGCCGCAGCAGCTCCCTCACTGGCTCTCTCCCTCTTCCTCTCAGTTTGTTGAGGTCGAAGGACAGATCACGTCCTTGGTTGATCTTTACCCGTCCTTCCTAAGGAAGGGTTATCGTCGGGAAATCTTCATCGCCATCGTGTGTAGCATCAGCTACCTGCTGGGGTTGACGATGGTGACGGAGGTAAGCGCTGTCCCCGCAGCAGGCATGCGGCACTCCCTGCCTAGGGCACATCTTAGGATGTGGTATGCCTACCACCCTCTTCCCCCATGCCCACCTCAGGGTCCTGCTGTGCCCACGCCTCTAAGCAGGCAGCAGAAGTGGTTGAGGCCACAGCAGCGGACCCAGACCTGGCTCTGTTCTAGAGCCAAACCATTCTGCTTTGGGAGGGAGGGGTTACTGGGGTTTGAACTCAAGGACTCACACATCCTAGAAAGGTGCTTTATTACTTGAGCCATGCTTCCAACCTTTGTGTGTGCTGGTCCAGGGGCTTGAACTCAGGGACTGGGTGCTGTCCTTGAACTTTTGTGCTCAAGGAGCCACTCACTTTTAGCTCCCCCCCCCTTTTTTTTTTTAATTTGGAGGGGAGTGATTAATCAGAGATAAGAGTCTCACAGACTCTGCTGCTCAGGCTGGCTTTGAACCGTGATCCTTTGCTTTTAACTTCCTCCTGAGCAGCTAGGATTCCAGGTGTGAACCACTGGTGTCTAACTCTCCAGGCTTTTGTATGCTTGCTTTTGAGTGAGGATCTCATTGCCCACCCTGGCCATTGCCTGGACTGTCTGCCGGGATGATAGAGTGCCACCCGGTTTGTCAGGCTCCTAAGCTCTTCTTTCTGAGCTGGCCTAGAACCTCGATCCTTCCACTCTTAGCCTCTCAAATGGCTAGAATTAGGGGCTTGAGACACCAGCTCCTGGCTTCCCTTCCTTTAAATGCTGAGAGGAGCCCAGAGGCAGGCGCATGCTCGGAAGTGGTCTGCCGACATGCGGCGTCTGCCGACAGTGGGGGAGCACACTGTTCTAGTGGGGAGTGCATTAGGAGGCGAGGCAGAGGCAGAGGGCCCTGTCCAGCATGAGATGAGCACAGGAACATCCCCCCACCAGGGCAGGCTCTGCACCTCTCTCACAGTCTTACGTGTCCTCCAGGGCTTTGACGACCAGTTGTCCCAAATCCAGCACGAGTCTTCACCAGTTTTCCTTACTGGAAGTTTTCCTAGAGGTTCTTGTACGATAATGTCCCACCATGTCGGGCCCCAGGTCACATGCTAAGCAGCTGGGGGCCTCTGGGGACCACTGGCTTCTCCTTTGGATATAGACAACCCATGGTTTGGACGAGTCTACTGTTTTGCTAAAACATGTTTGCCTTTGGTGTTCTATTTCCCCGTTTCAATTAAATTTATCAGACCTAAAGTTGATCTGTTCCCCCCCACACACACACACCTTTTTTTGTTGTTTGTTTGCAGTACTAGGGTACTTGGGGCTTCCTACTTGATGGACTGGACCATTTGAACTGTGCCTCCAGTCCAGCTCCTGTCAGGAATCAGCCTCCTGGCTAGCTAGGCTTACAGGCTAAGCATTTAAGAGATGTCTACGTCTATGTGTAATATATGTGTATGCGCCTGCGTCTGTACCTACAGCCAGTTATCCTAAGCCTTTTCCTTTGGTGTTTTCTAGATGAATTGCCACAGATGTGTGTGTAGGAAGCTCAGTGAGTGATGAAATAATCCGCCTTCTCCATCCTCTCCTCCGCAGGGTGGCATGTATGTGTTCCAGCTCTTTGACTACTATGCAGCTAGCGGTGTATGCCTTTTGTGGGTTGCATTCTTTGAATGTTTTGTTATTGCCTGGATATATGGTGAGTACAGAATTGTGCGGCTCCTTTCTCACACTCCTCCCTTGGGCTTCTTTGCACTGAAGTGTGAGGATGAGAGGAGCTGAACGGGGGAGCCTTGCCCTCCTGTCCGGCATAGCCTCTCCCAGGCGAGCAGTGCCACGTCCTCCCAGCACGGACGGCCCCGTGCTGGAAGTGCCAGGTGTCAGCAGGTGTTTTGGCCAGTAGAGAACGTGGACGCACGAGAGATCACCTAGCACCCGAAAATGGCCCGTGTTGACCTCGTAAGGCTTACGTTTGCCATGCAGAGATCTGGGCTCTACCTGACACTGACCAGAAAAAGAAAAAGATACAAGATGGCCGCACGTATTTGTGTTCCACACTGTTTTGGATAATCTGCACCCGGTGTGGAGACACAGAGGCCTGGTGATCCCCGAGGCCATGTCCCAGCCCCGCTGAGCCACTCCCAGGCAGTGCTGGCCTGGGACCCCTGACCCCATGTCCACTGCTGTGTCTTGCAGGCGGTGACAGCTTCTATGACGGGATTGAGGACATGATTGGCTATCGGCCCGGGCCCTGGATGAAGTACAGCTGGGCAATCATCACTCCAGTCCTGTGTGTGGTAAGTTCCACCAGGCTCTGGCTCAACGCGGTTACGGGCTAACCTGTCTCCCATTCCACAAGCACCGGGTGTGGGCTGGTCATGGTGCGTTTAGCACCTGAATGTCGAGAGCCCCAAGGAGCCGCTGTGACCGAGAGCTCAGCTTTTGTGAGCACTTCCAGACCTGAGCTGTGTGGGGGTTTGGGCCACTAGTTAAGAAGAGGCTGTGGCGTGCAGAGTAGAGAAGTGGTGCAGGTCGGTGTGTCCTTGTCAGTGGAGGTGGGGGCACAGAGGAGCACAGGCCCAGCAGACTCTTCCGAGCTCTCCTTTCCTTTGCTTGCCATCTTAGGCTTGACCTTGCTATGCCCTTCAGCCCATGGTGACATTCTTCTCCAGCCACTGGCGAGTGGCAACTCCTCTACAGCAAAAGCTGCTGCCCTGTCCATGTCTGAGACCAGCCCAGACCCCAGATGCTTGTGGGAAACCTTGCTACACTCCATTGTCACACCACAGAGAGCTCAGATGGCAGAGACACCTCCCTAGCAGGGAGGATAAATGGGTCCCCTCCCCAATGACCTCCCAGGCCAGGCCTAATTGCTTTTGACTTATTGTATAACCTCAAGCAAGTCACAGCTCTGGGCCTCAGTTTCCCTACCTCTAAAGCAAGGACTTGAGGGGACATTAGATAACTTCAGCCTTTCACCATCACGATTGAACCTGACCTATGTCCCTCTCTCCTGTGATTCGAAACACCACCAGCCACTAGCAGAGGGCACACCGGTCCCCGGCAGATACTCACTTCTCTGGGTCTTTAGTTGTATTTGGGCCTCCTCCACTCTGACCCCATCTCTCCCTCTCTCTCCACCTGAGGGTCAGAGCCGCATAGGCGACACCACCAGAAAGGTGTGCAGGGCCGGGCGCCCTCCCACAGGCAGAATTTGTCACAGGATGGAGTTGGCTTGTTCCTACCTCGTGGCCCAGTCCTAAATGGCCTGTGGCCACCTAGAGGCGCCTTGTGGGGGCCAACCTCTGCCTCTCACGCCGAGGTGCATAGTATCGGGGCTCAGGGCCAACCCCACGTGGAGGGTGGCTAGCAGGGGTAGGGGAGGAGCCCCTAGAGAGGGGGGTGGGTTGTGGACAGAGGGAACAGCCTGTGCTAAGGCTCCAGGACAAGTAGCCGAGGAGCTGGGTGGAGTCCAGGGTGGCCAGGTGGCACACGTGGGGCAGGGAGACGGGAGAGGGGCGGGCACATGGGCTGACATGACCAGCTACGCTGCCCAGTGCAGCCTGCCTGCATCCGGAGGGCCCCAGGCAGCCACCAAGTTCTTCAGCTGGCAGCTTATCAGACTGGCACCAGGAAGACTCCTAAGGCAGCAGGGCAGGGGGTGAGGCAGCCCCAAGGAGACGGATCCACCGCGGTCGGGACCCCCAGTGACGGCCCATCTGCTTCCCCACAGGGGTGTTTTGTCTTCTCTCTCGCCAAGTATGTGCCCCTGACCTACAACAAAGTCTACGTGTACCCGACCTGGGCCATCGGGCTGGGCTGGAGCCTGGCTCTGGCCTCCATGCTGTGCATCCCCCTGGTCGTCGTCATCCGCCTCTGCCGGACCGAGGGGCCGTTCCTCGTGGTGAGCAGGGGCGGGGCCGAGGCAGCCTGCTGCCAGCTTTCTGGGTGGCCTTGCACAGATGGTTGCCCTCTCAGAGTCCGGGCTGTGGGCAGGGAACAATGGGCCTCGGGTGAGGGAAGGTGTTTCGGCATGGGGCACCAGAGGCGCACGGCCAGTCTGGGGGTGGGCAGGGGGGCTTTGCAGGCACGGCAAGAGCCTGGGACCCATCCCAGGAGGCAGACAGGAACCAGGGCTCTAGGAAAGAACCAGCCAAGGGAAGCCCAGCCCCGCCGGGTTCTGGACCCTCTGGGTTCTGAACCTGGGTCTGTGCAGCCAAGACCTTCAGAGACTCCTCTGCCCCGGGACCACTCCCTCCAGCCTGTGCCTCCCCGGCACACACAGAGCTGCAGACCCTGGGGCCTGGCAGCACCAGCGCTCTTTCCAAGAACTTGTGTTCTCAGAATGTCTTTTAACCTTTGGGTCTGGGCCGATTCCAAGTCTGCACTGTTTTGTTCTGGGTCCTTTTTATTGTTATTCTCTTCAAAAAATCTGGAGCCAGGATGTCCTGGGGCCCTGGCTCCCCCTCAGGCTGGCTTGTGTTTCCTCTGGGCAAAGAGCAGTGTCCTGCAGCGGGGAGACAGGCACTGTGTCTGTCTGAGCCAGGAAGGCCTCTTGGGTATCCTACAGTATTGCAGCTATTGTAGGTTTTGAGAGGATGGACAGAGCTCAGCCAGAATGCTGAACACTGGGCCTGAGGACAAGAGGGTGTAGCCTCTGAGCCAAACAGGGCCCCCCCCCCCGGAACACCCATGACGCCCCAGGGCTAGCTGGGCGCAGTGGGGCTGGTGGTAGGGTAGTCTCTAGAGGTGTGTTCTTCTTGGCCCATGTGTGCAGGGTGGTCTCTAGAGGCGTGTTCTTCTTGGCCCATGTGTGCAGGGTGGTCTCTAAAGGTGTGTTCTTATTGGCCCATGTTTATAGGGTGGTCTCTAGAGGCGTGTTTTTATTGGCCCATGTGTAGAGGGTGGTCTCTAGAGGTGTGTTCTTATTGGCCCATGTGTAGAGGGTGGTCTCTAGAGGTGTGTTTTTATTGGCCCATGTGTACAGCAGTCTTGTGGCGCTGTCAGGGTGGGGACACCTAGCAGCCACTAACCTGGTGACCCTTCAAGACCTGATTTTAAAATACCAGTTCCACCTGAGCTCACGCTCAGAGCCAGCTGGCATGGGGTTGGATGTGGGGGGTTCGGTTCGCTGGATGCCCTCTGGCTGGCACACTGCTAGCCTGAGCCCCTGCTGGTGGTACTTGTGTACTGCCCACGCTGTGCACAGGCCCCTAACCAGCAGGAAGCAGCAGGCTTTGGCAGCTACCAGGCGACTGGGCTGGAGCAAAGCAGAGACCAAGTCCACAGCCAGCAGTCAGGCAGGGCCACAGGCCTTAAGAGGTTTTCAAGAGGAAA
The DNA here is from genome assembly GCF_031878675.1 of Megascapheus bottae. NCBI lineage: Eukaryota > Metazoa > Chordata > Mammalia > Rodentia > Geomyidae > Megascapheus > Megascapheus bottae. The sequence goes on along the minus strand of NC_143541.1, from coordinate 7,890,670 downwards.
TGAAGGGGTGCGCTTTAAATGAAATGTTCTAGCTCGAATCTATTGGTATTTTTCTTTCTGTGACACCACACATGTGTTACATTGAGCCGCCCCCTCCCCAGCTTTTTTTTTTTTTTTTTTTTTTTTTGTAGTTACTGGCCTCTTGAGGTCTGAGCAAACATTTGGCAGAACATGGTCTTAGAGACAGAAACCCTGAGCCCTGGGCCAGCTCTGTCCTGGCTTTTCTGTGGCTCCTTCATTCTGTGATGAGATGACACTCTGGGAAGACAAAACTCACCTGCCCAGGATGGCCAGAACCCCCAAAGCTTGAGTCCCCCAAACCCAGAGCTGCAGTGGAATCTGCAGAGGCCCGGGGAGACTAGTCTGTGAAAAGGAAGCTTGTTGGCTCAGGAGGCCGAGGAGCAGCCACTTTTCTCCTCGGGGCAGTCACCCCGAAAGCACCAGGTGGCAAACAGGACGGGGGGGACCCACAGAGGGGTATGTGCGGCATGCCCGGGGAATTGGCAAGGGAAGCTGCTTTCCCAACCCAAGGGACCAGCAGACTCTCGGCAGCTCCCTGGCCCCCGCCTTCCCAGAGAGACCGAGAGCAGGAGGCAGGGGGAAGGGGAGAGCTTGCAGCGGCCCGCACAGCACACTGCAGGCACGTCAGGTGCCCAGGAATGGCGGACCCGTGAACCAGCTGGCTCACCACTTCTCCCCTGGCTTGCTTCTGCAGAGAGTCAAGTACCTGCTGACCCCCAGGGAGCCCAACCGCTGGGCCGTGGAGCGGGAGGGGGCCAGACCCTTCAACACCGGCTCCGCCATGAACGGTGCCCTGGTGAAACCAACACACATCATCGTGGAGACCATGATGTGAGCGAGCTCCAGGGCCGGCGCTTTCCTGCTGTTTACTAACATTAGATTCTCATAGGACCAGGTTTACAGAGCTTTACATTTGCACTAGGATTTTTTTTTTAATTGTCACAGAAAATGTTATTGTTAAATGTGCGTGCACGTGCGTGCGTGTCGTATGTGTTGTGTGTGCGTGGGTGTGCGTGGGTGTCTTTCGTTTTGATTTCGGGATATTTTGTATAAAAAGACAACCCGTGGGCCGATGTCCCCGGAGAGGCCAAGCTTTCATCCTGAATTAGATGGGAACTTGGTAAAATTTTCCTTTGTAATTTTTTAAACATGTGACTATACAGCCACTTAAGAGACTGTCATATACTTATACCACTTGAATTGATTTTCTTGCCAGCAATACATCTCAATTTCAAAAGCGATCCTTCGGTGCTTATGTAGCTGGCAGAAAGTTCTGAACTCCCCCCGCCCCGACTCCGAAAACTAAACAACGGATCCACACTGGGCACAATTTTCCTGGGATGGCAGATATGTCTTAAATGCATAGCCCATCTGATGCCTGGTTCAGGTGGGAGAGGACCCCACCAGCTGCAGAGGCCCAGGGGCAGTTGGGGGGAAGACAGGAAGCAACTGAAGCAATGGACTGGGGCCTCCAGCAAAAATGAGTGCCAGGGAAGAACAATCAGTAGAACTCTCAGAGCTACCTATGGGTCATGGCAAGAGCAGAGAGAAAGGGAGAGGGAGCGGGAGAGGGAGAGGGGTCAGTCTAGCATGCAGTGGGAGCCCCTGAGAGCCTGAGCAGCAGCCAGAGGCAGATGTGGCTGGGAGAATGCGGTTGGTTCTGGGCTGTCCCATGCCTGGGCCTGAAGCCAGCTCAGGAGTGTGAGTCTGTGACCTTTACATCTACCCAGTCCACATGGATTTGTTGAGGGGTGCAGGAGAGGAGGAGAGGGGAGGTGAGTGGACCAAATGATGTGGCCCCAGCGTGCGGATGTTGGCGACCGCGGGGAAGTGTGTCCTTTCTGGTCTCCTGTCCCCCTCGGTTCTGGCTCCTTCACGCTCTTGTTCAGAATGCCACCCAGGGCCACCCCGGCTAGCAGGGAAGGCCCAGAGCTGCTTTTGAGGCTAGATTTTGGATCCGGTGCAAGGGCAGCCTTGGTGGTAGTTAGCTGGCATGGCCTAGAGCCCTTCAATTCTAAGTCTGGCAGTAGCTGCTACCTGCAGGGGGTGGAGGAAAGAAGGCGAGGTTTGCAGAAAGTTGACCCCCCGAGCACACAGACTGTGCCTGGGTCCCCTTTCCAGTGCCACAGGCAGTGCAGCGGTAGACACACCTCCCTCCGCCTGCCCCCTCGGGGATCCCGGCCTAAACCACACCGACACATGGTCACACACAAAGGCCACAAGGCCAGCTGGCAGAGTGGCGTCTGGCTTAGGTTTTCAGAGTTGGGGGCTCTCCTCCAATTCAGGAGTCAGGACTCCCCCTCCCTGCTCCCACAGGGCAAGTGTAGACCTCGAGTCCCCGACACGTGTACACATCTCTGTTTACTCTGCCAAACCACACCAAGTCCTTTTCAAACATCAACCAGTTCCACCATGTTCCTATTTTTCTATGTCCTTATGGTCGCGTGGCGTCTGATGGAGTGTGTATTGTTGTTCTTGTTGTCATGTTTCTGAGTCTTATGGAACTTTAGTAAACTAACCACTGATGCGGTTGAAGACAGGTGACAGGAGAGCAGGGCGGGCCTTGTGGCCACCTCCGTCTACTCTTCCCTCCATGGCACCCCCGTGTGCGAGGCGTCAGTATTCTGGGTTGGTAGACAAATTGCAACATTCTGGAAAGGCCTGAAGAAGGTCTCTTCTCCTAAGATTCCCAGACCAAATTCTAGACCAAAGACACAAACAGACCAAGTCTCCGGCACAGCCTGGATGGAAGGCCCCCTCTTCCCCTCCTGTCCCCGGCTCCTGGGCACCTGTCTTCAGTTCCAAGCCCCTTACCCACTCCCTGGCTCTGTACCCTGTGCAGTGGTGATTGTCTTTATGTCACTGTATGAATGACACTTTTCATTAGAGCTCGTGACTCCGGTCCACTCGTGTCTTGCAGAGTAGGCTCTCTGCTTGGGACAGTCAGAGATTCTGACCACACACAGCCCAGCCTGCCAGAGCGGGACTGGAAGTGAGGGAGGCACCAATGTGTGCTGTCAACCTTAAGGAAACAAACAGGGCTCCTGGGCCAAGCTTCCCCCAGGGGACACATCGTTGGTGGTTCTTGGCCACGCCCAGTGGGGGAAGGGCTCCAATGTCCTCCTTGTAAATGGGGACATTGAGACCCAGATCAGGCGGGGATGGAGGCAGGGGATTTGACTGCCAGCTGTGCCATCTCCAAGATGTGAGCAGTGAGGTGGGCACAGCCAGGGCTGTCCTTGACCATCGGAAACACCACAGCCCGCCCGTGGACCCCAGGCTGCGGCCTGGGGAAGGGTTGAGCCCTGACCGCCACCCCAGTGGCCCTCCACCCTCCTAGCTAGGAGATGGGGGCTGGAGAGCTCCTTGTCCCCGGGAGACAGCAGGAAGCACCCCGTGCCTCTCGTGGCTCTTCTATCCCAGGGCCAGCCTCGCCCACACTGCAGCTCTCCATCGGACATGCTCTGGACAGCCAAGGGCAGAGGCCCTCTACTGCTCCCCAAGACACAGACAAGCCAGGAAGGCACCCAGAGCAAAAGCCCCGCCAGGTCTCACCGGCCCTCAGACCCGTCACGTGGGTGCTGTAAATACCTCTGTCTGCGAACCCCCATCCAGTGCAAAGCCACAAGACGAAACCCAGGGAGCAGAAGGGAGAGGCCCCTTCCCCCTCCTCCAGGCCTGACCCCAGAAACAGGGTGTCTGCCTCGAATGCTGGCTGCCCTGTTCTCTGGGGTGCCTTCCCGGAAGGATGGCACAGCGCGTCTTGTTACATCTCTGGCTTCAATCTGAGATGGTCACTCCATTATTATTTTTTTTTTTACCCAATTAATCTTTCCCATCCCTAACAACTGTGACTCTGTATTTAGCACAAAAAAAAAGCCAAGAATGTGGGTTTTGCCTCCTTCCAGAAATATGTCTGGCTCATCAGGACATTTTTTTAAAAAATAAAAAAACTTCAAAATATTTTTAAGGTATTTTAAACTTTTGTAAAAAATAAAAACCAAAAAAACCGAAAACAACCAACAAGAGGAGGAACATTTGTATCTGAGCAAGATCCTGGTGTGTGATTCAGTCTCACAGTATACAAGCTTTTGTGTATAAATGTTTTATGATATGGATCCCTGTATTTTGCAGGGTTTTTTTTCCTCTTTTGCTTTTTAGATAAATATGTATATCAATATTTTAATTCATCTTTGCTTTTTTAGAGGAGTTTGTAATCACCTTATAACATGACAATAAACATTTCCTTTTTAAAATCCAACACGTGTGGTGTATTTATTTGGCAAGCACCTTGTGGTTTCGAAAGGGTGTTAGCCCTGCTCTTGAGAGAAAGAACCTGCTCAGGGTCTGCTTTCCAGAAGGATTTCAGCATTGGACATATTTGCATAGCATAATGAGACAGGGGATAGGACTTTTTATAATGCACACAGCCTGTAGGTCATTTTATATAATATTCTGAGTGTTTCCCACCTTGTCATGCAACCTTATGCTCGAGGTAGTGCTGGATTGATGCTCAGAATGTTTCAGCCTCTGCATGCCGAAGGCTCCCACCTGTCCTCCTAGCTACACTGAGACTGAGATCTGAGGAACACAGTTCAAAGCCAGCCTGGGCATGAGAGTCTCATGTATAGTTAAGCACCAAAAAGCTGGAAGTCGAGCTGTAGCTCAGGCAGTAGAGCACTAGCTTTGGGTAAAAACAGCTTAGGGACAGCACCCCAGCCTTAAATTCAACCCTCTGGACACAGACCATTTCAGATCTTTTGCCAGACACTGGTGACTCACGCCTAGAATCCCACCTACTCAGTAGACTAAAGTCTAAGCCTCCTGAGATAAATCCTTTGGGCTGCTCACTAGCTTATTGACTTAACTAGAATGTGCACTCTATCTCAGACCACCCGAGGCCCAGTAAATGGTAAAGGGGTGAGTGTCTGTGTGTGTGTGTGTGTGTGTGTGTGTCTGTGTGTGTGTGCGCGCGCACACACCATCCTGACGTTTTAGCTCGGCCCAAGTGCTGTCCCTGAGCGTCTTTGCTCAAGGCTAGTGCTCTACCCCTTGAGTCACAGCTCTACTTCTGCCTTTTTTTTTCCTGGTTAGTTGAAGATGAGAATCTCACTGGCTTTCCTACCTGGCCTGGCTTTGAACTGTGATCCTCAGATCTCAGCCTCTTGGGTAGGATTATAGGCATGAACCATCAGTGCCTGACATGGCAGAGGTTTTGAGTGCCTGAACAATCTAGAAAGCCAGTGAGAGTATACAAGATTGATGCACAAACTGACCCTTGTATGAACTAAAAAGAAAGGCAAATAGTCTATTTGAAGTGCATTTCAATATTTATTAAAAATTCATCCCAACGGTACCCCCCTCCCAACTGCAGTCCCTGGCAGGACCATTGCACAGGGGCCCCAAACAGACCACAGGCAGCTTTTGTGGTGCAGCCTGCTGGCTTGTGCTTCCAGAGAGCCCCAAGAACTCTCAGTAGAAAAATAATTTACACAGAATAGGCTCTCAGCCAGAGAAAAATACGGCTTTAGGGGTGGGGGGGGGTGTCACCCGAAATGCATAGGCAGGCAGGACTCTGGGGAGGACAGAAGGTCAGGTCTTGAATGGACACCTGTGAGAAGCCAGAGGGAATGTTGCATATGAGGAGGCCTGGCCAGGGCTGGCCCGCCCCCTCCACAGCCAGGCCCCATTGCATATGTGTGGAGGATGGTAGAGGCCTCAACCCCAGCCTGCGTGTGCTTTCTCTTGCCTGGAATCCTGGAATCCAATGTGGCTTTCCTAAGGGGAGAGGCCCTGGTAGTGTCTGCTCCAGCCATGTTACCTAACAGGCCCAGAGAGGCCGAGAAGCCTGTGCAAGGTCACACAGCTGTGGCTGCTGGCAGCCAGGAGCCTTCTCTGCTATCCTCAACCCTCAAAGCAGAGCTTTCAGTTTTTGCTGGATGCCCCTGCCTTGGGGGTGACCGTAGAGGCGCAGGCCAGCCCAGACACAGGCCTGAGAGGCGTGTGCAGGCCGTGATGGCCCCGGGCTCAGCCAGGCGCACTGCCTCTGTTCACCTCCACTTCCCAGAGGAGCAGGGAGCCGGGGCCCGGAAACCCCGGCTCCTTCCTGCAACTGGTCTTGAGCAGCAGAGCCTTTTCAGCTTGGAGTGGCAGGTAAGCTGTACTTCCTGGCCCCTTTGTCCCCACCAGTGACCCTGGGCCTGCCCTGGGGCCACAAAGCTACATGGACAAGACATGACCGTCAGAGGCTGGGGGACCAGACACCCAGCTCGAGGTCTCCTGAGGAGGGACACAGGGTTAGAGGTCCCCCCACCAGCCCGCCTGAGCGCCAGGACTCGGGGTCAGGGAAGGTACTGGTTCATTCCTGGGCCTCTGTCTATCAGGAAACTGACCCCTGAGCCCCGCACACATCGCCTGCTTGCCTGGTGCCTCAGTCCCTGACTCTGGTAAGGCCACAGCCTTTCTCGCTTACCTCTCCTGACAGGGAGCTCACTCCCTACAGGACCTGGGGGAGCCCCCCACTTTCCCTCCATACCGCTCCCTGGTGTGCAACAACCCCAACTTGTGTAGGCAAGCCCACGCTGCGTGGGCTTCTGGGAGCCTCTCGGAGAGCTAGTGAAGACGCAGAGGCAGCTCCAGCTGAGGCCAGGACCTTGCTGCCTGGGCCCTTAGCCAGGGAGCAGAGACCAAGGCCCAACCCCGGCTCAGAACTTCCAGAAGCAGAGGAACAAGCGAAGAGCCAGTTCTCCAGCCCAGCCATCGGACGTCCTTCAGAGCATCTGGGGGCTCCTGGGCACACGTGGGGTCCGGCGGCTCTGGGCCAGCGGGTTGCGGCTAATGACCAGCTCGAGGACGTCGCCTGCCTCGGCTAGAAGCGGCACTGCCAGGCCACAGTCAAAGTCGCGTGTGCGCACGTGGTTAACCTGCAAGGGACACGAGCAGGGGACAGAGCGGCAGGGTTCCGTTGAGCGGCTGAAGAGGGTAGGAATTGTATGATTTGCCCAAATCTGGACCTGCCCTGGCCGTGACACTAGAGCAAATGCTGTGTGCACGGAGCCGAGTCTCTTCATTAACTCAGCTCTTCTGGTTAGGCCGCCGAGAGAAAGTTCTAGGGAGATGCCTGCTTCCTTTCAGGCCCCTCTAACTTTCTTCTCTCGCGCGTGCGCACGTGCGTGCGTGCGTGCGTGTGTGTGTGTGTGTGTGTGTGTGTGTGTGTGTTGCAGGGGACACTGGGACTTAAACCCAGGGCCTCACAGCCTTGCTTAGCTTTTTTGCCCACTTTTTGCAGGCTAATTGGAGGTAAGAGTTATTCAGGTCCTCTGCCTAGGCTGACTTTGAATCTCAATTTCAAGTCCCAGCCTCCTGAGCAGCTAGGATGATACGATGTAGCTGTGAGCTCTGGGCATTCAGCTTTATCTCCCCCACCCCCTCTTTGCCAATCCTGGGCTTGCAGTCAGAGCCTGAGCACTGTCCTTGGGCTTTCTCAAGGCAAGAGCTTTATCCCTTTGAGCCACAGCACCACTTCTGGCTTTTTTTTCTTTCTGTGTATGTGGTACTGAGGAATCGAACCCAGGGTTTTGTGCATGCTAGGTGAGCACTCTACCACTAGGCCACACTCCCAGTCCCAGCTTTTTCTTTTTTTTAACATAAAGGTGGTCTGGATTCCATCCTTAGCAACACACAACATACAACACACACGCGCACGCACGCACGTACACGCACATCTAGCCTCTTGCTTAGAGTTTGGTGACAGTCCTTGCTTCCATTTTATTTGTATTTTACCTTGAACTTCTATCTTAGACAGAGGGTACTGACTTTCCATTTTTAAGATAAAGAATTTTCTTTTAAAAAAATAAATGTAAATCGGAAAAAGCTCATCAATCTAGAGAAAACGTGAGTACGTGGAAAATAAAAATGGCTGGGGCTGGAGTAGAGCAATGTAAAGAGCTAAGGCCAGGCCAGGTGGTTGGAGGTGGCGTCGGTGCCCAGCGTGGCTTCCACACACCCAGCCCACTTTCCACAGGCGGAGCCTGGCCTGCTGGCCTGCTCCCTGCCAGCACTCACTGGCCTTACCTGCAGGAGCCTGTCGAAGGGCCGCAGGCCCCCTCGCTGGGCCGGCCCGTCGGCCCTCACCGTGTGCACGTAGACGCCCTTCTCCAAGAGACCATCCGAGACGCTGAAGCCAAAGTCATTCCGCGCGGGGTCCTTGTGCAGAGTCACCTGGAGACAGGAGGGCATGCACAGCCCTGGAACTCTGCCCTGCCATATCTGGTAGCCTTGGCTGGCTTTCTGTGCCCCTGGGGTCCAGCTCCAGGCCACCTCCAGCTGCGCTCCCTCATGCAGCAGCCTGCTGAGCCTACACCAGGCCACCACGCACCCCAGCCCCCGCGTCACAGCGCTCCAGGGCCTCTGGGGCCTTCGAAAGAGCCCCGCTTCCCGCTTGCTCTGTGCCTTGCTGACTCCAAGAGGCCAGGTGCATCTCCACCACCCCAGACACAAGGACAGCGCTGGCTGCAGCCACCGGCTGCAGGTAGCCACGGCTGCAGGCATCTCCTGTTGTTGTTCCTACACAGTGACCCAAGGTGGCAAGAGGTGCCAGCTTTTGGCCCCAGCTAGTTGTGGAAAGATGTGAGAGATACACTGATGTATGGTTGTCCCACAGTTCAAAGCCAGCCAGGGAAGGAAAGTCCATGAAACTCTTACTTCCAATTTATTCCCCCAAATAAGCCAGAGCCTGGGTGCTCTTCCCAAATGCTTTTTGCTCAAGGCTATCATTCTACCACGCGAAGCCACAGCTCCAATTCCAGTTTTTTGGTGGTTAATTGAAGGTAAGAGTCTGTGTAGTCTGGCTTCTAACCACGATCCTCAGGCTTTAGTCTCGTGGGTAGCTGGGATGGCAGGCACGAGGCTGGCACCCAGCTTCTTTTTTCTGAAACAGGGTTTCATTCTGCAGCCCAGGCTAGCCTGGAATCCATAATCACCCAGAGTGCTGAGATCACAGGAAAGCACCACAGAGCATGGCTCTCAAGCTCCCTGTGGAGAACTAGCTGTGAATAAGGGCCCATCATGTGTCCGGGTGTGTGTACAGGTGTGTGCACGGGCGCTCACCCCCACCCCCGAGAGTTGGAGAAAACCATCCTGGTGTAAACCCCCTGCTCTACGGTGGAGGAGAGGCCCCGGGCGGGGCGGGGCCGTGTGGTCCATCACAGGTTCCGGCCCTCCCTACCCACCTTGTGCATCTCCAAGGGTGTGGGCAGCAGCAGCTCCTGCAGGTCTTCATGGGACTCTCGGAAGTCCCGGGCCCTCCGCCAGGGCCGGGCACCAGGTCTGCCTTCCAGGGCCACGCTAGGCATGATGGATGCCTGAGGGAAGGAGCAGAGCCACCTCTCAGATGCCCCCCCACCTGCTCCACCAGTCAGCAGCTCCCCTCACCCAGGGCATGTCCTTCGGTCACGGTGGAGACCCTGAGCTCTAGGTGGGGTGGAGACTCGCCAACCAATCAAACCAGAGGAGAAGCCCTGCAGTCTCAGCGCTGGTTCATCTCTCACCATACGCTGAACCCTAGCCTCGACACCTCGGAACGTTTTCTCCTATTGTATACACAAGCAAGGTAAGATTTGAACCCAGAGTCCTGCTGCAAAGTCAGGGCCCCTAACCCCTATGTGCTTGCTCATCTTAAACACAAATAAGAAAATGGTGAGCTGAACAGAAGTATGAAGAGACCGTGTAAAGAGACAGAGGGACACGTCCACGGCAGAGGGAAGAGCCTGGGCAGAGACACGGTAAAGGAGGCATTGCCAAACCCACAGGCATGGTAGGACCAGCAACAGCCTTCCATCGAAAAAGAAATAAGGATAGCCAAGAGCCAGGGACCCCTGCCTGTCAGGAAGCTGGGATCTGAGGATCCTGGTTTGAAGCCAGTCTGGGGCAGGCAAGTCTGTAAGACTCTTACCTCCAATTAACCACCAAAATAAGCCCCTAAAATTCAAGACTTTTAAGTGGAAACAGGGCTCAAGCAATGAAGCTCCAGCCCTGAACAAAAAAAAAAAAAAAAGAGCTTAGATGATAGCCCCTCGGCCCTGAGTTCAAGTCCCAGTCCTGGCACAGAAAAAATAAATAAATATGGAATCATGGGCTGGGATATAGCTCAGTGGCAAAGCATGGGTTCAGTCCCCAATACCAAAAAAGAAAAGACAAAAAAAAAAATGGAATAAGAATGTGAGCCATCTACAGATAATGCTGACCACACACACACACACACACACACACACACACACACACACACACACACACACACACCCCACACACACACTGCAGCAGTCTTAAGGCCTCTTTGCACCCTGGCACCCGCATGCACGCACATGTCACAGCCCACATGCTGCCATCACCCACTGCCCAGACCCACTGCCCATACCTCCAGTCCCCTCAGCAGCTCTGACTGACCGCAGGACTCCAGGTCTTCCAGGGCCTCCCCGAGCTCTCTCCAGAGCCCCTCGTCCTGGGCAGGGCCGGGGGCCGGGCTGTAATGTAGGAACCACAGCGTCAGCTCCTGGCCGGTGGTGGCTGCTGGCTGGGCATCAGTCTTCAGGGCCTGGCTCATAGGGCCATGGGGCAGGCAGGTGGGCAGGCAGGTGTCCTTGGTGGCAGTGCTGGGGGCCCCAGGGCAGTGGTTGGTGACACAGAATGGGAGGGACGCAGTGAGGGGTGACCAGGACTGTTGGTGACCAATTAGAACAGGGGCAGATGAGACGGGGTGGAGAACGCTGACCCAGGATGCCTGGGAAGAGAGACAGACCGACAGAGAGCTGGACAGAAAGACAGAGGAGATCCATGGAATAGCCCAGAGGACAGACCCTGGGACTATAGGACAGGGACGGGGCAGAGCTGGAGCCAGTCGGGACACCAGACAGATGGAGGAGACAGGAGGAGTGAGCCTGCTGGAGCCAGCCAGCAGGTCACGTGGCCTTGCACACTCATGCAGTCATGTGCAAAGCCCCCGTGGCCCATGGCACCGTGGCCTCTTCCACCAAGCCCAGAGGCCGGGCTCTTCCCTTCCTATTCCACGAGCTGCATGCCCGATGCCGAGGGGCCTGAGCCAGAACTGGCGCCAGGAGCTGAGGCCCAGATCCTCAGGCAACCTGGGCTGAGGGCCAGGCACGAGTTTGAGTCCTGAGTCCCCCGTGACACCTCTGAGGACCGGAGCTTGCCAGAACAGGAGAGCCAGCCCCGTCATCTCCCACCTCCCTTCCTCTGCTGCCCCTCACCTTCTCTGGGGCTTCTTTTCCCCATGCCTCCTTCCACCCCTCCCCACCTCCCCCCCCAGAGCCCAGCCCCCCTCCCTCAGGACAACCCCGCTTCAGACCTCTCTTGGGAATTCCAGTCCCCACCCTCCTCTTCCTCTTCGGGGAAGTCATCGGGGGCTGGTGGCTGGCTGGCCCTGAGGGGCTCCATGGGCGGGGGGCTCCTCAGCCTGCCCGGCCGCCACTCCTGAGGGATCACAGCCCGGACCGCTGCCTGCAGGGTGTGGGAGCCTGGCGGGTGGAGAGGGGACAGCCTTGTCCATTCCGTCCCACTCCACTGCATGTGTAGGCATCTGGTCACCCCAGCACCCTCTGTAGCTCTCCTCCCTGTCTAACAGGAAGCTCCAGGACCCCAGCACCCCAGGGAGGCTCCAGTGGGCCGTCCTGTGCTGCTGCCCTCCCACTTTCAGGTCTGATGGTCCCGCTGAGAAAGATCTAGAACGAGGCTTGGGAAAGCACACTCGTAGCGGGCAGGGACCTCCAGTGAGAACTGGCCCTGCAGCTGGTGTAGTGGACAGGGGAGGGAGGGGAGGGCCCAGAGGCTCAGCGCTAGATCACAAGGCCTCTGTCCACAGGGGCAGAGCGGGACGAGCAGGGGCAGAGGAGATGAGCCGGAGGATCCCAGGATAGGCCTGGAGGGTGCGTTCTGCCTTCCTGTCTTCAAGCGGATGCAGCGTGCATGAACTGAGCACCTACTGTGTCCAGACAGGGATGTGAACAAGGGAACCAGCTCTGTTCTTAAGCTCATGGTGACGAAATCTGAACTAAGCAGGCTCTGATCCCCGCTTGGGGCAAGGGGGCCTAGTTAAGTCTGCACCCTGGGGAGGAGGGGCTGGGGGGTAGGTGACGGAATTAGCCCCGACAGAGATGGGTCCTGGTGTTACCTGAATCCCCAAAGCCACCCTCTGTGGCCGAGCTGCCCCAGGATTCTATGGCGCTGTCCACACTGGGCACGGCTGGTGAAAAGCGGGCTGTCAGCAGGCTGCCTTTGAGGGCCTCTGAGTCACCCTCACCCACCTCACTGGCTTTGCCAAGACACTGGGACTGGCAGGGCAAGGGGGGACCTAGGAGGAGAAGGGCATCACGGCTGCCCCCGGACACGCGGGTGCTTGGACTTCAGATTCCCACCTGAGCATGGCTGGGCGTTCCCAGGATCTACTACCACGAGGGTGGGACAGACAAGTGGGCAAAGCCATTTCATAGGTGGGGAAACCGAGGCTCAGAAAGCGAAACAACTTGCATAAGGTCCAACAGTGAGCAGTAGTGGTGCCCAGGTTAGAAGGAAGACCCTAAGACCCAGACTGCTCCACATCTAAGCGGAAGTGAGGCGTGCAGTTAAGAACACGAGCCATGGACAGACATGCCATTGTTCAGCTCTGGGCCCCCTCTCCCCTCCGAGAGTCTCCTGTTGAGTTGTCAGCCATCCTCCCTTTCCTCGCTCACAGGACGCAGTGAGGAGGCACAGCTAAGGCCTGGCCCGGGGGATGGGGCAGTGAGGAGGCTCACAGTCCAGCTGCTTCCTGATCTTCAGGGTGACAGTCTCGCCAGCCATTTGCAGGAGGCGGATGGCCTCGCTCAGCGGCCGGCCCTTGAGGCTGACGCTATTGATGGCCAGAATACGGTCGCCCACGTGGATGGCGCCGGTCCTGAGGAGCGGACAGAGGGCACAGGTGGGAGTTAGGAGCATGGGGCCTCCGAACACGGAGGTACCCTGGTCCAGGCCTGGCTACAGACCTGTGGCTGGAGGTCCAGACCCCCAGCTGCATCAGAGAAGACAAAGAAGAAGCAGCGTCATCGCCGATAACCGAGGGTCCCATTAACAGACGTCTAAGGTCCACTGACAAGGTGATTGTCCAGCCTGAGTTCTGAGGGTGACAGAAGTCCCCCATACTAGCTGAGTCCCTCCCTTCTTCTGTAAAATGGGGGTGATCACTAACATTTCATTTAACAATTATAATTGAGGAATGAATTCGTGGAGTGGCCTCATTTTCTCCAGGAGCAAATCTTTTTTTCCCTGGGCCTCAGTTTCCCTCCCAGCCCCAGGCCCTAGTCAGCCTCCCTGAGAGCGGAGAGAGCAGGCAGCCCTTTGGCTCAGCAGTCTTCTGCGGGGGGCAGCAATTGTCTGCGGTGGGGAAAGGAGCTTCGGCACCTGTCACTGGGGGAGGTCTGGGGTCAGGGAGCCAGAACTGAAGACCTTCAGGCGGGGGGGGGGGGGGGTCAGGACGGCGAAGCCCTGGGCTGGAGGGGGGGCCTGGATAACTGGTTTCTTTGTGCTTTCCGAATGTAGCCATTGTTAGCTGGCACCCTGCACTGAAGCTGGACAGCGCTGGGGCTCACCTGGCCCCTCCATACCCAGTCAGCACCCCGGGCATGCCCAGCTCACCCCACCTCTGGGTGAGGATGGACCCCACCGCCAGCATATCTGCCTGGAGTCCAGCAGGGGGCGTGCCAAGCTGGGCCATCCAGCAGAGCCCAGCAAGACAAGGGCTGGCTCTCCGGGCAGTGGCCTGCTCCAGGGTGGGTGGGGGTGTCCCCTTCTCAGCCAGGGCCTCTCTGCCCCAAAGCTCACCTAATACCTTGCTGCCAGGGGAAAGCTGAGACTCTCCCCACTGGGGCCACTCTGGGAGTGGGGACCCCTTCTTACGGCTCCATCATGTTTTGGGCTGCTTTCTAGAGGAAAGGTAGCAGGAAACCTCCAAGGCCTCGTTTCCCCCCTCTGCCTTGGGTCCCAGGACTGGTGTGCCATTACCACCGCCACCCCTCAGTTCAAGAGCGCAGTGGCACTGCCACTGAGGAGCACAGCAAGACTGCATTTAAGCACCTACTAGGTGGGAAGAGAGTGATATAGCACATTCCTGGACCAGGTCCGCTGGCTGTCCCCTCCCCCCCGCCCCCCAACCTGCTGCCTGGCTTGTCCCTTCCCTGGAAGGCTGGACTGCCATTTTCATTGTATACATGGGAGTTGGTGCTTGCAGAGGGAAAGGGAATGGCTCAGTGTCACTCAGCATGGATATGGAACAAAAGTCAGAATCTAGTTGGTCCCAAAGCCCTCATCAGACCCCCCCATCTCAGTCCCCACGGGGTCCCAGCTTACCTCTCAGCCAGGCCACGTTTGGTAAGACCAGAGATAATAATGGGGTCAAAAGGCTCCTCAGTGCCAGAGATGGTGATTCCCAGAGGCCCGCCATAGCGTTTCAGTTCCACTGTGTAGCTGACTGCGCCTGAGCCCTCCTGGCCATCTGCAGGGGACAGCCAGGGGACAGCAGTGAGGGACAGCAGGAGAGGAAAGAGCTGGGCTCCTGCTCACAGGGTCCTAGGCTATAGTCTCATTCAACACATCTGTACATAGCCACCGCTTGCTTATGCCAGGCTTCTCCACATGGCACAACCCAGGGGCCCAGAAGCTACCTTCTACCTCAGTCTGCTGCCCAGATGCCATTAAGAGAAGAAAACAGACAGGAGATGCAGACTCAGAGTCTAGGCGCTGTCCCTGGGCTTCTTTCGTTCAAGGTTGGAACTCTACCCCTTGAGTCACACCTCCACTTCCAGCTCTAGGGTGGTTAACTGGAGATGAGTCACAGACTTTCCTGCTTGGTTTGGCTTGGAACTGGGATCCTCAGATCTCAGCCTCCCGAGTAGCTAGGGTTACAGGTGTGAGAAATGCTTAAAAATATCCATTTTGTGCATCATCCATATAAATGGCAAGACGATGGTGGTTAGAAGAAGCCAGGTTTCGAGCTTCAAAAATCAAAACCAAAGGGAGAAAGATCTGCCTGTGAGAGGCTCTTCCACAGGGTGGGAGCTGGCCGGCGGGGCATAGCGTCCACTCTCCTCTCCTGTCCTTTCGTCTCTCTTGTCTCTTCAGAACTTGTGGCTGCGCTCACATGAGTGTGTCTGTCTAAGGGGTGGGGGCTGGAGTTCTCCACCCTCTGAACCCCAGCCAATCAGCAGCTGCCCCCCTTTCACCAGCCCCGCGCTGGTGTGGGGACATGACAGGAGGCCGAGGGCAGCATCTCAAGCTCCCTGAGCCTTTGCCAGAGCCAGAGGCCAGCACACGCACATTGGTTCAGTCTGGGGGGGGGGGGGGGGACACGTACCCGAGTTGTCCTCATCCTTCTGGATCTTCAACCTCACCAGGTCCTCACACTGCCGCAGGATCTGCATGGCGTCCTCCAGGGGGTGGCGGTCCAGGCGGATGTTGTCGATGGCTAACAGCTTGTCACCCGGCTCCAAGGTGCCAGTCCTGCGGGCGCAGGGCACGGACAGGAGGCTTGTCTCACCAAGGGTGCCACCAGCCCTGTGCTGGTTGTATGGGGCACACGTACCTGTGTGCCACGCTGCCTTTCTTGATGTCTGAGATGATCAGGGGGTCCCCTGGCTTCCTGCTGGCCGCTGCAAAAAAAATGAACCATGAGGGAGCCGTGGGCCTCAGCCCAAGGGCGGGTGGCAGGGAGGCCAGGGGTCAGGTATATGGGGCCTGTCCTTGCTGACGGGGAAAGGGGAGCAGATGGCCTGCTGTGGCTACAGGGAGAGGAGTGAGGTAGTGGGAGGAGGTGGGGTCAGCTGTCCCTGGGGGTGGGTCAGGAATCAGCCTTCCTGGCCCATGAGGACACAGCGTGTCTCAGCCTCCACTGTGTAGGAAAGCTTGCAAATTCAACTTCTCATTGTGTGTCTTTGTGTGTCTTCATGTTAGTCCTTTGGCTCTGGGCACCCAGGGAGACACACAAACCCCAGCCCAGCCCTCATGTTTGACCCTCGCCTGGGAGGCAGTGAGGCTGGGAGATTCCCCTTCCCCTAAGGTGCACAATGGGGAAACTGGGGCTTTGAGAATCCCGGACTTGCCAGAGAACACCCCTCGGGCCCGGGAGTGGAAGAACTGGTACTAAAAGTAGCCATACCACCCCTGGAGCCTTTCCCTAGGTGTCACAGGGTATCGTGGCTTCTGGGAAGGCCAGGGGAGCTGGGAGGCCTGGTGTGGCAGGCCCAGAACTCACTGCTGATGGTGATACCCAGCTCCACTCCACGCCTCTTGGGTAGCTTCACGTGGAAGGTCCCACTGCTGGGGATGACGGACTCTGCAAACCATGAGGACCAGGGGGGCAGCCTGAGACCACACCCCTGAGACCACACCCCTGAGACCACACCCCTGTGACCACACCCCTGAGACCACACCCCTGAGACCACACCCCTGAGACCACACCCCTGTGACCACACCCCTGAGACCACACCCCTGTGACCACACCCCTGAGACCACACCCCTGAGACCACACCCCTGAGACCACACCTCTGTGACCACACCCCTGAGACCACACCCCTGAGACCACACCCCTGAGACCACACCCCTGAGACCACACCGGCCGGCCAGGACCAGGGAGGCAGCCTGTGACCACACTGGCCGGCCAGGAGGGTCCTCAGAGAGTCACTGCCATAACCTCCGTGCTTTCCCCCAACAGAGGGACTTAAGCCTCAGAGGGCCGGTCAGAGCAGAGTCAGGACTGGATCTTAGATCCCAGATGTGCCAGCCGGCATGGCGAGGCCGGTGGTGGGGTGGGTAATAGCCAAATGAGCTCAGCAAATCAACTTCGCCAAGCACTGCCTGTGGGCCAGGCTGGGCCGATGCACGTGACATCATGTAGGGGGTTCTAGCTGCTATTTCACAGATAGGGAAACTGAGGGAGAGGGAGAAAGCAATCTGTGCAGTCAGAGAGTGGAGCCCCGGAGGGGGAATTCTGCCTTAGCCATGGGGCACCTGGCCGCAGGCTTGGGGGGGATGGGATTCTTTCCACTCACCCGCCACGTCAAACTCCACCTCCAGTAGCACCTTGCGGGCCAGGGCTGCGTCTCGCAGCAGCTGGTTGGCTTCCTCCATGGTCCCCTCCTCAGTGGCGATGCCATTGATGGCCAGAACACGGTCCCCCACCTGCAGCAGCCCACACCTGCCCCAGAGAGGCCCAGGACAACGCCATCAGGAGACCAGAGCCTTGGCAGTGCAGAGCCAAGCAGAGACACGCTGGGGCTAAATGCAGTCTCCAGCTCCTGGCCCGGTGACTCAGCTCTGCCCAGTGCCTGTGTATCCTCGGGCAATTTGTACCTGATCCAGCCCAGGGTCTGACTCTGCCTCAGTTTCTCTGTCTGTCCACCAGGGAAGAGCCATGGCCTTACAAGATGTACAGACTTCAAGGTGCTGAAGTCTGAGGGTGCACGCATGAGCTGTGCCATCCCAGGAGGTGACTCAGCTTCTCTGGGCCTTGGTTGCCTCAACTGTGGATGGGGCAGGCAGTGGGGTGGGCATGCTGGGAGTGGCGTGGCTTGGCATGTGACCATTTCCCTAGCTGTCCGTGAGTCCCCACGCTGCAGGCCAAGTGGGGTGGGGACTGACGCACCTCTCGGCCGGGCTGTCAGGCTCGATGAAGCGGACCAGGGGTGGCGAGGAGAGGGTCTCGGTGGTGAAGATGCCACCCTGGAGCTGCAGGCCGAAGCCGCTGAGGGGGTCTCCGCACAGCATGACCTCTGTGGTCTCAGTGTGCACAATCTGCCCTCCAGGCCCCACCGTGCTGGAGGCCAATGACACTGCGGACAGAGGGGGCTGGCACTCAAGTGGCCCCGGCCAGGCCTTCCAGCTGCCCACCCTGGTCCTGGAGGCCCTGCAGCCAGAGGGCCAAGTGAGAGTCCTGACTTCACATGGCCTGGGGGTGGGTCACTGCACTCCCTGCCTCAGTTTCCCCACCTGTACAAGGAGGGCTGGGTTCCTAGCTAGTAGGGGGAAGCCAGGGTGTAGGACAGTGATTTAGAGAGGAGGTGGCTTACGTGAGCTTCGGTGCTCCCTCCTCCGTGGCCTCCTCCGCCCGGCCGCCGTCCGGGGGCTCCCGGGCTGGGCTCCACGGGCTGGGGTACTGGCGTTGGTGCAGGGAAAGGCGTGGTTCATGGTAGGCGAGGAAAAGGGGGTGGAAGACAAGGCTGGGAAGAGGGGAGCACAGCTGGTGAACCCTAAGAGCTTCCGTTTGCTGCCAGGGTCAGAGCCACCCCGCCCAGCGCCTGGGTGAGGATGTACCTGCTGTGCCCTCTGACAGGAGCCTCTGTCCCCCAGCCTCAAAGACTGGGGTTCCACAGGCCTGGGGGAGCCCCGCTCACAGGGCCTGCTATGGGGTGTCCCATTCTCAGCCCGTTTCCTCTGCCGTGCAGCATTCCCCCTGCCCCCCCGCACACCCCCTGCCCAGCTCCGATGCCACGAAGGCTGCAGGCCAGGCGGGAAGCTGGGGACTTACACCTGCACTGGTCCTGGCTCAGGGGCGCCGCCCAGGGTGGCGTGCGGCAGTGTCCTGGCTTCGGGCTATGGCAGGAGGGCCCACAGGGGTCCCAGCCGTGCTCGCTCCTCTGCACCCGCACTGCGGTAAGGAGAGGGAATGGAGAGCCAGCCAGGCTGGGTCCTTGACTCCTCGTGGCAGAGGGGGCAGCAGCCCTGAGCCCTCGGCTTTCCCAGCAGGGGACCCCAATACTGCTCGCCCATCACAGGCCAGGTGCCTGCCACGCAGAGAGCCAGCATCGGGGAGCAGGAGTGGCAAACAACACCCCCTCCTCCCAGCTCCAGCCAGCACCCCTCTTCCTGGCCTGCCCCGCCTGTGCCGGCTCCTCTTCTTTCTGGGCATGGCAGCAAGAAGATTCCGCTGATGTCACTGTGGGCCTCAGCTTCCTCACTCTCCCTCCCTCACCCTGGGGGACTTGGGGCAGCTCTAGAGTGAACTGTCAGGAACCGATCCTGCTCCGTCACTGACCTGCTGTGTGACCGGGCCAGTCACTTGACCTCTCTGTGCCTCCTTTGTAAACAGGACGCTGAGAGTAGCGGCCTTTCTAGGGCCATGCGAGACTTAGCACCAGTTGAATGGTGAAGACCAAGTGCTGACAGCAGGGCCTCAGCCTGAGGGGCCTTGTGTCTGAGCAGCTCGGGGTTCTGGCCATCTGGACTCTATTTCTCCCCGCCTCCCAACCTCCGCTGCCTCCATTTCTCTGTAAAGTGTGTGAGTTGTCACGGTAGCCACAGACAGTCCCTCCCCGACCCCCCTCCCCACGCGCCCAGTCAGGGCCGTGGTCTTGGGTCCCTGGGCCTCAGCCCCTCCCCACTGGCCTTGGGCTTTGGGCCCTGGCACCCGCCGAAGGGCGCACCTGCCTCTGGGGGCCTCGGGGGCCGCCGGCTGTGGGGCGCAGGCAGGATCTCCAGCCGCACCGTCTCAGACACACTGGCCAGGAGCTTGGCGGCCTCCGGGAGCGAGCAGTGCTCCGTGCTGGCGCCGTCGATGGACAGGATGTGATCTCCAGCGTGCAGGGCGCCGCTCCTGCCCGGGCAGAGGCGCAAGCGGGGGCTGGGCGGGCTCCAGGGCCTGGCGCTGCCTTCCCCTGTGGCACCTGTGGGCCCCCAGGCCCGCCTTACCTGTCCACCACGCTGGCTGGCTTGATGCGGTCCACGGTGATGACGGGCTTGTTCCCGTGGGAGCCGGTGGAGAGGGAGAGCCCCAGGGTGGACCCCGGCGCCTTGGCTATCTCCACCACCAAGGGTCCCAGAGCACTGGCCACTGTATCTGACACAATGGAGAGAAGGAGGGTTGAGTGCAACCATCGCACGCTTTCTCCCCCCAGCCACACCCTTGCTGCCCAGGCCAGAGGCTCAGAAGCCACCGAGCAGCAGGGAGACCCGCAGAGGGGCCTGGTTTGAGGGATGGGAACCCAGGGCTTTGCTGGGCAACGCCCCTCGGGTTGCACTCTCCACAAGGAAGTGCTCCAAGTCAGAGCCCGCCTTCCTTGGGCTCCTAGAACCCCGCCTGTTCTGCTCTCTTGGTCACCAGCCCGGGCTGGCCCCCTCTGCTCTCACTTAGCTGTAATTACCTTCTACACACATCCCGCTGGTTCCACCTTGACCTCACTCCCCTCACCCCTCCTGCTCCTCCATCTGCTGCCCTCTGGCTTCCTTGTAGTCAGGCCAGACATGCCAGCCAGCCTCCTACCTCAGGGCCTTTGCACTTTTCATTCACACTGCCTCCCACTGTCTCCCTGTCTTCCTTTCCATCACACTCTCAGCATTCTGCTAACTGCAGGGTGTCCTCTCCACGACATGGGGACCCTCTCTGTATTGTCCTCCTTTAGATTGCCCAGGGCATCAAACATCGCCCAGCACCTAACGTCTGTTGCTTACAGAGGCTCGGAGAGGCTGAGTGACTGGCCCAAGGTCACACAGCGCCTGCTCAGGCCTGCCCCGCCCCTCTCCAGGCGCTGACGTACCAGGGGTGGCGACGTCATACTCCACCTGGAAGAGGGCCTCCTGGCTGCACTGGCGCAGCGTGGCCAGGGCGGTGGCATGGCTGGCCCCATGCAGGGGGATTCCGTCCACGCTGAGCAGCCTGTCGCCCACCTTCAAGGAGCCTTCCCTGTGGGGACGGGAGGTACAGGGCTGTGGTCACACTGTGGGGCCAGGGAGGGAAGATAGCCAAAGACGGTACGGGGGGTTTCCTTCAAGACCACCCACCCCACACCAAGGACAGAGGGGAGGACAGTCTCCAGAGAGGGTGGCAGCCCTCCAGGGCCACGCACAGCACTGGAGTGGGGGTGGAGTGCCCTCCCTCAACAATCTGCTTTCCAGCAGTCACCCCGGCCTGGCACCCACAGGCCTGGTAGTCATAGGGCCTGGGAGACAGGCCTGGGAAAGCACTCGCAGGGGCGGGGCCTTGTCTGCTTCTCCCCAGTGTGCGTCCAACCCCAGCCCCAGAATGCCAGTGACAGGTGCCAGAGCTATTCTAGAAGCTTCTATGAATAGCTTACCCAGGCCCTGTCCCATGCACAGATTTAGCTCTGTGACAAGCCTGGGCCAGAATTCTCTTAAATAGGCAGGACTAACCCATCAGAAGGTCAGGGGTCAGGGGCAGGATTCCAGCACCTCCTCCCCCACACCCTGTCCTCCCGGCCCCTCCAGGCTGGACTCAGACACAGTCAGGACATAGGAGGTCGCCACAGATTGGGGGGTGGGGGGTGCAGCTCCACCGTGACCCACCAGAGCTGGAGGACATCCGGGCAAACAGCACAGGAGCCTGTCAGGCCAGGCTGCGTGGGGGCTCTGGACAGGGGTTCCCCTCCGTGGCCTCAGTCTGCTCCTCACGGGGTCAGGGGAGGCCCCGCAGCCCAGGGCTCAGGCTTACCTGTCCGCGGGGCCACCAGGCCGCACATAAGTCAGGACGAGCGGGCGGGATTTGTGCAGGTCCTCGTGAGCTCCTCCTGGCCAGAAGTCAACCGAGGTGGGAAGTGTGTACCTCAGCCCCGAGTCTCCCCAGAAAACCCGTGTGAGGGCCTTGTCTTTGCTATTCATGGAGCATCTTCCAAAACACTCTATCCTCTCTGTTATCTGACTCACTTCCCTGCCCTTGTCTGTTGTATTTTTCCTTTTTTTTGCCAGTCCTGGGCTTGAGCTCAGGGTCTGAGCACTGTCCTTGGACTTTCTCAAGGTTAAAGCTCTACCACTTGAGCCTCAGCACCACTTCCGGCTTTTTCTATATATGTGGTACCGAGGAATCGAACCTGGGTCTTTGTGCTTACTAGGCAAGCACTCTACCACTAGGCCATTGATAGGCCTTCATTTTCCTTTTTTTTGCATTGACACTTTGCGCTCAATCTCTTCACCACTGTTCTGGGGGGCATTTTCTCATCCCACTCCTTTCAGCCACGTGCACCGGAGTGCTGGCATGGTTTTGCAGCTGGTGTCTGACTGCAGCTCTGGGGTTCTTCCAGGTCAGAAGTGAGATCTATGCTATGCTCATTAAGTGGAGCAGCCACCCCAGAAACCAGCAGCAGCCTCTCTCCTGTCCCTCAGCTCCTCGGGCGCTGCCCACTGACCTCTGAGAACAAAGCCAAAGCTGTTGCCTTCCTTGTACAGGGTGACGTCCACTGTCTTGGAGACAATCCTTGGGTTGTTTTCAGGGGCTGTGGGGAGACGGAGGCCTCCTTTGAATCCCTGCTGCATGTCCCAGCCCACAGAGGACCCCAAAGCTCATTCCAGGAGGGCCGACAGGCCAGGGACCCCAGGGAGGAATCCTCGCTCCACTTCACGATGGGGTGGTGAGACTCGAGGGCCCCTCCTCCCCAGTGCCCACCTGGTCCTCACTCAGACATTGGAGGGGGCAGCAGTGACGGCAGAGGCAGGGTTTGCGGCTGGGGGCTTGGGCCGTGGGTCAGTTCCAGAGTCACGCAGAGCTGGACATTAGGCTAACTTTGAACTCAGGGCCCAGGGTAGCTCAGGCTATGGCCAGGGGTGGGGGCCCAGTGCCCAGGGGCAGCTAGCTATGTGGACTGACAGGAGGTCTGTGATCAGGGTCCCCGCCTGGTGCCCTGGGCAGGGTAGGCTCCTGGCATGGCCCACCCTGTCTGGCACGGCCCCCACCACCCAGGCCCTAGTGGGGAGGCCACGTGTCCACCCACGACCGGGCAGTGGAGACAGTTCCCCGTCTAAGGGCACCCACCGGGCGGGGGCAGCTCATACTCCACCTCCAGCACCACGCGTTCGCCCACGTTCTTCAGCAGAGTGATGATGTCGTCGTGGCGAAGCCGGGTCAGGTGGATCCCGTTCACCGAGCGGATGTAGTCGCCCACATTCAGCAGGTCGCTCCTGCGGAGAAAGATCCCTGGGCTTCACGACGCTGTCCCTAGGGACCCTCACCCTCTGGTGACAGCGCCTGCCGGCCTGGGGCCAGCCCGAAGAATGGCCGGGCCATCGAGGTCTATGCTCTCCCTTCAGGCGATTCCTGGCGAATCCTGAAAATCCCTTGGTGGGTTTGGCTGCTCAGAGAGAGGCCTCACTGGACACAGCCAGACCCCCCCCCCCCAGCCTCAGGGGCTCAGGGGACACAGAGAGGAAAGGCAGGGACAGGGAAGCTGCCCCCGGGGCTGTCTGGGGAAGGCAGGGAGGGCTTCCCAGAGGCAGTGGCCCCTAGATGAATAGGAGTCTGCAGTGGGGAACAGGGCAGGCAAAGCAGTCTTGAGGACACCCTGGAGACGGTGGGACTCGGAGGGGAGCAGCTGGGCCCTAGAAGGGAAGCCTGGAAACATCCATCTCACTGCCTGTGGAAGCCCCTCCCCCGCGGTCTTCCCCCGCCCCTCACCTGGCTGCCAGGCCCCCGGGCCTCAGGCTGGAGACCCTGGGCTTGCCGTCCTTGTCCGTGCCTCCGGAGATGGTGAGGCCCAGCGTGCTGCCCTCTCTCTTGAGCAGCTCCACCACGGTGATGCCCCGGAACTCCTCTGCGACAGATGGAGGGTGAGCAGCCCGCCCTGCCTGCCCTGCACTCACCCCGGGGCCGCTGGACGCTTGAGCACTGCACATAGACCACTCAGGGTCACAGGTGAGTGAACCCAGGGCTCAGGCTAGCAGAGGGGGGCAGAGATCCTGGGTACCTGGAATGCTCTGTCGCCGGCTAGCCAGCGCCACGTCCCCTGCTGTGTCCTTGCTTCCTTTGGAGTAAGGCCCATCGTCTGCAGGGATCAAGATGGACACAGCCTGAGCCACGTGTACATCCCCTGCCATCCCTCTGTCTGGGATCTCCGGTGTGGTGGCTGTGGCGCAAACAGGTCCCCTGCCTGGCGGTCCTGGCTTCCTCTGCCAGGGAAGGTGCAGCCCTGCTTCTCCAGGCTGAGTAACTTATGTTCAATGCCTGCTGCATGCCAGAGCTCGTTTGACATGTTCATTTCTCCTTTTGGGGGGGAGGGGGAGAGGGCGCTGGTGCTCTACCAGTTGAGCTATGCCTCTGACCCAGTGTTTGGTCGTGTAATTGAGATGCACTATCATGGACTTTTCTTCCCAGGCTGGCGACAAACTTTGATCCTCAGGCCTCATCCTCCTTAGTAGCTAGAATTATAGGTGTGAGCTCCCCGTGCCCACACAGCTGCATCACAGCTGGTTTGTGGTTAGACAGCCTCGGGTGTGATCATAATTAATTAGGGGTGATATTCTACTACACAGATATGAAGCTGTGGCTCAGAGGCGGACAACTCGTGTCCAGGGCTAGCTGTAGATGTACACCCTCTGGCTTAGAGCCAAGTCAACTCCCTGCCCCACCCCAACCCCCTTGGGCACTGGCCCTCTAGGACTACCCCAGCAGGTAGGCAGCAGTGGCCATGCAGTGTGGCTCCATCCAGTCTGTTCCAGGAAGGGTGGAATCAGATTAGGATTCAGCCTGACAGAGGGTCACAGCGGGGCGGGCGGGGGTTCAGTCTACAGCAGGGTCTTCCACTGCAAGTGCTAGTGACATTTTTATTACGTATTTATTTATTGAACTCAGGGTGTTGTCCCTGAGCTTTTTGGCTCAAGGCTAGTACTCTACTACTGGAGCCACAGCTCCACGTCTCCCCCTCCCCCCAGTTCATTTCTTGCTCTGGGCTGCCTCTGAATCTCGATCCTCAGATCTCAACTTCCTGAGTAGCTAAGACGACAGGCGTGAGCCACTAATGCCAGCTAGTGAGGGGTTTTGTTTTTGCTTTTTACTACATGATTCCTTGCTCTAGTGGGTGGGGGCTGTTTTCGTTGTGGGAATTTAAACAGCTCCCCTGGCTTCTAATCCCCAGGGGCTCCGGGCATTGCCAAGTGCTCTCAGGGGAGCACAAGGACCACAGCTCTCTAGGCAGGGGCCAAGTTTATCCTGGATGGGAAGCAGGAGCAGGGCCTGCCTGGGAGAGAGGCTCCTTTTGGGTGAGAAAGGGTGGGGTTTGGCCTGGGAAAAGGGGTGTGTCCTCACGAGGGGCTCTGAACATTTCCTCTACCTTCCCTTTAACCACTGCACAACGGCCTCCCGCTCCCTAGCCATCCACTCCATCATGGAACTGGGCTCCTGTAGCCTGTCCTAGGCTGGTAAATAGACCACAAATGGCAGTGGAGCTCAGAATCATTTCTAAGCCCCCTCGGGTAGGGTCCCCGCTGCTCTGCTCACACTCCCTCTCCAGATCCTGGTTCTGATCTGCTGCCAATTCAGGCGACACCCTATTAAGCACAATGCCTCCCATTACAGTGCCTTAATGTGCCCTTTATCTGGATTCAACACGATGGTTCTGAGACAGTAAAAGGAGAAAGGCTGGGTTCTAGCAACTGTGTGGCCGTGACAGTATTCCAGGGGGCCACTCGGAAATGATGCGGCGTATCCCCATGCAAATTAGCTTCTGCCCCTGGTAACTGCCCGTCAAGCCCCCCACTCCCAGCCCCGTGGCTAGTTCCACAGTTTCTGGGGCCTGGAAGGGGTGCCAGTGAGGGGGGGCTTTGGGGCCCATCCTTTGGAAAGGATGAGTAACTGAGGACCCAGTTGGCCACATGGAGAAAGCAGATTCCCAAACATTCGAGTGCCAAGCAACAGGACATGTTGTGTGTGAAGACAGAGTTCTGTGCCCGGATAATGAAAATGAGGTTCTAAACCCAGACTGAAGGGCGGAGGGGACCCGCCCCCAGTGAGGGACGCCGAGGTCAAGGCTGGACAAGCATGTGTTGAAGGACAGCACCCCTTCCCCAGGCTTCTTTCCACACTCCATCCTCAGATCTTGTTCCATGGCTCCGCCATCTGTGAGATGGAGGGGTCTCTCCTCTTGCTGAGGACAGGGGCCTGGAGCATGGAGGGGTCACTTGATTTATATTTAATCCCTCTGGGGCACCGACCCCAGGCCCCTCCCTCAGCAAATTTGCTCCCTCCCCTACTCTCTCGTTTTTGTTCTGGGATCTGGTGATTACATGCTTAGAGATGAAGGCTTTTCAAAAACATCTTTCCCACCAATTTTCAGCTGGAAATGTGCATTAAAAAACAGAGATATTTTTATCTGGTTCCTTTTTTTTTTTTTTTTGGTCTCCTCCTTCCAGTAATGGGCAATTATAAACTCTGCCTTCATTCAATCCATGCTGTAGAACTCGCTTCAGAGGGAAATTTGCTTCCATAGCCATGCCAGCCAGTCCCAGAATGTGGAGTTGGGGGGGAGCAGATACATGACATCCCAGCTCTGACCTGGACACCTGGCCCTGCCCGCTGTGGGTGGCTGGGATTGGGCAGGGAGCTGCTCGGCATTTTTGGCATTTGATTTCTCGTGGCATTCTTGCTAATTTGCCTCCATCAGCTCCCTTTCACTGCAGCCCCAGGGAAGCCATTGAGCTCTGACAAAGGGAAAAGGAAGTCATTCCCTTGCCAGGCTGCTTTGCCAGGGCCCTGCCTGAGCCAGGGTGCCCAGAAAAACTACAAGGGGCTGGGTGGGGGTAAAGAGGAGTGCTCAGCCCATGAAAGGGCCCACTGAGAACACGAGAGTCCACAGCTCAATGTGGACAGACTAGATAGGACCTCTGGCCTGTGGGCTGGACCACTCATGACCGGACCCACCCACCCTCGGACCCACTCAACCTTCTCAGTGCATGGGTGGACACTGACTATTCCCAAGAGGGTGCCACCACCCTGAGCCAGGACAGCCTGTCGTTCTGAGGGACAGTAGAAGAAACTGAGGCACAGAGCGGCTCATAACCCACGGTAACGGGCAGAGCTTGACCTCAGGCCTGGTTCTAAACCCTCCACATTAGACCACTTTATCCTTCTGATCTTCCTCAACAGTGTGTGCCATCACCATCCTCGAGTTACAGACGTGGACACCGAGGCACAGAGAGCCTAAGGGAACTTTCCAGGAGCCCACCGCAGTCCTGGGGCCCCTTTGCTTGGGGCGGCTTCCTGCTGCTTGTCCAGAACTCCTCTTCAGGATCCTTGTGGCTGCCGCAGGGCGGAGGAGAATGGGGACAAGTGACAGACAGGGCTTCCGGGCCCAGGCAAGAGGGGGCCTGCAACACATTCTCCTTCCCGGGGAAATGGCAGAGTGTGAGAGCACCCACGGGTGGAAGCCTCCAAGGACAGGGCTGTGGCTCAGCGCTGGAGCCTACCACATGCCAGCTCCCAGCACCGGGAAAATCAAATCAACTCTGCAGCAGCCAGGGATAAAAGGCGCGGGAGCCCCCCAGCGAGGCCCCTTCCCGAGCCCGGCCTGCCGCAAGTGCACATGGGACACATGAAATTCTCTGGGGAGCACAGAGGGGAGACGTTCTCTAATGCCCCTCGTTGTGGTCAGCTGTACAGATGAGAGCACTGTATGTGGCTTCCAGCTGGGCAGATTGGGGGGGACAAGAGCTGCTGTCAACTGCTGGAGAGGGGGCCAGCCCCACAGCCCTCCTCCTGCTCTCCCTCTCCCCCACACCCTAGAGCATCCCCTCCTTTTAGCCACAGCACTGGGGCCTGCCTGGCAGCCTGGAGTTGCCCCCTGCCAACACCCCTCTCCCTCTCCAAGGGTAAAGGTGGCTCACACTTCACAGGCTTGACAGGCTGCATTCTGGGGCTACACCCTCTTGCCTCTCCCTCAAGCAGGCAATATCCAGGGACCTGAAAACCATGCTACCAACAGAACCATTTCATTCACTAAAGTGGCCAACTGGAGCAGGGAGGGTAAGTGCTTGCTGGGGCCAGAATGGGCAGTCTTGCCTCACCATCTCACCTCACCTAGTGCTCTCCCCTTTCCTGTTCCACTCCACTTCTACTCTGGACCCTTTTAGGTACCTACCCCAGGGCCTTTGTACTGGCTGTTCTCTGCCTGGAAGTTCCCTCCTTCACTTTCTTGCACAAACATATAGGAATGTCCCCCCCTGGAGGAGTGATGACTTGCACACTCACCATCCATCAGCCCCCCCCTTTACACTCACCGATCTTTTGTACTATCTGCCTGTGCTTCTAGGATGTCAGCAGGGGAGAAGCAAGCAGTCGGCTGGCTCACAGCCGGCACACAGTAAGGACCAACAAATCTTCCTTGAATTCAGTTCCCATTACAAACGAGCAGAACGGAGATCGAAGAGCTGGAATGAGGTCCCCCAAAATCTAAAGACTAGGAAGAGGCAGAGCCCAGATGGGAACCCACACCTTTCTGGCTCGGGGCTCCCAGCTGTTTACCCCTGAAGACCCCAGGGCTGAGCAGTCCTCGAGGGGACATTGGGCAGCCATGCCCTGTCTGAGCGCCCTAGGTTCTTGCTGGGCAGCAAGTGATTGCTCAGGCCTAGGAGACCCGGAGCCTGGGAACAAAGACATCTTTGTGGCTGGGGAGTCAGAGGAGGCCGCCCACCCCAGAGGCAGGAGAGCAGATAGTGGTAGGACTTCCTGCCTTCGTTTGCATGTGGCCCACAGTGCGTGCCCTCGCCCCAGTCCACCTGGAGGGTCTCCATCTGCCTCACAACGTCTCTGGGGCAGCAGTAGGTGAGTGAGCTCCCAGGAGGCACCTGGACGTACCCACCCAGACAGACAGACAGACAGCACGGGACCAGGCCTTGCCCCCAGTTCTCAAGAGGCACCCAGGAGTGGTCCACTCCCCCCGGTGTGTGGTGGGGAGGTATACACTGGCCCCCTGACTGTGTGGGCTGTCCTCACTGGCTCTAGGGAAGGCCACGTGACCGGGCCCAGCCAATGATTGGTGAGCAGTGGGTGTGTGATTCAAGTTGGGCCAATGGGAGCCAGTCCCCGAGACACTGGTTGCAAGTGTAGGGGAAAAAAAGTGTAAGGAAAGCTCTCTTTCCTTAGGGATGGGGGAGCTGACTGACCTTCAGCTTGAAGAGTCCTGCTGGAAATGAGGCAGAGCAACAGGGGAGACCCAGACTCATAATCATGTTCACTGAGCTCCTGGATCTTGCTGTCCCTGAAGCTCTATTTTTGGACTTCAATAAAAA
Source organism: Megascapheus bottae (assembly GCF_031878675.1). NCBI lineage: Eukaryota > Metazoa > Chordata > Mammalia > Rodentia > Geomyidae > Megascapheus > Megascapheus bottae. Next base: position 7,861,612 of record NC_143541.1, on the reverse strand, counting down.
GAAGTGTTGGGACTGAAGTCACCTGAGGCAGGTGTTAGGGAGGAGACTACCACCTGGGGCAAAGTAAGTCCACAAAGAGAGAAAATGCCAAGGAGATGTGGAAAGTTCTCGGGGCCGGGTCAGGAGTGTTGTCAACTCCTCCCTGAGCCCTGGTGGCGCTCACACCTCCGCAGGTAGAGGCCACAGCTGCTCCACCTGGACATGGACTCGAGTGGAGATTTGGATAGGAGAGGGGCTGGTGGAAATCCTTCACTTGTGGCTGTGGAACCAGGCACCTCCCTCTCCCACACAGGGCCTTGGTTTCCCCACCTGTAAAATGGGAAGAATGACTGCTTGCCCACGCTGCTGTTATGAGGAGAAAGAAATGCATAGAAAGAACTTCAAAAACAGCCTCACCCAAAGAAGATGAGGCTGGTCCAGAAGGCTGAGGCTTGAGAGATAGACAGACGGGTGGATGGATGCATGCATGGAGGGAACAACCCCATCTGCCCAACAGCCTCTCCCCAGGTCCCCGCCTCAGCAAGCCAGGAATGCAGCAGCAGCTCCCCACCCCTCTGCTCAATTCCTGGATCCCAGTCCAGCCTCTTGCCCAGGGAAGGGGGGGCCTGGCTTCCTGACACTGGAGGGAGGAGCAGGCTGAGTCCTCCCTCGTGCAGCCCTACAAGCTCCAAGCCCCCCTACAGCCTCAGGCTAGGACCTTCCAGAGATGGGGGTGGGGGGCGGGACAGAGCCTCCTCCGTGCCCACCTGGCCCGGATGCCATGCCCCCTTCCCACTCCTGTCCCCCAGGTCCACAGCAAGGCAGTGTCGGTCCTGACCCTCACCGTCCCACCGTCCCCTCTGTCACCACAGGGCTGCGGCCCCCCCAGCCCATTCCATACCTGCTTCTCCCAGGCTGTCCCGGCCGAGCCCGCACAGCATGTGGTGCTGTCCTGCCTTCTGCCCACCAACTGGATCCCTCCCCTGCTGCCCGCCTGGCTCCGAGGAGGAGAAGGAGTGTGCTCCCTCCCACTGGCTGGGCAAGTCCACCCTCGGCACTTAAAGGGACACAGCTGGCACTGGCTGTTGGCTCCGCAATGAAGTCCATGGCTCCCCAGCCCCTCAGCCAAGGCTGGACAGGGTTCATAGAGGAAAGCCGCTGTCCAGCCCACCCCAGAGCTCCTCCATGCGCAGACCCTATGTGCAGGTTCTGTGGGATTCAGGCCCCATCGCCCTCCCAGGTTTTCAGTTTCAATCTGGTAAAGGAGAGTAGTGCTTTCTATACTTTATTTTTTTTTAAATCTACAGTTCCTTTGGCCCTGGTGGCTCACACCTGTAATCCCAGCTCATGGAGGCTGAGAAGGGAGGCTGGCAGTTTAAGGCCCGCTTAAGCAGAAAACCCAGCAAGACTCCATTCCCACCTAGAGATGCTGGCTGCAGTGGTGGCAGTCTGTCATTCTAATCAGGACAGGAGGTCTAAAATAGGTGGATTGTGGTCCAGATACACACCTGGGCAGAAAGATGGGACCACATCTCCCTAAATAACACGAGAAAAACAGGGCTGGAGGTATGGTCCAGCAGTAGAGTGACTGCCCTGGCCTGCAAGAGTGAGGCCCTGAGACCAAACCCCATGGCACTAGACAGATAATCTCAGATCTCAGCAAGGCGGCCCAGAATCCCAGGGTCCTAGGCAGGTCAGGTGACCTCGGGGGACCTCTGAGGATCGTAGCAGCCTCCCCCACCCCAGGCCTGGTACAAAGGCTCTGTCCCCCCTGCATTAGGGCTACAGCATGCCATCTCACCAGAACTGTGTGAAGCCAGTGCACCATGCCAGGTGGAAGATCCACCCACCCCTGGGCTTGATGGGCAGGCGCAGCTGGTCACAGGCTCTGGCCACAGTTGGCAGGCTGCCCCCTCGCTGCCCCAGCTGCCTCCCTGCCCCAGCCTGCACACACTCAGACCCCCCATGGCAGCCCAAGGCTGACCAGGCAGGTGCTAAGGGACACCCCGCCATCTGTCCGTGAGAGGGGGTACTGTCTGTGCCCACATCCCGCTCCCTCCCCAACACCCCAGGGCAAACACCACCTGGGTGGGTGCTGGGGAAAAGGGCAGAGTGATAGTGCCACATGGTACTGAAAAGTGGGTGCCAACGAGCCATGCAACTGTGTGGTGCACCCAGCCGAATGCAGCAAGACTAAGCCAGGCTCTCGTTCTTGTGTCCTGCACATAAGGGCACCTGTGGTTAGGGCCTGGGGGCTCCTAGGCTCTTCCAGAGCAGCGAGAGCCACCCTGGGCCACTCCCCAGCCTCCTCACGCCAGCCAGCATGCGGGGCACCTCAGAAGAACCCAGGTTCTAAATCCAAGTCTCCCGCTGCTCCCTCCCACATGCCTTCTTCCTTGGTGACTTTGCATGTGTGCTGGGGGCTGGATCCAGGTTCTAGGCACGGTTCCCTCCACTACGGGTGAGGAGGTCAAAGACCCAAGACAGAAGGTGCCAGCCCAGCAGCGCTCGGGAGAGCTCTGGAGGGGAAAGGGTACCAGCTCCATGTGGCCTGTTACCTTGGTGATGGCAGGGAGGGGCTGGCCAAGAAGACTTTGGTCTTTGCCAGGGCACAGAGGGCCCCTCGGAGCCCCAGCTCCACATCAGACAGGAAAGAGGGAGAGTGGAACACTACCCAGCAGACCTCCACCCTGCCCCTGCCTGCAGCCCCGCTGGGGTTCACGTGCAGGGTGCCCAGGCCTTAGGGTCTGTTTTGAATGTTTCCATTGATCTTATGAAGGTGATGTACTCTTTTCCTGGCTTAGGTAACTGTAACCCCTCTGTACGTTTCTTTTTGGACAATACCTCCCCTTCCCTCGCCCTTTCTGCTAGGAAAACATTTGCTCTCCACAGGTGCATGTAAATGGCCGGCTGTGAGAAGCTCTGCCTCATTTCTGTCTCTCTCACTGTGCCTTTGGAATTTACTTTTGTGGACGTGAAGTCCCTGGAAAGGTCATGCCATGGATTACAGAAAGACTTCCGCTTCGCTTTTCTCCAGACACCTCCACACTCAGGCCCTGGGGGACCTGGACAAGAGACAGAGAGGAAAACAGGGTCTTCTGCCTGCCCTGTGCCTAAAAGAGGCTATGGCTGAGAATCACCCACTCCTCACGACTCGGGCCCATGAAGTACTGGGAAAGCTGGCAACCCTGTCTCCATTTTGCCTGTGCGAGCCGTCCTCTCTGCAGTCACCTTGGGTTCCAGGAAGGACAGAGCTGATTCAGAACATTCTTATGACCATGGATGGAAATGACCCCTAGGAAATGCTAGCGCCCCCTTATGGGTAGAGGAGGCCCCAGCAGGCAATGACTACTGGTTTATCCTCACCAGAGACGAGAGAAGCAACTTCTCCAGAGCCTGCTTCTTCCTACAAACAAAAAAAGGACGGAGAAAACGAGCAAGCAGGCTATACTTCCACCTGGACCCCTAAATAATTACGCACACCTCACTTCACGACCCCCGCTCCCTGTGTATTTACACCTATACCTCAGGCCTCTACCAGGAAGATGGCCGATGATAAACTGAGGCTGTGAGGACACACCCTTCTCTGCCCTTCATCACAGCAGTCTCTTGTTACACAAAGCAAAGGCACCAAACCGGAGCTGTAGAATCCCAGGTTGTCCAGTCTTGGGTCTAAAGCTCTGGCTCATAATCAACCCACGAAACACTTCTTTACTTGATTTTTATAACAGAATGAGGGTGAAAACAGCTGCGGATCCATTTTGTTAACAACACAGAACAGAAATACTTTGGCCCAGGAGGTTAAGGTCACGCAGCTGGTAAAGGTGAAGCCAGGCTTGTATCCCATAAGTCTGGCACAGCGTCTTTGTTCTAGCCCTGCTGTGGGCCCCTTTGGGGCTCAAGGGTTCAAAAAAGAAGGGTGGGGGAGTGCAGGTGAGGAGCAAGTGACTAGCTGTCTGGGATACCCTGCTAGAGAGCAGCCATTGAGCTCGACCTTGAAGGACGGGGAAAGCATGTAAAAGAAGGGGGAAGCCATGTGCATCCCTGGACGAGATCCCATGCAGAGGGACAGGAGGAAAACTGAAGACAGAGTCGGCTAGGGCAGTGGTCTACGGAGTGCTCAGTCCTCCAAGCGTGGTCTGCAGGCTACCCTCAGTGACATCACTGTGAAATCTTTGTAGGCATGGACTCTGGCCTTCCCTGGGGCCTGCTGGGTCAAAATCTTGTGTTAACAAGTCCCAGGTGCTGTGCAAGAAGTTTGAGAAGCATTGTATTAAGGAGTCTGGTTTCCACCCGGCAGGCAGAGGGATGAGATTGTAGGGGTGAGGCAAGGGGAAAGAGTCTTTGTAAGGACCTGGGACATTTTGGGACATTCTGGACTGTTCTGGAATGCTTCTGACAGAAGGGAGGACTCTGGGTATGAGAAGCCAGGGCCCCTTCTGGAGCCAAGAGCAGGCCAAGCTGCCGCTGGGCCCCACTCCAGAGACCACCCTTCTCGTGCCACACTGCCAGCCTCTGGAGGCAGAGGAAAGGGAGACAGATTGCAGGGCATGTGCAGTGGCTGGTAGCCAGGCCTGCGAGGCACCCGGGCCTCCTGAAGCTCCCAGTGACAGCATCTGACTGCTGCATGCTTCAGTGGAGGGCACTGGGGAGGTAGCACGGTCCCTGAAACTGGCAGGCAGTTCTTCCAACGTGAGGAGGGGCCCGACAACTCCACATCCCCAGGTTGTGTGAGCTGGCTGGACAGTGGACAGCTGTGTGACCTGAGAAATCACCCCACCCTCTCGGGACCTGAGCTTCTTCAGCTAAGGAATGGAGGCACTCATGCTTTGCGCTGGAAAGGTGCCATGATGCAGGGCCTGGGGGGACCTGAGGCCCAGAGAGGTCACGCTAGAGGCCTCACCAGCACAGAGCTGGGCCCCAGAGCCAGGCCTTCATTCTTCCTCTCAGCTTCTAGAGCTGAATAGATCACAGCAGCAGTAAGCCATGTTCCACATCCACCAGGGGCCCCTGAGTGGCAGCCAGAAATAAAGGCTGGCAGGGAGGAAGGCAGAGATGTCGAATTCAGGAAAAGCAGGTTAAACCCTTATTGCTGTGGCCTGTCGGTCACTGCTTTCTCCCTCCTTCCCCACTCCCAACGCAAGGGCCACGCCTGGACCATGGCCCCCGCCGCCTGGTCCTCCTCAGATCTTGACTATCCATGTTGAACATTTCATACGGCTGGCATTAATGATCCTCTCTGTAAATGTGGGGAAACTAAGGCTCAGCCCGTGATTCCACCAGCCACAGCTGTGGGTTGTGCTGTTGGGTTTGTTCTGGTTCATGCAATGCATCCCACGCCTTTCCTATCCCCATGCTCCCCACCTGGGTGGGGACAGTGCCACCTGAAGACCCACCGAGCCACCATTCCAGGACTGAAGGCAGCCGGCTTCACACAGCCCAGCGCTGCCCTTCCCACCATCAGAACCCGCAGGAAGTCTGGATGACCCCGCGGCCATTTCTACCCAGGCCAGAGGAGGCACACTTCTGAAAAACAATCCACCCCAGGCCCAGACCCCTCCTCTAAAATACACACAGTGAGGCCGGGGTGTCTACCTGCTGCAACGTCCCGGGTTCAATCCCCAGTACCAAGAAAGAAAAGACAAAAAAACAATTGTTTAAAAAATAATGATAATTTTAAAGTACACACAATGATAGGCTGTTTGTTTCTGTGAAGTTTTTGTTAGAAGATCAATGACAGCACAGGCACCTAGAGGTGGTTCACAGATCCAAGGCCCTAGTCCCTCTCTGGTTAACTCATTCACTGGGAGAATGTTAACTGAGCTCGCAGAACCTGCCAGCACCTAAACAGTGAAGGGAGCTAACAGACGCAGCTCTCTTGGAACTTCTTGTCCAGAAGAAAGGCAGAGAGAAAACCAGAGACCCACACAAAGGCAAATATGAGCTCGGAGATGAATGCGGGCTGTGAGAGACACAGGGACAGTGCTGGAGGCACACTCAGGTGGGCAGCGAGAGCCCCCTGGGAGGAGGTGACCTTTTAGCTGAGGAGGAGGAGCGAGGGAAGAAGAGGTTCTGGGCAGATGGACTTGGGGGGTCTGGGAATTGGCAGGAGATACAAGTCCACACAGGGGTCAGGAGAAGAGTCAGACAATTATTCATTTTTCAGGCTGAGTCAGCCTGAATCCCACCTCCCAGCCCCTGGATTCAGTGTTCCCTTCTATCTGAATGCAAATGTCATAGGCAGAGGGAAGGGGTGGGCGCATTTATTGAGCACCTACTCAGCACTCTTTGCTTTCAGGAGCTTTATGAAGTGGGCATTTTGCCCCTCTTTTGCAAAAGAGGAAAACTGTTGTCCAGAGAGATCTCTCTCAGGCTGCACAGCAAAGATGGGCCCAGATAAGGGGCAGGCAAGCTCTTCTTTGGTCCTTTGCACAGGCTCTTCTCTCCACCCTCATTGTTGGTCCCCTTTTGCCCTGAGAGCCCAGTCTCCACTTCCTCCCCCAGGAAGCCACCCTGCCTGCATGCATGGCCCCCCTCACCCTCAGCCTTTTCTTCAACTGTTGCCTTGTTCGCCCCATTTAGTGGGAGACTCTGCAGCCCTGTGCAGACGGTAAATGCCGAGTGACTGAGAGATGATGAAGTTACAACATGAGAAAGAGGCGACTCCTCCCTCTGACACTTCTGACATCCAATGAGGAGTCCTCCCGGCTGCTGTTTGCTTCCACTTGCTCACCCCTGCAGAAGGGAAGCTGGCAAGCTGCACCTCAAGCTGCAGACCCATTTGTACCTCAACAACTGTGAGGGGCAGGAGGGGTGGGGTGTAACAGCACAATCCTGGTTACAGCCTCCTCCCCCCTCCCCCTCCCTGGGAAGAGAGGCCACAGCTCAGACCCTACATGTGGCTTTGAGGGAGACACAGTCTGTGGCTGGATGGGGCGGGTGACCCTTGGATCTTTGTTCTGGGGCTTCCTCCCTCCCCTGCCCTGAGTCTCATGGTCCACGGGAAAACTCAGCCTGTAGCAGTGACTATCCTGGCTGAGCTTGCTGGGCCCCCTCTAGATCTCAGACTGCTCCCTCCTCCAGCAGCCTTTACCAACACATCTCACGGGGCTTTGTGTCTGGAGAGGCCTGGTGCGGGGACCTTGCCCAAGGTCATTCCGTAGGGCTGCCAGCCACCAGCGGTGTGGCTGTGAGAATGCTGACTCTGTGCCCCACCCATCCACCCACCTGCCCACCACATCTGCTTGTGAGTCACCAACACCTCGGCCAAGACAGTGAGATGCGGGGGCTGCAGAGACAAGGTTGCCCCAAGGGCAGAGAGTGGTGAATAGGAGTCAGGGGTGGGGGGGGAGGCTCTCGTCAGGGCCAGGGCACAGAAAGGAAACTGAGGCTGGGAGGAATAGGATCTACTCAGAGGCTCACAAGGAGCTGGGGTCGGCCTGGGTCTCAGTGCCGGGTAGATGGCTGTTCTTTCTGCCCCATTGGGCTGTCTTCCCAGGCTGGCAGCTGGGTGGCAGCAGGCAGCCTTCACAATTATCAGGGCAATTAAGGCGGGCAGATGGTCCTGCAGACTGGGCATTCAAGTTGACAAACGGGATGGCACCGGGGCATTAGCTGACAAGATCCGCACAGGTTCCGGGGAGTAGCTGTGCAGGCACACACCCAGTGTGTCAGTGACGCACGCAGTGTGTCTGGAAGAATCAGGGGCTTGGGCTCTCTGCGTGCTTTGTCTGGCTCAGACTTTGGTTCTGCTGAAAGGCCACGGGCAGAGATGGTGGCTGGGTGTGGAGGGACTGGAGCAGAGAACCCTGCTAGGAGGCTGTCCCAGGGAACCAGGGAAGCGGGGGAGCCAGGCCAGTGGCACGTGTTGAGCATACACTGCTGTGTGCCACCCCTAGCAAGCAAGGAATGCTGGGTAAACTGACCACTGAGGAATGTCCTCCCCACAACCCGGTAGGAGTCTTGCTAGGGCTCCCACTCGGTCAACTTCCTTCTAGGGGTGTGGCCTTGAAAAGCCATTACCTCTTTGAGTCTTAGTTTCCCCAGATGCAATGTCAGCAATTTGATTCCCAGTTCTGAAGCCCATGTGGAGCGCCTCACACGGCGCCTGGCATATGGCCAGTGCCCAAGAAATGCTCATGGTTTCTGGCGCAACTCTGCTATCCCTGGCACTTTGGTGAGGGAAGCAGTTCTATGGTTCCTGAGACACAACAGCTCCTCTGCAATCCTGGTGCCCAGAGCCTGGAGGATGGAGATCCAGGAGGGGGCACTGAATGCCCTGAAGGGGGGGCGTCAGAGCTCAGCTCCCGCTGCTGTCCCAGGTGAGAGGTACCAGGAGCTGGATGTGGGCTGGTGGGGGAGGGGAATGGAGTAGAGATGGAGTAGGGAGATTTGACTTCTGCCCATCTTGTTCTCTATGTTGTACCCCAGGACCTAGAACAGTGCCTGGCTCAATAACCATCTTATTGAATAGTGTATTCAGCGCTGACATCCACTGACTGTTCTCTGTGATCCTCCTCTTTTGCCTGGACCCCACTTCAGCTCCCTCCCTGACACCCTACTTTGTGATCTATAGTCCAAAATCTGCTTCCACACTCAAAGCTGTTCCTTCACTGGCTCTTGTTCAAGAAGCTTCTATGTCTCCCAGCACCCCCAGGACCAATCCAGCCCCCCCCACTCCACCTGGCTCCCTGCCCACCCAGGTTTTCACAGTTCTCTCGGGTAGATCCTACAAGCCTCAGGCACGAGCACAAATGGTTCCCTTCTTGTCTACCTACCACACTTGTACTTATTCTTAAGGTACCAGGAGCCTACATTAATAAGCAAACATACCTCAAGCCAGGGGCTGGTGGCCCACATCTGGAATCTTAGCTACCAGGGAGGATCAAGGACACAGGCCAGCCTGGGCAGGTAAGTTCTTGAGAGATTGCTCAGCTCAGAGAGGGACAAAGCGGTGCACTTGTTATCTTGCCTGCCAGAAAGTTCCAAGACGCAGGACTCAATTTACATCATCATCTGCTGTTCTCCAGGTCCGCAGGGCAGGGGGAGCTCCAGTTTAGAGGCCCAGGATGCACCCCCAGGATGGGTCCCCCCCCCATCCCCAGCTCTCCAGGGAGGAGCTGGCATCTCCTCTGGTGTGTTCCGGTACAGGAATCCCTGGAGAGCTCCAAGGAAAGCCCTGTTCCTGATCCTGTCCCCCTGGCTGACATCGGGCCCTACACAATGGGCTACCAGGGATGGCTAGGGCGTCAGGCTCCAGCCATCTAGATACCAGAGTGGGGCCCCTAACCCCTCCCCTCCCTGTAGGCCCTCAGAGGCTAGAAAATGCTCATAGCCGGTGGGAGAGCCAGCTGGACAGAGCTCCTGGGACAGGTGCGTTACCTGCCTAGTGCCTCAGTTTCCCTCTGCATAGACGACTGCAATGGGCATAGCGTTGGTGGGCACAGTGAAGAACAAAAGAGTGCAAGCCCTCCCTGTACTCAGTGGGGCTGAATTACCATCTTGCGGCCTGGCCATTTCACACTAGTCTTCCACTCCTCCCCTGCTGCCCCATCACCCACGTTGTACAGGGACAGGTGGCAGCCCGGGGGCAGCCAGAGGAGACCCTGTCTGCATGGCCCCTTCCTCCAGCCTTCCGAGAAGATGGGCTGTGGCCCCGGCGCTGTCACCCCCAGACCTCCCGGCCAGCACTTCTGCCCTGGGAGAAGGGGCCTTGGAGATGTGTCCTTCCGCGACCCCGTCCTCCCGCGCCCTCCCGTGCCCCACTGCCGCCGTCCACCTGTACCTTTGGGCCGCCACTTAAGCCACACGGCCTTGGTATGATGCCCCGGCCCCTGCCCGGGCAGGCCCTCCCCCAGCCACCCCTCCCAGCAGCCTGCGGTCCCCCCTGCCGGGGCTCCATGTTCAGATGGCCAGGCTGGCTAGGCCCCTGTCCCACACAGCCATGCGGGTTTGTTACTGACCCCTTGGCAGTCATCTGACCACCGGGCCAGCTGGGTGCCCAGGGTGCTCAGAGTGGGTCTGCTGGACCACAGTCCTGAGCAGAACCCAGCCAGCGCTTGAGACCTCACGATGCCCCACACAACGGGATGTAGACCTTACCAATTATTTTACCCACAAACAGATCATTAAATCATTTTTTTTCAAAATACTATGCCTGGGGCTTGAACTCAGGGCCTGGGCGCTGATCCTGAGCATGTTTTGGTGGAGGCTAGTGGAGCCACAGTGGCTTTATTTGGGGGTGGGGGACGCAGCTAATTGGTAATTAAGAGTCTCATGAATTTTCTTTTTTTTTATTGTAATTAGTAAAAGGGTTACATGATATTTGCCAGATAGAAGGTGCATTAATTCACATACATTGATACCCTTTCACATGTCTTGGTACCTGTTTCCCTCCCCCGAGTCTCATGAATTTTCTTGCCCAGGCTGGCTTCAAACCTTGATCCTCAGATTTCAGCCTCTGGAGTAGCTAGGATTACAGGTGTGAGCCACTGGCTCACCTGAAATTATTTCTTCTATGTCGGGGGCCGAGTAACGCCATGTCTAATAACTTTCTGCTGAGCCAAGGCAAGGCGCAAGAGGCAGGATGCAAGACTTGATTACCATTGGTTACAAATGTGTTATCACTCTGCTGGGACCTACAGCGAGGGTATATTAGCTGGAGGGACTGCCGCAGGAGGGGGTTTTGGAGAGAGAAATTTTCCTGCCTTGATGAAGCTGCGTGGCATCACTGTTTGTGCTCCGGGGAAGGAAGGCTGAGTGCGGGAGGACAGTGGGTCTCTCCTCTCGAGGCTTGGACTGGTCAGAGTGTGTTTTTTCCCCATCCCTCCGACTAGTCAAGAGGGACCCGGGACAAAGGACCCTGACATACTGGCGCCCAACATGGGGCATGACTACGAGTTGAGCCCAAGTGCAAGATACATGGAGGAGTGACTGAAAAACCAGAGAAACCTGCAAGGCACAAAGAAAAAGGAGGGACTGAAAGTCTAGGGAAACCTGAAAGGAAAATGCAGGCTGAAATTGCTCACAGGGAAAAAGAAAAAGACAGGAAGATGAGGAGAAAGAGAGGGACAGAGAAAGAAAAAAGGTGGTAAACAAGAGAAAGGGAAGCAACTACCTACAAAAGTCAAAGAAGAAAGAAAAAAACTTAGACTGAAAACCAGAGGAAAGACAAAAACCCATAAAGAAAGCAAAAGACAAAGAAAAACCCATAAAAAGGGCAAAAGATAGAAAACGGGTACGTGTGAAAGGGATTTTAAAACCAAAAACTCCTCCCAAAGCTAAGGAGAAAAAAGGCAAAGAAGCTGCAGCTGTGTCAAAGCGGAGAGGCAAACACAGAAGCAGCTAGGTGTTGTGACAGTAAAAGATTTTAATAGATCACTCCCAGTCCACCCTCGAAGCGCAGGTCACTTCGGCACGGTGGGGAAACTGAGGAACCTCGCAGAGGGTGAGGCAATAATCATTCCTAGATCATCTCCAAAGCGCAGGTCACTTTGGCACAGTAGAGAGGAACCTTGCGGGAGTCTCTGGCCAGAGCGGTATAAGGGCCAGGCAATAAGGGGTTCGGAAAAAGAACCGGAATAAGGGATTTTTAGACTAGACCCAAAATGGGTTCAGACTGGAAATACCGATATTTTGAGCGAGTATGAATGTGTGTGTGAAAGGGATTTTAGAATAGAACCGGAATGGGTTTAGACTGGAACGACTGATATTCATTTTGCGTGAGTCTAAATAATTTACCCAGTTGCCTTTGTTTTTCAAGTATAAATTTAAGTCTAAACTCAACTTATACGGGAGTAAACAGTTTAAGAACAGGTGAAAAGTGCAGAGACGCTTGGAAAAATACTTGAGAAAGAGAATGAATTAAGTGGTAGTGATTTAGAAAGCCTGTGCTCAGGTGCAGAATTGCAAAATAGGGAGCTGCTGCCCATAATTGAAAACAAGCTAAAGCTTTTTAGGGTCCCTGGCAAAATATAGAGAGGACGCCCCTGAGTCAGCTTGAAGAAGTTTCAGAAAATGGATCTTCGCCCATAACCCCCTTAAAATGAAGGGACCAGAGTCATTTTTGGAAGGTGAGATAGGATAAATTAGAGACATGGGAGACAGTAGTTTAAAATAAAAAGGGGGGGGATTGGAAGACTCTTCTAATTCTTCCACTGCCCTGCTACTCCCTATGGCTTGTGTGATAGTCTGTTTTTTCTATTGGTTTCAATAATGTTTTCTTGGTTAATGTTGGAATGCTTCCCTGTTTTCTCTGGCTACTGTAGTCTGAGACCCTCAGTATATACCAGTGCCTGTACAGGTGGAGGAGAATGCTTTCCCGCTTATCAGTAGAGGAAACTTTGGTATTTTCCTGGCCGTGGTGGTGGCCATTGCCACATCTGTAGCTGCCGTTCCTGCCGCGAGTATTGCCCTTGGTACTGCGGCTCCTACGGAGAATGCTTTGAATAAGCCACGCATAATTATTAATCAGACACATTGGGTGACTGGTTACTTGAGACTGTTTTGGGACTTGATCAAAGATGGGCAGGAGTGATCGGTTTGGATTTATTTTTATGCGCTATAATTGTAATATTGCTTGCCTACAAAGTCAACGCAGGACGTGAATGCTAATGTGACAGGCATCTGCTCCCATGGAAGTAGGCGCATCCCCTCAGGTCTGATGTGCTTAAATGGACGGCTGGTAGCCTATCAACCTAAGACAGGAGCCAGGTAAAAAGGACTTGGTGATCCCATGACAGGAAAGAAGACGAGCGAGCTTGGAGATGCATAAGACAGGCACAGTCGATCTGATAGGATGGTAGCCCCACATATCCTAGGGTTTGTTTTTTTTTTTCTAAAATAAAGTCGGGGGACATGTTGGGGGCCGAGTAACACCATGTCTAATAACTTTCTGCTGAGCCAAGGCAAGGCGTGAGAGGCAGGGCGCAAGACTTGATTACAAATGTGTTATTGTTTATCACTCTCTTCTGGGACCTAGAGTGAGGGTATATTAGCTGGAGGGACTTCTCAGGAGGGGGTTTTTTGGGGAGAGAGATTTTCATGCCCTGATGAAGCTGCGTGGCATCTCTGTTCGTGCTCCAGGGAAGGAAGGCTGAGTGCGGGAGGACAGTGGGTCTCTCCTCTGGTGGCTTGGCCTGGTTGGGGTGTGTTTTCCCTATGGCTCCTGCTGATTGAGAGGGACAGGGGAAGAAGGACCCGGACACCTATATTTGTGTTTTCCCGGCAGAGCTTCCCTTTGCTATCTGGCTTTTAATGCCTCCCTCCCCCTATAAGAGAGCAGGTCCCCAGGCAAGTAGATTTCTGTCATAGGTCCCAGACATCTGTCTGCCTCCTGAGGCAGAAGGTGGGGTTCAGGAAGACCCTCCCAGAACAACTGGGGGTCAAACCACAGCCTGAGCTCTGGCAGGCTCCTTCATCCTGATTCCTGTAGGGGATCCTGTCATCTCCTCTGTGAGATGCGGATGGCAGAGCCTTGCAAGAAGCTGGAAGTGGGGGCCGGGAGTTTGGCCTAGTGGTTAAAGTGCTTGCCTAGCATGCACGAAGACCCGGGTTCGATTCCTTGGTACCACATACATAGAAAAAAGCCAGAAGTGGTGCTGAGGCTCAAGTGGTAGAGCTCTAGCCTTGAGAAAGTCCAAGGACAGTGTTCAGGTCCTGAGCTCCAGCCCAGGACTGGCAAAAAAAAAAAGAAGCTGGAAGTGGACGTTTGTGCCAGACTGTCTGCTTCCCAACACATGAGGACTGGAGGCAGCTGTGTGGTCACTGCCCCTCACCCCCAGTGGAACAGAAGCTCTGACCTCACTGGTCTTGTGACTGGCTTAGCAATGCAAATAGAGAGGACAGATCAGAGAACACACGTCTTTGGAGATGAGTAGACCCGAGTTCAAATCTGTTTGACTATTCAGCCTCTGTTTCCTCATCTGCTCAAGGGGCTCTGATGTGGCGAGAACGCTGTGTGGCGCCCTTGGTTGAGTCTGGCCTGCAGTAGATGTGCAGGATGGTAGGTCCGTAGGTTCGTGTGTATGTGGTCCCGGGAGGCAGCCTCGGGGACATGGCAGGGGCTGAGGGTGCAGAGCTTAGCACTGAAGTGCTCATGGGTGACTCACCTTGGTCTTCACATCCCCCAGCTTCCTCTAGACATGCCACCTTTCAACCAAGCACAGATTTTCACTCTCAGTAGCTGCGATTACAGGTGTGAGCCACCAGTGCCAGGCATTCACGGACCATGTTGATTACACACACTCATTCTGACCTTGATTTGGGGGAGCCTTTTGGGGACACCCTTTGCGTTTGCTCACCCTTTGACCCTCCATTTTCTTTCCAGGTTTTCAGATTGATAAACTCCCTTCTTTGCTCAAACTAGTTCAAGTTGGGTTTTGCCTATCCTTCCTTCCTTCCTTCCTGTTGTACAAGGACTTGAAATCTGAGCACTGTCCTTTTGCTTTTTCATTCACTCTAGCTCTCTACTGCTTGATCCTCAACTCTGCTGCCAGCTTTTTGGTGGCTAATTGGAGATGTCTCGCAGGCTTTCCTACTTGGGCTGGAGTTGAACCTCCATCCTTAAAATCTCATCCTTCTGAGTATCTAAGATTGCAGGTGTGAGCCACCATTCCTGGCTTCAGGCTGGTTTCCTTGGTAAAAATCTAGCATTGTCCTTGTCTTGAAGTCCCAGGTTTCAGTGCATAACAGGGACCTCAGCGAAGACAAAAATGAATGAATGAATAGCAGAACACATAATATGTGCTCCAGCTGCTGCCTTTGACAAAGACCCCTTCATTTTCTACCTATGTAGGAGGAGGAAGCCAGAGCTGGACAATGAATTTCTGCAGGTACAGAAGCCCTGACTGAGCAGTTGAACTAGCAGATCCTGCAGAAAGCAGAGTCAGCACAGGAGGAGGATGTGGGGCTCTGCCTTCCAGCTATCCCATGCCCAGCTATGCCCCAGCTGCACACACCAAGCTCCCAGACTCCCTAGGTTTATGTAGAGTTCTTTCTACAGAGAAGGCAGCCCTGGGGAGAACAGGAGGGAAGCACGGACCTCTCAAGGGAGATGAGACCTCAAGATGCTCTAGGCTGACCCACTGAAGCAGAGGTAGATAAGCTCCATTTTGCTGGAGTACTTGCCTTGAGCTTGAGGACAGTGCCCAGGCCCTGAGTTCAAGCTCCACAACCAACCCAAAATAAAGGGTCACAGTCCAGGCTGACCAAGGCATAAAACGAGATCCAATCTAAGAAACAGTATAAATTGGGCTAGAAGAGTGGCTGGAGTGATAGAGTACCTGTTCAGCAAGTGCAAAGTCCTTAGTTTGAGGCCCAGAAAACACGCGCACACACACACAGGAGACAGCTGTACAGAGCCACAAGATGGACTGAAAAAAGGAAAATGATCTCAAGAGGTTCATGATTCTTTTTCTTCCATTCCTCTCTTAGCCTCATGCAGCCCCTAGGGGCTCTGGGTTGCTGCTACCCCTACCTGCTTCCTGAAACAAATTAGCATCTCATTAAAGATCCCTTTCCTTTAATCTTCCTGGCCTTCACTTCCCCCATGGGCCCAATATGACATTTCTGCTGCCCAGTGCTACTGATCTAAATTAGACCCAGGTTTTCAAGGCTGGCTCTGAAGTCAAGAAAGGGGAAGAATTGGTACGTCCTCAGTCTGGTGGAGGGAGAAGACATCAGGCTATCCATTTATCAGACACATTAAGCACCTCCTGTGTCAGCCCAAGAGATACAGGTCTTAATTTTCTATGGAGGAAAGAGGAGAAATGACTTGTAATATGTGTATGATGCTGGGTTGGAGGTGTGTCTCAAGGGTAGGGCATGAGAGCTAATGAGTGAGTTCACAATGAGACACTCAGTGAATGAGTGTCAGTGAGGTCAAGTCCTGGTCTTAGACAAAAAAAAGGGAAAAAGAGAAGTGGTGTCATAAATTACAAGGTGGAAAATGGGTAGAATAATAAAGCGAGCTGTCAGATAACCAGAACTCACACACTCAAGAACATTCCACTTCCCCAAATCCCTACCTGGGCCTTTCTTTAGTCTCAGGAATTAAGGGAGTGCTCAGTGTCTGAGAGAAGATGAGGATGCAGAAACCTGTCCTGAGGCTCCTACCGGACAAATCTGGGACAACTTGAACATCAAAAAGAATGTAAAGCTGTAATATTCCATGTGTGCATAATGATTTTCAAAAGAAGAACAATCCTTACTGGTCCCTTTGGAGGTAGTTAAGGTATGGACTCATTTTTCTGGAAATAAACAATTGAAGGCAAAGTATGAGGTACCAGGGGGCCGATTTGCCTTTGTGTCCTGGGCTGGCAGTATTTTAGGAGAACCTAGTGAGGGAAAGTCATTGTTGAACCACAGAAAATAGGTGCAAAGGAAACGAAAGTAGAAAACCCTGTTCTACAGTGCTAAGAGGAGAAAGGATGGCCCCTGAGCAGCGAAAATGAGAACAGGAGGTCCCCAAGCTCCGGAGTGGGCCTGAGCAGGGCTGAGTCACCCAAAGTGGACTAACTTGACCTTCTGTGCCTCCTGAGGGGCAGAGGAAGTCCTTGGCACTCTGTCAGGCGGCTTAAACTGGACAGAAGCAAACCTAGTGTCAGACTCAGACTTTTACAGACGGGACAGGACAAAAGGGACGTATTACAAAATACTATGGAAACATCCCATGGGGCAGATAACCCTGTTCCTCAACCAATAAGGGGGTGAAAGGGGGTAAAGGGATTGCTGTAGATTGAGATGTAAGAGGGGGACCGGTCAATACAATACCAGGATCTTATTGGGATGCTAGTTTGAATAAACATCAATGAGCTATCAAGAATGAATGGATAATTCTGTTGAGGGGATGCTGTCATGGTAATTATACAAAGAAGAAAAGTCTTTTATGTATTAAAGATATTGATGGGGGCGGGAAAGGCCTGTGATTTGCCTCTGGACTACCTGTTCCTGTGATACAGGTGCCATGTAGAAGTAAATGAAAATTCCAGGACGGCAGGCTCCAGGGTCAAACAGGCCGGGTCTGTTTCATGGTTGGTAACACAGAGGACGACGACCAAGAGCAGAGGGTGACACTTCAGATCTCCCCAGAGTGTTCAGAGGCCGGGCTGTCACGGGCCTCCACCATCAGCGGAGGCCAGAGGGGGCGGACCCTTTAAAAGGCGGGGCCCAGAGCCAGCCAGGCCCCGCCCCCCGCGCCGGCCCCGCCCCGCCCCCCGCGCCGGCCCCGCCCCTCACGCTCTCCCCGCGGCTTCCTGTCTGAAGTCAGCCACCTCGCTTCGCCCGCCGCCATGTTGCTCTGCGTGGCCCCAGGCCCCGCCCCTCACGCCGGCCCCGCCCCTCACGCCGGCCCCGCCCCTCACGCTCTCCCCGCGGCTTCCCGCCTGAAGTCAGCCGCCTCGCCTCGCCTCGCCCGCCGCCATGTTGCTCTGCGTGGCCCCAGGCCACAAACCACCCAGGCCGGCCCTCTGCGGGCGGAGGGCTCTGAACCGTGAGTGACCAGGCTTTCATTTTTCCGTAAGCTACGTCGTGGGAGCTTGAGGGGGACCCCCTTGCCGCCTGCCTTGCGGTGAGGCCTTGAGGGGGGGCGCGCTGGGGGGGTCGTGGGGAAGGGCGGGGAGCGGGGACGGGGCCGCGCGGTTTCCTCCATCCCCGCTGTCGCCTGGACCCTCTGGGTCCCCGGGGAAGGGAGCTGTGCTGGGGGAGCTGTGGCCGCCCCGCAGTGACACCAGGAAGCCGACCTGGCGTGATTCTCCGAGCGCGTCTCCCTGTGACAGTGCAAAAGCAGCTCGGGGGCCGTGCCCCGGCCTCGAGCCCAAGCCCCGGGACTGGCCAGACACACACCCGACCACTCCAGAGACGCACACCCTGCGACCTGGTAGCTCCCCTTGACGGCGCGTACACGCAGATCTGCGTGCCGAAGACGTGATCGCACCGTGGAATACTAGACAGCAACGGAAAAGAATGCCATGCTTCCTGCCACAGAGTAGACGGACCGAAAACACACGGCCTTGAGCTCCACGGATGATGCCTCGTGTTGTTCCAGGCACAGGAACTTAAACAACAGGCAAAAACAAACGTGTGTGTTTAACGAAAACAGAAGAATGGTTATCCACAGTCAGAACTACGGCTGCCTCAGGGTAGAGCAGGGTGGGAGACACAATGTGGAGCTAGCAGTGTGGTAAATTCTCCTCCCCACCCCCCCCATATTTTCTGTTAGAATCAGTTGTACAAGGTTGTTTCATTTTTGGCATTCATATATGCGTTTAGTGTACCTTGATCAGACTTACCGCCTCGTTACTCTCTAATTCCATCATTCTCAAACCAGTTTTAACAAGCTTCATTGTTTCATTTTCACGCTTGTACACAAAGCGTTTTGACCGTAATCACTTTCCTTCACCCTCTCCACTTACTCTGCCTCCTCCCAGCAGTACCCCCATCCTTGACAAGAACTGTTTTACACTCAAATCATTCATTTTCCCCCCTGTCGTGGGTGCAAATTGCTCAAGAGTTTAATCTTGGTGTTCCACCCATGCATATGTAACGTTTAAATAAGGGGCGGTCTTGGGCGGCTCTCTGGATGTAGGGGAATGCTAGAAAGAGAGCAGGCAGAGTTACCATTTTGTCACCAAAATCCCATAGTGGGAGTGGCAGCCTCAGGAGCCTGCCCCAGGGCCAGGAAAACAAAATGGATGAGGAGAAGCAATTAAGAAGCTGTCATCAGGGAGGCAGCTGACATCTGTTTGGGCATCTGCTGAAGCTTGCTCTGTCTCCCCAGAGCCAAGGGAGGAAGGAGAAGGGGCAGCGTCAGGCCCATCCCCAGTGTGAGAAGGAGAAGGGCAGCGTCAGGCCCATCTCAGTGTGAGAAGGAGAAGGGCAGCGTCAGGCCCATCCTCAGTGTGAGAAGCCACAGGCAGTAATGACCTGTATAAACCCAAGTCTCCTTACAAGAAAGGGGGACACTGGCAGGTTTTGATGACACCTTGGCACTCATCACTGGAGGGAGGAGCAGACTGTTCACCCAGAGAGTTATCTGTTAAATGCTGGGGAGGGACAGACCAGTACCTGTGGCGCTCCTGCCCAGGTACCTTACTAAATGCCATGAGTGCTTGGAGGACAAGATTGGGACGCGGTGTGAGGGTACAGCAGAGCAGTTCTGGGAGGTCAGTATGATCCTATGCAAAGAGCATACAGGGGTTTGGGCCAAAAGCAAAGGTGGAAAATGAACTTGGAGATTGCTGCTTTGCAGCAGGCGTGGCCCTAGCTGTCCTGCACCAATTCACACCATCCTTAGGACTGTGGGTGCCACTCACCCTACTTTCCAGAAGGAGAATCTAGGCCACAGAGGTTTGGCATCTCATACAAAGGTGACAGCTTGTTAAGTAGAGAGGCCAAGTCGGGGCTCATTATGCCACTCTTCTTCTCGTTTGTTTCTTGTTCTCCAGGAA
Organism: Megascapheus bottae; assembly: GCF_031878675.1. NCBI lineage: Eukaryota > Metazoa > Chordata > Mammalia > Rodentia > Geomyidae > Megascapheus > Megascapheus bottae. Next base: position 7,842,188 of record NC_143541.1, on the reverse strand, counting down.
TGGAAATGCCAGTGTAGCTGGAAGCCAGCTATGCTGGGCATGTGGACCACAGGAGGATTCAGTCCTTACCGCAGTGGGGTTACTGCAGTGGCTAGCCACTTCTGAGGGTAGAGAGGAAGCATACCAGATGATTTTCTTAGGTGCAGTCTGGCAGCTCCCAGCCCAGTAGTAGAGCACGACTGGGCCATCAACAGACACCTGCTTTTCCACTCTGCATTCATGGAATGCTTCCCGGCACAAGTCCTCCTTCCAGATACTAGGGCATGTTGTACTGTTATGTCCTAGGACATGTCTGTCAGATGGCAAGGACATCTCCAATACAAACATCCATGTCTCAGCAACTTTTGATGACTGAGGAGGCCCTTTCCAGCACGAACCCTGTCACTTCCACTTCCACTGTTGATTCATCCTCTCAACAGCAAACTAGCCACATCTATGGTTTTCCATTCTTGTTTTTTGCTTTATTGAGGTCAATTTCATTGAGATCAGGTCTTTCCTAATTAAAACATATAATGAAGACTTGATTCATTAATCACTAATTAGAGACAACTTTATATCCCTCGGGCTTCTCTGTCTGGCTATTTTGTTAGCTTCATTCTCCCAGGTCAGGTGTTTGCAGCACTTAAAGTTGGCATGGAGATTGGATTCTTTTGTCAAATTTTAGATCAATAGCTACGTTTCCTGTGCATAGTTTTAGCCTATCTCAGTTTTATTTTGTGTTGATTGCTTCTCCTATTGATGTTCATGATGGATTGAACAAGTGACAAACGGTCCATGTTTATTTCTTAGGAAATCCATGAGAAATTGAAACACATCATGAGTCAGAAGATAAAAGGAGACAAGACAAAAAGAGATCCAGAGAAGCAGGGCTTTAGTGGCTCACACCTATAGTCCTAGCTACTTAGGCGGCTGAGATCTGAGGATCTCGGTTCAAAGCCAACCCACCATGAAAGTCTGTGTGACCTCTTATCTCCCAAAAAGCTGGAAGTGGTAGAGTGCTAGCCTTGAGCTGAATAGCTCAGGGATAGCACCAAGGCCCAGACCCAGAGTTTAAGCCCCATAACAGACAAAAAAAAATCCAGAGAGAATATGTGTGTAAACCAGAAGCAAGCTAAGACGGAGAGAGTAAGGAACACAGATCATGGTCCAAAACCAACCAGAGAAGGGGTATATAGTGGGGTATATACCCACTATCTGATTAATATAACTGTAACCCCTCTATACATTACCCTGACAATAAAATACAATTAAAAAAAAACCCACCAACCAAAGCAGAAAAGTCCAAGAGACTATCTCCAGTTAACTAGTAAAAAAGTCGGACTAGAACTGTGGCTCAGGTGGCAGAGTACCAGCTATGAGCAAAAGAGTCAAATGAGACCATTAAGACCTGGTATAAGCCCCAGTACCAGCACAAAAGAAAACAGTAAGTAAATATAAGAAAGGCTGGGAGTGTGGCTTAAGTGGCAGAGTGCCTGCTTAGCAAGTATGAGACAGGCCCCAGTATCACAAAAAGGAAAAGGAAAAAAACCTCTTAAATTACATTAACATGAGTATTGTATATGTTTTACCTCAATAAAGTGAATATATATATATATATATATATATATATGTCAGGCTTTTTGTAAACTCCATGTCATTAGAAGGATGGTGGATGTTGCTCTGGTTTGGGTGATATGTTCCCCACAGCACCACGTGTTGAAAGCTTGGTCCCTAGAGTGGCACTGCTCTGCCATAATGTCTAGAAGGTAGGCCTTTTTGGAAGTTTTGGTTGTTTTGTGCCGGTCCTGGGACTTGAAGCTCAGGGCCTGGGTACTGTCCTGTGTTTCTTTTGCTCAAAGCTAATGTTCTGCCCTTGAGCCACAGCTCCACTGCTGGCTGGATAGTAGATAGATTTTCCTGCCCAGGCTGGCTTCAAACTGCCATCCTCAGATCTCAGCCTGCTGAGTAGCTAGGATTACAGGTAGGGACCACTGGCATAACCACTGGCATAGGGGCATAACCTTGAAAGGAATTGTAAGGCCGTGTTCCTCCCCCTGCCCCATTTTCTGTTTCCTGGCTGGTGAATTAAATTGTTTGCTCTTCCACATGTTCTAGCCATGATGTGTTTTCTCCCCATCCACAGGTCCTAACAGTCTTAGAGCAGAACTTCCCAGTTGTGAGCAAAGAAACATTTTCTAGGTTAAGTATCTCCAGTATTTTCTTATCAGTAATGGGATGCCCGGTCTAAGACAGGCACACTTCGGGCAGCAGCCTTGATGGGGGCCTATTAGGGTTTGAATCCAAAATCTCTGAAAGGCTTCTGAGTTAGAGACTTGTTTGCCAGCTGATTTGGTTTTGGGAATGATTGCTGAGGGCAGTCTTGGGGGCTCTGACTTCATCAGTGGATGAATCCCCTCATGGAGATGAGACACCAGCCGGTGGGACTGGCTGGAGGATGTGGGCCACTGGAGGTATGCCAGGAAGGTTGAACTTGGTCCCTCTCCCTCCCAGTCTCTGTTTCCTAGCCATCATGAGTTGAGCAGCTCTGTTTCACCACACCCTTTTCCCACAATGTCTCCACCTTGTCACAGGCCCAGAAACAATGGACTTGGGGCAACCATGATGGACAATCATAGGTCTAGCCAACCATGGATTGAAATTGGGAGCCAAAATAAAAGCTTTCCTCCTTCAAGCTGACTTCCTCAGGCATTTTGTCATGGAGATGGAAAGTTGATGCACATAGGGATCCACTACCTCCTGGGACAATCTAGTCAGTCTCATTGGGCTTTCTGCAGCTGGGAGGGAAATCCAGCACCCCTTCCTGGAAGTTGGAGCCCTTCCCAGTGTGTGATAGGATTGGTCAGATACCACATGGAGAGGCTGTCACTGCCTGCCTGGATCTGGGCAGAGTGGGACAAGTGAGATATTTTATTTATGTGTTGTGCATATTTATTAAGAGGAAGTAAGTAAATTAGGTGCCTGCCATCTGCACCACAATGTATGCCAAGTTCCCTCCCGCCTCCTCCATCTCAGGAGCACAGGCTGCCCAGGAAAGCCCACGATGGTGACGATGGTGACGAGGAGAGCTCCTTCTGAGTACGGTGCCCTCTGCAGTGTGAGCAGCCCTGAAATTAGAACCTTTCGGGGAGGGAATGTTACCAGGAGCTAATGTAGGCCATTTTCTGCCATCTGAAAGGTGGGCGTATTGTCATTCTCCTTTATTTTCTCTTTCTTCCTCCCCACCTCACCCCCAACCAGTCCTGGGGCTTGAACTAGGTGCCTGGGCACTGTCCTGGGGCTTTCCCAAGGCTAGCGTTCTACCACTTGAGCCACGGCACTACTTCGAGCTTTTTCTGTGTATGTGATACTGAGGAATCAAACCCAGGACTTCATGCATGCTAGGCAAGCACAAAGGGGCTTCATTTCTTAGGGGAAGACATTGAGAGTCAGAGGGAGCAGGTCACCTGGGTAGTGAGTGGAGTAGCTGAACTCCAGGCAGGGGTCCTAAATCCTTGAGCAAAGGGCTTGAGAAAAGACCACCAGGAGAGGACGGGGCCACATCCCTGCCTCTGGCACTAGTTGCTCTAGGTCCAGGAGGGTTCCATGATTCTCTGGGCCCTTCTCTGTTGAAAATGAAACCTGATGGGCTCCACAAGGGGGCTGTGTAAATTAATCACCCTTCTTGCTCATCCCCAATACCCTAGCTGGACTCCGTGAAGGTGCCTGCCTCCCACCTCCAAGCAACCACAGCCCCTAACACTATCCAGGGTTTCCAGAGGACTTCCTGTAGCCTCAGCACCTCGGAAAGGAGGAATGCAGGCTGCAAAGGAGAGGAACTTACAAGGGTGCCATTGCTTTGAAACATGTTTTTAGTAGAAAGCAGAGTCATGGGCTAGGGGAGAAAACTGCCCAGGAATACTATACTGCAGAGCCTAATCAGGGCTCAGGACTTGCCACAGTCACAAAGCCTTTAGAGTGATGGGGAGTCCCAGGCCCTGCTCCCATGCTACAAAGACAGCCCAGGCACTGAGCCCAGTCAGCAGCTCCAAGCTCAGCCTGGAGCTGAATCTTTTATGAAGCACTATAAATCTTTCCGAATCACTCCAGCCCACAGCCCACAGGCCCTGCCTGCCTCACTGCCTCTGCCTCCCCGCAGGGCCTTTTCATTAAATGAAGTGCAAGGAATCCAATGCAATTGCTTTTGATTGTCCCCAAGGGGCCACCTGCCATCTCCCTTCAGGGCTCCTGAAGGTAAGGTTTCAGGGCACTCCCACTCAAACAAACATGATGGAGATTTCATGGTAAAAGAGTATTTTTAAAGATGCTTGATTCAGGGGTTGGACGCCTGACTCTCAGTTGGTAGGGGTCTAGCCAGTGAGCAAGAGCAGCAGGTACCAAGTTGAGTCCTGGCCTTGGACCTATAAATATATGCATAAATAAATGAAAGATGGTTGATTCCAAGTCTCCGAGCTAGTATTGGTGAGCCCTGTCAGTGCTCTTGGAGCCTCCTGATGGCTGTGGGGCTGGGGAGGCCAGAAACAGCCCGTGCCTTCTACCAGGACAGTTCCTCTAGCAAGCACCGGGCCGTGGCCCAGTTCTGGGGCTGAGAAGTGGAGGGAAGGACTGCAGATAATGGGGCACATTGTCCTAGGACACCAACATGTGCACTGCAACATGTGGGCAGGTTAGACTAGAAGGAGGCAGAGAGCAGCCTGGGGAACTCTGCATGCTGCATGCGGGGGTGCCTGTGGCTGTCATGAGCAGTGACAACTGTGGTGGCCAGCATGGGCTGTCTTCTCTGCCTCCCTAGCTCCCTCCCCATGCCAAGAGGCCAGGATTATTGCTATTGCTGCTTGCAGATGAGGACATGGAAAGTCCTAAAATGAGAAGCAGAAGGGACAGCAGGAAAAGAGACAGGCATGACAAATCAGGACCTGGCAGTGCCTTGATAAACCCTGACACTGGAAGAGCCTAGCCTCCTTCCACTCCATACTCCTGCTCTCTCACACATGCACACTGCCATTCCAAGGGGCGGAGGCTCCTCCGCTTCCCCTGGCACTGAAGCCCCTCCATGCCCACCCCCGTCCATCTCCTTGCCTTTCCCCATCTTCTGAGCAGAGCTCCTCCCTCTGAATGTCTTCATTTGTCCCCTGGTGTAAAGTCCTCCTCTCCTGTTCTGTAAGGACAGACTTGGGCTTGTTCATTACTGCACCCCACCAAGTCACACGTAGACAGTGACTGGTTCATGCTACTTAGACAATGGGAAAATGAAGACACATCATCTGAGGTCTGAAGGTCAGTGCCAGAGTGCAAGAGGAGGGTGAAATTACAGGGGGTCTAGGCAGCAGTGACAAGAACCTTTCCCTCTGGAGGTCAGATTTCCAAATCAAAGGAGCTGGAAAGTGGGAGTCTCACTCCTGGAGGGAAAGCCAGGAGGCCATGACAGATAGAGAGGGAAAAGTGGCCTAAAACCTGAGGAATAATAATAATCCAGATTATGTGGCCATTAAGAATGACAAGTGTAAGAAACAGCGTCTTTGGGGGAAGCCTACCCAGAACTACGTTACAGGCTGATGACAACCACAGGAAAGTGGAGTCTCACAGTGGCATTTTTTTCATTATTATTATTTTTTTATTGTCGGGGTAATGTATAGAGGGGTTACAGTTACATTTTCCAGATAGTAGGTACATTACTTCTCACACATTGATACCTCTTTCACAGTGGCATTTTTATGAAAGCAAAGGGCTAAAAATAACCTTGGTGTCCAACTGTAGGGGCACAGTATGCCACTCATTGGAGCAGGATATTGCAAGAAGAAATGCTGGTCCTGGAAAGCCAAGTGAATAAGAAGCAAAACGTACTACAATGTATGTATGATACTATGTATGCTACTGTAAGGTATGATACTAACAAGAACAGACAATGAGCCAGGCACAATTGTTTATACCTATAATGCCAGCTGCTCAGAGGCGGAGATCAGGAGTCTCTCAATTCCAGGCCAGTCTGGACAAGAGATTTGCCAGATGTTACATCCATGTGGCTGTGTGTGTGCTTGTCATCCAGCTGTACAGGAATTGTACGTAGGCTAGATTGGGCATAAACATGAAATATCTGAAAGAAAACAAGAGCTGGGATGTGGCTCAAGTAGTAGAGCACCTGCCAGGGACCTGATTTCAATCCCCACAACCAAAAAACAGAAAAAAAAACCACAAAAACTGAAAAATATGGGGGAATGCATACCACATTGCCCAGGGAAATAGATTGTTTGAGGTTGATCTTAGTTTTCTTCTTGGTCTTTATCTTAATATCAAAAGCATCTATATTTGACAATTACATGTCGAGCCTGAAAGTCATTTAATATAAGGGTAACTACTCTTTTTTTTTTTTTTGGTTGGTTATGGGACTTGAACTTTGCACCTGGGTACTGTCCCTGAGCTCTTCAGCTCAAGGCTATCACTCTACCACTTGAGCCACAGCACCATTTCTGGTTTTCTGGTGGTTAATTGGAGATAAGAATCTCACTGACTTTCTTGTACCTGAGCTGGCTTTGAACTGCAATCCTCAGATCTCAGTCTCCTGAGTGTGTATAGAGGCTCACACCTCCAGAACCACCAGTGCCTGGTGGTTAACTACTTTTTAAAATGATAGCCAGAGGCTAGAAAGATGTGTGGCTCTGTTTATTGGTATAGCTGTTTCATTACTAAAAATAGTTATAATGTCCAAAAATATCTTTAAAAGCTTTTCTTAAGTTGGAAATATACTAAAAGAAGAACATTGAAACTAGCCAGGAAAGTTTGCACTGGGAGGGCTGAGCCGGAGTGCAGTTGAGCACTAACCTGGGTAAACCCCTCTTTGAGTTTGTCTCCTTTCTGTCAAATGGAATATTGGTACATTTTTGTTACTGTAAGTACCCAAGGCAGGATAACTTAATAAAGAAGATTTATCTTGGCTATAGTTTTGGTAAGCCTTCTTGGTGCACAGTACAGGCTATGCAAAGCATTCTCTGACAGGAGATTGTGTGTATGTGTGCATGTGCCTGCCTGCGTGCATGTGCACATGGGTACCTCTATGTATTAGGTCGTGGAGGCTCCACCTTAATGACCCTATCTAAACTCGATTGTTTTCTAAAGGCCTCACTTCTGACCACTACCATGGAATTAAGTGCCCTATCCTTTCCACGCCATTAACATAGACACTTGGATTTATCTCCAGCTTGAGTTTGGTAGGCACTGCATTCAAAAAACTTCAGAGTACCCATCCTGTCCAGCCCTTAGGAGATGCTCAATAAATACTGGTTACCCTGTGCCAGATTGCAGCCCAGAGTCCCCTGGACTAATGCACTCCCTATGGGGAGGCAGTTCTTTTTGGTCTGTGAACCTCCATCTATAAAAGAAGAATTGTGCATTACTCTGCAGTAGTAAATGTATGTTTATAATGTATATGTACATATATTTATGGATTATGACATTTCACTACATGTATACATCATACACATTATACAACCTAGGCAAAAGTGGAACCATCTATGCGAAATAGAACATAGATGTCAACTGAAACTCTTCCTATTTTCCCACTGTTCTCAGGAGTCTGTCCTGGTGGATATGGCCATTCTATACTGCTACTCAAGAGATCGCTAGCTGAGCCTGTGAGTTCTTTGAGGGCAAGGGTTACCAAGCTCTTAACCATTTTTCCATTTTTACAGTCCCAGCAAATTGTTGGTATTTGATCCAGAGTTGTTCAGAGAAGGTCTGTTGTGTTCAGTCTGGCGTATTCTTAGAATGAAAGAATGACTGAAAGCACTCAAAAAAGTGTCCCTTGTTGGGACCTTCTGGCCATTGTCCCACCCCCAGGACCCAAGAGGGCTAGACCAAGTGGTCTCTTTAGAAGGGCTTTTCCTGCCGTCCTTAGTTAGGTATGGACTCTTGAAGCCCCTTCACCCCCACTGAGGGAGGCTCCTGGGGTCTCTACCCCTGCTTGCCTGCCCTCCAGGACTGCACTCATCCTAGGCACACTGAACATCCCAGATACCAATCTTTTTTTTTTTTTTTTTTTTTGGTGGGTCATAGGGCTTGAAGTCTGGGCCTGGGCACAGTCCCTGGGCACTTTAGCTCAAGGCTACTGCCCTACCCTTGAGTTACAGCACCACTTCCGGTTTTCTAGAGATTAACTGGAGATAAGAGTTTCACGGTCTTTAGTGCTGGGGCTGGCTTTGAACTGTCACCCTCAGATCTCAGCCTCCTGAGTAGCTAGGATTACAGGCATGAGCCACCCGTGCCCAGCTTGAAGTTCAGTCTGCTGGCACATAAAGCAAGCTCTATATTTCAGGCTCCAGGGACTCTGGTGGGGAATTTTCATAAGCGAATCATTTCTTACCTTGCACTAAGAAATGGACATAGAGGGTAAGCATTTGTTCACTTGGTTGAAGGTAGAGTGGCTATTTGAAGGGCTCCTTCCCCAGTGGGAGTCCCCAGGGCCTGGACTCACTGAGTGTCTTCCCAGACTCTGCTCTAGCTTCCACATCTGTGATCTCATGGTTGGCCCTTCCCCTGCCCCACTTTGGACCAAGTTTCTCCATCCTGCAGGTTGACAGGCCCAAAGCTGATCTGTTTGTTTTCAATTGCATAAGTCTTAAGAGGCAGCACAAGTGGAACAGTCCTTGGGAGAGCTTTGTGGCACACAGTGCCAGGCATATTCTGTAGCTTGAACCTGGGACAGAAGCAGTGGGGACTTCCTGTGCTGCTTTTATAGAAAGCACACATTCTTATCCCTCTCCTTTGTGTATCCTGTATCTCATGGTAGAAAAGCAGAGGGCAGAGCATAAGATAGGATCCCATCATTTGTGTAAAAAAGGGGGAAATAAATCATTCACAGAAACTTAGTCAAGGAAGAATGCTGGGGGTAGGGAGAATGGGGGAGAATGATGGAGGGTCTGATGATGATGATGGTGGTGGTGGTGATGGTGATGGTTATGATGCTACAATTAGGAATGATTTCCTACCACAGGGAAGGAGGAGATGCTGCTGATGAAAGGTGTTTGACTTGAGCTGTGTGGCCCTGCAGTTCTCAAGCAGTTCCCCTTCGGTTTTCATTAGCAATGCAGTGTGTTGCCTAACGCATTTGTAGGAGGTATTTCCCTAGAATGCATACTTAGGAAAGGAAGGACTTGGCAGAGACACTTGCTTTGTACACTGAAAGAACTGTTCAGTCTCCTTTAGTGTGCTCCTTCTCATTAACTTTATGTTCAGGGTCTGCTGCCAGAGTCTCACCAATGCAAGAGCTGGGAATTTTTAAATTTCCTCCTAAAATTGATATCATCCTATTGTTTGTGACCATATCCTGGCACTAATAGAATGATCCCCTAAGATAGTGAGGCTGTCCATCTCCCATCTTCTCTCTGGCCATTCATGTTTCTCCTAATAACCTGCTGCTTAGATCTAGTGCCATACCCTAGATTGCTTATCTTTTCTTATTGACTTCCAGGATATCTTTATGCACTCAGGATATTATTCTTTATCAGTGATGTGTCCCAGAAATACTGTTCCATTCTGGGCTGGGGCTTAGCTTTGAATTCTGTGAGTTGTTTCTTTTGTCCTATACACCTTTTTAAAAATTTTATTATAAAGATGATGTATGGATGATGTATCCTATACACCTTGGTATTTATGTCCTGGTCTTTTAATCCTTTCCCCATGAAGTCTACATCTGCAGGTTCTGTTTCCTCATCTGATAAGGTGACAAGGGCAGAGAATATAGAAGACCCTAAGCTGATGTGCCTAATAAAGTCACTTTCAACTTGCTTCCTATCCCCTCTAGCAGCTGTTGGGAGCTTTTGTAAGTTTGTTCTTTCTCTTTCTCTGTCTCTCTCTGTCTCTCTCTCTCTGTCTCTCTCTCTGTCTCTCTCTCTGTCTCTCTCTCTGTCTCTCTCTCTCTCTCTCTCTCTCTCTCTCTCTCTCTCTCTCTCTCTCTCTGGAAAACCTTTCAGCTACCTAAAAAGCTCAAATTCCTTTTGTTAGTGAGGAAAAGGTCTGAACACAGGGGCCTCTGTGGGCTGGTTGGGTGAGTCAGTGAGCAGAAGGCTGGGTGGGGAATATGGCAGTGTGTCTCACAGCTGCCAGCACAAATGCAAGTGCAAGGTGGTCAGATCTTCAGAAGAAAGCTGAAAATCTCTACTTTTCCTTGAAATCTCCCCTCTCACTTAAAGCTGACCCGAATACAAGTTTTCCTGGCTGTGAGCCAGACATAATTATCTCTGCCTTCCCCTTGTCTTCTAGCAGCAGTGTCTTGTCAGAACTAGAGTAGAGTCCCATGTGCGGTCCTGGGAGGGAAGGAGCTCATCCACGGTCCACGAAGGGTCACTCTGAGACCAAGGGACAGACATCCACTCTGCAATGTTAGCCATTCTTAAAGCTGCCTGGGTTCAAATCCTCGTTCCACTCCTTACTGTATGGCTGTGGGCAAATCTGTAACCTTTCTGTCTCAGTTTCCTCATTGGAAAGTGGGATTAAGTATAGTACCTACCTAAAACAAAGTTTAATGTGAGAGGAAACAAAAGAAATAATAACTTTCTCAGCTGTGTGTGGTGGCACACACCCATAATCTCTGGTTTGAGGCCAGTTGAGCTGCAGAATGAGGCCCTGTCTCCAAAAACCAAGTACTGGGGATGTAACTCAAGTGTAAAAAGCTTGCCTAGTATATGCAAGGCCCTGTTTTCAATCCCTATCACCACACACACACTAATGAACTAGAGCTAGTGGCTCACACCTATAATCCTAGCTACTCAGGAAGCTGAGATCCGAGGATCACAATTTGAAGCCAGCCCACGCAGAAAAGTCCCCAAAAGATTCTTATCTCCAATTAACTGTTCATAAACTGAAAATGGCCCTGTGGCTCAAGTGGTAGAGCACTAGTTTTCAGCATCAAGAGGATCAGGGACAGCACCCAGGCTGAGTTCAAGCCCCATAACAGACCAAAAAAAAAAAAAACCCAAAAAAAAACGTAGTACTTACTTTATAGGGGTGTTACAAAAAGTAATATAGGTGATGCATAAAGCACAAAGACACAACCGGATGGCTGATTGTCAGGAGTAGTATAGCCTTGCTCACTCACAGGTTCAAGACCCTGTTCCAATATCACCTGTCAGGCAGTGCCCTCCCTCACCATCATTTCTCTGAAGGATTTTCACAGGTACATTTCAGAACATATTCCATTTGATCTCATTAGATTCACACAGCATCCCTTTGGAGAGGGTTATTTTATTATTTTCCTGAAAAGTAAATGAGGCCCAGACGGGTTAGATAGGTAGCCACAGAAATTGGTCAACGAACTGAGACAGACCCCACTTTCCTACCTCTGGCCCCGTGCACTCTTTGGGATCCCACTGGCATTCAGCTCTCAAGCTTGTGGTCATGGAGAGTGCCCCAGGACAGAGATATTGTACTGCCAGGCCAGTATGGTCCTGTTCCCTGGGTACCTAGGCTCCACCTCCATCAGTCTAGTCTTGATCCCACTGTATTCTCCCATTTGTCATCTCTGGATTCTCACCATAACTCTTAGAGCGGTGAGGCTCTCATTTTGCAGAGAAGACAAGGGAGACTCAGAGGCAGAGTCATTCATACTTATACAGCTTGGGGCAGCTGGCTGGGCTGGAAGTCAGCCACTTGGTATGGCCTGGAGGTTTGACTAAGGATCAGGAAGGGTAGAGGCTGCACATAAGCCATGGGGAGGCTGTTCAGCTTCTCAGGGTTCCCTTTGCTAAGGGGCAGCTCAGGACAAGTCCTTGCCCTGTCTCTTTCTTCACGGGATAGGGATGTAGGAAGAGCCATCTCAGGCCTGGCTCCTTTGCTTTCTTCCACAGGTAAATGAGACAGGCCCATGTTCCTACAAAGTCCCACGTGGGGAAGGAGGCAGATGAGCAGTTAGGTGCCAACACTTGTGGCAGGGGGACTAATTCTGTTTCGTTGAGAAAGGGCCCACAGCCTGGTCTTGAAGGCAGTCATAAGATGAGTGCCAAAAATGACAGGAAGAACCACTGTGGGCACTGCAGGCAAGGGCAGCAGCCTGAGCAAAAGCTCAGAGATGGGACAGAACACGCCCTCCGGTAGGGTAAAGTGGTGAGAAAACTTTACTGTAGCCAGGAAGGGCCAAGAGTATAGAAGGTACAAACCAGAGCCTCTGAGAGGACTTAAGATCAGATGAAGGACTATTTGACCCACAGTGATTTTTATTTCAATTGGTAGTTAACATTTTATTTATTTATTTATTATATATTAATGTATAGAGGAGTCACAGTTAAATTTGCCAGACAGAGGGTACATCACTTCTCACACATTGACACCCCATCTCATGTTTTGTGTGTGTGTGTGTGTGTGTGTGTGTGTGTGTATGTGTGTGAATGTACGCGTGTGCGCGTGCGCGTGCGCCAGTTCTGGTCTTGAGCTCAGGGCTTGAGCACTGTCCTTAGACTTTCTCAAGACTAGAGCTCTATCACTTGAACCTCAGCACCACTTCTGGCTTTTTCTATGTATGTGGTGCCCAGGAATCAAACCCAGGTCTTTGTGCATGCTAGGCAAGCACTCTACCACTAGGCCAAACTCCCAGCCAGATTCTATTTATTTATTTATTTATTTTTGCTAGTTGTGGGGCTTGAACTCAGGGCCTGAGCACTGTCCTTGGACTTTTCTCAAGGCTAGAGCTCTACCCTTGAGCCACAGCACCACGTCCAGCTTTTTTCTATGTATGTGGTGCTGAGGAATCAAATCCAGGTCTTCGTGCATGCTAGGCAAGCACTCTACCACTAGGCCAAACTCCTGGGCCCCCTCTCATGTTTTTGCCCCATTTCCCTCCTCCCGCCCCTTGGTAATTAACATTTTAAAGTAAATAGATCCTATGTGAAACTCCATAGATTTTTAGATTCTGTGATAAAGTCTGGCCAGTTGAGACAGAGCTCTTATGAGGCCTATGTTCTCTGTTTAGCTCTGCCCCTCGGGCCCAGTTCACTCACAGTCCACACAGAGCTATTGTACAACTACCAAGGGCCAGCACTGTTCTCATTTGTAGAGACCCAGCTTTCATGGCGTTTCTATACTAGTGGGAGAGAAAGGACTGCTGTTGTAGATGGGATTGTCAGGGAAGGTTTCTCTGAAGACATAAATGTAGGAGGATCTAAATATAGGAACTGAGAGAACAGTGAGTGCAAAGGCCCTGAGGTTCTCTTCACTCATTTTGTGAGTCTCTTGCCCTGCCTATGTAATGGCATGTACAAGTTTAGAGCCCTACAGTAAGTATTGGAGCATGAAGGGCAATTTGTAAACATGGAAATCACTCTTGGATGTGTTTCCAGTACAATACATTTAATCAGTAGTGAGGAACACAATAGGACACAAGAAAGAGGCAGAGATGGCTCATACAGGGAGCCCAGGACTGAGAAGCCAAGAGCAGGTGTGGAAACCCTTGCTGCCTCTTCTCCAAGTGCATCATCTGCTAGACACTGCAGTGTAGGAGGTAGAAGCAAGGGAAGAGAGATGGACAATGCTAATGGCTTGCATCCCTGAAGGTGGTTTTAATTATTTCTCTTCCTAAGCTTACTTGGGCTGCCACTGTGAAGATCCACTACACAGGAATCCTTTTGGTGCCCTCCTCCTCTTTACAAACAAAATCAGAGTGTGGACTCCTTGTCCTTTTACCCACAAAGCAAAAGAGAGATGCTGTTGTTCTAAAGGTGTAGGAAGGAAAACTCAGTCCCAATCTCATTCTGCCCCTCTGGCTTGCCCTGGCTTGGGAAACGGGGATTCTGCTCACTGACATTGCATCACAGGAAATAACTTCTGCCATTCAAGGCTTTATTCATATTTCTGGAGATACAAGGAGGCATTTCAGATCTGTTTGGCTGTTGACGTTGCAGTGATTAAAGCAAAACAAAAGATTCTTCCACAAGTATGGACGGTTCTTCTTATCTGGCTCCCTACTACCTGATTTCAGGCAGCAAGCAGATGTTTCACCAGCAGGGAGCTGATTAGCTCCAGATGTGCTTGTCTGAGTCTTGGGCATGCACGCATTCATGCACTAGTAGGCACACACACGAGGACCCAGGGCAGCAAACATCACGCACTTCCAGCACTTGGCATGCCCACAAGGACCATTTGTAATCCCTGCATGCGGTTCTGACAGAGAGTTGAGCAGCATCCGTGAGTAGCCAATGAAATCCCGCCCTATCGTCTTCCTGTTGTCTCCTAGGTAACTGGCATAGGACACATCAGCTAGCAGGGAATCACAGGGGACACACGCACACACACACCCTACCACCCATAGTTGCACGCTCAGGAACACATACCCATCAGCACCGTGGACAGCTCCCCATGGTGGCATTCAATGTCTTCCTTTTGGCAGCCTCATTTCCAAGTTTCCCCACTTCCGCCCCCCTACTTTTGCCATTTCTCAGCCTGGGATGCCTCTCCCGCTGTTTCCCCCTTCCCTCAGAGCCCTGCTCATCTTCAGTGCCAGCCCAGTCCTTGATCGAGTCCTCTAAAGGTGTCCATCATGGAGTACAACCCAGTCCTTCCCCAGCAGTCCAGGCCCAGTGTGAGTCTGCCCTCCTCACCACTCTCCCTCAGCTCTTCCTCTCTGCACAGCGCCCTGCAGAGCAATGCTGCCCTCTGCACTGTGTCTGGCTGGGCTTTCTCATTCTCTAGCTCCAGTTCAAGTCACCTTCCCCAGCACCTAGACTCCATTGAGAGAAACTTGTCCCCTGGGGCTTTCCTCCACGTCTTACCTAAGTTCCTAGGTTGTCTCCTATCACTGAGTACTCTAAAGCTATCCTGTTGACTTTCTTGGGCTTACTGATTCTTTGTCTCCCCTGTCTCAGAAAGTCTCCATCTTGTTCACAGCTGAGCCCCGAGTCCTCACAGCCATCTCCATGGTGCTGCTTTGGGTCCCTATTTCCCCCTTTCAGAGAGTCTATTAAGCCTCTGGCTAACATTCCAGATGTCTAGTAGAGAGCGAGAAGGACTGGTATAAGGGAGAGCATTCATCAGTCCACACCGTGGCATATGCTGCTGGTGGAAATCTGACTTCTCAGCTGGGCCATCCTACCTCCCTCACATCTTCAAGCCCTGGGCATTTCCCCCTTCTTGTCTGCGGGACTAGGCACCTCAAGACTAAGGCCTGCGTGTTCGTGAGCACGTGACTGGTCCTGGGGCCAAGGCTTATCAGAAGAAAATGTGTTACTCTCTACAGGATCACATTGGAGCTTGTTGGAAGATCAGTCCATGAGAATGTGATCAAGAGTCACATATACCCCAAGAATGTGGTGGAGGAAGAATCCCCGGCCCCGATCTCATGGCGCACTGTCTCTCCTCAGGGTTATGATTCCTGGCCAGGCCAGGTGGTGGTCAAGTAGCTACCTGGTAGGGAAAACCCTGCAGCATTCCTGTAGACTCTAGCAATATAGAGACTCATGTTGACCATTTATAACCCTGGGGTCCTGAGTCCTCCCCTGAGCATGTTCCAAATCATTTCCCCAAACCTGAAGGTGAGCTGGATAGAATAATGGAATAGAGGATTCATGTTTCTTGAGCACCTACTATGTGCTGATCCTTGCAGTAGGCTATGCTAGTACATATTCTTCATGACCATTCTTCCTACTTAATGGATAGGAAAGAACCCCACAAAACTACAGCTAAAACAAAACAAAACAATTAGTAGCATATCAAAGGTCACGTAATTTGGCACTTGTAAGGGAGTCTAGAACTGGTCTTTACTTAAGACTGCTCTTTTTCCCCCAAGGCCTTAAACTACTCAACATCATGGTACTCAGAGGAGCTGGTCTTGTACAAAATATCCCTCTGGCAGATTAAAGCTCTACTCTATGTCTGCTATGTCTGTGACCCTGTCACTGCATCTCTGACACCCTCAGCTTGGCTGATTTTCCACCATGCTGGACCCATCTCAGAGCCGTTCATTTGAGACCATCCCACAGGAACCAATTTTCCTGTGGCCCAGAAAAAGCTAGAGATTTTGTCTTGCAGAGTAGCAATTTCCTGCCAGTGTGGGCAGTTGTTCTAGCCATCCTCTGATTTCGTGCTGAGCTTAAGGATCAGTCCCAACTAAGATTTTCCAGGGAAAGCTCAAATGTTAAGTACCTTCTGGATTGAGAAGGCCGCCCTGGCCCAAGAGATGGCTAGTGGCAGATAAAGCAACTGTAGCAGTCATAAGACTGTGTCTCATGCATGTCACACATCCGCACCCCACCTGCATCTCAAACATGCCACCCACATGCCCTGCACCGTCCCCACACATGCACACACAAACACTGCACACGGGTGGAAGGGTTAGAGGCCTGAGCTTGCTCCAGGCTGTATGATCTGCTGGGGCCAAGACTTTACATCTTCTTTCCTGAAGCCCTGGGCAGGACAACAGGAAGTCAGCCTCAGGGAGTGTGACTTGTCAGCTGGTTCTGCAAGATGTCCTTAGTTTGCTCTGCTCCAAGTCCCACACTCCAGTCACAGCCCCTCTGCCTGCCTCCCTCAACTTGAAGGATGAACCTGTACCCTAAAGGTCTGTCCACTGGATCAGAGCAATCTGGGGCAACAGCTAAGGCCTGATATGCTCTAAGCAAGACCCTCTGCATGCTCAGTGGTGCAGGGGTAAGAACTTACTCAGCCTTGGGGAATAGGGCAAGGGACAAGACCAGTGTTCCAGGTCTCCTGTCACCCCCAGCACCACACACCCTGGCCTGGGTTGGAAATGGAGCTTTCCCATGAGACTAGGTGACATCCATTGTGTATGTATGTGGGGGGGGGGGTGGCTGTGGGGAGCAGACTGGAGGGAAGAGGGGTGGAAAGTACCAAAAGCCATATGGACTCGGGGTCACATCCCAGCCTCCCCCCTCTCCTGGCTGTGTGACCTTGGGAAGGAGGGGGGCTCATCCCTTCTGAGGCTGGCCTCACTCCCTTCTCTGGGGTGCTTGTGAAGGTTAAAGGCAGGCAAGTGTGGGGCAGGCCTGCATTGCCCAGAGTGTCCCCCCGGTGTGAGCCACGGGACAGAAGCTGCCATTCTTGGTTCACCTGTCCCGGATCCCAGCTCTGGAAATTAATTAGCACGCAGCCCAAACTTTGCTGCTGGCAGGCCGAGGCTTGGCCCTCCTCCTCCCTGACCCTCCTCCCTCCCTCTGGAGGCCGGACCACAGGTAAGCAGAGGGTCGGTGAGCGCTGGGTGCGCCGCAGCGCTGCGGCAGGGCAGGCCGGGCCCGGGCCCCTGCCCACGCCAGGCTCTTCTCAACTTCGGGCAACTGCGGGCTCCGGGGCCCACGCAGCGGCGCCGCCAGGAGTGCCAGGGGAAGTTGGGTGGAGGCACGGGTCCACGGGGCCCCAGTCCGAGCCGCCTCTGGCGGGTCCCGGCCCCCCACCCCGGCGCTGGTGCTCCAGCGGCTCCGCGCCGCGCCGTGTCCCGCGGTGACCCCGATCACGCTCCACGCTCGGGGAGCTCCCCTCCCGCGCTTCCCCCGACCCTCCTCGGCCTGGCCTCACACGTGCGCCCCGGGCCCGCTTGGCCCGGCCCCGGGCAGGGCCCCGCCGGCACGGGGCCGCCTCCTACCTTCGTCCGGCAGCCGCTGCAGACAGAGCGCGAGGTTCCTCCGCCAGCCCCGCATCCCCGCGGCCGCCCTGCGGCCCGGCCCGGCCTGGCCAGCCCGGTCCCGGTCCCGGCCCGGCCGAGCCGAGCGGCGCGGCGCAGCGCTGGGGAGGGCCGCGGGCCGGGGCGTCGGGCATGGGCGGCCGAGCAGGGCGGGGTGCAGCGCGGCCGCTGGCACTCGGCTCTGCCCCTGGAGCCCGCGGCGGAGCAGCGGAGCAGCGGCGCCGCTCGCGGAGCAGAGCGCGCGTTTTCCCGGGCGGGGCGGGGCGGGCGCGGGGACGGGCGCCCCTAGGAGCTTGAGCTGCTTGTCCCCGTGTTTGCCTTGCGTGGAAGATTGGCTCACCTCAGTGTTCCCCAGTTGACAGTCAAATTCCTAATCTGCAGGAAATCACAAACAGATAAAGGAATGGGTGAATGAACGAAGGGAACGAGGTCCAAAGGAATATGAACAAATAACTGAGTAAATGAGCTGGTGAAAAGATGAGTGGGCAACAAAGGAGTGAACAAAGGAGGTCGGGTACTGGAGATAGTATGAATAACTCAGCGAACACGGCTTGTCTTCTGGCCTCAGGTGTGTTCGTGGCCAAAGGGACCCCGGGGTCTCTCCAGGAACTCTTCATCTCCTCCCTCATACCTAGGGGTCATAGTTCAGGGGCCCTCGAGGCTCAGGAAGGGCTTGACTCGTCTGTAGATCCATAGAGAGAGGAGGCGGATCTGTTAGATCACGGCTAGATAGCAACCACTGCCCCTGATACCGGTTCCACCCAGCCAGAACTGAGTTCAACAGGTCTCAGGCCCGAGGAAACACAGCCTGGAGAAGTTGTTTTTAACTCATCTCTGTGAGAAGGGGGAGAATGTACAACCCAGACAATGGAGTACTATGCAGCTGTAAAAAGAAAAGCATTCTTGGGCGGGGAGTGTGGCCTAGTGGTAGCGTGCTCTCCTAGCATGTATGAAACCTTTGGGTTTGAGTCCTCTGAACCACATATGTGGAAAAAGCAGGAAGTGGCACCGTTGCTCAAGTGATGGCAGAGTGCTAACCTTGAACAGAAAGTGTCCAAGGACAGTGCCCCGGCCTTGAGTTCAAGCCCCAGGACTGGCAAAAAAAAAAAAAAAAAAAAAAAAGCATTCTTTATGTGCCTATCATCCGTATGTCCTCAGGAATGTCACCGGACTCGCTGACCTTACAAACCAGAAGTTATCATAATTGTCTAACAGTTGAGTTGAGCTGAAGGCCAGGTCTTGTATTCCAAAAGGGAACTCAGTGGTAGAATCCAGCTTTCAGAAGTAGCACTGTGCGTGCGTGCCTGTGTGCGTGTGTCCTAATGTTTGAACCCAGGGCCTGGGCTCTGTCTCGGAGCTTTTTTGCGCAAGGCTAGTGCTCTACCACTTGAGTGACAGCTCCACTTCCAGAGTGTTTGGTGGTTAATTGGAGATGAGTCTCATGGACTTTCTTGCCTGAGCTGAGTTTGAACTGTGATCCTCAGATCTCACCCTTGTGAGTAGCTAAGTTTACAAGTGACCTGGTAGAAGCACAAAGCACTTTTGTACGTTAGATTATGATGTCAGGTCTTCAAGGTTGGTATAATTAGCACCATTTAACAAACGAGTTCACCAAGGTCAAGAGAGGGTAAATATGTTGCAGGGTCATACACCAAAAGTCCAGCTCTCCCTACCTTCAAGCTACCTCCAGCCAGCACCCTCAGAGTCTACATATACTTACCGTTCATTCATGTTCCTTCAATTCTTGATAGGTGACATCCCAGCCCTGTACTGATTTTGAATTACTAATCACCTTAGGCAACAGGGTGCAGGCACAGGGGCTGGGTGTGGGAGGGCACTTGGGCTGCAGGCCCAAGCTTATAGGTTGCTGACTCCAGAACTTGTTTTAATGGCTGTGAGCCTCTGACAAGGAAGTGAGTCTCCCCAGGCAGTGGAATTTCAAGTTGCTCCTGGCTGTGCCCAGATTGATGGCCTCTGCAGCTAGGATGCCTGCTGCTCTGATAATGACAGGGCTGGAATCACTGATGGCAGAGGCAGAGATCCCAGCAGTGAGGATATCTTAGAGGCCCCAGCAAAGGTGGCCCCAGCCCAGGAGCCCTCCAGTGACAGAGAGCAGGTGGACAACAGGCACGAGAAAGAGTGGTCTGGTTCCTTATCACTGCACAACAGGCCACTGTAGACTTGAGTGGCTCAAAATTAATCACTTTTGTTATGGTTGTGAATGTTTTGGATGGGGACTTTGAGCATGGAGGGCACAGTGGATGTCTCAGTTCTATGATACCAGGGGCGTTAGCGAGGAAATCTCAGAGTGTGGAATGGGGTGGGGCACAGGGTGACCCAATAACAAACTGGGGTCTAGAGTGCTCTGGAGGCTTCTCCACTCTGATGCCTGACACTAGAGGTAGAGTGAGTCCTTGAAGCTGGGCACAACTTGGACTCTCTCTCCAGATCCCTATCTATAGCATCTCCACAGAACTTGTGCTTCCTTACAGCATGGCAGCCTCAGGGCATGTCTCACCAAGATCCAGGCTACAAGACCCAGTGTTTCAGAAACTACATCTCTTGTGTGACCTGGCATATCACTTCCTGACATCTCCCCTCCCAAGGAGGGAGTACAGACCCCACCTCTGATGGAGAGTTTTGAAGTTATTTTAGAAACTCACAGAGGAAGGGAGATGAGGAAGAGTAACAAAAGACATGGTGTTGATAAGGGGAGAAAGAGAAAAAGAAAAGCTGAGGAGGAGTTAGAAGATAAATTATAAATCATCACTAGAAAGAAAAAATAGCAATAGGAAGACAAGAGTCATGAGAGAGGTAATATTAAAAACCAGTAATCAGGGATGGAGAGTTTGGCCTAGTGGTAGAGTGCTTGCCTAGCATGCACAAAGACCCAGGTTCGATTCCTCAGTACCACATACATAGAAAAAAGCCAGAAGTGGTGCTGAGGCTCAAGTGGTAGAGCTCTAACCTTGAGAAAGTCCAAGGACAAAGCTCAGGCCCTGAGTTCAAGCCCAGGACTGGCAAAAACAAAAAACAAACCAAAAAACCCCAGTAATCATCCAGTTGTGGTGGCTCATGCCTATAATCTCAGCATCCAGAGCCTGACGTAGAAGTTCCGGGTCAGCCTAGGATATGGAATGAGACCTTGTCTCAAAAAGCATGGTAATAAAATCATAGCACCCTGAATAGGAAGAATTGTAGTAGGAGTGGGAGGCATAAATTAGGAGAAACCGTAATCTGGAAGAGTACAAGGAGAGGTACCAACAGAAGACCAACATTTGGGGAGTGTGTAAGTCAACTTTCTGTTACTGTAACATGCACCATGCCTTGGGCTCACAGCTTTGGAGTCTTGATCTGCCTGTCATTGGTCAGCTCCAGTGCAGCGGGCCTGTGGCAGAATGTCATGATGGGAACTCCTAGTGGAGAAAAGCAGGAGGGGAGACACACAGGGAGGAGCAGGACCCCACAGTCCCCACAGTCCCCATTACCTGAGGACCTCTCACTAAGCCGTACCTCTTAAAGGCTACCACCTCACAACAGCTGGGGACTGAGTCCTTACTTCACACACGAGTGGGAGTTTGAAGATCCCAGTGACAGCCAGAGAATAAGATGCAGATGGCTCCCAGCCTAGGATAGGATCGTGTGAATTACTACTTTTTGGCTTGCTGGGGATGTGAAAATGATACACAGTCAGCGGAAACTGTACCTGAAAGGTTTGATTTTGCTACTTCCCAAGGCCCAATATGCAAGAAGATCCTGTGTTCTACAGCCTCAGCCCCGTGATCACCAAGGGAAATCACAGTCTCTGCCATGACTGCTGCTGGGCTGTGGCAGGTGTATCTAGTATATTTTCAACTTGTGACGTTCTTGACTTATTCTGGGTGTGTCTCCGCATAACCCCATTGGAAGTCAGGCATTTGTGTAATGAGGCTAGTGACTGAAATGGCAGGAAGAACCTGAGGACTAGAGGAAACTATTGCAGCCATTAGAACTATAACATACTAAGTCATAACAGATGTATAGAAGCCAAAGGAGAAGAAACAATGGGCTAAGCAGCTGTCTGGCCTCAAATCCACCTCCAGACCTCCATGTCCTCAGTTTTCTCATCTGTGAAATGGGAGCAGTGTAATAACACCTCTGTGATGTCGGTGTGTCAGGGTCAAGTGAGTGGATGTGAGTAAAGCTCTCAGTGCCCAGGTTTGTGAACACCACCTAGGTAACAGGCCTTTTCTAGGCTCTTGGCATAAGCTCTCTTACTGCTCAGAGGGCAGGGCTGTAAGGGTAAAGGAGCTATCTAAGCTGTAATCTGCTTCATCTTTCTTGCAAAGAAAGATCCTAGATCTGTGTCTGTCTTTCTTACTAAATGTAAGCTCCACTGTGGGGATTGTTTTGCTTGCCCCTGTATACAGTACAAGGACATAGAAAAGTTTCTGAAATAGAATCATGTTGCATCACATTTATGCATATTCTTTGAGAGATCTTCAGAAGTTACTAATTTTTTAAGGGTCAGAATGACTAAGTGAGCATTGCTTTGTGTACCTGAGATACCTTTTGACAAATCGGTTGGCTTCTGTCACTGACCATTCTGCTTCCAGAAGCCAGCAGTTCGATTCCAGCTTGCTATCGTTCTGTTTCCTCCCTGGGACAAAAGGGCAGGCACCCCTGGCCCTTATCTTCTGGGATCTTCAGGGTGGGGCTGGTGGTTTCTGCTGCTTCATGTGAAGGGGAGACCTCGGATGAGGCTCTGCTCAGAACCATCCCAAATGGATCCCAGTGGCTGTCCTGGCTCCCAGAACCCTGTGGACTCCAGGTGCTCTGGTCACCTCAGAGGTAGGGAGGCAAACTGGGCACCAGGGTGAGTCACTGAGCTGAGAAATGCCCAAGGGCCCACACAGCTCATGAGCCAGGGACCCTCAGGCCTCACTAGCCTTGTCTTTCATCATGGTCACCCCCTCTTCCTCAGTCTAGAAGCCCGTTCCGTGTTCTGTGGGACAGGTCATTTGGCTTTTCTCCATTCTGGCCAAATCTACTGACCAGAACAGAAGCCTGTGTTCTGACATAAGGGCTTCCAGTTCTTCCTCTGAAGCAGGGAATGCCATGGGGACATGTATGGTAAGGACTGGGGGAGGAGGAGCAAAGAGTATCAGTAAATATTTATGGATAAAGGCTTAGCAAAACCCCTCTTCTCTTAAGAACAAATTTGACCTTGGTGTAATTTATCAGATTTGCTAACCCTAAAAAAACTAGACAAATGCAGAGTATTGCCTGGGTTAATAGGCGACCATACTTATATTTGAAATTACCCTAGCCAGGCATTAATCTCAGTGCCTGGGAGGCAGAGGCAGGTGGACCATAGGTTTGAGGCCAGCCTGGAAAAATTAATGAGATCTTGTCTGAAATATAATACCAGAATTTTAAAAAGAAAAGGGGGACTAGAGAGGAAAAGAGGAAGGAAGAGGAAAAGAAATGACCACTGGTTAATGAACTGTATCTGAACTCAGGTACTTGTGAATGACTTAGAGCTGCCATATGGGAATACCACAGCTTTGAGCTTTCCTGTATGTGATAACTCTCCTGACCAAGCATGTCCCTTCCAGACACCCTGGAGCTTCATACCCAGTGCTGTCATTACAAGAGGGATAGGAGTCTTTAAGTTCATACTGAAAGTCCCAGGGCCAATCTTGTCCCCTGGACCAGAGCTATTTGCTGTGCTGTGTCCTGGTGACAGATGTGGGTCCTGTGGACAGACGGCTGGAGTGAACCCAAGAACATCCTGGTGCTATCCCCTATTCTCTTTGTAGTTCTAGTGAGGGAGGCACTGAGAATATGCACCTTAGCTGTATGGACACCTGCTGGGGGCAGGCAAGTGTGTAGGACACACTCAGGATTCTCTCTTCAGATACGATAACCGGGCCCTTACACACTGGAGAGCAGGCTCCCAGAGACATGCTGGAAGTTACATTGCATGTCGGTGGCAGAGCCTGGGTTTGAACCTGAGCTTATGTGGAAGATTAGATTTCATGTACAGGTTGAGTATCATTTCTGCAGAAGACTTGACACCAGAAGGGTTTCAGATTTTGATTTTTTTTTTAAATTGGAATGCTAACATGTACACAATGAAGATATCTCGGGGCTATCTCATGTTTAAAACTAACTCAATGTGAAATTCATTGTTGTGTCATATTTACCTTATACATATAATCTGGAGGTAATATTCTACAATATTTATGGTGATTTTGTGCATGAAACAAAATTTTATGGTATGGAATTGCCCATTGTGTTGATTTTGGAGCATGTAGATTTTGGATTTTCAGACTAGATGTGCTTACCTTTTGCTGACCGTTAGGTGTGAGCTGGGAGACCCTGTGTGCTGCGCCAGCCTCAGGCCTGAGCTCATCCCACGGGACGTGCCCAGCCTAGAGTGCTCTGGATTCCACCTCCCCTTCCTGCCGCCCATCTTAGGGCTGTCCTCCCACCACCGTTTCTAGCAGCTGTTGGCTAGGCGGCAGGCGTCTCTACTCTGCAGAACAGCATTTCCGCAGCACAGATCTTCCCTGGGCACCGCTGGGCAGAGGTTCTGGTTGTGTCAACAGCCTAGTCGGATTCAAAATGGGAATCCTGATTGCTAGTATTTATTCCAGGATCACCTCCGGAAAAGGCTGTGAACAAAGTTGTGGTTAAAGCAGCTGGAGCAAGCTCATTCATTAACTAAAATGGTTGTGAACAACGACTGTGTGTCAGGCATGGTGGACATCATTATCTCTGTGCACACAGATGCTGTGCCCCTTGTCGTTTCAGTCTATAGGGAGATAGGAAATTTTAAAGTCGGCAAAGTTTACAAGGCACTTAGAAAAATGGTGACAAGAGCTGCTGTTGGCGTTGTTTGTTGTATCATTTTCTCAAAAGCTTTTTGTTGTTGCTGCAGTGTGTTATTTGGGTTTGCTTTTGTTGCGGTACTGGGGTCTGAACTCAGAGCGTAGCCTTTTTTTTTTTTTTTTTTGGTTGGTCGCAAGGCTTGAACTCTGGGCCTGGGCACAATCCTTAAGCTCTTCAGCTAGTGCTCTACCACTTGAACCACAGGGCTACTTCAGGTTTTCTGGCTTTGAACCTCAAATCTCTGCCTCCCGAGTAGCTAAGATTACAGGCATTTTTTTTCTCAAGGTTGATGCTCTGCCTGTTGACCCATTGCTCCACTTCTAGGTTTTTGCTGGTTCTTTGAAGGCAAGAGTATCATGAAAGATGGGCACAAATGGCTCATGCCTATAATCCTAGCTCCTCAGGAAGCTTAGGTCTGAGGATTGCAGTTTGAAACTAGCCTGGATAGGAGAGTCTGTGAGATTCTTAATTTCCAACTAATCACCAAAATGATAGCAGTGTAGCTGTGGCTCAAGTGGTAGACTGCTAACCTTGAACATGGATTTTCTTGCCTAGACTGGCTTCAAATCATGAGTCTTGGATCTTAGCTTCCAGAGTAGCTGGACTACAGGCATGGCCCACCAATGCCAGCTCTTGATGTTCTTTTTTCCATATATTTTTATTGTAATTAATAGAAGGGTTACATTATATTCACCAGATAGAAGGTGCATTACTTCACAAACATTGTCTTGATGTTCTTTTAAGGATCCACTTCTGCCTCCCTCAGACCATGTTGATTCAGTCTATAGACGGACACGGATGTGAGGCCCTCAGACCATGTTGGTTCAGTCTATAGACGGACACGGATGTGAGGCCCTCAGACCATGTTGGTTCAGTCTATAGACGGACACGGATGTGAGGCCCTCAGACCATGTTGATTCAGTCTATAGACAGACACGGATGTGAGGCCCTCAGACCATGTTGGTTCAGTCTATAGACGGACACGGATGTGAGGCTCTCAGACCATGTTGGTTCAGTCTATAGATGGACATGGGTGTGAGGTCCTCATGGCACATGACTTGGCCAGTTAGAGCATTCTACTCCTTAGTCACCTAAATGATTCATCAGAGATACACATGTGACCTAATTCTGGCCTCTGAAATTAAATTTTGGAACCTCTAAGTCAGCCTTGCAGCTGGCATTCACCTGTCTGGGGTCTGACTCTCCTGACAGCCTTTATTTAGGCTAAGGGACACCCAGGTACCACATCTGTCTTCTTACTTGTCTTACTTGTTTTTCCTCAACTATGGTTCCCTGTCATGTCCATCAGAGAACAAACTTCTCTTCATCCCTCAGAGCCTAGACTAGAGATTTTCCCTTCTTCATAAGAGGCCAACCTCTTCTCTGTGCCATCTCTGTGTTTATTCACCCCTTACAGGAGAGAGGGGTTCTTGGTAGCAATTAGTTTAGAATAGAAATAAAGGAAAGGCATTTGTTGGTTTACTTAATAGAAGAAAGTCCAGGTGGCAGAACTAACTTGGGATACAGTTCAGATTCAAGATTAAACTGAACGGCTATAGGCTTCTTCCAGCTCTGTATGTGCGCTGCTTCTCAGGAACCCCATAAACCCTCCTGTGGTCCACACCTTACCCTTTCTGCTTTAAATTTAGCAGAGCCTTCACTTTCCCAGTGACCCCGTAAAAGTCTCAGAAGTGGGTCTTGGTTCAGCCTGGGTCAGACACTGAGCATGGAACCAATTTTCAGTTTGTATGAAGAGGCTCATAAAGAACATACTGAGGGGTTGAAACCCAGCTTCCTGTGGTTTGGGTAACCACACAGGTTAATTGGTTTCCATTGCTTCTAACACAGGATAAAATATCTCAGACACACAAAGGAGAGAAGCAGTACTGCAGAGGATGCCCACAGAGCCACTCCAACCTAGAGAACTAGGCGATGTAAACTGATTCTAGTTCTTTAGGAGCCCAGCCCCTTGATGGCCTGTACAGGGAGGCAGGAACTCCACCTTTCTGCTCCACTGTGCCCTCTGGAGCCAACTAGGGTGGCCAGGGTTTCGGCCTCTCTGACGGTCCCTACCTGAATCACATGACGACCCCTGGAATCTGAGGGAAAAGAGTGAGGAGGGCAGATTCTGGAGGGAGATCAGGGTGCTGGTGCAGTCCAAGGTGTTCTTTGACTTGTGGATGGTTCCCTCGTCTTGTCCAGCTAGGTGAGAAACAGGCGTCCCTCTAATTTAGCATTCTGGAACATTATTCCAGCTCGGGAGAGAGGAGTTTCAGAAGAGGTCATTACATTGTACTTTCTAGGCATTGACTGGCTCTGTGGGTCTCATATGTAGGTCACAGAGCCAGTCAGTCAGAACAGAGGTTGACAAAGGTTTCTGTGATATGTATATTAAGCAATGCTTCATGACATTTTGGAATCATACACGGAGGTTTTGCTTGGTGTCTGTGTCAGTGCAGGACGAATCCATGTGCCTCATGGAGTGCGCACAGCGCCAGGAAAAGAGGGCTCCCACTTGACTAGGAAAAGAATTGAGGCTCAGTCAGCATGCTGCAGGTGGGATGGCTGAGGGTCAGTCCCAGGCAGGCTGCCCCTGAAGCTGTGAGCTTCCCACTGCCCTGTTTACAGGGAGGTTGGTATTCTGGGATCTTTTCTTTTCTTTTCCTTTCTTTTTCCTTCCTTCCTTCCTTCCTTCCTTCCTTCCTTCCTTTCTTTCTTCCTTTCTTTCTTCCTTTCTTCCTTTTTGTGGGTCATGGGGCTTGAGCTCGGCCTGGACACTGTCCCTGAGCTCTCCAGCTCAAGGCTACCTTTCTACCCTTGAGCCAAGCCCCACTTCCCATTTTCTAGAGGTTAATTGGAGATAAAGAGTCTCAGGTCCTCTTGTGCCCGGGCTGTCTTTGAACCCTGATCCTCAGGTCTCAGCCTCTCGAATAGCTAGGATTTGGGGTTTTCTGGTGGTTCACTGAAGGGTTCTCAATCTAGGAGTGCTGGGAGGATCTAGACTCACCTGGGACTGCTCGGCACTCGTAGATCACACGTGTAATCCTGGCTACTCAGGCGGCTGAGCTCTGAGGCTTGTGGTTCAAAGCCAGTCTAGACAGATAAATCTGAGACTCTTACCTCCAGTTAACTAGCAAAAAGCCATAAGTAGAGGTGTGACTCAAGTGGTAAAGCACCAGCCTTAAGGAAAATAAAAAGAAGCCAAGTCCCAGAGTTCAATCTCCAGTACCAAAAATCACACACACACACACACACACACACACACACACACACACACACACACACACACACACACACACACACAGAATTGCTGGTGGCTCACACATATAATCCTAGCTATCAGATGGCCGAGATCTGAGAATCAAGGTTCAAAGCCAGCCACCACCAGAAAAACAATGGACACTGGCTCAAAGAGGTAGAGTGCTAGCCTTGAGGGAAAGAGCTCAGGGGCAGCACTCAGACCCTGAGTTCAAGCCCCATGATTGACCATATAACAAACACAGAATTAGCTGTGGCTTTGTAGGTAACAGTTCTTGTCTTAGTGTGGGCTTCTTCCGAGGTGAACTCTGAGGTAGGGTGCAAGAGAAGCATGCTGTGGGAGGAACGGGAAGGTATGGCAAAGAGAGGAGTCAGGAAGGTAAGCAGACAGTGAGAAGTGCTCCAGCCCTGCTCACACTGTGGGCAACTGGAGCAGAGTGCCACAGAGACTCCTGGAAGCTGGGGAGGAGTGGAGCTCAGAGCTGGCCTACTTGAGGCTGAGGAAGCTGGTGTATTGCTACCCCTGCTGTTGTCAGCCATTGGCGGGAGCTGTACCACAGGGTGGTAATTTCCCATCAAGTCCAGCAGCAAGAAAAAGGCCTTGGGCACTGCCAGATGGACAGGCCTCTGTGGCCTGAAAAGGGAAAGGGGCCTCACACAGGGCAGAGGCTGCTGAGAACCACTTTCTGTGGAAAGGAGGACAAAACACTGAATCAGCCTGTGATGACAGGCTGTCTGTAAAGCCCAAGGGAGCCCATGTGGTAAGTATGGCTAGCAGGGCCACAGGGTACTTGGGTTGTTTCTCCTTAGCCTTTCCTTCCCCTTCTTGTTTTCTTTTAGTTTGTACAAAGAAGCTCATAAAGAATATACTGGAGAGTTGAAACCCAGCCACCTGTGGTTTGGGTAACCACACAGGTTAATTAGTTTTCACTGCTTCAAACAGAATTAGGATAAAATATCTCAGACACACAAGGAGGAGAAAAACAGTACTGCAGTGAACACCTGCAGAGCTACCCCAGGCTGGAAAAATAGACCTTATAAGCTGGTTCTAGCTCATTAGAAGCCCAGCTCCTTGAAGTTCTGCCCAAGGAGCCAGGAATCCCAGCTGCTGGCTCTCCTTGCCTTTCATTGCTGGGTGACCCTGTTCAACCCACTGCTCTGAGCCTCAATTTCCTTAGCTATGAAATGGAGAGAGTATCCTGTGCCCATCTCAGGGCCTGGACTGCTGTCTCTTAGGAGTTTTTCACTCAGATCCACTCAGATCTGCTCTGCCATCGGAAACACACCTCCACTTCTGGCTTTTTGTTGGTTAATTAGAGAAAAGAGTCACAGACTATTTTTGCCCATGCTGGTTTTGAGCCTTGATCCTCAGATCTCAGCCTCCTGATTAGCTAGGATTATAGGTGTGTACCACCAGACCCTAACATGCACTGAGTTTCTTGATAAGATATTCTTGTTTCCTCTTCCATGTCTGCAGTCCTTCCTCAGGAACTTTCAGGGTCTTCCTCAGATTGGCTCCTCCTTGATGTTTGGCAGGGACGGGTGCAGGAGTATCCGTGAGTGCAAGTCTGCTACAGTGACAGCATTAATTATCTTACACACGTGCCCACATGCCTGGAAAGATATCGCTCATGTTGCAGGGGGTGGTGGGCACTGAGAGTCCATAGATACTGGGGATCTCTTGCAACGGTTTAACATTTTGGAAGGATCTATCGATGGTCTCCTTGGCCACAGGCCTCTCCCTGCTGGGGTCTGTGGTGTTTAAAATACCTCAGAGCAGAAGAGGGGGAGAAGGGAGCAGGGCGAGGCCCCACATGTAGATAGTCTTGGGTTCCTCCTTGACTTTCCCCTTGGCATGCTGGGAAGGATTTGCTTAGGCACCCCATGTTCCAGGCATCCAAAATGGAGCTCCTGATACTTCTAATAAATCTCCAAGACAGCTCTCTAAGTTGGTTTAAGGGCGTCACTGCAGCAAAAGCCAGCCACTAATTGTAACACAAATACCCGTTGTCAGTGGGGAGATAAACATGGAGTCATCGTCTCTAAGCTGGAGAGCTCTGTGATTTTGAGGGGCTTGAGCACATTAGGGGACTCTCCACCAGAGTCACAGGAGATTCCAGCCTGGACTACAAGCCCCATCCCCAAGCTGGCTCTTTGAATCGCCCCCTCTTGTCTTTCCTGTACTGTCATCCCTCCCACCCTCCTAGGGGAGCCCTGCCTTCAGAGGAGAGTTGGCGCTTAGCCTGGACTGCAGCACTCTCCTGAGTCTCTTTGGGACATTTAAAAATCTCCCGTGGAATTCAGTTTTGTAATCTGAAGGATGTGTGTCAGGAAAGCAATATTGCTGCTGAGTTTCACTTAGTGATAAAGTCCTTCAACATTGAATCTTAAAGCTAAGCCATCTGCTTTTATCCCTCCAGATACCTAGTCTTTACTAACTGCTCACTCTCCCCTTGCTACATTTTGAACCTTGCTCTTTTAGGCAAAATGCTATTCTCTCAGCCTCGTGTCTCTGGCCCTCATTTCCTTCAAATCTTTGCTCATATTTACCAGGAGACAGAAAACAGATTCTGTCAAGGAATGCAACTACCCTCCACAACACCTTCTGCTTTACTGCTGGGTTTCCTCTGTGTACTCAGCACTGCCTCTCCTGTGACCTAGCTGCTATGACTTGGGTCTTGAATGTCCCCCAAAGGCCCTGAGTAGAAGGCTTGGTCATCAGCTGTGCATGGTTGAGGTGTAGTAAAACCTTTAGAAAGTGGGAGAAAGTTAAGTCATTGGGAACATATCCTTGAAGGGGAAAATGGAATGCCAACCTTCCTTACTCTTTGCTTCCTGGGGCCTGAATGTGTTTCCTTCTACCATGATGTGCTGCCTCAACAAAGCAACAGAGCCCAGGACCATGCAGCCCCTGAAAACGAGCAAAACAAACCTTTCTTCCTTCATGTTGATTATCACTAACCAATGTATGGATTGATTTTGTCATAACAGGAAATTGACTAATCCAGTAGCACATCAAATTCAGACATTAGCAACTGCAGGATGGACCCTACTCCAAGTACCTTAAAGAGAGAGAACATACTAAAAACAAGCTGTAGATATGGTAAGTTCCCACTGTGAGTATGCAGAACTGAAGTGGTAAATGTGAGTCATCATGAAATTCATGAACAATTATATACATATATAGTATATATAATTTTATATATAATATATGTAGTGTGTTACATATGTATATATTATATAATTAATGTATATATAATATATGTCATATACAATATATTGTATATTAAATATATAATTTTATATATATATATATTTGCAAGTCATGGGGCTTGAACTCAGGGCCTTCGGCTTTCTCAAGGCTAGTGCTCTAACATTTGAGCCACAGCACCAATTCTGGCCTTTTCTGTATATGTGGTATCCAAGGAATTGAACCCAGGACTTCATGCATGCTAGGTAAGTACTGCTAGGCCAAACTCCCAGCCCACAGGTGCTTTTTAAGTAGTGCTGAATATTTGCTAGATGCTAAAGGTTCACACTTGTAATCCTAGTTATTTCATAGAGGACGGACGTTCAAAGCCAGTCTGTAAAGAAAAGGAAGAGAAACTTAGTTTCTAATTAACCAGAGAAATGCCTATTTGGATGCTTGGCTCAAGTGGTAGAGCACTGGCCATGAGTAAGAAACCTGAGTGAGAGTTTAAGGCCTGAATCCATGTCCCAGTACCAGTATTAAAAGAAAGTAATGATGTATTGACTGTTCAGTGATTCCTCTTGACCCTCAGGGAAGTACCCGGTCTAGAATTGGCTTCGTGCTATCTAAAGGAGCCCCGTGAGTCCCCACATGAGGCAGGACCCAGGGAGCAGCTTCAGAACATTGCTCTATAAGCACAGTGAATGCCCCCAAATATTTATTCATCAGTGAGTGAGTAATTAAGATGTCTGGGATCCCACACCCAAGACTGGGGTGGGCTGCGCGGAGCTCAAGAGCCTGGGCTTGTCCCCGAGGAGATGTGCCCAGCATCTTAATGGGTCCTGCAGCCTTCCTGCCCCAGGGGTGGCTCTGGTGAATGAGGATGTGGACAGGAACATGGGAACTTTCAGGACCTGTTCAGAGCCAGCAAATGGCTGTTGTGCCTTCCTCACATTCCTGGGGCCTTACCCTTTCAGTCCAGCAATGCTTTCTCCATCTATGAATGAGGCATGTTTCATATCAAAGTACAAATGAAGTCTCACTTTAAATACCAGTTATTTTTTTTGTGCCAGTCCTGGGGCTTGAACTCAGGGCATGAGCACTGTCCTTGGGCTTTCTTCAAGGCTAGCACTCTACCACTGAAGCCACAGCACCACTTCTGTCTTTTTTTCTCTATATATGTGGTACTGAGGAATTGAAACCAGGTATTTGTGCATGCTAGCAAGCACTCTACCACTAGGCCAAACTCCTAGCCCTTAAATGCCAATTCTTGTGGATAAAATACTCTTGACACTAGTGAGTTTCACCAGACCCTGTAAGAGTTGGGGTTTGATTTTTGCCTTTCTTTTAATCCCCAGAAGATCTCCAGCAGGAAGCTGCATCCGCTGGAGAGGCATCAGGGTGAAGTGTCTTGGCCCAGGCAATGGTAGGCCGACACACCCCTCAGCTCCAGGAGAGGCTTCCTGGTTCAGACTGGGAGGTGTGCCCACGTGAGCGCTCACCCACCCACCACGCACGCACACACAACCCCTAACACAGCCTCTCACATCTCCGCACCAGCAGCACAGACTATCATGCCTGAAGGAGGTATGGGCCCATGCCTAGGGCTGTGATAGCAGCTGTTTCCTAAAGCCTCACTCATTCCCACATTCTTACATAGTCAGTGTATTCACCACAGTGTCTCCCCCACATGCAGGAAGGCGGTGAGCTGCTGTGTGCCCTAGAGCGCTTTAGTGTGCGCTGTCTGTCCAAGATGATTGCTCCACCATGGAACAGGAGAAAGATGTTCTTTTTTTCTTGCCAGTCTTTTCCTGGGTCTTAAACCCAGTGCCTGAGAACTGTGCTTGGGTTTTCTCAAGGCTAGTACACTACTATTTGAGCCACTTCTGGCTTTTTTCTATGTATGTAGTACTGAGGGGGTGGGGGGAACAACCCGGGTCTTCGTGCATGCTAGGCAAGCACTGTACCACTAGGCCAAGCTTAAGGGCATATTAAGGGCACTAGCAATGTTTCTGTCTCACAGCTTCCTGCTCCCTGCTGGCACCCCAGGCATAGGTAGATCTGTGTATATAGTCTTCCTTGTCTCTCTGGAGTCAGCTCCTCCCGGCTCCCTAGTGGAGAAGCACAGTCCCTCGGCCGGCAGGCACCCCCAGCTGTCTATCTGTATCCATCTAGACAGGCAGGAAATTAAAGTGGGCCTCAAGGCATTTGTAATATCAGCTCAGGCCCAGCTCTGAGCTGGTGGCACAAAGGACAGTGACTCATGGCATCTTTCTCTCCAGTAGGCCTCATTTTCCATAGCTATGGCGCGCAGAGGTGCTTGATTAACTCCTTGGATGCATGGAATGGGGATAAACAGGAGGATGCATGGGAGGTGACAAGAGGTGAGTAGGAGGAGCCCTCTTCCTGGGAGGGAAAGTAGAGTAGCCCCTCCCCTGCCCTCCTAGCCTCAGTTCACACCTTTAAAATGGAGACAGGTTAAGCTGTCCTGAAAAGTAAATCCAGCACTCTGACCTTCATTTCTTTCTGTCTACCAATTTGGGCTTTATCCCTCCACCCATTCTTTTCTTTTTTCTAGTTCCTTGAGGATGTTAAGCTGTTTATTACATTTGTTGATGTGGACATTTATTGCTGTAACCTCCTCCCTCTTGTTTCTTGCTGCACTAGTCATAATAGCTAAGACAAGGCAGTCTGGCTGTTCATCATCAGATACATGGGTGAGGAAGACCTTCCACTTGTCTCTGCATTGCTTTAATTTCTTAATTTCTTTTTTTTTCTTGCCAGTCCTGGGCCTAGAACTCAGGGCCTGGACAATGCCTTTGGGCTTTCTCAAGGCTAGAACTCTAGCACTTGTGCCACAGATCCACAGCACCATTTCCGGCTTTTTTCCTATGTATGTGGTACTGAGGAATCGAACTTGGTCTTCATGCATGCTAGGCAAGCACTCTACCACTAGGCCAAACTCCTGGCCCATGCTTTAATTTCTTAACTACAACAAACTCTTCTTCTCAGCCACTTTTTAACCCCTGGTCTCTGTAATGGGAAGTGTCAGGTCCTTCCCCACTTCCCAGAACTCAAGTAATCCTTTTTTTTTTGCCAGTCTTGGGCTTAAGCTCAGGGCCTGTCCTTGGATTTTTCTCAAGGCTAGAACTCTACCACTTGAGCCTCAGCACCACTTCTGGCTTTTTCTAAGTATGTGGTACCAAGAAATCAAACCCAGGTATTCGTGCATGCTAGGCAAGCACTCTACCACTAGGCCAAACTCCCGGCCCTCAAGTAATCCTTTCTAAGACTGGCATAGAGACCTGGTCTTGGTTCACTTGTGTCATTGAGCGCCCCCCACCAAAAGAAAAAAAAAGAAACATGTGTCCAAGTCCTAAGCTCTTAGACTGTGCCCTTCTTTTGAAACAGGACCATTACCAATGTGCTTAAAATGAGTCAAGAGGGCCCAGTCTTGTGTAGCACTGGCTAGGAAGATTGACTTGGGGAGGAATCCCATAAAGACAGGACGGGAAGCCAAGGACTGCCAATCACATGGTCTGTAACACCCTGATTTTGGGCTTCTAGCCTAATAGAACTTTGAGACAATGTTTCTCTTTCCCTCTTCTCTCTTCCCTCTCTCCCTTTTGTGACTACACTGGGCCTTGAACCCAGGTCTGGGAACTGTCCCTGAGCTTTTTCATTCAGAGCTAGTGTTCTGCCACTTGAGCCACAGTTATACTTCTTTTGGGTGGGTCATTGGAGATAATAGTCTCCTACTTTTCTGCCTGGGCTGCATTTGAATCTTGATTCTCAGATCTCAGCTTCCTAAGTAGCTAAGATTACATTACAGGCATGAATCACTGGGGCCATCTCTGTTTGTTTGTTTGTTTCTTTCTGTCTGCCAGTCCTGGGACTTGAACTCAGGGCCTGGGCACTGTCCTTGGGCACTTTTGCTCAAGGCTAGTGCTCTGCCATGTGAGCCACAGCCCCACTTTAGCTTTTTCTGAGTATATGGTACCAAGGAGTCAAACCTTGGTCTTCGTGCATGCTAGGCAAGCACTCTGCCACTAGACTATGCTCCCGGCCCTCTGTTACTGTCTTGTGATAACATTCTGTGTGTGTGCGTGCATAGGAGTGTGCCAGGGCCTAGGCACTGTTCCTGAGCTGCTTTTCCTCGAGGGTAGTATTCTACCACCTGAGCCACAGCTCTACTAATGCCTTTTTTTGATAGTTTAGTAGAGACAACAGTCCACAGACTTTCCTGTCTGCTTGACTTTCTCAAATCACCGTCTTCAGATCTCGGCCTCGTCAGCTAGGATTACAGGTGTAAGCGCCCTAGAGGCCAGTTTGTGACATCATTCTTAGGGTGGCTGTAGAAGACAGGGCAAGAACGGGGGCTGAAAGAAGTGGACTTCTTGCAGCAGTGGTTGTTTTTGGTTTTTTGGTTGTCCTGATGTCTTGGTCTCAGCTGAGTCACCTTCAAGCCTGGACCTCTGTCTCTACTCTTGAGAACCTCGGTGTGGCGTCAGGAATTTGGAGAAATGGCCTTCACATCCCTTCCTATGAGGTCAACATCTTATGGTCTGGATGGGTCTGGACCCTCTTCCAGCTGTCTGTGTTTGTGCAGTAAGATGGGGACACAGTGAGCAAGCTCTGTGCTCCGTTTTTGTTGAGCCTTGCCGTTGTGGATAAGAGCCACATTTTGGTTCCAGTCGATACTGTAGAGTTCCCAGTGCTTCTGTTTCCCAGCTCTAGAGCTTAAAAGCTCAGCTGAGGCTGCTATAGAGTCTTTGCCCCACATCCAGCATGCCCGTGTCCTGTGAGGCCACCTGCCTGCCTCAATCCCTCCTCCGCCTGCTTAAAGTTCCCCTTTCTCCTGCAGAGTTACATGCATGTGTGAATGAAGGCAAAGCTCATATAACGTGAGACTATGCGGTCTGCCTCTGGGCTGCTTTGGTTCAAGTCCTCGTGCCACCGCAAGCTGTGTGACCTTGGATAAATTACTTGCCCACTCTGCATCTATGGGAGTAGCAAGGCCAGCAACCCTGAGGTTGCTGCAGGGATTGAAGGGGATAATGCCAAAAACAGATTCTTGCCCACTGCTCGTCACCGAGGAGGAGCCGTGCTCCGTGTCCTTCCGCTTCCTCCTGTGTCTTGCGCGGAAGCTAATTTTCTTAGGTTCCACCTAATCTTTCTTCTTCCCTCATTCCTGCAGAGTACTCCATCGTCAGAGGCAGCGGCACTGGAGACGGAACGCAGGTCCGTGACCAGTGACTTCTCGTGCAGCTCTTTACCGCTGCCGGTGGGACGGCGCCGCCCGGGATCGGGTCGGCGGGACCCGTGGTCCTGGGCAGAACTCCGGCCTCCTCCCGGGGCGCGGCGCCGCCGAGGGCCCGGTCCGGCCCGGCCCGGCCCACGAAGCCCCGCCCACGAAGCCCCGCCCACGACGGAGGCCCCGCCCACGAAGCCCCGCCTACGAAGCCCCGCCCACGACGGAGGCCCAGCCCACGACGGAGGCCCAGCCCGCCCGCGATGGCGCCGGCCGCCCTCGACCTTCCCAGCATGGCGGCCGGCGGAGCGCGCCTCGCCGACGCGCTCGAGATGGCGCCGGGCTGGTTCACGCCGGCGCCCGCTGACGTCAGCTCCGCGTCGCTCCGGACCACTTCCGGCCGCCAGCCCCGCCCCCGCCGCCGCCGCCAGCCCCGCGGGGCGTCGCGTTCCCGGGACGGGGTGTCGACCCGCCCGCCCCTCCCTCCCCGCCACCATGGACCGTCGGAAGAAGCCCCTGGAGGTGGCCGCCTCCTCGGTGAGTGGGGCCTGGCCGCCGGGCGGGGGGCGGGGAGGCCGGGCGAGCAGCCCGGGGCTCTGGAGCACACGCGCGCCCTGCGCCACCCGAGACCGCGGGGGGCCGCCGACCTGGGCGTGGAGGGCTCGGTGCCCGACCGCCCCGCGCCCCTCGCCGTCGAGCTGACCATCCACCGCGTTTGTTCCAGCTGGTGGATCTTAAGGCGGAGCTCTTCCGAAAACAGGAAGAATTCAAACAAGAGAAACTGCTGAAGGACTCCGGAGTTGTGGGGAAACCCAAGACGACGGCCAAGGTAAACAACAGGAGACCCCCTGCCGATCCCACACTCGGAAACGTGATGGGGCCCGAGGGGGGCTGAGGCTCCCAGCCTTGAGAACGTCCAGGGCCAGGAAGCCCTGAGCCCAGCCCAGGACTGGAGAAAAGAACAAACCACAACAAAAAAACTGTCATGGGGGAAACCTTATATTTGAACATAGGTGTGAAGTATGGTAGAACATAAAAATGGATAAATAGTTTTCAAGCACGTTATAATACACTAGCATTTCTTTTGGAAAAAGTGATATTAATAAATGGACTATTCATTCTCATGAAAAATCTGTTAAATAGGATTTCTGTATCTTCCCCTCCCCCCCAAATTAAAATCAGGGTCTTTGAGTTGTAAATGGTTTTTGAGTGCTATGGGTAAGAGCATCCAGTGCTTGTATGACTATTTCTCTGTGGTATGTACGTTTCTGTTACCATCTAGAACTAGAGTGGAATTATTAGGGAATAAAAGACAGTGGAGAAGCAACTGGATGCAGTTGTAGGGTTTGGACTCTTGGCCCCAGCTTTTCATGTGCAGATTTCCTTTTTGAGACACAGAGACACTTTTTTTTTTCTCGGTAATGTGGTGACTCCATTTTGTCATTTTGAATGTTTCTCCAGAAGCCAAGTATTTGGAGCAAACAGAACACAGGGGTCTCAAATCGAGCTGAGAGGGATGCTGAGCAGAAGCTTGAGGAGCAGAAGACTTTAGACAAAGCAAGGTACTGTCACATTGAGGATGCCCAAGGCAAGTGTTAGATCTCACTCTGATTACAGACCTTCTAAGCCAAGTATCTTACAAACACACCGTCCTCAATATCTGAGGAGCATTGCTTCTGTCTAGGACCCCATTCTATTTTTCCTTCAGACACCAGAAACAGGGTGCTCAGTCCCTGTTTTATAAAACAGAATCTTTGCGATCTTTCCTTGTACTTCAAGTCCCTCCTGGAGGACCTAACAGTGTGTAAATAGTTGCACTGAGGGAATAATAACAAAAACAACAGAAATTCATACATTTTCTGTTTAAGCAGTAACAGTATTACAGCCTTCCTCTCCCTGCTCCCCTCAAGGCCTGGGCACTGTACCTGAGCTTTTTTGTGCTCAGATTGAGTCCCAGAGCCATTCTGGTCTTTTGGTTTGGTTTTTTATGAGTCATGGGGCTTGAACTGGCCTGGGTGTTATCCCTGAGCTCTTCAGCTCAAGGCTACCTCCCTACTCTTGAGCCTAGCCCCACTTCCCGTTTTCTAGAGGTTAATTGGAGATAAGAGTCTCAGGTCCTTTTATGCCCAGGCTGGCTTTGAACCTTGATCCTCAGATCTCAGACTCTTGAGTAACTAGGATTACAGGCTGGCCACCACACTGAGCTCCATTCTGGTTTTTTATTTATTTATTTTTTTGGCCAGTCCTGGGACTTGAACTTTGGGCCTGGGCGTTGCCCTTGAGCTTGTCAACTCTAGGCTACCAACTCAAGGCTACCGCCTTAGCACCACTCCCAGTTATCTGCAGTTAATTGGAGATGAGTCTCCTGGATTTTAGTGCCGTTAGTGCCCAGGCTGGCTTTGAATTGAGATCTTCAGATCTCAGCCTCCTGAGTAGCTAGGATTACAGGTGTGAGCCGCCACACCTAGCTGTACTTCTGTTTTGAGTACTTCTGTTTCTCTTACTGGAGTTTTATGGAACTTTTCTGCCCAGGCTGGCTTCAAACCAGAATCCTCAGATCTCAGATTCCTGAGTAGGTAGGATTACAGGCATGAGCTACCTACACCTGGCTTTTGCAGTCTTACTACAGCACACATCAGCAACAATGTAACATGATTGACTTTTGATTCCTAGTTAATTAAGTGTGAGATTATGCAGGGCTAGCTGGCCTCTTGAAAACATCTGTATGTTGTGGCCAGGGTAGTGATGAGGCTGTGTTTAGGCTGAGGTGTAGCAGCCTCACCAGACAGGACAGTTGTAAGACTATTCCTAATACTTGTCTTTTTTTTTCTCCTAGGGAAAAATTAGAAGAAAAAGCCAAGTTATATGAAAAAATGACTAAAGGAGATTTTATAGGTAACTTCAATAATTTATTGGTAGTTCTTTATTTTCTATAACTCATATATGTGATGGATATTAATATGTTTAAGTAGCTGTAAGAAAAGGGAAGATTTGCCGTCTGAGACAGGAGCATCCACAGTAATTACTGATTGCCCAATGGAGGCAGGTGTTATGGCGGGGGAGCCACAGAGTCCTTCATAGGTTTAAAAACGTTCCTGTGGTCTGTAGTTATATAATTGCTGAAGTTAAAGTTTACATCTGTGTTTAAGGAGAAAGGAAAGATGAGGTGGGAGTTAGGGTTGTATCACTCTGCCCAGGTTCTTTTTATTTTTGTGATGTGCTTATGATTGCTTTAAAGCAGTGGGCATAACATAGCTATTGTTTTTCAACACTAATTCAGTTTGAAAAGCAGGAGAAGGAGTTTTGTGAGGCAGGAAGAATGATTGTATGGTTAGGGCACTTTCTGTGCATACAGTGTCTTTGATACCGGTCTTACAGGTTTGGGTGATCTGGGGTGTGAGAGCAGATCAGTAGATCATGGACTGGGCCAGGGTTCAGCAGGGCCATTTCTAGCTGGGCCAGTGGCCCAGTGGTAAAGATAAGAGTCTGGGCGTGGGCCCACCAGTGCCCTCCCACACAGACACTGAAGAGCTGGGAGATGTAGCTCTGCTACTTTCCTACGGGATCAGATGGTGACTGTCGCCAGGTGGCCTCATCAGCGTGCTCCTGCACCTGGGCTCCAAAGGGTGTATCTCTTCCCTGAGATGTCTGTACTACATTTGCTTTTGTTTTGCTTCACACTTGAACTATTAAAACAGAAACCAGGTCCAAAGGACTGTGGATGTCCAGATCTGGTCTGGTCAAGGCCTCCAGCCTACGTTCCAATGGAAATACTGACCTGTGTGCTTGAGGCAAGTAAGCTTCGGAGTCTCCTCTCTAAGCTGGGGATGACGGCACCTGCTGATGGCAAAGAATCTAATAACTGCTCCCTTAATCTATTTCCTCAAGTTTGTCTTGAATCCACTAAAGCTTCATATGATACTGCCGGTGAATATGGGACGTTAATGTAAGGTTGTGGATTGCTGTGTCGGGTCAGCATGTCTTCCCTCCTCACATGATTGTCAGTCGCAAGGGCAGACAGTATCCTATAGATTGCTGCACAACCTTGCTTGAAAGCCTTGTCCACCGGCTTGAAAGGAGCTCAGTTGACTACTTTTACCTGAGTTATGACCTGTGGATTATTGAGGGGTGAAGGTACAGCCCAGTGCTTAGAAAGGCTGTTGTATCCACTGACCTGATCTGCAACAGAGAAACGCTGTTCTGTTTCTCATACATCACTAGCCACAAGTCACTGAAAATGAGGTGTCTGGTTATTTTAAAATAGGCTATACTGCTTGCTCAGAAAGCTTGAGGAGTCACCAGAAAAATTGGGGGCTTTTTTTTGTTTTTGTTATTTTTGTTTTTGTCAGTCACAGGCCTTGGACTCTGGGCCTGGGTGCTGTCCCTGAGCTCTTCAGCTCAAGGCCACTGCCCTACCCCTTGAGCTACAGTGCCACTTCTGGTTTTCTGGCCGTTAATTGGAGATAAGAGTCTCACGATCTTTTTAGTGTCTGGGCTGGCTCTGAATCGTGATCCTCAGATCTCAGTCTCCTGAGCAGCTAGGATGACAGGCGAGAGTCACCCGTAAAAGATCTCTTTTTCGTGGTCCATGTTTCAGATGGCCTGTTTGCAGCTTGCTGTTAGGTGCCAGTGCTCTGGATCTTTGCAAAGCGTTCTAGGGCGGAAACACTGACTGGTGAACAAACCATGGGCACCAGAGTTTCCGGGCAGAGAGCTTGGCAACTGCTTGTCAGTCCTAGGCATGGTTTTCTTCCTTGATGTCAGTAATCTGAAAATTGGTTTTTGTGTCCTAGATGAGGAAGTGGAAGATATGTACCTTGTGGATTTCACGCAGAAGATCATAGACAGACGCAGAGAAATGGGGGCGTTTGGTGCTAATAGAGAGCCATTGAAGGAAGTAGAAAGGGACGACGACGACGATGACAGCAATCTTCCTGAAAGAGAAATACCTCCTCCGCAAGACCCCAGTGAGGAATGGTGGGTAACAGCAGCTCAGAGCCGAGTGACGTCCTCAGATGTGCGTTGACCTCTGGAGGGAGATTGCGTTTGGTTGCCACCCCACCGTTCCTTTCTTTACCTAGGTTGTCTATCTTTTGAGACCCTTCTTAGATGTGGCTTAGACTGACGTAGTCCAGATATGCAAAGAGGCACTCCAGAGCACCTGTGTACTCTGCGGGGGCGAGGCCAAGGGCAGTCACGGTGACGTGATCTCATGCCGGGCGCACTGGCGTTCCAGAGCCCTTTAGGTCCGATTTTGATGTCACAG
Organism: Megascapheus bottae; assembly: GCF_031878675.1. NCBI lineage: Eukaryota > Metazoa > Chordata > Mammalia > Rodentia > Geomyidae > Megascapheus > Megascapheus bottae. Next base: position 7,800,739 of record NC_143541.1, on the reverse strand, counting down.
AAGAGTTGTTGCCTGGGCGGTGAAGCTCTGCTTCTGTCAGAAAGAAGCTGGCTGGTGCAAGCCCTGCCCAGCATGCTGTTTTTCTGCTAGTGAAATGTGGATGCTACCTTCTGCGGTCTATGTGATCGCAACCGAATTCCTGGTTTCTCTACCTGTGAAGTAGAGATTAAGTGTCTCATTCCATGGTGCCACCATCCTTTAGTTTTAGGAGAGAAAGTATCTAGGCTCCCCAAGAAACTGCTGTCTGGCGCATAAGCAGATGCTCTGTAAAGTTTCACTTTAGATCCTCCTGGGTTTTCGGTGTATGTGGAGGATGGCCACATCCATACTGGTTCATGAGTCAGCCAGGCCAGTAGAAGTGAGAAGCAAGGTTCCACTGTAATGGTTTTCTCTCCCTAAACATTCAGACGTGACATTGCTTAGAGATGTCTTAATCCTGACCATTTCCAGTGAAGGACCCTGCTCTCTGTAGACTTGCTGTCAAGCTCCAATGTCTTCATTACAGGGGATTTATTAGAAATGGCTTAGGACTGTTAATGGCTTTTGTCCTCACTTTACCAGGCTGTGGTCCTGTGGGCCATTGTTTATGGGTAGCCAAGAACTTACGTTCAAATACTATTAGAGTTGTATGGTAGTCCAGAAGTAACATTCTCATGAAGATAAAGCAGGTAGCTTTCTACCTACCTTCTGAAAAAAGCTTATGTCTATTAGAGACCATTTGACCACTGTCTGGATCTGCTGTGAGAGTTAAGAGGAGAGCATGTGGCCTCTTCTCAGTGCGTTCATCATCCGAGTGCTCACGTATCTGAGCTTGGGTGGTCTTCAGAGGAATCCTGAGTAAGGACTTGTCACGTGTTTCCCCTTTCCCCAAGAGATGGGGCGGAGGGGAGTTCAGTTGGCCCGGATCACTCCAGAAGCTCCAAGCTTGCCCAGACAGTGGGGCTGCTCAGTAAGCAATCAGTAATGAAGCAGAGCCATTGCTGACTGCTGTCTTCCTTCTCTGCTGACAGAATCTGTTTTGGAGGCCCAAGGAAGAACAGAATACTTTGTGATTGCTTTTCAGAGAAGAAATCACATCTCCTTTGAAAGATCCTTTTATTTTTTGCTTATTAATGCCTGTATGATTACAAGTGATTTGCCAGTGATTTGAGCAGTCTAGGAGACAATGAAAAGTGTCATAATGCTACCATATATGAAATAGGACACACTACAAGTAGTATTTAAAAATTAAATGCTAGAATTATAACTGTTTATAAAAATCTATGTAGTAGCTATATTCCAGGTGGCGGAAAAGTCTTCCTGCAAAAATACTGTAAATTACACAGACCATCTGGCTTGCTGGTTTCCTCCATTTACTTACAACGAAGAATCTGCTTTTAGCAGTTGGAGGTTTTATGTCTGTGACAATCAGCTATAAGCAGATTTCTGAGTTTTTAGATCATGAGCTGTCAGTGGAAATCAGCATTAAGAGGAAAGAAACTGATGGACCTTGAATTGGCTCTCTCACTGGTTCCACATTGGTTCCTGTGGCCTTTTCAATATTCCGCTAAAGGGTGTGTGAGACTCCTTGCATTGTGTCATACTGTAAATGAAATGTTCTCTGTGAGACCCCACTGATCTTTACCTGTGGGTAGTCACAATTTCATACACTGTGCTGGCTGCTGGCTGCCTTGTCTCTGCTGTAAAATTAGGGTAAAGATGAAGAAATGGGTATGTCGATTGCTTCCTTCTAATAAAAATGAGTCTGAAAAACACCATCTCTTTCAATTAGGAAACTTGTAACACAATCAGAAAAATTATACCAATTAGAAGAAGTCTGGGCAGAATTAGAAAGTCTTTTAGAAAGCATGTTCTTAATGGTAGTGGTCTCTCAGGTTCAAGGTTCTTGGTGATGAGGTCATATTATATTATTTTCTCTTTCTCATTAAAAATTTTATTTATATATTTACTGAAAAACAAATGTTTATCAAGATTGAATTCTTTCAGCTGATTTAAAATTGCATCGACAAGACTCGCATTTCCTCGCTGTACGCTAGCTGTCTGACTGAGAGACCAGCATGTATGTACCAGACTTTGTCCCTAACATCTCGATTTCCTTTCAGGGTGGACTATGTGGACTCTCTGGGGCGGTCTCGGCGCTGTATGAGGAAGGACCTGCCAGACCTGCTGGAGATGGACAAAAACCTTCAGGGAAGACTGTAAGTTTGTTTGTTTTTTGCCAGTCCTGGGGCTTGAACTCAGGGCCTGGGCACTGTCCTTGGGCTTTTTCTTCTAGGCTAACACTCTTATTACTTGAGCCAGAGCACTATTTCTGGCTTTTCTATGTATGTGGTACCAAGGGATCAAACACTGGTCTTAGTGCATGCTAGGCAAGCACTCGACCACTAGGCCAAACTCCCAACCCCAAGACTGTAAGTTTTGATGTGCACCCCTGCCCAGGAGGTGCTGTTTAATAATTACCAGTTATCTTTATTATCCTATGAAGATTTTTGTTTTCTGATGATGGAGAATATTTGCCAACGTACTTTTCAGTTGATAACATACTGGCATACACATAATCCTTACTCAGAAAACAACCTCTCTCTTTTTCTTTTTTGCCAGTATTAGGGTTTGTACTTGCTTGGCTTGCTTGAGCAGCTGGTGCAATACCACTTCAATTATGCATCCAGCCTAGGGTTTTTTTCCTCCCGTTTCTTATATATGTGTGTGAGAGAAAGGGAGAAAGTAGAGGAGGCGGAGTAGAGAGGCCTAGGATGCGTTGACTTGCTAAAATACCAGGGGAATATCTGTAAAATACATACAATATGCATGTGTGTGTGTGTGTGTGCATATATACATTTTATATCACAAGTAACTTCAGTGTGAGAATCATTGCAAGATGCCCCATCTTGTCAGAGCCCTCCAGCCCAGGAATCCTACAGGGAAGCCTGGGCTCAGCAGGTGGCCAAAGTTTCTGTTCTCCCTTTCTTGCTAAGCCCTGGCTTCCCTGTAGAATTCCTGGCCTGGAGGGCTCTGTCCACAGGGGTAGGCCTTCCAAAGAAGGCTAGGAGTTCTTTCTCCTTGCCCGCACTGCCCCAGGACCAAGATGAGAAGGAAGTATGCCTTTTTGGTTTTCTTTTGTTGTTGTCGTGAGGTTTTGGGTTTGTTTTTTTTTTTTTTTTTTGAGATAGGGTCTTACCATGCCCCAGGCTTGCCTTGAACTCATGATCCTCCTGTCTCTCTAACTCCATGTGCTGAGATTACTTCATGTACTACTACAGCCCATGACTTTCATTTGTCTTGAATGCGGAGGCGAGATAACAATGTGCTCAAATATGGCTCTTGATTTAAAAGGAAAATAGTTTTTCAACTTTCTAGCATTGTTGTGGATCAGAAAGCTTTGCTAGGTGACGGTTGTCTTTATCAAATAATTTTTCTTAGAGTTGGAGGTGGTGGCATACCTGTGATCTCAGCTGCCTGGAAAGAACTGTATTCATAGCCAGCCTGAGCAAAAAGTAAAACTGTCTCAAATAAGCCAGGCACAAAATAGTTCATGTCTGTCATTCTAGTTATGCAAGGATCCTGTTTGTGTAATAGGATTGCTATTCAGGCTGGCAAATGTATGAGACCTTACCAGAAAAATGAGTAGAGAAAGAAGGGCAATGAGTGTGGCTCTTGTGACAGAGCACCTGCCCAGCAAGCTCAAGGCCTGGAGTCTAGCTCCAGTACTGCTACTAAAGGTGTCTGTGGTGTCTCCTGTCCAGATCCAGTAGACTGAACGCAGGCACGCCTGTCTCACGGTCTTTGAAGAGGTTTTTTGCTCTGTTCCTCTCCTAGCTTTGTTAGTCCTGCTAATGAGAAAACCTTATTATCTGAAGACATGAGGAAAGAACTTCAGCGCCAGCAATGGGAGGAAGAAGAAAGGGAGGCCCTGAAAAGGCCAGTGGGGCCTGTCCATTATGAAGACATTCGAGAAAATGGTACTCTTGTTCTGCTAATGCTCTCTCAAAGCACTGCTGTTAGCTGGAACTGGGTTGGGACGTATTCATAAAGCAGCAGCTCTGACGCAGAAATCAAGATCTTTGTTATGTTTATCACATGGCAACACAATGAAAACTAATTTTTTTTCTTTTTAATGTGTGTAAATATCACTACATTTCCTGTGGGTTGGGGAAATCTGGCTTGAGTGTTTTACTGATAGAGGCATCTAATCTTATAATTTTGACTTACTTTAGAGGCCCGACAACTTGGTGTTGGATATTTTGCCTTTGCCCAAGACAAAGAGTTGCGAAACAAGCAGATGAAAACTTTGGAGATGCTACGGGAACAGGTACAAATTAAAGTCAAGGTTAAGGAGTTAAGTAACTGTTTTGTTGTTGTTGGACCTGTTGTGAGAAAATGCAGCAAATGAAAATGGGAATGCAAAATGCCATAGTAGGTTGTATAGAGGTAATTTCATACTGTTTTTGTGCTTTCAGACTTTAAAATTAGAACTGTGTCAACTGCTCAGGAGATGGAGCATTGTACTCCAAGGCTAGTCTAGGCAAAAAAGTTAACGAGACCCCATCTCAACAAGCGAGCTGGGTATGGTGGTGGCCCAGGCCTGTGTGGTGGGTACCCGATATCAAGGCTGGCAAGATGGTAAAATACTGGGAGACATGGAAGGAAAGAGTAACACTGTCCAAAAAGGAATGTAATCATTATATGACTTATGAAACAGTAATCCATCTGTATACCACCTTTGTAGAAACAATTTAAAAAATTAAAAGTACAGTAGTACAAAAAAAAAACCTTTCAGAACTAATGTGACTTTTGATGTTTTACATCTGTGGTACTTTGGGATGGTTTGAGGAAGAAAATAGAAAGTTTTTTTTTTTTAAGGGAATAAGGAGTAGAAAATTGGATAACTTTCATGAATGTAAGGGTTTCTAAATATGAGCTTTTATTAAACTTTATAGGCATCAGATGGCTTGTGTGGTAAGTAGTTCATAAAACTTTTCAGGGTCTCAAGGGATAGCTTCTTAGAGATACTGTGAAAATCAGTCTTTTTAGAAGAAAATTATTTCGTTTTTTTAAACAGAAATACTGTTTAATACTGGTTTCAAATAATTTCAAAACTTTCTATTCTGTTAAGACAACAGACCAAAGAACAAAGCGAGAAAACATAAAGGAAAAAAGAAAGGCTATGTTAGAAGCAAGACTTTCTAAGCTCCGACAAAAAAAGATGAAGAAAAACAAAGACGATGGGGCAGAAGAAGGGAATGGAGGTAGGTTGTGTCTTCTTTGCTGAGTTTCATGTGAGAGCATGCGAGCTTTATTGATGCTCACTGGTGGGTCTGGCAGTGTGGAATCACCATTTAGTTTTATCTCTAGGCAGCCAGTGAACTTTTGAGGCACATTGGAAACACTAGTCCTTTAGACAGTAGACAGGGATACTGATAAGGTCTATTTGGGGCTGTTTCCTGGAATGTCATCTTAGCAAGGGAGACTTATGCATTTAAAACGTAGGTAGTATCTTAGATAGAGGCATCTAAGATAAAGTTCAGTCTTGAACACATTTAAGTGTGCATAAAACCAAAAATTACGTAAGTTTGAGAGTACCTTGTGATGTTTTGATACATGTATACATTGTGTTATCTTTAAATCAGAGTGAATAAATCGGTTTCTCCAAACATTTACCATGTTTTTATGGTAAAACCATTGAAAATCCATTTTTCTAGTTTTTAGATATTTTACTTGTTATATATACTTTTTAAAATATATATTCACAAAGTTGGGAAGTAAAGGAAAGAATCTGGAGAAATGGCCGTAGGTAGCTTTCCAAAGAATCCTGCCCTGGGATGGGATTTGGAGCTTGGTGCAGGTTGGCTGGACTCTGAACCAGGCACAGACACACCCAGCCCCCCTCCCCCCAGCATGCCTCCATGAACACAGAAGGCCCATTGCCTGTTTGGTTTAGCACTTCCGATGGCAGAGGTCAGGGTAGTTGAGTAGCTGTGCCCAGGGCTCATCACACCCTAGGCTTCCTCCTGCCTTGCTGTTCCCCTGTTCCCCAGTGCTGCTCCCACCGCAGGGGCAGCTCGAGGCTATACTTCACACAGGGGAAGTTGGGAAGTGACCTCTCCCTTGAGGTGACTACGGATGTGCCCAACTGAACCTGGACTGTGGCGACCATCACTATCCATATGTGCCATTTTATAACTTCTGAGCAAAACTTTCTTTTGAAAAAGATTTAGGAACTAGAAAATTATTCAGTTTCACTAAGTGCTATCTCTAACATGTTAGGCTCTGCATATTATCTGTTTTTATTCTGTCTCTGGAATATGCCAGGAGATACGATGTGCTAGCATAGTGGGTTTCTATTACTGCTGCTGCTGTTGTTTAAGTCTACTCTTTAAAATCTAGAAACTTGACCAGAATTGATAGTGTACTGTAGGTTACAGCTCCATAGAACCCTGACTCCTCTTGCTTTGTCTGGGCTTGCTGCTTTGGTTAGCTGGTTTGGGGGTTTCTGGCCCTTTAATAGTGGTTTGGGAAAACCTGGGGCATAATAGAGGAGAGTCTGAAATCTCTCAGCCTGGGATTTGAGTCCTGTCTTAACATTGTCTGAGCTGAATCTTCCTCAGTGTTAAAGTGCAAATAAAATGGAATACTGAATTCATTTATTCTAAGACGTAAATAGCTGTATATGAAGTGCTTTTATAGCCCACTGCCTGGGATCTGATAGGTGCTCTATAAATACTAGGTAATGCTTTTACTTTCAGGACAAGCACCGTCATTTACAAAGTATTAAAGTGAGGTCTTATTTCCCCATGTAAAACAGATGGAGAGGTTATTGGGCCTTTGCCATCAGAAGCAAAGGCTGTGCCAGCTCCTGCTCCCACTCCCGCTCCCCAGAGTAGCAAGGTAGAAGTCATCATCCAGGAGAGGAAGGACACCAAACCTGGAGTCCCGTACGTCCGAGAGTGGGACCGAGGAAAAGGTGAGGAGAAAGCGTCCAGTGTGAATGAAGCCTTTTCCTTCCAACAGCTGTGCAAGGGATGCATGGGTGTTTTGTCAGAGTGTGACTCTGGTAAAGTGCTATTGTTTGTTTATGGTGCAGGGACTGAATCCAGGCTCTCGCACATGCTGAGCAAGCCCTCTACCCGGCCATACCCTAGCCCCTTGGGGTCCTTTGAGGTCCTCTGAGGCCTAAGGAAACCTCAGCATCCTTGAACTTGTTTCTTTTCCACACTACTCAGGAGACCTGGAAAATGTAATTATAAAAGAGCAGGGTCTGCAAAGGCATCGTGTCAAAAGAATGGGGCTTGCTGGGCACTGGAGACACGAGACACACACCTGGAATCCTAGCTACTCAGGAGGCTGAGACCTGAGAATTGCAGTTCAAAGCCAGCCCAGGCACAAAAGTCCATGAGACTCTTTATCTCCAATTAACTTCCAGAAAACCGCAAGTAGTACTGTGGCTCAAGTGGCAGAGCCCTAGCCTTGAGCTGAAGAGCTCAGGGACAGCCCAGAGTTCACGCCCCATGAACAACAACAACAGCAAAAAGAATGGGGCTCTTTGTTTTATTATTAATTTTTGAAGCACAAAGGGGAAGTTAAAATTTGTGCTGTTTTAGTGTGGCTTTATGCTCTAGAATGCAACTTAGTTTAGAATTGTACGCATTTCTTTGGTGTCTCAACAAAAGACAACAAAGGTCAACAAAAGTTTGTATTTTGGTATTGCATATATACCATATCTTGTCCAACAAATTATTTGACTACATTTTTGTTCTCCAAGTTAATTTTAAAGCCTTTTTTGGCAGTCTCCAGAACCCGCAAGCCTTCTTACAGTTTTTCTCTCATCTTTACACATTTTAAAGTCACTTTCTTTTCTTAGCTTGTTTCTGACTCTGTATGTGTGTAAGCTCTCACTTAGTATCTCACTCTCAGCCTTTGTTTTAACCTCCTGAGCCATATCTCTAATCTGGCATTTTGCTGATTATTTAGAGGTAGAGTCTCAAACTTGTTGTCTCAGCTGGCTTCAAACCTTTATCCTTCGAGTATTATTAGCCTCCTTAGCTAGGATTATAGGTATGAGTCCTGGTACCTGGCTGCTAATACTTTTTGTAGAGATTAATAATATACCTTGTAACAAAGCTTTGTCATTGGCTCTTATTGTTTTCCAAAGTTCAGTATGGCCTTTATTTATTTTTAACATCCTGGGGCTTGAACTTAGGGTCTGGGGGGTGTCCTTGAATTTTTGTGTTCAAGGATAGTCTGATACGATTTGAGCCCACAGTTCGACTTCCAGATTTTTGGTAGTTAAATGGAGATAAGAATCTTAGGGACTTTCTTGACCAGACTGGCTTTGAACCGTGATCCTCAAATCTCAGCCTCTTGAGTAGCTAGGATAACAGGTGTGAGCTACCAGTACCTGGTTCAATATGGCTTTTCAGAAGTATGTATATAAGCTAACTGGCAAATAATAGCAAGTGTATCTGATTGTAATGTATTAATCTGTTCTGACAGTATTCTTCTTTGTTTTCACTAGAATTTTCCTTTGGTTATTGGTCGAAGAGACAGTCAGATCTCCGGGCTGAGCGAGATCCTGAGTTTGCCCCACCATCAGATTACTTTGTGGGTCAAAAGAGAACTACTTCTTTGAGTAGCCAGATGAGGAGCAGATCTGGACCTGCACCAAGTGACCACCCAGAGCAGCCCTGTGGCTGGGGCCCAGAGCCCAGCACTGCACATACGTCATCCCCTCCTGCCCCTGAGGCCACACCACAAGCCCCCCCCACAGTCACGTTCGAGACTCTGGATGATATGATATCATACTATAAACAAGTGACGTGATCTCCAACAGCATTTTGACTTGGGTTGGTACCTCAGTGGTGACTTCCTCTCCCAGAGAGAAATGATTTGGAGACTAAAATGTTTCTGTGTCCTCTTTCCCTTTCTTAGGAAGGCACAGACAGGCAGGCCGGCCCGGCCTGGATTTATCAGTAGGGGGAGAAAGTAAATGGGAGGATGGGAATTTTTCATTACCTGGCTGTTTTATTTGTTACTCACTGGAGGGGACCTACCTACTCTGCTTCATACGGGCACAGTTCAGGTATTTATGAGGCTTTTTTTTTTCCAGTCAATTGTGGGTCTTGAACTCAGGGCTTATGCATTGTCCCTGATCTCTTTTTGCTTAAGGTCAGGACTCTACCCCAGAGTCTCATGGGGACTTGGAACTATGAGCTCAGCCCCCTGAGTAGCTAGGAATACAGATGTGAGCCACCAGCACTGAGCTTACACTCTCTGTTTCATACCTACTCCCATGGCTTTTGTTTTGTTCCATTTCAGTCCTTTTGCAAACACTAGCATGCTAGGTATTTAGAGATTCAGCTTCCAGGAAGAGCAGTTCCAGCAGGCAAAGGAGGGGCATCATATAGGAGGCGAGGTAATCCCTTTCCCCAGAAGACACTGGAGCTGGTGGGATATTTGAAGCAATACGGTCAGGGAGAGCACCTTCATAGTCCAGGAAGGATTACCCACATCCCTATGCACACTGGTCATCTGAAACAGTGATGGATATTTGGGCATTTCGAGTCCGCTGGGGCTAGCCATACTCACTCAGTGCTTCTTGATTGAAGCAATTAGAGCTTTATAGCCCCAATTCCTCTGACACGCCAGACTGCCCTAGGCCTTCCTGATTGTCTCACATGCAGGCTTGTGTGGAGTGGAGCAGATAGGTCCCTATGAGGTGTCTAGGTAGGCAGGGTTCTGAAGAATGGCACTAGGCTAGAGACCACCCTGCCCCTGTTGGCTAGAGGGACCCCTGTAGAGCAGAGACAAATAGCGGGACTCCCGGGGCAGGCCCAGGAGGGTGGGTGTCTTGTTAGAACTCAGCTCAAGTCTTGGAAGTTCCCTGCTGGAGAAAGTGGGAAGGAGATAAGCATCTAGCCTCTGTGGGTCTCCTGATGGCCTCTCTCCACTCCTCCAGCACTGTGGTGGTGGACAGGCGTGCCCTCATCCTCACAAGAGATGACAGGCAGAGAGTCAGCAACTGGTCACCGAAATGCCACCTCTGTTTAACCTTTCCAAACTTCACGATGCTTCAACTGCTCTCTTGTTTGCTTGAGTGAAGCAGATTTAGCCAAGAATTTCTTACAATTACTTTGGGATCCATAGCATTGGCAAAGTTGGTACCTGTTGTCATTCTATCAGCCTTACTAGCAAATACTTCTTAATAAATGCAAGTTTAAGCCCACTAATCAAACTGCCTTCTTTGCAGAAATTGGCAAACTGATCCTAAAATTCACATGGAAATGCAAGGGATTCTGAATAGCCAAAAGAATCTTACTAAAAACAAATTAGAGGACTTGCACTTGATTTCAAGACCTGTTACAAAGCTATAGCATCTATTACATCCTGGCATAAGCACAGATGGAGAGATCAGTACAGTTGAAGTAAACTCACAAACCTATGGTCAGCTGACTTGACAGGAACACCAAGACCATCCAATGGGCAAATAACAGTCCCTTTGGATAGCAATAGCATGCAAAAGACCAACTTAAATGGACTAAACACCAATCAGTTCAAGCAGCTTACAGGACAAAGGAGGAAAAGACAGAAAAAACTAAAAAGAATTACTGTATGTTAGCATCATAAGAAAAAAGGGAAGAGGAGATAAACAATAGGCCATGAGAAAGATGTAGTGACTATTTGTAAGGCAGAGCACGTGAGGATTCAGAACGTGTCTGATGAGTAGAAGGTCTCCCCAACTGATCCTTTGACCTAGAGCACCTAGTGTGAACAGTCAGTTGTACATCTTGGCTGTGACTAATAAGTCATGATTTCCTTGGGATTTGAGAAGAATGTATAAGCCTATTTCTAGTACCTTCCTCACAGCATAAATTTCAGGGTATTTGTGTGTGTTGTTTTTTTTGGTTTTGCCAGTCCTGGGCTTGAGCTCTGTCCTTGGGCTTTCTCGAGGCTAGAGCGCTACCACTTGAGCCTCAGCACTACTTCCGGCTTGTTTTCTATGCAAGGAATCAAACCCGGGTCTTCATGCATGCTAGGCAAGCACTCTACCACTAGGCCAATCTCCCGCCGGCCCCAAATTGCAGTTTTTGAGAGCCAGCCGTATCCTCTTCCGTCTCAGACCCAGAGTTCAAGCATTAATACCCCTTCAGGAAATCTCAGCTTGCTCTGTACATTCAGTGTATCCAGCAGATGGTGCTAGTGAACGTAGGGTTGAGGTCCATGCCCTCAAGCAGCACTCTGATGGAAATACAGTGTAATAGCAATACAACTGTAGTCTCAGTTTTCTAAGAACCCAATTAAAATAATAAACCCAGTACCACAAAAGAAAGGAAAAAAATCTTAAAGCCAACCTAACTTTTGGATGCCAAAACACCAAGGCATGTAGTTACTATATGGAAATTATCAGGAGATTTTTTTTTACAGTAAGTCTTCAGAGTGTACTGTACCATAGTATATCTCAGTGTTGATATGTTCTCTCTGCTGTGTGTGAGATAGGATTTCACCTCCCATTGCAGCACATTTAGATGTCATAAAAGAGACAGTTGAAAGAAGTATGTTCCTGATCAAGTTGTTTCAAACATGGGAAATTAAGTTACAGTAAAAAAAAAAAAAAAAAAAAAAAAAACTTCTAGGTTAGGTCCTTAGCACCTGATGCAGGTATACTGAGCAGTGCAGCTCTGATGACTTTCTGTGTAGCCGTACACCTTCCATTAGAGAAAGATCAGCAAGCGAATTAAAAATAACCCTCATGTGAACTTGGCAGCAAGTACCTGCAAAACCTACCAGTGGCCACACCTCATGCCTGGAGAGAGCTAATGAATGGTTTTAGAAGAGATTGCTTTGGATTAGTTGCTTTCCTTGTCATCTCTTCCAGGCCTTTATATTACAACAGTTCATTTGAATTGGCTCAATAAATCATTTTGTTTGCTTGCAAAGTTCCCCAAAGAGAACATTCAAATCCATACACATGAGATTTCTTCTCTGCTTAGCCCTGTTTGCCAAAGCCTTGGGGATCATTTGTTTCTCTGCAGGCCACAAAGCTTGAAGCCTGTGCTCTGCTTTTCAGCTAACCTTATGACATACCGATGCAGTAGAATTTGGAATGGGAGTGGGTACTGGTCTTTACAGTTAACATAGCCATACCATATGGCGGTTGTTTCCTTTTAAGCCATCAAGTCAAGCTAAGTCACTCAAGCCAAACCGCTCATGTAAGATACTTCCATGACTAAGGCAAGTGGTGATAATTGCAAAGAATGTGTTGATCTCCTAAAAACAATAAAAGATGAAGCTCCTGCCTTCTCTCCTGTAGTATTGGAAAGCATGTTGCTGGTGTAGGCTGCGGATATCTACCTGCCTGCGTCTCTGTGTGTTGTGCGTGTGCACGTAGTTGTATGCATTGGGGAAGAAGAACTGAGGACAGTCAGGGGTTGGTATTACTGTCTAGGAAAACTGGAAAGTCAATGTACACACAGCTGAAGGTGTTTTATGAAAACCTGTTATTAGCCTAGTCTGGTGTTTCCTAAAAAATCCAGGACTGCGTCTATACATTAATGCATAACAAATACATGTTTGTCTGGTGGAGGTGTGGTCAGAAGTATTCTCTATTCCACTCCATTTGTAACTGCCATGTTCTCCCTAACTCAGCAGGTTCAAGTGCTTGCTAGCAGGATGGCCCAAGGTGACCATTTTCTCTGGGGTTTGCTGTGAATGCAGTTTGGCCTGGTGTTCCTTTTTGCATCCACTTAGTCACTTAGTACTAAGCTTCCCTGAGCTGTAAACGGCTGTCCACCCTGTCCACACCACCCTATCCACACACAGTCTATTATTTGTGAAAGCAACAATATTCAAGGGTAGACTCTGCTTCCAAGCAGATCCCCAAGCCACAAGGACCTCTGAAAACTGGTCTGCTATCTCTGTGGGGCTCCTGAATTTTTGTTTTCTTCCCAACTGTTTTTAAATCGCCCTGTATATCTTTTATATATCTCTGCATATTATTTTTTCTTCTTTTTTGGTCTACAGTTTTCAAAGTACCTGTAGTTGATGTGCAGTGTGTATCTACTACCCTTTGTGTGGTTTTCAAGGAGTCTGGTCAGGGTGCCTGGTGTATATACCATTTGTCTAGCTCTCAAAGAACCTGCGGACAGTGTGCAAGACATTCCTGACATTTGGTTCTCTTGCTTCCACTTGCCAGTGCTAAAGGTGATCTGCTCAGGTATTTTTAATTGCTGCCTAATGACCAAAGTGATAGGTTTCACTGTTTAGCACTTCACTTGTTGTCTGTGCATTATCTCTCATTAGGAAGAATGTGGCTAAAATGTCTTAAAAGACACTTTAATCAAACTAAATTTAACCAGCATTGATATTTATAACAAGGATGCTGCGTTTGAAACCAGTCCCTCTCAGGAGTGAGGTCCCCCAGAAGGGTGGCTGTTGTGCCCATTTCTGTGGCACATCTCCATAAGGGCCTTGGCCACCACAGGATGTGTAATCCACAGTGAATGGCACTCGGATGGGGATCCAGGTCCCCGCAAGGTGGGTGTTCAGCCTTGGCATGGTTCTGGGTGAAACTCCATGGTGAGTGTACAGAACTGCACCTGTGTTGGAGAACACTTCTCTGTGGTCAGGTCTTCCTGATGGTTCTGGAGAACACTTCTCTGTGGTCAGGTCTTCCTGATGGTTCTGGAGAACACTTCTCCTGGTCAGGTCTTCCTGATGGTTCTGGAGAACACTTCCCCGTGGTCAGGTCTTCCTGATGGTCTGGAGAACACTTCTCTGTGGTCAGGTCTTCCTGATGGTTCTGGAGAACACTTCTCTGTGGTCAGGTCTTCCTGATGGTTCTGGAGAACACTTCCCCATGGTCAGGTCTTCCTGATGGTTCTGGAGAACACTTCTCTGTGGTCAGGTGTCCTTGATGGTTCTGGAAAACACTTTTCTATGGTCAGGTCTTCCTGTTTTCCTCTGGTGTGAAGTCAGGCCTCTGCCAGAATCTGTATCCGCCAGGCTGGAGTAACAACATCAGCGAGTCTTCCCACCTCTTTCTTTCCTCCCTCAAACAGCCTGGCCTGCCGCTGTCCTTTACCTGGCACTGACATTTGAGTTCCACTCCAGTTCCAAAAGCTGATCTGAATAAAACCAGAAGGAACTAGACTTTAGGCAAAATGGTAGAGAAACCAGGGCCATTTAACCTGGGGAAGGGTGGTTTGATTTGTTGGTTTTTTTTAGTGTTTAGTTTTGTATGTTGAAAAATATGCTGGTGGCTGAGGGCCAGTAAAAGGAAGAACATTTGCCCTCTGTACATTCCCATAGCCATCAGCCTGAGCATCAGTATCACCACAAAGAAGGAAATACTCGTAGGCACTAGATTATTGTCGGGGTCCTTCATCCCCAGTCCCTCTTGAGGAGGGATGGGAGAAACACACCCCAGCCAGTCCAAGCCGCGAGAGGAGAGGGCCCACTGTCCTCAGGAACTTTAAAAAGCGTTAGCCTGCTTTCAACTAATGTGAACCTGAGCACAGGCTTTCTAAATCACTTCCACTTAATTCTCTTTCTCAAGTCTGCGCTTTTCACCTGTTCTTAAACTGTTTACTCCCGTATAGACTTAGATTTACCATTCACACACACATTCGCCGTCGTTCCAGTCTGAACCCATTTGGTTCTATTCTAAAATCTCTTTACACACATTCGCGGTCGTTCCAGTTTGAACCCATCTCAGTTCTATTCTAAAATATCCTCGCCTTTATACTGCTCTGGCCGGAGACTCCCGCGAGGTTCCTCCCTACCATGCCCGAAGTGACCTGCGCTTCGGAGGTGATCTGGGAATGATTAAAATCTCTTTCACACACACATTCGCTGGTTTTTCAGTCTTTGAGGAGTTTTGTCTTTGTCTTCCTGTCTTTTTCTCTTTTCCTGTGAGCAATTTCAGCCTGCATTTTCCCTTCAGGTTTCCCTGGCCTTTCAGTCCCTTTTTCTTTTTCTTTCAATACTTGGGTAGTTGCTTTGTTTACCACCTTTTTCTTTGTCTTTCTCTTTGAGATAGTTGCTTTGTCTTCCCGTCTTTTTCTTTTTCCCTGTGAGCGACTTCAGCCTGCATTTTCCCTTCAGGTTTCCCTGGTTGTTCAGTCTTTTGTGCCTTTCAGGTTTTCTCTGGTTTTTCAGTCTTTCCTCCATGTTTCTCTCACTTGGCTCAACTCACAGTTGTGCCCCTTTCATGCCCCATTTCGTGCCCCACGGACGCCAGTATGTCGGGGTCCTTCATCCCAGTCCCTCTTGAGGAGGGATGAGGAAAAACACACCCCAACCAGTCCAAGCCGCGAGAGGAGAGGGCCCACTGTCCTCCCGCACTCAGCCTTGCTTCCCCGGAGCACGAACAGAGACGCCACGCAGCTTCCTCAAGGCAGGACTCTCTCTCCCTCCTTATATTGGGTGCGGGAGCCTATCAGCACAACAGGTGGGCAGGATAAAGAGGTCCACTTGTTTACCCCTACTACAGGTCTCAGCAGAAAGTTATTAGAATGGCGTTACTCGGCCCCCAACAGATTATGATGGTTATGACAGCATCATAATTGACATAACCAGCCTGGGAATTGAACAGCTCCATTATGCTCTCATGGGACCCTGTCTTATATGTGAGCCGTCATGATATGCTGGTGACCGTACTTGAATGCAGCATTCAGTGATACAGAAAATACAAGTTCTCTGGTGTGGCATGCAAGGCTTCGCCTGGCCTGATCCCAAGCAGCATTCTCAGGTTCATCTGCCTCCTGCAGTTTCCTTGGCCTGCACTGGGCCCTAAATGGTCCTGAACCTTTACCACACTGGGGCCTTCCTCTTCCCTTCTTGCTATCTTAGGTCACCTTTCCTCCTGACTTTCTTCTTTGTGCTTCTATGGCCTTGGTTCACTTTTCTATAGTGATACCAGTTAGGTATCATAAGCTGATTTTGTTCTGTCTTTTACTCTCAGATCTTGAGCTATTTGGGGATAAGGCCTGTGTCTTGGTGATGGAAAGGTAAATGGCAGATTATAATAGGATAAACAGGAAAAATACCTGACTGTCAGGGAGTACTTTTCGTGGCAAGGATAGAGATTTGAGTGGATAATGGAGATAAAGAGTGAAAATTTAGAGGCAGGTGATTAGGAGATAATGTGGGGTACCACAGTTATTGTCCAGTCTCTGTCTCTATTGCTAATGCTTGGTTTCCTTCTCCAAAGTAATCTCATGGCTCAAAATGGCTATTGAAGCTATAGCAGTATCATATATTGGACAAGAAAAATGAGAGGAACAGGGTAAAGAAAAAGCATTCATGGAGCTGGGAGTTTGGCCTAGTGATCAAGTGCTTGCCTAGCATGCATGAAGACTCCGGTTCGATTCCTTGGTACCACATACATATAAAAAGAAGTGCTGCTGAGGCTCAAGTGGTAGAGCTCTAGCCTTGAGAAAGTCCAAGGACAGTGCTCAGGCCCTGAGCTCAAGCCCAGGACTGGGAAGAAAAAAAGAAAAGAAAAAGAAAAAGCATTCTTTTGAAGAAAGTAGCTTCCTTTAAAATCATGTCTGAAATGCTTGTGACATTGCTGGGTCCAGGCAATGCAGCCACTTTGGAACAGTACCAGGGTTCTTCAAAAAAAGGGCCGGGCACTGGTGGCTCATGCTTAGAATTCTGGCTACTCAGTAGGCTGAGATCAGCGTTCAAGCCCCATGACTGACCAAAACTCAAAACCCAGCAACCTGATGACCCAGCAATTCCACTTTTAGAGGAACAGTCGGGCGGATAGAGCTTCCTGTGCTGCCGAGATTAGATAGTGAATGTTAGGTAATATTAGTAATGGCTGACTCTGCCTATAAACACTTGTGCAGAGTCTTGTGGCAGCGTTACTCATGAAGGCCCTAAGTAGAATCATGGAGATTTATATTTAGTGAGTTCACCAACAAATGTTGACAGATCTAAATGTTGACAACAGAATATTACTCTGCCATTAAAAGAGATGGAGTACTCACACACACTGCCGCATGGTGGAAGCTCAGGAACTCACTAAAGACATAACTAATTTACATGGAATGCCCAGAACTACTGAGTCTGTGCAGACGGAAGCTAGATGAATGGTTGTCTCGGAATAAGAATTTACTGATGGATTATTAGTGGTCATACAGTAAGTACTGTTGTACATATTAAAATCAGTATCTCTGTAAGGCTGCTTTAAAAATCAGTGTTTATCTGTAAATCCCATCTTCAATTAACCTTGAAAGGAAGTTATTAGATTGTGGGGGGTGGGTTAAGGAGGCGGAAGTTCTCCAATGAAATAACAGAACAAGATTTTTCAAGAATTCTATTAACCATTATCTTCATCTGGGTCCTAACTTAAGAAGAATCTTTCTTGCCTGCATAGTCAGGGTCAGACCCCCATGGCTGGGCTGCCATGTGACTGAGGTTCTGAGTGGTTTCTTTGTTCAATAAACTTACATTTCAAAGGCCCATCTATTCCTTGAAGCTCACAAAGCTAAGGAATGAAGATGAGAGGTCAGCAAGTGAACACAAGAAGCCACTGTATCTGCAGGCTGGCAGAACATGAGTAAGATTTGCCATGTGGTTCCCCTTCTGAGATTCTGTTCCTGGACAGCGACAGCTTGGAGGCCACAAAGGAGGACTGTGTTGTTTGAAAAGGCCTTGGTGGTTGGCATCTAGAGATGGTACCTCCCGAGAACACACAGCTCAGCTCCTGGCCAGGAACCTGGTGTGTACGCCCTGCGGGAGTGTGCCAGGCGCGCTCACCAGGAGTGGTGAATTGCAGCCACGGAGGATGGAGTTTAGAAAGGGAAAAGGTTGAGGATTGTCTGGGTAGGGAACCACATGAGCGGATGTTGTCAGGATGCATGGTGAAAGAAAAGCATGGACATCCACAGTCATTGCCAACGATGGGCAGAAGGTGAAAGCCATAGCCGGCTCTCTGGTCTCACAGCTTCCCTGACAAGTGTGCAGGAGGGGACTGTGGCAGTGAGGTAACAGAGACATGCTGGGAGAGGCTGTCAGAGGAAGGGCCAGACCCCTGTGCTCTGTGCTTGCCTTGGATGTACCTTTTGTGCCTGTTCCAAATCCCAGTCTGTCTAATGGAGGCATTTAGTTAGGAGCGGATGGCTCATGCCTGTAATCCTAGCTGTGTGGGAGGTTGAGAATGTGAGGATCACAGTTTGAAGTTATTCATAAGACCCCCTTCTAACCATTTAGTTGGGTGGCATGTATCTGTCATCCTAAGCCATGTAGAAGCCGAGACCAAGAGGACTGACTCAGGCCAGTCTAGGCAGAAAAAATCCAATCCAGAGAAGCTGGGTGGCATGCTCCGGTAGAAAGTGTGGCACCAGTCCAGTCAGGGCATGGGCAGGCCATGCCTATGACCCTAACTACATGGGAGGATGGTGGTTCTCATTCTTCTTCCACACGCCCTTGGGTGATCCCATGCCTATTCTGGTGTGGAGTGCCAACAACATGTTTCTTTGTCTTTCCAGGCTTTTACCAATAGACCACAGCAGATCTTCTGGTTTGGATCTGAGACCACAAAGGTAAGGTGGATCGTCCTTTCTTCTTTGCCCTCTATTTCTGTAGTGTCCCCCCTGCCCCTATTCCCTGTTCCCCCCTTTGGCATTCCCTTTGGTCTGACTGTCCCATCCCTGAAGCTTTTCTGGACCCATCCGCACAGCAGAGCCTTCTGAAAGCAGCTCTGGGGCTTCTTGCTGTGCTTGTCGCTCCAGGTCAGGAACTGTTGGCGGAATGACCTGTGCGGGCCCTTTCAACATGTCCACCCCACCTGCTTCTGAGGCCTTGCTGTAGTGTGAGTGCTGTTGTGGTCCACGTGTCAGAGTGCCGGTACTGAGTCTTTACAACCGAAGGACCCTCTCCTCTGACATGGACAGTGTCACCTAACAGGATGTGTGCCCCGGGGACATAAGCATGGCTAAGGGTAATAGACAGCTGTTCCTGGAATACTCCGCCATGGCTCCTAAGTTGCTAGCCCGCATCTGCAAACTCATCATCCTCTGCCGCAACGCGGGCGTGCCCATTCCGAAGGGCATCAGGAACATCTTCGAGTTCACCTGGGAGGAGCTCATTGCCGACCCCTCAGTGACCTCCCCTACCAACATCGCGGGGCTGGAGGCCACCTTCGGCCCCCCCGCTGTGGCGCCTGTGGAAATAGTCCAGCCACATATCTCCATCCAGAAGAAGCAACAACCGTCCATCCCACAGCCATCGCCAATGACGCTGGCCAGGCAGCCCCCCACCACCCGTAGTCCCTCCCACCAGGGGATCACAGGCCAGGAATCCCTCAACAAGTTTCAGAGGCAGTCCATCCATCTCCTGACGGAGCTCCTGTCCCTGAAGATGAAGGCCATGGTGGAGATGGTCTCTGGTAAGCGTGTGTGTGTGTGTGTATTCATCATGGCTACCACTCAGTTATGGTTGAGCATCCTTGACCTGAACGCCTGAACTGTTCCCAAACCTGAAATTTCCTTACTGGTGATATGGTGCTACAGTGAGGAATTTCATGCCTTATATCCTGTGGTGAATGGCAGATATGCTCAAAGGACTGTATAAAATTACCTTAGGGGCTGCACCAGTGGCTCATGCCTATAATCTTAGCTACTCAGGAGGCTGAGATCTGAGGACCACAGTCCAAAGCCAGCCCAGGCACATGCGACTCTTATCTCCAATTATCTACCAGAAGCCTGGAGGTGGCACTGTGGCTCAAGTGCTAGAGCATTAGCCTTGAGCTGAAGAGCTCAGGGACAGTGCCCAGGCTCACAGTTTAAGCCACATGACTGACAAAAAAAAATTACCTTAGGTCTATGGCTAGAAGGTACACAAGCCATCAGTGAGGTTCATGTTTAGACTTGGGTCCTGTTCTCAAGGTATCTGATTACATATGTGCAAATCCCAAATCCAGAATGCTTCTGTTCCTGAGCACTTTGATTCAACTTGTATATATTAGGTTTGTGCTAGATGTGCATGGCCGCCATGGTCGACTGTCGAACTTGAATTTCTCCCCTCTCCCCTCTCCCCTTCTCTGATTCCCCCTCCCATCCCTCGGCTCTGTGGTGCTCAGCAATAGTCAGAGGTAGGGACTGGAAGCGTGGCCTGGTGCTTGCCTAGCATGCATGAAGCCCTGGGGTTAATTCCTTGGTACCATGTACATAGAAAAAGCCAGAAGTGGTGCTATGGCTTAAGTAGTAAAGCGCTAGTCTTGAGAAAAAACCCAAGGACAGTGCTCAGGCCCTGAGTTCAAGCCCCCTGGACTGGCAAAAAAAAAAAAGCCAGAGGTAGCAAGGGTAAAAGAGATATCTGTTTCACAAAAGGAAGAGGGTCGGCTGGTGGAAACTCAGCCAATATCAAGGGTGCCTCCAACATGAAGGTTGAACCATGGGCCCTCATCAGCAGCTGAACCCTGTCAAGGCCACAGAGCTAGATCCCTGCAGCTTATACCCAGCCCATGGTTAGGAAGAGAGACAGGGTGGGCAGGCAGGGAGGAAAATGCTGCTGAGGGGTCTTGAGAGCTGGAGACTGTTCGGAGTCCCTTGCTTTCATTAGGAGGTGCTCGTGACGTCCTCATTTCCCTTCCCTGTTTGCAAGCATCTCATCCTGGACGCTCCACCCTGGGCCATCCCCATGCCTTCCGTCATTCCTCCCGCAGGTGCTAACCCCCTGGATATCACCAGGCGCTTCGTGGAGGCCAGCCAGCTGCTCCATCTCAATGCCAAGGAGATGGCATTTGACTCTCTGATCGGCACTGTTGGGAGAAGTGGCTACAGTGTGGGGCAGATGGGGAAAGGTAGGTGCCTGCGCCTGAGCTTCCCCTTGTAGGGAAAAAGTACAAGAAGTGTGAGCAAGAACGCCATCGCAAAAGTAAAACCCAAGGCTAGAGGAGAATATAGAGCCCCAGGGACCTTCCCGTCCTGCTGGTGAGTCAGCCATTGGCACTGCACCCATGGAGCGCAATCTGATGTCTGTTGGTGGGAAACCTAGGCATCTCACAGCCCAGTACTGTCCCAAATCTGTCTATAGTGAAACCCTGCGAAGCAGCTAACACACACGAGAAAATGAACTTGAAAATTAGATCTCTTAGCTGGGTGTCAGTGGCTCACGCCTGTGATCCTACCTACTCAGGTGGCTGAGATCTGAGGATCATGGTTCAAAGCCCACCCAGGCAGGAAAGTCGGTGACTCTGATCTCCAATTGACTAGCACAAACCAAAACAAAACCCACCAGATGTGGCACAGTGGCTTGAAGTGGTAGAACACTAGCCTTGAGCACAAAGTTCAGGGACAGTACCTAGGCAAGCCCTAGGATCAGCACACACACAAAATTATATCTTAATCTTTCACCTTCATGAGTAAGCCGCCCATTGGCCTTTCTTTTGTCTTCTGAGTTGGTGTTTTTGTCAGGCTTTTCCTGACCACTAGAGGCCAAAAATATCTGCTGAGGATATCTGCCAGTAAAATGAATAGTAACACTGCAGCTCTTGAAGAAAATGCAGGGTTTCATGGAAGTCAGTGAAATCCCTAAAGTGGGAAGTCCTTGGTTCCCCGTGACAGCACGGAACAGACTGGCCATCAAAGGGGGAAATCTCACTAACAGCTCCTGGAACAACAAAGAACTAAAGATAAAATGTGATAGAGTCCGTAAATACATTTTTTATAGAAGGCAGTTAGAAAAATTTCCTATTTTCTTGCTATACAGAGTTTTTCTGGAACAAAAACCTGATATAATCAATTCCAAATTCTGTAAGAATTGGTGTGTCTTTATATTATCCAGTATAAATTGTGTGTGTGAGGGTGCACGTGTGCACGTATGCATGCACTCCAGTAACTAGGGCTTGAACTCAGGACCTGGCCACCATCCCTTAGTTTTTGTTGGTTTGTTTGCTTTGTTATAGCTGGTGCTGTCCACTTGAGCCACAGCTCCACTTTGGTATTTTGGTGGCTAACTGGAACTAAGAATCTTATGGACTTCTCTGCCCAGGCTGGCTTTGAATCATGATCCTTAGATCCCAGTCTTTTGGATTACACGTGTTAGCCAACAGCATCTGGCTGTACGATTTTTTTTGTTTTGTTTTTTCAAGGTGCAGATCTAACTTTATTAAAAAATGTGATGGTTTAAATACAGCTCATCATCCAATGGCAGCCACCTCAAGAGCAGCAGCAAATAGGGCCCTTCCTGTTGCAACCATCAGTCAATGGTGTCCTGAGAAACTCGCCCCTACCTGGAGTTTCTGGGAGCTCCTGCTTGCAGTGCCCTCCTCCCTGGGCGTTCCCAGGGATGTACGCGCCTGAAGCACAGAGAGCAATCTAGGCTTTCACACCACCAGCTAGGAAGCCCGACAATCAGTAAGGTTTGCCTTCTGGGTGAGACTTTCCACCCGTTACATTCATAAGGTTTTTCTCCTGTGTGTAGTCTCGGGTGGAGAGTGAGGTTTGTCTTCAAGATGAATGACTTTCCACATTGATTACATCCACGAGCTTTCTCTCCTGTGTGTTCTCTGGTGGACAGTAAGGCTTGCTTTCTGGATGAAAGACTTTGCACACATGTTACATGTATAAGGTTTCTTCCCTGCGTGTGTTCTCTGATGGACAGTAAGATTTGACCTGTGATTGAAAGACTTTTCACAGATGTTATATTTTTAAGGTTTCTCTCCTGTGTGTGTTCTCTGACTGACTTCAGAGGGAAAGACGTGCCACACATGTTACATGATAAGGAGTGCGATTGCTCTAGTAACATACTATAGAAATGATCTCTGAAAGGATAGTCTTTGGCTGTACGATTTTTGTTAAATACAGGATAATAGACTTTGGGTTCTTTTTCTAAGATAAATTACAGCCAACCCCCTTCTCCTTCAATTACCATGAAGTAGAGGTCTCCACTGAAAGGACTGACATTGCGCTCATTTTGCACCGAATAGCCAGGTTCTGTGATCCTTGAACTTTGCTGAGTTCAAGGATGGTGAGAGAAGGGTGATGGATATACCGAGCTCTGCTTTTTATATTCTGTTTTGGGGCTTAGAGCTCACTTCCTGTGGGGTCACAGCTGCCTAAGGGGGGCCTGTTGTTTTAATTTCAGTGCTTGGATCACTAGTTAGGACAGTCAGTCCCATGTTTTGTAATCCAGAGTAGAGCGTGTGTTTATAGTCTTTGCATATGTGGTTGAGTTTGCCATCTTCTTTACTAGCGAGCTGCGACAAGAGAATGGCACAGTGTCTCCTGACAGTGGTTTCATTCCGTCTCTGGGGGAAGAATAAGCAGTTGCTTAGCGAGGTTCACATCAGGAGGAGGCAGGTTTTCAGCTGGTGAAGAGAGTGCTGCATTTGAGGTCTGAAATGGTCAGGTATTAAGTGGTTCCATACAGGAGGGTCCCTACCCTGCAAGAAATGGACACGTGGTTGAAGAAGCAGGAATTAGCTGACTCTTCATTTTCCCTTCGCTGACCCAGGGGTCATTCTCTACCACGTGTGGCACACACACCTTTCCATTTGCCCTTAAGTCATGTCCCCTTTTGCTCGCATGCTGCTTCAGTGCTCCTGCACGCCTGAGAGGTTATGGGTAGACGGATCCATTATAGAGGGGACCCTTAAACATGTCCCATAAATTACTCTGAGCTTACCCAATCACCAAAAAATCTGTGTCTCCCACAATGTAGTTATTTTGTAGCGATAGTTTCATATTTGCATCCTATACTATAAGAATAAGCCTGTATTTACATTTCATTTTAAAAGCAATTAAAATGTATGCCAGGCATTGGTAGCTCATGCCTGTAATCCTAGTTATTCAGAAGACTGAGGTCTGAAGATGGTGGTTGAAGCCAGCCTGGTGGCAGAAAGTCCATGAGTCTCTTATCCCAATTAGTCACCTGAGTTGGAGCTGTGGCTCAAGTGGCAAGAGTGCTAGCCTTGAGCACAAAAGCTCAGGGCTCTGAGTTCAACCCCCCCCCAGTAAAAACAACAACAGCAATAACAACAAACAGTTAAAAGTTTGAAATGGTGAGAAGACTCACTCACTCTTCTTCCCCAGAGTCCCCAGTGAGCATTTCTGTCATGGGCGTAAACTCTCCTTATCAGCTCATCTACCAGTCTTCTACTGCCTGTCTGAGCTTTTCCCTCTCAACCACAAAGGACACTAAGAAGAAAACAGGTAAAGAGTGCTTCCCACAAGATCCAGGGCCCCTCTGATGGTGGTCGGGGAGAAGGGAAGCCTGGGAAAAGGAAGCTCGGAAGACCTTGGCTGTGTGGCTGGTGGGATGGTTAGGTCTGAGTTCCTGATAGAAAGAGTCTCAGCCACCTGGCCTGGAGACCTTGCGGCCACTGACTCCGATTCGCACACTCATATCAAGGCGGCTGAGCACATCCAGCTGCCCCCTTCAGAATGTGCGCCAGGAACAGCAGCCCCCTCAGCCCACATCTGCCACCCTCTGCACCAGCCCCAATTCTCTCCTCTGCCATTAGCCATGCAGCAAATGGAGAGCTAGTATCTGAACACCACACCCAACGACCTGGTTCTGTGTCCCAGATTAGGCTAGTGTGGGGGCCAGGCACAAAGACCTAGAGATACATATTCCTGACCTATTGAGGAAGACCCTCAGGAAAGAAGGGCTGAGGGGGAAGATCCCGCAGTGGGTGAGAGCACATAGAACAGCGTGCAGTTGTAAGCTGGTCAGAGAGACAGCGCCTCAGCCGTAGGCAGACCTCTAGAATGTGCTGATGACAGCATGGCAGGGTGGGGTAGGCCAGGAGGACGACATAGCAAAGGAGCAGGAAGGTTGGAGAGGTGAGTTATTCACACTGTTCCTTTCATTCCCACAGACGGAGGTAAGGCTGGGAGCTGAGAAGCTTGGAGTTTGTTCTGCACCCTGCATACAGCCAGCTGTTTCTTTCCTTTCCCAGGTCCCCCTCTCCTTGGTAAAGGGGAGGGGCCTGTCAAAGGCTTTTCTCTGCTAAGTGCTATTCTTATCATGATTGCCAATGTATCCTGTCTGCTCTCATCTCAACTCTGACTTCTCTTAAATGATGAGCTCTAAGAGTTGACTGTCGACTTGCAGAATGGCATTCTGTTTTATAAGTTAAAAAAATATCATTCTCATCCCTGTGAAACAAATAATCCTCTTGTTATCCTGCCAGCCTCCTTACCTGAAGACAAACGTGGCACTGGAGGATACATGTAAGACCTAGCCCCCTAACCTTGCCTCCCACTCCAGGAAAACTCAAGGGTATGGAGGACATCCCATCTTACTCGCCAAGCCCACGAGTAAGAGCCTCCCCTGAGATCGAAATCACCGACCCCTGTCCCGAGGCCCGTGAGATGCTACAGGATATGTGCCGCCACATGTGAGTTCCCTGAGTGGCAGGGAGATGGGTATTAGAAAATCTGGCCCTGCTAAGAGCCAACCAGGGCATCACAGCAGTGTGTGCTCTGCCCTGGGTGGACTGGGTACCCTAGATCATCCATTTTGCAACCCATGTTGAAAGCTGAGGCAGCCTGAGCAGTCAGGTGTATCTGCTGGCTTCCTACGCAGTGCTTTTTGCTTCAGCAACATGCTGCCTGTCCACGATGCCCCTTTGTGTGGCAGCTTGAGTCCGTTTCTTAGCATTATCTGTTGTCTGGATGCTCTACCAAAAGGAAAAAAAAAAAAAAACCTAGTGTCTCTTAAAACAAAACTCTACATAGGTGATGCAAGTATTTATGATTTTGTGAGTGTTCTAAGGCCTAGCAAGAAATTCAATGTTCCTTCAAAGGGCCAGACAACAGATTTAAAATATATAAGCCATATATGTCTCCTGGGGGTGTCTCTGGGCCAGAGCCTGGGTGGAGGGTAGCTGCCCAGCTTATCTCTACACAGTAGCATTCTAGAAGCTCCTTTGCCCTGGGAGCTGGGGATGTGGGTTGGAGGGGTAAGAAGGCATCAGATGCTCCAGTCCCCTTTCTGCATAGTCCTGCTCCATGGGTCCTTGCCAAACTCGGCTTAGGGAGTCTCAGAGGCACACTTCAACCCGTGACATTCACTAATAGTAGGGAAAGGGGCCAGGATGGGAATTTTGATGCTGAGGAGAGGTTGTGGACGCCCTCCCTGGGGCAGTGAGAGGCAAATGCACTGAAGACTCACTGCTCACTGGTCTCCTTCCCTGCAGACAAGCTGAAAAGACCTCGTGGAAAGTGAAGAATATCTGCTACCCCATAATTTTACGCAGCTACAAGTCAAAGGCACCCTACAATCCAACGTTATCCTCCAAAGTGGATTCCCATAGCCAGGGAGCCCACCACTCGCCTACCGCAGGCACTCAGACTCCCACGTCCACCTCTCACCAGCCCACCAGCCACCATTCTCATGGCGTCTGGCAATCTCAGGACTCGAAGTCCCCCAAGAAGCCCCTCAAATTCCACCACTCCTTCCATGACGGCTCCTCCTTCATTTAATATCCTTTTGCTCGGTGCTACCCTTTCTCTACCTTGAGTTATCTCCTGAGAAATGACCTAAGTAACGTCTGGCAAAGTCCAGATAGGCATTTGTCCCAGTCAGATTAAGAAAGGGCACAGGAAGATTAGCCAAGTATTAAACTGTGGATTGAATTCGGCTCTGATCACCAGGAATACACCAAACGCCAGCTACCTGTGAGATGTTTGTCCAAGGGCAGGTGGCTCTCAGTTTTTGAGACTGCCAGGAGAGAGGAGGTAAAGGACAGGGTAGATTATCTCTTCTTTAGAATACGATGACCTTTGAGAAGTCACTTGAACTTGTGCTTGGTCAGATACCACACAGGCTTACAGGCATACGCAACACATAGCACTTACCCTCTCACAGTTCTTTGAAAGTCTGTTTTTGCAGTTTTACATTTCTACAACTTCATTAAAAATGAATGACATTCTTGACTATTTCTCTTTAATTAATCTTCTATTTTATGTGGCCTATCAGTAATTAATCTTTATGCAAACTCATTGTATTCTATGCATTGTCTAACTCTTTTTTTTGTCTAGTTGGGTAGCTTTAAATAACTTTGGCTTACCCAAATGAAGACAGTATCTAGAAGCACCTAAACATTCTTTTTTTTTTTTTAATTTACTTTCATTGTATGATGGAGAAGTTTTATCTGATAGTTGCTTTTTCCTTTGATTTATAATGGTGAATTATCACATATTTTAGGGCTTAAAATGTGCCTACAACTATTTTCATAAACATTCAGGTATACAAGCCTTAATATTTTTTAAAAGAATTTGATTTTGGAGGGAAGTACAGTTTTAAGAAAAATTTAAGGGCAAATTCTGTACATGTGAACTATGAATGGAAGGTAGAATGAAAGGAAGTATTTTCATACATTTAATCTCTTTATCAGAGAATTTTTTACTACATTATCATTCAACTATTTTGCTAAGTCTCAAATTAATTCCAAACATTTTACGTATTTTTGTACCATCTTGCCTTTTAAGTCCAAGATATATAAATATATATATTTTGCCAGTCCTGGGGCTTGAACTCATAGCCTGGGCATTGTCTCTGAGTTTCTTTTGCTCAAGGCTAGCACTTTACCACTTGAGATACAGCACCACTTCCAGCTTTTTTTCTTTACATGGTACTGAGGAATCGAACCCAGGGCTTCATGCTTGCTAGGCAAGCACTCTACCACTAAGCTACATTCTCAGCCCAAGTCCTTGATATTTTATCTATTACCTTTTAGAAAACTTCTGGCCTGTTTGATATACTGTTCACTTGCTTATGACTGATGCCAGGCTTTGACTAATAAACTGAAGGCTGTTTTCCAAAATGTTGATGTATTTTCAGATATTCTCTCCCTCTCCAAGGGTTTGGCCCTGCTGACACAGAGATGCTTAACTTTTAATGCATTTTACAAGTGGACACATAGATTCTAGTATAATTTTCCAAAGTGACTCTACTTCTCATGGTGAGATCTCTCTGTCTGCTGGCACATTCAACTCATATCTCAACAGTGACCATACCCTGACAATCCATTTTTCTCTTTGGAAGTCATAAGAGGCCAAGGCTGTGGGCTTTGTACTTGTGTGACCCTGTCCCTATCACTTCATTTCTGTGCTTCACTTTACTTGATTATAACCTAGAAAGTTGGACCCTGTAGTCTTAAAAGAGAAATTGCATGTTACTGTAGCCGGTAGGCACATGTTAACCCTGGGGTTAGATGCGGGTTAAGCTCCCACCGTTTGGAGGGCAAGGCTCTCTTCCTGTGAGGTATAAGAAGACACTGGCTTGGTTTCAGTTGGTCAGCATCGGATCCCAGTGTCCCTTCCGCTCATTCATTCCCAAGGGGTCATTTACGGGCAGTCACACTGGGGGTTTGGCTTGTGTGTACCTGCTGTCAGTGAAACTGAGCATCTTCCCTTTTTCTTTTTTGCTGGTCCTGGGGCTTGAACTCAGGCCTGGGTGCTGTCCCTGAGCCTCTCTGTACTCAAGGTTAGTGCTGTACCACTTGAGCCACATGTCTATGTGGTACTGAAGAATCAAACCCAGGGCCTTATGCATACTGTGCAAGCACTTTACCACTAAGCTACATTACTAGGCGCCGAGCTGTTTTTCATATCCTTGTCTTTTGCACATCTTCTCTGGAGGAATGTGCATTCGTGTCCTTTGGTCATGTTTTGATTGAGTTGTAAGTGTTCTTTATATATTGTAGATATGATATCCTTATCAGATATAAGCTATACAGATAGTTTTTCCACATAGCAGCATATCTTTTCACTTTGTTGGTAACATCCGCTCTTGATATACAGAAGTTTTGAAATGGAAGGAGGTAGTGTTTGCTGAGATGTACACCATGGGCCTTACTTGGTCTATGGAAAAGCAGACGCTCTAACACTGATCTGTGCTCGTAGCTCCAATAGTTTAAAATTTTGATTAAGTCTGAGGTGCTGAGTGCTCGGACTCTAGGCATGTGCCACCATGCCAAACTCAGTTCCTCTATTTCTTTCTTTTATTTTTTGCCAGTCTGGGGGCTGGAACTCTGGTCCTGAGCACTGTCCTTGGGCTTTCTCAAGCCTAGAGCTCTCCCACTTGAGCCACAGCACCATTTCCAGCTTTTTCTATGTCTGTGGTACAAGGATTTGAACCCAGATCTTCATGCGTGCTAGGCAATCACTCTACCACTAGGCCAAACTCCTCCCAGCCCAAGCTCCTCTATTTCTAGATCAATCTTCTGCATGATTGATAGTGAAACAATAATGTTGCTAGCTATTACTGTAGAATAATTTTTCCTTTGATTTTATTGTTTTGCATTGTACATCTTAGAGCTTGGTTGCTGGCTATGGCTATGTCTGCATGTACATGTCCTTTGATTTCAACCTGAAGGGCAATCTTCGTCATTTTAATCTGTTGAATGAATTTCATTTCGGTTATTTTGTTTTTCAGCTCTAATATTTGCCAGAACACCTTTTATAATTTCTATGGGTTTTTTTTCTAGCTGGTGAAATCTTCTAATTTTTTTTTTTACATATGTGAAGTTTTGCAGATGTGCATTTTGTTGTGTATGTGAAGTGCAGACAGGGTCTTTAAAGATGAAGAGTGAATTGTCAGCTTGCTTCCCGGGGACCGGAGAGGCCTTCTTGTTAGTTCTGCTTGACCTCTCCTGCCAGCTATCCCTCGGGAAACATCGCCGTGTGTCAGATCCCCACCTGCTGCAAAGGGAGAAGCATCACCTGCCTCTTCAACGACATCCCTCACTTGTTCCTAGCGCTGTTCAATGCAGAAGGCCAAGGCTGTGTCCACTACAACACAAAGGCCTGGTAAGTGGGCCGGAGGAAGTCTGGCCCTGAGGACGGATGGGGTGGCAGACGAGGCCTAGGGATGCAGTGTTGGGTGCTTGGGGGCCCAGCCTTTGCCGGTTGGCAGTTCAGCTCCTTTTCCGTCTTGATTGCTGGTCACATTCACACATGTGTGTGTGTGTGTGTGTGTGTGTGTGTGTGTGTGTGTGTGTGTGTGTGTGTGTGTGTGTGTGTACGTAGACAGTCAGGGTAGCACGAACAGGGGTTCAGGTGCTGCCCACAGCAGGCAGGCAAAGCAAGGCTACCTGCAAGACAGCCCTCTCCCGGCCCTGCCTGCCGGTAGCCCGCCGTGAAGCCTTCTTGCTGGCAGCAGCTTCTCCCTTCATGTCTCTCCCAGCTGCCCATACGTTTTGTTCTTCGACGAGGAAGGCGGGACTGCCAACGACCAGAAGGGCTACATTGTCCACAAGTGGAGCTGGACTTCCAAGACAGAGACTCTGCTGTCCCTGGAGTACAAGGTAGGGTGGGCTGCATGGCCCTGACGGCGACCACCCCAGGGCCACCGGCACTGCTGCACCACGAGGCCTGGCCTAGGGAGCTTCTCATCTCATTCAGAGTCCCAGGCTGATCGATGAGGGGAGGGGGGGTCCAGGTTGGCAGGAGTTTTCACCAGGCTATGGCGACTCTCAGCTGCCATGCTGACCTCTCATGACACTGTCCCATGAATATAGTGTTATTGCTAATATTTTGTCATAAAAATGTCTTTTGGGGTTTTGGCCAGTCCTGGGACTTGAACTCGGGGCCTGAGCACTGTCCTTGGGCTTTTTCCTCAAGGCTAGCGCTCTACCACTTGAGTCACAGCTCCGCTTCTGGCTTTTTTGTAATTTAGCTTTCTTTCCACTGTTTCATGTTGAAGATTTGAGATTTGGAGAGACAGAAGTCACTCAGGAAGGAGTGGGTGGTTATAAGAGTCTCACAGACTTTCCTGCCTAGGCTGGTTTTGAACCACTGTCCTCAGATCTCAGCCTCCTGAGTAGCTAGGATTACAGGTGTGAGCCACGAGTACCTGGCTTACCGACCTTTTTGAATCTGCATATTTATGTAATTTCATTTCACCAAATTGTTGAATCTATATCTTTAGGAAAAAAGTTATTCTTTATCCTGTTCTTCTGAGACTCCGATTATATTTATTTCTGACCTTTTGATATTATTTCAACAGGGTTCTTTTAGCTCTGTTATTTTATGTTGTGATTGTGTTGTTCAAAATTACTTTCTCCTTATTATTCAAATTGGATACTTGGATTATTTCCCCAGCTCTTTTTCCTATCATCTTCATTCTTCTATTACATTAATCTGTGAACCTTTTTTTTTTTGGTCAGTACTGGAGATTGAATTTAGAATCTGGCACTTGCTAGGAAAAGTTACAACTTGAGTCACCCTTCTAGTCCCTTTCTGCGCTGGTTACTTTTAAGCTCCACTGTCACTCTGCAGCCAGGCCATATCCTCCAGACTATGATCCTCTTCCTCAAGCTTCCCCAGGTCACTGGGGTGGGCCACTGGGCAGTCATCTCACTGCTCCTATAGATTGGGGTGACATACACACCACCACAGCCAGCTATAGGTCAAGATGGAGTTTATGACCCTTTTTGTGTGGGGGGGGGATTTCTGGGCTTAGCTCAAACTAAATTCCTCAATCTCTGCCTCCTAAGTAGATAGGATTATGGTTTGAGCCACTGTGCCTGAAAATATAGTGAACTTTCTAAAATTGCAAGCTTTCAGGTAGTTATTTTCATATTTTGTTTCTTTTTTTTTTTGTCAGTCTGGGCCTGGGCGCTGTCCTTGAGCTCTTCAGCTCAAGGCTAATGCTCTACCATGTGAGTCACAGCACCACTTTCACTTCCAGTTTTCTAGTGGTTAATTGGAGATAGAGAATCTCACAGACTTTAGTGTCTAGGCTGGTTTTGAACCAGGATCCTCAGATCTCAGCCTCCTGAGTAACTAGGAGTACAGGCGTGAGCCACCAGTGCTCGGCTCATTTTGTGTCTTTCTGGTAATATTTTGCACTTCGTCATGAGTGTATTATCATTTCATGGAATCCTGGTCTGCAAGTATCATTAGCTCCTCCGCTGGTGAGTAATTATGGACCAGGGCTGGCATCTCCTACAAATCCTGTTGTCGTCCTTCCAGAGGTTTGCCAGGCAAAGAACTGGCTTGCACTTGGAGATCACATACTTGGTCTCCTCTGCAGCTGGACTGCAGCTCACAGCTCAGTTCTGATTTGATTAGCTGTAGTTGGTGGCGTTTGGGATGGTGCTGCGGCCTGTCTACCGGCTACAAGTGTGAAGCCCTCCATCCAAAGTGGTTCTCTCAGAAGCCGCCTGGTGGTGTTCATTCTTCACAGCCTTTGGGGAGGTGGTTTGGTGTTTGTGTTTCAAGTTTGTCATTGTTTACGGGAGGGTGAACTACCGAGGAGCTGGCTCGGCTATAAGAAGTAGAAGCAAATGGTTAGGGTTCGTGCTGGGTGTGGGAGCTCAGCAGGACAGATAGAAACCAATGAGGAGTGCACAGCAGAGATGAACCATGACTGACTTCGTGGAGTACTTGTACTGGGATCCCTGGGGGAAAGGAAGAGCCAGCACCGGGAAGCAGATCATAAAGCACAGCTAAGTCCATGGAGTATGCGCCATACCCTTAGAGAGGGCTTCCTTATTGCCTCCATGCTCAAGGAACTAATAGGGTTTCCTGTCACTTACCAACTGGTAAGCGGTAACTCTTGAGACTTGAACCTTGTCCTGCCGCACAGGGTAAGCTCTCGACTGCACCTCTTCTCCATCTCTCTAGAAGTAGGTTGACTTTCTCTTAAGTGAGAAGGATCAAGGCTGAAGGTATCAGAAGACTTGACAAGTTTGTGGTTCACTGTCTTTGGGACGCTGAGGGGACAGGGCCTGCAAAGAAGAATGCAAGGAAGAGACTTGGTGGTGAGAAAGTGGAGTGCTGGCTGCTAGGCAAACAGCTGGAACAGTGAGAAGGAATAGAAGACCAAAGCAGAGAGCTTCCTGGTCCTGAGGAGGCCCAGGTGTTATAGGTGAGGGGTGTGGTAGGTCTGGAAGACAGTAGCAGTTGGCTGCCTGCTGGCCATGCCGGAGTATATAGACAGGGCTCTGTGTGTGTCAGGAGAGCAGGCCAGCAGCACAGGGACCTGCTGTGGGTTGCCTCGTTCCATCCATACACCTGTATCTGCTGGTGTCTGGCAGCTGCCTTTATGGCTTACAAACCCACTTTGTTATTTTTATCTCATTTGAACCTAATAGCTGCCTTCCACCTCTTTCATGTTGAAGATCTGAGATTCAGAGACTAAATGGCTTGCCAACAGGAGACAGAACTGGGAGTCACTCAAGACCTCAGAGGGCCCAGTAAGGAGTGCTTGGTTATCAGGGTAGGTCACCCTCTCTGGCTTCCTGTCTGGGGTGCTAAGAAGAAAACCCCATCCTTTTGGAGATGGTGGGAGAGAGTGACTTTTTCCCTTTTTCTGCCTGTCTTTGGCTCCCAGGTGGTTGACTGGTGACTTTAGGGGAAGGGGCATGTGTGGGTGTGGCCACCTGCATGCAGAAGGTGCTATCTGGAGGCCCCCCACAAGGGAGCACCTTCCTGTCTGCTGTGGGACAAGACTCATGAGGCTTGTCTGTATGGCTCAGTCTTGCTCATCCTAGGCAGATTCACGTGTCCTCCTCCTCCTCCTCCTCTTCCTGCTCCTCCTCCTCCTCCTGCTCCTCCTCTTCCTCCTGTGCATCTTCACCAGTTGGTTCCATGCTTGGGTTTGAAAGGCAGGAGTGGAGGAAGGAGATCGGAACTCCTCTGCCTTCTCTCTGAAAGCTGAATTCCAGTATCAGAACCTGAAAAAATCTTAGGCGCGTTCAGCCCCCCAATACAAGGGGGTTTTATGCTTGGGGTGGGCCGGCTAGGTAGCAGAGGCAGGGGTTCTCTGAGTGCTGCTGCTTCTTCTGTAGATGAACGAGCACATGAAGCTCACAGTGCTGGGACTGGACTCCGTCATGGTAACCTTCACCTGCATGAATGAGACCGTGGCGTTCCCTCTATCCACCAGAAACTGTTCCCACACAACACATGAGAGACGGGTAAGACTCCAGGGAAGCCGCCTTCGGTGTCAGTCCTTGCTCCCAGCCCCGCGTTCCAGGCAAGCCCTCCCTGTTTCTCTGCCAGCACCCATCCCTATTGGTCTTTCCGTGGTAAGTGGCACTGGTTGAAGCACGTAGAGAATAGGTTGATGTAGTAAACCAACAGGCTGTGGATTTGCAGGTTCCGATGACAGGATCGCTGGATGGAAGCATTCTGCTTTCACCGTTTTATTCTCGGTTCCCTTCGTGTTGGTGTCAGGAAGCCCGGGAGTAGCTCTGGGCCCCAGGGTCCTTAGTCCTGCAGTGGGAATGTACCATCAAGCATCAGCTCCTGGGTCATCCCAGCACTAGAAGGAAAATGACAAAGAAGCAGTCTGCGGCTGACATTCCCTGTGGACAGGAGTATGTGTTGCACCAACTAGACCTGAATTTCCTATCCATCCCTGGGCCCAAATAAACCACCCCCTGAAGCAGTGAGACAGAGCACAGTCCTGAGGGAAAGTGTCGGGTACTACCAGGAGGAGGAGAGGTGGTGCTGGTCAGAATAACTACCAGCTCACATTGCCCTGCTCCCTGCCGCTCCCCACCCAGCCCTAGAGTGCCTGTCTCTGACTCTCCTTGGCTTTCCCTGCTGTGACAGGCTTCTTCCAGCACCCCTTTCTTTACCAAACTGGGAATCTGTAGGATTTTGTTTTCTCCACCGCTTGCTAAAGAAGTGCTTCAGATAATGTATGACTGCCCATGAGGGATTTTTGTTTTAGAATCTCCCACAGATAGCAAAATCAGAAAGATGCTCAAGTCCCTTCTATAAAATGATGTAGTGTTTGCATATAACCTGCACATCCTCTCCTGTGTACTTTAAATCATCCTCTACATTGCTTATAGTACCTACTACAATGCAAGTGCTATGTAAATAATTGCTATACTATATTATTCGGGAACCATGTGAAAAAAATCTGTACAAATTCAGTGTAGATGCAGTAAATTTTTTGAATATATTAGATTCATGATTGCTTAAATCAAAGGATGTAGAACCCAACAGACAGAAAGCTGATTTCTTTCCCAATATTTGTTGGGTAAATAAAAATCCAGATCTCCCATTCAACGTCTTGGAAAGAGATGTAGAGCATGCAGAAAATATCATCCCAGAACCTTGAATCCAAGGGAGAATACTTGACATAAGACTGGAGT
The DNA here is from genome assembly GCF_031878675.1 of Megascapheus bottae. Taxonomy (NCBI): domain Eukaryota; kingdom Metazoa; phylum Chordata; class Mammalia; order Rodentia; family Geomyidae; genus Megascapheus; species Megascapheus bottae. Next base: position 7,765,668 of record NC_143541.1, on the reverse strand, counting down.
CACGGGGCTCATTTTGATGGGCAGGGCAACTGTGGATGCTTTTGACTGGCAACTAGTAGCAGAAACAGGAGTAAGGGAGCCACACAGCCCAGCTCGCCCAGAGCGAGGCCCAGGTCACACCTGCCTGCCTGGAGGAATTATAAACAAAACTCTGTTCACCTCTCAAAACTGCCTTGGGTTGGGTGCCAAGGATTCACAGCTGCCATCCCAGCTCCTCAGGAGGTGGAAATGTGAGGACAGAGGTTCAAAGCCGGGGCAAGAAAGTCCATGAAACGCTTTTATCTCCAATCAACTAGAAGGAAAAAAAGCCAAACATGGAGTGTGGCTCAAGTGGTAGAGCATAATTATGCCTTGAGTGGAAAAAGCTGAGACAGCACTCAGGGCCTGAAGGCCTGTAAGCTATGGGGACATCTGTCATAGCATACCACAAGCTCACAAATTCTTGAAGGTGACAGAGCCTGCAATCCTAAAGTCACAGAGGGACATAGGACAGGCTTTCATTGGCAATGGAGCTTATGTCAGGAAAGCACAGGAGCTACCCAGGATTCTTGTGGAGGAAAACATCATGCCTGCTTTTTCCATTGCCTTTTATTTACTTTTCTTGCTCCCAAACTGGGCCTCGAACTCAGTATCTGCAGCTGCTTTCCTTCGTTGGATAGAACTCTACCAACTGAGCCATGCCTTTCCATTGCATTTTAATTCCAGCCTCATCTCACCTTCAGTCATGTATTAACTAATTTAATAGACATGTATTAGCACTTGCACCGTGCCAAGATGACTGTTAGTGATACACCTAATGAAGGCTCCACCTTCCCAAGAACCTGGAATAGTTCAAGGCTGGGGGATAGGCTGAAAGCATGTCCAGTAGTTATAACCCCCCCCTGCGTCGTGGAGTACATCAATTCAGAGGGCACATGGGAACTGCTGGGCATGAGAAGAAGTATACGCTAAGGGGTCTCCAGGAACACCTGGGAATTCAGTCTGTGCTAGTTACTTCGGAAAGAAAAGAAGCCACAGTGCTCTGGAACAGCTCATCAGTACAGCAAGTGTTCTAGCATGTACCAGATAAGGAAGAAAAAAAAGGAAAGAGGGAGGGAGGGAGGGAGGGAGGGAGGAAAGAAGGAAATGAAAACTATAGGATTTGAATCCGTCTGTACTGAGATGATCCATAGCATTTGGTTGGACGTGTGTCATTGTATGAGGTCACGTGTAGGGGTCACATTTTTACCTTGCTTGAAAATGTATTCCTTCTGACCTCTTATCTGATTGGTTCTGGGTTTTCTGAGATCCAGGACATACGCAATTAAATGCTCCATGAACCGCTGAAGGAAGCCCTTGCAAGTCCACTGGCCTCCTGAGCCCAGGGAATCCCCTCTGCAGTGCAAGCTTATTACTTCCTTAGTTTAATGCCACCGTAGCAAGCTCCAATGAGAATTTCAGCTCTTGAACCTTTGAAACCTAAGGAATCCAAATTGAAAAGATGTTTTAGTAAAAACGTGTGCTGTGTTTCAAAGACTCGTTGTGAAAAGAGAATGAAATTTCTCAACAGTTACCTATTTTGATTACATATTAAAATGCTCATTTTTTTTGATAAGTCGTGGGGCTTGAACTCTGGGCCCGAGCGCTGTTCCTGAGCTCTTCAGCGCAAGGCTACTGCCCTACCCCTTGAGCCACAGCCCCATGTCCCTAAAATGCTCTTTTTTTTTCTGATAGTCCTGGGGCTTAAGCTCAGGGCCTGACTACTGTTCTTGGGCTTTCTCAAGGTTAGCGTTCTCCCACTTGAGCCACAGCACCATTTCCAGCTTTTTCTATGTTTGTGTGCAGAGGAATAGAACCTGGGTCTTTGTATATGCTAGGCAAGTACTTTACCACTAGGCCAAACTCCTGACCCCTAAAATGCTCTTTTTTTTTTTTTGCCAGTCCTGGGCTTGAGCTCAGGGCCTGAGCACTGTCCTTGGACTTTCTCAAGGCTAAAGCTCTACCACTTGAGCCTCAGCACCACTTCCGGCTTTTTTCTATGTATGTGGTACCGAGGAATCAAACCCGGGTCTTCATGCATGCTAGGCAAGCACTTTAACCACTAGGCCAAACTCCCGGCCAAATGCTCATTTTTTTAAAATGCTGATAGTGTTGTGTGAACTCAGGACCTAGATGCTATCCCTTACCTTTTTGCTCAAGCTGGTACTCTATCATTTGAGCCACACCTCCACTTTCATCTTTTTTGATAGCTCATTGGAAAAAAGAATCTGATGGACTTCACCGCCCAGGCTGGCTTTCAGTTTCAATCCTCAGATTCCAGCCCTCTGAGTTATTATACTCTTTATTTAGTGAGAAAAATAAGACATTGTTAGGATTAATTGCCCATATAAGTGTTTTAAATGTAGCTTATCACCATTTAAAATTAGTTTGCATTGTTTCTGCTGGACCAGGCTAGTATAGAGAGCTGTTTCTATAAAGGAGCCCTCACAGTGGGTGGCTGGACAGAGCAGGGGGTTGTAACATTATTGAAAATGGCATAGTAACTCAAAGAGCATATCTGTCTTGGGGATAGTTAACACAGGGTTAAACAGACCAACACATTAAACAGCCTAAGAAAATAGTGCTGTGCTAAAGATGATAGGAGTTGAACTGAGAGGACTATCTTGTCAATAAAGTGCCGAGTATATAACCTCATCTATCTGAGAATGAAGGGCAGGTACTACAATGTATATTACAGCTTTCTAACTAGATAAGCAGAAACAAACGTCATGATTTCCTGTGAGCAATAAGATTTCCAATGTTGACCGTAGCTACCTGGCTAAGTATCTCAGGATATTTTTATATGAACTCCCTAGGCTCAGACAATCGGCTCATCTTAGGTTCTTAGACTAAAAGAGCTACAAGGAACAATAAAAATTTCTCAGTGTCAGGGCTGGCATAGTCTGGGCTGGAAACCCGGGGATCACAGGACCTGGGCCAGACCTTTTCCTGACTAAGCTTCTGTTTATCATCTATGTGGCTATCCAACTTTAGCAGGCTGCCACTCTGGGCGTTTAGAATTTATTCAGTTCTGTCCTATGTGAGTTTAGTTGGGGCTTGGTTCTGTAAAATATGTGGCCACCTAGGAAGGCAGGAGCTGGGGGAAGGGTGGCGTCTTGCCTCACAGCCTCTGTCATCAGGAAGCTGGTTAAATGGTTTCCCTAGATGCCCATCATCCCAGAAAGAGCCACCCATCATGGTGACAGGTAGAATGTTAGTCTCAGTTTTTACAGCCCGGAGGCCTCTATCACAGCAGCGCTATGGAGCCAGGTCAGTGTTTCGATTTAAATGCTTTATTAGCCCACACTGCTGCCTCGGATTCCTTTTGGAAGCAGGTTGTGTGTAAATTACAAAATAAATAAACGAAATTAGCCAGAAGCAGCCGCCAGGACAAACGCTCTGAAGAATGGCTGAGGCTTTGCTATTAATTGGGGGCATCCTTGATAGAACTAGAACTCTTACCTGCAGAGGAAAGAACAGGGAAGCCAACTTGGCTTTCCCAGAAAGCTGTACACTGCTTCCCTTACTCCACCCACTGCAGCCTTGCATTCCACCTAAGATTTTTTTAAACATTTCCATTACGTTAGTTAGGCAAGAGACATAGAAAGCATAGACCCATCCTTAGGGAGCTGACCAAATGTAGAGATAAAGTAAGTAACTATAAAGATGATGCCGGGCAGACAGAATAGGAGAGTGGATGTGTATGTTCAGCACAGAGCAAAGGGCCTTTGGCTGGGTAAAGTAGAGAAAGCTTCCTGGAGGAAAAATTAGATCCAGCTCTAAGGAACCCTGGAATCTGAGCCTGTTATGAAGAGTCTCTGAGCTGCCCTAACAGTTGAGAACAGAGGTTAGCCCACTCTCCCTAGAAACCAGGGTCTGCAGTAGAGACAGGTGTGCAGAGATTTACCTGGGCACAGTTGGGAATGGGTCTGTGTGGATCTGAGCAGAGGGAGAGGCTGAGTGGCCGGACTGCCAAAGCAGAGGCCTCTCCTGTCCTGCAAGGAGCCTAAAATCCTGGACTGAGGAGTAATCTCGATTCCAGGGGAGAGGCCTTGGGCTTCTGTGAACCTTGGTGACCAGCCAATCTCACTAACCTTGTCCAACAGCAATTTCTCAGCTGAGAGATATCAGCACTCGATACTCGGGGGTAAAGGGAGTTCTGGAGGCTGCTGTCTGGCAGAAATGGGCAGCACACACGGGCCTCTGTCCATCAGTTACTCATGAATGTGAAGCATCTGCACGACCATAGAGTAGACGCCAACACTCAGTCCCTGCTTTCTGAGAGCTTGCAGTCTCAGGAGAACAGATCCAAGCACACAGAGTCACCCACACACCCATCTCTGTCTTACATATGTATAGAGACCATCAGGAATCAAAGCAGGGGACAATTCTGTCCCACAGCATCAGAAAAACCTTCTGTGCCGAGGGACATCAGAGTCAGGTCCGGGCCATGTCTGGCAAGTCACCAAGCAGAGAGGAACAGAGAGATGCCCCAAACCAGAGCAGGCCCTGCGGAGACAGATAGACGGTTCTTCTAGGGGACAATGATCACTGCCCCCCACTTTTCCTCTAGGCCACCCGCAGAGTCACCATCATAGATGAGAAGATACTGAAGATGAACCGAGCTCTCGTTGAGATCAAAAAGCGGTTTCAGAAGACAGTATCCCAGTTCATGAACTCTGTCCTGGTGGCAGCAGGTAAGGGGCAGTTGGGGGAGAAGAAAGTAGTCCAGGTCTTCCCGAGTCCTGGGTGGCCTGCCTCAACTTCTCCTTTTGCACCGCCCAAACCTCTGGGACTTGCAGGTAGGTGTGGCTGGTTATTTCCCTGCTTTAGATGGCATCCTTGGACCCCACTCTTGGCAGAATTCTGCCTGAGACCCCGCATTTGTCTGCTGTTCTCTCTCCCAGAGTGCAAGATCTCAGAGCGGAAATGCAGGCATCCCTTCTAGGCGAGTGGACTGTACCCTCTTCCAGGCTCCCTAGGCTCCTTCCACTTCTCCAGCTAACTACCTAGCAGTGGGAAATCTGTTCTCCCACCCTGCCTGTCCCTTGCCTAGTGGCTCTCAGAGGCAGAGAGGCCTGGCTCAGTTTGCCTCTGTACACCTCTGTATGCATTCATCACAGCTATGCTAAGTGAATGAAGGAATGAGAGATCTCTAGCCTCAGAAACTTCTCAGGGTTTAGTAGGGAAAGCAAGACATGAGCATAAAGAAATACAACCCCACAAAGAAAGCAAATAAACTGGACTTCCCTTGGGAGGCAGAGGGAACTGCACTCTCAAGGAAAGGGAAAAGTGCGAGCTAGCAGGCCTTCACAAACCTGGCTTTGTTGTTGGGTGCCATGGAAAACACAAAGCCGAGTGAGATGTAGTCCCCCTGGATCTTAGAGAAAGTATAAAAATGAAATTTCTTCATTTAGCCAGCACTTCGTGGTCTCTGGCTACTTCTGTGGACTCTGGGTCACAGTGCTTGACGGAGGTGGAGGAGGCCAGGCAAGGAGGAGGCGTGGGGATGAGCGGGGCCGAGGAGCTGGTGCAGAGGTAGCCCACCCGCTGTGGAGGAAAGTGACACACCTCTGTTAACAGGTCTATTCACCATCAAATATCTGCCCCCAAGGGAAGATACTGACATGAGTTGGTTCAGGAAATCTGGAACGCATTCTGAGCGAGCTTCCAAGATAAGTATAAGTGGAGAAATCCCCTTCCGGTCCCAGTCAGCCCGACAAGACTCTATGCTTGAAGAACTTTTGAAGGAAGAGAATGTAGCACCTTCTACGGTGACTGCCCGGAAGAAGAGCATCAAAATGCAGACTAAGGGCACATTCATACATAGGTTGGTTTAATCCTTTATTTCTTCCATGGTTCCCGTGCTGTGCTAGGCTGAAAAGATGAGACAGGAGCAGATAAGACCCCGTTTTTTTGAGCTCAAGTTCAAGGAATGGGGAAAGATGGGAGTTTTACCCATGAACTAGAGAAAGTTTTAGTTCGGGACTCTAGGGGTAGGATGGAAACGTGCTAGAGTGATGTGTTGTGGCAGGGGTGGCCTGAGGGCACCTCTGGCCTTACTGCAGTCATTGACACATAATGGAAAGTAGAATTGTTTCATGGATCTCAGCCCTCTGTATGTCTGTGTAGTTTTAGAGCCAGCCTTCAATACTTACAGATGTCGTGGGATTGCCATGGGGTTGTTAATGTCTCAGTCCATGAACATGGGATATCCTTTTGTTTAGCTTCTCCAATCTCTCTACATTCATATATCTTTTTTTATTGCCAGTCCTGGGGACTGAACTCAGGGCCTGAGCACTGTCCCTGGGCTTTCCTCAAGGCTAGTACTCTGCCACTTGAGCCACAGCACCACTTCTAGCTTTTCTATGTATGTGGTACTGAGGAATCAAACCCAGGTCTTTGTGCATACTAGGCAAGTACTCTACACTAGGCCACACTCCCAGCCCCTCATATGTCTTTCATTAGGTTTCTGCTAGAATATTTTGTACTTTTGGTGCTATCATAGATTATATTATCATATTATATCATAGATTATATTTTAATGTGATTTCTGTTTGTTCCTGATATATAGGAAGCTAATTGATTTTACCTCCATTTAAATCTATTTTTAATTTGTAGTCAAGTTTATTCTTTGATGTAAAAGTGAGTTTTAACAAATGCATAGAGTTGTATAACCAACTGTCCTGCAGAGGCGTAAGTTTTATCAACCTCTCCCCAACAAGGGGAAAAGGTGCCTCTCTTACATTACCGTGGGTGCAAATTCCTTCACCTCATTCTCTAACAGTTGCTGATCTACTTACTCTCTGTAGCCACAGTTTTCCATCCCTTGAGATGCCATGTAAGTGCAATGTATTATGCACAGCATTTAAATCTAGCTTCTTTCACTTAGGACATGGATGATTCATCCATATGTTTTTTGCATTCATTGGTATTCTTTTTTATTTTGTTTTGTTTTTTTGGTGGTACTGGGGTTTGAACACAGAGCCTCATGTTTTGCTAGGCAGGCATCCAACTCTGTGTGTGTGTGTGTGTGTGTGTGTGTGTGTGTGTGTGTGTGTGTGTGTGTGTGTGTGTGTGAAATCTCCAGCCACTTTAGCCTTCTGGTCTTAACTTACATACCAACCTCAGAGCCTTTGCTCTTGTCATGGGTTCCTTGGAGTCACAAACACCTCCTCCCACTCTGTCACTTCCTGAAGGTCTATTCAAATGTCACCTCCCCAGTGAGACAGGTCCCACTGCATCTTCCATCCCAGCACTCATTTTCTTTCCTGCTTTGCTTTTTCTCCTGAGAAGCGCCCAGTATGTATCTTAGTTTATTGTTATCATTGCGTTTATCTGACCCACTAGAACACCAGTACTGGGAAATCATGTTTTACTCGGTGGAGTGAAATAGGAGCACTTGGCAAGTTGTAAATGTTCCATTGGGATTTAACAAGCACTCAAGCACTTACTGTGTGCCACATAGTGCACTGGTTGGGCCTAGAGGGGAGTAAGTACAGCCAAAATTTGAAGCGCTGCTGTGGTTTTATTTTTTTACTACTACAACCTTGTAATACTTAGTACTTTGTAGCATCCACAACAATTGGAATATACATTATCCTGGTTAATTTTGTGACAACCCTGTAGAACAGGCAGTGTCAGTATTCTCCTCAGAAGGCTTCAGGTGGAGTAGACCGTCCCACATAAATGACTTGTTGCCTACGCTGGCCTTGAACCACTGAGGTCTGCCTCCTGAGTAACTAGGATTGCAGGTGCAAGCCATTGTGCTTGGCTTTAGCTATAGTGATTTGACAGGTGTTTCCAAAGTAGAAAAGCCAGTGTTTGAGGGTGGCTTGTCTGGTGGGGACTCCATCCTTGCTCTTGGCCAGGTTGTTCACAGCCCTGTGTTGGCCTTCATTCCGTTCTGGCCGAGGGTCCGCAGGCCAGCCAGAGGGGAACACCTGGGCCATTCTCGGGTCTTTTCAAAACATGATTCCAAATGCGGCCTTTGGATACTGTTTTGAGGGTTGCAGTGTGCTAACGTGTCTGGGGCTCCAGCAGGAGCCCCCGTGGGTAGTGCAGACGACGCCCTGAGCAGAGGCTAGGGAAGGACATGCAACACCCTCTAGGAGGTGTGCAAAAAAAATCAGTGGGGCTTGGACAATGGCCTTGGGAGAGGAGGTAAGGTCAGTTCTGGATCTGTCGGTGTGGAGGACAAGCTTGGGGATAGTGTGGAAGGGATGGGGGTGTGGCGAAAGGACAAAGCGTGTCAGCTTCCCTTGGCAGCAGAGGAAACTGAGGCTCAGGGCGATGAGGGGTCCCTCCCGGGCAGGGCTGCATGTGGTAGGGTGCATCTGTACCCGGAGCAGGGGCAGGGAGCCTGTGACCCACGCTGTGCTCTTCCTCAGGCGCAAGGCCAAGAAGCCACCCAGCCCCGTACAGTGGGCAGCCTCGCCCTACGACTGCCCGCTGGTGCTGCGGAAGCTGATACGCAAGGAAGACATCCGGGCTGGCTGCAAGTGCATGGTGAAGGCCCCGCTGGTGTCGGACCTGGAGCTGGAGCGCTTCCTGTCTGCACCCCGAAACCCCAGCCAAGTGCTGGTGTTTGGGATCCTCTCCAGCCAGGACCCCGCCAGCACTGCCCAGCTCCAGTGGCTGCTGGACACGCTGTACAGCCATCGGCAGCAGGGTCGTGCCTCCCCCTGCATCCAGGTTGGTCCTTCATGCCAGAGCTGGGGTCCAGGTGAACAGAGCCTCCCACCACACTAGAGTGAGCTGAACATCCACCAAGATGCCAGCCTCTTTCGGCTCCTTTCCTCTTCCAGGCCTTGGCACACATACACTTTCCCATGTGCTTATGGGAACAGGGTGTCATGTGATTTCTTTCAAGCTGGCCTTCCCTTCCTGCCTATCGGAGCCATTGCCTTTGACCCACACCCCCACTGCTGGGGCAGAGTTGTGGGTTTGCATGCATGCCCTGGTATGGGGGGGGTCTGCACGGAGCCTGCCCCAAGGACACTGCCCATGCTCTGGCCTGCACTCCTACTGGTGCCAGAAGCTCAGACTGGAGCCCTTCTCCCACACACCTGGAGCCCTTTGACTGCCTTCCTCCCGGAGAGCAGAAAACTGGCCACAAGCCTTCTGCTGGGCCCACATGACTGAGGCACGCTTGTCTTCTGCCACCAACCTCCAGTGTAGTCTCATTCAGTGAATGCTTGCTGTAAACCTACTCTGTGCCCGTCCATGTAAAGAGAGATAGAATGCCTACCCTGAGCTTAGGGCTGACTTCACTCATCTGGAAGCTGGTAAACATGCAGGCATGCTCAGGTGCCACCGGAATGGGTGCAGATGGGAGTGGATTTCACAGTGACTTGTCTCCACCATTGCTTGAGGCAGAGCCATCTCCTAATGCTCTTATTCCCTGATAGCTGCATTTCTGCGATGGTGTGGGGTTTCACATTTTAAACCTGAGGCGAAAACATCTAGAATTAAAAGACAGGTCGAGCCAGGGGAAAGCTTGCTGGCTGTTTTACAGGTTCATATCTTTCACAAAGAAGGGGACAGAGACTGAGCGGACCAGGCCCTCCTTTAAAGTCGGCTTCAATTCAGGCCTGGCCTTGGGTTGGATGCTCAGGGGTGAGCAGCTCCTCCATTGCTCTCTCACAGTGCCAGCACGACCCCTACCGCCTGCTGAGGTATGACCTGAACAGTCCCCTGTGCCAGGAGCCGCCCCTGCTGGTGAAGAAGTACGCCGTGGTGCAGGGGATGGTTCTGGTGAGCTGGGGCCCAGAGAGGCATGAGCCACAGGAGGCCAGCTAGCCACTCACTGCAGCCTACAGCCATGGCCCTGAGGAGTCCTAGGCGGAGTGTGGAGGGGCGGGAGCTGTGCATAAGGCTCGCCAGCTCAGCCTCGATCTGGGAGGAACACTGCGGCCCCACCATCAAGGTCCTGGCGGACTGATGGACCAGCTGAGGCCGATTGCAGAGAATCAAGTGGCCTTTATCTGATGTCCTTAAGTTATTTTACACCTAACATACTGTTCCAAACCTAGGCAAAGCCTACTGAACATTGGAGATGAATTAATTAGAAAAGAATGGTGTCCTCTTAGCACCCAGAGTCTCATTGTTCACCGGTCAGTTGGCACCTGCCAGAGCCATGCTCATCTAGCATTGGTGTCTGGCCATCACAGCCCCCCTTGATGTTCAAGTGACACAGAGAGCCAAAGATGTAGGAGCCCTGTCTCAGGGTTATCTGCCATCCAGCTAAGTGGGCCCCAGACAGCCCTGGGGGTGGGTGAGTGCCCTAAGAGCAGGGAAGACACTCGTTGGCCCCCGCCTCAGGGAGGGTTTTTGTGTCAAGTGGCATTTGAGCAGGGATCTGAGAAGATGGAGGAAGGTGGCCTTCTTCCCCACCCTCCACCAGCCGGGAGTCTGAGCTGCTGCGCTGCCCATGCACAGGGCCTGCTCTCACATTGCCTCCCCGTCTTCCCTCAGATGTTTGCTGGCGGGAGGCTCTTGTTCGGGGGCTGCGTTCTGAATGGATATGGCTTCAGCAAACAGAATCTGCTGAAACAGATCCTGCGGGCTCAACAGGACTGCACGCTGGGCTACTTCCTACCAGAAAACTACAAGTTCAGGTACCTGGGAGAGGCGGAGGAAGGCTTAGTAGGATGGTGCACTGGCGCACTCCATGTGTCAGGGGGTCCCAAGATGCAGCTCAGAGCCCCTGCTCGGTGTTTGCTGGATGATGGTGGACTAATTCAGCCAGCCTCCTGATCCTTAGTGTTTTACCTTTAATGAAAGGATAGTAAGACCCACCTTCCGGGCTGCATGTTTGTTCAGGAGCCGTGTGAAGGGGGAAGCAGTGATGATGACCTGTGTGTGGATGAATGGACGTGCAGACCCCACAGTGAGCCCTGATGCTGCCAGCTCCCTCCAGGGGCCCCAGCCTAACCCGCTCCTCCCTGACCTGCCCTCGGAGAACTGTCCTCCAGGACTGGACAGCAGATTCCTGCCCCCCCTTCTCAGAGGGTCTCAGGGGGGGGCCTGGCCCTGTCTGTAAATGGCACTGCTTTGTGTGAGTGCACTCGCTGTGGGGATGGAAGGGACAGGTACTAATTTATGGGGTATAAGCAGGGCAAGCAGAAGCCTTTTCTCAGACTCTTTAAAATGAAAGCAGAGGTTTCCTTGTCTCTGAAAGGCCCAGACCCTGACTGATCACATTTTACCTCACTTGTCTCCCCTCCCCCGCCACACACACACACACACACACACCCCTCTGCAGTACTCAGGGTGTCATACTTGCTAGGCAGGCAGGCACTCTACCACTTGATCTCCATCTCTGTTACTGTTTGCACTAGTTGCTTTTCCGACAGGTCTCCTGTACGAAAACCTTGGACCGCTGTCCTCCATTTAGGCCTAGTAGGGATGGAAGATATGAACCATTATGTCCAGCTTCTTGTTGAGATGAGATCTTGACTCCCTCCTACCCCACCCCGACTTGTGCTGGAACCTTGAGCTTTAGAATTTCTACCTTCCCAGTAGTGGCAGGTGTTAGTCACCACACTGGCTCATTTTTGCTTTTTAGAAATAGGAGATTGTACTGTTTGTTGCTCGAGGTTTTGAAGAATGAGCCCTACCCTGATCCACCGTATCCAGCTAGGCATCTCATCGCGTCTTCGGCATAAGCATGGCACCCCAACCCTGTACTGTACGACTAGCAGGTGGCGAGCCCTTCCCAAAGGCTGTTTAACCAGTCCAGGCTCTATAGGCGTTCAGTGAACATGGCCACACAGCTACACAGCAAATGAAAAGCCAGGATTTTCTCTGACTGTTGAGCAAGCCCCTCCCCACTGCTATTGCAGTACTGGTGCCTTTGTCCCCCGTGGCCCTGAGTGGCCTATCCTTGGGGCTGTTGTGCTGCTCGAAACCTCCTGGAGCTGGGCGCTCATACAGGGAGTAAGGAGCAAGGTCTCCTGTCTCTCTGTTGAGAGGCTGGCCTCATCCTGCTGCAGTCACATGGAGCCCCATGTCAGCTGGCAGTTCCTTAGCTGCTTCACTGCAACAGGACACAGTCCCAGGAATAGAGGCCTGGCTATTTCCAGCATGAGCCATCTCAGCTAGGCCTGCAGTGCCTTTTAAATAAGGTCACATTCTAGGGTCTTGGCCCACATCGCATGATGTCATTCCTCACCTTGTCTGCTTTCTGGCTTATTTTGGGACCCTGCCTCCATGGGCATCGCCTGTGCCCATGCCATCTGGATGGTATAGCCAGCACATGGAAAGGCTCCCCAGCTTAGCAGAAGCCAGGGAAGTGATCCCTGCAGCCCCCTGGCCCTCGGGGTGATCAGACCCTCCCACACAACCCTCAGAGGAGAACCCTGCTTGCCAGTCACTGGAAGGCTGGAACCTGCAGAGCCTAGGCCACTCTGCCTCTGCCTCCTAAGTGCTGCCCCGCCCCCTACCCCCCCCCCTCAGTGTTACAACCTCCATTTCCATCCCGGAGAACGCCGACTCGGCCAAGAGAGCCTTGTCTGAAGATCTGGAAGGAAGCTTCTCTTCAGCCCTGGGCGAGAAGTTGGTGGAAGAGCCTCCCCCGGTTGACAAGTGAGTCTCCACCCTGACTTGGGGCAGGTAGAACAGCCCCTGCCCAAGGCCCCAGACCACCATGTACAGCCACGTATGCCCAGCATCCGGGTGCAGGCCAGCCTCACACAGGTGGCCCATTCGTCAGCTTGAGTCCCTTGAGACATCAAGGCTGACCTAGAGCTGCTGGCAGTGTTCTGGGGTGGTGAAGACCCAGCGCCCTCCTAGTCCTTAAGCCCTGCCTCCCTGAAGGAATCACACCAGGCTGGAGGGGGTGGGGACAGAACCTGAGGTTCTGCAGAATCGCGTTGCCCAGGAAGGTAAGGCGGCAGGTAGAGTCAAGGACGTACAGATGGGACCTCCCAGCTGGGAGCAGCCCCTGCCAGGGGGTACCACGCCTCCACGGCCAGCCCAGGGCTCCCAGCCCCTCTCCAGCGTGGCCCCTCCCCACTTTCCTGTGTAGGTTGAAACAGACTGAAGTGGATGTACAACCTGTCAGCAAGCAAAGGAGAGGCAGTAAGAAGATGGCCTCCTCGAAGAAACAGAGCGTGAAGAAGTGATGGCTCCGCCCAATCTGGTCTGGCCCAGAGCGGTCTCCCACCTCCTCTAATAAACTCTCCTACCTCCACGTCTGGGTGAGGCCATGGGTGGGTCGGGGTTGGCCTGGATCCTGCAGACAAGAGGCCCCGACGGCCCTGTTCCCAGCTGAGTCCTGGAAAACATGCTGCCCCCAGCTTCAGAGCCTCCTGTGGGGTAGAGAGCCTGAGACTCTCGTGCCCAGGAAACAGAGGTGCCATGGAAAGGGGCCCAGACCAACTAACTGTATTCTGGCCTAGGTGGAAGGAGAATGAGGAAGAAGGGAGAGGGAGACAGAGGGCAGAAGAGTCAAGGGATGGGACGGAGAGAGAAGGCAGGCCGGGAAGGAGCAAAGATGAGGCAGAGCTGGAGAAGAGAATGGCCTGGGCCAGAAGGGTAGTGACGGAGCTGGCAGCAGATCCCCTTTGTCAGGCTACCATCCCCGTGATGGGGGAGCAGATGCCCCTCGAGGCTGCCAGGCTTGATTACCCCTTACGGCATCAAGCCAGACTTGGGAGCACTGCCTGCTTCCATTTGTCCCTAGAAATGGATTGGACATAGCCAGCGGTGTCCTTAAGCCACATGCTTTGATAGGGCTTTGATGTGAGGGGGTCCTGGGGCTCTCACCGCTCTCCCTCCTCCTCTTCCAAGCACCAGGACAGTTGAGGCCAGGAAGGTGAGGGGATGTGCAGGATAAGTTCCAGGCCCTTCAGGCCTGTGTGCCTAACGGTGCTTCACGCGTGTGCTGGGAGTCTCCATGGCTCAGTAGTGTACTCTGGGGATTCGGCCTCCTCGGACGGGGTAGGGAGAAGGGAAGGGTGCAGAGGGAGGGCAGCACGACTCAGGGTGCCCACCACACTGAAAAGGCACACAGATGGATGCCTCCCCCATGGCCACCACTGCAGCATCTAATTGCTCCCTGGGTGGAAGGGAGAGACTAGGGAATCCCTCTCCACGGAAGCCCTAGGAGATAGACATGAGGTATCACTGATGAGAAGAGGGAACTCTTCCCCATACCTCCAGCTCTTCAGGCTAATGACATGCGGTGACAGTTGGGCTAGCCACCTCCAGACCTAGCCCATGACAGCTAACCACACAGAGTCAGGAGCCCCCTGAGCTCCTAGGGACAGAAGAGCCTGGGCCCCAGAGACCCCCTGTCCATCCCACACTGGGCAACATGGAGTAGAGGGCTGGCAGTAGAGCCCAACTGCAGACGTGTATGCCTGGGCTGTGAAGCCCCAGGTCCAGTCCCAGCACTTGCCTACAGAAGCAGTGTGTAACTTTTGCTGGTTGATTTTCCCCTCTGAGGGTTGAACCCAGGCCCCTCATATGCTAAGCATATACTCTACTGTGGAGCTACATCCCAGCCCTAAAACCACTGTTTTGTGTTGAATTGTTGCATATCAATTACCTCTCTGACTTAAAGGATATATTCCCAGTTTTAAAAAAAGCCAACATAAGGGCCAGGAATTTGGCCTAGTGGTTGAGTGCTTGCCTAGCATGCACGAAGACCCGGGTTCGATTCCTCGGTACCATATACATAGAAAAAAAAAGCCAGAAGTGGTGCTGAGGCTCAAGTGGTAGAGCTCTAGCCTTGAGAAAGTTCAAGTACAGTGCTCAGGCCCTGAGCTCAAGCCCAGGACAGGCAAAAAAAAAAAAAAGCCAACAGTGATCCAAGGAGTCGTAAAGAGCTGAAAATAATCTGCAAATTTTAACAAACAGAAATGGTAGCTTCATGGCCCCCAAGACCCTCCAAAGCCCAAATTGCTCCTAAAAATAGTGAGTGCTTCCCCGCTACATTCAGCCCTGTGTTCTTTTTTGGATGAGCTCTCTCAAAGTGTATACAGAGAGGTAAACAGCATATAGTAAAATCATGCCAATGAAGTTCACAAGATTATACATATGCATGCGCACGCGCGCACACACACACACACACACACACACACTCAGCTAACCAGAACTGAAACAAAATTGTCACTGTCTCTCCCCCAGTAGATCAGCTGGGCCTGTCTTGAGCTTTCGTGTCCATTGCAATCATGTACTTGTTGCTCATGATACTGAGGATCAAAGCTCAGGCCTTGTTTGTGCCAATCAACTGCTAAGCCACTGAGCCACCCCTCCCCTCACCCCTCTTCCCATCTCACCCTCTCTGTGTCTAGTTCCTTTTATGTTCGTTGTGCTCATTCTTATGTGTGAGTGGAGCTCATTTAGTCGTACTGATTTCTAGAATTTCACTGTACAGATGTAACTCAATGTGTGTATCCCCTTCAACTGCAGTTGAATGTGGGTTTTTCTGAACCCAGTAGATTTCAAAGTCAGATAAAAGATTATGGAGAAAATTATGAGCTGAGTTTAATGGTGTATTTCTTAAAATAATACATTGTCAGGTAAGGTTTATCCTAGCAATGCAAGTAGATTCAGCATCAGAAAAACAGTGTTATTTTTTATGTTAATAGACTAAAGAAGGAAAATCCAATACCCTATTGGGGGAAAAAATGCATTAGACCATATCTTAGCAAACCAAAAATAGAAATGTCCTTTCTTAGCAAATTTTATGCAACAGAAGCCTATAGCAAATATTATTCTCAATGGAGACACTTCAGATGCATTCCCAAAAGATGAGAGGGAAGGAGCCGGCATCCAGCTTGGGTCTACCATTCCAGCTACTTGTGAGGCTGAGAATGCAAGAATCCTGAGGCCAGCCCAGGAAGAAAAGTTCTTCACATTCTTTTCCAACCCGTTGTGTGGCACAGAGAGAGGGACACGCCCATCATCCCAGGTTTCATGGAAGGCTAAAATTGGAAGGACTGAACCAGCCTGGGCAGAAAAGTTCACATGACTCCAACTCCACAGAGGGAGCCTGGAGGCGGTGGCACAGGCCTGTCACCCCAACAAGCCCTGAAAAGCCTTTACAGGTGGATTCTAGCTTTTGGAGCCACTATCTCACACCTGCCATCTGAGCTGCTCAAGAGGCTACGACCTGAAGGATCAAGGTTCTAAGCTGGCCCCAAGCAGAGAACTCTGTGAGCTTCTAATTAGCAAGCAAAATATACCGGATGTGGAGGTGTGGCCCGAGCGGTAGAGCTCCAGACGTGAGCAAGAAAGTCCAGCAGGAGTTCAGGGCCCCTCCCAGCCCAGCGCTGAGACTGGGCACACAAAGGGATAAGTGGGATGCTTGCAGGAACAGCCGCCTGGGGGCTTGGGCACATTAAATACATGGAGATGCCCTGGCAGGAAGTATTCACCATGGTTGCAGACCCTCCATACTGTCAACCCTCCTATCAGCAAGACTCACCCACCAGCCAGCTTCCTCCCGACTCCAGGTCCAGCAAGGGTTAATGCGCTTGGCTGCTCCCCAAGCAGGAGCAGGACACCCCCTGCCTATCTGTGAGCCATCTCCTCTGGCCCCAGCCAGCCTTAGGAAATGAAAGCCCACCCCAGCCATCCCAGGTGCTCTGCTGTCTGCATCCTAATGACTTCTCTGCCAGGGAGATTGAGCTGAGCCTCCCTCCCTCCTCTACCCTCCCCTCTGGGCTTGCTCACTTTCCAGGGTCTGGGGATCCCTGAGCTGCCACACAGCTGTCATCTTGCATGTGGGAGAGAGATTGGGTCATCTGCTGCTGGTCCTGTGTGTTTGGCAGGGCTGGGATTGGAAGCAGGGATTGGACTGGGTCCTGAGGCAGGGCGGGGCTGTCAGCAGGTAGGAATGCCCAGTGTGTGCCCCAGGCTCTCAGTGCCTCCTGCCACAGGTCTGGCCAGGATGTTTCCAACTGCAGGTTTGGACCCCCAGTGCACTGCAAAATCCATTTGACGGGTGTGGTCCCCGTCCTGAGTGAAGAGGACCGAGTTGACAATAAGCTTGAAAGCCTGTTGCCAACAGGATTTGGGGGCACAGTCTTAGGTGGGGAAATTCCTCTTAGCACTTTAGGAGGGAGCGGCCGGAAGCCACAGGAAGGGGAGAACCTCAGAGACTGAGGTGAGCGGCCCTTACCTGTCTGACCTCTTCCCTAGCTTTCATCTCCTGCGTTGATGCTCACCCGGCCTCTGAGGCCCCGCCTCCCAGCTACCGTGCATCAGTCTCGGGGAAGGACTCGGATTGGCTGCTCTCCAGGTCAGTTGCCATTGCCAGGGAAACGTCGACCTCTTATGTGCCAGGCAGGGGTATGTGACTGCCACGTGTGGACGTGTGGGGGAAGGGAAGAGGCCGAGCACCAGCTGCCTCTCCCGGTGTTGTGGCTTGGGTGGCCTCATTCCTCTGTAAGCCTGAGGCTGGGGCAAAGGAAGTGGAGGTGTCCTGAAGTCCTTCATCCCCCAAAGCCTGCAGAGGAGCCGTGGTCTGAGGGTGGCCTCACCCGGTCAGCGGAGCCATCCGTGACTCCTTCACCTCCAGACGAATGAACTCAAACTCAGTGTCTGACACTTTTGCCCGTTGGCTGGCACTCCACCACCTGAGCCACGCCTACAGCCCCAAAGGCTTGGCTGTTGTTATTTTTTTAGTGGATGCTTCTTTTCAGATTGCGCCTTACAGAGGTCAGCTCCCTAGACACTGGGGATTTTTCTTCCCACTTGATTGTGACAAAAAGCTGCTGTATGGCTGGGAATGGTAGAGTGCTGGCCTGGCCATGCATGAAGCCCTGGGTTCGATTCCTCAGTGCCACATACACAGAAAGAGCCAGAAATGATGCTGTGGCTCAAGTGGTAGAGCACTACCCTTAAGCCAAAAAATAGCTCAGGGAGAGTGGCCAGGCCCTGAGTGCAAGCTCTAAGACCAGGAGAAGAAAAAGCTGTGGTTTCTGACAGGGAAGGCAAAGGTTCTCAGTAATGATAGCAGCCAGGTGGCTCATGCCTACAATTCCAGCTACTCAGGAGGCTGAGTTCTGAGTATCCCAGTTCAAAGCCAGCTTAGACAAAAAAAAAGTCTATGGAACCCTTATCTCTCATTAACCAGCGAAAGAAAAGGAAAAAAAAAAAAAAAACTAGAAGTGCAGGGATGGCTCCAGTGACAGCCTTGAGCAGCAAAAGCTGCTAAGCAAGTGTGTGAGGCCGGAGTTCCAGCCCCAGTACCAGCATAAAGTGACAGCAGTGATGATCCATTTGCTCTGTGTCAGGCACATTCTCAGCAAGATGGGGGTGCAGTCCAGCCTTCCTATTCTGAAGCGCAGAGAGGCCAGAAGCTTGTAAGGTCGCACAGCAAGTCCAGTAGTAGGGCTGGAAGTCAAGTTCAGAGAATTTGGCCCTCCACCTCCACCTCTACCTCTTCCCGTAGGGGGGTTCTGCTGCTATTCTATGACCCCCCCACCCCAGCCTCGCAGCTCTGGGGCGGCACCTGGGGTCCCTGGAGGCTTTTTGGCAGCTCTCTGACCTCCAGCTCCCCACCTTTTCCCTCTGTGAGGTGAGCCCAGCATGCTCTTTCCAGTGTCTGGCCCTTGTAAATTTAGCTGCAGGAAAAAGCAGTTTGTGTAGGCCTGGGACACGGACACAATCAGCAACAGGAAAAAGTCATGGAAGGGGAGTGTTCAGCGAGGCCTGCAGGCATTGTTCCTGGGCGGTCGGAGGAGCCAGGGCCTCGGGCCTGCGCAGCCTGGAGCTGCGTCAGGACAACACAATGTGGGTGTCGGAAGGCCATGCGCCAGGAAGAAAAATACTGGAAATTCCCTGTGTCCCCGTCTCAGCCATGGATGGAAGCCTGGAAGCGCCTGCTCTTGAAAATCAACAGCCAGGGAGAGGTCAGGTGGCTGCCTGCCTGGCTTGCTGGCTGGCAGGGTGGGCCCCAGGAGCAGGAGGAAGTCACAGTGATATTTTGAGATATTTTCAGTCTGGGGTGCTGCTGGTTGATTTTCCAAAACATGATGACCTCCTGCTCTAGCAGGGGATTGCTGTCCCGGTGGGGCTGGGACAGACCCAGAAGCTGACCCAGTTGGAGAGCTCCAGTGCTCCCGAGTGCTGGCTTGCAGCCCCTCTAAGCCTGGAAAACCTGGGGGTCTCCTTTGCTCCAAAAGCCCTTCCAGTCCTCACTGGAGTTCAAAATGCAGCAAATACGAGGCTCCCTGTCCAGAGTACTTGCCAAGCAGCCAAGCCGGTCCTCTTGCTTACCTCTGCTGATGGGAGCATCCCTGAACAGCTCAGCTCATCTCTCTCCAGCTGACAGGAGTAAACCCAGCAAGGTGTGTGGAGGAAATACCAAGTGAACAAAGCACATAGATTCCGGCTGAGCAGAGCTAACCTAGGGAGAAGTCACAGTGTTAGAATTTTACAAGCACTTTGAAGCAGGGATGAGGATGGGGAGAGTTGTGCATGGGGGTGCTTGTAATCCTAGGGGGAAAATAAGTAGAAATGTCTACACAATCACAGCTGGGACACACCTTCCTGGGGTATCTTAGGGTTCCTGATCTGCTCTCTGGGCCCATAACCCCCTCTGCTCCCGTGTCCTGGGACAGTCCTGCTCTGTGGCAGGCTGGGCAGGGCTCTCGGGCCCGTTACTCTGTGCTGGGATTCTGGGACTGCCTGCCTTGCTCAGAAGCAGACCAAGCATTTAAGCCTTCCCTCTCTCCACATGTGCCTGAATCCCCTTTTGTCTGTTTCAATGTCTGCCTGCTGCCGTCACCTGCTCCTGACCAGGCCAGACTGAGAATGGTCTGCCTAACCCCATGCCTCCTCCCAGGAGACCC
Organism: Megascapheus bottae; assembly: GCF_031878675.1. Classification (NCBI taxonomy): domain Eukaryota; kingdom Metazoa; phylum Chordata; class Mammalia; order Rodentia; family Geomyidae; genus Megascapheus; species Megascapheus bottae. The sequence goes on along the minus strand of NC_143541.1, from coordinate 7,745,839 downwards.
CAGGGGAGAAGTGACATTTCTTCCGGAGGCAGTCTGTCCACAAAGCCTGCCTGGCACAGAGGTTCACCCCTTCCTCTCAACCCACAAAGAGCGCCTGAAAATTGATAAGAAATCATAAAGAGACGTGGGCAATGAATATAATTAGGCACCTCCACAGACACAGAGAGATGCGGAGAGCCAGCAAACAAATGAAAAGATGCCCAGCCTCTCGGGCATCTGTGGAAATGCAAATCAAAAGAACAATGAAATGCCATTTTTCTCCTATCAGATTGGAAAAATATATTAAATATTGATGACATCCAGCGGCAGTCTTGACACGGCTGCTGTGGGGTAGGGGAGTGTGGAGGGGGGGAAACACTGCAACAATCTATTGAGACAGAAATCTGAATTAAATTTAAAAGGTGCATGCCTCTTGATCCTGAAATTCCAGTTTGGGTAAGTACGCCTACAAAACTATGTAGAGACGAAGAAGACTGTGCCCATGACGCTTGTTGAAAAGACAAAACTGTGTGAAATGTTGATCGATAGACCAATACCTAAATGAATTGTGGGACGTTTATTCTGTGTCATCTCTGAGTTGACGTTCACAAGTTCCTACAACTTTACTATTTCCAGTAGTAAGTGCTTGTTTTGTTTTGTTTCGTTGGTCATGGGGCTTGAACTCTGGGCCTGCGTGCTGTCCCTAAGCTCTTCGACTCAAGGTTAGTGCTATACCACTTTAAGTCACAGCACCACTTCCAATTGTCTGGTGGTTCATTGGAAATAAGAGTCTCATGAACTTTCGTGCCTAGGCTGGCTTTGAACTGTGATCCTCAGATCTCAGCCTCCTGAGTAGCTAGGATGACAGGCCTTTGTCACTGGAGTCCGGCTAAATGCTCATTTTTAGTAGCACTAATATTTGAACTCAGGACGTTACATTTGCTGTGCTGGCTCTTTACCCTTGGAGTCAGACTTCTAAGTCTTTCTCCACTATTTCCCCTCCTTTTTTGCCTTTAGTCTCCCTCTCATAGGATCTCATGGCTTTTTGTCCAGGGCCCAGCCTCAGACCAAGACCTTCCCACTTTCTCTATAATAGCTGGTAGCTGTTTGCAGGTTCATACCACCATGCCTGACCTGTTGACATGGGGTCTCACTAACTTCACCTAGGCTGACCTTGAACTACAATCCTCTTAACTGCTGCCTCCCAAGTTAGCTAGGATTATAAGTATGAGCCACTGTGCCTGCCTGGAAGTTGTTTTTAAGCAGTTCTTAGGGAGATCTGCCTGTCATGAATCATAAGACACAAAGGCAGGAATAGCCCAAGGACGGGGATGGGAGGTTTTCCTCTCCCTGTGGGCTAGAGGGCAACTCTCCCTAGACCCGCCCTGTCTGGGCCTCTGACAGACACCGGAGTGCTCACGCCCCCTCTCACCCTGCCACTAGCAGGAATCCACTCTTCACGGAGCCCTGACTCTTTTTCCACGCCGCAGCAGCTCTATGAATGACAGTTTCAGACACTGTCTCTTCAGGGTTCCCGAATCCTGCTTGAGGATCTGGGGTGCAGGGTCTCCCTGACATACCAACTCTGAGCAATTGTAGACTATCACAGGGGTGTTTTGCAGAACTGGATTTTGAGGTTGTTTTCCAGACTCCACAGCTAAGAGTGCTGTGATGGATTAGTGATGTCTCCTCTGGAAGCAAGTGGCCAAGGAAGGTCTGGGCCAGTGGGGTGGGCAGCCTGAGCTCCTGCAATTCCAGCCATCCCCACTGGGAGGCAGTGGGTCCAGGTCAGCCTTCGAGGAGCAAGGCTTCTCCCACTCCGCTTCTCACCTATTTGCAGACACAAGTGGCCAGCTAGCTTTGTTGTAAATCCATCACTCAGCCCACGCAACCGTGCAGGCTGTGAACTTCACAGATGGATGAGCAAGTGGAGGGGAACGAATTCATCTGTGTCCGTCCCACTAGTGCTAAGGGCAGATCCATCCCAGCCTCCGTCACCTGGTCTTTTGGAGACAACACTGGCCACAGATAAATAACACTGTGGTCTCCTAAGTGCTGGGTTCATAGCCATAAATAAGGCCTTGGCCCAGCCAGCTCCGTGCTGCCCACCCCACCTCTCACAGCAGGCTGGGGCTGGTGGAGCTTGGGGGAAGCCAGACGCTGCCGACAGACAGCCTGAGTTATGGACTTGAGGAAGCCCGTTAGTCACCACAGCCGAGAAGTTAACTGGAGCTTATTAACTCTAAGCGTTTATTATTCACATTGATCACCCAGCGGACAGCACCCGCCACCCCCAGAGCTGCCAGCACATTTAGACGTAGGACAGAGGTACAGGAGAAGGGGTTTGCTGCCAGCAGGGGACAGACAGGCTCTAGGGAACCCAGAAATGCCTCTGAACCGTGGTCTTGGCACCCCTCCCACTGTTGGGAGGCTGTGAGCCAGGAGCTGGGGATAGGGGAGTCAGCTGGCCCCCTCAGGTGTATCCCTATTGCTTGGGGCCGAGCTTGAGGCAGAGGAGGAGGGCAGGCTGGAAGTCAGCGCCCCATCTCGGGCTCTGCCGCTCAGAAGCCACTGGCCTTGGATGTGAGTCAAATGACTTTCCTGAAACTCAAATGTTGTCACCTACAGAGTGTATATGCATTCATTCAGCTCATATGCCAGGCTGCCTAGGCCCATGGAGGTCAGGAAAGCCCAGGGCCCTCCTGGAATCCATGTTCTGGAGACGGAGGCAGGCAGAGCAGTCCAAGAACGTACGCAGGAAGAGAAATGTGTGATAGAGGTGGTGGCGCTGAGGAAAAGGATTCCAGACGGTTCTGGAACCATGTGAGCAGCTTGGGAGAGTGCACGTGGGGTGGAGAGGGCACTGCCCACGCCTGTGTCGGGATTCTGGCCTGAGCCCCCGACCCTGGGATTCGGTAACAGAGCTCGGAGCTTTGGATTCACAAATACAGAGAGGATGTGAGCGGTAAATTTTGGGGGGGGGGGTCTCATCAGTGAGGCCTTGAACCTCAGTGAAGGCCTCTCCAGCTCCAGCCTTCCAAAGCCGTGGAGTCCCTGTGGGGATGGCGGCAGAGTCAGGGGCCACCCGTGAAGCAACAGGCACTGGGCTGGTCCCTCGTGCTCCACGCCTACCACTGCCATCTTGTAGGTGAGAAAACTGAGGCTTAAAGAGCAATCCTGACTTTCCCGAAGTCCTGCACTGAGTGAGGACCTCAGGCTCATTATTTTATCGCACTTCATTAATTCAAGGATGGCCTCATGACCGTCCACTCACCTACTGAAGGGGTGAGAATGGGAGTGTAGCTTCCAGAGCTTGCCGAGGTTCAGGGCCCAGCTTCACCCTGTAGCTGTGTAACCCAAAGCAAAGACCTTAGCCTCTCTGTGCCCGGAGTTCCTCACATTTCAGAGGAGCTCCTCCCCCAAGGGGCTGCTGTGCAGCTTAAATGAATTAATAAGCGAAGCTCTTAGCGCTTGTCACGTCGTAAGTCTCAACTAAGATGGCTTTTTTATGACCACAACTTAGTATGACGCAAGTCGTAACAATAAAACACTGGAAACAACCTAAATGAGCAACAGCAGAGGAGTTACTTAGCCAGTCATGGTTTGTCGATTTCAGTGAATGGAATAGGAATTGAGACAGACTGGCATCCGTGCAAAGATGAGCAGACAGAGCAAGAGGAGAGGGATAGAACCACTGGTTCATGACCACAGAGGCATGCAGCGCTGGGCCAGCTGGACACTGTGAGGAGAAAGGTCCTTGGTCTTGGCCTCACACCACACTCTGCTTCTGCCTCAGGGAGCTCTGAGCAGCCATCCACCCGGACCAGAGGGTCGCTCTGCACATTTCCTCAGCCCTGCACCTCCAGACACAGGCATACTCAAGAAGCTGGGACAATAAAGTCACTTGTGCTGACAGACGAGGAGCCCAGGATGGTGGAACCAGCGGAGTGTGGGTACCAGGTGAGTCTCTCCCGAGTTGGAAAATGATGTTTCTTTGTTTTGAAGTGAGCTCACACATCCCCTTTGTCAAGGAAACTATAGAAGTGGGATTTGTAAGCCACAAATGAGTCCATCAAGGAAGCCCCCTTCCCCTCAGACGAAAAGGAAAACACATTTTGTTGTGGGCCCCCCAAAACAGTGGAAAAACTAAAACAAGGGAAAAGTCACCCACACTTTCTTTGTGGACCAGGGCCTGCACACTCCTAAGAAATAGGAGGCTGCGTGAGAAAAACATGTTTTCCTTACGCAGGATATCTGTAGAAGCCGCTGGAATCAATGATTGGGAAACGCAAAAATAATAAACTTCAGGCATGGTAAACACGACCCTTCTCTTTGGGTGAGGAAAACAAAGGCTGAGAGCAGGGGTCAGCACAGAGCAGCGGGCAGGTGTCGGCCGAGAGACCAAGGTGATGCCTGGAATGGTTCTGGGCAGGACAAGTGCCTTTCACAGGCTTAGTTACCCATCTGAACAGTGATGATCCTGTGTCCATCACAGGGCAGGGAGCTGGGGGCTGGACAGGCTGAGATGTTGCTGTCTGGGCATTTGGGTATGCAGGCCTGGCTTTGTGGGGAATGCCAGGGCTGGGGCCCAAGTGTGGAAGGACCAGTGGTGGTTTATAACCCCTCCATCTTCTCATAATGTTTGGAAATCGGTGTGTGTGTGTGTGTGTGTGTGTGTGTGTGTGTGTGTGTGTGTGTGTGTGTGCTGGAATTAGGGCTTGAACTCAGGGCCTGAGCACTGTTCCTTAGCTTTTTTGCTCAAAGTTGGCCCTCTAGCACTGAAGCCACCACTCCACTTCTACCTTTTTTTTCTAGCTAATTGGAGAACAAAGCCTCACAGAGTTCATTCTCCGGGCTGGCTTTGAACTGGAATTCTCAGATCTCCACTTTCAGAGTAGCTAGGATTACAGGCATGAGCTACTGGTGCCTGGCTAGAAATGCAAAACTTTTGGGGAAAAAAAAAAAAAGGCATTGTGTTGTCATTTTGCAGGAGGGCCCGCAAATGTTCTTTCTAGTTCTGACCCCATAGACTCTCCCAAGCTCTGGCGCAGAAGCAGCACTGATAAGTGAGCCTGAAATTGAGCATGAGAAGGGCCAAGAGGCATGGACGTCTCTATACAGGTCCTGCCCCAGCTACACCTGGCCACAGAAAGCCCTCCACCACCTCCAGGGACTGTGACCACTGCCATTTCCAAGGAAAGTAACTCCATTTGGTGGGAAGACCTGTATGAGGAGCTGGCTGTGGCCGGCTGGATCCCCTCACCTGCACAGGGGTTCGAATTCACCTCATGAGGTCCTGTGAGGCCATGTTCACTGCTCTGTCAACCTGCCAGGGACAATGGCTGCTGCACTGTCTAGTCAGTGAGTGCCACAGCAAATGTCACCTGCAAGATTCCCGTCCTGCCTGACAGCTGGTGAGTGCAGGTCTTTGTTCAAGGCTCGGTGGCCGTCACAGACATTGCTGTGTGCGGGCACTGAGCTTGGAGTCTTCTGATCTCTTCCTCCTCCTCCTGCCTGCCCTGAGTGTGCATGTGGGCAGATGCGACGGGGATGTAGGGAGGAAAAGCTTGACCGGGGGCTCTGGGGCTCGAAGCCCAGTGCCCAGCTATGTCCCCGATCCCAAGGCAAAGTCCCTCGTGTGATCTGCACACAGCCCCTGCTCCTGTCTGCACGGGCCTGCCCTCAGCAGTGCTCCTGTGAGCAGAGACCTCTGTGCTCTGGGCAGAGCCTGGAGCAGATGGACACTTTAATGGCGCCTGATTCTTTCCTTGGAGTGTCTGGGCATCAGGCAGAGGAGAGCCCCCATCAACTGATGGCGTCACAGTCACCTCTGCCAGCCCTCTCCGCACAACAGTATTAAGCTAATTAAGAAGATCTCCCCTGCAGCCAAGGCCCACAGGGAGGCAAAGCCCACTCCCAGCGGGGAGATAAATCAGGACAGCCCAGTGGCTCATGGAGGGGCCTCTCCTAAACCACCACCTTCCTGTGCTGTAGGAGGATTCAAGCCCACATGGCCTGTGTGGGGTCAGGAGTCCCCGCTGCCCCGGCCCCGACCCTGGGCATGGCAGGATGTGCCTATGTGCCCACTGTCTTCAGTGGGGCTGAGCCCCGGCTTCCGAGGAGGAGAACCCCAGACCCCCACCTTAGGGGAGGCCTTGGATTCACACTTAGCCTGCCCCGAAGGGCCCTCAGGTTGGGGTCCCACGTGTGGACTGTGCCCTTATGTGGTGCCTCGTAAGCCCCCAGAGGGTCAGGCACCTTTTCCTGTCACTGCTGTACACCAGGCCACTCCAGCGTGGGGAGGGGGGGAGGAAGCATCCCTCTGGTTTTATGAGGTTGTGTGTGGTTCCCTCCCTCAACCCCCCCCCCCACTCCAGCCCTCACCCCAGTGCACTCAGGCCCCGGGGACAATGAGAGTCTCCAGGGAGTGGCCTGGAACAGCCCCAGAGGCACACGGGGCAGGCCTGGCCTCCAGCCCAGGGCTGTTCGGAGCTGGTGGAACCATCCAGGGGCGGGCCTAATGGGAGGTGTTGAGGTCATTGGGCAGTGCCCTGCAGGGGACAGCAGGGTCAGCCCCTGTCACTTCCCCTGTCCCGAGGTGAGAGGTCTTGCTTTGCCATATACCTACCATGATGTGCCCCCACCGGCCCAAACCTCCAGGCCAAAGACTGGAACCTCCAAAACTGGGAGCCAAACCATACACCTTCTGTTAAGATGGTTACCTCAGGTGTTTATTCCAGTGGCAGAAAGTGGGTGTTTACAGCACCCAAAGATGTATTTGTTCTACCATAGGATTGCGTTTAGTCTTTGTTTCCAGCCCTCACTTCATCACCCTTGAGAGCTGGATGCTGGTATGAGCCCCAAATCACACCGTGGCTGCCGGTGTGCTCAGCTCATCACCGTGCTCTGCCAGGGAGAGGGGCGGCCAGCTCAGAGCAGGGGTCAGCTGGCTTAACCTGGCAGTGCCAGTCTCCACGATTTCAGTTGCCCTTGTCAACCACAGTCCAAAAGTATGAAATGGAAAATTCCAGATATAAACAATTCCTAAGTTTTAAATAACTTTTATTGCTGCCCATTGTCGTAATTGTTCTATTTTATTAGCAGTTATTGTTGCTAATCTCTAACCGTGCCTCACAAATCAGGGAAGACAAACGGTGGTAGAGATCCAGGGCTCTCCTTGGTTTTAGGCATGTGCTGCAGAACCTGAGGATGAGGGATTCACAGCAAAGTGGACGGGATGGTGTCGGGCAGCGTGAAAGCCGGGATGCAAGAGAGATGGGGGGATAGGATGGGGCTCAGGGAAGCCTCTTGAGTGGCAACACTGGAGACCTGACTGGGGGAGGAGCAGCCCAGACATTTGAAAATTTGGAAAGGAGGGTTTGTTTGTTTGTTTGTTTTTGTGGTTCATGGGGCTTGAACTCTGGGCCTGGGCGCTGTCCCTGAGCTCTTCAGCTCAAGGCTACCACCCTACCTTTGAGCCAATCCCCACTTCCCATTTTCTAGAGGTTAATTGGAGATAAGAGTTCCAGGTCCTTTTGTGCCCGGGCTGGCTTTGAACCCTGATCCTCAGATCTCAGCCTCCTGAGCAGCTAGGATGACAAGCGAGAGCCATCTGGCCCTGCCCGGCTAGAAAGGAGCTTTCTAGGGAGGGGTAGTTGCAGGTGCAAAGCCTGGGCCTGGGGGAACCAGGCAGGCTGTGTGTGGAAAGGAAGGCCTGTGTGGCTGTACCCAGCAAAGAGAGGATAGGGGCTCAAGGGGACACAGCCTGGGTTCCTGGGAACGCCAGCAGCTGTTTCTCCACAGTGATGGCTGAAGTGCTGTGTGCGTCTTCCTCCCTGAGGCCCTTGGACTTGGGCGTCAGAGCAGGGGGAAGGCTGGGCTCTGAGCAGGGGCAATACTAGGGCGCAGGCCACTGAGTCTTACCTCCATCCTCCAGCACAACACGTGACCTGCTTAGGGTTCGGAGGGCAGCTGGGCACAGTCACTCAGCAAAGCCCCCTTTGCCCTGAAAAATCCCAGACACACAAAAACCTCTTCTACGGTGCTGGGGTCAGAGCCCTAAACATGCAAATTAGGGTGCACCCTGTCCCTGGCCCCCAAAGGTCCTCACGATCAGGATAAGACTCCCCCGTCCTCCACCATCTTGCTGTCCACTGTCCCCCCATCCTCCTCCGTCTTGTCGCCCACTGTCCCCTTGTCCTCCTGGCATTTTGGCAGGATGGACTTTCCTCCATTACCAGAGCCATAGCCCCTGACGGTATTCCATGAACTCTTTGCGCAGACCTCGGGTCTGGGCTGAATTCAAGGAGCCTAGAGACAGGCTGGGGAAAAGCAGGAACAGGTCTGTGGAAAGGACTTGGGACAGTGCCCTGTGGCCCGTGAGGCAGCCACTCCTGTCACCAGATTTCACAGGTAGAGAACTGAGCTCACAGGTAGGCCCTATGCTTGAGGTATGCAGCTGGCAAGGGGCTGGCATGGAAACCGAGCCCCTGCTGCCAGCCTCCCATGGCACTTGCGGCTGGGCCTTCATCCCCTGTGTTGACCTCAGTGCTGTCACTCATCCCGGCCTCTCCCTTGGAATGGTGGGACGCTTGGGGACAGTGGCCATAGCCAACACTCAAGTTGGTGAGAAGAAGCTCCAAGCTTGGCCTGCCCGGGAAGGGTTAATGTGGCCTCTTTGTCCTGTGGTTGCCATGGGGACAGTTCCTGCCCTTCAGGAAGCAGGGAGAGCAGTTTCCTGTTTTGAAGAAAGCTGAGGGCTGTTTTCCTCAATCCGCCTGCTCAGAGTAGGGCAGGAAGCCCGGGCCCTGGCCGCCCTGCTGCTGGTGTGTGTCGAAGCTGTGCCCACACCCAGCTGGCCAGGAGGGGTCCGAGTGGAAATGGAGCCTCGGGGAAAAAGCCCAGCCAGCCAGCCAAAGGGGAAAAAAAAAGGCCTGGCCGGAAGGGGGTGGCCACTTCCTCCACAGACCTCGAATCCCACCCAGCGATAAAGACTCCACGCTGGCCCTGCCCCGCCCGACGCCCCTCCCCGGGCTCAGCCCTTCCTTGGAGAGTTCAGGCAGTTGGACAAAGGCGACCAAGTCTCCTGCCCACTCCCCTGCCTGCACATACCCCACCCTGGACACTTGAGATGAGTAGGCTTAGCCCTCTTTCCATGGCCTCCTTGCCTCTGAGGAGTTGAAGCCCACCACGCCTGGCAGCCTGCCCAGCGTGCCTCTGACCCCGGAAGAGCACTCATGAGTGGAGGCCTGGTTGGCCTGTGGCGCTTCTCTCACGGGGCCATTTCACCTCCACGTCCACCCTTGGATGGCCAAAGTCTGGTTTTCCTTCATGCGTTGAGGAGAAAACTGGCGCAGAGAGCAAGGTGGCTTCCCCAAGGCCAGGGCCAGTGACTGGTGAGGCTGGGGGCCCCAGGACAGAGCGGGCCCACCTGATATCCCACCAAAGGGAGGAAGGGAGGCCTGACCAAACCCTGTCCCAGGCCATTATCTGCTTTGCTTGGTCTGGGAAGGGAAGGCCACTTAATGGCCTCGGCACATCTAAGCCCGAGGCCCATGCGGTCCAGTCCCCCCGCGGGGCAGCAGGCAGGGAAGGGCCCCTTCCCGAGGGCAGCTTGTCCGGTGGCAAAGGCAGACCTGGTCAGCATAGGCGGTGTGGGATGCAGAGGTGGCAGCGGTGGAGGCCGGAAGGAAAGGCTCTGACTTGGCAGGAAACAAGGCTGCTGTCACCTCCTTCTGAGCTGGGGCAGGAAGCACAGCCCTGGCCTGGTCCCATGTCTCCTGGGGGACTTCTGCATTGTCCTTCCCTCTACTCCTGACTCTGCCACCCAGTATGCAGATGGTGGTCACTAAGGGCTTTTTTCTGGCCCTTTTCTGTTTTGATGGTGAGGATGCTGTGTCCCAGCTCTTGGTGAGTTCAGTTTGTAAGCATCTGCTAAGTACCAGTGACATTCTAGACACTTAAATGGCAATGTCACTTACTGAGCACTTGCCAGGGAGAAAGCTGACCACAGAACCAGTGTCCAGTGCCTGGCACAAGGTCTGTGGAACACAGGAGTGAGAAATAATGCCTTCCCCCTGGGTTGGTTGAATGGATTAAATCATACAGAACATTTACCAAATGAACAAAATAAGCACTTAGCAAATATTAGGCTTGACTTGCAAGTGGGGAAACTGAGGCACAGTGCGTGAGCCAGGGTCACCCCTCCCAGAGTTAACCTGGTTCCTGGCTGCCATGTTGCAGTGCCCATCTGGGAGGTTTGGCACAGAACTGGGGTACTGGTTAGTTTCTGGAGGATGGAGTTTTGGGCATTAGTTGAACACTTTGTTAGAACTTCAGACAGGAATGGGGTGCTAGATTTGGGGTGCCATGAGCCTCAACTCCTGCAAAGACAGTAAACACCAGAGCTGTTTGCTCCTTGGAAAATGGAAGGGTCCAGGAAAGGGTGGCTGTCCCATGGAGAGAGCAGGGGCTGAGGACAGTGGGACGCTGGAGGGGAGAGAAGACTCTGTGCTCCTATTCCTGCTCTGAGGAACTGATGGCGCTCAGACTGGTACTTGGCAATTTATAAAGAAGGGACTGAGAGAGGAAAAGCCACAGCAAAGGAAGGGACTTCTGTTACTGCAGGAGGCATCAGTGGATGGAGGGGACGGGGTCCTGCCTGGGCCGAACGGGCCTTGGTTTTCCTGTCCGGGAAATGGGCATATGATCATGAATTCCGGGAAAGAATGCCTGTGGAGAAGGCCAGGAACAGCAGCCACGCCGTCCAGGCCTTCCAGGGTATGTGAGTCACCCGCTCGAATCCCGTGAGGGTTCTCTAGGTCCAGACATCCAGTAAAGCCATCCAGTCTTTCACATCCATTTCCTTCCGTAAGGAAAAACAAAGGAACGAGAGCAGTGTCTCCACAGACATCGCTCCACGGCGTCCTGTCTGTCGTTTCAGCTGAGCAAGTTCTGACCTGTGTTTTTCCCGACTGGCCTTGGTGCTGTGATCTTGCAAGCAGCCGCAGAGCCGTGAGCTGTCTGCGCCCAGCTAGCACAACTGGTAGACCTCACTCGTTCTTCCATGAGGGGCCGCTAGGTCATTTGGCTTTTCTGGCTGATTCTCAGAAACAAACTTACTTAGGAAAAAAATCAGAACCAGCTGTTCTCTGCTGGCCCTGGACGGGAACCCTCTTCCTTCCCTCTCCGAGATGCTGGATCACAGGCCACACCCAGCTTGTTTGAGATAGGGTGTTGAACCTGCACCCTCCCATCTGCAGCTCCCATGTAGCGGGGATTACAAGTGTGAGCCCACACGTATTTTCTCTCTACATTAACTAGTGCACTTATCCCTTCATTCACGTGTACCCACCTTGAAGCACCCTGTCCTGGACCTGCAGCATCTCTCTCCTCCCTCACCATTCCCTGCCCCTGTGCTGCACCACCGGCACTGCACCCCTTGAAGTCCACCCTAGGTCAAGCCAGACTTTTGTTGGGGGGTGGGGTGGGGGGTCGTGGGGCATGAACTCTGGGCCTGGGCGCTGTTCCTGAGCTGCTCAGCTCAATTACTGCCCTACCACTAGAGCCTCAGTGCCACTTCTGGAGAGTCTCATGGCCTTTACTGCCTGGACTGGCTTCAACCTGTGATGCTGGGGTCTCAGGATGACAGGCGACCCCGGCCCCTCCCCGGCCCCCCCCCTCCCCAGGTAGCAGGCGGCCCTGCGCGGTGGCTCTCCCTCCCTCCCTCCGCTGTGCTGTCCGCACTCTGTCCTTGGGGACCTGCCCACCAGCACTGTCTGGGGGCGCCCTGGAGATCCCGCCCCGGGACGCCATCCACCCCGTGGGACCTGTTGTCCCACACTGGTGTCCCCGCAGGTCCGGTGGGGCAGGCGCAGAAAGTCCCCGGCCGGCGGCGGCGGCCTGGCACGCAGGGCCTGGGTCTGAGGATCGCGGTTCGAAAGCAGCCTTGGCAGGAAGGTCTGTGCGGAGCCAGGCGTGGAGCCGTGGCTCAGGTGGTGGAGCGCCAGCCCCGGGCCTCGGGACCACACCGACGGCGGGGAGGGGGGGAGGGGGGCCGGGAGGGGGCGGGGTCCGCCCCCCCCCCCGCCCCCCAGACCCCGCCCCAGGCCCGCGCGCCCTCGCCCCGCCCCCCCGCGCGGGCTCCTCCCCCTCCGCCCCGCCCCGCGCCGCCGCGCCCCCCCGCCCTGCGCGCCGCGCGGACTCCGGTCTGGACGCCGCGCCGCCGCCGCGCCCCCGCCCGGCCCGCCCGCCGCGCCCCGCCCCGCCCGCGCCCCGAGCCCCGCGCCCACTGGCCGTGCGCGCCGCGCCGCCGAGAGCTGCGCCCGGGGAGGGGCGGGGCGCGGCCGGGGTGGGGGGGCTGCGGGCCCCGCGGGGCGCCGTGAGCGCGGCGGCGGGCGGCGGACTCGCGCCGGACCGACGGACGCCCGGACGGACGCGGCGACCGCGGCCCCGGGCCCTGCGCGCCGGAAGATGAACCGCGCAGGTAGGAGCCGCGCGCCCCCCGCTCGCTCGCCGCGGGCCGGGCCGGGGCGCCGTCGTGGCGAGGTCGGGGCCCCGTCGCCCCGTGCGCCCCGGCCCTTTGGTGCCCGCGCGGGCGCCCGTCTCCCCGCGTGGCGAGGACCTGGGAAGCTCGGGGTGGGGTCCAACGCCGGGGGGACCCCGGGGACCCGAGCCCTCCCCGGGCGGGCGCCGCCGCCGTCCTCCCCGTCGGGGGTTCCCGGCCCGAAAGTTCCCCGGGACTTGGTTTGCCGCCCGCCCGCGCCGGCGCCGGGCCCGTCCGCTCCCCCGAGCCCCGGGCGGGTCCCCAGCCCCGCGCCCCGCACGCACTCCCGGGGTCCGGGCGCTGCTCCGTGCGGGTGAGGGCGCATCCGCCCGGGGTCCCGCGCGCGGCCGTGGGGTCCCCGAGCCGGCTCGGGCTTCCGCCCCTCCTGATGAACCTCGCCGGGAACAATGGTGGGAGCCCGGCCGGCTTCCTGCCCCGCGGCCCCGCGCCAGCCCCCTGCCCGCGTGGATCTTCCGTGGCCGCCTTTGTCTGGAGGATGGGGAGATTGGGTGTCAGCGGGCGCAGCAAGCGAGGCAAACTTTCCAGGCCTTCGCCTGCATCAACTTGGCGCCCCCAGAAAGCTGGGGCGGGAGCCGGGGCTGCTGTCCACGCCGTGCCATGGGAAGAGCCAGCGACTCTGGTGTGGCACAGGGAAGGCGGGCGATGGATTCCCATAGCCATTTTAATTCTGTCCAACTTCTCGGTACCTGTGTGTGTGCGGTGGGGGAATGTGACATCTCTTCCATTCCACCAAGAAGTCACCAGGCTCCAGAATCACACAGCCAGTGTGTGGCCAGCCTGGCGCTGGAGCCCAGGTCTTTTTGAGCCCGGGTGGCTCGCCCAGGCCTAAGCCCTCCGGCTGCGTCCCCGGGAAGTGCCCTTCCGTGGGTCACTGGGCCAGCGTAACACCAGCCTCATTAGAAATCACCGAGCTCAGACATTCCAGAGGGTGCCCGGAACGGGAGTTCAATTAAGAGGCAGTGGGAAGGTGAAGGTAGAAGGTAATTACTCTGCCAACATATGGCTTTGAGCTCCACAGAGAGTTCAGCAGTCCACAGCTGAACCAGGCGTGAGGCGCCGTAGGGGTGTGGAAGCTGCCCTTGTGGTCAGCCTGGGCACAGCAGATGGACCATTGGGGTCTCTTCCTCTCACCATGGGGTAGTTGAAGCCCCAGAGGGGGCTTGCTCAAGATCGCACCTCCAGTCAGTGACTGAGCCAGGAAAATGGGTCAGAACTCCAACTATCCCTGTCCAGTGCTCCCCCAGGACCCGCCATCTGAGCTTCTGCAGAGATAGGGAGCAGGGATTGTGGAGGTGTGAGGGACACATATTTAATCAGCACGGAGAGAGCAGATGCAGACTGGTACCCAAACACGGGCCTGGGATGATTTCACCATTCCCAGAGGCTGCTAACCGTTTCTGTGACTGCAGCTTCCCCAGTGCCAGGTTAGCTCCTGTCCTCTTGGTGAAAAGGTCTTCTGCATGCAACGTATCCCCAGGTGTAGCAAACTGCCCTTGGGGCCTGAACGGTGCAAATGCAGAGAGGGAAGGGTCCAACCTGCAGGGGGAGAGAAGGTTCCAGAGGAACTGTGCTGCAGAAGGGCCCCAGCTACATCCGTGCAGGAAGCTAAGCTTAACCCAGAAGAGTAAAGCTCAGTGCTGACTTGCCCAATAATCTCTGCCTCCCAACGGCAAAGTTCTACCAGCCGGGCTGTGCCACATTCTCTCAGGCTCCTGCAACTGTATTTCCATCCTGGCTGCTCCCTCCTTCTGGAGTGCTCCATCTCCTCCTGGAGTGCTCCCTCCCCTCATCTCGGAATGTTCTATCCTCTTCTGGAGTGCATCATCTCTTCCTCCTGGAGTGCTCCCTCCCCTCCATCTTGAAGTGTTCCATCTTCTGGAATGCTCCCTCCCCTTCTCCTGGAGTACTCCCTCTATTCTTGGAGTGCTCCATTTTCCTCCTGTGCTGCTCCATCTCCTCCTAGAGTGCTCTGTCTTCAGCCCCTTCCTCTGGCCTGTGTGTCAGTCCCACCTGACTCCAGAGTTTTCCATAGGAGTGCGGTCCCCCCGCCCCCCCGCCGCCCCCTCTGCAGGCAGGAAGATGGAGGATGTCCTCTGCTATCTTGCCTGTTCTTCGCGGGCCTCCCGGGCTCCATTCTCTCCGCGTTCTCGCACTGATCTCCCCGAGTCTGTGCCTTGAGTCCCATCTCCATGGTGGCCGTCTGCCTGCACACTTCTCCCGTGCCTGCTGACCTCTGCACACGGGTGTGTGAAGGTTGTCCACCTGGACCTGGACTGACTGAAATCCTGGCTTTCCTTCCCCACGCCTGCCACCTGTGCCATCTCAGGCAGCTTGGTGTAACTTGACCTCTCTAGATGCTCGGCGACATCTTTGGCTTTTTCTTCTACTATGTTCCATGTCCAAACTGAGCCAGTCCCTCAACTCCGGAACTGGACTCTTGTCACCCGGGCCTGGCCCAGGCTCCATTGCCTGCGGGTGTCTCCCTGCCTGCTTCCCCGGCAGTGTGTGCTGCTGTCACCCCGCTCTCTCACCTTCCCTCCAACTTTGCTCTAATGTCCTCTCCACTTGTTAGGGTCACTGTGTTTGGAGTTGTCAGCTACAAGTGATGTGTCATTTATGTACACTTGTCCTTTCTCTCCCGCCAGCTTTCCATGTGACATTCCTGGGGACAGCATTTTAATTTCATTTATGGATGTGTCCCAAGACTCTAGATGAGGACTTGATACATAGTCGGTGCCCAATAAATGCTTATTTACGAGAATTAGACTATTTACCAGAAGTAGACTACTGGACTTTTTTTTTTTTTTGGTCTGGGCCAGCCTTGAACCTTGATCCTCAAGTCCTTAGCTTCCTGAGTGGCTGGGATTCATTCCAGGCACAAACCACTAGTGCTCAGCTGAACAGGAACAAGTTAAAGCTAGCTATTTGCCTTAGGATCCTTGCTAATGAGCCCCAGACTCAGCTATATATCAGCCTGCCACCTGACTAGTTGGGCTTTGTTTCCCTGCCTCAGATTCTCTGCGTTCCCCTCTTCTCTGCCTCACTGCATGCCCCGTGCTTGATCTCCACTATAGAGGAAATGCTTGACCGTGTCAGCAGGCAGGCAGAGGGTCAGGTGACTGGAGCAGGAAGCAGAGCCCAGGCTCTTGCCAGGCACTGCTGAGGTAAGCTCTTTGTGGTGTCTCAGTTTCCCCAGCTTTCAGTGACAGGTCCGACAAGGCTTTTCTGCCACCAGCCTGCCGCAGCCTTCCACCCAGGGTACTCAGATGGGCTTCAGTGGGAAAGGCATTTTCTTGCTGGATCACGCCTCACCCACGGTAACCTTTCCCAAGGAGCCAGTCCCACAAATCAATAGCTTGATTGGATGAAGGATGGGGTGGGGGTGGGGCAAGGCAGACACTCATTTTTCATGGCCTCCAGTGGTGTCTTGGTGTGGAATGCCACCTGTGTGGATGAGAAATGAGAGCCCCGCCTTCAAAGAGCAAATCTGTGCCAGCCTGACCCCGGGTGCAGAGAGCCAGTGTGCCTGCCTTGAATACCTCACTGAGTGCTGCCGGCTGGGTACCAGCGGCAGGCAGTGGTGGGGGCCTCGCTGAGTGGTGAAAGCCAAGGCCCCGTCAGTAGCTGTGCCTGTGAGAAGGCTCCAAGAAGCAGTTTGATTTCATTGTCAATGAGCGTAACTTTCAGCTCCTTTAGAGTAGTGCTTGCATTGTGCCCATTTTACAGATGAGGAAAGTGAGGGCCTGTTCCATTACTGGCAAACCCAGGCTTTCTTACTGTAAACCTAGAACAACTAAGGATTATATTTTTAAGCTCCAACTTCATGTTTTTTCACTAACGTGAGGAGAGTTTTTTACACCAGGATCTTCTTGACCGCCCACAGAAACAGCTGCAAAGCTGTGAGGTCTCAGGGCTCCTCTGGTGCCAGTGCTGGGCAAGGATGGTGACCATAGGGGTGGGTGGGGGGCTTTCAAGTCTTCCATAGCGTTTTGTGGCTCTGGAGCCCAGCTCGTTTCCGGCACCTCCACGGCGCTGTCCCAATGGCACAGTCCCACAGTCTCCTTGATGTCGGCCACTGAAGCACAGAAAGAGCTTACTGGGTGGCTGTGGGCAGCAGTGGACACTCAGGAATCACCGTGGCCCCCTGTGTGGCCTCTGGTCGGCAGGATGGGCGTGGAAGGCCACTTGTTTGTATACAGTGGCTGCAGTGGGCCGCTGAGGGCGTTTTCTGGCTGTGGGGAGGGAAGACGTGGCCCCCACAATCTGGGGAGCAGTGTCCGTGCTCCGTGTAGGGCGATCTGTAGGTGGCTGGAACGGAGTCGGCTAATTAACTCCTCCCTCCTTCTCTCTGCTTTCATTCTTTAGATTCACCCAAACCTCCAGTGGCTCCCAAGCCCAAGACTGCCAGCCCACACACGCCTGTGACTGTCCCCAAATTCTCTGCCTCACCCAGGCCTGAGAGCCTGGGAAGTCCCAGCTCCATGTCCAGGGGACCAAAGCCCCCCATCGCCCCCAAGCCCAGGCTGGCCGCCCCGGGCGAGTGCAGAGCCGGCATCCACGTGAACAGCTTTCTCACCAAATGCAGCAACGGGAGGCTGCTGTGTGCAGACGGGGCGCCGCCACCCCCGGGGCAGCGTGCCGACAATGACGAGGACTGCATCATGGTCCCCAGAGCCCCGGGGAGAGAGGACTCAGACGGTGAAGAGCCTGCGGGGCCTGCTGCTGCCGACCAGGACGAGGATGCAGAGGCAGGAGGCCGGGAGGGAGGCACAGAGGGGTCGGACGCTAACAGCAGCCCAGCGTCCTCTGCCACCCCTGCTGGAGAGGCACCCGGCTGGGAGGGGGAGGAAGACACCAGCCATGTCCCTGAGTGCGGGGAGGAAGGCACAGAGGAGCCGCTGTCCTCCAGTGAGGACAGCCTGGAGGACGAGGGAGAGGCCTCGCAGGGCCGGATCATTCTAACCGACATCCACACAGAGGTTCCTGGAGGCTCCCCTGAGGAGCTGGGGCTCCCCGAGGTCCCCGGGGAGGCAGAGGAGGATGGTGAGGAAGACTGTGTAGACACGGAGCCCGGGGGGCCCTGCGGGGAAGTGGATTTCGACTCGTCCATGCAGGATGTGGATGAAATCTGTGAGGAGCAAGAGGAGGAGCCCCCCGAGGAGAAGGAGGAGCCCCCCGAGGAGAAGGAGGAGCCCCCTGAAGAGAAGGAGGAGCCCCCTGAAGAGAAGGAGGAGGAGCCCCCCGAGGAGGAGGAGGAGCCCCCTGAAGAGAAGGAGGAGCCCCCCGAGGAAGAGGAGGAGCCCCCCGAGGAGGAGGAGGAGGAGCCCCCCGAGGAGGAGGAGGAGCTCCTGGAGGAGGAGCAGGCCGCTGACACCCCGCAGGTGGAGACAGTCCCCGATGACCCCGGAGCCTCTGGGGAGGGGGGCGAGGACGCCCCCGGCCGTGGGGAGCAGGTTGACCAAGAGGAAGCAGCTGCCCGCCACGAGGAAAGGCCCCAGGGAGACATGGCCGCCGCCGCCGGCGGGGAGGACGGGGAGGACGGGTGCCACATCATCCCCTTCGAGAGCGAGAGCGACAGCGCAGAGGACTTGGTGCCCTCGCTGGCGGGGAGTCCCTATCATTTCTTCCCCACCGAGAGCACCTCCTTCAGTAGCCAGAGTGGCCCCATTTCTGAGCCAGCACAAGGGGAGGGGGCACCGGCCCCGGGGGTCCGCATGGCCACCGTCCCGGAGGCTGGGGCTCCCCGTGGCTGCTGTGACATCCTGCAGCGGGCGCCCGCCGCCCACGTGGTCATGCTGGAGGACGAGGACGCCAGGGACTGCTCGCTGAGCAACCCCTACGTGACGTGCCTGGCCGACCCCGGAGGGGGCCGAGGCGAGGGGGACCCAGGCGCTGAGGATGGCCTGACCCCCCCTGACAGGAGGAGCACTGCCGCCAGGGCTCGGCCACACTCTGGGAAGGCGGCAGGCCACGTCCCAGAGACTGTTCCAGAAGAAATGGGGCCCGACGGTGGCTCCGCGGCCACAAGCAAGGCAGGTGCCCAGGAGGAAGCCGGGGAGCCGGCGGCGGCGGCCGAGGGGAGGGCCCTGGACACCGGCCGGGCCGTGCCCCTGCCAGCCAAGCCCAGGGCCTTCACGTTGTACCCACGCTCCTTCTCCGTGGAGGGCCGGGAGTTGCCTCTGCCCCTGTACCGAGAGCCCGTGGGGGCCGGGCTGGAGGAGCTCCGCATCAAGAGGAAAGACGACAACCTGTCCTTGCCCTGTGTCGTCAGCTCTTCCGGAAGCTTCTCCCAGAGGAACCACCTTCCGTCCAGCGGCACCTCCACCCCGTCCTCCGTGGCCGACATCCCGCCCCCCTTCGACCTGGCCTGCGTCACCAGGCGGCCCATCACCAAGAGCTCGCCCTCGCTCCTCACCGACGGCGACTCCCCCGACAAGGCCGCCAAGAAGAAGAAGTCCTCCTTCAAGCGCTTCCTGGAGCTCACCTTCCGGAAGAAGACGGAGAGCAAGGCCCACGGTGAGGCCCACGTGTCTTCCTCCAGGTCCTCGTCCGAGTCCAGCTACCACGGGCCGGCCCGGATCCTGGAGATAGACCGGAGAAGCCTCAGCAACTCCCCCCAGCTCAAGTCCCGGGCCGGCAAGCTCCGGGCCTCCGAATCCCCGTCCTCCCTCATCTTCTACCGAGATGGCAAGCGGAGAGGGGTCCCCTTCAGCCGGACGGTGTCCAGGGTGGAGTCCTTCGAGGACCGCTTGCGGCCTCCCTTCCTGCCCCTGCCGCTCACCAAGCCTCGCTCCATTTCCTTCCCCAATGCCGACACTTCTGACTACGAGAACATTCCAGCCATGAACTCGGACTATGAAAACATCCAGATCCCGCCACGGCGGCCGGCGAGGGCTGGCACCTTCACCAAGCTCTTCCAAGACCAGAGCAGGGCCCTGTCCACGGCCAACGAGAATGACGGCTACGTGGACATGAGCAGCTTCAACGCTTTCGAGAGCAGACAGCAGAGCCCGGAGCAGGAAGCGGAGAGGTATGGGGGCCGGGCTCGTGCTTGGGTGGCTAATGTTACAGTGGAGGGGCAGTGGAGGCGCAGGCAGAATCTCAGGCGCCTTGCTGTGTGGTTTGGGGTACGTGGCTGCACCTCTTTGAGCCTCAGTTTTTCTCCTCATGAAATGGACCTCATGCTGTCACAGCACGGCAGAATCTGGAATTGCCCAGACGGACATGGTTGTGGTTCTGGTGGGTGGCTTTGCTGCTCTCCGATGGGAAAGTACTAGGAGACTGCTCTGGCATGTGGCCAAACTAAATACCTCTCCCCTGGAGGAAGATACCCCTGCGTGGAGCTGGGTACCTCTCGTTGTGTGATCAGGCACCGCCCTCCACGGGGAGCTGGAGAGGAAGGCGATTGAATGGGTTTGAAGAGCTGGCAGTGCGTGCCTCGAGCTCAGTTTCTGAATGGAAGTCTTTAAGAGATGTCATCTACAGTGGGAATGCAACACTGGGGTTATTGAGAGTTGTCGCTCACGCAGGTGTGGGGGTGTTTTCCTGCCTGTCAGTGTTTGTGGGTGCAGCCTCGGGGGTGGGGGATGCAGTTCTCCCCGGCCCTTGAAGAGGAGCCCTCAGATTCTCCCCCCATTTGGGGAGTCCTAGTGGACTCACCCTGCCTCTCCAGGAGCCACCGTGAGCTAGGTGGGGGGCACGACCCCAGGCGTTCGCTGGTCTACACCCTAGTCTTCGGCCTTCTACCCCAGGTCTGGGTGAGGGATTATTAGTTCTTTCTTGAGGAGAAGCTATGCTTGCCTGAGCAGGGGTGGACGCCCCTTGGCCTGAGGGATGGGCTGTGGAGGAACGGGGCAGAGCCCGGATCTGGTAAGGTTGTGTCCTGGTGGCTGCAAGTCTTAGTGGTTAAACAAAAGGCCTCCTGCCCAGATTACCAGGATACTAAGAGAGCAAGACGAATGGAAACCAGGACAGGCCTTGTGTCTTGACTGCCCCGGGCTGGGTACTCTCCGTGCTCCCTGCTTTAGCTGGCTCCATGCAGCTGCCTGGTGCTCGTCCTTGGCTCTGGCTGACTGAACCCAAAGCATGGCCGGGCCAGGCTCACTGAGCCACATCTCCGTTTCCTCTGTCTGTATCCTCTTGCATACCAGTTCATCAGGGAGCCAAACTTGCTTCCTCTTCCTACGTGTGATGGCGGGATGGGAGATAGGCGAGCCAGGGGTGGGGACTGCCCTCTCACTGACTGGGCAGGTCTGGGCACAGGCAGCTGGAAAGGGAGAAGTGGCCGCTGGTGGGGCTGAAAGGAGCTTTGAGTGTGGAGACTGCGGGCCAAGTCGCTGAGGTGGAGGCGGGAGGGACTGGAGGACTGGAGGAGGGAGGCTCCAGGACACCCCAGCGGGACTGGGCAGGGGGTCTGATGCCAGCCACCTGGTCTTCACCCAGATGCTTTCTCGGAGGCAGCCGTGCCTCCTCCTCTTGAAGGAGGCTGGGTTGAAGGGCCAGGATCCAGTTAGCCTTGGTTGTTGTTGGTGGTGTTTTTTCTTTCCAGAATGCTGTCTCCTGCTGCTAGCATTACGTTATGTCCCTCGGGCTGGCTCGCTCTGGGTCCTGGGTGTGAGGGCCTGCACTCCCCCGCTGTCAGCGTGGCCAACAGAGAGGTGCCGTGTCCCTCTGACTGTAGAGGGGGCCCGTGGCTAGAATTTGGGAGCTGGCTGCAGTGGGACTTGGTGGAGGGGTGGAAGACAGAGGCGAGGGGGCCTCATGAGGGACGTCGCACTGTGGCTAGTGACCTTACATGCCACCACCTGGTTGGAAGGGGGCGGGGGCGTGCTGTGATGGTGGCTGGGCATTGCAAAGGGTGCTTGGTTGGCAGGTGGAGCCTGGAGGGCACTGATGGATGGGCAGCCAGGGGTTAAGCTCCAGGGTCATGGCAAAGGCCCGGATGTAGAAAATCAAGCAAGAGCCACGGCTTTGGGAGGCAGAATGGAGGTCTGGCCATGGCTTATGCATGGCAACCCTTGGCCTCCTGTTCCACCTGTCCATCCGTCCATCTGTCCGTCCGTGCGTCCACTCCAGGACTCTGAAAGTGTGTGTCTGCCTTACGTCTCTCTTCCCTTTCTCTTGCTTATCCATGCTAATCCATCGAGTCCCAAAAAGTAGAGCTTGTGTTGCTTTCTCATAAATGACAGAGAAAAAAGTCAGAAAAATTCAGTCTTTGAAATAAAAGCTGGAGGCGAGTCCACTGCCTAGAGCTGGCAGAGGGGAGAGCGTGTGTGCAGACCATGCCAGGGACCCACTGCAGGGAAGGCCCACGCCCAGTACAGGAGCCGGTGTCAGAGCCTGCCCTCCTTCCTCCTCCTCCCCACCCCACCCCCACCATCTTCCTCCCTCCCTCCATGTAGCCATGCACCCCGCTGCCTCCTCCGCACCTGCAGCCTCTCCACAGGACACCGGCTACAGTATTTTGCCCAAGTGGTTCCTGGCTTTTATTTATTTATCTTCCGTTGTGGCAGACAGAGTGCACCCACACATGCAGCAAGCAAGGTGATCAGAAGTGCGTGAGTGTGTGCTGGTGGCCTGCAGTGGCAGAGTGTGACTGGCAGGCAGACTTGGGATGGCACCTGAACCTCTCTGCAGCCCACTTGTGCTGGGGCCACACCGCTGGCAGATCTTGGTGTCCTTATAGTCGCTTGCCGGCCCGTGCCTTCCTATCACGGTTATTACATTTTTGACAAATGAACTCACACGGAGCTTTCATTATGTTTCATTGGAAGGACCTGAAACTGCCATAAAAATTATTATAATCTCAAGGCCGCCACATCCAAATGCGTGCAGATGCACTTCTTGTTGAAATTGACTAATGAGAATATTCGGTTTTTAATTTTCTGACTTAAAATAATACCATCTGCAGCTGTTTCTTTTAGCAATAATTTTTAATTAAATGCAATAAAACTTACAGGGAAGGACCCTAATAAGAAAATCACGGCAGGAATGCATTCATTGTAACATTACTAGCACAATATTAAGACCCCCCCCCAACTATTTTATTTTCAACCTGCCACTCTGTAATGTGGAGGCAATCCTGATGAAGTGTCCATCACCGTGAGACTGGGCCTTCATCGAACCAGGGGTTCCCTGTGGGAAGCGGGAAGTTAATTCTCGCTAATTGGAGACAGTCTCGTTGCGTAGATGTGCTCTTGGTAAGATGTCAGCAGTAGCTGGCCATGAGCAGCTGAGCCCAGAGAAGGGGCCAGGCCCTTGTTCTGGTCTGCGGAGTCGGGGTAGGTGGGGTAGCCAGCCGTGAAGGCAGGTGGTGCATTCCTTCAGCCAGCCATTACAGGTGCCTCGGGTCTCCTAATCACACAGCCAGGCATTCTGGCCTGGGCAGAGCTGTGGGTCTGCAGGGAGAGGCCAGCTGAGCACATGCCCCACTCCCTGTCAGTACCATTGCTGCTGAGACAGAGAGAAGGAAGCACTGCGGGAAGGGGCGTGTTAACAGGGTGGGCAGGGACGGCTTCTCTGAGGAGGGGACACGGGAAAGTAAATGAGATGAGCAGACATCTTGGGGACAGCATCCAGGGAGGAGGAACAGCAGGGCAAAGGCCCTTTGTCCTGAGTCTGGAGTCCCTTCTGGGGTTTGTGGACAGGCAGAAGACTGGTGAAGTTGGAGTGCAGAAAGTGGCAGTCAGAGTAAAGGCGATGGGGGTGGGGAGGGCCTGGGGGGGGTCACCTGAGAGAGGGACAGTGTTGAGGGGCAGCGGTCTCTGTGGGTGGTACAGCCATTTTGGCCGCTCAGACGGGTTCTCCGAATGAGGCTTGGGGTCTGCCTGTGCCAGAGCAACTGGGGATGTGCCCTTCAGGCCTCTCCCTCCCGTGCCGGCTCTGAAATGTGGGAATCCAAGTTGCCTCTGAGTCTCTTTCTGGAAGACTTAGGATGCCCTCCCCCACCCCGAGGGAGAGAAGGAGGCTCGGGTGCTTGGAAGAACTAAAAAGGGATGTGCTGAATTTGGCACGATTTACTCTCCAACAGTAGGGGGTCAGGGATGGTTTTAGAGCAGTCTGTGTTGCCAGCTCTGTGGATGGAGTATAGGAAAGGAGCCCCACATGCTGGCGTTGGAACAGATGGGGGCATGGCACAGGGACCCATGGTTCAACCCCAGAGGTGTGCTGTCACCCAGCCATGACGCTGCACTGCGCCTCAGAGCAGCGGGCAGAGCTCTGGACCCCTCCGTGGCACGCTTGCTTTCTGATGGTTATTTTGGAGATGGAATCTCTTAGACTTGCCTGCCCCGACACCTCACGCTAACATTCTCTAGGTATCAATCTCCTCAGAAGTAGCTAGGATTACAGGTGCCAGCTGCTCATGCCTGGCAGAAAAATGTACTGGGTCCTTAGCCTTTCTTCAAGGCACTTGGGATGCAGGGTGAGGCACTGAAGGCTTGACTCAAGTGGTAAAGCACCAGCTGAGCAAGCAAGCTGAAAGCACGAGGCTTTGAGTTCAAACCCCAATCAATGCCAGTCTTCTACAGACCCTCCACTGGGCCTTCTGAACCCTGCCCACTCTCTGTGCCCTCGGGGAGTGGACACTGTCTGGAGGCAGGCCCAGATGTCCCGTTACTGGTCATTAAAGTCAGCTCTGCTAAGCGTGGTCAGGACTCGACCACTGACAGCGAGAGCATGGGCTTGGTCCTTAGTCTGGTCCTGGGTGAAGTTGGCAGAGGGAGGAATGGGGAGGAATAAGAAAGGCCCTGTAAAGGAAGGCACATTTCTGCTTCTGTTTGTCATGGGGGGGGGGGCGGCTCAAAGCAGGGAATTGATTGGCCCGAGGCTACTGAGTGCCAAGAGAAGCCGGGAGTGACAGGCTCCTCTATCCTACATCGGCACTCCTAAGTCCACTGTCCCCTTTCTTGCAGGCAGTGTCTGCTGGCAGCAGGGGGAAGACTTTCCAGCCTCAAGCTCCCAGCTTGGGGGAGCAGCAGAGGCCAGCAAAGTCAGGCTACCAGGAGCCGCTTGACCCTGGGGTTAGGCTGGTGTCCAGTCTGCCTTGTCCCCTGCAGAGGGGCCCAGGAGGCCACATCCCCAAGCTGCATGCCCAGGTGATGGGCAGGCCAGTTCAAGCCATGGGGAGGGCACTCTCACATGACGCTGGCATTGCCTAGGTTTTGCTGCTCTCAGAACCCCAGCCCCAGTCTCCATCTGCCCATCTTGTCCCTCTTTGGCCTCACAGGGGCGGGTTTCCATATGAAGCCCCGTCCCGTGTGGACTCACCGGCTCCATATAAGCGGGAAAGGTTTTTGTGGTGGACCCTGTGAACCCCCGAGCTGAGTTATAAAGCCTGCTCTCCCTCTGGGAGCGGGACAGGGCCCAGGGAGGCTCCTGTCTTACAGCTGGGTTCCTTGACTGCCTGCTGCTGGCTCTGTAACCCTTGTGCTCTGATCCACGTTCTGAGCCCGTTCTCCTGTTTTCGTGATGAAGCTGGGTGCTGTGTTGAGAGTGCAGGGGCCCATTTGCCATCTACCGCTGCAGCTTCTGCTCATGCAGTGCCTTACATAACCTTCACTTTTCTCCCTCAGCTTGCAAGGGGAGGAGCCCTGAGGCTCAGCCAGGTTCTCTGCTTCTTAGGGTCTCAGGAGGCCAGAGTCAAGGTGTCAGCTGATAGTGGAGCACGCGCGGAGGAAGGGCCTCTTGGTAGAGCCAGACTTCAGGTTTGTCTCCTTGGCGAGATGGCAGGCCCGTGCCAGCACAGTGCTCCCAGAGGGCAGCCCCCCCACCCCCGGTCATTACAGGCCCCGCTCCGCCAGTGTCTCAGCCACGGGGGCTGGAATGAGGGGCACCAGTCCAGGGACGGGGGCTGCTGTCGGAAGGGGCTCTGGAGTGTGGGTGGCCGCTGGCCCTCCATGCCCCTCAGTCCCCACTGAGCTTCTCCCCGATGCTTCACCTCTTCTTGCCTGGTGAGCAGACTGCCTGTGAACAAGTCGGGGCTCTGAGACAGAGGGGCCTGCTGGGAGGGGGCGCAGATGAACAGGTAAGGAGCTCATTCCTTTACGCTAAGGTTTCAGGAAGCTACAGGAAAGGCCGCAGAGCAGAGGGCACGGATAGAACTGAGGACTGTCCTTTCTCCCTTATCGGGAAAGGACACGCTTGCAGCACTGTGCACGTGGGGAGGAGCCTGAGCGGGTCCCAGGAAGGGCCGCAGCTGTGATTGAGGGGCTCCTCAGTCACCCCCTGCCTCCCCCAGGGTGCAGGGCGTTGAGGTTGGGTTTCTGCCATCCGTTCTCCTTGAAGAGGACTCTGGTCATGCTGAAACCCAGATGTTTGGCGCAGAGCTTGGCTAAGTGTTAAGTCTGGGTGCTTTGTCCTGGAAAGGCATCCCAGCTTGCCAGGACCCGGAGAGACATGACTGCATGTCCCTATGTTTTACTGCCAAGTTGTCCTCAGTGCAACTGGCGGTGTCCCCACCCGGACCCTCCCCCCAGGACTCCGGGGGGCCACCACTCTTCTGAGTGCAGATCTCAGGACCACATCCACGCCTTGTCCCTGAGCACGTGACCAGCTGCCCAGGGGACGGGCACTTCTAAGAGTTGCCTTCACCCATCCCAGCACACAGACCAGCCCAGTCACCGATACCAGCCCCTGGGTGTCTGACCCCAACCTGAGCCCCACCCTGCTTCCTGTGAGGGCTCCTCTCTCTCCCCCTACCCAGCTGTTCCAGACCCCCTCCCCATCTCTCAGAACCAGTCACTGGGTTCTGTCTTGGTCCTGGGCACAAACCAAGTATCTGAGGTCTTTGCTCTGCCCAGCATCTGCCCTGTAGGTATCTGTTCTGTATCCTGACCAGGGTCTATGCCCTGCCCTGCCCATGGCTGTTCTGTGCCCACCTCCTCCAGGACACAGACGGGCTGTCCTTCAAGCCCGTTGTCCCCTTTGGCTTGGAGCTGCATCTTCCCTGACCCTACGGTGGGTCTGTTCTGTTGACCCCGCCCAGGTGCACTCCTGTTGCTGGCCTTGTGGCTAGGAATGTGCCCTCAGGTCCTGGATCCCCTCCACACTGTGTTTTCCAGGGTCTTAGCTCTGTGGGCGTCTTGCCGGCTGACTCAGAGTGGGTGAAGTGGGGAGAGAGGACAGGGACCTGGGCCCATCATTCTGGTGGTCCCTCCCGCCAGCCTGCCCAGCCTGCTTCCTCAGCACTCTGGAGAGAATGCAAGGCCCTCATGTGTTTGTTGTATTTATCAAGTGAAATCCTACGTTTCTTAATTTAAAATCTCAGGGGATGCATCCCTTGTGTTTCTTCAAGAACAAGTGACTAAATCGGTTGTCTGTGTTCTCTTCGCTAGATTTATTGTGTTTCTTTTTAGAGTGTGGTTTGGATGGAAAGCAGGGTCCCATCCTAAACATAGCACAGCCTTGGCCCACCATGAGCGGAGCTGCTCCATGTGGCCGAGGGCTTGGAGTGAGGGAAGAAAAAGGGGCTCAGGTGCTGTGCCAGATGCTTCTATGCAGGGTTCTTCCAGCCTCGGACCTGGCCTGGGCTCCTTGCTCCCCTCAGTGGACGCCCTCTGCAGACTGCCCTCCACCCTCCCATACAGGGACCTGCTGGAGTCTACACCAGAGAGTCCCCTCTCTGCCCCCAATCTTGGGACAAGGAGCCAGTCCAAGGATATGGAAGGAGCACACCACCAAGCCTGTACCTCTGTGTCCAAAAGGCTCGCCTGCTTTCCCTTGAGTTTCCTAGCAAAGAAACCAAGGCCCAGAAAGAGGCATGGCCGCCCAAGGGAATTTCCTCTTCTCCCTGCAGAGCATTTGAGAGAAGTGACTGGAAGGAGGAAAGGCTTGGTGTGGCTCTTCGGCTCTTGAGCCTGTGGCAAGGGGGACATCTGGGTAGAGGGGCGTGCTAAGGAGACCCCTCACTTCAAGGCAGCCAGGATGCAGAGTGGGGATGGAGGGAGGGAGGGAGAGGTTGAGCGAGAGAAGAGCAGGAGACCTGACCTTCCCTGGAGGCCTCAGTGACCTCAGCCAGGCCCCTCCCCTGGGCTGCCCCACTCTGCATGCATCCTTGGAGAGGAAATCCATCTGGTCATCTCTCTTCTGGGCCACCAGCTGGGGACCAAATCCTCTACACACAAGCCTTACCAAACCCTACCACCGGGCTGCCCAGCCAAGGGAGCTGAGATTTGGGCTGGAGTCTCCTGACAATTCAGCTAAGGTAGCTGAAACCCTCATATGTGCCTTTAGAGAATCTTCCATTAAAACCTCATGGATGTGGGGTACCGTCAGCAGCGACCCCAGTTCTCAGGAATCTGTGCTCATTATAGGCCTGCCATGTCCTGTACAGTTTACCCGGAAACAACTTCTTACTGCAGGTGGCTGTTCCTGAACTAGGAAGGGACCATCAGGGACAGCCAGACCAGACACGTAGATGCAGGTTGTAGTGCCCGAATTTCTTGATTTGGGGTTAAACAGGGGTCACCCTGTAGTCCTGGCTACTTGGAAGACTGATATCAGGAGGCACCAGTTCAAATCGAGCCCTGGTACCTGGTGAGACGTGTTCTCAGCCACTATCCGGGCACTGCGGCACAGGACGGGGGGCTTTTGATTGAATCTGAACTTGGGGTGGAGGGAGAGGACAGGAGGCTGTGCTCCTGAAGGCTGGTGCTTGGTATCTGAAGCATCTGTGGGCCTCGCAGTGCAGGCCCACGGGGCCCCAGGGGCCCGTGGGCTCTGGTCATAGACCTTGACACTCAGAACCCTCTGGAGTCACGGTGTGCAGAGCCTGGGTCATGGAGCACAAGTCGTCTGTGGCCCATCCTGACTGGGGTGGGGGGCAGAATGCGCCCTCAAGTCAGGAGAGGGGTTGCTGAGCCAGCTGGTAGAGAGGAAGGCTGGGGTGAGCCCGGGTGTAGCTCCAGAGAAGGGGCCCCCACCCGCAACACTGGGGTCCCTCCACAGATCTCTTCCTCCTTGCTGCTGCATCAAGCCAGGTTCCAAGAAGCCCTTCTCCCAGTCATTAACTGGAGAGAACTGGAGCTGGGGGTGGGCTGTGAGCCCGTGTGGAAGAAAATGTTTCCTGTAGGTTTGGGGGCTCTGGGGCTCTTCTGCCGGGCAGAAAGATGGCTGAGGCGGGGGCATGCCCTCCGGGGCTCTGTGTTTCTGCTCACTGTCACCTTTCCAGCTCTTTCTTTCATCCCAAGCCAGAGTGCTCTGTGGGATGTGCTGTTTCCCCAGCCTGGCATTGTGGCAGTCTGTCCTGGGTGTGTGTGGAGAAGGCGGTGCCAGCTGGCATGGCTGCCATTCTTAGAACCCATGTCTCAAAATAATTACTGACCAGAAAGGCAGGCTTAGCTGCACAGCTCATAAATACTTTCCGAGTCCAACCACGGGTCCCCCACGACACCCAGTCCTCAGCTGGCCCACGCCAGCTCGTGTTCACAGGAGGGAGCTCTGCCCGGGGCACATGAGGCAGCGTAAGGGGAACCCCTCCCCGCCTTCTCTGGAGGGGTGGGCGGCCTGCAAGCCAGAGCAGGGGAAGTTGTGTTGCAGACTGGATCAGAGGGAGATTCCGGACTGCCCATTCTCAGGACCTGCGACGTAAGAGGAGGCTGGATCAGGACTCACCCCGCCCCTCCCCAGGCCTGGGGTTTGCTTTAGTATTACAGGGATGTCACGGCCACCTGGTAGAGGTGTCACAGGGAGTGACATACCTGGCAGGCCCCTGGGGCAAGCTGGCAGCTCTCCGGGTCACCATGAGATTGGAGGACATCAGGAAGGCTTGGGGCTTTGTCACTAAGGGTGTGTTGGGGCCATTTGTTTTTTGTTTCTCTTTTTTTTTGGGGGGGGGGCAGTTTGGCTCCCTCGTTAAATACCTCACAGGAGGCCTTGAAGTTCTCTTGCTCTCCCAGCAGTGGGACAGGGTGTGCAGAGCGGAATCCTTCCAGTTTTCCTATAGGAGGAACCAGAGGCAGAGGCAGGCCGTGTATTTGTTGAAGGTCACAGGCGACTGGCTGACAGAGCAGGACTCCCCACTCCCTTCCGACTCTGAACTCTGGTCGACGGTGGAGAACCAGGGGTTGGAAATCCAGGCAGCCCCTTCCAAGCCTATACTTCTGACCCATTCTTGCTTTCCAGGGCTCCTGGGTAGGGCTGGTGTATGAAGATTCTGCACCGTGGACATGCCTGGGGTGTGATCCTGTACTGGGGTTCAGAGATGAGTGATGCTGACCCCACATCTTGCCCTGGGCTTACCTTATAACCCAAGGCCAGGCCCTCCTCTCCCTCCTCTGCAGCCTGCTTGGCTCGCCTGTGCTGGGGGTTACCCGCTGTCTGGCTCTAGCGCTGGGTGATGTTGCTCTGGCCCCTGGGAAGGTCCAGGGTGCGGGGAAGCTAGCTGGAGCCCCGGCCAGCCATTGTGTCCTGGGCTCTGTCAGCAGCTGGGTGTGGCCCGGCACTGCCAGACCCTCCCTGGGAAGGAAGTGTCCCTGTTTACAGGAAATGCAGGACAAGGCCTGGGAGGTGTGTGGAGGAGGGGCGGCCAGCCATTCTCAGCCCTGAAGACGTGTCTGGGCCCTGGTGGGGCCCCAGGTGGGTGGCCCTCTTCCCACCCTAAGGACCAGGCGTTTTGTTGTGGAAGAAAAATATTCCATATCCATATCCAAGGCAGTCCCACCCCGTCCAACACCCTTCCTCTTCTGAGATAGCCTCACCCGAGTGCCTTTCAGGGGACCCGGGCATGGTGGCCCCGGCTTGCTCTTAGGAAAACTCCTGAGTAGCCAAGACAGGCTTCCTGGAGGAGCCACGCTGGGCTCGAAAGCCAAGGTTCTCAGCTAGGAGGTCTGGCGGCTGGGCAGAGATCAAGTCAGCAAACTTCTCCAAGATGTCCATTCTCCTGGGGCCTGGGGCCAGGCTGAAGAGGACGCCACCCTTGCCCTAGGGAGCTCGTAAAGCCCTTTGAGAGAAGGCCAGGAATCTGACAATGCTTCTTCCCTGCTTGAGGGAGGATTAGGAGGCAGGTGGGCCATGAGATCATCTGTCTGTCTGTTTGTTTGTCTGTCTGTCCGGGCCTGTGTGGTGGGTTCTCTGTAGGCCCCATCTGGACAGCCTGTTCCGCTCCACGTGGCCCCCGTGTGCTTGTGTCAAGCCTGTGACCTCCTCTCCATCAGGCCTCGAGGCCCAGACTCCCACACAAGCCGTCTCCTTGCTGTCCTCATGGAACAGGTGTGCCCAGAAGCTTCCACCGAGAACCTTGCTCGTGGCTCTGCTGTGTGGGTGATAGGGCACTCAGAAGCAAGTGATTAAACCTCAGAAAGCCTCAGCTTACTCCCTGCGTGGAGATAATGACAGTGTTCCTCCTGCTAAGCTGCCTTGGGGACCAGGCCTGCTGTCCCTGCAGCTGCTGGGTGTCTGGCTGTAGCACACAGACCAGCCCCTAAGAAGGCAGCTCTGGATCCCTACCTACTGTTATCAGCTCCATTCCGCACCTGTGTCTCTTTTTGAGATTTTTGGATGTGACTAGCCACCAGAGAGAGAGGAGGTGCAGGGAGAATGAAGGCACACAGAGGAGGAGGCCGAGAAAGAGAGGAGGCACGGGGAGAGAAGAGGCTTGGGTGGCACCTGCTGTGGCCGGGCTGGATGGCTGCTGAGCCCAGGCTGTGCAGAGGGGAGGGGAGGGAGGAAAAAGGACTGGTTTGAGGTCATCTCCCGTGAACACGATCCTCACCCCAGCGTAGCTCCTGCAGCTCTGGCCGTGCTGTGTGCTGCAGGGTTCGCATCCTCACGGGTGCTGGTGCTGAGGTGAGGACAGCTCCACCCCCTGCTTCTCCTGTTATTCTGAGCCCAGAGCAGAGAAAGGGGGACAGTGGTGTCCCCGCTTCTGCCTTCTGCACAGGAGGCCTGTGGAGGAAAATAAAGTGACCAGTGGCCTGACATACAGGGACACGAGGGGACAGAGCTTCTCAGCCTTGGATGTATACCCTCAGACAGTCGTGGTGGGAAAGGTGTCTTCTTTACAAGAAAGCTCAGCCCATATTCCATGCCGACCAGGACTGAGATGGTACTGGAGGTCAGGTGGGGCGGCGCTGTGCGCTGAGTTTCTGAGCTGCATCTTCAGTTCACGTACTCGCCGATTTCTGTGTCATCTCTGGGGGCCCTCGTGTAAACCCTGGGAATGGAGGTGTCCGTATCGTTATCCAGTCCATTCAGGATTGCTGGGACCTGTGGTCATTGGGCAGATAAGCAACAGAACTGTGCCCAGCTTCAGTCCAAGCCAGGCACCGATGGCATGGCTGGTACTCAGAACCACACACCCAGGCACTGACTCTGCTGCCCGTGTCAGCACAGAGAGTTCCAGGTGGCTGTGTGTTGGTCAGATTTCTGTCACTGTCACAAAACACCCGAGAGAACTTAGAACACGTGTTTCTGACTCACGGGATTGGAGATCACATGGTCCAGTCACTTTGGGCCCCATGATCCTTGTGCCCCAGTGCGAGGGCTCTGCTAGATGTGGAGAAATCTGCGCCTTGCAGGGCTACAGGAGGGGCAGGGAATGTATGGTGGCTATGTCCCTGGTACACAGCTGGCCTTCCAGCTGCGAGGCAGCGTGACTGTGAGACAGAGCAACTCCCCTGTGGCTTGTGCCCCTGAGAGCACAGGTCTACGCCAGGTCTTGAGTGTGAACACCCCTGCTGCATCCCTCACAGCAGCACAAGTGCAGACCCTCGAAATGTCCACCCGCAGCAGAGCGCATAGACAGAAACATAGCCCATCTGTGCGGTGGCGTCTTACCCATCCGGGGTGAAGTGCTGCTACCCTCATGTTGCCAAACCTCGAGACCCTTGAGCTGAGTGAAGGAAGTGAGTCTGCCTCTTTCAGTTCCACTGAGGTCCAGGATAGGAAGTCTGAGAGACAGGAGGAGAGGGTGCACCCCCTTTAGTCCCCGCTGCTCAGGAGGTGAGGTTAGGAGAATCGTAGCTGAGGCCCTGCCTGAAAAACAAAAACAAAAAAGTAAGAGGCCTGGGGACATGGCTCAAGTGACAGAGCAGTTGCCATCACAAGGCCCTCAGTTTAGTTCTTAGTGTCACCAAAAAAAAAAAGAAAGAAAAGAAGTAGGGGCAGGGTTGCTCAGAGGGTTAAAGGGGGGTTGCTTGGGGCACCCCAAGAGAGGTGCATGTGCTCTGGAGGTGCTAAAAAATCAATGAATGACAGCCTTGGACTGGGGAAGTCTCTTGGTGTGTGGATCCTGTCTCATTCAAGTGGTGTAAGAAAGCCAACAGTCCTGTAAACGTCGACTCTGCCCACTGTGCTTAAGGACGTCACAGGTCACAGCAAGAATGACCTGGGCTTTTACTCAGTGAGACATGGAAATCGCCTTTTCTGAAAAGCCTCCCCTTCTCGCTGTTTCTGGGAACCATTAAAGGCTGTCCCTTGGCTGACCCTTCCTGGAGGAACGGAGTGGGGCGCCCAGCTCTCTCCAGACGTGAGGCTGCCCCAGGCCGCCGCTCAGAGCCTGGCCCCGGCCAGCCGGCCTGGCGAACCACGCGGGCAGCCGCCCCGGATGCAGTGGCTCACTTCGGGGGTTTAATGCTTTCGTCCCTCAGTCCACATCCACTTCTGCTTTACAGATGTGGAAACTGAGGCCCAGCAGGCTTGTTCCAAAAGCCCGAATTTCATGGTGCATGGGTGGGGGTTCCCAGCCACGTGAAAGGCCCGCCGTGGGCAGCGTCTGGCCACCTGGGAATGGCAGAGGGCAGCTTTGAGCACCAAGGAGATGCCTGGACTGCAGGGGCCATGGAGCAGGCCTGGAGCTCCGGGACTCCAGGGCTGAGGGAGGGTGGGGGAGTCCTCCCCACCGCCCCTCCCACGTCTGCCCACCCTTCTGCCCTCTCCTTCCTCTGAGCTCCCTGCTGGGCTGATCCAGCTGTGAGCTGGCCGGCTGAGGTCTGGCCTCGGTATCTCCGGGGAGGAGATGCCTTCTCCATGAGTGAGGGCTTGGCCCCTTTGGCTGGGCTGGGCGTCCGGGCAGGCTTGGAGAGCAGGAACTTCGTGCTCAGGGCTGGGCGCAGTTACGTAGCGTTGTCCCCCACGTGGGGACACGTGTCCTCCTGTGACTTCAGGGGTTTAAGATAATGGCTTCTAACAACCTTGATTTCTGCTCGCTCTGGAGCTCAGGGGGCGGGGGAGGTGGTCAGTCTGGAGCTCAGGGGGCGGGGGAGGTGGTCAGTCTGGAGAGTTGGCACTCAGCTGTCCTGTGGGCTCCGCCAGCCTAGCCAGAAAAGACCTGCTCCACGCCAGACAGACGCCACCTCACCACCGTGTTCCCCTTCAGTCCCCGTTATCCCCACCCACGTGTAGAGAGGAGACACGGGTGAGTGACTTCCTTCTCTCTGAGCCTCTTGGTCATTAGACTTAGAAGCTGAACCACCGGGCCCTGTGCCCCTTCCCTGGCATGTGCTGTGGTCACATGATCCTGCAGGGACCACATGTCGAGGCACAGCAGGTAGAAAGGACGTGTGAGGTGCTCCGGGGATGGCCCTGCAGCCCCGAGTGTCCCCCAGACGCCTGCACTCGTGCCTCCTTGTCAGCTGGCCTGGTCAGCGTGCTGTGACCATCTTCGTGCCAGCCCCACGCAGTGGGCACCCATCAGGCCTTTCTGAATAAAGGAGCAAGTGGCTTGGTGGGAGGGAGGGAGGAAAAGAAGGAAGGAAGGAAGGGAGGGAGGGAGGGAGGGAGGGAGGGAGGGCAGATGCTCACGTGAGGTAGCAGTCTCCAAGTAGTCCAGGTGGAAAGTTGGCCTAGCTGATGGCAAGGCCAGAGGACGCAGGCCACCGAGGGCAGACACTGCTGTGGGGCCTGGCTCTACGTGTTCGCCCAGCGGTGATGTTGAATGCCTGGTACCTCAGGTGAGCCCGGGTCTTTCCCTGCTGCCTGTCTTTGGTAGCACCTATTAAGGTGCTCACTGGGGCTGCAGAGGGCCTGGCACGGGGAGGCCTGGCACAGAGGCCAGTGTGGCCTGGCTGCACCTGTGCAGGGCCACAGCTCACATTTGCTAAGAGTTGATGGCATGGCCGGGTCCCCTCCCTTCGTCACTAGATCAACGCTAACCCTCTGTCCTCCTCTCTGCCCAGTGCCTACACGGAACCCTATAAGGTCTGTCCCATCTCCGTGTCCCCCAGAGACGACGTCACATCGGATGAAGAGCAGGGCAGCTCAGAAGAGGAGGAGAGCACCCCAAGAGACCCCAGCCTTGCCCCCAAGGTAGGCAGCCCCAGGGCAGGGGCCAGGCATGGGAGGGTGTGAGAGGAGGGGGTGGAAGGAGGACTGAAAGGGCTCCCATCTCCTGTGCTGCATGAGCAAGCTGGAGGTGCTGGGGGCCCCGGCCCCATCCTGACGCTGGGTCCGAAGGCAGCAGGTGGGCAGCTCTAAGAAGCCCTGCGGCGTGGCCCTGCCCGTGGCAGGAGGCTGGCTGGCCGCTCCCACACACCCCAGACGTGGGAAGTATGAGGGCTCTCCAGGGCCGCAGCACCACCGCTGGCCTTTTCTGCTTCTGTGGCACTGAGGAATGGAATCCAGGGTTTCATGCATACTAGGCAAGCACTCTACCACGCGGCCACATTCTCAGCCCTGAACTTTTACAGTCAAGGCCGGTGCTCTACCATTTGAGCCACAGCTCCACTTCTGGCTTTTTTTTTTTTTGGTGGTCCTTTAATTGGAGATAAAAGTCTCATAGACTTTCTGGCCCAGGCTGGCTTTGAACCTCAGTCCTCTGCTCTCAGTCTCTTGAATGGCTAGGATGCCAGGCGTGAGGCTCTGGTGGCGTGGTTTAGGCCACATTGGCTCTGGGTGTCCTAGGGGTTTGTTCTCAGCTGTGCACATCCACACGGTGGGGGGGGGGGGACCCGATCTTTGATTTTCAGACGTTGAGACCTGCCACAGTTTCCACAGCAGCTGTTTATTCCTTGTTACATACAGAAGGGTTCTGCCTGCTTTCCCCGCTCCTGGTTTCCCAAGGCCTGATTGTCCTGGCTTAGTCTCACACGCCTGTGCTCGGGCAGTGGCATTTCCAGGGCAACCATACTGACTATCCCACCCTCCTCGGAAGCCCACAGACACTGAGTCTCAGCCCGTGGGAAACAGCGTGGCCCTCTTGTGTTTGTCGCGCTGGATGTTGGCACCAGATTTGAGTCCCTGGTATTGTGTGTTCTTATTGCTAGATCCCATACACAGACCAAATAAAACCCAGCTGGCTACCTCGGCCCTTGGCCAGGCATTGCAAAGGATGTGAAAACAAGTTCTGTCTTCCCTTTCGCCAACCCTAGGGCGTTTGCCTTGCCATTTCTTCCGCTGAGCATTCTTTTCGTCCTCCGTGTGGCTGGCCGCAGGGCTCGTGTGAAATGTTACGTCGTCAGGGAGACCTCCCCAGCCTCCGTGCAGTCTGTCAGAGCATCCCTGCTTACTTCCTCGTGCTGTAACTTACTCTCTGTTTTCCTGTCTGTTGGCATACCGCTTGCCTTCCCCAGAAGGGTAGGCACCACGTGTCTTCTTCACAGCTGTGTCCTTGCTGCCTGGCACATAGAAAAGCATGCAGCCGAGTGCATCACGTAAACTAATAGACAGCCAAATGCATCAGACTCACTGTTGCAGGAAAGTAGACACAGCAGTACCTGATGGTTTAATGAAATGGAGATGCGTGCATGGCTCCACGTAAGGCTCTCTGCTCAGTGAGTGCATGGTGGCAGCAAGTCGGCCCTGCATCTTTATTGTCTTCTGCATTGCTCCAGCTCCCCAGTCATGTGGGAAGCTGCAAGGCTGCTGGTTCTGCCAAGGACCTTTGTAGTTTGAGCTTCTGGAAGGACCCTGTGTGCGTGTTTGTGTGTGTGTGCCATGTATCTGTATCTGTCTATCAGTCAGTCTGTCAGGGACTCAGGGGCAGGGGTTTGAGGGTGAGGACGGCTTAGAGCTCTGTGCGTGGGAGAGCTTCACGCGTGGTCCAGCATCCCGTTTGGCTCCAGAGGCCTGGGGTTTGTGCCACGTGGCTGTCATCCTGGCTTTTCCCTGCCCCCTTTCTCCATGTTGTCTGCAGCTCTGCAGGCCCACGAGGCCTGAATGTGGGGAAAGAAGTGGTGAAGACCTGGGTTTGTTGCCCCTTCCTAGTCCACAGAGCAGAGGAGAAAGACTATGTGGCTTGTGGACCTTCTGGGGCTCCGTGGTCTGCCTCATCATGCCAGCATGGCATCCTCTGTGACCTTACCTTAGCAAGGAAGGGCTGGGCCATTCGTGTCCTGTGCCCACAGGACTCAGAATGTTTGCCATCAGGCCCTGCTTCCCTCAGAGAGGCAGCGCAGGGCTCAGAGTCCTCTATCTCCCCAGGGTCCCCACGTCACAAAGTAGACGTGAACACACTTCACATCTCTTCACCTGGTCTCAGGCACATGCCCGTGATCCACGCTTTCCAGAAGGCTGAGAACGGGGGGATCACAGCTGCAGGTCAGCTGGGCAGAAAAGTCCCCAAGACCCCCTCCCAGGGGAGTGGTGTGGTGGTGTATGGCTGTCACCGCACTGTAGCAGAGCCAATTGGGTCTTCAGGACGTTTATTGCCTGGGCTGACCTTGAACCGTGATCCCTTCATCTCTGCCTCCCCAGTAGTTAGGATGACAGGAGAGAAACCATAAACCAAGAAACGACTACCAGGAGGAGTGGCTTTGGACGATGGTTTCAGTGAATGTGGCTGGGTCATGTGTGTGCCCCCCCTCCTTGGCCCGGCTCAGCTCACTGGACTGTGTGTGCTGGGAAAGGGAGGCCTTTCTGAACCTCAGAGGTCCTGAGACCACAGTGGGGAGCTGCTCACAGGTGGGAAACCAGGGGCAGAGGCAGAAGACAGGGCCCCACCCCCTGGAGGAGGGACCGTTCCCGCACCTGCTCCATCCCCCATCCCCCCCACCCCACCCCCCACCAAGGAAGGACCATCCTGCCAACCTGTGCTGTGCCAGCAACCGGAGCCCCTCTGGGGATAGCCCCAGGCAGGGGTGGCACAGGCCCGTGGCCACAGTCTGAGAACTGTGTGTGACACGGTGTCCCTCCAAGCTCCTGGAGGAGCCTGCTTCCAGAAGTCTGTCTCTGGACTCCAGAGTCAACCTCGGGTTCATTTCCTGCTTAAACAAACAGCTCCATTAAGTGGCCTAGTTGGGCGCCGCCCAGAAGCGGCTTCTCTGGGGCCTTGGGCACCCAGCCTGCCAGCCGCCCTCCTTGGCTGTCTGGCAAGGACTCATCCATCATAGCTAGACTCCTGGAGCAGGCCTGCCCGCGCGTCCTTCCCGAGGCTGGCGGGAGGGACGTGCTGGTGGCCGCGTCCCCGGTGCTGGTGGAGCAGAGCAGTGACGTCACCCGTGCCCATCATCACACTGGCTGCCAGCGCGTGGGGACGTGCGGCCACTTCTACGTGAAGCCACCGACATTGGCTTACACCGCGGAGGGGCCAGGTGGGCAAGGATCACTGTGCCCCCTGCCCTGAGTCCCCTGCCCTGAGCCCAGAGGAAGCAGGCCTGTCCCCACAAGGCCCCCCATGCTGGAGGACAGGTGTCCCAAGGGATAGCCACCACCCAAGAACCCCAATGCTGTTGATTCATCCCCCGTGCACCACCCCCTCCCCCCCCGCCATTCATAACTTCTCATTTTTGCTTCCATTTTATTTTGACCCAGGGTCTTTCTGTATATCCTAGTCTGGCCTCAAACCCTTGAGCCTCTTGCCTCTGCCTCCTACATAGCTAGGACTACTGGTGGGTGACACCACCTCTGGCTTTATGTAATGTGGTGCTGGGATGTGAACCCTGGCCTTGCACGTGCTAGACAGATGCTCTGCTGGTCAGGGCCACGCCCCCAGCTCTCGTGGACTTTTTTTTTTTTTTCTTTTGCCAGTCCTGGGCTTGGGCTCAGGGCCTGAGCACTGTCCTTGGACTTTCTCAAGGCTAGAGCTCTACCACTTGAGCCTCAGCACCACTTCCGGCTTTTTGCCATGTATGTGGTACCGAGGAATCGAACCCGGCTCTTCATGCATGCTAGGCAAGCACTCTACCACTAGGCCAAATTCCCGGCCCCCCTCGTGGACATTTTTGACCTGAGATGGATGTTTGAAACCTCATCCATTATTATAAGATACATCAGGGGGCTGGGCGAGGTGGCTCACGCCTGTAATCCTAGCTACTCGGGAGGCTGAGATCTGAGGATCATGGTTCAAAGCCAGCCAAGGCACTAAAGTCCATGACACTCTTCAATTAACCACCAAAAAACTGAAAGTGGCACTGCGGCTCAAGGGGTTGGGTAGTTACCTTGAGCTGAAGAGCTCAGGGACAGCACCCAGGCTAAGGTTCAAATCCCACAACTGACCAAAGGGGCGGGGGAGGGGTAGATGCATCAGGGGCTCTCGTGTTGGAATCCTGGCTACTGTGGCTAAACATCATCTTGTGGGTGGGAGGCAGGAAGAGACCGGGGACCACTGAGGGACCTGTGTGCAAGAGCCAGACACCTGGGGGGATGCCCTGGTACAGAGCGCAGACTGTCCGGGGTCTGGAGACAGGAGGCTGGAGTGCCAAGGTCACGTGATCATGACAGGCTTGGCTTGAGGACAGCATAGGCCTCGGGTGGCGGCCTGCTGGGTGAATCCCCTCCCCAGGGGTGCTCATGGCCACCTGGCCTGCTGATGTCTGCGCTTTCTCTGCAGGTGGAGGGACAGTCCAGGGCCCTTGTCATTGCGCAGGAGCTGCTGTCTTCTGAGAAAGCGTGAGTCGGGGACAGCTGCCTGCCGCCTTGAACTTGTACAGAAAAGCTCACTCCCCCGCCCCTTGTGCTTTTCCAGGGTGAGTTAACACAGCCTCACCCCTTTCCCTCTGCAGGTACGTGCAGATGCTCCAGCACTTAGGCCTGGTGAGTTTATCACTTTAATTGCTGGTTTATAAGGCTGTGGTGTGGGAGGCTGGGAGGCCTTCAGCGAGTGGAGGCGGTTTCTGTTACCAGCTCTGGCCTGGAGCATCTGCGAGTGTCTCTGCCTCCTGAGGGATGTGCCGGGGTCAGGGGGCTCTGGGCGTATGTGTGAATGGACGGATATTGTGGACATGGCTGTGTGATGGAACCCAGAGCTGGGGCCTGTTAGGCAATCCCTGTTCTCCTGAGCTTCCAGCCCCCGTGTCCAGCTCCTCTGAGCTGGGTAAGCCATCTGCACCCTTGCCTCAGCTTGACATCGGGTCTGTTCCCTGTCTTCCTGTCGCGAGGACTGCGCATGTCTGTGGTGGGTAGGCAGTAACATGGAACCCAGAGAGTGACTTGACCTAGAGCTAGGATGGAGGCACAGATCTCCTGCCACTCCAGCCACCCACCATGCTGAGCCTCGGGCATTCAGCTGTGTTCCTAGCCACCAAGTTCCCCAGTGCATGGGTGGCAGCCAGAACCCAGGGATGAGGACAGAGTGCCGCATGACCATCACGGCCTGTCTCTGTCCCAGCCCCTGCCTCGCCATGGGTGGCAAGGGCTCGGCCAAG
This sequence comes from Megascapheus bottae, assembly GCF_031878675.1. Taxonomy (NCBI): domain Eukaryota; kingdom Metazoa; phylum Chordata; class Mammalia; order Rodentia; family Geomyidae; genus Megascapheus; species Megascapheus bottae. Next base: position 7,705,780 of record NC_143541.1, on the reverse strand, counting down.
GGAGGCTGGGTGCCCGGGGCTTTGAGACGTGGAGACGAGGGGAATCTTCTGTTCATCCTGCGTCTTGACAGTTGAGAAGCCACTGGCTGCACAGGTGACCCCTGAAAACACCCCGAGGAGGGAAAAGAGCAAAAGCCCACGAAACCGTGGCCGCGAGCCAGCGGGGAAGCCGCACTGCCCGGTGTAGTCCTCCCCTCAGGCGCCCCCGCCCGAGGGGTGCGGGTTTTGTTGATAGGGGCCTCGGGGGCCCAGACCTCACCCGGGAGCGGGAGGAGAGGAGAGGAGAGCAGTGCGGTGCAGAATCCACAGGAGCTTGGGGTGGAGAGATTTGTGCCAGCCAGGTTTGCAGATGATGTGCCATTGGGACGCGTGGAGAGGCACCGCCAGGCAGGGAAGGAGAAGGGTGCGGGGGCAGGGTGGTTGCTGTGCCCAAATGTGTAAAGGCCCGGAGGTGGTAGTGGGAGGGTGGTCAAACCCCCGGGTATTTCAGAAAGGCAGATGGCAGGCTGAGCCAGGTTCGGGCAGAGGGTCCTACGGCCAGGTGAAGAGCAGGCCGAGAGGCGCCCACAGTGCCAGCCCGGGCTCAGCCATTCCTGGTGCTTAACAAGTCACCTGGCAGTTTGATCAACTCTTGGCCCTTCCATTCCCTTCCCTTTCCCTCCCTCCCTCCCTCCCTCCCTCCCTCCCTTTCTTCCCTTCCTTCCTTCTCTGGAACAAATCACTCTCCTCACACAAGCTGGAAGTTCCTCTGGTCCCTCCTTTTGGTAGAGGCGTCAGAGGCCTATGCCAAAGCCAGTCTGGCCTGGAGGAGACCCGGGGGCCTCACAGCACAGCCTTCCATCTCCACTCTGCCTCCCCGCTGCCGTCTTGCTGTCTAGCATGTAGTCTGGTCTCTGCGTCTGCTCTTCCCCCACACCTGGAACAAGGAAGGGGTGGCCCAGAGCTTGGGGCTGTGGGATATCCGCATGACTGGGCCCGCAGGCCCTCTGTGCAGGAGCAGGGGGAGGGGCCACGAAGGCTGGTGTGTGTCCTGATCCCGTCCTGTGGTTCGCTGTCCTGCCCTTGGGGACTGAGCTGATTCAGAGAATTAATTACCATAGTCTAGCTCCCCAGTGGGTACAGCTGCCCGCCCTGGCCGTCCTCCTCCTTCCTCCTTTCCCCACCCCTGCTGTCACCACCCCTCCACCTGGGCCCCAGGCTCGCTCGATAAACCCTCCTGTCACCCATGCTGTGGGCTTTCCCCACGGCAGACGATGCCCTGTCCACAGCATGTCGGCCACAGCCCAGCCCCGGGGGATGCTGGGACTGTGGTCAGGGCCCTGGGACACTGAGTCTTCTTGTGCTGCTCCAATGGTTTGTAAATTAGGCACAGCAAGCAGTAGTGAATGACAAAGCCACAGTTGTGCCCGTGGCTGCGGTGAGTGTGGCCTGCCTCTCGGCGTCTCCTGTGCACTGTCACTGTGTATGAGAGGAGGCGGGTCAGGCTGCTGGCACTTCCTCTCTGTCCTTGGTAACAAGAAAACTCACCTGTCCACTGGTGCACTTAGGACTCCCTCTGATGCTGTGAGCTATCAGCAAACAACCCCTGGGTCGGGGGCCACTGGGGGTAAAATAAGGGTCTGCCGTGAGCGGTGCTCTCTGCCTGCCAGAGAAGGCAACCCTGGGAGCTGCTGCCGGGCTCCGGCTTCTTGGGGTACAAGTGAGGAAATGGGGTGCTGTGACGCTGGCCCATGGTCCCACGGCCTGGAAGCCTTAGGGCCACTGAAGGGAGCAGGTGCTCAGACCTGTCTCTCCCTCCCCTCCCCACCCCCCCTCCCGGGCACAGGATTTCCACGCCACTGTCATGAGGGCCTTGGATGAGGGGGACCCCGGTGGGGACGCCCTGGCCCAGGAGGAGCTGCGGCGGGGCCTGAGCGAGCTCCTGGCCATCCTTGACCTGCACCGGGGCCTCCTGGAGGAGCTGGAGCAGAGGCTGCTGGACTGGTGAGGCCCAGGGCCCCGGGGGAGGTGGGGACACGGAGGTTACCTTGAGTGACCTCCGCGGTGGCCCCGGGCTGCGTTCCCACTTTCCGTGCCCCTTGGTGGCCGCAGGGAGGCCCAGCCGAAGGTGGCCGACGTGTTCCTGGCGCGGGAGCCGGCCTTTGAGCACCACGCCTCGCACATCCTGCAGTTTGACCGGTACCTGGGGCTGCTGGCCGAGGGCTGCCTGCGCTCGCCCCTGCTGGCCGCCGCCGTGCGTGAGTTCGAGGTAGGCCCCCGTCGTCCGAGCCCCGGGGGCTGAGGGGACGGCGGTGCCCAGCCGAGGCCCAGCTCCCTGACCAGCGTCTTCCCCTCTGAAGCAGCGGAGCCCGCTCGGGGGGCGCTGGAGTGTGGAGCACCAGCTGCTACTCGTGGTCCAGCGCCTCTTCCAGTACCAAGTGCTGCTCACAGGTGGGCCGCGGGCGGGGGCGGGGGGGCTGGCACAGCCGAGCGTCTTGCCTGCTACTAGCTGAGCAGGTCTGCTGAGGGGGGGTGGCATAGCCCTGCCTCTGGGCCTTACAGAGGCACAGGCTGTGCCAGTCGCTTCCCTGCTGGGAAGATGGTGGGTTGAAGAGCATAGCAAGTACAAAGGCCCTGGGGTAAAAACAACCACAATGAAAACTTGGACAGGTTCACGAATAATCCAGACTCAGGCAGAATGGAGTGAGTGAGGCGGAGGGTGGTAATGGGTGGAGCCGCCTGGAAATCAGTGCAGTGGAGGCCATGGGACCTGTCACACAGGGCGAGTGCCACCGTGGAGGTTGGTGGGGTGGGCCTTGCCGGCGTGCTGACTCCTGCCTCTCTCCATTCCCAGACTACTTAAACAACCTGTGCCCAGATTCATCTGAGTACGACAGCACTCAAGGTGAGTGAGAGGCCTCGGGAGCCACCCCTGCACTCTGCCCCTCACCTCAGACACTCCCCAGGTGTCCTGGGGTGACCCCTTTGCTTCTACTCTGGGGAGCCCCAGATACCACGCCATGGCCAAGGAAACTGAGGCAGAGTGGTCAGGGCGCTGTCAGCATCACTTGGGTAGTTATGGGTAGCGCTGCAGTTGGGGTCTGACCAGTGGAGGGGGCCGGGAGGCGGAGCCCAGGGACCCTCAAGGACAGTGACAGCTTTATCAGCCCTCCCCACACTACCCTGCTGTCCACTTGCTCCCTCCCCAGATGTGCTGAGCCTCATCTCCAGAGTGACAGACCGTGCCAACGAAAGCATGGAGCGGGGGGTAAGTGCGTCTGGGGGCAGCTTCCTGGGCACAGGGCCGGGGACCTGTCTACCCTGCCCCATCTTCATGGGGTGGCCACAGTCCATCTCCTGGGGCTCTGCAGAGAGCCCTGAGCCCTGGCCCTGACCTGTGCTGAGGGACTGCGCACTGGGCACCCCTTTCTGGGCCTCTGGTTCACCATTTGACCAACAAGGAGGCCACAGAGCTGTACAGGCTTGGGAAGCAGTGTCCTTATGTGGCCTGGACCACTGCGCTGCCCGGAGGTGACGTGGAAAAGGCACGTTCCAGCCACACCTCATGTCTTCCCTGTGGAGTTTCTGGGCAGAGGTGAAAGCAGATTTTGAATGCCCAAGAGAGGCCGGGGCTGGATCCCTGGAGCACCTGGACTGATTCTGTTTGTTAAGTCACTCACCAGGGGTCCTGCTGGGTTTCTGCCAAGAGTAGCTAACTTCAGCCTACAAACAGCTCATGCTTTCCTGGTTACCTCCCCTCCCCCCCACACCCATGTAGTCGCCAGCTGTTAATATGCTGGAGCTGAGAATGGACCCTAGGCCAAGTCCCGGCTCTGTGGGAGAGTTCAGCGATCCATTAGTCATGTCTTCCACAGGCAGAGGAGGTGGTGGGGTGGGGTGTGTGCTGTGGTGTTGCAGGGATGGCATCCTGAGGCTCAGGCCTTGGGCCAGGATGGTCACTGGAGGTACAGCAGTGACGGACTCGAACCCCAGTTCTAGAGGAGATCACAGCTCACTTGAGCACTGATCCATGGATGAATGCCCCTGAAAGTGGGAAGGGGCAGTGTGGAAGCCCCCAGGTTGAGTTTGCAGAAGTGCCAAGATGGCAGAGGGAGGAAAGAACTGGCCTGAGACCAGCACACTCATAGCCTCGGGGCTAGGCCGGTTTTTCTTCATGCTAACCCTGGGGTGCTCTGCCTCCTGGTGGCTGCCTCCCTGCGTGGTCCTGAGAGGGCTCCTCAGGGTTATTTTCTAACCCTGCATTTCCAGAAGGGCAAGCCTGATGTCTTCAGCAGGCCGTACGTTTCTAGTTGCAGTCCGTCCGAGACGCCCTCTCTCCTGGAGGGCTGCAAGCTGGGAGAGGCCGGGGCCAGCCTGGGGCTCTGAGTTACTCCATCCGAAGCTCTAAGTGGGTCAGGAACACGAGCCCGAGGTCAGGAGCTGTGACCTGGAGCCTGGCAGGGTGTCAGGTGGCACCCAGGCGGTGGCATTCGGCCAGGGCCTGAAGGACTGGCCTGATTGTGTCGTGCCCTCAGCCGTCGCATGTGCAGACCCAGGCTGGCAGCCTAGTTTGGATTTGAGGCAGGGCCTTCCCAAACTCAATTCCGATGGCAGCCCCGGTGGAGGTGATAAGACACCTGCAGGGCCTGACCGCCGCCCCCCCCCCACCGTCCCTGCCCACAGGAAAACCTGCAGAAGCTGGCCCACATTGAGCACAGCGTCCGAGGCCAAGGGGATCTCCTCCAGCCAGGAAGGGTGAGTGCCGCCGGGCAGGGCCGGCACAGGCCAGCCAAGGCCGATAAGCCCCATTGTTCCACGGGCGGGCCTGAGGAGCCTGGCTGCAGGTACCCTTTACTCCAGCGTGGGTGGGCCCCTCTGCTCTGTGTGCTGAGCGGTCTGTGTTGGCGTTTAGAGGAATGGTGCCCAGGGGACTGTATGCCCTGCAGTTCTGCTCACCTCTAGGAAGAAGAGACAGCAAGTATTTATAGTGCAACGTTGTTGAGGAAGCTGAAAACCATCAAAACTAAGAAGGCATCTTAAAATAATGCTGGTGGTGGGTGCCAGTGGCTCACATCTGCAACCCGCGCCGAGAACTGAAGATCAAGGTTCAAAGGAAAAGTCCATGGGACTCTCATCTACAATTTATCCACAAAAAGCTTGAAGTGGAGCTGTGGTTCAACTGGTAGAGCGCTGGCTTTGAGCACAAAAGCTCAGGGACGGTGCTCAGGTTCTGAGTTCAAGTCCCAAGGCCAGCAGACAAAGAAGTTTCTTTAAGAGACGGGAGCTGCGGGGAATGTAGCTCATGGTGGCAGGCACGGTGTTCCGTAGCACCAAAAGCAAAACCAGAAGGGGGCTGGAGAGAGAGGCACAGGCTTGCTTACGGCTTAGTTACCAAATGAAAAGCATCCAGCTCAGGTCAAAGTAGTGAGAAGCAACGTCATGGCCCCCGGAGTGAGGTTGTACTTGGGGGATGCTGTTTGCCCTCGCTGGCGGGGTGAGGGCTCTGTGAATTCGCACCTGGGGTTTGGGCAGCAAATCCTCACTAAACATAGCAGCCACCTGTTCTAAATGGGTGACACGTGGAGGGCTCGTGGTTTGGGCCACGCTGGACAGAGCAGTGTGGGGCACGCATGGGGAGAGGGCTCCCCTGGGGGAGGGTGGGGACTGCAGGTCCCTCGCCCACTGTAGCTCATGCCTGGCCTCGTGGGTGGAGAGCTCCGCGCCGAGGTGCCCTGCCTGTTCCCAGAGCTCATGACCCGTGCTTCCCACCCCAGCCTCCATGGCCCGCCCCAGCTCACCGGGGTCTGCCTGTCTCCCCAGGAGTTCCTGAAGGAAGGGACGCTGATGAGAGTGAGGGGGAAGGACCGATACCCCCGGCATCTGTTTCTGGTAAGCGCCTGGCCCCAAACCACGCCCAGTCAAGGTCCGTGGCTTTTTCTCTCAGGCCAGGATCGAGGGACAGGTGTGGGACTGGAGCGTAGTCGTGGGGATGGAAAGGCGAGGCCACCACCTGTGGACGTCCCAGCTGTCACTCCTGTCTCGTTCAGATGCTTGGGGGGCAGGGGGTGAATTGCCAAGTGCTCAAGACAGGGCTAGCCGCCGCCCCCGTGGGGACAGGAGAGAGCTGGGAGTCGTCTGGCCAGCTCTCCAGCAAGCGGGCAGCGTCAGCCCCTTTAAAGGGAGCCCCAGACCGTGACCCAGGCCAGCGTGCTGGGCTCTGTCAGCATTCCGCCACCGCAACAAGCTGAAGGGCGCCTTCCTAGACCGTGCTGCTGAGTCCACAGAGGACTGACGGCTCCCGCATGCAATCCTGAGCTTAGCCAGGAAGTTCCGGCTCTGCTGGGCCTCCGTGGCTCGGGTCCCGACGCCTGCTGGGCTGGTAGGCATTCATCAGATGCCTTCTGCCCCTTCCCTCCTTCACGGTGCCCTAGCAGGGTTTCATTTGTGGAGTGAATCACATTGACCCTAACAGGGATTTTTAGCATTGTCCAGCCACGGGCCGGTCAGCGTTGAGAGCCCGCAGGCACTGCCCGCCAGCCAGGGGCTTCCTCCCGGCTTCCTGCAGTGTCCCCACCAGACTTCTGTCACTTGAGCTTGTCCTGCCTGTCCTGAGCCCTGGGGCGAATGTATCCAGCTTTTACTTCTGTGTGTGTCTTCCTTTGCTCTGCGTTCGTGTGAGATATGTTGGTGTCTGCATGTCTGCGTGGCCCTCTGTGTGTCCATGTGTCTGGGCACAGAAGTCCTTGGCACAGCCGTGCTTCTCTTCGTTTGCCTGCGTTTCTCCTACTTTCTGACTGTTACAAAGCGTGACGTGGAGGGGTGGGCAGGGCTCCTGTGTAGTTTTTGCGCACTTGCAGGGGGTCACTTGGCACCTGTGCGCCCCAAGGCCGAGGTGTTACCCCTCATGGAGTTTCCTTCTCCCCAGATGAGCGATGTGCTTCTCTACACGTCCCCGCAGAAGGACGGGAAGTACCGGCTGAAGAGCACCCTGCCCGTCGCTGGGATGAAGGTAGGAGGCCTTCGGGCCCTGCACGTCCTGCAGGCTCTCCGGGGGACTCGTGAAGGGGACGAAGGCAGCTCCAGGGGACATTTGTTCCCTTGAGAATCCAAGTCTCCACAGGAAGCTTGATGTCCCCTGGAGACCTCCAACTCCCGTCCTTCTGGAGAGGTCTGCCGGGTGTGGGGGGAAAATGAGCCTCGGGGGACATCCGTGTCATGATGGGGTCAGGGCTCAGCCCCCTCTGCCATGCGGGTCTCTCGGCAGGTCAGCCGCCCCGTGATGGAGCGCGTGCTGTACGCTCTGAAGATCGAGACCCCGGAGACCTGCCTCGTGCTGTCCGCCAGGTACGGGCGGGGCCGTGTGGGACGATTGTGACACCTGGTGGACGCTGTGGGAACTCTGCCTCATGCAGAGATGGCACGGTACCCAGCCGGGAGCTGTGCCAGGCAGAAAGGAAGCTAGGAAGTCTGTCCGTGGGAGGTGTGTGTGTCTGGGAAGCTCTGTGGGAAAACAAGGCAGAGGATGGAGACCGGATGTGAAACTGCTCCGCACTGTCTCCTGCCAGCCGGGCCCTTCTAAAGTGTGGGGCCCCAAGTTAGAGGGGAGCAGTGCTCAGGAGGAAGGCGGAGCTGCCTGTGCCAGGAGCAGGCGTCTTTTGGCCAGTGCTCTGGCGGTGGGGCTAGGGGTCCAGGCAGGGGCTTCGAGGAGGATGCCACTGCCGAGGGTGTGGCTGACAGAGCCGCCAAGCTCACCAGCCTGTGCCCACAGCTCCTGTGCGGAGAGGGACGAGTGGCACGGGTGCCTGAGCAGAGCGCTCCCCGAGGACTACAAGGCCCAGGCTCTGGCTGCCTTCCAGCACAGCGTGGAGGTGAGAGCGTGGGCGCCTGGGTGGCTGGAGGGGGACCCCTGTGGAGGGCCGTGTCTGCCTCTGCCCTTGTGACCCTGGACCCCAGTCCCTGCCACGCTGCCACCTACGTCAGCCTGGGAGGACAGCACTCAGCCATGCCCCACGCTCAAGAGATGAAGGCAACACGGGCGTCCCGAGCTTGCCTGTGCCCCGGGGCGGGGCCGCAGGGCTTCCCCGCACACGCCTCACACCCGATTCCCATGCTGCAGGTTCGAGAGAGGCTGGGGGTCAGCCTGGGAGAGAGACCCCCGACCCTGGTTCCCGTCACGCACGCCATGATGTGCATGAACTGCGGCTGTGACTTCTCACTCACCCTGAGGCGCCATCACTGCCACGCCTGCGGGAAGGTAAGTCACCTCATCCTGCCCAGTGCTGGCCTGGGGAGTTCCCGCCATCTCTGCCCCGGTGCTAACAATATCAGAGCCTACAGGTTGTGGGTCTCGCATCGTGTCCTGTTCGGGGGCCTGGCTCAACAGGAAATGGTGGGGGGGGGCTGCTCGGGCTCCCCGAGGCCTGGGGGGCCTAGGGCTCATCTGTGGCACAGGGCGACGGCCAGAAACTGGGGCTCCTTAGAGGAGGTGAGGGGTGGATTCTGGGAGACAGGGAGGCTGGTCGGTGCCGTGTGCACCTGCTGAGGTGAGCGTGGCTCGGACACGGCGTGCAGATCGTGTGCCGGAACTGCTCTCGAAACAAGTACCCCCTGAAGTACCTCAAGGACCGGGTGGCCAAGGTGTGCGACGGCTGCTTCGCAGAGCTGAAGAAGCGGGGCGGGCCCGGGCCGGCCCCCGTGAGAGGTGAGCGGGTGCCTTCCACGTCGTCTTCTGCCTCTCCACATCTGGTCCCTGCCCGCCCGCCCCGGGCCTGCCAGGCGCTGCACACAGAGCCCCGCGTCTCACCCCCGCCCCGCCCCGCGTCTCCACACAGAGCGGCCCGTGAGCATGAGCCTCCCGCTGTCCTCGCCCCGCTTCTCATCCGTCTTCCAGAGCATCAGCCCCTCCACCTTCAAGAAGCAGAAGAAGCTGCCTTCCGCCCTGACGGAGGTAAGGCAGGTGGGGTCCCTGAGAACGGTCAGGCTCTGCCCCCTGCCCCGGCTACAGCAGAAGACACACGTCGGGGGCCTCAGAGCGTCCTCCTTTCTTCACCACATCTTCCTCTCCTCTCCTCTCCTCCCTGTCCCCTCCACATCTTCGTCTCCTTTCCTCTCCCCTCCCTGTCCCTAGCATCTTCCTTGTCCCGGCAAGAGAAACCATGGAGATTTCGGGCTCATGGAGCTGGCTCCACCTTAGGGTCTCGGGCTGGGCCCTGCTCCCCCGCGAGGGACCCTCCCAGAAGTGCGTCTACAAGTAGAAACAGATTCGTGTCTGCATTCTAATCACGAACACAGACAAATGTGTGTCTGGGAATAAACAAACCATCCAGAAATGTGTGACCAGCCGTTCCCAAGTCTCCCTGTTAATTAATGTTTGTTATCAAGTAGCAGGTGGCAAGTGACTTAAACGGCGGTAGCGAGTGACAGCCCAGGTGGGGACACTTCTGTGCGTTACCCCATTCCTTTTATAAATTAAAAGTCTTGGACATAGGGCTGAGATGTGGTTCCGTGGTAGAGCCCTTGCCTAGAATGCACCAGGCCCTGAAATCGCCCCCCCCCATCATACATATGATGAAAGTTTTGTTTGTTTGTGCCAATACAGGGACTTGAACTCAGGAACTGGATGCTGTTCCTTTGCTCCTTACTCAAGGCTGGCGTTCTACTACTTGAACCGTGGCTCCTCTTCTGGCTTTTGCTGGCTATTTGGAGATATGAGTCTTATGGACATTGCTTCCTGGGATGGTTTCAAATCATGATCCTCATATTTCAGCCTCCTGATTCATTAGGATCACAGGCATGAGCCACTGGCACCCAGCAAAAACAAATACATATGTAAAAAGTAGATAAATATAAAAACTAAGTGCAAGGGGCTGGGAGTTTGGCCTAGTGGTAGAGTGCTTGCCTAGCATGCACGAAGACCCGGGTTCGATTCCTTGATACCACATACATAGAAAAAGCCAGAAGTGGTGCTGTGGCTCAAGTGGTAGAGCTTTAGCCTTGAGAAAATCCAGGGACAGTGCTCAGGCCCTGAGCCCAAGCCCAGGACTGGCAAAAAAACAAACAAACAAAAAACCTAAGTGCAAGCCGGGCATGCTGGCTCACGCCTGTCATCCGAGCTACTCAGGAGGCTGAAACCTGAGGATCAGGGTTCAAAGTCAGCCCAGGCACAAAAGGATCTGAGACTCTTTTCTCCAGTTAACCTCTAGAAAATGGGAAGTGGGGCTTGGCTCAAGGGTAGGGAGGTAGCTTTGAACTGAAGAGCTCAGGGACAATTCCCAGGCCCAGAGTTCAAGCCTCAAGGCCCACAAAAAAAAGAACACTTGGTGAAAAGTGAGTTTTCCCCCTCCTCTAACTTCCTCAGAGTCCAGAGGTCCTCTCCATCACATTTATAATGGAGGATGGGCATTGTGACTCCTGCCTGTAATCTTAGCTATAGAGGAGGCTGAGATCTGAGGATTGCAGCTCAGATCCAGCTATGGAAGGAGAGTTTGAGATTATCACTGATTAACCACAGTGGAAGTGAAGCTGTGCTTCCGTGGCAGAGCACTAGCCTTGATCACCAAAGCTCAGGGACAGCACACCTAGGCCTTGAGTCAAGCCCTATGACTGACAGTAATAATTATTGTAATTATAATGGAACCTTAATTTTTTAAAGTATGAGTTTTGAAGCTCCATGCTTATATGTAATAGAGATGTACACTCATAGGCCTTGTTGATTTTTGTATCTCCAAGCTGTCAGAGTGTCCTGACTGCCCTGTCTTATTCACTGCAAGCTCTTTTCCCATCTGCTCATGCGCGTTAAGCTTGCAGCGCTTTAGGGGTGGCTTTTGCTTTTGTAATAGTGATGGGGGGGGTGGTGTGGTAGAACCTTGCGTTTGCTATGCAAGTGCTCCCCTACCGAGGCCCCCTCTTCCCAAATCCTGTGTCCTTAACCACCACACACCAGTGCACGCCATAATAATCACGGCTGGAGCGGGACGGCCGGAGATGGCAGGAAATGGTGGCGGTTTGGATGGTGGCTCCGTCTAAGCCCCGCCTCCCCACCTGGCAGCTAACCACTCGGCTTCCTTTCTGCCAGGTGTCGGCCTCGGGTGAGGGCGCTGCCATCAGCGGCTATCTGAGCCGCTGCAAGAGGGGCAAGCGGCCCTGGAAGAAGCTCTGGTTCGTCATCAAGGGCAAAGTGCTCTACACCTACTCGGCCCGAGAGGTAGTGCGCATGCTTGCTTCCCCACCCCCTGGGCCACTCTGGGCCCTGCAGGGTTCTGCAGGCCTGCGTGCTGGGCCAGCACCACCGTGCGTAGACTGACTGTGACCCATGGTGCATATTGGGGACCCGCTGCCTGTGGAGTTAGGAGGCGCAGAGGGCATACCTGGGCGTGGTAATGTCACCAGACAGGCCACAAAAGAAAATGCCTTTCTGTCCATTTTGGTTGCTTGGGACAAAATTCAACAGCTTAGAGAAAGCTCCTCTTTAAGAAGTTGCTGTTTTGTGCTGGCACCAGAGCTTGAGCGCAGGCCTGGGCACTTCCCCTTACGTTTTTTGCTCAAGGCTGGTCCAGCTCTACCACTTGAGGCTTACCTCCACTTCCAGATTTTCAGTGGTTTGTTAAGAGTCTCATGGACTGTTCTGCTGGGGTTGGCTTTGAACTGCAATTCTCAGATCTCAGCCTCCGGAGTAGCTAGAATTATAGGCTTGAGCCACTAGCTCAGATAATGCTTCTAAATGAGTGTGAAATGTATATTTTTCTGGAACATTTTTGTGATTTTTTTTTTGATAGTACTGGTTTTTGAACTCAGTGCCTCTGCTGGCTAAGTAGCTGCTCAGTCGTTCGAGCCATGCTTCCGGCCCGTTTTATACACTGGTTAAATTTGTGAGGTGGGGACTTGCTTTATGCCTGGCTCGCGATCTTCTACCTGCTTCCAGGTATTGTAGGATTATGAGCAACCAGACCTGGTGCTTCCCTGTGGCTCATGCCACCGTGCCAAGACATTGGTTAAGATAAGTCAAACGTATTCCAGAGCTGGCCTGACCCCTCTCCAGTGGCTACGATTACAACTTGTTTTATGTCGTTTCAATCTAGAAATGTGGGTGGAGTCCTAGCAATCGCCTGTGCCTGTCTCTGCTCAGGGGCTGTCTAACCCTGCCAGGCCTCAGCCTGAACTCGTTACTCCTTCTGAAAGGTTTCTCCCCTCACGCATGCCCCATTTGGCTCGGCTGGCCTCAAACTGAGATTCTCCAGTTCTCAGCCTCCTGAGCAGCTGGGAAGAATCCAGGCATGAGCCTTAGTGCCAGGCTTGCTAGCTGTCTCATGGCACGGAGGCCCTGAGGGCTTCTTATTGAGGTGCACTAAATACAGGCTGGAGAACTGCGCTGGGGATTTGGTGTGGTCCCAACTCTAAACAAGAGTCCCCGGCCAGTCAAGCCAATGGACGGCATGTAGCAGGTCCCAGCTCTGGCTCCTCCCGTCCTGGCTGGGTGTCCTTAAGACATGATCTTAGAGCCTTGTTTCCATCTTGGAATGGGGACAGCTGCTGTCACTGTTGTTGTCAATAGAAAAGATAAAGGAGGTGAAAGCGCATAATGGACGGCCCTTCCTCAGCTGGCACTCAGAGGCGAGGGTGGAGGCTGGGTGCCCCCTTGCGGGCGCGCCCCTCCTAAAAGTGCTCTTCAGGAGCCTCCCGTGGACGTCACGAGGCATGCCAAGTACCGGGCTACCTGTGGCACGGTGGTGTTTAATGTCATTCTCCTCTGCCCCCTGCAGGACAAGGCGGCCATGGAGAGTCTGCCTCTGCTGGGGTTCACCATTTCCCCAGAAAAGGAAGGTGGCAGCGAAGTGGGGGCTGCCTTCCACCTGTACCACAAGAAGAGCCTGTTCTACAGCTTCAAGGCGGAGGACGGCAGTGCGGCTCAGAGGTACGGGAAATAACCAGTTTTTCTCTGTCCTTGCCTCCGCCACCATCACGGGGAGATGGGTTGTCACCAGGGCTTGGATCACCCCCACACACACCCCCATCCAGGTCTGTCACCCCCAGTCATCACCAGGACCCTGACCTCTGTTCCAGGTTAGGAGAGTTTGGGGACAGTGAGGACTCCTTTGTTCAGAGGTGTACAGATGCAGTGAGCTTCCCTGCTGCCCTCCTGGCCTTTTGCTAGCTATGGAAAACCCATCTGGGAAGCAGATGTGACTATGACACAGCCCTGGGTTCCGGGCTGGCAGGCATCGAGCAGTCACTCACCGTCTTAGCGGCCATCGTTCTGGGCGGGGGCATGACACTAAGCGTCCTCTGGTGTTTTGCAGGTGGATGGCGGCCATGGGAGATGCCAGCGTGTTATAGCAGTCCCCAGCCATGTGCTCTCAGCACGAACTCTTAGGTTGATATGTGAACCCTTCCAGAAGTGACTCCATGTCTCAGCTCCCCTCCTGCCATGCACAACTGCGCCGGGCAGGGAGCTTGGCCCGTTGGCTGAGACCCCCCCCCGTGTCGCCTTCCCCCGTGGAGCTCACAAAGCATATTTATGGGCTTCTCCTTTCTGCCTGTGTCCCCAGCCTGCCACGACTCCCTGGCTCAGCAGTGAGTCCAGCGTTAGTCTGAAGTTGGGGAAGCCAGTAGAACAAGGACATTTAGGAATGCAGACTTTTTTTTTTAGTGGAATGAGCTTTTCCCACGTTTACTCATGGTAAATATTATCACCTCCCCTAATCTCACGTGGCGCCTCAGGTGAAGTGACACCCAGCCGGTGAGGAGCAGCGACTCTCACCGGAAAGCACTTTATTTTTTGCCCAGCTGCGACCTCCGGTGCCGTTTTCCAAGTGACCAGCAGAGGGCATCACCAGTCCTCTGACAGCAGAGGCCTGAGCTGGTGGCATCTCTGCCAGGGCTGCACTCCGCTGGCTAAGAGAGGGAGCCTGCTTTCTGCCTGCTGATTATGAGACCTGTTTCCTGCCATAACTTATTAAAGGAGCAGCTCCCTGCTTCCCCCTGGAAGTCCTCAGTACCACATCGCGGCTGCAAGTACAGCTGCAGTCAGTCAGACCTTCCTGCAGAGGTCAGCCTAGACCCTCGGAAGACTCAGTGGTTGCTTTAATTTATTCCGTGCCTTTTCTGTGACCACCCATGCATGTTCCAGAAGCCTGTCCTTACTGTCCACGCTCAGGAATCCTCTCTGGAAGAGGTAAAGGAGAGAGAAAAGGAACTGTTGTCAGGAGATGGCCTGTGGACACAGTGAGAAGCACAGCAGAGGTGGAGCCCCTTGCTGCTGGTGATGCTGCTTGTTATGCCAGCTGGTGTTACTTAGAGCAGAGCGAGTGGGGACAGAATCCCTCATTTCCGTCCTTGGAAGGAGAAACAAGCACTCACATCACACTCTGATCTCCAGTCCCTGTCCCGCGGTCCTGCTCTCCAGAGTCACTGCAGGAAAAGGGAACCCTTTGTAAAAAGCCCCATCTCAAGGACTTGTTTGCATTAAATATTTTCAGGGACTTTTTTTTTTTTTCCTAATTTGCAGTTCTTCTTTTTAACCGTTTGCATTAAACAGTATAATGGCTCAGACATGTGACTAGACAGATCTTTTTGTTAGTTCAGATGTCTGTTCTGGGCCACCTAGTCCCATTCATGCTTTAAAATGCGGTTGCAGCCACTTACCTGTAATCCTAACTACTCAGGGGGCTGACGGCTGAGGCTCACTGTTTGAAGCCAGCAAAGGGTGGGGGGGGGGTTTGGAAAGTCCATGAGATCATGAGGCTCTTATCTCCAATTAACCATCACAAAGGGGGGCGGGGAGCCAGAAGTGGAGCTACTGGTACAGTGCTAGCCTTGAGCAATAAAGCTCAGGGACAGTTCGCCCAGGCCCCAAGTTCAAGGCCCAGGGCTTGCGCATTCTGCATTCTTCTCTGAGGTTCTTCTCTGGCCTCTCAATTACCTGAGGTCAAATGGGGTCTGGAAATATTACATGGAAAACTCCAGAAAATAGTGTTTTAAATAATTTTTATTATAGTATATTGTAATTGTCCCACCTTCTTCTTAGTTATTAATCATTTACTGAGCCTTACTTTTCAGTGAAATCTTCCCAGGAAAATATAGTCTGTGGAGTTTAGTACTTGGGTACCCCCTGGGGGAACTACTGTATCAGGCAGTATTCTAGTCTATTGATGGGAGAATGCAATAATGTATCTAAAAACCATCTGCAGAGCTCTTTTACTTTCCATCCCCTCCCTTGCCCCATATTTACGGTGCTAAAGATGGAACCCAGGGCCTCGCATATGCTAGGCAGGTGCTGGACCTCTGTGCTACCTCCTGGCTCTTTCTACAGTCTACTTTTACCCTCTACCCTCTTTTGCCCATTTCTGATGCTTTGCAAAGAAGAGTGATTAGGGCTTTTCTTTCTGTGGGAATATTTTTAAATGCATGGGTTGATACATGAAACAGAGCGGGGTGTGGTGGCACATGCCTTGCAATCCTTGCTACTCAAGAGGTGGATCAGGAAGACTGATTTCAAATCTAATTCTGGAAAAACTTGTGAGACCCTGTCTCCCAAATAAAATACAAAAAAGGCCTGGTTTGGGGGTAGGGGAGGCAGAGGGAATGGCATGGCACCGACTATCATTTGCCTAGGATTCTTGAGGCTGTGGGTCTAATCCTTGGTACCACAACACAGAACATGCTAGATAGGTTTTATCAAAGGAAACTAGCTGGGGTCCCCAAGATGCTGCCACCACTGGGAAAGGCCCCTCCTGCTTTAACCTCGAGTGACCCCTTCTTTCCATGCTTCTCTGTACTTATTTCAGGCTAGCCTCTGCTTGAGTGCTCGCTGACCCTGCTCTGCCCTTCTCTTTGGTCCATTTCACATTCCATATCACCTGTCCATCTGTGGGGCCAGGCAGGAGGGCATGCCTTGGCTGCGGAATGACCAGTGTGACACCCAAGAGGCACTTCCCTGAACACCCCGATCCCCGACAGAGCCACATCTCCATTGTGCACTCCCAACAAAGGCCGCGTCTACCGGGACTGAACTGCTGTGCTGAGCACCAGACATCAGCGAACATGGGCCTTGTTGAGTAGCTGGGAGCCTCGGTGTCTTCTGCCACAGGAAGATTGTTCCAGCTCTTCCCAGAGTTGGGGAGAAAAGCCTAGAGTGGACGCCTGCTTTGGGAAGTCCAGATGAAAGGGCCAGCGTCACTGCACTGAGAGGAAGTGAAGCCAGATCAGGCTCTCTGACCTTACACACGGAAAACCCACGCAGAGCAGGAGACAACCCTGGTGACCTGTGCAAGCCCTTTCCTTACTGGACCTCGCTTGCCTGGCTCGTTCTCATTGCCTCTCGGGAGAAACTTCAGCCTCCGCCTCTGCTGCTGCTGGGAATCCACACTCCACCAGGCTGCACTGGAGGCAGGCAGTAAAACTTTCCCCCAACTGGCTTCACAACTTCCCCATTCCTAATTTGTTACTTCCCACAGGGTTGGTCTAGGAGGTTGGAGGCTTGGCTCAGGCACATAGAGGTGCTCCCGTCCATAGAGGAAGGGATCCCTCTGGTGAGGGAGCACTTGTGTCCTGCAGACACACTCACGGGTGCCGGATGCACAGATGGGAGGCAGTGCTTACCCTGGGGAGGAGTCCACGCTTCTGTGACACACAAGACTGCCCAGAGAGGACCAGCCAGAGAACGTACAGCTGTTACTGGACAGCAGTCACATTGTGGACTGAAAATACCGACTTTCCTCACACAGGGAAATCGTGATTAAGTGGTAATCAAAATATGTACAAATAAAATGTAATGTTGAAATCTGAAGCCTTAAAAGCATGTTGATATTTATCTCCAGAATTAGCTGGAAAGCAAGGTTCCTGTGACTGTTTCTGAGGTTAGAAATTTTGTTCCTTGAGAGGTAACTAAGTGGTGGAGCACTGTGAAGGTAATTACGGTGAGAATTCTAAAGGACTCTGAATAACCATGTTTTTGTGTGAAATTCCGGGGCCTGAAGAGGCATATGCTTCCAAACTGTGATAACAGGGCTCAGTGAACAAATCACATCCAGCCAGAGTGAGTAAAATGGATTTTATTTATTGGTCAGCCACAGGGCTTGAACTCAGGGCCTATGTACCCTGAGCCTCTTTACGCTCAAGGCTAGCACTCTACCACTTGAGCCACAGTGCCACTTCCAGCTTTTTCTGTGTATGTGGAACTGAGGAATTGAACCCATAGCTTCAAACATGCTAGGCAAGCACTCTACCATTAAGACACATTTCCAGCCCCTAAAATGAATTTTAGTGAGTTACAGAGCAGTGAATCTTCTGCCAATCACTGGCTGTTAATTGGTTCTCGTCTTTAATTCCTAAAGGGCTGTCATTGGGACTTCTTAAATCCCCAAAGCCACTACCATTCACTTGCAAAGCAGAAATTATGCCGAGCTTGGGTATAGTGTGAATGTGGTCCTTGGGAAAGCTCCATGCCTCTGCAATCCCCACCCTTGTTCACAGTGGGAAGGTCTGCCATCAGGTACACAAAACAAATAGTAGCCTGCTGCAAGATGCAGTTAGGGCAGCTTCCAAATGCCCAGGCCTTTGCACATACTAAGCACTTGTGACTCATTACTCCACAATCTGAAGTCAGGACCCACAGGGTAACAACTAGAAGCACAAAAACCATGCCCTGGAAGAGTGGAACAGTGGATGGTGCCTGAGGCAGGTCACCTGAGGTGACCTAAGAGGGGGCTGCCTCACAGGGACAGGGGGCTGGAGGAGTCTGTAAAGTCAGAAGTGACTAACAAGACAGATGGAATATTCAGGGAATGAGGTAGTCCAGAGACCAAAAATGTGCCATAGTGCATCTGGGGCCAGGTGAGTTAGGGCCTTTAGAAGCTTTAAAATTAGTAACAAATGCAGGTAATAGGTTTTGGAAAGCCAACTGTCATTTTTCTGCTTAATAAGCTGAGTGCAATACTTGCTGGGCATACGTGCTGGGCGGGGAGGGGGGAGGTATATAACTTACCGTGCCAGAGTATGGAAGACTGTTCACCTGGCCGCTTCTTTTTTGACAAGACCAGCCACACATTCACTTTATTTTGTATTTTCGAGTACAAGGCTTGAATCCAGGGCCTTGTGTACTTTCCTGCTCGACCCTGGCGCTTCATTACTTGAGCCACCCCTCCAGCCCAGCTTTTTGGTTAAAAGTTGCCAGTGGGGTAGAGCACTAGTTTTGAGCGCGAAGCCCGGGATTCAAGCCCCGGTGCTGGTACACGAGTGCAGGCGCACGCGCGCTCAAGGTGCGGGGTGTTTTCAGCCACGGGAGCGCACCTGTCACCTTCACCTCGTGGGGTGCGATTGGGAGCATTGGAGGCGGGCCCAGGCGGGGTCCACCATAATGCAACAACAACAAAAAGAAATCCCCAACTGCATAAGCCATGGCGGAGCCGGCGTTCAATGCGGTCCTCACCTGCTTCGCCGTCGAGGAAGTGGCACCGCCGCCGCTCCAGATCCGGGGCTTCCGTCCGTGCGAAGGTGGAGCAGGGGAGGGGAACCGTGCGGGTACCGCCGCCTCCTGGGCGAGCGGGCCGCGGGGGGCCCCGGCGATCGCCGCAGGCCGCGCCTTCCCCAGCCGCCCCGAGGGGCGTCCGCTCCCCGGCGTGGCTGTCGCGGGCCCCGGGGCGGGCTGGCGGCCCGCGCGGCCGGGAGGACGAGCCGGAGGACGGGCGGGCGGGCGGCGGCCGCGGCGTTCCGGTGTGCGCGCGCGCGAGCGCTCAGCCAATCGCGTGCCGCGCGCCCGCCCCCCGCCCCCCCGCCGCCGCCGCCGCCGCCGCGAGGCTGGCGCCGGGAAGAGGAAGAGGAACATTCGCCCTCCTCCTCCTCCTCCTCCTCCTCCTCCCAGCGCGCGGGCGGCGGCGGCGGCGGCGGCACCGGGGTCACGAACTCTGACCTCTCACTGACAAAAACAATAACAAACGCCCTCCCCCGCGACCCCGGCGGCGCCCCGCGCCCCGCCCGCCGCCCCGCCGCCCGCCGCCGCCCCGCGGGCCGCCGCCCGCCCGCCCGCCCGCGGCCCCGGGCCCCCGCCGACGCCGGCCTCCGCGCGCTCGCCCTCCGCGCCGGGGGCCTCCCGCCGCAGACACGGGACCCGCTGCGAGGCCGCCGCGGCGCCCAGCCCTGAGGTAAGCGGCGCGGCCGGGGCGGCGGCGGGCGGCGGGCGCGGGCCGGCGGCGGCGGCGCTTTGCATAGTGGGCCGGGCCGCGCCCGCCCTTCCTCCCCCCCGCGGCCCCGCCGGGAGAGCAGCCGGGCTCCCCAGCCCGGCCCGGCCGCGCGGGGCGGGGGGGCGGAGGGGAACGGCCGCGGCCCCGCCTCACGGCTGGCCCCCCGCCAGCGCCGCCATCTTGCTCCCGCCGGAGACGGCGCCGGCCGGGCCGGGCGCCCCGCCTCCGCCTCCCCGCGGTCCCTCCTCCCCGGCTCCTCGCCCCGGCGCCTCCCGCTGGCCGCGGTGGCCGCCCCGACCCAACCGCCGTGTGGGGTTTTTGTTTGTTTGTTTGTTTGGTGTTTTTCCGGAGAGGGGGGAAGGGAGGAGGCGGGCCCAGGGCGCGACCTCCTGAGCGACGGCCGCGCCGGCCAATGGGCGCTCGGATAGGAGGGCCGGGCCCGTGGCGCCGCCCCCGGGGAGGTGCTGATTGGTTAACTAAGCGAGGGAGGGCGGCCCTGAGGGCCGGGCGCCGAGGCCCTGCTCCGCGGAGCGCGGCCCGGGGCCGGCGGGGACCGGGGCCGGCGGGGCCCGGACGACGCGCGTCCCCTCGGCTCCGCAGCGCGACGGGGCTATGGCTCCGAGGTGAGGTCGCGGTCGGGTCCCCGGAATCCGGCCGCCCGCACAGCCCCGGCTCCCCGGGCGGCCGGGCCAGCCCGCAGGGAGGTGAAGACGGGGCGCCCGCGCAGGGCCCTTGGCCGGGCCGGGCTCCCGGGTCGGAGGAGCTGGGCCCAGAGCCGGCCCGGCGCGGGGCCGAGGCTCAAGTAGTAGAGCGCCAGCGCCCAGGCCCCGAGTCCAAGCTTCCGTGAGCCGGGTGGAGTCACCAGCAGTGGAAGGGGACGGGTTTCGTTTATTAAAGACACAAACGTGCGTTGATTTTCTTAGAGGACCAGGTGGAGAAGGCCCCGGGCCACCTAGAGCTGGGTGAAAAGAGAAGCAGCTTCAGAGAGAAGGCCCGGGGGTTGGGCCGCTGTCCAGGGGCAGGCTGGCCACACACACAAGTCCAGGAGGAGAGGAGTAAGATCTCACACACATGTCCAGGAGGAGAGGAGTAAGATCTCACACACACACACACACAAGTCCAGGAGGAGAGGAGTAAGATCTCACACACACACACACACACACAAAGTCCAGGAGGAGAGGAGTAAGATCTCACACACACACACACACACAAGTCCAGGAGGAGAGGAATGAGATCTCACACACACACACACAAGTCCAGGAGGAGAGGAGTAAGATCTCACACACACACACACACGTCCAGGAGGAGAGGAGTGAGATCTCACACACACACACACGTCCAGGAGGAGAGGAGTGAGATCTCACACACACACACACACACACACACACACAAGTCCAGGAGGAGAGGAGTGAGATCACACACACACACACACACAAGTCCAGGAGAGTAAGATCTCACACACACACACACAAGTCCAGGAGGAGAGGAGTGAGATCTCACACACACACACACACAAGTCCAGGAGGAGAGGAGTAAGATCTCATACACACACACACACACACACAAGTCCAGGAGGAGAGGAGTGAGATCTCATACACACACACACACACAAATCCAGGAGGACAGGAGTAAGATCTCACACACACACACACACAAGTCCAGGAGGAGAGGAGTAAGATCTCACACACACACACAAGTCCAGGAGAGTAAGATTTCACACACACACACACACACACACAAGTCCAGGAAGAGAGGAGTAAGATCTCACACACACGCACACACACAAGTCCAGGAGGAGAGGAGTAAGATCTCACACACAAGTCCAGGAGGAAAGGAGTAAGATCACACACACACACACACACACACGGCAGTGGGTGACTGGGGGCAGAGACCCAGAAAACCAGTGCACTTCCACAGTTCAACAGTTCAATCCTTTATCAGCCTCCAAACTGTGTTCATTGAACATATGCCCAGCTCACACACCCGGCATGTAGTGCCAGGCTAGGAACACAAGAGGAGGAATTATCGTAATCTTCAAACACATAGAAGCAGGATTCTTCAGACAGGCATACGCACGTACAAAAGATTTTAGGTGGAAGCTAGAGTATTGTGCTTAACAGCTCACTTACCAGCAACGTAATTTTGAGTAAGGTACTCACTTAGCCCTTTTGGGCCACAAAGCCTTCTCTGAATACTAAGAGAACCTTCCCTTTAGAATTGAAGTAATATAGATGCTGAAAAGCCAAGAAAAGGATCTGATACATAGTAAATACTCAGTTAAAAAAAAAAGGAGGTTATTGTTATTATGAAGCAGTAGTTGTCTGTTAGAGACAATTTAATGAAATTTCTGGCAGTGAGGTTGTGGAAGCCAAAGCATTACATTGGAATGCTAAGATTTGACTTTCCTGTTTCCAGTGCATGGCTGGCATCCACTCCAAAAGCTTACTTAGAAAATTAAGGTGGGACCAGATAGTACTAAGCAGAGTATGAAATGCTTTGCAATTTGCAAGTCTTTTACAGGTGTTATGTCATTGTTGAGGCCCCAGTGTAGAAGCCACTTTTCTGTTCCCTGTTAAAAACGTTTTCCAGCCAGGCACAGTGGCTCACGCTTGTCATCCTAGCTACTCGGGAGGCTGAGATCTGAGGATCAGGGTTCAAAGCCAGCCCAGGCACAAAAGGACCTGAGACTCTTATCTCCAATTAACCTCTAGAAAATGGGAAGTGGGGCTTGGCTCAAGGGTAGGGAGGTAGCTTTGAGCTTAGCTCAGGGACAGCTCTCAGGCTGAGTTCAAACCCAACCCACCCACCCACCCCCACCCCCCAAAAAAAAAAGACGCTTTCCAGTGCTTGCCAGTTCCTTTTTTATTCTTACCCTTCCAGCTCCCTGTGCTCTGGACACATCAACTTGCCTCATCTTCCTTGACAGTGGTTTACCATTAGCTGGGCATTTCACCTGCAAGGCTATAAACCCCCCTCCCCCAGTCTTGCAGTTAGCCACCCCTTTCTCCAGGAAGTTCTGAGTCCCTTGAGTTCCTACCTAGATCAGATTCTTTTATTTTCTAATGTGTCCTTGCCTTTATAACCTTCAACTCACTTTGTAATTAAATATTCCTGATTGATTGATTTGTGTGGTAAGCTTTGTTCCGACAGGAATCATTTTGCTCACCACTATGTATCTAGCACTTAGTGGAATGCCTGGCACCATGGAATGAGTGACTTGTTGATAATATCACTAAGTTGTTGCACATTAATGGGGACTTTTTTATGTGTATTTGTTTGGGAATTGAAGAAACACTACCTGCAACAAAATGTTTGCTACAGTATTTGTATGAATTTTAGATACCTCTTAACTGAGACACTGCTGTCTGCAGATGTAAATATAGATGAGATGACCCATTTGAATCCTCTACTTACATGTAGATTTGTTTCTTTTAAGACAAGAAGTATTTTATTAATTGAATTACTAGTTTAATTGCCTAAACGTTAACAAGCTCATGTATGAAGAAGCAAATAGCCCCAAATATAATCATATCATTTATTTTAAAGAAATTTCTTGAAATCAGAAATCCTAGTCTTTGTTTCTCCATCACAGGAGCTCTTGGAGCAGGGACATGGCCTGAAATGGATTTTTAGAGCATGGAAGTTGAAAGCATCTATCTGTAGCTATACATTTTAAACATCTTTCCATCATCTTTCTTTTTTTTCTTTAATGGCTTTGTCAAGGTTAAAAGCAGGTTTTGCAACATTTATGTCAAGCTTCTACTGGAGGGGTGGGGTGGTACTGAAGTGTGAACCCAAATAAGTACTCTATCATTTGACTCTCACCCCAGCCCTCTGTACTCTGTTTTCCAGCTAGGGTCTCACCATTTTTGCCCATGGGATAGTATAAAGCGAGTTTAGAGCCTGGCCTCTTGGAGCCTTGGAGTGGAGGTAGGGGTAGGAAAAGAACTGTGGAAGATAGAAAGAGAATAGTTGAGCCTCTCAACCTTTCCCTTGTGATAAACTCCTGGACTCCAGTAGCATGTGTTGAACATCCATCTCAGGGCAATCAAGAGTACCTTCTTCACTATAATAAGCAGACACCGCAAAGTCCTGTAAGACGAAGTAGCACCTTTTACGTCGTAAGTGTTGACAATCCCCAAGGTTCTACTTCTTAGTAATGCTAACACATGGACTAAGGTTGAAGGAAGATACATTTTTTTTCTCCTTTGGGCTGTAACTGGAGAAGAGTGTTCTGTGGCCACATGTGGAGACAAAGGCCAAGGCTTCCTGGTTGCGTGGGGACCTAGTTTATTTACCTTTATAAACAAAAACAAATGAAAAACCCAATACTATGCAAGAAATAAAAGGTTCCACCAGATTGCTCACACACCTTTTAAACACTGTTGACAGAAGTGGAGCTGTGGCTATAAGTGGTAGAGCAGTAGGTTTGAGCAAAAGAGCTCAGGGGCAGCACCCAGGCCCTGAGTTCAAACCTCGTAACTGCAAAAAAAAAAAAAAAAATCCTCTGATGGCCTAACATCGTCACAGACAGATAGGTCTCTGAGAAACATACACACTGCAACTGGGTGGCTATAGAAGCTACACAACACCAGCAGTTTTCTTGATGCCTATCCTAGTGGTGTTTATGGCAGAGTGAATCTGGCTATGGATTATTTGTAGAACATTTTAGAAATGTCATTTTTACCTCTCATTGCCGCCCACTTTCACACTGCTTCTGCATTAACATATCTTTTCATTAAGTTGATTAGGTAAATGTCTTAAAGTTACTGAAAAAAAATTACCTTTTAATTGCTTTGCCAAAGAAAAGCAAATGTCACAAAGTGTATCAGTCCCTGTCATAAAAGGCTGGTAATTGGCATGTGTTTATTGATTTAATACAATCACAAGGTTTTTAAGAAATAAGATTTAGCCGGGTATAGTGGCTCACACCTGTAATCCTAGCTACTCAGGAGGCTGAGGTCTGAGGGTCGTGGTTCAAAGCCAGCATGGACACTAAAAGTCCATGAGATTATCTCCAGTTAACCAGAAAGCTGGACTTGGCACTGTGGCTAAAGGGGTAGGGTGGTAGGTTAGAGCTGAAGAGCTCAAGGAAAAACACCCAGTCCCAGAGTTCAAGTCCCATGACTGACCAAAAAAAAAAAAAAAAAAAAAGGAATAAAATTTAAACTTGTAGTGCATTTTTTCCCCAAAGACACATATGAGGTAGGTTCGTGGGGTTTTGATTGTTTGAAGAGGGCTGTGGGCTGTGTGGGGTAAAGGTGGCACGTGTCCAGCTGAGGCAGGAGGGTTACCAGTGTAGGGCCAACTTCACTTATACAGGCCCACTCTCTTAAGAAAACCAAAATTGGGGGCCCAGGAGCATGGCCTAGTGGTAGAGTGCTTGCCTAGCATGCACAAAGCCCTAGGTTCGATTCCTCAGTACCACATACACAGAAAAAGCCAGAAATGGTGCTGTGGCTCAGGTGGCAGAGTGATAGGCTTAAGCAAAAAGTGTCTAAGGACAGTGCCCAGGCCTCAAGTTCAAGGCCCAGGACTGGCAAGAAAAAAAATTGGTCTGGAAGAGTGGCTCAAGTGGAAGAATACTTGCCCAGTAAGTGTAAAGCCCTGAATTCAAACCCTCCAGACAAGCAAATACAAATAAAAATAAGAGGGGTTGAAGTCTAGTGGGTACACAGACCTGGTCCCATTTCCATCACCAAAAATAAAGGTAGAAAAAATATTAGTATATCACAAGGTATGGAGAAGATTGTTCACAATCTAATTCACGAGCTGTCATAGGAATATAGTACAATAATGGACTGACTACTCACAGGTATCATAAAGGGGATGCTGACCAAAAAGAAGCTCGACACATGGTTATCACATATTTCCCCAAACAAGCAGATGTGATTCATGGAAATAAAAGTCAGAAGATGAGAAAGTTAAAAACAATGAGAGAAGGGGGGCATCAGAGATTAGTGGATTCTGGTCATGTGTGTGTGTGCGTATCTTGAGGCTTAAGCTCAGGGCCTGAGCACTGTCTTTGGGTTTTCTCAAGGCTAGTGCTCTACCACTTGAGCCACAGCACCACTTCCGGCTTTTTCCGTGTATATTGTAGTGAGGAATCAAACCCAGGGCTTTGTGCATGTTAGGCACTAGCCTCACGACCCACCAAAAAAAAAAAAAAAAGCTTTCTGGATGGGTGCCATGGCTCACGCCTGTAAGCCTAGCTACTCAGGAAGCTGAGGTCTGGAGATTGCAGTGCAAAGCCAGCACGGACACTAAACACTAAAGACTGAGACTCTTATCTCCAATTAACCACTAGAAAAGGGGATGTGACCATGTGGCTGTAGGGGTGGGGCAGTGGCCTTGAGCTGAAGAGTTCAGAGACAATGCCCAGGCCCAAAGTCCAAGCCCCACGACTGCCCCCCCCACCCCCCAGAAAAAGTCTAAACTGCCAGGCGTCAGTGGCTCACACCTGTAATCCTGGCTACTCAGGACTGAGATCTGAGGATGATGGTTCAAAGCCAGCCGGGGCATAAAAGTCCATGAGACTTTTTTTTTCCATTATTTAGAGAATACTTTATTAGTTTCTGTAATCAGCCCACATAGATAAGACTTTACATATTTAATACAATGTGTTTACCCCTATACAAATGGAAAAAAAGTAAGTTTAACGTTTCTAGACTGATATAGCTATTAATTTCTGTACAATGCCAACTCAACACAGTAAATGGGGATACTTTTTCCAAAGTTGACAGCACAGCTAAAGTTTCCAGAAATTCAAATTATATATATGTATATATATTTATACTCGTGTAAAAATCAATAATAATAGTATGCTATGCGTTGATTTCTTATCTCCAGTTAACCTCCAGAAAACCAGAAATGGCACTGTGACTCAAGTGGTAGAGCACTAGCCTTGAGCTGAAGAGCTCAGGCTCAGAGTTCAAGCCCCATGACTAACCAAAAAGAAAAAAAAGGTCTAAGCTGCTCTCAGTGGCTCGCTCATGCCTGTAATCCTACCAACTCAAGAGTCTGAGACCTGAGTGTCACAGTTCAAAGCTAACCCATGTAGAAAAGTCTGTTAGACCTTTTTTTTTTGTCAGAATTCAGGGGCAGCACGGTCCTTGAGTACTTTTGCTCCAGGCTAGAACTCCACCACTTGAGCCAAAACACCACTTCCAGCAATTTCTGTGTTTGTGGTAGTAAGGAATGGAGCCCAGGGCTTTGTGCATGCTGGGCAAGCACTCTACCATTAGGCCCCACTCCGGGCCCCCATCAGACTCTTATCTCCAATAAACTACTCAGAAAAAGCCAGAAGTGGCCTTATGACTCAAGTGGCAGAGCACAAGCTTTGAGCACAAAGAGGCTCAGGGACAGCATCCAGATGGTGAATTCAAGTTCCAGGACCCAGGGGGGAAAAGCGTGATCTTCCAGTATAAAATGTGGGAGCATTTTGATGAGATGTAGACTGAACTTGATCTTGAAGACATCCCAGGGAATATTTTTTATTTATTTATTTATTTTTGCTTCTTTGTTGGTCGTGGGGGCTTGGGCTCTATCCCTGAGCTCTTCAACTCAAGGCTGGTGCTCTACCACTTTGAGCCACAGTGCCACTTCCGACTTTTTTTTTTTCCCTAGAATTTTATCCATTAGACCTTGATTTTCATTTCCTGCTCTCAAGTTCTAACCTATGATTTCAAGTTTAGGGCTATGTAATTGTATTTTACTCTTCTATTTTCCTGTGAGTACAAAAAGGCTTCTGACGATTACAACATAACTGAGGTTTTACAGAATACCTTAAACACAGTGATGGAATACCTTTTTTTCCTGCTAAGGTCACTTGGATTTTTATTTTAAAAATCATTTGTGCGCTATACAACAGGACACATAGGAGTCTGTCCTGTCACGTGTGAAGTGATTTACATTCCCCAACCCCACCTTAAAACTCAAGACATTTTATCTGGTAGTATTTTACAAATATCTATTGATCTTTTGAATGTTGACAAGGTTTTATCTTAATTCCACCCTGTATTTTGCCTAGGTTTTTGTAGTTCAGCAGTGTGAGTGACAGATACTGTTGGTGTATTCATATAATACATATAATTCGTACACTAGTTACCACCTTCAGCTCTTTTGAGAAAGTAAAAGCACTGTCACCTTCAAGTCTCAGTTACATTTCCATGCCTACTCAGTTCTGGGTGTAGTACATACATAGTTAAGATCTAATCTTCACGTAACTTCATAGGATCGTGTTACATAGACAGCTTTAGTTGTTGGTGCCTCAGAACTTACTGTACTTATTAGAATGAGAAAATACCAAAAGACTAATGCTGTGTGATTATGGCCGTGGGTGGTTTGAATCAGTTGGGAAAGCCAGAGTTACACATTCCTGTCACTGAAGACAGCTTCCTTGGCCCAGAACTCATTAGTTATGACATCAGCTCTAGGCCTAGTTGAGGACCATAGATGGCCTATGCTGACCTCTGAACAATGTTGAAGTCTTCCCAATTGAGAGCCCCACTTTCACTGCATTGGGATCTGTAGCCCAGTATTATGGGAGAACCCCTGGTAGCGAGGTTTAGGCAGCTGTCACTTGAGAGCTCAGAAGAGTTCATTCAAGTAAGTCATGGCTCTACGCTGTGTTCCCAACATCCTGTGCTTCTTTTATACTGTGTCGTTAGTGAGGTATTCATATTAAGTTTTGAATATGCCTTCCATCTCAGACTTGGTTATTAGCGTTAGTTCCTTAGTGCTCTCTCTGCAGTATCTCCTGTCTTATCTCTTCTCTACCCTACTATCCTAGCAGATCTTGTTTGAAGACCCAGTTATGGGGCCTGGAGTTTGGCCTAGTGGCAGAGTGCTTGCCTAGCACGTATGAAGACCCGGATTTGATTCCTTGGTACACGTACATAGAAAAAACCTGGAAGTGGTGTGTGGCTCAAGTGGTAGAGCTCTAGCTCTGAGAAAGCCCAAGGATTGGCAAAAGAAAAAAGAAAAGAAAGATCCAGTTAGGATGGTGTCAAGCTTCTGACTTCTTTGCGCAGCAACTGATGGTTCTCTGTTGTCTACAGCTTTAGCTCCTCTGGTCTCTCCCGTAGACCCTCAGCAGATTGCCAGGCATCCCTCCAATAAATATTCCAACCTTTTCCATACCTGAATTATCTGCTGTGGTGCTGGGCTCTGTCCCTGAACTTTAGTGCCCTAACACTTGAGCCACAGCTCCACCTTTGGCTTTTTTTTTTTTTAGCCAAGAGTCTTCCGGATTTTCCTGCCCTGGCTGGCTTTTCACCATGATCCTCAGATCTCAGCCCCCTGAATAGCTAGAATTACATGCATGAGCCATCAGCACCCAGAACTTTCTATCTTCTGTTCTTGCAGTGCTAATTTTTCACTCTTCCTTCAAAACCTAGCATCAGTACCTCCTGTTCTGTGAGAGTTTTTACATGCTCCCACGGGAAGCTCATCGGCGGGCTCTTCTCTTCCTCTCTTTTCTTGTTATGCCCAGCAGTTGCCTAGTTCATGCCAGTTGTTAAGTATTGATGTAGATATTTGAGCTTAATTAGTTTGATGCCATAGGGAATATAGGCTAGTAGTATTTTCTTACTTAACATACTAGATTTTACAGCTGTTAGTAACTAGTTTGGGTTCTTTTCCATAAACAGTATTTAGAGTGACAGCAATTTTTTTTTTTAAGATGAGTGAGCTGAGTGGCTTGACTACAGCTTTTGAGCAAACTCAGGTTTCTGAATCAGTAAGCTAGCTAGTTTAGTGTTCTATCCACAGTATTAATTAATATTAATTAGTAACCATTTAGTAATTATTAGCGCTGCCAGCCAAGAAGATTGTCTATAAAAACATTTTTTTCCAGTGCTAGTAGTCATACTCTTACAGACGCTGAGCTGTACTTGCAAATCCTCTAGGCCCTCCAGTCTTCGTTTCTGTAGTTGATAGTAGTAAAGCAATAACTTTTATTGTTCTCCAGAATATAGTTGCAAAACTGTATTGTGCTGATGAATGTGGACATCCCAACTACATAGAAATGCAGCGCATTTTCTTGGAGCTTTTGTTTTGGTCTGAGACTGGACCTGGAACTCAGAACCTGCTGTCTTTGCTCATGCCACACATCCAACCCCAAAGATATAGCCAGGCTGGTCTCCGACTTGTGATCCTCCTGCTACTTGTTGATTACCAGTGTGCACCACCACAAAACCCCATGAGGCTTTTTATCCTAGTGAAATACCCCGTGATTGAAACCATTGCTCAGTCCACCTCCTCCTGTGTGATCTTTCCTCCTCTGTAGCACAGCCTATGGCTGCAATAACAGTGAAAGAAACTCTTAGGTTGTTATCTTTCTTATCTGGGTGCACTTGAGTTAAATGCCCTCCCCTTCCTAACAGTCTCTGGAGGGTTTTATTTCACTTCTTCCATTGCTATGTCCTAAAAGAAGAAATCTTTATCTGCTGCCTGTGTATGTAAGACTAGGGTAGGGTTTATTTTCCAAAGCAATGAAATGGGAATACTTTTGAAACTACCTGTCATTTTCCTGCTGTGACTGAATTTGAGTCTTGATGTTGAAAGCATTTGTTTTTCAGTTTCTCCCCCTTTCACTACGACTACTTGTTTTTCTAGAAGATGGGCATTCCTCCTGCTTCACTTTTAAGTAGTTGTTGTGTTCTGTGGTGCTGCTTTAGAGGTAGAAATTCAATCCTGAGATGAGGAATTTTAAGAATTCAAGTGTATTTAAAAAGAGGTTCCTTTCCTTTCAAGTATAGAAGGCTGCTCACATATAGAATCCTAGCTCCGTGGGAGGCTGAAATCTAAGGAACTGTGATTTGAGGTCAGCCTGGGAAACAGTTTGAGACCCCACGCAACCAATAAAAAGCTGGGCATGGTGGTGAACATTTGTCATATTTACTGCTGGAACACATACATAAGGAGGATTGCAGTTTAGGCCAGCAGGCAAAATAGCAAGACTAGCCCAAAACTAGTAAGAACAAAAAACGTTGTGGGACATGGCTCAGGTGGTAGAGCATCTGCGTGGCAAGCCCAAGGACTTGAGCCTAGACTACTTATGCTCAAATGGCCCTGATCCAGGAGACAAGCACACTTTTTGGACTTAGATGGGCAACTTCAGTGTCTCCGTTTTTACAAATGATAGCATGAAATTTATTTTTTTCTGTTAATAGAAAGCTGAGTTACCTGGTTTTCCTAATATTAAGAACCTAAAAATACGAATTGATGAATGTATGAGTACCATGTTCTTTTTTTTTTTTTTTTTTTTTGCCAGTCCTGGGCTTGAGCTCAGGGCCTGAGCACTGTCCTTGGACTTTCTCAAGGCTAGAGCTCTACCGCTTGAGCCTCAGCACCATTTCTGGCTTTTATCTATGTATGTGGTACCGAGGAATCGAACCCGGGTCTTCATGCATGCTAGGCAAGCACTTTAACCACTAGGCCAAACTCCCAGCCCCGAGTACCATGTTCTTGTAAACACACCATCTTTATGTCTTTTTTTCTTGATGATAATGTTTGTTTTCTGATCTGTGACGGCGGAGGAGTGGTGTTAGCACTTGGGCGGCTTAGGTCCTCACAGCACTACAAGTGGTAGGGTTTCTGATAGCAGTCTTGTGCTCTATCCAAAGTTGATCTCATAGCATTCTCAGATAGCTCCCTTCAGTATACTGTGACTGGTGAGCCAAGTTGTTACAACCCAGACGACCTAGTCATAAAAGTTGCAGCTTCATTTTCATTTATATTTTGCCCGGAGAAGTTTTGTTCCCAAATTAAAGTGTTTCCACAATTACTTTCAGTACTTGCGATTGAAGATGCTAGTCTGTCAGTGTTTTGAGGGCCAGGCTTGTGGCTCTGTTTTCTCTAGGAGGCACAGTCCATTTAAGACTATACCAAACATAAATTTTGATTAGTAATAGTCAGGTACCTGATTTTTTTTTTTCCCACCTGATAGAAGTTGCTGCATCTTTCCAAACAGGTTCTCTAATGATCTTGCTTCACCATGGCCACAAATATGGAGGGGCTGGTTCAGCACAGAGTGGGGACCCAGCAGGTGGCTGAGGTGAGTCACAGGGGCTGGCACAGTAGCTGGCACCTTTGCTTTTGAAAGGAAAGAAAAATCAATGTGCTCTGTTGTTTCAAAAGACACCTAAGGAAGTTAGCACATGATCCAAACCCAAAGCAGATGCCTACAGAGACAGGAACATTTGTTCACAGTATTTTTTTGCATTTGTAGGCAGCTGCATACAAGATGACTTGAGCCAAACTAATAGAATCTGATCCTTGTTGTAGGAATCACTTTGAAGTCTTACCATCTTGTCACAGTTTCTCGTATACTTGCTATGTTGCTAATACTGTGGAATCACAGAAGGCCCAATTATTGTGTTCAGCACACTTACTATTATCCTCATAAGAACTATGAAAGTGGGCTGGGCATGGTAGCTTACGCCTGTAATCCTAGCTATCAGAAAGGATTGAGGTTTAAAGCCAGGCAAGGCACTAGAGACTGAGAGACTCTTATCTCCAATTAATCACTAAAAAATCGGTAAGTGGGGCTGTGGCTCAAGAGGTAAGTAAGGCTGAAGAGCTCAGGGACAGCACCTAGGCCCAGAGTTCAAGCCCGTGACCCACCAAAAAGAAAGAAGAAAGTGGGTGTGTCAGTGCCCACAAGACCTAGTTAAAGAATAATTATAAGCAAGTTAGGAAGTACACCCACATGTGAAATAGGTAATCCCAGAGGTGGGTCTTGAATGAAAAATAAGTGGTTTTTTTTCACGGACCAAGGTAAGTAGGGTGGGAAATTTTTACCCTTTCTAGAGGGTAGAGGGAGCCACACCTAGGTCATCAGAAACGGTGGACTGAAGCATTTCAGGGACTGGTATGTACAGGCAACTTGAAGTATAACGGAAGCAGTCAAATCTAGATCTTGAAAAGCATAATCTACCATCACTAATGAAAAACTTTGAAGCCAGGCACTGGTCAGGCTTGTAATCCTAGATGTTCAGGAGGATGAGATCTGAGGATTGCAGTTCAAAGCCAGCCTGGGCACAAAAGTCCTTGAGACTTATCTCTGATTAACCACCAAAAACCAGAAGTGGCACAGTGGCTCAAGTGGTAGATTAGTAGCCTTGAGCTGGAGAGCTCATGGACAGTGCCCAGGCCCAGAGTTCAAGTCCCATGACAAACAAAATAAAATAAATACAGGTGTACTAAGGGCTCCCTAAATATCTCATAGTATTGGCATGAAAATTCAGTGAAACACTGACATTAAAGATCTTTAGTAGATTTCATGTTCTTTTACTTGAGCACTTCATTTTTTTCTGGGTTTGTGTTTGCTGTAAATTATGTACTTTCTTTGTGGTATGACATGGAGTCCCTCCCATCTGAGACTAAGTTGCTGAGCCAGGGTTGAATTCCTGGGCTCCACAGTCTTTCGGCCTTGGCCTTCTTGCTAGTCTGTCACCATACTCAGGGCCATTATACCTTCCTCAGTGAGTGAAGAAAGCAACATTGTGGAGTCTGTCCATTATTTCCTCTGACAGCCCTTTCCTATGGATCAGCAGAGGCACAAAAACATGGAAGCTGAGTGGCTCAGGATAGTTTATCCTGTCTTTAATCAGATTGACTTAATTATTCAGAGACCGTTTAATGTAGGATATAGACTGTTGTACCCAGGAGAGGAAACAGAAGAGCACCCCCAGGCATTGAGAGATGTGAAGGGTGTCCACTACGAAGGAGCCCTGAGGGAAAGGGGAGGGTTTAAAGCTGAAACCTCAACATTTACATATGTTTAGTTAGTAGCCAGAGGTTAGATACTGACCAGATAATGAAACCACTCTGGGCTTTGTAGACACCGACATGCATATCTCTTAATTTAAATGAAAGTGACATTGAGTGGGTTTATGACCTAGGTTGCTTGTGAAGCAAGGTGTTACATTTTAACAATTTGCTGGGCACCTGGGATTGCATTTTCTCTTTTCCTAAACTCTTGATGGCTCTCATTGTAAAACTCCAGGTGACCCTCTGCTATAAAACTGGGGCCAAGGAGTGGCTAGGCATTTGCCTTGAGCCAGATTGTGGGTTTTAGTACTCTTACTTTAGTAAGGTCAGTGGTAATTTCTCCTATTTGATTTGCAGTAATAGTCGTTTGAGTCATTGTGTTAGACTTTTCATTGCTGTGACAATATCTAGCAAAAATAACTTAAAGGAGAAAGAATTTATTTAGCAGTTTCAGAGGTTTCAGTCCGTCATGGTGAAAAGGTTACAGCAGGCACAGCTCACAGCTGTCAGCTCACAGCACAGTAACCAGGAAGGAGGGAGAGGAAGAGAGGTGAGGGAAGGAGAATGCCAAGGAGCTGCTAACTTTGTTTATCATTTCTCCTCTTTATTCTTTTTGGTGTCCACAGTGGCTGGGATGGTGAATAGTGGTACCACCATTAATTTGCTTTTAGTCTTCTCTGACAGATAAACCCTAGATGCACTTTACTCATCTCCTAGATATTTCTCCATCTAATCAAAGTAGCCATCACAGTCAAGCTAGCTAAAGGGTTGACAGCTTTGCAAAGAACCAAAACATTACTTTTATTTATTTTGTTGTTGTTGCTGGTTCTGTGGGCACTGTCCCTGAACATTTTTTGCTCAAGGCTACCACTACCACTTGAGCCACACCTCCACTTTTGGCTTTTTTTTGTCTGTCATAGGCCTTGAACATGGGCCTGGGTGCTGTCTCTGAGCTCTTCAGTTCAAGGCTGTTGCCCTATCCCTTGAGCCACAGTATCACTTCTGGTTTTCCAGTGGTTAATTGGAAATAAGTCTCAAAAACTTTCTACTCGGGCTGGCTTTGAACTGTGATCCTCAGATATCAGTCTCCTGAGTAGTTAGGATTACAGGTGTGAGCCCCCAACGCTCTACTTGGCTTTTTTTCTTTTTTCTTTTTTTTTTAGTAGTTTGAAGTAGATAAGAGTCTCCCAGACTTTGCTGCTTCAAAGAGTGATCCTCAGATCTTAGCCTCTTGAGTAGCTAGGATGACAGACTTGAGCCACTGGCGCCTGTTCATTTTTTTTCTCTTTATTTTTACCCAAAACTTCAATAAGGTGTGCCATTTCATGTTTACTAGATTGGTTAGAATTGAAGTCAGACAGAAGTGTTGACAAGGATTTGGAGATACTAGAAATCTCTTAGGTTGTGAATAGGAATATAATCTAAATGTCTACCAACTATGAAATGACTGTGAAAACCTGATTTTAAAAAGTTGTTTTTTTTCTTCTGATACCAGGGCTTGAACTGAGAGCCCCAACCTCGTTGGGCTTGCTTACTCATAGCTGACACTTTACCCCTTGAGCCATGTCTCTGATCTGTGTACTTGCTGGTGGTTAGTTGAGAGATCAAACCTTGAGGGATTTTCTGCCTGGGCAGGCTCTGGGCATGGATCCTCCAGATCTCAGCTTTTTGAGTAATTAGCATTACTGGGATGAGCCACTGGTACCTGGCACAAATGTTGATTTTTTTTTTTAATGCCTTTTCCTGCTTTGTATTTTTCAATTTAACATGTCCATGACTCTTGATTAGAGTGGCCGCTACCCCATAGGTGCTCCTCAGAGGAGACAGGCACTGCATGGCCTGAGAATCAGAACAAGCATCCTGCATGGCAGATGAGAATTCTACCACACAACCACTGATGTATCTATTGATTCGTTTTGTTTTTTTTGTTTTTTTTTGTTTTTGCCAGTCATGGGCTTGAGCTCAGGGCCTGAGCACTGTCCTTGGACTTTCTCAAGGCTAGAGCTCTACCACTTGAGCCTCAGCACCACTTCCGGCTTTTTTCTATGTATGTGGTACCGAGGAATCGAACCCGGGTCTTCATGCATGCTAGGCAAGCACTTTAACCACTAGGCAAAACTCCCGGCCCTTGATTCGTTTTTTTAAAAAAGAAATTATTGACAAGTAACTGAGGCAATGGGATATCTAATAGTACATTAATTTTATCTTTCATATTTAAAAAAATTGAATCTTTCTAACAGGGCTTTAAGTGTTGAAGATTTCACTTTGTAGCTGGAAATTTAAAACAGACATATCACAGATAAGCATACTATGTTTCTTTATTGTTGCCTAAATAAAGACAGTTTGTCAAGGATGTAAGATGTTTTGAGTTAGGACAATTTTGGAAGGGTTAACTGCTTATCTAAAGCTGTCACCCTGGGATTCTCTGAATAGAAAGGTAAAATCCTAGGACCTCATTCATTACTCATTTTATCATCAGGGCTTGTGTCTTCATTGCCAAACATGTACATGCTTCCATGTAAGGGAATGTTTAAAAACAGCCCATCCAGTTCCAGACTAAACCTTAGTACTGGCAAGGACTCGTCACCAAGGGGGAGAGAGCACAGCCGTAGCTCAGGGGTCAAGTTTCTTGGACTGGATCTAAATCTGATTAATTTTCCCTCTTATGGTGGAAGGTATGGTCCAACCTCATTCCTTTTGCTTGGAGTTTTCCGAGCCCCATTTGTTGAAAAGATGTCTCCCCCCTGTTCCCCCTGCTATTTTGAATGGTTTGGCATTCTGAAATTACCATAACTGGAAGAATGTATTTCTTGTGTCTTTTCTGACAACCACCATTCTGCCGGGGCCAACCGGCAGCAAACCAGGGTTCGCAGATTGGGGTTCCTGAAATAGGGGACAAGGACTAGGAAGAAAAAGAAGAGAGACAGACACACCGGGTCCGGGATGTCCGCAGTCCAGGCAAAGACTGCCGAGACTGCCGCGTTTATTTTCCACTCCCCCTTCTTCCCTCCTCCTCTCCCAGGGAACCTCCAGGTGTTACATTCATATGGTAATTCTCAGGTCATTTACATAGAATAGGGCCAGAAAGCAATAAGACAATATAGCCATCATCTGATGCAAGTCAAGGTACAGTTTGATTCCACTCTGGCTCCTAACATGTCCCCCGTTTTTTATTTTAAAAGAAACACAAGTGCAATTTTTACTCTTTTCTATACCCCTAATTTATCCTGTCACATTTTCCAAAAATGACTTTGGTCCCTTGGTCCAATGGGGATTTGATGGGCGGAGATTCAACTTCCGTGACTTCTTCAAGCTGACTCAGGGGCGCCGTCTCCACGCTTGACCAGGGACCTTAAGAAGCCCAGCCTGTTTTATCAAGGGGTTGCAAGGATTAGACACCAGGAACAACAATCTACTCCAAACTAGAAATCATACTTGACATTCAACAACTGCACAAACCATCCTTGGCCACAACAGCGCAGCCTACCTAGCACCCATTTGCAAAGGCTTTTTCTTGATTGTCTGGGGAACTAAATTTCTGCAACCTTAACAATGCTTCAGTTGTCAGATCTAAACAGATTAATAGAGACACAAGCCTCAGATCCACAAACTTTTCCTGAATTTGTGGCTGGTGTCAAAAATAAAAAATAAAAATTTTACTCAATTAGGACTTTAAACTACCCGCTATCACAGAAGATTGACAAGTTCCTGCCCAGTTATGAAAGGCACGGGCATTAGTAAGGCATGCTTACAAACTATTCTATGACCTCCCGGCTCTGATTAATTTGAATGGCCAAGCACAAGTGACTCTAAGATCTGACACCATCTCTGCCATCCAAGCAGAGACTTTCCTGTCCCAGTAGTGTCTCTCCACACAGGGATAAACATCCCATTGGCATTTCACTTTGTTGATTGCTGGATTTGAACTCAGGGTCTGGGCGCTGTCTCTCAGCTCTCCAGCTCAAGGCTAGCACCCTGCCACTGTGAGTCCCGAGCTTGGTGCTTGAGTGCTTCCCCCCAGCTTTTCAGCTCAGAGCTAGCACTCTGCCACTTCGAGCTCCAAAGCAACTCTGTCCCAGCATCCTGCTGGCAGATTAGACACCACAGTCTCACAGGGACTTTGCTTTGCCCGGGCAGGCTCAAAACTGTGGCTTTCAGATCAATGAGTCCTACAAAAGGCCACTTTACTCCAATTAGAAGCAACAAGGTGGTCAATACAGAAATAGTCTCTAAGCATGATCTTACCTGGAACTTGGTGAGGGCCAAACTTACATCTGAATGAGGATCTGCTGTCCTTCTCCATGGGCCTTCTGGAGATTGCTATAAAGTAACTTACAAGAGTAAGCTGAAATAGCAATTAAGCAACCATTTTGATAGTCCTAATTTTCCTTGTTTCTTTTTTTTGAAACAAAGCTTTAGGACAACTTTACTTTTAAATTTTGTTCAGAAATGGTTTCTAATTTTCTTTAAAACTTTTACACTTTTTAACTTAAACTCTTAACACTTTGGTCTTTATTTGCATTTGAAAAACCTTTAAGGCTAAAGGAATTCCCTTTGCCTCCAGGCCCTCTAAGGCTCAAGGCACTCCTCTTGCCTTTTAGAAAAAAGGGCTCTTTTGCAGTTTAGATTACTGTCTAGAACTCCAACAACAGTTTAAACTCAAATAACAGTTTTTCCCTAATTCAAGAACTATAGACATCAGTGCACCAAAAGTCTAAGTCTGGACTTAGTTTCCTCTCCCTTTTTAAAATACACCCAATAGCATGGAGATAAACCTTTAAACATTCCTTTAAAATACTAATCACATTATCCACATTTTACCATCAGATTTCTAGTGTCAGTTTGCAAAAAAGGACAGGCAAAATTTCTGACGTTAATGAACAATTTTACATTTAAATTTCTAATACATGTTTCCAAACTTTAACTTAAAGTAATAAATCCCAAATTCCCTAACACCTCTGTGCTGAACAGGATACAATGTTTACAATGTAAACAGCTGTATGTATTGCAATACCAGATTTTTTAAAATGCAGATTTCAGGATCTTTAGAAAAATACTTTTTAC
This sequence comes from Megascapheus bottae, assembly GCF_031878675.1. NCBI lineage: Eukaryota > Metazoa > Chordata > Mammalia > Rodentia > Geomyidae > Megascapheus > Megascapheus bottae. The sequence continues at coordinate 7,667,786 of NC_143541.1, read as the reverse complement.
CAGTTTTTCTTTAAAACAATGCAATAATACTTTTAAGACATAGGAAACATTCAAGCATAATAATTTTCTTGAAGTTTAGACTTAGATTTACCCAATTGCCTTTGTTTCAAATGAGTTCAACCATTGTTTTATACAGCATGCTGACAATTTAACCTTGAACATGTTCACTCACTCATTCACACACATTCATACTCAAAGATCATAAAGTGCGCAAAATTAATATTGGCCGTTCGTTTTCTGGAAGTTTGTGTCAAGAGAGTTTTGCCAATTTTACTCTTATAGATGAGAACCAGGTTCAAAACAAAACTTTTTGCAAGGCAACTTAGCTGGAATTTATTTTTCCAGGGCTTGTTACAACTGCAGACATGGGGGAGCGGCCATGCTAGGCCCAGAAATGTTCAAATAAATAACAAGGATGTAGGGTTGGTATCTCCTTTTAAGAGATCAAAAAGGGGTTTTAACTCTCCTGTGGAGAGCTTTAGATAAGGCCGAAGCCAATTTATATCTCCTAAGAATTGCTGAAAATCATGAAGAGTTCTTAAGTGGGAAGTTTTTAATTGTATTTTTTGGCTTTTAAAATAGTGTGGGCCTAATATATGGCCTAGATATGTAAAAGGGGGGTGTTCCTGAACCTTTTCAGCTGCTATTATAAGGCCAAAGAGGCTCAGATCTTGCTTTAGTTGTCCAAAGGCTTGTCGTACGACGATAGGGTCAGAACAAGCCAACAAGATGTCATCCATATAATGAATAATATAAACAGAAGAAAATTTTTCACGAGTGGAAGAAATGGCTCTAGCTACAAAACTTTGACATAAAGTTGGGCTATTTGCCATGCCCTGTGGGAGCACAAGCCAGTGATATCGCTTCATGGGTTCTTTAAAATTAACAGAGGGGACGCTGAAGGCAAAGCGCTTACAGTCTTGAGGCGCCAGGGGTATAGTATAGAAACAATCCTTCAAATCTATAATAATCTTATAAGTATCCTTTGGGATTGCCATGGGTGAAGGCAAGCCAGGCTGTAGGGGCCCCATCAGTTCCATTGTCGCGTTAACCTTTCTCAAATCCTGTAACAGCCTCCATTTACCTGACTTTTTCTTTATAACAAAAATTGGAGAATTCCATGGAGAGTTAGAAGGGGCCACATGTCCCAAGTCCAGCTGTTCCTGTACCAGCTGCTGAGCTGCAATGATCTTTTCTAGAGAAAGAGGCCACTGTTCAACCCATACCGGTTGTTCAGAGAGCCAATTTATGGGATCAGCATGAGGGGGAGGGCAAACGACAGCTCCCGTCAAGGGATACCCCAATCCTTGTCTCGTAGGGTGAGACTGGGGTTGGAGTGGCTCTAGCTCCCCCTGTGCTGCTCGGCCTAGTCCCCTAAAGGGGAGGAGGCCTTGATCAAGTAACTGCTTAGTGACCGCAGCACTAGGACTAAACATATACACTCCCATTTTTTCCATGATATCACGACCCCATAAATTAATTGGCAGATGATCCAAGACAAATGGCTGAAAATGACCAGAGTGCCCTTCCTCATCTCTCCAAACAAGGATCGCACTGCTCTGCTGTGGGTCAGTTGCTTGCCCAACCCCCTGTAGGGAAGTCATAGAGGTTGTCAGGGGCCATTGGGCTGGCCAATGTTTTTTAGATATCACAGACACATCTGCTCCAGTGTCTAATATTCCTTTAAAGGGCTTTTCTTGTATAAATATAGTCATCTCAGGCCTCTCTTGTTTTATGCTTTGTACCCAATAGATATCAGAAGATCTAAATCCTCTCTGTCCACATGGGGAATTAGCAGTCTCCCCGGGAGGTAAAGGCACAAGTATTAATTGTGCTAATTTTTGACCGGCTGGGATCGATACCACGTGTTTCGGGGCAGAGGCCATAACTTTGATTTCTCCAGTAAAATCCTGGTCAATTTTGCCAGGTGTAATCTGTATCCCTTTAAGGGCTGAGCTACTTCGCCCTAACAGCAATCCAGCCACTCCCGGGGGAAGGGGGCCGAAGACCCCCGTGGGGAGAGCTTGTGTCCCCATCTCTGGGGTCAATACTGAGCAGGTGGAGGAACAGAGGTCCAATCCTGCACTTCCTGAGGTGGCACGGAGGAGGCCGGAGACTGATCTTGGGGGGTTGTTAGAAGATGCACTTGTGGCCGAGAAGAGGGAGGGACTGCCCCATGGTTTTGCGGGGCCAGGGGCTGGCCCCTTCTCCAGTTTCCCAAATACGGGCGGCCATTGCGATTTGTTGCTGACTTGCAATCTTTAGCCCAGTGCTTCCCTTTACCACAGCGTGGACATGTGCCAGGTGATTTTTCTCTCTTTTGCCTGGCCTGGCGTGGGCATTGCGTCATCCAATGTCCTATTTGTCCACAAGAAAAGCAACGCCCTGGGGGTCTAGCATCCCGAGAATGCCGCTGACCTCTATATTTTAGAGACTCACTAACAGTCTTTCCTTGAGGAGCGGCGGCTAAAGTAAGGCCTTGTACATGGGAGGGTCCAATATCAGCACATAGTGAAATAAAGTCCGTGATTCCTCCCTTATTCCTATGGGGTCTGATAGCCGCCTGACAGGCGGCGTTGGCATTTTCATAGGCTATGTGTCTAACTATACTCTCCCTTGCATTCTCATCTTGTACTAGGCAGTCTGCAGTCTCCATTAATCGAGACAAAAATTCTAGATAAGGTTCATTCGGTCCCTGTTTAACTTCTACTAGATTTTTTGTACGATTGGAATTGCGTAACTTTTTCCAAGCCTCTCTCGCCGCAGCATTTATTTCTAAATAGGCCTCCTTTGCATAACCCAATTGATCTTCGTTGTTTTTATAGGTTCCTTCTCCTAACAACTGATCAACAGTGTAAGGCAGGTTCTTAGACCTATTTGTTTCAATTTTAGCCCGACACTGTGCAGTGAACTCTGTCTCCCATAATAAGTACTCTCCTGCACTAAGGCATGCTCTGGCAAGCCGCTTCCAGTCATTTGGGCATGCAATACCAGCACATGCGGCCTCCAATATTACTTGAGTAAAAGGGGCAGTTGGCCCATATTGGGAGCAGGCATTTTTTAAATCCTGTAATAGTTTAACAGGAACAGGTTGATGGTATACTTGTTCATCATGATCAACTAAACTAGGGAAGCATCGAGGCCCTGAAATACCTTCCCTCTCTCTAGCAGCCTGAGTCAGGTTTAATTGCGATGCACTGTGCCTGGTTGTAGTGCCTGTTAAAAGGGACTTGTTGCTAGGGCCTTTAGGCTTGCCTAAAGGTTGAGAAAGGGATTGAGGCCGTAAGGCTGCAGCCGGAGGCGGTGGGTGTGAGGGGTAAGGTTTAGAATCAGACACCATAGTGGCCTGAGGGTCATATTTCTTTCCTACTTCTGGGGGGGCTCTCTGCTCTGTCCCCATTTTCGATAGAAGATGTAGCATTTCTTCTAACTTCTTCTCTATCGTAGCCACCCGGCCCTCCAATGACTCATCATAACTTTCCTCCTTGGTATTCAGACCTGAATTCTGATACTCAATATCTACTGGTTGTTGTTCCCTTTGCAAGATCTCACTTAGACTCTCTTGGGCTGCGGCATATGGCTCAGCCTCAGGTTCTTCAGAAGGGTCCTTTAACTCATAAAGTTCCCTTAATTCAAGATTAAGTTCAGCATCTTCATGTAGAGGATCTATGTATTTACTTACTAAATTCCATACAGTAGTAGCCTCTACTGGGGTCTTTTCGGGGCCATATACATCATAATAATCTTGAATTCTTTTTCCTATCCGCTGCCAGGCTTTTTGGAATTCCTCCTCTATAGACCTCGGGCATGCCTCCTTGAGAAACTGTAGGAAGCTCTGAAGCACCCCCTCTTCCACCCACGTTCCGTGGGCTTCAAATAGGCCTGTTAAGATCGGTAGAAATAACCCATGGCTATTAGCTTGACCCATAATTTTTACTCCTGACTATACTCTCTTAATAGTCCTGCGATGTGTTACTCACCACAGGGAGGGGTCCTTCACCTTCGTCCCAGATTTTCAGGGTCCCTGTTCGGGCGCCAGATGCCGGGGCCAACCGGCAGCAAACCAGGGTTCGCAGATTGGGGTTCCTGAAATAGGGGACAAGGACTAGGAAGAAAAAGAAGAGAGACAGACACACCGGGTCCGGGATGTCCGCAGTCCAGGCAAAGACTGCCGAGACTGCCGCGTTTATTTTCCACTCCCCCTTCTTCCCTCCTCCTCTCCCAGGGAACCTCCAGGTGTTACATTCATATGGTAATTCTCAGGTCATTTACATAGAATAGGGCCAGAAAGCAATAAGACAATATAGCCATCATCTGATGCAAGTCAAGGTACAGTTTGATTCCACTCTGGCTCCCAACACCATTCCAGTTTCTTTTTATGTCGGTTGTGGGGCTTGAACTCTGGCCTGAGCACTGTCCCTGGGCTCTTTAGCTTAAGGCTAGTATTCTAGCCCTGACTACAGCACCACTTCCAGTTTTCTGGTGGTTAATTGGAGATAAAATACTTTCCTGCCTAGACTAGCTTCCCACTGTGATCATCAGATCTCAGCCTCCTGAATAGCTAGGATTGCAGGTGTGAGCTACTGGTGCCCAGCATATCAAGTGCTCAGAGTTAGAACCCACGGCCTAAAAGGATGCTACACAAATTTTACCACTGAACCACGCACTTGAGCCCTATAGTAAAAATTTAAAACAGAAACTGAAAAATCTAGCTTTGTTTTTCTCTTTTAAGAGACTGGCTATTTGAACTCCTAGAGATTCCATCTGAAAAAAAATTTCTATTCATAAAGCATCATTGCATGTTTGATAAGGATAATATTGGAATAGTCACATTGCTTTGAGTATATTGATATCCTTGTTTTTGTTTTTGTTTTTGGTACTGGGGCATGAACTCTGGGCCTGGACATTGTCCCTGAGCTTTTCGCTCAAGGCTACCACCCCACCCCTTGAGCCACAGCTCCACTTCCAGTTTTCTAGTGATTAATCTGAGATCAGAGTCTCCTGGTCTTTAGTGCCTGGCCTGGCTTTGCACTATCATCTTCAGATCTCAAGCCTCTTGAGTAGCCAGGATTACAGGCGTGGGCCACCGGACCTGGCTGAATATGTTGATACTTGACACAACTGTCTTCATGAGAGTATGGATTATGAATTACTTCTTTAATTTCTTTTTCTTTTGGTTTAAATTCTTTCTTAATATATTTTTAATTGTAATTAACAGAAGAGTTACATTATATTCACCAAATAGAAGGTGCATTACTTAACAATCATTGCTACCCCTTCTCATGTTTTTGTCCCCATTTTCCTCCCCCCATCCCCTCCCCTCATCTTGTTTTCCCCCTTCCCTATCCTATTTCAAATAAAGATAGATACAGTATAACAGATAACAAGGTAAGATACTGTAACAATATGAGATAACCAAGGGACAACAGAAGAGATGAGAAATAACATAGTACATTAAGAACAACAATCAGACATTATATGGCTCTTGTTTCTATATCCTGGAGGTCCTTTCATTTAGCCTTATCCTATGTGGCCTTAGGTATCTAGGTTTTATCCTATTGTAAACCTCTGCTAGGAGAGTCCACGGTTTATACTAATTATGACAAATGAGGGAAACCATTGAGCCTATGTTCCTTTGAGTCTGGCTTATGTCACTTAATATGATTTTTTCCAAGTCTTTCCATTTCCTTACAAATGGGGTGATGTCGTTCTTTCTGATGGCAGCATAGAATTTCATTATGTATAAATACCACATCTTGTTGATCCACTCATCAACTGAGGGGCATCTGGGTTGGTTCCATATCTTCACTATGGTAAATAGTGCTGCAGTGGACATTGTTGTGCTGGTGGATTTAGTATGTCCTTGCTTCTGGATAATTGGGTAAATGCCAAGTAGTGGAATGGCTGGGTCATAGGGGAGCTCTATGTTTAGTCTTTTGAGGAACCGCATACTGCTTTCCATAGTGGTTGAACGAGTTTACATTCCCACCAACAGTGTAGTAGTGATTCCTCCTGGCCACATCCCCTCCAGCATCTGTTATTAGATTTCTTGATTATGGCCAGTCTAACTGGAGTGAGGTGGAATCTCAGAGTTGTTTTGATTTGCATTTCTTTTATGGCCAGAGATGTTGAGCATTTCTTCATGTGTCTATAGGGCATTCTTATTTCTTCTTCAGAGAAGGCTCTCTTTACGTTTTTGGCCCATCTTTTAATGGGATGGTTATTTCTTTGGAGATTAGTTTTGGAGTGATTCTATTTTTTGAGCTGTTGATATATTTTAGATATGAGGCCTTTGTCTGTTGTATGGTTAGTGAAGATCTTCTCCCACTCTCTGGGCTTTCTATTTAGCTTGCTAGCTATGTCCTTTGCCATACAGAAGCTTTGCAGTTTAATGCAGTCCCACTTATCCAGCCTTTCTCTGATTTTTTGTGTTTCTGGGTCTTTAATAAGAAAGTTTTGACCTGTGCCAAGGAGACCTAGTGTATCCCTTATTCCTTCTTGTAAAGTTTCCAGTGTATCTGCTTTTACCTCGAGGTTTTAATTTCTTTTAGCAGTGTTTTGTAGGTTTTAGTGTACAAGTCATTATCTTGGTTGAATTTGTATCTCAGTATTTATTTATTTATTTATTTATTTTATTTATTTATTTATTTATTTTTTGCCAGTCCTGGGCTTGAGCTCAGGGCCTGAGCGCTGTCCTTGGACTTTCTCAAGGCTAGAGCTCTACCACTTGAGCCTCAGCACCACTTCCGGCTTTTTTCTATGTATGTGGTACCGAGGAATCGAACCCGGGTCTTCATGCATGCTAGGCAAACACTTTAACCACTAGGCCAAACTCCCGGCCCCATGTATCTCAGTATTTAATATAATTTTATTTTTTGCCAGTCCTGGGGCTTAAACTCAGGGCCTGAGCATTGTTCTTGGGCTTTCTCAAGACTAGAGCTCTGCAACTTGAGCCACAGCATCTCTTTCGGCTTTTTCTATGTATGTGGTACTAAGGAATCTAACCCAGGTCTTTATGTATGCTAGGCAAGCACTCTACCACTAGGCCAAACTCCTGGCCCGGTATTTTTTTCTTTTTGATATTATTCATACTTTTTGGTTAATACTTATTGATACAATTTGATGCTTTTTGAAATATAATTTTATTGTTATTATTAAGGTGTTATACAGAGGGACTGCAGTTTCATAAGTCAGGTAATGAGTATATTTCTTTTTTGAACAATGTTACCTCTTCCTTGCTTTCCCCAGTTTTCCATTCCTCCTCCTGCCCACAGGTTACATAGTTCATTTTCCACACAACTTGATACTTTTTTTTTTTTGGCCCCTTTCTCTTTCTGGCCCCGCTCGCTCCGGCCCTGCTCGCTCCGGCCGGTTAGGCCCCCTTTCTAGCTCAGGCCCCGCTCGCTCCGCTCGCTCCGGCCCCGCTCGCTCCGGCCCTCCGGCCCGGCTAGGCCCTCTTTCTAGCTCAGGCCCCGCTCGCTCCGGCCCGCTCGCTCTGGCCCGGCTAGGCCCCCCTTTCTAGCTCCGGCCCAGCTCGCTCCGGCCCCGCTCGCTCCGGCCCTGCTCGCTCCGGCCCGGCTAGGCCCCCTTTCTAGCTCAGGCCCCGCTCGCTCCGGCCCCGCTCGCTCCGGCCCCGCTCGCTCCGGCCCGGCTAGGCCCTCTTTCTAGCTCAGGCCCCGCTCGCTCCGGCCCCGCTCGCTCCGGCCCGCTCGCTCCGGCCCGGCTAGGCCCTCTTTCTAGCTCAGGCCCCGCTCGCTCCGGCCCCGCTCGCTCCGGCCCGCTCGCTCCGGCCCGGCTAGGCCCTCTTTCTAGCTCAGGCCCCGCTCGCTCCGGCCCCGCTCGCTCCGGCCCGCTCGCTCCGGCCCGGCTAGGCCCTCTTTCTAGCTCAGGCCCCGCTCGCTCCGGCCCCGCTCGCTCCGGCCCGCTCGCTCCGGCCCGGCTAGGCCCTCTTTCTAGCTCAGGCCCCGCTCGCTCCGGCCCCGCTCGCTCCGGCCCGCTCGCTCCGGCCCGGCTAGGCCCTCTTTCTAGCTCAGGCCCCGCTCGCTCCGGCCCCGCTCGCTCCGGCCCGCTCGCTCCGGCCCCGCCCGGCTCGCTCTTGGCCCCGCTCGCTCCGGCCCGGGTCGCTCCCACGCGCTCCTGGCCCCGCTCGCTCCGGCCCGGCCAGCTCTCGCTTGCTCCTGGCTCTGCTCGCTCTGGCCCCTTCTCGCTCTGGCCCCTTCTCGCTCTGGCCCTGCTCGCTCCGGCCCGGCCAGCTGTCGCTTGCTCCTGGCCCCGCTCGCTCCGGCCCGGGTCGCTCCCGCCCGCTCCGGCCCGGCCCTGCTCCTGGCTTGCTCCTGGCTCTGCTCGCTCTGGCCCCTTCTCGCTCCGGCCCCGCTCGCTCCGGCCCCGCTCGCTCCGGCCCCGCTCGCTCCGGCCTCGCTGGCTCTGGCTCGGCTCGCTCCCGCACGCTCCGGTCCTGCTCGCTCCGGTCCTGCTCGCTCCGGCCCCGCTCGCTCCGGCCACCACTCGGTTGGGCTCTGTTCACTTCAGCTCAGCTCGCTTCTTTCGCTCTCTGTCGCTGTCGCAGTCTCGTCTCTGCCACTTTTCCGGTTTTGGTTGTGTCTCGTCTCTGCCACTTCCGGCTTGGTTGTGTATGTGGGATACCGAGGAATCGAACCCGGGTCTTTGTGCATGCTAGGCAAGCACTTTATCCGCTAGGCCAAACTCTCGGGCCCATACTTGATACTTTTTAAATGAAATTATTTTCTTAAATTTTTTTTGTTGAAGTGTTCATATAAAGAAGTGAAAATCATTTTTGTGTGTTGATCTACAAGTTTACTGAATTCATTTAGCTTTAGGGGTTTATTTGTATGTAATTTGTGGGGTTTCCTATGTCAGCTCTACCTAGAAATTTTCTCACCTAGATTCCCTTTCTTTTTTTCTGCCTCATTGCTCTGGACTAAGACTTTGTGTACAGTTAAGTAAAAATATTACAAGTAAGCACCCTTGTCTTAGTCTTGATCTGAGAGTAAAAGTTTTCAGCCTTTCATCACTGGTTTGGTATATTTGCTTTTATTTTTCATATATGGTCTTTATTATGCTGAGATAGTTTCCTGCTATCCCTGCTTTGTTGAGTGGGGTATGTGTGTTTGTGGTATGGGGTGTGTGTGTGTGTGTGGTTCTGTTTCTGTTTCTGTCAGGATATTAAGTTTTGTCACATTTCTTTTCTCTATCAATTGAAACGATAATGTAGATTTCTTTTGCTACCTTGATTCATCATGGCATATGTTACCTCTGTCGATTCTGTATATTCCTTTTGATATGCTGCTGAATTCAATTTGCCAGCATTAAGGATCTTTGCATCTGTGTTCATAAGTGCTACTAGTCTATAGTCTTGAGATGTCTTTGGCTATGACACTGGCCTCAAAATGAGGTCAGGAGTATTATCTCCTCTTCAATTTTTGGACAAGTATGGCAGAGATTGATGATAATTATTAGTAAATGTTTATATTTTCCTCTCCCAAAGCAAAACCATTTTGCCTAGCACTTTTGCTTTTTGAAGGTTCTGATTCCTTGTTGAATCTTGTTACTACTTGTTGGCACACTCAGATTCCCTGTTTTTTTTCAAAATTCAGTCTTGGTAGATTGTGTTATTTTAGGAACTTGTCCCTTTCCAGTTTGGCGCACTGGCAGTCTTTCTTTTACTGCAGTGACTTCACTTGGAGATAAGTATCTCACAGGCTTTCTAGCCCGGACTGGCTTTGGGCTGCAGTCCTCCAAGTAGCTAGAAGTAGCCAGCCTGGCGAGTACCAGCGTCAGCCACAGGTACACTGCTTAGAAAAGGCTTTTTTTTTTTTTTTTTTTTTTTTTCCGGTCCTGGGCTTGAGCTCAGGGCCTGAGCCCTGTCCTTGTACTTTCTCAAGACACTTGAGCCTCAGCACCACTTCCGGCTTTTTGCTATATATGTGTGGTACCGAGGAATCAAACCCAGGTCTTCGTACATGCTAGGCAAGCACTCAACCACTAGGCCAAACTCCTGGCCCAGTAAAGGCTTTTTTTGTTTTTGTTTTTTTGTTTTTTGCCAGTCCTGGGGCTTGAACTAAGGGCCTGGGCACTGTCTATAGGCTTTCTCAAGACTAGAGCTCTACCACTTGAGCCTCAGCATCACTTCCAGCTTCTTTTTTCCTGTGTATGTGGTACCGAGGAATCGAACCCAGGTCTTTGTGCATGCTATGCAAGCACTCTACCAGTAGGCCATGCTCCAGGCCCTTGGTAAAAGTTTTTTGAACATCATATATTCTCATATGAAATAAGTAGCTGAGCCCATATGTTAGCTCAGATATTAATCAATTTGTTGAGTACTATATTACTCTGATAATTTTGCTCAATAATTTTGTTGAGTAGTGTTATATTAAACTATTTGTTCCTTCCTTTGGGGAGTTTTTATTTCCTTCAGGGCCAGGCTATAACAAGTTGATATTCCTAGAAAATATAATGATTTATACAGAAATGTTTATATTAAAGTAAGCTGTGATATATGTGTAGAATAAAATTAAAAGTATTTGGTAGAGGAAATAGATCTAAAATTAGAGTTAGTACAGTTAAACTAGACTAATAATGTGAGAAAAGACAAACAGTTGCCTAGAGGAATTGTTCCTGGAGAGAGAAGGAAGAAGCTGTTATCTAATTCTTCCTTCCATTCCTTATAGGTTTAAAACTGTTTTGAGGGGCCAGAGGTGTGGCTCTGCAGTGGAGCTGCTGACTAGCATGGGTGAGACCCTGAGTTCAAACACACCCTCCTTGCTGGGGAATGAAAACCTCAGAACTGTTTGGAGTTGGTTGGCCTCCATGGTAACATGCTTGTGAGCTCTGGGAAAGGCAAGGTAATCTTCCAGGGAAAGGGTGGTGGGGAAGAAGATTTAACAAAGGCAACCTTCTGGGTGAAGGGAGAACTTCCTAAAGCAATGCCCATCTTCCCTGCCAGCACTTCATTGTATTATGAGACTGTTTCAGCAGCTGGCAAACCAGCAGCTTCCTTGGTTACAAGGAGTGATAGTGTACTTGACCTTTGGCAGAGCAGGGTCACAGAGAGGGCATCTTGACACAGCCCTGTCTTGTGTGGTGAATGGAATCTGCCCTGGCCGCGAGGGTGGGGAAGCACAGTCCTGTGGATCTCTCCACCATCTGGCCAGTGTGATTTGGAGGTAGATGAAGCCTCAGGGAGCTGTTGGCATGGTAAGTGAGTGTCCAGAGGCTCTTCTGTTTCTGGGGAATCCTTGAAGGGTAGTGTGTTTCAGCAGGCACTTGTTTAAAGCAGTTGGTAAGACTTTTCAAGATTCAGACATCCTAATGAATATGTGAAGGAATTCCACTTGATGTCTATTGGTAGGCTAAGCTCCTGGTAAATTATTTCTTCAAAAAACCAGGAAGTAAGGTATATACTGAATATATTTTGATGTGGCAAAAACTGATTACTTGCTTGTTTTTTTTTTCTTGGCAGGCTCAAGTGCATATGAGCACAAATTTATGAGCCATATTGCACTCATTGTTTTACATAACTGTGGGGAGTAATTGTTGACTTTTAATTTTGAACCCAAGTACATCTGTTTGAAGGTCTCACTTTTAGTCCAGGCTGTCCTGGAACTCACATTCTTCTTGCTTTGGCCCTCTGAATACTGCTGATTGTTGACTCTGGATCTTTGTTTCTATGCTAAGAAGTTTAGGGGTACATTAGAAGAGTTGTTTATTTTCATTTTTGTTTTGAGACAAGGTCTCACCTGGCTGGCCTTAAACTCATGATCCTCCTAGTTCAGTCTCCTGCAGGCTGGGCTTCCAGTCTTGTTTATCACCATACCCAGCACACCTGGAGGAGGGTTAGTTGTTTTTTTTAATCACTTTTAGGGGTTTCGCTTATCATACTATTATTTTTTTTTGGAAGTATTAGGATCCTCTTATTGCTCCACTAGTGCTTTACCATTTAAGCCATGCCTCTAGTCTGCTTTTTTGCTGCTTAAGTGGAAATAGAGTGTCACAGATTTTATTGTCTGGGCTGGCTTTGATTCCTGGTTCTCCAGGTCTCAGCCTCCTGAGTAGGTGGTGTTGGGCTACCATTACCACACTGGAAAATTATAAAGATGGACTAATCCATTTTGGTGTACATGACAGTTATTTATATTATACTGTGACTTCACTATGGGAAAAGTGCTGAACTTCCAGCTAGTAGGCCGGCTAGGAAGGTTCGGTGGCTTATGTGACGTGAAGAATAGACTCCCTGCAGACCAGCAGCCTCCTGCAGCTGCTTCCCTTTGATGAAAGGTCAGCCCAAAGAGGGCTTGTAACGCTTTGCCCGGTGACCCTTCTCCAAGCTTTTGATTTAATGATTCTCTAAAACAGATTGAAAAGATGGATGTAGTACATTGCCGCGCAGGCTGGGGGCATCCCGACAGAAACCCTTGTCCCACCTAGGCACTTACCTTGTTCATGATTTCCCTTGGGAGTGTTAAGGAGAAGTTGGAAGTTCCTGGTTGAGACTTGAACACATTAGGTCTGCGTGCTATTTCCTAAGCACTTTAGGCTTTGTTGCTCAATTAGTAACCTATGGGAAGGTTACTAAGAATACATAGAATCCATTGTAGAATTTTCACATGAGCTGCTAATGCGATCCCATCATCTTCATCCAGGTGCTCGTCTTCCAGCAAATGCCTGTAAGTAAGGCAGTGGAGTGCTCGACGGGATGGAGAGTGTGGGACTGTCTCATCTTCCCATCACAGAGCCCACAGGAGAATCAGGGAGCCGGTGCTCCTTAAGTGCCCATCTGTACCTGGAGAATGGCTAACTAGCTGACAGAGAGTAGAGTAAAAGATCTCTGCAGAGGCCTGGGATCAAAGGTTGCCTATAATACACACCTGAGGCCGTCCCTAAGGTGATGTTATCCACTGAGAGGAAACCTCTTAGGGACCTAAGAACAGAGAGTAAAGGGAAGTGAGTGCTCTTTGGAGGAGCCCCAGGGGTCAGGAAAGACTGGCTGGAGGAGCAGAGCTTTGGTTGGAATGTGGACGCAGAGCATGTGTGTGGGGACAGGCGTGGTGACTTCAGAAAGGGAGTGACATGCAGCAGCTGGTTTATCATCTCATCGGACTCCTCCCTGCGGGTCCTGCCTCCACCCACACCTGAAGCATAGGGATTGTCTTAGTGGCTCACAAGTCAGATTGTCTTGGCACAATCATTTGAACATACATGTGAGAGTTATTTCTGGGTTCTCTAGTCCATTGGTCTGTTTGTCTTTAAATCATACTGTTTTTGCTGTTGTAAATTGACAGTTTATTTAAAAAAATTTTTTGTGTGTGTGCCAGTCCTAGGTCTTGAACTCAGAGCCTGTGTGCTGTCCCTGAGCTTTTTTTGCCAGTCCTGGGGCTGAATTCAGGGCCTGGGCGCTGTCCATGAGCTCTTCAACTCAAGGCTACCACCCTACCCTTTGAGCTACAGTGCACCTCTTCTGGCTTTTTTTGAGTGTGTGGTACTGATGAGGAATCAAACCCAGGGCTTCATGCATGCTGGGTGAGCACTCCACCAGTAGGCTACGCTCCTGGACCATCCCTGAGCTTTTTTTGCTGGCTATTATTATTATTATTTTGTAGTTAATTGGCAATAAGAATCTCACAAACTTTCCTACCTAAGCTGGCTTTGAACCATGATTCTTAGATCTCAGCCTCCTGAGTAGCTAAGATTACAGATAATAGCCATTGGTGCCTGGCTGACAGTTTATAATATTTTCCATTATGAGATACAAAGTGGTATTAGTAATTATGAATACAAAATGTAATAAGCATGTCAAGTTACTTACCATGTCCATCATTTCAACTACCATTTTTGTGATAAAAATTGAAATTTACTCTTTTGGCAATTTTAAAAATGTACAATATGAAATTATTATAGTCACCATACTATGTAATTGATCTCAAAAACAAACAAAAAAAGCAGTTCATACTTGTAATTCCTACCTTGAGAGAATTGGAATTAAGAAAATTGGAGCCAAGGGGACGGGAGTTTGGCCTAGTGGTTAAAGTGCTTGCCTAGCATGCATGAAGACCCGGGTTCGATTCCTCGGTACCACATATATAGAAAAAAGCCGTAAGTGGTGCTGAGGCTCAAGCGGTAAAGCTCTAGCCTTGAGAAAGTCCAAGGACAGTGCTCAGGCCCTGAGCTCAAGCCCAGGACTGGCAAAAAAAAAAAAAAAAAGAAAAGAAAAGAAAATTGGAGCCAAGTCTGGCTTTGAGCAAAGGCAGTACCCTATTTGGGGAAAAAAAAAAAGTTTTGTCTTTTTTTTTAACTTTTTTATTTTTTTATTAAAGAATTTATCAACATTGATTTTTACATCATATTTCAAGTGACATGTTAAACAAGTATTCAAGAAGGGAATCTCTATATACAATCACTGGCACTTAGCTTTTAGAGCATAATCAAAATTAGGCTAATTGTTTGTATATCATAGATACATATTAATCTCTGTAATAAAACATTATGTCTATAGAGTCATAAGTTTTTGGGGTTTTTTGTTGTTGTTTTTGTTTTTTTGCCAGTCCTGGACTTGAGCTCAGGGCCTGAGCACTGTCCTTGGACTTTCTCAAGGCTAGAGCTCTACCACTTGAGCCTCAGCACCACTTCCGGCTTTTTTCTATGTATGTAGTACCGAGGAGTTGAACCCGGGTCTTCTTGCATGCTAGGCAAGCAGAGTCATAAGTTTTTATGTCTATGTAGTTGTGTTTCTATTTCCCATACCCTATCCATAGCATTGGGTTTGCAAATATTGAGTCCTTGCTCTTGTACTACTTGGATCTAAAAGCCACATATTAAGGATACCATGCGCCTTTTGTTCCTTTGGTCTTGACTTGTCTCACTCAACATGATTCATTCTAGATTCATCCACTTCCCTGCAAATGCCATTATTTCATTATTTTATCTTGTCTGTTGGCTATGTAGAATTCCATTGTGTGTGTACATATATGTATATATATATATCCCCTATATATACCATATTTTTTGTATCCATTCATCTGCAGTAGGGCATCTGGATTGTTTCCATCGCCTAGCTATTGTGAATAGTGCAGAGATAAACATAGCTGAGCAGGTGTCCTTATCATATCTTGGGTTATGGTGTTCAGGATAGATGCCCAGAAGTAGTATGGCGGGATTGTAGGGAAGGTCTATTTTCAGTTCTTTAAGAAGCCTCCACACTGCTTTCCAGAGTAGCTGAACTAGTTTACAATCCCACCAACAGTGCAGTAGGGTTCCTTTTTCTCCGCAACCCCACCAGCAACTGTCATTGTCTGAGTGAGTTCAAAATCTTGGCCATTCTTGTTGGGGTAAGGTGGTATCTTAGGGTTGTTTTTATTTGCATTTCCTTTATGACCATGGATGATGAACATTTTCTCATATGCTTTTATGCCATTTTAATCTCTTCTTTTGATAAGCCTTTCTTTAGTTCCCTTGCCCATTTAGTGATTGGTTTGTTTGGTTGGGGGTGTGGGGATTAGTTTCTTGAGTTCCCTGTAGATACTGGATATTAAGCATTTATCTGATGTATTATTGGTAAATATCTTTTCCCGGTTGGTTGGCTGTCTCTCCTTTTGTGGCTATGCGTTTATCTGTGCAAAAACTTTTTATTTTTAGGTAGTCCCATTTATCAAGTCTCTCTCCAATCTGTTGTGACCCTGGGATTCTGTTCAGGAATCTTTTGCCTGTGCCTATGAGTTCCAGTGTCTCTCCTACTCTATCACGTAGCAGCTTCACGGTTTCCGGTCTGACACTGAGGTCTTTGATCCACTTTGAGTTAATGCTTGTGCATGGCGAAAGGCTAGGGTCAATTTTTAGTTTTCTGCATGTGGCTGCCTAGTTTTGCCAGCACCAATAATTGAATGGGCTGTGTTTGTTTCACTGTATATCTTTGGCTCCTTTGTCAAATACAAGTTGCCTATAGGTATGTGGTTCTATTTCTGGATCTTCTATTCTGTTCCACTGATCTTCTGGTCTATTTTTGTGCCAATACCATGCTGTTTTTGTTATTATGGCTCTATAGTAGAGTTTGAAGTCTGGTATTGTAATACCACCTGCACTGGTCTTTTTGCCTAGAATTGTTTTGGCTATTCTAGGTCTTTTCTTGTTCCATATGAACCTTTGGGTTGTATCTTCTATTTCAGTAAAGAATGTCTTTGAGATTTTGATGGTGATTGCATTGAATTTGTATATCAATTTTGGCAGTATAGCCATTTTCACAATGTTGGTTCTCCCTAGCCATGAACATGGGATGTCTCTCCATTTCCTAGTGTCCTCTTTAATTTCTTTTGATAGGCTTATATAGTTTTCATTAAATAATACCTTTACTGCTTTGGTTAAGTTAATTCCTAAGTATTTTATTCTTTTGGAGGCTATTGCAAATGGGATCATTTTCTTGATTTGGCCTTCTGTTTGTGTACAAGAAGGAAAAGGAAGGTGGTCGTGGTGGTTCACGCCTGTAATCCTAGCTACTCAGAAGGCTGACATCTAAGGATCTTGGTTCAAAGCCAACCTGGGCACTAAAGAACATGAGACTCTTTTCTCCAGTTAACCACTAGAAAACTAAAAGTGGGCTGTGGCTCAAGGGGTAGGGCAGTAGCCTTGAGATGAAGAGCTCAGGGACAGCACCCAGGCCCAGAGTCCACGCCCCACAACTGACCAAAAAAAAAGGAAAAGGGAAGAGAAGAAAAAGAAGTGGCTAGGCCTAGTGAACCCGAGGCCCTGAGTTCATGCCGTAATAGTAAAGAGGGAAAACAAAATACATAACTGTCATGCCTCCCTGTTTCTCCAAGTTTGATTATTTTAAATTTCACATTTGAATGAGGACATGTAGTATTTGTGTTTCTGTATTTGTCATATTTCACTTAGCATAATATTCCCCAGTTGCATCCATGTTGTCATGTGGCAGACATTGGTTAATGGTATTCCACTGTACTTATGTACTACACTTTCTCCATCCATTGATGGACGCTTAGGTTGGTTGTGTAACTTGGCTACCTTCAGTAATCTGAAGATTTCAGGTCTTTTGTGTAAATCCCCAGAAGTGAGATTGCCATATCCTACACCTGATTGCTCTATTTTGTAGCGTTTGAAGTGAAGAGGCAACTTTTTCTTTTTTTTTTCTTCTTTTTTTTTAATTTTAATTTTTTGGTCCTGGAGCTTGAACTCTGGGCCTGGGCACTGTTCCTGAGCTCAAGATTTTTCTTTTTTTTTTTTTTTTTGGTCAGTCATGAGGCTTGAACAAATCCTTATATTTTTTAGATAAATTCCACTTAGTCACAGTGTATCATCTTTTAAATGCTCCTGGATTTGGTTTGCTCTCTTTTGTTAGGTACTCTTCCACATGTGTCATATCTCAGGCCTTTGTGCTTTTAATTTTCAGTTCAGGTGTTGCCTTTGTCTGGAACTGACCTCACACTTACATCTCTCATGTAGCTTGAATTACAGATGTTCACCTTCACGTCTGGCTTGTTCATTGGGAAGCAGATCTTACTAAATAAGTAGCTCCTTGCCTATTCTGGCCTCTAAGCACCGTCTTCCTGATGTCCACCTCTCAAGTAGCTGTGATTACATGTCAAGGATTTTTAACATATTCATAAGAGATATTGATCTATCTTATTACATCTTTGGTTTTGGTGTTAGCTAATTTTGGCCTCAGGGAATGAATCAGGAGATGTTCTCTCCTATTTTTTGAAACTGTGTAGGATATTAGTTCATTATATACATTTATTTATTTATTTATTTATTTTTGGTCAGTCGTGGGGCTTGAACTCTAGGCCTGGGTGCTGTCCCTGAGCTCTTCAGCTCAAGGCCAGCGCTCTGCTGACTTGAGCCACGCATCACTTTAGTTTTCTGGTGATTAATTGGAGATAAGAGTCTCACCAACTTTGGTGTCTGGGCTGGCTTTGAACCACAACCTCTGATCTCAGCCTCCTGAGTACCTAGGGTTACAGGTGTGAGCCACTATGTACTTTTAACCAAGGAAACCGATATCTTTGCCTTTTGTGGGCATTGACTAAATCCATACCTTATGTATCTGGTGGGCTTGCTCCAGCTTCATCCCGCTGGGACTGAGGTTTCCTCATGCCATCACTGTTGTGATCCCAGTAGTTTTCAGTGTCTGGCAGCTTCTGTTTGTCACTTGTACTAGAGCCTTTCTCTAGATAGTCATCTAAACAGAGAGTTTTACAACATGCTTTGAAAGTAGTGAAAAATTGGGACTGGGAGTTTGGCCTAGTGGTAGAGTGCTTGCCTAGCATGCACGAAGACCCGGGTTCAATTCCTTGATACCACATACATAGAAAAAGCCACAAGTGGTGCTTGGCTCAAGTGGTAGAGCTGTAGTCTTGAGGAAGCCCACAGATAGTGTTGAGGCCCTGAGTTCAGGCCCCAGGATTGGCAAAAGAAAAAAAGTGAAAAAGTGAAAAGATCATCTCTAAAGAAGTTATTTTGATGAAGTTGTGCAGAGCAGAAATGAAATTTCCTTTGGCTTACCTTTGTGTTTTCCACATTAGAAACAGCTATTTTAAGATGCTATTTTCTAGAGGCTATTTTCTTATGGTAGTATCGCACCAATCCTTTCTTGTGCTTGGTTAATTCACAGATTTGCCCAAGGTCATCATAGCAAAAAGAGACAGTTCTCAGGTCCCGCTGGCCATCTTCCTGATCCTTCTGATCTCACCCACAGGTACCACATACGCAGACCCTTCGGCCCGAATCTCCAGGGATGACCAGCCCCTCCCCACGCATCCAGATAATCTCCACGGACTCTGCG
The DNA here is from genome assembly GCF_031878675.1 of Megascapheus bottae. Taxonomy (NCBI): domain Eukaryota; kingdom Metazoa; phylum Chordata; class Mammalia; order Rodentia; family Geomyidae; genus Megascapheus; species Megascapheus bottae. The sequence goes on along the minus strand of NC_143541.1, from coordinate 7,648,981 downwards.
GTAGCCTCACCTCAGCGCATTCAGGTACTTGTGCCACCTGCCACCTCAGCCCTGCTTTCCTGCCATCTGTTAACAAACAAAGCTGCCTAAGGGTTTCAGTAAGGAGCTATGCCTGTTGGAATCAAGTCTAGTACAACCTTGTTTATTTAAAAAAAAGTTAACTTAATTTCAAAGCAGTAGTCTGAACTGTTACTCCAAGCTGTTGGGATGAAGTACTGTTTTGTTACTTACTTTGCTTTCAGATCGAGAGGCCATATACTGTTAAGTTCATAGGCTTCCACTTGAAGTCCGTCTAGTACTCCATTTAATAGCTTTTGTTTACCTTGAACAATTTAAATTTAAATATGGTACCCTTTTTCATTCAAAAAAATACATAATTAGCTGGGCACTGTAATCTTAGCTACTTAGGAGGCTGAGATCTGAGGATCATGGTTCAAAGCCAGCCCTAGCATGAAATTCTGTGAGAGTCACTCCCCCCCTCTTTTGCCAATCCTAGGTTTGGACTCAGGACCTGGTACTGTCCTTGAACGCTTTTTGCTCAAGGCTAGCACTCTGCCACTCGATACAGCTCCATTTCTGGCTTTTTCTGTATCTGTGGTACCAAGGAATCGAAGCCAGGGCTTTGTGCATGCTAGGCAAGCACTCTACCACTAGGCTACGTTCCCGGTTCCTGTGAGACTCTTACATTCCATTAACCACCAAAAAACTAGAAGTGGTGCTGTGGCTCAAAGTGGCAGAATGCTGCTAGCCTTGAGTTGAAGAGCTCAGGGAAGTACCCAGGCCCTCTATGACCACCACCAACAACAAAAGTACACAGTTGTAATACTTGCCTTATAGGCTATTGTAAGGAATGAATAGGATGCATTGCTTATAAAGTGCTTAAAAGACTATTTGCATGTAATGTTAGCACTAAATACTTTCATACAGGTTAATAGTACTGTTATTAGTTAATTGATACTCGTATAAACAGGGACAGACTTTCAACCCATCTCTGACCCACTGACTGTTTTCTACTCTTTTGAACAAAGAAATGGCATGTACACTAATATTGTGGGCTACACACTGGAGGAAAGAAAAATATGATGAAAGATCAGAGACTCACTTTTACCAGAGCAAGCTCAATCTATGGCCAAACCAAAAGACATGAACAAAGATGAGCAGCAGAGAAAAGAAGTAGTTACATAGCACAAGTATGAAATATAACCAAGAAGAGAGGCATCGAGGGAATAACAAGATTGCTTTCATTTAGGTAAGCTCAGTGTAAGTGAACAACGTGATGTAGTTATTAGAAAACAGAGTTTTTGAATACTTTTTTCAGACTATCCTAAAGGTAGAAGACGTCAATTAAGTAAAATGAAATGAGTTTTTAAAGTTGTCTCATTATGTTGCTTGTTCTTCCAGAAAAGGGTTTCCTTGCAACTCTGCAAGCATACACACATATACAAGCACACATATATACAAGCATACACATACATACCTTCTTACACAGGCATCAACAGTCTATGCATCTTAACAGTATTAACTATTAGTAACTATCTGGCAATAATTCTATATACTATAAGTTAGACATCTCTCTTTCTCTTGAACCATACCCAGTTAGTTCTTTGAGATAGGGTATGGCTACCTTTTTTGCCTCGCTGTCCTCCTCACTCTGCCTCCCAAGTGGCTGGGATCACAGGCATTATAAGTCTTTACCTTTCTTTTGATTGGTGATTATTACATGGTTCGTCTTTCTTCATGCCTTTACTCTTGCCTTTTAAGTTCTGAGCTTCAGCTAGACAATATAAATTAGGTCTCTGTTTACAATGTCTGTACATAGCTTTTCACATTTAAAGTGTTGATGGGGAGGTTGGAGGTGTGGCTCAGATGGTAGGTATAGTGCTGTCCAGTGAGTGAAAGCACCTGCCCTTTTTCTTGCCCCGATGGCTCAAAGGGTGCCACTCTTCAGGCACACATCTCTGCTGTATCTTCCAGGGCCATGAGACCCACACAGAATCTGCTAACTCCTAATCACTGCTATTGGCTGTGGAGCATCTCCCACTGCCTCTCTGGTTGATTAGCCTTCTGACAGGCTGTCCTGGCTCCGTCTCTGTTGATCTTGTTCACAATGTGTGACTTGGTTTCCTACTGCTTCTGATTAGCATTGTTTTGGCTGTATGGTAGTCCATTTTGTATACAGACCACAATTTGTTTATCCTTGCAGTGTACTAAATACTATCACGCACATTGTATCATACCATTTTATATTTCTATAGTAAAACATTGTTCCTAAAACTCCTACAGGGTGGGTCCAACTTGACTCATGGCCAGCCTCAGGACTGCATTCTGTCTTTATCTGGAGCTGCTCACTGAAAAAACAGTACACAAGACCGGGAGTGTGGCCTAGTGGTGGAGTGCTTGGCTAGCATGCACGAAGACCTGGGTTCCATTCCTTGGTACCATATACATAGAAAAGCCAGAAGTGGTGCCGTGGCTCAAGTGGTAGAGTGCTAGCCTTGAGGAAAAACCCCAAGGACAGTGCTCAGACCCTGAGTTCAAGCCCCAGGACTGGCAAAAAGAGAGAGAGAGAGAGAGGGAGATAGAGAGGGAGAGAAAGAAAAAGAAAAAAGAAACAGTACATTAAAAAATCTCACCAGGCACCTGCCGCTCATACCTATAATCCTAGCTCCTCAGTAGACTGAGATCTGAGGATCACGGTTCAAAGCCAGCCTGGGCACAAAACTTGGTGAGACTCTAATCTCCAGTTAACCACCAGAAGTAGCACTATGGCTCAAGGGGTAGAGTGCTGTCCTTGAGCTGAAGAGCTCAGGGACAACACCCAGTCCCAGAATTCAAACCTCATGCCCGACAAAAAAGAAAAAAAATCTCAAGATTTAGATTATGCTCAGCTGTTCATCAGTCACACTGGAGCAGTCACACTGGGACAAATCTAACTTTTGGCAATAAGTGTTGTACCAACTTAGACCAGGTGAATACTAATTTCAAGTAAAGAAAGTCAAACTTCACCAGGAGTTTGGCCTAATGGCAGAGTGCTTGCCTAGCATGCATGAAGACCTCGGTACCACATACATAAAAGTGGTACTGTGGCTCAGGTGATAAGTGCTGACCTGGAGAAAACCCCAAGGAAGGTGCTCAGGCCCTGAGTTCAAGTCCCAAGACTAAAAGAAAAAAAAACAGAAAAAAATCCTATAAGATACTAATAAGCTGGGCATGGTGGCTCACGCCTATAATCCTAGCTACTCAGGAGGCTGAGATCCAAGGATCTTGATTCAGAGCCAACCCAGCCATGAAAGTCTGTGAGACTCTTTATCTCCAAATAACCACCAGAAAATTAGAAGTGACGTTGTGGCTCAAGGGATAGGGCGGTAGCCTTGAGCTGAAATGCTCAGAGACAGCATCCAGGCCTAGAGTTCATGCCCCAGGACCAACAAAAAAGAAAAAGAAGGAAGGAAGGAAGAAAGAAAGTCAAATTTACCTCTCAGGCTGGGACTGTAGCCTAGTGGTAGAGTGCTCGCCTAGCATGCACGAAGTCCTGGGTTCAATTCCTCAGTACCACATACACAGAAAAAGCTGGAAGTGGTGCTGTGGCTCACATGGTAGAGCTCTAGCCTTGAGCAAAACATGTCAGAGGACAGTGCCCAGGCCCTGAATCCCAGGCCCAGGACTAAAAAACAAACAAAACAAACAACTTACCTCTCGTATTTGTTTCCTACATCTGCCATAGTAAGCTCTGCAGACTTGGCACCTCAAAACAACACAAGAGTTTTCTCTCACAGTTCTGGAGGCCAGATGATGTCTGAAAATAAGGTACCACAAGAATGGGCCTCTCTTGGTCTCAAAAAAATCCTTCCTCGCTTGCAGCTTGCACCTTAGTATTCCCTACTTGCCTGTAGCCACTTCTCCCCATTAACATCACTGGCATCAGATATTAATGGGGTGGGGGTACTGGCAGGGATGTAGTCTCTGACTACAATCTGGTGACATCATCTTAGTTACCTCTGCCAGGGCCTGTGTCCAAATGAAGTCACAGTCACAGGACTGGAGCATTTAGATTTGAAAGTGTCCTGAGGGACTGTGGTTCTTACACTCACCATTTTCCACTCCATGGGGACTGAACTTTTCATGGGATAGGCTGTACTCTCCCAGCCTCATTACATAAACAGGAGTCCATTCGCTCACCATCAGGTTCCTGGAAGGTGACTTGGTAAGGGGGAGGGGAGCTTTCCTTCTCCCTCCAATTTCATGTACTTATGGAAGTAATCTCCTTAAATAGGATGTCTAAGGAGAAGGAAAATACAAGTGACTAAAAATTAGGATTGATTGCATGTATATACACTTGGGTCTTTGGGAGAATAAAGAATAATCTAGGCCTTGAGGCATGATGCACAGCCAAGACTGCCATGCCTACCTTGACCCAGGCTCACCTACTCCCCGCTCTTACTTGAATTCCCATCTTCAGGGCCTCGACCATGAAGGAGCAGCCCTGGCTTCTCACATACTGCAGGCAAAGGAATGACTAGCCTTGTCTTGCCTTGGTTTTAAGGTCATGCACCTGTTAAATGTTTCAGTCAGCTGTGAATCGCACATAAGCCCATGGTCTCTTGAGGTTATTACCCAATGGTGTAGCTTTCTTAGTCTGTGTAAGGACTACCTATGCAGGGAAATCACCTAGTGATGAATTTCATGGGATGTTTGCTTCACTAAGTGATGCATAAGTGTGGTTGGTTTCATATGCGTATTTTATTCACAGAAAAAGTGCAGTGAGGGCCGGGAGTGTAGCCTAGTGATAGCATGCTCGCCTAGCATGCACAAAGCCCTGGGTTTGATTCCCTGGAGCCACATACACAAAAGAATCTGGAAGTGGCTCAAGTGGCAGAGCACCAGCCTTGAGCAAAAAGTGTCTAAGGACAGTGCCCAGGCCCTGAATTAAAGCATGAGGACTGGCAGAAGAAAGAAAGATGGGGGAGAGGGGATAAAAAGTAGAATGAAAGGAAATCATTAGTAAAACAAAGGGGCCGGGAGTTTGGCCTAGTGGCAGAGTGCTTGCCTAGCATGCGTGAAGACCAGGGTTCAATTCCTAGGTACCACATACTTAGGGGGGGGAAAAAAAGCCAGAAATGGTGCTGAGGCTCAAATGGTAGAGCTCTAGCCTTGTGAAAAAGAACCCAAGGATAGTGCTCAGGCCCTGAATCCAAGTCCAGGACTGGCAAAAAAAAAAAAAAATGGCGGGGGGGGGGGAGACATAATCTTAGAATAAAACAAGTATTGTAAAAATCCATTCCTGATTAGTTTACTGTTGTACTCTTTCACTTGGCCGTGGCGTGGTCTTGGACCCGTGTGACCAGCATAAACTCAATGGCACTTGGTAGTCACCGCCCCTCAGCACCACGTGCAAGTGCATGCATCCCACACTCCTCCATGCTGTGTCTCGTAGATTGTGACCGACCAGCAGACGGGACAGAAGATCCAGATAGTGACCGCAGTGGACGCCTCCGGCTCTTCCAAACAACAGTTCATCCTGACCAGCCCGGATGGCGCTGGAGCTGGGAAGGTGATCCTGGCTTCTCCAGAGACATCCAGTGCCAAGCAGCTCATATTCACCACTTCGGACAGCCTTGTCCCAGGCAGGATTCAGGTAGGCCATCCATGGTAAGTCGGTTCCTGACTTACTTCTGACTTGTTTTTCTCCCTATCCAGGTAGCCAGGTCCATCCATAGGAGGTCTTTGGGATCCCGCAATGTTTTCAGTGTGCTCTTTTGACTAAAGTAAAATCTAGCTAATGAGTTGGCTAGATAGTCAGCAGGGATGCTCGGAAAAGTTGTACGCCGAAGAAGGAACAGCAGCTCGCAGGCATAAGCAAAGGCCACAGAAAATTGTTCTTGAGGAAGGCCACATGCTGGCAGCCCTTAGCCCATGATGCTTCATCTCCTAGCTCTTTTCCAGATGGTCCAAGCCTAGTCCTGGCTCTTCCTTCTGATCTTATTTGCTCCTGTGAACTGCTGGCTCTGGGCTCCCCACAGCTCCCTTTGGCAAGGCAGGTCTTCTGCATGAAGAGCGGATGTGGAAGCAAAGCAGGACTGTTGTTCAGCGTAAGGTTAGGAACAGTAAACTTCTAAACCCAATACCTGGAGGGCAGAGACCCAAGACATCACTTGTCAGGTCAAAGGAGAATCCCTGTGTTTATTTTATTTTACTTTATTTTATTTTGTGCTAGTCCTGGGGCTTAAACTCAGAGCCTGGGCACTGTCCTCGAGCCTTTTCAAGGATAGAGCTGTACCACTTGAGCCACAGCACCACTTCCAGCTTTTTCTGTGTATGTGATACCGAGGAATTGAACCCAGGGCTTTGTGCATGCTAGGCGAGCACTCTACCACTAAGCCACACTGCTGGCCCCTGTTTTTAATTGTTTTTTGTTGAATTGTGTGTCTTCTAAAATGATCATATTAAGTAGTTTTAGAAGAGTTGGTGGCATTAAGCGTGTTGCCCTCTGAAACTTGTTGAAGCAAGTTACGAAGCGTGCGCACTCAGTGCTCCACAGTGAAGGCAGGAAGAAGGCAGGAAGAGCGAGGCTTCTCAGCTCTTCACAGCTCCAGCTCTGGCAATGCCACTGCCTCTGTCTCTGAACTTTAGGGCTGGTACAGGTGGGAATCAGATGTTGTCTTTTGTGACTAGCTTACTTCACCTGACAGTGTCTGCAGGGTTCAGTCACATCGTAAGTCCCACAGTTTTCTTCCTTTTAAAGGCTCCATTGTACCAATACACCACATTTTCTTTTTTTTTTTTTCTTTTTTCTTTTATTTTTTTGGTTGGTTGTGGGGCTTAAACTGTGGGCTTGGGTGCTGTCCCTGAGCTCTTCAGCTCAAGGCTAGTGTTCTACCACTTGGGCCACAGTTGCACTTCTGGTTGTCTGGTGGTTATTTGGAGATAAGAGTCTCACAGACTTTCATACTCTGGCTGGCTTTGAACTGCGATCCTCCGATCTCAGCCTCCTATGTAGCTAGGATGTCAGGCCTGAGCCCCCGGCGCCCAGCTATTTCTTTTTCTTTTAGGGTGGAGTCTGGTGGGCCAGGGTGGCTCCAGCTTGGAATCTCCTGGGTGGGATTACAGGCACGCATCACCAAGTCTTGTTCTCATCTCTTGGTGAGCCTCACATCCTGACATGCTGGATTCAGAACGCCATTGTTCAGCTTTCAAAACTGCATTTTCTTCTCTCTCCACTACCAGGGTTTAATTTCATTGCTAGGCTGCGAATCCTAACACTGGAGCTGGGATTCCAGGCATGAAGTGCTGTACTCCAAACTGCATTTTTGAGATACCTTGTCCTGCCCGTCCAGGGCCCTCCTGGGGTCAGCAGTGTTCCTCAGTGTTTTCGTTACTCAGGTCCAACGACCATGAATCATTTGAAGGCTTACCATGGGCTCAAACTAAGTCATAAGGCTTGAACTCAGGGTCTGGGTGCGCTTCCTGAGCTTTTTTGCTCAAGGCTACTACTCTACCTACCACTTATCTGGCTTTTGGGTAGTTAATTGGAGACCAGAGTCTCACAAATTTTACTGCCTGGACTGGCTTTGAACCTTGATCTTCAGGTCTCAGCCTCCTGAATAGCTGGAATTACAAGCATAGCCACCAGTGTCCTTTCTGAGTATGTTTTTAATAAGTTGCCTTTTTCATTCCTTTTGATATGGGCAGGACTGCTTGTCACCAGAAAGTCATGTACAAGTGAGGGCAGTCCTCAGGGTATGTATTGTCCTTCCACTGGAGACCTATTTGCCAAAGCCTTGTTATCTCTCTGCCAGATAAGTCCCTTTGCAAACTCTAGTTGTTTGATGGGATTAGAAAGACAGCTGTAAGAATTTACTGTCTTCATTTTTGAGCATGTGTGTGGTCTTTATTTGGCCCCCAGTTGTGGGGAGGGGAGCTAAAATGAATTGCTGGAGAAGACACCCAGTGAAGGGCGCACAGCAAAGCAGCAGGGCCATGGCTGTCCGTGAGTGCCAGCTGGGTTCTCCATTTCCCCAGCTTTCTCTTTAGAAACTCAGGACAGGAATGTACAGTGAAACCGGACTTGGGCAGAGCTGGATTTTCATTGATACTCTGTGCTGGTTTCCCTTAGATCGTCACCGATTCGGCTTCTGTGGAGCGTTTGCTGGGGAAGGCAGACGTCCAGCGGCCCCAGGTGGTGGAGTACTGTGTGGTGTGTGGTGACAAAGCCTCGGGTACGTCACCTCAGCCCGGCCTTGTATGTGTCATGACCAGCAATGTGACTGGACTTGGGGGTGGGCTGTGGTAAACAGACAAAGGACATTTCCCATAGGTTTATAGGTTTCAAATATCAATTCCACTTTTCTTGTCTTTTTTTCTTCCCCAGACCTGGAGTTGAACTCAGGGCCTGGGCACTGTCCTTGAGCTTTCTCAAGACTAGCACACTACTACTTGAGCTACTGCATCACTTCCAGCTTTTTCTGTGCATGTGGTACCCAGGGCTTCATGTATAGTAGGCAAGCACTCTACCCCTAGACCACACTCCTGGCCCCTCAACTCCACTTTTCTTATTGGAGTAGTGATATAAATAGTTGGTTAGGCTCGGCTCCTGTGGCTCATACCTATAATCCTAGCTCCTTGGAAACTGAGATCTGAGGATCATGGTTTAAAGCCAGCCTGGGCATAAATGTCCCTGAGACTCTTATCTCCAATTAACCACTGGAAAACCAGAAGTGGGGCTGTAGCTCAAGGGGTAAGGCAGTAACCTTGAACTGAATATTCAGGGACAATGCCCAGGCCCAGAGTTCAAGTCCCATAACTGACCCTCCACACACACACACACAAAAAAAGTTTGTTAGATTCTAATAACCTTGAAAAATCAAGAAGCTGTTTCTATAATTTGTAAGTCTTAGTGAAGTGTCTGGTAGAATGGATTGTGCTCTTTATACCAACAAAGCACTTTGCTATCCTTGATCAGGGTGGGAATTTGCATATTCTTCCTCACCTGATGGACCTCAGTGTCCCTACGTAGACTCCTGGTGTGGGTACACTGCTGCAACACAGCTCTGCCCTCTCCAGAAGCAGCCCTACCTGGGGACCTCACGGCTGGCATGTGCTGTCTGGTGCTGGGGAAGGGCCTGGCCAGTGGAGCCAGGGTTTTGTGAAGATGGGTGGGCTTTTGAAAGCGAATGAGGGACTGATACAGCTCCAGTGATGCCTGGCATAGGCCTGAGCTCATGGCTGCTTGCTTCTACTTCATTCTGTGGCTATAGAATTCCCAGAAATTTTGGATAGTTTGTCCTCCTGAGCTTGTTTCTTGTTTGTTTTTTTTAGGACATTGGAGGTGGTGTACTGTAAATCCTAGTTACTCAAGAGCTGAGATTTGAGGATCATGGTTCAGTGCCAGCCTGGGCAAAAAAGTGCATTCATTCTTACCTCCAGTTACTCAACAAAAGTAGAGGTGTGGCTCAAGAGATAGAGTGCAAGGCTTGAGTGAAAAAGCCAAGTGAAAGCAAAAGGCCTGAGTTCAACCCAAGTATGTACCAGCACAGGAAAAAAAGAATTGTTGGACCAAGCCTATTATAAACATAGCCCTAAAGGACCAGAAATTCCAGTGTTCTTCCCAAGTGCCAAGGCTGTCCCTCTGTCACTTGAGCTATAGCTCAAGTGATTAAAATTGAAAATAAGAGTCACCAACTTTTCTGCCCAGGCTGGCTTTGAACTGTGATCCTCGGATCTCAGCCTCCTGAGTAGGATTTCAGGCATGAGCCACCAGTATCTAGCCTATGCCCACTTTCTGTTCTGGAAATTCCATCCGGGCCCACCAAGGAAGCAGGAGGTCATGTCATTGACTTGTTTTTTCATCATGACTTCAGAAGACTGCCCTGGAGATGGTGGAGAAATTAGGTGGTAGGCATGGCCTTTATGTTCCATGCTCAGCAGCTGTTATCCCCAAGGGTTTGCCATCAGAGGGCTGGGGTGGACCTCCTCTGCTTGTGTGATCTCTTGCGTCCACTCTGCTCCCTTCAGGCCGTCACTACGGGGCTGTCAGTTGTGAAGGCTGCAAAGGCTTCTTTAAGAGGAGTGTGAGGAAAAATTTGACGTACAGCTGCCGGAGCAACCAAGACTGCATCATCAACAAACACCACCGGAATCGCTGTCAGTTTTGCCGGCTAAAAAAGTGCTTAGAGATGGGCATGAAAATGGAATGTGAGTAACAGTGTTAGCCCCACACAAGGTAATAGTGACGGGGAGAAGAGAGAGCGGGAGCTTGTTCTAGTAACGAGTTTGTATTTGGCTTTAAAAATGGAAACTACCAAGCTGGACGAAGTGGCTCACGCCTGTAATCTTAGCTGCTCAGGAGGCTGAGGTCTGAGGATCGAGGTTCGAAGCCAGTCCAGTCACTAAAAGGTCCATGAGACTCTTATCTCCAATTAATCACCAGAACATTGGAAGTGGCAGTGTGGCTCAAGTTGTAGGACAATAGCCTTGTGCTGAAGAGCTCAGGGACGGACAGTGCAAAGGCCCAGAGTTCAAGTCCCATGACCAACAAAAAAAAGGAAGGAGGGTCGGGAGTTTGGCCTAGTGGCAGAGTGCTTGCCTAGCATGCACGAAGACCTGGGTTGGATTTCTTGGCACCACATACATAGAAAAAGCCAGAAGTGGCACTGTGGCTCAAGTGGTAGAGTTCTAGCTTTGAGAAAGCCCAAGGACAGTGTTCAGGCCCTGAGCTCAAGCCCCAGGACTGGCAAAAATAAACAAACAAATAAAAACAAACAAACAAACATGGAAACTCCCCACGTAGCTCAGCTGCCACGTGATTTTCCTTCTAGGTCACCCAGATGATTCTGAGCTGACACTTTGTGCTTCGTCAGTCCCCATGGTCTGTGCTTCCCCAGGGGATGAGGACAGGCCAGCACTGCTGGGAGCATGTCACACCAGCCTGGTACTGAAGAGAACTGGGTGGCTCTGGGAAACATGGGCTGTCTTAACCCTGGGCCCTCATCCTATGACCCCCAAGTTCCCCCTGCCTTTCTGACAAGTTACGGGAGGCTTGTACCAGTTTTTATAGCCCTGTTTTTTCTTATGTGTCCATATATCTTCTGCCAAACCTTAGTACAGCTAGGCCTCTGAGGGGAGCAGGGGTGGGGGGAATGGGAACAGCCAGACAAGATCTGAAGTCCCATCCTCTCCGTTCCTGGAGCCAGATTTCTGAGGCTGAGCTGATCAAAACTAGGTCTCTTTCACAGGAACCAGTTACTGTTGGGGTCATTCCCCTTCCTAGCTGAAAACGTGGAACCCAGGTCTCAAGACTAGCAACAAAGAGACATGCATCAGAATGGATCTGTCAAGCAGTGGTCGGTTGTGGGCCTTGAACTCTGGGCCTGGGCGCTGTCCCTGAGCTCTTCAGCTCAAGGCTAGCACTCTACCACTTGAGCCACAGCACTATTTCCAGTTTTCTGGCAATTTAATTGGAGATAAGAGTTGCATGGACTTCCATGTCTGGGCTTGCTTTGAACCACGATCCTCACATCTCTGATTCCTGGTCTCCTGTGGCAGGAAAACCCATGGTGGTAACTGGGCAGACAGGCCGCTCTAGAACCATTAACCTATACTTCACGATGAGAGCTGTGGCTTTGATTTCAATCTTCGCTAAATGTTTATACTTACGTTGTGATTTAAGCTGTACAGAGTGAACGGAAACCCTTTGATGTGCAACGGGAGAAACCAAGCAATTGTGCTGCTTCAACTGAGAAGATCTATATCCGGAAAGATCTAAGAAGTCCTCTAATAGCCACTCCCACATTTGTGGCAGAGAAAGATGGAGCAAGGTCAGTCCCCTGTCTCAGATTGCACGGGGATCAGCCTTCAGAGTTGCCCAGCAGAGGCACAGGGATCCTTAGAGGATGGGTATCTAGCTCTCGCTCATTACCACAGTCCTGGCATGCCTTGCTCATCTCTGGAGCTTCCCAATCTCACTTCTAAGCCCATTTCCAAGCTCCACTTTGGTGCTTCAGGTTATGCTTCACTCACATAAGAAAACCCTTGTCTGTGATTCAAGACATGGGCTTTTCTGCAGTCTAGACAAGGAATTCAGATGTGAGGTCAGGTCCTACATGATGCTACAAATTAAATTAATTTGGGGGCTACTCAGGAGGCTGAGATCGGAGGATTATAGTTCAAAGCCAGCCTGGGTACTAAAGTCTGTGAGACTCTCTATCTCCAATTAATCACTAGAAAATGGGAAGTGGTGCTGTGGCTCCAGAGGAAGGGCGATAGCCTTGAGCTGAAGAGCTCAGGGACAGTGCCCCGGCCCAGAGTTCAAGTCCCATGACCAAAAAAGAACAGAAATAAAGGAAACCAGAAATTCAAAGCATGTCATAGAACTCATTAAAAGGGTATCATGGTCATTTTCTGAAGATGAAGATCACGTTCTAGACAGTGTAGGAACCCTGAGGTGTCCGTGTGTCCATCCCGCCTTAGCTCTACACCACCGTTGTGCACATCTCTTTGCGGTGAAAAGAGGAATGCTCCCTAGTGGTGGCTGAGTCCTCTGGGAGCCTCCCTCCCAGCAGCTGCTGTGCATGCGTGCAAGGAGGGTAACTGCGTGGTACTGTTCTGTACATGCATGGTGGAAGCTACTCTGGGTTTCTTTCTGTCTTAAATAGACAAACAGGTCTTCTTGATCCAGGAATGCTTGTGAACATCCAGCAGCCCTTGATCCGTGAGGATGGCACTGTTCTGCTGGCCGCGGACTCCAAGGTGATTTCTCTCCTCCTGCTTCTTCTCTTTCATGTGGCCGTGTGGCCGCTCTTTTTCTCTGGCCCCCACCTCACTAGCCCTTGGAGGCTATGCTGAAAGCCTGGCCTACCGGAGCAGACGCTGCATCTCCTTCTCTTCCTGTTCTGCCAGTCAGTCACGGGAAAAAAGCAGCCGGCTTCTAGGGGTGCTAGAGGGTAGTTCCATCACCGAGTGTGGACTCAGCCCTGCCCCTGCAGGCCTCACCTGTCCCCATGCACATTCATGTGCCAGCTTTGGTATGCTAGATGACATCCCTTGAGGGAAAAGGAAAGCAAAGTCAAGAGCCCTTGGCTGGCATGAGTGTTGCCCTGCACACTGTTCCTCAGGCAGGGCTTTGGGCAGTGATATCCTGCTGCTCATCCCCCAGCAGACCCGCTGGTACGTGGCTCTGAGGTAGGCTGTAGAGAAGAGAAGGTAGATCCCCCGCTGGACAGTCCTGAGTACCAAGAAGTCATAGCAGCCACTCGTGCAGAAACTGAGACTAAAGTTGAAGCCTCCTGGGCCCCTGGGCGCCTCAGTTCAGCCCTGCTGTCTACACCACCAGCCTCCTTCCCACCCGTCTGATTCCTTCAGGGGTACTGCAAAATAGAACCCGAGTCTTTGTGCCTGCTAGGCAAGCACTCTACCACTAGTTCAAGCTTGCTGCCCCCCCCCCCGCCCCCAGCTACTACTTTCTGAATAATACCTTTTAGTGCATAGAAGCTTTGATAAGCAAAGACCAGTTTATCTATTTTTTGTATCCTATTACCTCTAGATATATGTGACACCAGCCACAACCTCCCTGTGTGCCTTGAGAGTCATATGATGTGTGTTCATTGTTAATGTTACTATTTTTCATCTTAATAGGCTGAAACGAGCCAGGGGGCTTTGGGTACACTGGCAAATGTGGTAACCTCCCTTGCCAACCTCAGTGAATCTTTGAATAATGGTGACACTTCAGAAATCCAGCCAGAGGACCAGTCTGCAAGTGAGATTACTCGGTAAGATCCTGTCCATATAAAAGTCTCACAACACCTTATCATCACTGCTACCAAGTTGGCGTGGTGGGGAGGCAGACACTACATTTGGCACCACTCGTGTATATCCTTTGTTTCATTTTATTCTGGAACTTAAACTCAGATCCTAATACGCTGAACAAGTGCTTTCCCCAGAGTTCTATCCCCAGCCCTGCATCTCATGTTTAGTCAAGGTCTGTGAAGTTGTCACAGTGACCCTGCATGTCTGTCTTCGTTCAGGTTAACTAGAGACAGAATTAGAGATGCAAGTAACCATGAGAACAGGAGCCTCAGGCAGTCCTCAGCCAGCTGTGCTGTCCTCAACGCTGCGTGCGTGCGTGCGTGCGTGCGTGCGTGGGCACCCCACCCAGACAGAGGGAGAGAGAGACGGAGATACTGTCACAAAAAATGTGCAGAAAACTTGCTGTTCATTCCAGACAGAAAGTTGAGTAGCTCACTCTCTGTAGACCACTGTTTAATGCACCTGCATTAAATCTCCTTGTGGAGTCAAACCTTGCTTCTGTTTTAGACTTGATTTCTCAGGTCTTCTTTTTTTTGGTCAATTGGGGGGCTTGAACTCAGGATATGAGCACTGTCTCTGAGCTTCTTTTAATTGAGGCTAGCATTCTACCATTTTGAGCCTTACTTCTGGTCTTCTGGTGGTTAACTGGAAATTCAAGAGTCTCATGGATGTTCCTGTGTGGACTGGCTTCGAACTGCAGTCCTCAGATCTCAGCTTCCTACATAGCAAAGATTACAGACATGAGCCATCCGTGCCCAGCTCTACTTTTCTTGAATGGTGACTTTAGAGCTAGGCTCATGTGTGATGATGGAGAGCTGACTGGTGCTGAGAGCTTGTCCGTGGTGTAGCCTAGCTATCAGCTGTCACCCCTGGCCTTGCCTGTCGGGACAGCCAGGTGCAGGGTCAGCTGAGGGCCATTCGAGCACGCCTGTGCCTGTGATCACTGTTCACTTGCAGTCTGACAGCCAAATCCAGCTCTCAGTCCAGAGGAAATAGGACAGGATTCAAATAGGACAGAACTTTGGCCCCGCTTACCATGTGGATGGTCTTGGAAAAGTTACTTAACATAACTGTAAAGCCTCAGTGTTCACCTTGAAAAAAAATCGAGAGAATTTCTCTTGTTAGAGGGTGCTGCAAGGAAATAGAAATCAAACATGAAGCTAAATGTTCCTGAGATGATGATGACAGGTGTTACCCCTGCTGGCCTTCCCTCCACAGGGATTTGAAGTCTCCTTCCTTCAGTGCCTGGCTTTTCTAAACGGTACCTCAGCAGCAGTTGTCCCGCTCACTTGCTGCTCCTGTGCTTTGTTTTTGACAACAGGGCATTTGACACCTTAGCTAAAGCACTTAATACCACAGACAGCTCCTCCCCACCAAGCCTGGCAGACGGGATGGATGCCAGTGGAGGAGGGAGCATCCGTGTGGTCAGCAGAGACCAGTCCACCCCCATCATTGAAGTCGAGGGCCCCCTCCTGTCAGATACGCACGTCACATTTAAGGTGAGTGAGTGCACCTGCCTGCCCCAGCTGCTAGGGGCCATGTGCTCCACAGCTGCTCTGCCTTCTGAATTCAGTCCTTATGGTGAACTCATTTTCAATTATTGAACATCTAAGGATATTCCCATTGTGAAGTATTTCCACTTACCTCTTGCTTGCAGCGCCATTTGGTTCTGGAATAAACCTTCCATGACAGCAATGGCTTGTCACTGCAAACATGGCTGCTGTGGTTGTCTCCAGCAGGGCTGAGATTGGGCTGCTCTGCCTCTGCCTTTCCCATGACAGCCTGGCTTCAGCATGAGCTCAGGGCATGTTGATCTCCTCTGCAGCGTAGAAGCTCCTGCATAAACTCAGCAAGCAGGCAGTCAGCCGCCGGAGCCGGCCACATTGCCCCCAGAGCTGTAGAAGGCAGACCTGCCGCCCTTGGAGAGCACTGCACGATCTCCCAATCATTCCCGTCTTGCCGGAGACTGGACCCTCCCAGTTCCATGTGCAGAGTGGGTCACCAGTGAGATTCCATCTTCACAGGCACTGGAGTCCTTGGCAGATATCTAGAGCCTGGCTGGCTTCCTAATACGACATCCTGCAATACATAGGCCTCTGCTCAACACCCACTCATGGTCCTCTCAGGAACCAAAAATACGTGCTAGCCTGTAAGGGTGCCCCTGTACTCCTGTTCCCACTTAGACCTAGGGATCAGAGTGGAAGAGACCCATGACAAGGTCACAGAGGCAGCAGCCACAGCGATGAACTTGGGACGGGTAAGCGGGCCTTACCCTCAGGCTTCTCACTCTGAGTCACTGAGCAAGAAATGGTGCGGCTCTGCCAGTCCTCCTGTCTGGCTGGGCCTTCCACTGAATTTGGGCCCACACGAGTCTAAAATCAGGCAGTGACTCTGGCTGCCACTGGGATGAACGTTGACAAAGCCACCCTGGCCCTCTGTCACCACCTGTGTCCTATCTTCTCTTTTCCAGCTGACTATGCCCAGCCCGATGCCAGAGTACCTCAATGTGCACTACATCTGCGAATCTGCATCACGCCTGCTCTTCCTCTCCATGCACTGGGCGAGGTCCATCCCAGCCTTCCAGGCCCTTGGGTACGCGGCTTTTGTCTCTGCATGTGTCCTTGCATAGAGGCCTTGCCCTCTCTAGAAGTGGTGCACAAGGTTGCTGAGGTCCTTGAAGTTGACTGTTCCTATGACCTCATTCTTGTTCATTTCTTGTTTATTGTATTCTGTGGACCAGAAGCTAGGACGGTGTTGTGTCCTAACACTGTTTATGGAGGCCTGGCTGACATTTCTGCATCAGCACCTTACCTTGGTGCGGCCAGCACAGTGACCTGGTGACAGGCAGGCATCTTCTGGGGTGGAAGTTCTTCTCATTCGCTCATTAAATGTGACTACATGTTTCAGTCCTGTTTCCCCCTCAGCTCCAGCACCAGCCTCACCTGTGTTTAGTCAGCGAAGCTGCCATGATGGCTCTCAGCCTGACTGGAAGACAGCAGCTACATGAAACTCAGAGGACACACTGGGTAGTGTGCAGAAATAGTATGCAGAAAACACCAGAGGGTGCCCAGAGCTGGGTGTATGTCCATGAGAATAGCATTTGCTAGCTGTGAGGCCTGTGCAATTCACTCCGTTTTCAAAGCCTCCAGTTTCTTTCCCATAGAACCCTTGCAGTGGGTAAGGTCCATAAAGCTCTTACCCAGCGCTGGGCGTTCGGGAGGCACGAGGGAGAGGGAGAGGAGTGCTGGGGGGCTGGAGGCGGTGGTCCGGGTTCTGTGTGCTAAAGCAGTCAACACCTTCCAAGCAGGGAAGGAAAATGGAAGCCAGCTACAGTGGCATGTGCCTCTAGTCCCACGGACAAGGGAGACAGGTAGGTAGGATTGTGAGTCTGAAGCTAGCCCAGACAAACAAAAAGGGCTAGGGGCCTGGCTTAAACAGTGGATGTTTCCAAGCACACCTAAGGCCCTGGTTTCAATCCCCAGTACTAGGAAGGGGAGGGCAGGCTGAGCGGAGTTGGCTTGCATTCTGGGAGAACTAGACAGGCAGTGGCTGCTAAAAAAGTATTGCAAATTCAGATTTGCTGTGACTTGGGCCTCCTGTTGCCCCCACAGTGGCCAGCACTTCGGGAGAGAAGACTGCTTGCTGGGTCAGGCTCCACTGCTTTGCTTTTGGGTGTGCGCGTGTGTGTGTGTGTTTTGCTTTTGGTGGTGTGTGTGTGTGTGTGCTTAAGTGGAGACAGCCTCACACATTCCTGCCTGGACTAGTTTTGATCTTAGATCTTAGCCTCCTCCGTAGCTAGGATTGCAGGCATGAGCCACTCGCTCCTGGCCATTGTTATTAAGGAATTGTACGAAGGGATTTTAGTTCCATAATCAGCTATCTTCTGTTCTGTTTCATATACATCTTTCATAGTTTGTGGTCTGGGTTATGATCATCTCAAAATGCATGCCTCCAGTCCTCCGTGCAGGCGGGCCAGACCTGAGGCAGCTACAGCAATGCCACATGTGGCAGCTTGCTGAATATGGATGTTTCCCCAGGCTAGTCCTTCCCTGAACAGGTTTACCAGGGAGGCTGCAGGTAGAGCAGCTTCCAGTTACCTCAGTCCCGGCTCCAGCCATTTGCTCGCTGTTGGCAGGGTGTTTCTGAGTCCCCGCTAAGCCCTTGACCTGTGATCCGAGCAGCCTCTTATGACCTTGGCTGTAGGCCCTCCTTCCCAGATGTTTGCCTCACGGAGTAGAGCTGAGCCAGGACTGCTAAGATCTAGGCTGCGGTAAGAAACCATGGTTTGGACATTGCTTCCGTGGAAGAGTCTCATTATGTTAGTCTTTTTTTTTTTTTAGAATAACAATAATTTAGGGAAGTGGGCTTGTGGCTCAAGGGATAGGGCCACAGTTTTCTGAAGAGCTCAGGGACAGCTCCCAGAGTTCAAGCTCCATGACCCACACACACAAAAATAAATAAATAAAATAAGAATATTGTCCAAGGGGTTCAGTGAAAGCACAGACTGGTCATTTTCCAGAGAGGAAGAATCTCGGACAGACCGCGGACCTTCCCCACATCCCTTGTCAGATGCTCGTGTGAGCAGTGCTGGTGCTTTCCACCTGCACAGCTGCCCCCACCACACTCAGCCTCACCCTTGTCTCCTCAGGCAGGACTGCAACACCAGCCTGGTGCGAGCCTGCTGGAACGAGCTCTTCACCCTGGGCCTTGCCCAGTGTGCCCAGGTCATGAGTCTCTCCACCATCCTGGCTGCCATCGTCAACCACCTGCAGAACAGCATCCAGGAAGGTAGGCGCGGGACTGGAGGGCAGATGGTGCCTGGGTTCAGCCTGGCCCACTCGGCTGCACAGCCCTGGTTGGAAGCCTCTACCGAAGCTTCACTTGTGTTTACCAAGGCTGCCCACATGGCAGACTGGCCCGCTGTAATGTCCTGCACACCCTCCACAGGCCAGGGGAAGTTGAATTGCATCGTGGGAATGTTCTAGTCACAGCATTACACATTCCTGCAGCACTGAGGCCTCATGTCCTCATTTGGCTTTTTCACTTACAGCAGATGTTCCACCACTTGAGTCACACCTCTGCTGCGGGTTAGTTGAAGATGAATCTCAAGGATTTGTCTGCCCAGACTGGCTTTGAACCTCAGTCCTCAGCCTCCTGAGTAGCTAGGATTACAGTTGTAAGCCACTGGTGCCTGGTCTGTTCTGTTCTTGCACAATGAACCGTTTGTAAAAACTGGAAAAACCAGTGCCTTCACTGAATTTTGGTGGCGTTTCCAAAATAATCACAGCTTCCATTTCACCTCTACTGACAGTTTGGTCTTTCGCATATGATTCACAAATCCTCACTACCGACATAGCGGGGCTGTGTGCTATCTCATGTGTGCATGTGGGGAGCTCAGGGTCCAGGATGGAGGTAGAGTGCCTCCCCTCCCCCAGCTGCTCCTCATCAGTGGATAAATAGCCCCCTAGAAAGCTCCGCAGTGGCCATCTAATGTTTGGTGGTCAGGGTGGGGCACACAGGTGCTCTGGCCCACGTGGGGTGTGTGCAGCCTGCTGGGCCTGCTTTGATTCTGTAGCCAGGATTGCAGACTGATGCTGAGAGTGCCTGTGCCACCCTTGGCCTTGAATAACACCTGTACCATGGTACCTGGGTATTCCACGTCTTGGTGCCTCTGTTTTTCTAGTTAGTCCCTCAACATGGTAACTGAATTTAAAGAGATCCGTTCACAAATGGTGATTTTTCTTACCAATCCTAGAGCTTGAACTCAGGGCCTGAGCACTGTCCTTGGGTTTTCCTGAAGGCTAGTGCTCTACCACTTGAGCCACAGCACTGCTTCCGGCTTTTTCTGTGTATGTGGTACTGTGAAATCGAACCCAGGTCTTTGTACATGCTAGGCGAACACTCTACCACTAGGCCACACTCCTGGCCACTCTTAGAAATTTTTTATAGTTCTCATAACCTTCAGTAAGTATTATCAGGAGGATTACATGAAATTAAATAAAAATTTTTTAATTAAATTTGAGGGAGGGGTCTTGAATTCAGGGCTTGCACTCTACCCATTTAGCTACACCTCCAGACCTGTCTTTTGCCGGTATTTTTGAGGTAGTATCTCATGAACTTTTCTGCCTGGGCTAGCCTTTGAACTACGTTCCCTTTGCTTTCAGTCTTCTGATTAGCTAGGATTAGAGGCATGAGTCACTAGGGCCCAGCTGTAACGTTCTTTCAATAGCTAAATAACATTAAATGGCACAATTTAACATTCGTCAAGGACCTGCAGAGACATTGCTGTAAGGTGCAGTTTGACTCCTGACAATTACCTGAGTTCTCCCTTGGCACTTTCAAGCTAGGGGAGCTTTGAAGGGAAGGGGCAGAGAGAGGAGAGAAAAGAAGGGGAGAGCTGGGGGGAGTTGCTAGGAGAAATGGTATTCCAAGCTGTGCTCTGAGGCAGAGCACAGAAGGCCGTGGAGCCTGGACCCGCCTGTCCTTCTCTTGATCTGGAGATACAGCTGTGAGCAGCTGAGGCCGTGGATCCCTTGAAAGTGGAAGCTTCCCCTGTGTTGCCATGCGCGGCGTCTCAGTGAAGCTGGGTTGACGGCGCCCGTGCCTGCTCAGCGCTCTGTGCTGTTACTTGTAGATAAGCTTTCTGGGGAGCGGATCAAGCAAGTCATGGAGCACATCTGGAAGCTGCAGGAGTTCTGCAACAGCATGGCGAAGCTGGATATAGACGGCTACGAGTACGCATACCTTAAAGCTATAGTTCTCTTTAGCCCCGGTAAGATATGCGGTGGGTACTTGTGACACTTTTCACTGTGTCTGCTGCTATACTGAACACAATCGTGATGTCACCAGGGTGTGGCAAGGCTGGCCGAATTCCTTTGCTCACTGAGCAGCACACACATTCTGTTCAATCTTTGCCTTGCAGCCTGAAGGAGAAGGCACTGCAGTGCCACGTGATGCCCCTACGGAATGTCCACACGGGAAGCCCGCACTCCTTTTCTGTCCCTTTTCTTGTTGGGGCTCTGCCAGGTGCCAGGTTCTGTTAGCATGTTATGGGCTCGCTCTGCCAGCTGCCAAGTTCATCTGCGTTCTCACAGGCTTACTCTGGGAACAACACTACAGAGAGGAGGCAGCGGCTTTGTTTCTAAGGGAGAGGCTGACGGCACCTGGCTGGCCTGGCTCAGCGCCCTCCTGTAGCGAGCCTCACCCAGGCTGACCCGTCGGCTGTCCTCAGCCTCCTCTCCCCCACTCTAACACTCAAGACAACAGCCCAGCTCAGAAACCTGGGAAAAATGGAGAAATGTATAGAAAATGAACATTTCTAATCATATGTAATGTTAAAGTCTATGTTCTGGTGTAATAGGATGCACACTGTGTAGAACCAGCCCGGGGGGGTCTCCGGAACCCTCCAGCGGGGAGACAGAGCAGAGGCAGTGCTGATGGCCCCCCTGCCTCCCGCTCAGTGGCACTGGGAAGCGTGTCAGGAGTTTGATGGAAAGAAACAGTTAAGAAGTCTGCAGTTGAGGCTTAGATGCAGAGAGGAATTTAGGGGCCTTTTCTGTTTGTAGACCATCCAGGGCTGGCAGGCACAAGCCAGATTGAAAAGTTCCAGGAGAAGGCTCAGATGGAGCTGCAGGACTACGTGCAGAAGACCTACTCAGAGGACACCTACCGGTGAGGCCCGGATGGCACAGGCTGCATGGGATGGGGCAAGTGGGGTGGGCTGGGAGGCTGAGACAGTTGTGCCATCCTTCCTGTGTCTAGTAGCTGGCCAGAAACGCTGCTCTCTTACACAGTTGGCTTTTCACGTGGTACAGGCAAAGGTAGGGTAGCGTGTGGAAATGCCAGGCCCGTGGGCACTCTGGCAGCTACTTGTGTTCCCATGGCCAGGCCTCAGGGATTTCTTTGGGGCCAGCACTGCCCCAGGGCTCCTGGAGAGGCTCTCCTCCAGAAGGGGACAGGTGTGGCCTCTGCCCATCGCTGAAGATGGACAGTGCAGCAGTTCTCCACAGAGCCATTCCACTGGCAGAAACCAAATCTGACCCCTAGAAAGGAGGGGTGAATTGTGGAAGATAATACTTTTACCCTCAGAGGAACTGATTTTTGTGGGTCATGGGGCTTGAACTCGGCCTGCGCACTGTCCCTGAGCTCTTCAGCTTAAGGCTACCGCCCTACCCTTGAGCCAAGCCCCACTTCTGTTTTCTAGAGTTTAATTGGAGATAGGAATCTCAGGTCCTTTTGTGCTAGGGCTGGCTTTGAACCTCAATCCTCAGATCTCAGTTTCCTGTAGCTAGGATTACAGGGGGAACTGATTTTTTTTAAGTCCCCTTATTTGGGTGAAAATTAATTAGCAATATTAGAACAGTAGACATTTTTGTAGCTCTAAGTTAGCACTTGCGTATATGCTTAAAAAGGATAGTTGTGCAAGTCTACCCAAAAGCAGAAAACCTTGACAGCTCCTCCACACTTGAACTGTGTGGTTTGCCTCCCTAGCTCCCTCCCCCAAACTAACAAAATTTAGAGTCCAGAGAGACGTGTCCCTGCCTTCCACAGGCTGTATCTCATTCTGTGTGTGCACAGAGTCCACAGATTCCCCATTCTGTCCCTCACCGTTTTTGCTACCCTGGTACTTTTTTTTTTTTTTTTTTTTGCCAGTCCTGGACTTGAGTTCAGGGTCAGAAACTGTCCTTGGACTTTCTCAAGGTTAGAGCTCTACCACCTGAGCCACTTGAGCCACAGCACCACTTCTGGCTTTT
Source organism: Megascapheus bottae (assembly GCF_031878675.1). Taxonomy (NCBI): domain Eukaryota; kingdom Metazoa; phylum Chordata; class Mammalia; order Rodentia; family Geomyidae; genus Megascapheus; species Megascapheus bottae. The sequence goes on along the minus strand of NC_143541.1, from coordinate 7,626,428 downwards.
TCTATGTATGTGGTACCAAGAAATTGAACCCTGGTTTTCGTGCATGCTAGGCAAGCACTCTACCACTAGGCCAGGCTCCTGGGCCACTCCCCTGGTTCTTTCAGTGCCAGAACCAGGCCAGCTGCCAACCATCTGTCTGGTATGTGTGGGGACGGGAGTGTGGGCAGAGTCCTTCCCAGACCAGCCTCCTTAATCTCAGCAGCTCTGGCCTTGGAAGGGTTTTTCCTGTGTTTCCAGTGGAAGCAATATGGGATTAAGGGTCAAAAGGAAACTTTCTTACAGGACTCAGACACTCAGTGCCCCTCCCCCAACAGCCCTAGAAAGGAAGATGCATTCATGTTTAGTCTTTTCTATTCTTTTGCCCACAATGCAGTCCCATACCTCCCCATTCCCGGCATCTGTGCCCATTGGAACCTTAGCCACATGCTCCGAGGCTGAAGGATTGCCTCCAGGAAGTCCTCGTTCTGTGCCCCTTTAGCCTGTTCTGCTCCCCCAGGTTGGTAGTGGTACCTTTCCACCCTTTGTTTTCTGCAGGAATTGACCATGGTCACACTCATGGGGGCTGAGCGAATGCAGGGTACTCGTGAATGCAGAGTACTCGTGTCAAGTGACTTAATATTCTTTTTTTTTTTTTTTGCCAGTCCTGGGGCTTGAACTCAGTGCCTGGGCACTGTCCTTGGATATTTTTTGCTCAAGGCTAGCATTCTGCCACTTGAGCCACAGCACCACTTCTGGCTTTTTCTGAGTAACCAAGGAATTGAACCCAGGGCTATGTGCATGCTAAGCACTCTAGGCCACACTCCCGGCCGCCTTAGTATTCCTTTTAAGGAATTATCTATACACGGTAGGAGACAGAACACTGTACTTCCAGAGATAGCTGATGTATATGTAACCAGGACCCTAGGATGTAGGCCTTGTAGCCTTCCTTTACGTCACCTGAAAGGAGAGAGCATGTGCACGCTCATACAGTACGGCAGGCTCACGACAAGGCAGGCTGGCTGCAGTTGGGGCTGTAGCCCCCAGCATGCAGGTTCTGTTCTCTCCCCTGGGTGAGGAACAGCCGGGTTGTACAGGACATTCTGGGTCATGTCCACAGCCCTCCAGCAGGACTGGAGTACGCCCTTCTCCTTTCTCCCTACTTTCCGCCTTCCTCCACATGCTCTGCTGCTCCTGCAGGGCTTCCCTACCTTCTTTTCCATTTGTTGTTGTTACCAATGAGTACAGATTTTTACATTCTTCCTTTATGTACTTTTTTACAACAGGCTAGCCCAGGCTGGGTTTGCACTCCCAACCTTCCTGCCTCAATTTCCCGACTGCTGGAGTTTACACCTGTACCACCAGACGTTGTCCTTTTTTTTTTTTTTTTTGGTGTGTATGTGGAGGTCTTGGGCTTGAACTTGGCCTGGGCATTGTCCTTGAGCTAAGCCCCAGTTCCCATTTCCTAGAGTCTCAGGTTCTTTTGTGCCCAGTCTGGCTTTGAACCTGGATCCTCAGATCTCAGCCTCCTGAGTAGCTAGGATGACAAGCCCGGCCAGACATCATCCTTTTAATGGGCATGTAACTGTCCATTATATGAAGACACCATCCTTGAACCTGTCATTTGTTGATGAGTTCCCACGGGTTTTTCTTTTCTGTGTGGCTGCAGAGAGTACACACACTGAGGAGAACACATTTGTACATCTGTCTTTGTGCTAGGTTGTAGAATTGTTGGAATCAGAAAACCAAGAACATGGGTAGGCAGATGCTGGATCTGAGTGTGTCCACTCTGTGCAGTTCAGACAGGGTTCCCAATGCCCAAGCTGTGCCAAGGCTGGAAGCAGCCACTCCATTTTTGTAATGCTCTTCCCTCTTCCAGATTGGCCCGGATTCTTGTCCGCCTACCAGCGCTCAGACTCATGAGCTCCAACATAACAGAAGAACTTTTTTTTACTGGCCTCATTGGCAACGTTTCCATAGACAGCATCATCCCATACATCCTCAAGATGGAGACGGCAGAGTATAACGGCCAGATCACCGGAGCCAGCCTATAGTGCCCGCCACTCCTGCTGCCCAGGTTGGGCCCTGCGGGACCGTGCAGACACCGGGGCAAAGCAGGCCTGTCTTGGTATGTGCGAATCTTCCCAGGGTGTTCACCTGCCTGCCTGGCTTCCTCTCATCCATTTGTCCAAGACAATAGTGACGAAAAGACTAGTAGGCCCCTTTCCAGCCACGAGAAATATTTTAATGCCTTTTGGTGAAGCAAATTTTGAAACAATCTTTTAACTCAATTTGTATTTAGAAATTCTCAAAGGGCAAAAAAAAAATGAGGTTTTATAATATTAGAGACTAGTATTAAAGCAAACTAAAAGAACCTAAGAGAACAGTATGTGTGTAAATATATTTAAAAAAATCTCCTTGGAATTAATAACTACTAATTACCAGGGTAATAATATTAGCACTTTGTAAGCACTTCTTATCAGATTTTGTACTGTTAGCAACATCTTGCCTGTGGGCAGGACAAATGGAAAATTACATGTCTTTTGCTGAAATGCTGGTAATTTCTGTGAAAACTTGCTAAGGGTCAGGAGACAATCACCTTGTTGGGGAGAGGAGCCCATGGCGGTGTTGCATTAAATTCCCATGAGCAAAACGCGCTGACACGGTCTCCAGGTGTGAGTGTGGTGGCGGTGCGATCCGCGGGTGACCCTGGCAGGAACTGCCTGCCAGGAAGCCGGCACATGTGGTTTCTGATCTGGGTGGGGTGTGCAGACTCACGTGGAACCCGGGGCCTCCTGCGATGGTTGTTTTACAGAATTTGATTGTAGCTCGTCAGACACAGGGACTGAAGCACCTCCCAGGTTCCCTCCACCCCTTGTGGCAACTGGAACCTTTTGACCCAGAGTGCAAAGTAAGCATTTTAAAGCCTTGACAGCACTCCTCAGTGCCCCCGGCGTGGCTGCACACTCTCCTCGAGGCCTCTTCTCTAAGACCCTGGACAGCGGTCTGGCTGGCTGGTCAGACTGGCATCTGGATGGACCTCTCTGTTCAGGTAGGTCTAGTGCAGCTGAATGGAAGCTGTCGGCAGGACAAGTTCTCTGTTGAATGTACATATTAGGGTTTTCAGTGTCTGCAGACTTGCCGTCTCTACTGGCTAGCCGTTGAGTGTCCTGACAGGCCGTGCACCTCGCTCTTCCAGGTGTGTGCTGCGCCAAGAAAGCAAAGCACCTCAGTGTTTTAAATAATGGGTGCAGAAGCAGGGTGCCCACGCTTCCAAAAGGAACCTTGAGGCCAGGCATGCAGTACATGACTACAACCCCCACATTCTGGGGCCTTGAGCAGCACGACCTGGTCTTGAGCAGGAATGGGGCAGGCCCGGGGTGTTGTCCGTGGCGGAGGCCTTAGGCTCCACCCCCACTATGGGGGAGCCGGAAGCACTCGTTCCCAGGTTATTCTCCCCACATTACAGCTACCAGTTAACAAAACAGCAAAACTTGGTTGCAAGGAAGTTATGTCTAATGTAGATGCTCGTCAGCAGCAATGCTGCCTGTGAGAAAAGCGGGGCAGGGGCTGGCGCCTGGGCAAGGTGCTTTGTAATGCTTGCTGTTTAAGAAAGATCAAGAAAACCTGTCTTCTGAATCCAAGCCCTGTAGGATGCCCCCAGCCTGCAGGCAGCTCTTGCTATAGATCCTGCATTTAGCTGCACCAGTTGCAGGCCATGCCTCACAAGCTTACACTGGAACACAAGAACTATTGTAAAGTGATGGAAAGGATTTGATTTCCCAGTTTATTTTATACTTTTCTACCCCTAACCTGTGAGTTTCAAAATGAAGACAAAAAGCAAATCCAGACACCCTGTGCCAGGCTGTGCAGACTCAGGCTAGACTGAAGAAGTGGTTTACTTTGGTGAGGCACCAGCAGAGGAAAAGACCTTTGCTCAGTTGTCTCTCCTGGTCTGGCTTCAGTCCCTTGGCTGGTCATGGCCTGTTTTGGGGCCCGTGGAGAGCTCTGCTCTCCCAGCTCTTCTTGGCCTTACTTCAGAGTGGCCTTTCGTTGAAGGATCCACGTGCATATGATCCCCACTTCTTGCTGCTGGAAGTCACATCCAGGCTTTGAGCAAAGGTCCATTCCATCTCGTCAGGGCAGTTTAAGCCTTCATGGGCCTTTCCCGTTGGTCACAGCTTGTGAAACTTCAGTCTGATGGAGTCCCTTCTGCCCAACTCATAAGTGGCTGTCTCGGAGCCCGGCTGCTCCCGGCAGTGAGTGGACATGGCTGAGGTGGGACAGACACAGGCCCTAGGCAAGTGTGTCTAGGCTCTTGTCTAGATGTAGTGCAACTCCTGCCGGGTTAGGACAGCTGTGTGGGGATCGTGGAGGTTATAAAGAGGGCAGATGTATTAAAGACCAAATGTCCTGCGCAAATACTACTCTTATTATTCCTGGAAGGTTTATAAAGACACCGAATTCTTCTCAATTTGAAGTTGGATGTGTATTGGAGGAGTTGCATTATTTATTGTTTAACCTCTGCCATCTGCCTGTGCCTGGCAGTTCTTTCATGGTTTTGGTTTTAGTCTTTAAGTCAGGGTGTGTTCGTGTGTGGTTCGCTCTAGGAATGGTTTCTGGCTTGTCAGGACACCAGGCAGGGTGACAACAGTGGATGCTTTGGCTTCCAAGTGGGGTTGGAGCTTCTAGAGTCCACTCGGCAGCTGAGAATGGAGGGCTCACTGTGGCGTCTCTCCATGCTGTACTGTAGGCCCCCCTACAGCGCTGGTCCCTTCCACCCCCAGCATCTGCACAGGGACCCACTCACTTCCCACTGGAGCCGGCTTTGTGCAGTAGAGCAGCGCAAACACACCCCTGAGCCCAGGCCATCTGCTGCCCCCGTGTTCCCAGGAAAGGAGGGAAGCAAGCCCGGGCCCTTGGCTAAGGACTCGCCACTGCAGGGAAGGGGCCCCAGCTCTCCCTTTGCCCAGCCTCCGGTCTTGATTATGTGGACTTCAAAAATGTCTTAATGTTTTGTTTGTTTGTTTTTAAAGACAAACCCTCTTTGTGAGAGAGTTAGGGTGGGGTTGGGTGTCTTGTACACAGGTTCCGTGCCTCCCACCGTGTGCACTTTGAGTGCACGGACCTGGTTCCTGCAGCGGCACTGCGTGTATCCAGAGTTCCAGACTGGATGACTGAATGAATGTACATGTGTTTATATCTTCTGTACAGTGTATATAGTATGTACATAGGTGTATATTATATATACAGACCTGTAGCCACAAATCCAGATTTCATTTGCGTTGTCAAGAGTGTTTGTTTATGGTAGCGCGGCTAATAGAAAGGGGTGCTCTGAGGTCCTGACAAGGGAGACGAGCACATCGAGCAGTGGACAAGGACGCTGTGGTAGGAGGGCAGTTCTTTTCTGTCTCCTGGCTCACCAGGCCAGAAAGCTGGAAGGTAGTCAGTTAATCTGAATTCAGAGCTAGCTCAGAGCTTCTCACGCGACAGTCTGGGGTGTAACTAAAGGAACTTGGTGGCTAGCCTGTCCACCTTCTCCAGTGCTGTGAACTCTTTGCATGGTCTGGAGATACTCAGGCCTAGGTCAGCAGGGTCAGTTCCCAGCAGTCTCCAGGCTCGCTCTGCTTAGTCAGCAAGACTCTGCACTGTCTTGTGACTACGTAACTTCCCATCTAACATCAGTAGAAAGAGGCATCCTTTCAGTAGTCAGGTGTGGGTGTTCATGGCTACAACCTAAATTACTCCTTTCTGAAAGTAGATAAATGAAATGCACAAAACTGTCTAATGCAATTATGATTTAAATTTTTTAGATAAAAATTGCATCTTAAAGTGAATATGCCCTTAAAACTACAGGTGCCAAAAGGTCCTCATCTACCAGATCTAAACCCCAACATGGGGGTTTAGGTTCCAACAGGCTGACGTGGGAACAAGGGCCTGACCTGCTGAAAGCAGCCCTAGATCCTGGCACATCATATGCAGGTTGCTTTTCCTTCCTGAAACAAGCCCAGGCGTAAGCCCCTGTGATTGATTGTCAGACCCTGCCTGTTGACAATCACATTATTGAAAGTGGCTTTCCAGTTAAAATGCACATGCAAGATCAACAGTCTCACGCAATTACATTTTTTTTATATTTTTCTTAGACTAATAACCTAAGAATAATTTGGCCATGAGATTAAAAAGTAACTTAGGGGATATACCAAAAAAAATGTCAGACATTTTTGGTTGGATGCATGCATGTCATCCTAGCTGTGGCAGGAAACATAAATCATAGTCTAACCCAGACAAAAAAGCAAGACCATAAAAACAACCAGAACAGTTAGGTACTGTAATGCACACGTCCTCCTAGCTATCGCAGACACGGAGACTGGGTATGAGCCAGCCTAGCAGAACAGGCGGAGCCATTCCATCTCCACAGAGGGGAGCTCGACACGGGGGGGACACTCCTGACATCCTGCAATTGTGAGAAGCCTCTAACAGCAGCTCCTGGGCAGAGTGCTGAGACCCAGTCTCAATAACACCTGCCCAGCAGTAGCACGCATGCAGTTCCATGTTCTAAACCTCGCACCTTAAAAAAGGCAGGCATTTTTTTTTAAATATCCCTCTTCCTATCAGTGAATTCAGTGTCTTTTATACATGCAACATATAAAAAATACTCGGTGCCATGTATCAGTTGGACTGTGTTAAGGTTTGGATAACATGCGGCTGTAATGGAGCTTTTTCCTGTGGTGCCCGAGCAGCCCGACCTGAAATGCCGCTCCACCAACCACCATCGGCTGGCATATTCTTCTACATTCTCCGTCCCCAACGGCCTTGTGAATCAGTGTTCAGCTAGTCTTATACCTGAAGAGCTGTACATTGTTGATAGCATCAACTGTAGTTTCCACCTGTAGTCTGGACTTCTGTCTGTATTAACAGCCCTTTAAAAAATGTCTATTAAAAGGAAAATTCAGGTGTGAGACTTTTCTTGGGACTGTAACCTCTTCACAATATAAAAGTATCATTCATGCCATTATCTTTTAATTCCAGGTTCAAAACCTGCCAAAAGCTGTAGATTTACATCGCTTTCCTCCCCATGTGAAATCAGCTTTGTTAAGTGATGGCATTTAAAAACTAGCATGTTCTTTTTAAACTGAGTTTTATATCTAATCAGTGTCTTCAGTCTTGAAGAGAAATTTGCATTGTTGTGTTTGTATATAGAGTACCTGCAGTGCATGATTATTAGCTTTATGCATTTTATTAAATGCTGTTTTGTTGTGGCATTACTGTTGTGGCTTACTATTACCTACATGAGGTTTGTACTATTAAAAGTGTATTAAAGACTACGTGTGACCCAGCATCTTTCCTCGGGACGGTCCACCGCCCTGCCTGGCCCCCTCCCGTAGGCCGCCCCGAGGGGGGAGCAGTACCAAAGGCTCTGGACCTACCAGTGACCACCTCCACATCCAGCCACAGAGGGCAAGTTGGTGTGAAGGTGCCACAGAGACCTTTCTAGAGCACAGCGGGGGCCGCTGAGCCCCTCCAGACTCGGCCTCCCCGGCATACCTGGAGTCCTAGATGAGCACTCAGGAGGCTGACACCGGAGAATCGCTGCCGGAAGCCAGCCTGGGTCAGAAGGTCTGTGAGTCTTCACTCTGCCGATCAAAAATAGCTGCAAGTGGAGCTGGGGCTCAAGTGGTAGAGTGCTAGCCTGAGCAGAAGCTCAGGGACAGATCCCATGCCTGGAGTTCAAGCCCCAGGACTGGCCAAAAAAAAAAAATGCCACCATGACAGCAAACTCCTCCTCCAAGAGCATCTGTGGTCATGGTTGCACATGTGTCACGTGAACCCTCCTTTTGCAGAGAAGGCGTCATGACAGAACTGCTTCACCAGCTTTAAACAGCACCGCCAGATAGCTCTTAAAATGAAAACAAAACTGGTCCCTTTAGAAAAACCAGGACAAGCCAGCCGTGGTGGCTCACGCCTGTCATCCTAGCTACTCAGGAGGCTGAGGCCTGAGGATCAAAAGGACCTGAGACTCTTATCTCCAGTTAACCTCTAGAAAATGGGAAGCGGGGCTTGGCTCAAAGGTAGGGCAGTAGCCTCGAGCCGAAGAGCTAAGGGACAGCGCCCAGGCTGAGTTCAAACCCCATGACCCCCCCCCCCCCCAAAAAAAAATAGGGGCAAAGGCATTTGGTAAAATGCAAGTAAATAAGGTGTGTCACATCACACAATCCCTTCTAGGTTCCTCCTTTTGTCACTGCTCTGTAAAACAGGGACCAGCAAGCCTAGTCGATTCCAAAGAGTCAGCTTCGGCCTACTGCTGTACAAGTCCCGGCCAGCGGTGAGACATCCTGCAGCCTCCCTCGCTGCCGGGCAGGTGCTGCACACACCCCACAGCCTGCATCACACCCAAGTCTGCAATACTGCCTGGCCTCCAGCTCAGTATGCTGTTGTAGAGCCTGGGCTACAAGCTCCCTGCCAAGGGAGAAAGGAAGCCAGGGGAGACAAAGGAAGTCCCTGCTTTCAGGAGAGCCCTAGAGCCAGACAGCTAGATCCTGAGTGGCTAAGCCACGCCCCTGTTAAGCTGCTTGGGGGCTGAGACAAGAGAGGTTTGTCACCTTACCCTGTAAAGGGCAGAGGGGCAAGGTACCAAAGTCCAGTTATGCTGAGTACATTTGCCTGTCCCTTAACACACCCATGAGCCATCACCTAAACAAGTCTGGTGACAGTCACCAGAAGTGAGACTTCACACATCATACGTAAAGATCCCACACACACACAAATTGTTCCACAAAGATGCCCAACAGTGGCCACTCCTGTGGCAGAGGAGCCAGGTGAGGCCCTGGACAGCAGAATTAGCCAGACACTGTTCAGTTCCACCTGTCCGGCTTGCCAACCATGTGGTAGGCACTGAGGTTACCCAGGTGGGCTCAACTATCTTCTGAGGCTGAAGTCCACCTGACTGAAGAGGCGGCAGCCACTGGCTCAGAAGTGCCCTCTCCCCTCCCCTTGGGCTCCTTCCCAGGACTCTTCAGCAGGTCTGGAAGAGGACACAGCACCAGCCCCACATCTCTACCAGGCAGTGCTGTCACACTCTTCCTGGGCCTGAGGACACAAGGGCCAAAGCCTCATTTGAAAAGGTAAGCACTGCGCATGGGGTTGCCTTGTAAAAAGGCTCAACGGAACCAGAGGAAGACAGCGGTGGAGACCACAATCAGGCTGCAGGATTGGGGTGCCTTGTCCCCTCCCCAGCCCAAACCCCACACAGGACAAGAGCCCGCGAGCTGGGAAGAGAGAAGTCTTTTATTGAAGGCCACCTCTCTCCCACGTCCTTTATACAAGGCACCTCTGCATGGACCCGCCAGCATCTCCAGGGCCACAGTAGCATCACAGCCTCCACACTGATCAGATGCCAGCCCACGCGGCTTTAGGGTTTAGTCCTGGGCACTGGCTCTCAATGAAGCTTTGTACTTCCCTGTCATTTCCTTAGGCAAGGGTACCAAGCTGGGGCAAGGCACCTGCCCTTCCACTTGGCACATACACTCCCGCAGGCAGTACTTCGGGGGGCCAAAGTTGGCGGGATGAAATCTCTGCTGCCTCTCCAGCTCCTCTTGCCTGAGTGTTTCCCTGCCGAAGAGCACGGACCTCAGGAAGGCATGACAACATGGCATAGGGATGGGGAGGCCTTTGCGCTTGGGGAGAAAGGTCACTGGGAAGCACGGGCTTGCTGTAGTCCTGCCCACCAGACAGTCCACACATGCCCAACCTTCCTGCAGCCCACGGGCAGGGCCAGCAGACTTACAGGGAAAGGAAGGCGGAGGGCGGCTACTGGGCTTTCCTCCAGACACGGGCTGGCATCTGGCAGCGGCTGAGCTTGCCAAGGAGAAACAGGCAGTCTCCATCCCACTTCCCCACAGCTGCCTCTTGGGGCACGCTGGTCTCCCCTCAACCACAGGCGCTCAGGTGAGCTGGCTCAGCTCTGCTTACTGCCCGGAGGTGGAAGAGCGAGCTCCGTCCACGCTCCCTGACCCAGCCCCACTCCCTCTCCCTCCCCACTTCCTCAGCCTCATCGACTCACTCGGTCTTTCCCAGGATCTTCCTGATGTGCTCCATGATCTCCTTGTTACTCTTGGCCTCCACATCGACCAGGACCTGCTCACCAGAATCTGCAAACAAGAAGCCAAAGCTGAAAACTCAAAGCACATTTTCCTCGAGGTTGGGGACTGCCTAGTATAAGTGTGTGTGGAGGTATGAGTTTCACACACACACACATGCACGCGCGCGCAAGAGGCATGCATTGCGCGCGCATGCATTGCCACGTGCATGCACGCCTGTAATCCCAGCACTGAGTTCTGGGCTAGGGGAAGCCAGCTCAGTCAGGAAAGTCCATGGGATTCTGATCTCAAAACGCGCTGGAGGTATAGCTCAGGGGGCAGAGCTCCAGCCATGAGCAAGAAAGCCAAGGGACGCTCAGAGCTCAATCCCTGGCACCACTGCAAAAAGGAGACAAACAGAACTCACGTGCACTCCCTGACAAAGGAGCTGCTCCTACACTGCCATAGGTAAATAACACCGGTGGCTCACACCTGCTACCTGCTCAGGAGACAGATCTGAGGATAGTGGCTCAAAAAGGCCAGCCTGGGCATGAAAGTCCTTTAGACCCTTATCTCCAATTAACCACCAGAAAACCACTGTGGCTCAAGTGGGAGAGCAGTAGCCTTGAGTTGCATAGCTCAGGGACAACACTCAGGCACAGAGTTCAAGGCCCACAACTGACTACAAAAAAAAAAAAAAAAAAAAAAAAAAAAACAGTATAAACTTTCTCTTAAATGGACTCTACCAGGGGCTGGGAGTTTGGCCTAGTGGTTAAAGTGCTTGCCTAGCATGCACGAAGACCTGGGTTCGATTCCTCGGTACCACATACGTAGCAAAAAGCCAGAAGTGGTGCTATGGCTCAAGTGGTAGAGCTCTAGCCTTGAGAAAGTCCAGGGACAGTGCTCAAGCCCAGGACTGGGGGGAAAAAAAAAATGGACTCTACCAAAGAAATATGTGAATGGCCTATAAGCATGGTGAAACTGTTTAAGAGAAAGTGATTGACCAGGACATAGCTGGGCAGTAAAGGGTGTGCTTAGCATGTACAGAGCCCCAGCCTGCATCTCCAAAATGAAAAAATAAACTGATTCATGTGAACACAGGTGGATATTTAAAAAAAAAAGAGGAGGAGGCTGAGAGCTGAGGATTGTAGTGTGAAGCCATCCTAGGCAAGAAAGTCTGTGACTCTTTTCTCCAGTGACCCACTCAGAAAAATCTAGAAGTAGTGCTGTGGCTCAAGTAGTAGAGCACTACCCTTGGCCAAAAAGAAATAAGGGACACGGGCCGGGAGTTTGGCCTACTGGTTAAAGTGCTTGCCTAGCATGCATGAAGACCCGGGTTTGATTCCTCAGTACCACATACATAGAAAAAAGCCGGAAGTGGTGCTAAGGCTCAAGTGGTAGAGCTCTAGCCTTGAGAAAGTCCAAGGACAGTGCTCAGGCCCTGAGCTCAAGCCCAGGACTGGCAAAAAAAAAAAAAAGAAATTAAGGGACAGTGCTCAGGCTGAGTTGAAGCCCCAGGCCACAGCACTGCCTGCAGCTCCTCCCTAGCAGACACAGCTCCTGCTTTCCCTTCATTCTAGCCCTCAGCCTTATCTCCAAGGTCTTATCCCCACTGAACCTCATACCTGTGCTCTGCTCTTGTTGCTGTTGTTGTTTATTCTCCTTCTTCTTTGTCCAAAACCTGGACTCAGATGCAGTATCTGATGGTTTTGCTCACTGGCCGGTGCTCAACTGCCAGAGCCATGCCTCCAACCCTCTGCTTTTGTTCTTGTGGTCCTGAAGCCTCCTGCACACTACCCACCTGCACTGCCTCTGAGCTACACCCTGAACACCTTGTACGATTTTTAAAATCGGTAAACAGAGACCAGCATGAGCCATGGCAGCCCCCAGGGCTGGGTGAAGGAAGCTAGTAAATGGAATAACTGGAGACAAGGCTGGAGGAGAGGAAGAAAAGACCAGACGTCAGCAGCCACTGTGTACGGGGCAGAAGTGGAGAGCAGAAGGGAGGCACAGGCTGCCCCTCCAGAACTGCCTCTGCCTCACGACAGAGGGCTCACTCACCAAGATAGAACCGCAAGAATGGCGTCGGCGTCATGTTCTTAAACATCATGATCTGCACCCAGGGGTTTTTATACTGGATCTGGGGGATGTTGAAAAACACAAATCTCCTGCAGAAAAAAAAAAGAAATGACACAGATGGAAGAGCTTTGACCCTGCATTTTACATACACATGTATGCTGCGGAGAAAATCCACAGCTTGCCTCAGATTCTAGAGAAACTTTTCCCAAGGAGGAGGCAAAAAAATAGGGAAACAGATCAGGAATCCTCCCATCATGTCGCTGCCCCACCTGCGCAGTTCTGAAATTCACTGGCACAGAGGTCAATTTGAAACCACAAAAGGCCCACACCTGTCTGAACACTGTGTTGTGCTGTCTCCCTACAGGTGTGCACTGCTTAGGGAAAATAAGCCATCTAGGAACAGGTGGCTCACACCCGTAATCCCAGCTACTGAGGTGCCTGAGATCTGAGGACTGAGGTTTAAAGCCAGTCCAGGTAAAAACTCTGACTCTTATCTTCCACAAAAGCATTAACTCAAGTGGTAGAGTGCCTATATAGCAAACATGAGAGCCCGAGTTCAAACCCCAGTATAATTAATTAAATAAGAGAAGGCAGGCTAGTGCACACCTCTAATTTCAACTACCCCAGTGACAAAGGCAGGAGGGTCATGTCTTAATCACAGCCCTGGCAAAGTTAACCAAGAATCTGTCTTAAAAAACATAGATAATGGGCTGGGAGTTTGGCCTAGTGGTAGAGTCTTTGCCTAGCATACACAAAGACACGGTTTGACGCCTTCGTACCACTTACATAGAAAAAAGCCGGAAGTGGTGCTGAGGCTCAAGTGGTAGAGCTCTAGCCTTGAGAAAGTCCAAGGTCAGTGCTCAGGCCCTGAGTTCAAGCCCAGGACTGGCAAAAAAAAAAAAAAAAAACAAAGAATAGATGAAAGGGCTAAGGGCCTGGTTTAATTGGCAGAGCACTTATCTAGCAAGTGTAAGGGCCTGGCTTCAACCACAAGAAGCCATGACAGTTACAGGAAAATATTTTTACAACCCAGATGTGGAGGAAACCCTTTAAATTTAAAATGTTTTCAACGGAGATAACCTTGAATATATTAAAAATCTTTGTTTGCTGGGTGCGGTGGCTCACACCTGTAATCTGAGCTACTCAGGAGGCTGAGATCTGAGGATCATGGATCAAAGCCAGCCAGGCACAAAAGGACCTGAGATTCTTATCTCCTATTAACTTCTAGAAAATGGGAAGCAAGCGGGGCTGTGGCTCACGGGGTAGGGCAGTAGCGTTGAGCTGAAGAACTCAGGGACAGTGCCCAGGCTCAGTTCAAGCCCTATGACCCACCCTGCTTGTGGATGGGAAGCATAGCCTAGTGGTAGAGGGCTTGCCTAGCATGCACACAGCTGGGTTTGATTCCTTGGTACCACATACACAGGAAAAGCCAGAAGTGGAGCTGTGGTTCAAGTGGTAGAGCACTAGACTTGAGCAAAAAGTGTCCATGTGCCCAGGCCCTAAGTTCAAGCCCCAAGACTGGCAAAAAATCTTTGCTTGGCAAAACTTAGGCCCCCAGTCCTTCCCCCCAAAAAACTAAACTAAAAATTTGCCAAGTTAAACTTAAAATGTTTTAGAGATAACCTTGAATATATTAAAAATCTTTGCTTGGCAAAACTACCCTCCCCCCCCAAAAAAGAACTAAAAATTTACCAAGCCAGTAATAATGGCAAAGCCTGTAATAACAGAACTCCAAAGGAAGAAGCAGAAGGATCTCAACTTCAAAGCCAACCTAGGCTACACAGCAAGTCTCTTTCTTGGGAAGACATTTCCACCTACTGCCAGTTTTCCTGGTTTTAGGATATTTAAATTCAAATTACTGTGAACATGACTTAGGGAGATTCAAGAATCAATCAGTAAACATGATGCCTGCTAAAGCAACTGATTCCAAGAAAAAGCCTCAATGGTTAAAGATGAAGAGGAGTTATCAGAGAACAGGGACAAAAACAAATTCCTCCAAACCCTGGGACTTCTGACAGACAAAGGCAACAAAACAGATAAAGCCAGCATGCAACAGGAGGAAACCAGGGAGCTTTTATGACAGCACCAAAAGTATCTGCAAACTAACATGAACAGCAATTTTAAGCACCAATATTAAAAAGAATTCCACTTAAACCACACACACAAAAAAAAGATTGCTACAACGGGGTGAAACCCTGAAAAGTCCTTCCTACAGAAAGCGCATCTATTTAATGTATCAGATCTACTGAAAAGAGCAAAGGACAGAACTAATGAAGAAGCTCTGGTAGCATTATTTCGGGGAGGGGGGGGGGGAGAATAGGTAAAAGACAGTAGAGAACAGAGTGAATGAATGGGAATTCTTGCACACCAAAGGGAAAAAGCCAAATTCTGACACCCAGGGAAAAAGGTCAAACAAGTACTCTGAATTAATAGTGGCAAGGTATCGTCTTTCCAGAGCTTGGTCAACAGCCTCAAAGCATTAAGTCCAAATCAGAATAGATGGATGGATGGATAGATGGATGGATGGATGGATAGATGGATGGATGGATAGATGGATGGATGGATGGATGGATAGATAGAATAGATATATAGATATACACACACATATATATATTCTGGTTTTATATGTGTGCGCACATATGGGGAGGGGGCTTGAACGCAGGGCTCTGTGTGCTCAAGGCTGGCTCTCTACTTGGTGAGCCACGGGGTCCCTTCTGGTTTTTGAGTGATTTGAGAGCCTCACGCGGACTTTTCCGCGGGGCCCTCGACCCTCAGATCTCAGCCTCCTCCTCAATGTGTAGGGTTACAGGTGAGCCGCCCAGGAAAGCGGTGTCAATACCTGCACAGCTGCAGTCATTAGGGAGCAGAGTGGGGAGCGGGGGGGGGGGGGGGGGGGGGGGTTCGGGTCGAGGCCAGGACGGGCACGCGATCCGACCGTGTGGGGCGCTGAGGTCCGAGCGGAGGGGACCAGGCGCCCAGCGGCCATGCTGACCCTCGGGAGCCGGGGCCTGAGGATGAGGCTCGGCCCGGCACCCCGCGCCACCCGCCGGGGCCTCGCCCGGCCCGCGGGGCTCCCGGCCCCGCCGGCACCGGGCTGGGCCGCGGGCGTCCGGGGCTCCGGCCCCGCCCACTGACCCGGCCCGGGTCCCCCACTGACCTGGCGCCCTCGCCCAGCTCCCCGCTCGTGTTGTAGTTCACCGTCATGACCTTCACCGTGTCCTTGAACACCACGCTTCCCTGACTCAAGTACTGCAGCGTGCGGCGGATGGGGAAGCGGCCTTTCATGGGCATGGTGGCGGTGGCGGCGGCCCGCGGCCTCGGGAGGGAAGCGCGGCCGCCACGGCGCCGCGGACCTCACGCCGGCTCTGGGGCTCGCGCGTCTGGGCACCCGCAGGGCATCACGGGAGACGCCTCTCGAGACGCCGCGGGGTACCTTGGGATTCGTAGTTCTGGCCCTCGGACGCGCGGGTGGGCGGGGCCCGGCGGGCGGTGGGCGGGGCCCGGCGGGCGGTGGGCGGGGCCGCGCGCGGGAGTCCCTCGGATCTGGCTCGCAGTTTCACTCGGGTTCCCGGAGCGCCCGCGGGAAGACGCTATGGATCAGGCTCAGCCGGGCGGCCGGAGCCGACGGTTTGCAACTCAACCTCCAGTAAATCAGTCTTTGTCTCCCAAGATTCCCAGCTGCGAGATGAAGACTTCCAGCCGCGCAGCTTCGGGGGAGGAAATTGGCGAGCTGGTGTGGCGGTTCCAGGCCCCACGCAGCCGCCCCAGCGCCCAGCAGAGCCAGCTTCAGGGTCCCCACCCCTTAGCATTTGTGCTCAAGGCCAGTCCTTTACCCCAGAACCACTTCTGGCTTTTTTCTCTGCGAATCGAACCCGGGTCTTCGTGCATGCTAGGCAAGCACTCTACCACTAGGCCAAACTCCCGGCCCCGCTGTCATTCATTTTTAAAGTTCTTATCCATTCCATTCGTTCTCCTTTTGGAATTCAAAGCGCATGTATTTTTTTAACATGTTTTGACATGGCCTCATCACTCTTGGACTTTGATCTCAGAAGGGGAGTTTATACTCACACCTTCTTTGGCTCTGGCATCTACTGATGGTTCATTACAGCAGTCTTTGTCATTATTGTTTATTTGCAGCATTTCTTTTTGAGTCTTAGAAGGGTTGCCGTACATCGATTTATGTCATCCATCCGTTGTTTGCTTTTTATTATTAGGGGTATATATATATAACCACATATGTATGTCAAATGTCCTGCTATCACTGTGGTCTTGCTAGTTTTCTGCAGGGGGGCAGGGGGGGATTCTCTTACCTGTTGACAGTGAGGCAGTATTGGCTTTGTTGGATGATAGGAACTGAGGTAAGTAAAGCTCTGTGATGATTTGGATTAATCAGGCTAGATGGGTTGAATGTTTGCTGTGGCTGTAGGTATATCAAAGGCTCCAGCTTCCTCCGGTGTCTGCTTCCAGCTCCCTTAACTCTCAGTTTCTCTATATTCTTCCTCAGTATGTGTGGCAGCTCTCTCAGCCGTGAACCACTTAGTTTCTTGAAGCCCCGCTGGGATGGGGAAGCATGAGGGGGTTATTTTCTAGGATCTTATGATTAAGCCAAAAGATTCTAATGGACCTGTGTCCTTGGCTGTGACCCCCTGCGAGTGGTCACGACCCCCTGTGAGAGGTCACATCCTGTGGTTACTGACTATGGGCATGGTAACGTGATGTCATAAGGTGACCACCTGCGTGCCCCACTGAAGGTTGGCTTTCTGTCAGTCTAAGGTGGAGAGTAACCTCTGCGCTGCTAGTGACTCCTAGCTTGGTTCACTGGGTGCTGGGGACTACTGCTGGGAGGTTCAGGGCCCCCCAAAGTGGCTGGGATATTTCCGGCTGGATCTCAGGTGCATCCAGCCCAGGTCCATCCAGAACCTCACCAAGCAGGTACAGCAAGGGTTGGGACAGCCTTCAGAAGCCAACAGTCAAGAGAGAAGTTTGGTTTGTCGCCTTCTCACACATGCAACAAATACTCAGACTCAACCACTAATATTTGTTATTTTATTTTTTTAGAAAAGAAGTTCTGATACAAGACCCAGAATAGTGCATGCACATCAGCAACCCTCAAGCTGACAGTGACAGCCACATGACGGCCTGTGACCTGGGAAGTCCCATTGCCTATCGACGCCCACATCCAGTCTACAGCATGGCTCATTGTAGTCAGTGAAGACATGACAGCAAATGCAGCGAGTTAGTGTCTTTAGTCATTAGGTAGAAAATACAAAAAGGTGAACAAGCAGCAGCCAGCTTCATGCCCCAACCCCCAGTCTCCTCTGTCGGGATCATGATGAGTGTCTGCATCAGCGATCTGTCAACTCGCTAACAGAGGAAGCCGAGTGGAATCAAACACAGTGCAGAGGGGGAAACATTCACATGCGGTAAGAACATGAAGCCATGGTTACAACTTATAGGCCAGTTTTTCTCAGCTGCCAACCTGTCTGTAACCCACGTGGGAAGTAGTACAGGGGTGTGTGTGGGGGGGGGGTTGCTTCTCGGGAATAAGGTCCGAAGAATCTGCTTTTAGTTTTATTTAGTTTATCTAGTGGGCTGGGAGTTTGGCCTAGTGGTAGAGTGCTTGCCTAGCATGCACGAAGACCTGGGTTCGATTCCTCGGTACCACATACACAGAAAAACTGGAAATGGTGCTGAGGCTCAAATGGTAGAGCTCTAGCCTTGAGAAAGTCCAAGGACAGTGCTCAGGCCCTGAGCTCAAGCCCAGGACTAGGAAAAAACAACAACAACAACAACAACAACAACAAAAAACTAGCTTTGAAAAGTGTTTCTTCTAGCCAGGCACCAGTGGCTCACACCTACAATCCTAGCCACTCAGGAGGTTGAGATCTGAGGATCATGGTTTGAAACCAGCCCAGGCAGAAAAACCCCTGTGAGACTCTTATCTCCAATTAACCATTCAAAAAACGGAAATGGCACTGTGGCTCAAGTGGCAGAGCACTAGCCTTGAGCTAGCAGTGCTCAAGGAAGACTCAGGGATAGTGTCCAGGCCATGAGTTCAAGGCAAGGAAAAAATAAAAAGTGTTTCTTGTGTGATTCTCCAGACTCTAGTTATAGGCTGTTAGCTGGTACTGACTTCAGTCAGTGAATCAATAATAATAATAATAATAGACACATTCTCTAAGAACAGCAATGATGAGAAGCAGAGAGGAATGATGGTCTAGGCGGGGAGGCACAGGCCTGTGAGCCTGAGTCCCTGTGGTGGCCTTTAGGAGCTGGACCTCTGAAAGAGGCCCAACAGGCAACATCTTAAATGCCTGGCTCCGGGCCTCACAGAATGGCCCATGGCCCAGGACATCAGGCTGGCACTCGGCTGACACTGGGACCTCCCACACAGTCCTGTGTGAACAGAGCCTGAGTGTAAGGCCCTCCACCCCACCCCCACTCTTCTGCAGGTCAAAAGCCCCCACAGGTACTAACCAAACATAGCCAGTAAACACCAAGAACTCTTCACACCCAGAGTTCAGGCATTCCCATCATCAAGAGGAACCTTCACCGGAATGGAGCAAAGGAGTCAACTCTCATACCAGAAGCTGGAAGCATGGCCAAGGGCTGGTGAAGGGCATAAAGTGACCAGCGGTCATTAACCAAGAGTAAGTACAACTGCAGAAAGTCTACCCAGAGCTGAGCACCTCTGGCTGTCAACCTGCTGGCTTGGCTCCTGCAGCCAGAGCACCAGAGCACCGCCGACCACTTCCCTTCTGCCTTCACTGAAGAGTTCAGGTGCCACCGCGATCCTGGCCTGGCTCCCGGACACCGCCCGTTCTCAATACTGGCAGTGTCAGAAGGTCTCTCATCAGCCACAGCTCAGGACGAACCACAAGGAGAGCTAATGGAAGGGCCTTCAAAGTCACTTTAATTCTCCTCTCTCAGGATGACCTGCCACAGCAACTTCCTGCATTGCATGCTGGGCCCTTTCATGAGACCAGAGCCTGGGAGGGAGGGAGGGAGGGAGGGAGGGAGGGAGGGAGGGAGGGAGGGAGAGAGGGAGGGAAGGAGGACAGTGTTGGGGTACAAACTTCTCCCTGACAACACTATCATTACCACTCCTATTTCAAAAAGCCCATGATCAAGTTCAAATTGACACCCCGCTTCACTTCCTTAAACTGAGGGGAGATGAGACTGGCTGCCCCTCCCGCCTCCTTCTCCTGACCAGGTCTTCTCCTCCCACACGGCATGGAAGGCAGTTCTGAGCAGGGCAGAGGCCCGGTGCCCGGGGCCCACAGACTTCGGTCCTCGACCTGCCTGGACTATAGGAACCACACGGAGGTGAGGGAGCAGCAAATGGGCCAAGAGGTGCTTGGCAGCCATTCCTGCCATGGCCCCCCAGCTGTGTGGAGTGGTAGAAATGGAATGTCCTGCTCTACCGCACGGTGTCACTCAGATGTAGTGGACATGCCCCGAAGTGCACAGCAGATTCAGCAGATTCTCCCCTAGTCTCCGAGCAGCCAGCCACCCAGCCTGCCTCTTCCCTTCAGCACCCAGCGCGGTCCTCTCCTGTCCCCAGGCTGCTGCCCTGCCGTCAGTCAGGGCCCCCCTTCTGCTTGGCTAAGGTGCACTTCAACTCCCTCAAGTTCTCGGTGAGCACCTCCACCTCGTCCATGCGGCCGCACTGCTTGGCGTCGAAGATGTAGGCCTTGATGTTGTCGATCTGCTGGAGGAGCAGCTCCTCCTCGATGGGCTCCTCAGCCTCGGGGCTGTCGCTGTCCCCCTCGAAGGGATTGGTGCAGGCGGGCTCCTCGAAGGGGTTCCTGGGGGCAGGGGGGCTCGAGGGCCTTGGGGAGGGATGGTCCTCCTCCTCCTCAAATGGATTGGGCGCTGGCCTGTCCGGGTCACCGAAGGGATTCCCTGGTGCCTCGTCCCCTCCCTCCTCCTCTTCAAAAGGATTGTACTCCCTGGGGGCGGCGGCTGGAGGGCGGAGGGCCACCTCTGCAGCAGCAGGGCTGGCAGCACTCTCCTCTGGGGGGCTGCGAAGGTCTTCGGCAAACGGGTTCAGGGAAGACGTGTCTTTGTGCCGTGCCGTGCCCTGGCCAGGGACCTGGGGCACAGACCACGCTTTGACGGGAGAAGGGGTCTCAGGAGCCGTGCTGCCCTGAGGTGGGGACGAGTCCAGATCCAAGGCGTAAGTGAGGTGAGTGCGAGGCCCCCGGCTGGGCTCCAGCTGGAAGGGTGTGAGTTCTCGGAAATCCAGGGACCGAGCCCGGGTGTGGAAGGATGACACCCGGAACTGCTCCTGCTCCCGCTCCCGCTCCCGCTCCCGCTCCCACAGCATCTGCAGCTGTTCCCGCTGCAGGTCCTCCTCCTCCGCCTGCCTCCGGGACAGCTCGATGGCCTTCTCCGTCTGCTGCTGGTCATACTCGTCCTGCAGCTGCCGCAGGTTCTCCTGCAGCGTGCACACCTCGTCCACGCGGCCCGCGGCCTTGGCCTGCCGGATGAACGATGTGATGTTGTGGATCTGCTGGAGTAGGGGGTCGGGGTCCTCACTCTGCCCTTGACCTTCCGACAGCGGCAGCCAGCCCTCAGCCTTTCTCAGGGGGGCGGGGCCCCTGCGGAGAGACGCCACTTCCCCGTTGGCTGCACGAGATGACAGGCCACTCTGCCTCTCCTCAAGCCTTCGCTGGGACTCCAGGGATGCCTGCAAACACCAAAACCACAGGGTCGCCACGCTAAGCCAGGCAGCAGACACTGGCAGCCACGACCTCCAGTCGCGGTGGCACTCTTATTTTCTCTCCTCAGGATTAAGGCATCAGAGCTGAAATCAAGGGGTGCTGGCCTGGATCGTCAAGAATACCATCACTCACAGAATGCAAGGGACAAGACTTAGCATCACTACACACTCACACAATCTCCTGGTCTAGCATCCGGGAGAATGAACACCAGTTAGAATCTCAGTGTTCAACACACATTCTTTTTTGGCTTTATTTTGGCAAGGTGGAAACCAAACCCAGGGCCTTAAGCATGCAAGGCAAGTGTTCCACCATGAAGCCATAACCTGGTACCCAGCCCCCCCTTTTTCCACACGGGCACTAGCCTGGATCTAAGGCCTGGGTGCCAGCTCTGCTTTTGTGCTCGGGGTTAGCATTCTACCACTTGAGCTTCAGCTCCACTTCTAGCTTTTTGCTGCTAGTTGTAGATAAGAGGCTCATGGATTTTTCTGCTTGGGACTGCTGCCCTCGGTGACCTCTGAGCTCAACCTCTTACGTAGCTAGGACTACAGGCCTGAGCCCTCCGTATGTGGCCCTTTAATTTTTTCAACTTACTTTCATTTTCCAAAGGGGTTTCGATTGATCCGTTTATGTATATAACACACCTTGATTCATTTTTCTTATTAGTCGGGGACTCTATGTTGCCAGGGGGCCTGGAACTCGCAACCCTCCTGCCTCAACCAGCTGACTGGCAGGACAGTGCCACCACGCTCAGCCATTTTCTGTGTAACTGTGCACATTCCAGTGTCTTCTAAAAGGACCTTCCTGGTGTCTGGAATCCTGCCAGCCTTCCTAGGGGGCCACTGCCACCCTCTACGACAGATCACCAGAGCCACTGACAGAACACGAGGACTTGGGAGAGCAACAACAAAGGTTCTGGTTTCCACAGGTGACAGTGAGGCCAGTCAAAAGCCACGTGGCTCGCAGGACTCCTAAGCAGGCAGGAGCTGCCAGATGAGTGGGTCACGAACCTGCCTCTCCATGGTCCTCTTCCGCTCCAGGTCCTGCTTTCTCTTCCGCTTCAACTCCTCAAACTGTTCTTTGGTTGGCAGTGACATCAGACCCAGTAACTTCTCCTGTGGGGAGTCACACGTAAGGTCACATTTACACCTTCTGAGGAAGAAGAGCGGACTCTTAAGCCATCTGCCCAGGCTGGCATCGCCTCTGGAGCGACAGTCCCCACGGCAGCGGAAGGGGGGCTCACCCTTCCACTGGGCCACAGCCAACCTCCAGCAGGGCTGCCTTTCCCCTGCAAGTTCTCACACCCCAAGCATGCAGCTGGCCTAGCCTCCGCTTCTGCACAGGCTCTCCACTGTCCACCCCATCCACAGGCCCCCCTGCTCCCACGCACCCCTCCACAGTACTCACGCCCTCTTAAATAGCGCGCACTTCAGTCCTTTACCACCGCCCCTCAGTGAGAACCGGAAAGGGAGTCCCCTTTCACTGCCGCCCAGCATTCAGAATACTACGTTGTTGCACAGAGTCAATGACTAAAGGAGAAAGGCTGAGTCTCCTCCTCATTGCAGTGCAGGAAAACCAGCCTGCAACCCTGGGCACTGGATCTCTTTTTTCACGCAGCCCCAGGAGTGGCGAGCGGGAGATATCCCACTCAGATCTTACCCTCATTCAGTCTGCCCCGAGTCCTGAGCCTGAACCCAGGAAGAATGCCCAACAAGCACATGCCACACACCACATCTACCAGAGAAAAATCTGACTCTATCGAATACCCAACAAAAATGCAATGGCTCAATATAGGATGGCAGCCACTGGAAGCAGTGTTCTCGCCACTGAAACACGCTATTTGAGCGACGTGTAAAAAAAAGTGCTTTATATAAAGCACTTACAAATTTGTAAGTATGTCCCAACTATAACTACTATATATACATGAAAATGCAAATGGAAAAAAGTGATGATTACATTAGGAAAACAAGATTAAAAGTAGTTTTCCTGCTGGGCATGGGGCTTACTCCTGTCAGCCTAGCTACTCAAGAGGCTGAGATCTGAGGCTCGTGGTTCAAAGCCAGCCCGGGCACTGAAGACCATGAGACTCTTATCTCCAATTAACCATTAGAAAACCAGAAGTGGCATTGTGGCTCAAGGAGTAAGTGGGTAGCCCTGAGCTGAAGAGCTCAGGGACAGCGCCCAGGCCCAGAGTCCAAGCCCCACGACGTGTCCCCCCCCCCCCAAAAAAAAGTTTTCCTTTAACTAAAAACTAGCTTTTTCTATAGATGTCATTTATAATAGAATCATAATCTTTTAAAATAATGGATGTAAGACTAGAAAAGAATGAGCCATTGACCCTGATAATGCCCATCAAGAGGCTGAGGCACAGCACAGGCCAACGGCAACACTTATGCCACCCAGAACGGCTTTACCTGCACAAAAAGTGTAGCCGAGTATCTGATCATCCTCTGCAGCCGCAAAGTGTTAGGATGTGGTGGAGGGTCCTGGTTCAAGCCTAAGGTTAAGATCTTCTTACTGGATTGGAACAAACACACCGGTGTAACAGGCACCTCAGAAACACGGATGAGAAGTTCCTGGAGCTGCGCTCCTGCCAGGAGCTTGTGTGGCAGTGGGTAAGGACTCTAAAAAGAGCTTCTCGCCCTCTGGCTGTACCCCAGACTCCTAACGCAGCAAGGACGCACGATTTGTGTGCAGGCTCCGAGGTGAGCGGCCTGCGTGACTGCTGTCTTAAAGATCTTGATGTTGTTGAAACTGGAGAAAACATTCATTTTGCACCAGGCCTTGCGAACCATGAAGCAGGTTCTGAATGTCCGGGTGGACAGTGGTTCCCATCTCAATTACCCCAGCAAGGGCCAAGCACCTCAGCAACCAGCCCACGGTCTAAGCAGCTTAGGTGTGAACAGAGTACCGCTTCCCTCCCAGCTCCTCCGGCAGTGTGGGCTGTGATACGCTTCCTCTCCTGTGCCCTGTCAGCATGCTGGCTCCCTGAGAAAGGCCAGTGACGGGCACACAATGCTGTCTATGGCTGGCTCCTATCTGTTTAATAACAATGACCAAATGAAATCCTTGACCAGAAACTTCTGGAATGAACTAAGTGCCAGAGTACCTGGGCACTGGCCAGCCCTCACACAAGCCCGCTGTCGCCAGGCCTGCTCTGCTGCCCACCCTGCCGTCAAGCATCACTTTCTACCTCATCGGCAGCAGACCTGCACGGGACCAGCTTACCTTAGCGCGTCTATTAGCTCATACACCTTCTGCACTTCCAGTCGGAGGTCGCCAGCATGCTCCAGGCTGTAGGTCGTCTCCCCGGCACTAAGGAGAATCACACAACACTGGACCTGCGTTTCACCATGCCGAGTACAGAATGTGGTACAGGAAGGCGCTCAAGGTTTAAGGCCTCGCAGAGGCAGGGTCGGCTCTCAAAGGGGCCTTTCAAGTTCAACAAAGCGGTGTTCTTCTCTTGGGGTGCCCACTTTTTGATGTGCAGACACCTCGGGGACATACTTGTGGTCTGGCTCTAAGGACCACCAGATACTCATAGACCAAATAAATGCAGCGGAATCCACTCTGGTTCACTTTTTCCCATGCAATTACGCTGCTGTCTTATAGAACGAAGCAGCAATTTACTAAATGATTTAGTCATAGTACTTTACAGCATAAAGCCAATAAATTTTTCACTCTGTCCACAGAGCAGGGGAATAAAAAGCTGACCAAGGGCTAGGCACGGCGGCTTACACCGGAATCCTAGCTACTCAGGAGGCTGAGATCTGAGGATCTTGGTCCAAAGCCAGCCTGGGTAGAAAAGTCCCCATGAGACTCTTATATCCAATTAACTACTCAAAAAACCAGAAGTGGAGCTGTGTCTCAAAGTGGTAGAGTGCTAGCTTTGAGCAAAAGTGCTCAAGACAGGGGCCGGGAGTTTGGCCTAGTGGTAGAGTCCTTGCCTAGCATGCACGAAGACCCAGGTTCGATTCCTCGGTACCACATACATAGAAAAAAGCTGGAAATGGTGCTGACGCTCAAGTGGTAGAGCTCTAGCCTTGAGGAAAGGCCAAGGACAGTGCTCAGGCCCTGAGCTCAAGCCCAGGACTGGCAAAAAAAAAAAAAAAAGTGCTCAAGACGGTGCCCAGGCCCCACATTCAAGCTCCATGACCCACAGAAAGATGTGTCAGCCACATCTTACTTGCCAAAAGCAGATGGCAGACTAGATTTAATCAACAGGCTAAAGTTTGCCAGCCACTGCCTAAAAGGGAATGCCAGCTCTAGGCTCTGACACGTTGCTGCCACTGTGGAAGAGGCATCTCAAAGGCACGAGCAGGAGCGAGGTCACTCCTTCCAGGCCCTGCCCAAACCTCCTCTGTCAGAAAGAGCTCGCTGCCTAAGCAAGACTAGGTATTTTTACAACGTTTCTATGATGAAGCCATGTGCCTTGCTGAAATGCAGACATGAAGAGGAGTCTTGTCAGCTAGCCCCAGAAGAAAAGCAGGGATAGAGGAAAGGCGCCCATTGGGGTAAGGCTTAGGAGTACAGCATGAGTTTAGCATATACACAGCTTTGGGACTCCATACCCACCACCAAAGAAAAGAAAAAGAAGAGGCTGGCCCTTTCAGCCACTGCAGGTCTGACCTGAAGTGGCAGAAGAGTGACCAGTGAACTAGAAGACAGAACAGGGGCTTACTTTAGTGATGCTGCCACCTTGATGTATTCAGGGGCCTTCTGGTCAACTTTCTCCATGCAAAGTCGTAATTTCTGAGAAGAAAAAAGAAGAGGTGAGTGACGGTCTCAAGCTATGCTGCCACATAACAAAGATGTGTGTAAAATGCTCATCTTTCAAACCTTCTGTTCCCCCCACACAATGTATACACCTACATTCTGGGCAGAAAATCTTACAGGGAAGAAAAGAAAGCGAGGGTGGAGCCTTGACCAGATGTTCCTGGGAGAAGTTCTAAGCAAGAGCAAGCTGCCAGCACTGCCAGGGCAGAATGAGGCAAAAGGCACAGTGGCTACTCCAGGCAAGGAAGAGGATGGTACACCAGTAGCTCAGTACCAGTCTCATCCATACTGCTTCTGGTAACTTCAGTATTCGCTTTGCATGGCAGGCCTAGACACAGCCATCCTGGTCTGTGGTGGCCTCTCAGTGATCACTGACAAATCACTGCTCCTGAACCAGGTACCCATGGTCACCTCTGGAATCCTTGCTATTCAGAAGGCTAAGATCTGAGAATCAAGGTTCAAAGCCAGCCTGGCCAGGAAAGGTTATTTGGCTTTTATCTCCAATGGAAGTGAGTCTGTGGCTCAAGTTGTAGAGCAGTAGCAAAAAAGCTAAGTGATGGACCCAGGCCCCGAGTTCAAGCCCCCAAACCAGTACAAATGAAACACACACAAAAAAAACCAGTTCAGCTGCTCAAGCAGCTTCCTGACTTCCGACTCCCTGCCTAGATGACAGGTCTTACCTGGCCAGCCTCAGACCAGGGCACTTTCAAAGCACACCTCTACCAGGGGTGTTGTGGGGTCACTGGGGTCCAGCCTTCCCAAGGACCCTTCCAGTCCACTGTTTATACCTCCAGCTTCTGCCTTCCCACACAACCCATCCATAACACTGCAACTGCTTTTCCTCCCTTGACTCAAAGCCCCCACAGTCCTCTTGCAAGTGGGCAGAGCGGATGGAGAAATGAGTAGTCAGAAGATACCCAGGAGGATTCTGTGACTCACAGGGACCCAGCTTGGGACCACAGCCCAGCCCTCGGCAGGAACTCATAATAACTCAAGGGAACAACTTTGCAGACATTCTCTGGACTCTGGAGGCCAACCCGACGGGAAGGCAGAGGCTCTCACCTCGTAGAGCTTCACGATGTCGGGCGTGTGCTCCTTCTCGTTGATCTGCTGCTCCCTCTTGAGCAGCGTGTCCTTGCAGTGTGCACAGCAGCGGATCCGGTCGTCGTCCTTCTCGTCTAGGACCGAGCTGACACTGCTCATGCTGCTGATGCTGCCCCGCCGGGAGCCGTGGACACTACTGGGGGACTGGCTGGGGCTGGTGTGGGTGTTCAGGGCGTCCTTGCTGGCACTGGTCAGCTTATCTGTACACCACAGAGGGGCAGCCATGACCTCCACAGCATCCGTTATCCTGTGCTCATGACGGTGGGCCGCCAGGCTATGGGAGGTTGGCTTGGGGAGAAAGCTCAGGCTCCACCTGGGGCAGGGACCTGCCCCCTTCTGCCTCTGCAGTGGGGCACTGGTGGGAAAAGCAATGCTCCGTCCACAGGGGAAGCCCCAGGCACCTATGGCACTCAGTAGCCCCATATGACCTGGGGCCCTTCTGCGTGACAGAGGGATAGGCATTGCTTGATTTGTGAGTCTTCTTCTCAAAGTCTCACAAAGCAGAGCCGATAAATTACTGCTGAGCCTCTCAAGAGTGCAAGATACAACTCTGTTGCTGTCATTTAGTTACATGTCTGTATCTGTTATGCCTGGTATAACAGATTGCACAAACAAAAACCTAGGAGCCACGTCCAGACTGTACAAAGGAAAACCTACGAGTCACATCCAGGCTGCCGCCTCTTATAGATAACCCTTGAACTATTTTGTACTTTTTTACTTTTTTTCTCCAAGTGCTGAGAATAGGTCTCAGGACCTTGAATATGGCTAGGCCAGTATGGGGGCTTGAACCCAAGGCTTTGTACTCTTAATTGGCTTTTTCTACCCACAACTGGTACTCTATCACTTGAGCCCTGCCTCCACTTCCAGTTTTTGCTATAAGTTGGAGATAAGGGATCTGTCTGCTTGGGCTGGCTCCAAACCATGATTCTCAAATCTTAGTCTCCTAAGTAGCTAAAATTACAGGCATGAACCACCAGTATCTGACTAATATTTACATAGTTAAGAGGTGGTCAAAAAGACCAAAACAATGGGGCCAGGAGTTTGGTCTAGTGGTAGAGAGCTTGCCTAGCATGCACAAAGACCTGGATTCAATTCCTTGGTACCACCTATAGAGAAAAGGCTAGAAGTGGTGCTGTGGCTCAAATGGCAAAGCTCTAGCCTTGAGAAAGCCCAAGGACAGTGCTCAGGCCCTGAGTTTCAGCCCCAGGACTGGCCAAAAAAGAAAGGATAAGAAGAAACATCCTAGGAACCACAGGTAGTCCAAAATGCTTCAAAGAGTTACTGCCTGATCCTTACCGACCCCCACAGGGACTACTGTATGGCTGCCAGCATGGTGGCCGTGGTGGTGATATAGTGGCACTCATGAGCCGGGGGTGACCAGCCATGACACCTACTTGCCAATGGCAGCCCGATGACCTCCATGCACTTCTTGCACATGATGGACCCGCAGAGGCGGCAGTGGTGGCGTCGGTTCCGAATGCTGAACTTATTCCCACAGTCGGGACAGAAAGGGACGTCCTGGTCATTGACCCAAGGCACCACAGACTTTTCTATTGCTTTGGGAAAAACAAAACAACACAACACAAAACAAAATTTAAACTGCTAGCCAGGAAAACAAAAACTAGTAAGCAGAATGAATATGAGCCAAGTGCTAGTTACCTCGAATCTTTGCAGACTCCGTGTTTGCTCTGTCAAATGCAGTGAGCTGGGCAGGCGAAAACAGGACCAAATGGAGTTAATCAGGACGTCCCTGCCACGCCCTCGGGCAGATGCCCACCTCTGCATCTCAAGTCCCCAGCCACCCCTAACCGTGCTTCCAGGACAGCAATTCCATACAGAATAGAGCTGCCGTTCCATAGCTAGAAGGCACCCCACTTCCTATGATCTACCCCCAGTCTCTTCTTTGGTGGCACCTGTTCCAGGTGACCAGGTGAAGGCCAGGGTGGGGGAGGGGCAGTCGTGAAAACAATGGTAAGCACTATTTTCCAGTCTTGGTGCACAATAAAACTGGTTACACACTTCTGCCTAAAAGGTCCACAAAAAGAGGTAAGGGATAAGAGTGTAGTGACGGCAGTTGTGGTTATGGCTACCAAGTCCCTAAGTACTGCCAAGCACAGTGTGCCTGGGTAGGTGTGGTGCTGCACACCTGGCATCCCAGCTACTTGGGAAGGAGAAGCAAGAGGCCTAAGAAGTCAAAGCCTCTCTGGACAAAGTCAGTGAGACCTTATTTCAAAACAGAATACAAACAAAAGGGCTGGGGAGTGTAGGTCAAATGGCACCAGACTCTGGGTTCAATCTCTAATAATACACACGCACACGTCTGTACACACATATGGACTCAGTGGGAGACATGCACTTAGCATGCATGAAGCCCCAGCTCCCGTCCCAGCACAGGAAGTAGAGCAGGTGCTATGGTTGTCCCGCTGCACCCAGTCAGGCTATACACACCGGGGTCACTGTACAGTGTGATCCTGCGCTACAGACACACCTCAGGACCACAGGACAAGGAGCCAGTCCAGGTATTCTAACCTGCACACTGGCCTCGCTGAGCACTCCTCACAGACCTGGTCACTGTACCTGTTTGCCACTGAGTGGCATCATACCCAATGCCCCCCACTGAAGGACTATGTCTGAGAGCCCCCCAAAAAGGCAAGGCTTTCTAGTAACCCAGAGGGCTTCATGGGTGGGAGGGAAGCTGGGCCAGTCTGCTGGTCTGGGCCATTCCCTCCATAGCACCCCTGTCCTCTGTGCCACTGCCCTCCTCTGCCAGGAGCAGACATGGAGGACGCACTGAGCACTCCCTCCAGACATGGGGGGAGGGTATGTCCTTTCAGGAAAAAGTGCTTTAAAACTACAAATTTACCTTCTCTAACCTGATTATCAATTTATTGACTTCAACAACATAATGGTCAATTCTTGCAGCCCGATGCTTTTTGAAGTCAGAGAGATGGCTTCTGGCAGCACCTAGGAAGGACAAAGGAAGAGAAATGGCTTGCAGTCTTTCTGTAAGTGCCTTGCTAACCTTGCTTATCCTCCAGGGATTTTCAAAGCCAGTAAGACGCCTAGGACTATAGAGCCTTACTAACAATTCCAGAGCCAGAATGCAAGTGGAAGTTGTTAAAATGCGCACCATGGCTGTCAGCAGCCACGTATGACAGGAGAGGCCTCATAGGGGGGAGAGCTTAGACTTGATTTCAGTTCTGCCACACACTGGCTGTCCTTGAACATTACTTAACCTCTCTGGAACTGGGAAGCCACACAAGGTAACAATACCACGACTTCACGAAACAAAGGTAACAGCAGTTCTAAAAACGAAGCAAGTGAAACATACTAAGTTCTTAGAACACCTAACAGGCATGTAAATGTTAAATATCAAATGTGAGTGAACATTGTATTCTCATATTTCTCTGTACTTTCTAAAGCTGATACAATATAGCTTTTGATCAAAATGGCCTAAGGGACAGTACATGCCCTTAAGGTAGTTAGTTAAAGAAAGAAGTACCATTCTGGGCCTGGAGTTTGGCCAAGTGGTAAGAATGCTTGCCTAGCATGCACAAAGACCCAAGTTCAATTCCTTGGTACCACATATATAGGGGGAAAAAAAAGCTGGAAATGGTGCTATGACCCCAGTGGTACAGCTCTAGCCTTGAGAGAGCCCAATGACAATGCTCAGGCCTCGAGTCCATGGCCTAGGAATGACAAAAAAAAAAAAAGAAGTACTGGGGCCGGGAGTTTGGCCTAGTGGTAGAGTGCTTGCCTAGCATTCACGAAGACCCAGGTTCAATTCCTCAGTACCACATACATAGAAAAAAGCCAGAAGTGGAGCTGAGGCTCAAGTGGTAGACCTCTAGACTTGAGAAAGTCCAAGGACAGTGCTCAGGCCCTGAGCTCAAGCCCAGGACTGGCAAAAAAAAAAAAAAAAGTACCATTCTCAATCCAGCAGCCAAGATCCAAGAGAAGGTTCCCAACACAGATGGAACGAAGTGGCACATGGCCACAGCACATTTGAGCTATCTCTTTCCTTTCTTTCTTTCAGTCAGGTGGCAGGCTTGAACTCAGGGCAGGCTGTATCATGACTGGTGATGGTCACATGCTGAGATACCTTCAATTACTAAATTAACAAAAAATTTATCATGTACATGTACTTCTGCAATATTTCTACATGGAAGGGCTATACAAGGCTAATAAACACGTGTATTATATCACTTATGTCTTGTAATGAGAACATTTAAAATCTATTCCCTCAGCAAGTTTGAGGCACAGAATACAACCACATTAATTAAGCTTGGTGGTGTGCCATGGGTACTTTGAACTTATTCTTACTATCTGAAGCCCTGCTTTTGTTTTTGTTTTTTGTGGTCTTTTCTTTTTTGATACTGGGCACTGAACCCAGGACACTGCACTTGCTAGCCATGTGCCTTGCCACTGAGCCACATCCCAGCCTGAAGTCTTCCATCCACTTGATCATATCCCACATACGATGCTTTCACTTGTGCCTTTTCCTCCCTGCCATTCTCTAACATCCAATTAAATGTTAGTTTAGAATTTTAGTTTAGGGGTAACTGCAAAGATTAAGTTCTGAAATTTGCCCTTTATTTGGCTTTCCACATGATTTTCTTCCTCCAATTACTGAAATGGGCAAGTTAAGCAAAAAACCAGCCTGGTGATCTGACTTTGGCAATCATGAAATAAGTTATCACAGAGCTAAGTCAAGTTCATATGCCTGGAATTTATCCTTCTTCAGTTTCTAATTGTTTTTTTTGTTTGTTTGTTTGTTTGTTTTTGCCAGTCCTGGGCTTGAGCTCAGGGCCTGAGCACTGTCCTTGGACTTTCTCAAGGCTAGAGCTCTACCACTTGAGCCTCAGCACCACTTCCAACTTTTTTCTATGTATGTGGTACCGAGGAATCGAACCCGGGTCTTCATGCATGCTAGGCAAGCACTTTAACCACTAGGCCAAACTCCCGGCCCTCTAATTGGTTTTTATATATATTTCATAACTATTTATTTCAGAATGATTTTTAGAGCAGTTTTCTCCTGCAATGACGAGAATGTTCCCACTCTCTAGTAGTGTAGACACTAGACAGTTCAATTGTAGCTAGTATGTGGTTGAGAAGATGACTTAGTTCAGTTTATTTAAGTAGTGCACATATGAAGATCTTGTTTCTGAGATTCTCCATCAAAAAATTACCTTTTGCCAGTGCCAGTGGCTCATGCCTGTAATTCTAGCTACTCAGGAGGCTGAAATCTAGGGAGATCAAAGCTAGTGCATGCAGGCAGAAGAGTCTATGAGACTCTGTCTCCAAAATAACCAGCAAAATACCATCTACCGTGACAGTAGAGGGCCCCGCAGGTATCTGCAGGTGAACACCCCTTCCTGCAGAGCCTGAGCATCCTGTCTATGACGGAAGTGAGGAACAGCGTCCCTTGACCTCGGAAGGCTTTTGGGAAAGTAGAATAAAGCACTATGAAGGAATCACCGTGCTTTTTATCTTACTTGTCCATGTCATAGACCCAAAATATTTAATTAGGTTAGGGTATAACTCAATGGTAGAACACATTATTTAGCTACATGAGGCCCTAAGCACCCCCAAAAAATATTACTAATGATTATTATTCAACATTTAAAATATACGTAAGATTAGATAGTTCAACTCAGGATGTGGGGCAGGACATATTTATGATAAGAGCTGTACTGAGATAGAATTCACATACACACAATTCACACAAATTCAATGGCTTCATATAATCACAAGATCGAACAACCATCACAAGAAATTTTGAAATATTTTCATCACCTCCCAAAGACAATTATTCTGTGAGCTGGTGGCTCACACTTACAATCCTAACTACTCTAGTGGCTGAGATTTGAGGATCATGGCTCAAAGCCAACCAAGACAGGAATGGCCCTAAGACTCTTATCTCCAAGTAACAACTGGGTAGGGGATAAAAGGGAGGCAGGGAAGCTGGAAGTGGAGCTGTGACACAAAATAAAAGCACCAGCTTTCAGCAATAGTGCCCGGGCCCTGAGTTCAAGCCCCAGGACTAGCGCACGCGCGCACGTGCACATGCACGCGCACACGCGCACACACATACATACGCACGCACGCACGCACGCACACACGCACGCACGCACGCACACACAAAGGCAGTTTGAAATAGTAGACAGTGTTATAATTATGTTCTTAACAAACCAGTGCCTCTCATCTGGCAGGTGACGCCCAATGTAAGCAAAGACAGATCTTGCCAATCCTGTCTGTGCCAGGGCTGACATCATACCTCACCTAGGCAGTTTACCAATTGCTTGACCCTGGGCAGGTTCCCACAGGATGCAGTGAGGACTCAACCAGACCACACATGCAAAGCATACGTCACCAGGGGAGGAGCTCCATGAGAAACAGAACCCTTGGTCTACTGACTCCATCTCCATCTAAACAAATACTGCCTAGGTTATCCTAGGTACCTAACAACCACCCGTTGAATGAAAGTATGAGTAAATGCCAGTGTTTTCTTACCAAGCTCCTGAGGCTCCCACATGTAGGGGTCAACCCCTCCATAGCTGAAGGACTCATACCCATGGGCCCCTGCTTCTGCTCGATCATCCCCCTCTCGTTTCAACAACTTGTTCTTTGCTTTCTTTGCCTTCTGCACAAGACCTAAAAAAAAAAGGAAACAAACACCACAAATGAACCTGGGAAGACCACCAGTAAAAAGTCAAGGGAATCTCGAAAACAAAAGTTGATAAAACTATCGCCTGTCTTTAAAAAGGGACAAGAAATATCTATAAAATGAGCAATAAGTACAGAAACATTATTATTATAAAAACCACAGAGCCTGAGTCAGCATTAGTAGAACCTTGGTTTATATGGCCAACATTAAGACAACACAAGCCTAAGTCACTGTTCACCGCTAAACTTAAGAGCTTAATCAAAGGGGAAATAGTGACTGCATGCTGGTGCTGCTCAGCCTGTAATCCTAACTACTCAGGAGGCTGACATCTGAGGATCACAGTTCAAAGCCAGCCTGGGCAGGAAAGTCTATGAGACTCACAATTAATCACAGAAAACCCCACAAGTAGTGCTGTGGCTCAAGTGATAAGAGTGCTAGCTGTGAGCAAAAGGAGCTTAGGGACAACACCCAGGCCCAGAGTTCAAGCCCCAGGACTGGCCAAAGGAAAGAAGGAGGAGGAGGAGGAGGAGAACATTTTCTGAATTGTATCCTTGCATGCCCCAGGCACAATACAAAGTGCTGAGGGCTCATAGTGGCAGTTCATGCTCAGTTCACATTGTATCAGATGGGTGACAAGCCTACTGACAAAATGAGATCAAAGTGGAGGGTAAACCTTGCTTTACTGAAGATTACAGAGCACAGGCAGCAAACTGGAGTAAATGCCTCATTTGCCAATGGCCAATGGCAATTCCTAAACCATGGCTCTGCAGAACAAGGGGAATGTTCCATGTGTTGAAGTAAGAGGACTAGCGGTTAGAATAGAGAGAAGTTAACTGAGTGAGGAGAGGAGATTCTCAGTTCCCAGCTGTGGTCTCATTAATAATCTTAAATCTTGGTTGACTATTATTGCTGAGTAGGCTCTAATAGAGAATATAGGTAAAACAAAATTATATCACAACTTTGATATTTAATAGATCAGTACTTCATGGAGTTCTCATGACTTTGAGGTATTCTATTACTTGAATAAAATTAAAAAACAACTCCTAGGGCTTTGCAAAAGTACAGGTAAGTACAGACACGGAAGAGCTAGCAGGCATCCAGAATCATTTACTTTTTACTTGTCTAAGAATACAAATATCTTAAATTTCTGAAGGACTGAAAAACCAGATGGAGCTGAGCACTGTGGCTTATACCTGTAATCTTAGTTACTCTGGAAGCTGAAATCTGAGGATCATGGTGTGAAGCCAGCCCCAGAAAGAGAGTCCATGAGACTCTAATCTCCAATTATGTACTACCTACCCAATGAAAAAAAAAGTCTGGAGTGGAGCTCTGGCTCAAGTGGTAGAGCACTACCCTTGAGTTTTGAAAACAAGCTCAGGAACAGCATTAGGTCCTGAGTTCAAGCCTCAGAACTGGCAAAGACCAAAAAGAGATGCTTTTAGAGAGACATTTCAAGAAACCTATGACAACAGTCTTTAACACTTTGCCTTCCGGATTCTATGATACAGAAGATTACATAAGAACTGCGGAAGAATTTCTTTCCACTACGGAAATGACCCGTTGCACTAAAAGAATGCTTAACTAGATCTCCTAGTGCTTTTGAGATAGAAATAGAGGGGAAAAAAAAACCCCAAAAGGATCATGTAATTTTATTTTGTGTGCTGCTGGGGGTAGAACAAAGTCTTTGCCCATGGTAGGCGAACACTCTGCCTACTCTGGGCTACACCCCAGCCTAGATTCGGTGTGCTCATGTGTATGCATCTTACACAGGGGTCATCACAGGTGCCTGAGGACATTCTCTAACCTCGCCACAAACTGGCCTCATCAGTCTTAGAAATAACATGGCAAGTGGATGCTAAGATGGAAGCTGTTGAAAAGCTGAGTATCCTTCAACTGTCCTCAGCAAATCCCTACCGTAAGGTTTCAGAATGCTCTGCCCCTGTCTCCGCTGCCCTCAGAAAGCCGCAATGCATGTTGTGAACAGAATATAGGACACTTCACCATCAGTAATGCAGAAAGAGCAGTGGACTTAGGAGGTGGCAGGTCTGTGATCCAGAACTGGCGCTGCCAATTCCTGTGTGACCTTGAATAAGTTACTGGATTCTGTGCACCACAGACAATAATATCTGTAAAATGTGCCTTCCTGTAGGAGGGCTGGGAGAGTCAAATGAAATGACAGTGTAAATAAAGGAAACTGAAAGCCAGAAAGCGCAGTACTCTTCCTTATCTTTCTAATAGCTGTGGTTCTGCTCCGTTTTGACAACCAGAAGTCTCTGTGGGAATCAGAGTCCTCAAGAATTTTAAATGCTTGGTCTCACTGGGTTTGTGGATGGAGGGTATCACTGCCAATGTTTTCTGTAATGCTTTTCTTCTCCTGAATGCGAATATGGAGTGGAACTTGACTACAAGGTGCATGATTCACATGTGTGTAGAAAAAATGCACTGAGGAACACCAGGGAGGGAGACAGTAATGAAAACAACAGCTACCACTGCTTCACTCTCATGGCCTCCAGAAGCACTGCCAGGGGCGAGAAGCAAGGTGGCTGAAGAACTAGGAAACTGAGTCCAGGGAGCAAAAATTTACTTGGTGGTTAGAAATGGAATTCAAGAAATATAGTAAATATGATTTGCAGTCAGAACTTTTCTCTCTTCAACTCTTCAGGACCTGGGATCCTGGATTTAACATCAAGAGTTAACATTTTGGGTTATTTCTCTTTGTTTTTCAGCGGTGACCTTCCTTTCATATTGCTGCAGGAGGCAATGTCCAGTACAGGAAGGAGGGAGAGGAGGAAGTATTAAATCCAACAGCAGGATTTTTTTTTTTTTTTTATCAGTCATGGGACTTGAATTCTGGGCCTGGTGCTGTCCTTGAGCTCTTACAGCTCAAGGCTATCGCCCTACCCCTTGAGCCACAGTGCCACTTCTGCCTTTCTAGTGGTTAATTGAAGATACGAGTCTCATGGTCTTTGGGCTGGCTTTGGCCTAGCCTCCTATGTAGCTAGGATTACAGGTGTGAGCCACTGGACAGGACTGGATTTTTTTTTTTTTAAGCCAGAACATCATGTAAGTTTATTTCAGATGTAATAGCAATGTTAAGCTGGGTGCCAGTGGCTCACACCTGTAATCCCAGCACAACAGGTTAAGATATAAGGATCACTGTTTGAAGCCAGCCCATGCACTAAAGACCATGAGACTCTTTTTTCCAATAAATTACTCAGAAAAAAGTGGTGCCATGGCTCAAATGGTAGAGCACTAGCTTTGACCATAAAGAGGCTTAGGGACAGTATCCAGGCCCTGAATTCAAGTCCCAGGACTAACAAAAAAAAAAAAAAGGAATGTTAAAATTAACAAGTTAACTGCATCAAGTAAACTTAGCCATGCAATATTATTTAATTTTTCCCTCCAAAACTGAGAACTTCTCTTTTCTACCACTATAGATAGTTTCACAATAGTTCTGTTTTATTGTACTTTCAATTGATGAATAAACTGCTTAGGAGAATTTAAGAATTCCTGCCAGCATGGAGGCTCACACCTGTAATCCTAGCTACTCAGGAGGTTGAGATCTGAGGATCACTGTTCAAAGCAAAGCCAGCCCCAGCATTAAAGCATTAAAAAGTCTGAGAGACTCATCTCCAATTAATCACTAGAAAACAGGAAGTGACATCGTGGCTCAAGGGTAGGGAGGTAGCCTTGAGCTGAAGAGCTCAGGGGCAGCATCCAAGACCAGAGCTCAAGTCTCTCAAATGACCCGAGGGGGGGGGGGGAGGAAGGTGGCGGCGCTGGGAGTTTGGCCTAGTGGTAAAAGTGCTTGCCTACCATGCATGAAGACCTGGGTTTGATTCCTTGGTACCACATACATAGAAAAAGCCAGAAGTGGTGTTGTGGCTCAATAACAGAGCTCTTGAGAAAACCCAAGGACAGTGCAGGGCCCTGAGTTTCAAGCCTCAAGACTGACAAAAAAAAGAAAAGAAAAAAAAAAAAGAATTCCTACCCCCCCAAATGAAAACCAGGAAAAATAATATACTGCATAGACAATGTATATTGTCTATAGATTTCTCTACAATTATTTTCTTTAGACCCTAAATGTAAATGCCATGCTGTGTTATTTTAATTTATTATTTTTGCCAGTCCTGAGACCTGAACTTAGGGCCTGGGCACTATCCCTGAGCTTCTTTTGCTGAAGGCTAGTGCTCTACCACTTGAGCCACAGCACCACTTCTGGCTTTCTTTTTTTGTTCATGTGTACTGAGAAACTGAACCTAGGATTTCATGCATGCTAAGCAAGCACTCTACCACTAAGCCAAATTCCCAGCCTAACATTGTTGTTTTTTGCCCAAATAGTAAAACCTATCTGTCCTAAAAATTGTAATAGATACAACTAGTGATCTTCTAGTTAACATAACTACCATTTTATCTCAAAGAATATGTGCATCAAAATAATCAACTCAAGCTGGAGGGGTGGTTCAGTGGCAGAGTGTAAGCTGAGCAAGCTTGAGACCCTTAACTTAGACCTCAGTACCACCAACAATAAAAAAATAAACTGACGTGTGGTATGCTTTCACTTTAGTCTTAGTTGATACACAGGCAGATTAACTACTTCCCAACAAGTCTAAACTTTCACAGCAGAAGGACATTCCTGTCCAAACTATCTCAGGCTAGGGCTGGGCGGGCTTCAGATAATCTAGCAAGGGACAGCGGATCACGTTTTATGACCTTCAGTAGCTTCAAATAAATCTTCACGGGGTGAATTCAGGCAAGTGACCAAATCTCTCCATGCCTGGTATCCTCACCAGCAAAATAGGTCCATGGACAGCGACTGTGAGCACCGGATGAAATGAAGACCCAGAGTAGTTCTGACCAAGTCAGGCCCACACCAAGCACGAGACACCTTACCTGTTCACTACTACCATCATCCTACCTAGACAGCGGCATGGAGACGCATGAGACTACCCCACAAAGTACAGCTGTCACTGACTGGATGAGGAAGCACACCGCCTCTTACTTTTAATCTGTCCTTTGACATCCCGGTCTTCCCCGGAGTGTTCTTCCTCGTAGTGAGACTGCAGCTGGTAGAAAGACTGCAGGTCCTTCAGGCACAGAGGGCAGAGGAAGCCTTCCCTCACTTCCCCTGGGTCATCCAAAGTTGCCATGGCTGTGCCCCTCTCCACCTCAGGACAGTGGTCTCATGCCAAGAGGCCCTTGATTCCTCCCCTGGGAGCAGACTCCCCCAGTGTTAACGTAAGCAAGCAGCCCTCCGGTGATGGGGAAGTGGCGGCATCACGGCTGTGGACAAGGTTTCCTCTCTGGTGCGGGAGGAGATCTAAGAAAGGAAAGAAGGGGAAAAAAGCTAAGTCAGGCAAATTACCAGCAACCAACATCTTTCTTTGTTCTTTTCACAGTTGAAAAAAGGTACTTTTGTTCAGTACGAGTCAGTAAAAAGGAACTGTCTCTCAAATCCTTAGACCAAGACACTAAACCCAAGATGTGAGAACATCATGAAACACTAGCAACTCATTAGGGTGGGAAGATTTCCAGATAAGAAAGCAGGATACGAGCTGGGCTAGGTTGGGGCTTGGGGCTCCGTGGCTCCCGCTTGTAATCCTAGCTACTCAGGAGGCTGAGATCTGAGGATCGAGGTTCAAAACCAGTCCAGGGACGCACTAGAGTTCATGAGACTCCTATCTCTGATTAACCACCAGAAACTGGAAGTGGCCCTGTGGCTCAAGGGGTAGGGCTACTAGTAGCCTTGAGCTGAAGAGCTTAGGGACAGTGCCCAGGCCCAGAGTTCAAGTCCCACAATCGACCAAAAAAAAAAAAAGCAAGCAGGATGCCAACAGAGTTCATTCAAATGACCCAACTTCACCATTTTGATGCACTTCAACCATTGAGAAAATGGTGTTTCTTAGGGAGCAGAAATTTTTATAAACTACATACATTGTCTAAAGATAGAAAAGACAGTGTTTGTTTTGTTTATAATCTTAACTTTGGGTTAAGGAGGAACATTAGAAGCTTGGTGGGAGAAAGCAAAATGGCCCTGGTGCAGCTACTCAGAAGCTGAGCCAGGAGGACCCCTGGAGCCCAGGAGTTTGAGGCCAGCCTGAGCAACAACACACAAGACCCTGTTTCATAAGAAAAATAAATCTGTGAGTCAGAAAGGAAAAGAACAAGTAAGCACTGGTAGCTCACACTTGCAATCCGAGTTATTCAAGAGGCTGAGATCTGAACATCGAAGTTCAAAGCAGCTAAGGCAGAAACGTCTAGTGAGAGTCCATCTTCAACTAACTAGCAAAATGTCGGGCTGCAGATGTGTCTAAAGTGCTCCCCCACCCCCAATACACGTATTTATGTTTCTATTTGTAAAGCACTCTTACTGTTTGAACTTAACAAGTTTGTATAATAAACCAGTGACAGTTGGACAGCAAGCCTAAAGTTCTCACTGACTCAAAAATGAAAAGACTTCTTTAGCAAGTTACACTTTCTGTCTTATCCAAAGACATTTTCAATGTCACCTCAGAATGGCGATGAGCCACACGGACAATTCCGACAAAACTATGTCACAAAAGCAGAGAAATTTCTCGCCATGAACCTGGACCACAAACGACCCTACAGAGAGAGGGAGTAAACTCGGCTTTAGATGGACGACGACGACGGAGGCCCGGGGAGGGGACCCCTGGTCCTCCGAGCTGACCCAGGAAGCCATCGGGTCCCCGCGGTTTCCTCGAGCCAGTCCGTGTCCCCTCCATGACTAAACGATCGGGTCAGGCTGGACCCGGCGCGCGGCCTTTCCCCGAGGTGGACCAGACCAGGGGACGCAGAGCAATGACAAACCACCAGACCGGATTCCTGGACCGCTAAAGCCCAGCCACGCGCGCCGCCCTGCCGCAGGCCCAGCACAAAACTCTCACGTCCTGCTTGTGTGACCCCCCGCAGTCTCGGGGACCCCCGCCGCCCCTGACCCCCGCCATCCCGGGGACCCCCGCCGTCCCGCGCCCCACGCCGCCTCAGGCCCCAGCGGCCGCGCTCCCCTCAACCCGGGACCCGCGCCCTCCGCCGTCCCGCGCCCTCCGCCGCCCCTGACCCCCACCGTCCCGGGCCCCCGCCGTCCCGCGCCCTCCGCCGCCCCGGATCCCCGCCGTCCCGGGCCCCCGCCGTCCCGCGCCCCCCGCCGGCCCGCGCCCCCCGCCGGCCCGGGCCCCAGCGGCCGCGCTCCCCTCAACCCGGGACCCCCGCCGTCCCGGGACCCCCGCCGCCCCGGGCCCCAGCGGCCGCGCTCCCCTCAACCCGGGACCCCGCCGCCCCACACACTCCTCATCCCCACGCACCGGAGACGACCGATCGGACGTCACCGTCCCACGGACGCCACAGAAAACGCGGCTTCGGCCTCGCGCGACCCCAGAACCAGACTCCCCACGCCCCGCCGGGGCGCCCCCACCGCCGCCGAGCCGCCGGCCCGCCAGCCCCGTCCCCGCGTGCGTCACGCCGCCCCACGCCCGCCCGCGCGCTCCCGGGCGCCAGCCGAGACCCCTGCCTTCCAGACGGTGCATCCCTCAGTACCCGCCACGCTCCCCGGGCCTGACTGGTCCGCGGCCCCGGACCCGGGCCTCCGCCTTTCCTCACAGAGCCACGGCAGCCATCTCGCATCAGCTGCTCGGCGTTCGGCAGGGCCTCCCTGCGGCGGCCCGGAAATAGGACGTTTGGCTGACAGCCGCCGGTCGAGCGCCGAGTCCTCGAGGGCCGGAAGGGGCGGGACTCACCGGATCAGCGCGGGGGTGGGGAGGCTTTCGCGCATGCGCTTTCAGGACCAAGGGCCTGCGAGAGCCTGGGACGGTGGAGGTGTGGAGCTGTGGAGGTGAAGAAGCCGGGACCCGCGGTTCTCTACCCGCCACCAAGGGGCGCAGAGGCCGTGACGCTTCCCACCCCACCGCAACTCTAAACGAATTGGAGAAATCCGAAGTTCCTAAGTGCAGGGCGCCGGGCCTCACGCCTCGGGAGGCTGAGTCTGGGGATCCCAGGTCAGAGCCAGCCCGGGTAGGAGAACCCACGAGACTTACTTCCAGTTAACCACCAAGCCCTAGCCTTGAAGGGAAAGCCAAGAGGGACTGTGATGCCCTGAGTTCAAGCCCCAGGGGCAGCACAAATGACAAGGACTGATGCTGTGGCTTGCCCCTGCCAAACACCTCCCCATGGATTTATCTTAATCATCTCATCCAGGGAATAACTAGTATTGTTTTCATTTTATAGGAAGGAGGCTGAGTTACAGAGAGGTTAAATGGCTTGGCTGAAGCCACAGAGCTGGTAAGTGTTCAAGAAAGCATCACCTCACCTTGAGCTTTTCCCAGGGCTCACTCTAGCTCTGGGTCTTCCTGAACTGCTCGGCATCTTCCAGACAGCAATCATGGGCCAAGTACAGACACTGGGTGTGTGGAGGAGAAGGCCTAGAAGTCTCAGCTTTGGAAGCAGCCCCAGTGGCAGAAGCACAGGCGTTTCCGAGTCTTAGTTCAACAGGCATGAGTGTGCATGTGCGTGCAGGTGCTCTGGTATCAAAGGGGAAGCTTCATAGACACCAAAGCTCAGGAGCGCAGTGCTCAGGGAGAGACGGATGGGAAGAGCCCCCCCAGGCTGGAAGAATATGAAAAGTCCTTTGAGAGGCTCAGAAAAATTCATTCACACAAGGCAGAATAGCAAGGCTTTCTTTCTCACTGCCAAAATATGGAGAGGTACTTTGAGTAGTAGAAACATAGTGGGCAGTTGGGTCTCTCTGTCCTTTTTTTTTTAATCTACTTCCTTCTCTTGCTCTTGACCCCTTATTTGTCTAAGTTTCTTTAGGGCAGCATGAGATGTCTTAGCACCAAAATAAAAGTCCCAGGGTGAAAGAAAAGGAATCATGATGTGGATGAGCTTACATCAGGGGAACGTGTACAACCCATCATGTGACTTCACAGATGGCAGCTTCCAGGCAGCTGGTCCCAGTTCCCAGGCCTCTGCCAGCCGCTGCGGTCCTGAGCTGGCACTTGAGGGTTGAGGTTGGCATACCCTGCTGCTGGTGCGGGAAAGCTTGAATGCTGACAGGGCTGTGGTTTTGACCCAAGAGACTAGCAGAGGGCTGCTGGACTGGGCCCTGTCCAAGAAAAGTAGGTGGTGGCTGCAAAGAGTGGCTCAGGAAATGGGCACTGGTTGGAGCAATAAAGGAATGGGGAAGACGTTGCTCATATTTAGCTGTCTGGAGTTCTTCTGCTCTCCCTGGGTAACAGAAACAGGAAGGAGAAGCTTTTTTTTTTTGGTCATGGGACTTGAACTCTGGCTTGGGAGCTGTCCCTGAGCTCTTCAGCTCGAGGCTACTGCCCTACCCCTGGAGCACAGTGAACCATCCCATTTTTTAGTGATTAATTAGAGTCTCACGTTCTTTTTTTTTTTTTTTTTTTGCCAGTCCTGGGCTTGAGCTCGGGGCCTGACCACTGTCCTTGGACTTTCTCAAGGCTAGAGCTCTACCACTTGAGCCTCAGCACCACTTCCAGCTTTTTTCTATGTATGTGGTACCGAAAAATCGTACGGGTCTTCGTGTGTGCAAGGCAAGCACTCTACCACTAGACCAAACTCCTGGCCCCAAGTCTCACATTCCTCAAATCTCAGCCTCCTGAGTAGCTAGAATTACAAGTGTGAGCCACCACACCTGGTTAGGAGAAGCTTTTCCATTGGTGGCTGTCCTTCATACCCAGAGACTTGGGGCTAAACTCCCCTAGAAGTAGAGACCCGCTGCTCCAGATGCTCAGATTGGAGGCTTAACTTGCTGTTCCTGTAGCCTGGCACTTGTCAACTATTGTAATGCTTGAGTCTCAGCAGCCCTGAGTACAGCAGACAGTATCTGCTGGTGTCACAACTCCTGAGCAAACATAGTCCTTCACAGGGCAGTGTCACAGCTCTCAGACTTGAGATCCTGGAACCTTCAGCTCTTGATAACAGCTCTATTACAGCTCTCGGGACTAGGGTGGCTGGGATTATCAGCCACAATGACAGTGACATCCCTCACACCCAGGATATCTGGTACCTTAGCCTATAAGGCTTGGCAGCTCCCTGGAATTCTTCAGTACCATGAACCTGTGGGTTCTCATCTCAGACTTCGAAGCCTTCTGACTTTATTCAGTGTCTGCCCTCCCTGCTCTTCTTTATTTCCACCCTGTGTCCACCATCTCTACTCGCCATTTGGGTTGTTTCTGCTCTGTCAGCTCTCTGAAATTTGCCAGCCACTGTCACACTGAAAACTGGGCTGCCCAAAGTAGTCAAGAAAAAAAATCTTAAAAGATCATGTTGAGTGAGACAAGTCAGGACCTAAGGAACAAAAGGCGCATGGGATCCTTAATATGCAGCTATTAAATCCAAAGAGTACAAGAGCGAGGACCCAATAACTGCATCCCCAAAGCTATGGACATGGTAATGGAAATATAAACATAACTATATAGACATAAAAACCTATGACTCTATAGACATAATGTTTTATTTCATAAATTAATATGTTTCTATGACATACAAACCCTTAGCCTAATTTTGATTAAGTTCTAAATACTAAGTCCCAGTGATTGTAAATAGAGATTCCCTCCTTGAACACTTGTATGTTAAACTTGTCATTTAAAATATGATGTAAAAATCAACGTTAATAAATTCTTTTAAAAAAAAAATCTTAAAGCATAGTCCTAAAGGCAAGAAAAAGTCATTCTGGCTTTCTGCAGCTTTACCCCAGTCCCTGACCTCACCCCGTGAACCCTCTTTTACTTGAAAAGATAACCCCAATTTTAACCCAGATTTGAAACAATTTGAAACATGAGGCGTTTAAAGTATTTCATGCATTTAGGAAATGTCAGCATGTGACTGCATCTCACCATTGGCCGTTGCCTCTGATCACCCACCTGTAACAGGATCAGGTTCCAATTCCACGGCAGAGAGTTTGCCTCATCTGCTTGAAAAACTGACTTTCATCTATAGCACCACACCACACACACACACACACACACACACACACACACAAATGATATACATAAGGACTTCAGCCATTTCCCGAGGCATGCAGCCTTAAGTTCATTTAACAAATGATACGTTGAACATCTGGGTGCCTGTGATAAATTCAGTAGAGATTCTTGTCCTCCGTGTGTTGACACCCTTCCTGGACAGACACTAAACAACAAATATGCTAAATGAACATTCTAAGGTGCTATAGAATAAAGACAAAAGAGAATATAAAGCAGGGCTGGGAGTTTGGCCTAGTGGTTAAAGTGCTTGCCTAGCATGCATGAAGACCCGGGTTCGATTCCTTGGTACCACATACATAGAAAAA
Source organism: Megascapheus bottae (assembly GCF_031878675.1). Lineage (NCBI taxonomy): Eukaryota > Metazoa > Chordata > Mammalia > Rodentia > Geomyidae > Megascapheus > Megascapheus bottae. Next base: position 7,581,701 of record NC_143541.1, on the reverse strand, counting down.
AGCCGGAAGTGGTGCTGAGGCTCAAGTGGTAGAGCTCTAGCCTTGAGAAAACCCAAGGACAGTGCTCAGGCCCTGAGCTCAAGCCCAGGACTGGCAAAAAAAAAAAGAGAGAGAGAGAGAGAATATAAAGCAGCAGGAAGAGCCAGGTGGCATGGTTTAAGGATGGACAGGTGAGCAGCCGATCGATGAGCAGAGACCTGAAGAAACTGAGGCCTGTGCCATGTGTATTTCCTGGGAAGGAGCCTTCCGGGCAGCAGGAACAGCCCGTACAACAGCCCCCAGCTGGAAGAACAGTGAGAGGCTGACACCCACCCATATTCAAGGCAGTGTCATTCACAGCCCAAATCCACCCGTGGATGAATGGACAGTCACAGTGCTGGTGTCCTGTACATCCAGTGTCATACTTTTCAGCCATAAAAAGAAAGGGTATTTGGGGGTAATTTGTTGTTATTGTGCTCACCAAACTAGGTCAGAAGTCAAAGGATGAATACTGAATAGTTAGATTCATATGCACAATAAACACATGGGGCTATCTATCAAGCTGGGGGTCACCATTTACATAGTTTTTGTTGAGGATGATGAAGAAATCTGGGGGGGGGGGGGGGTGATAGCAGCTGCTTCACAACAGTCAGTGAAGTTCATGCTACAGAATTGTGCACTTGGTTGAGACGATCAGTATTCTGCTCTGTGTTGTTCCATAATGAGGAAGGCAAGGAGGACAGTGATGATGGAACAGAGAGGGCAAGAAAGAGGGTTACAGGAAACCAAGTCCCTGAGTGGGAGAGGTCAGGTCGGTCATGCTCTTGTGAAGACTCTGCCCTTTGCTCTCAAGGAGGGAGACCCCGGGCGGGGAGGCTGAGAGAGGAGAGGGACAGGATGGGACCTTAGCTGCTAGGCTGAGAAGCGATGCCAGGACCAAAAACACCAAGTTTACTTGCCACATGCTAAATGGAGCCCTGGAAGGAAAGGCCAGTTATAACAGTGACTGCCCGAGGAAGAGAAGGAGGGAGTGTCTGAGCTGCTCTGCCTAGGGTATGCTTTTTCTTATGCTTGGATTTGTTTTCTTCCATATATGTGTTTCCCAAAGATACCTAAAGCAAAAGAAAACAAAACGTGAAGGAAAAGACATGTGAGAAAAGAGTGAGAAAATCAGCAAAAAGAAGAACTGGAAACCGTCCCCAGATCGCTCTCTCTTACAGAATCTCCTCCTGGCCGGGAGTTTGGCCTAGTGGTTAAAGTGCTTGCCTAGCATGCATGAAGACCCGGGTTCGATTTCTCGGTACCACATATAGAAAAAAGCCGGAAGTGGTGCTGAGGCTCAAGTGGTAGAGCTTTAGCCTTGAGAAAGTCCAAGGACAGTGCTCAGGCCCTGAGCTCAAGCCCAGGACTGGCAAAAAAAAAAAAAAAAAAAAAAAAAAAAAAAAGCGTCTCAGAATCTCCTCCTCTCTGTAAGCCTGTTTGTTCTTCTGAGATAAAGAGTTACAATCCCTCCCCAGAATAGGCCAGAAGAGTTGTTTGTCTCAGCTCAGAGTCAGAGAAAAGTTTCTCCTAGATCAGAATTGGGGTGTCCAGGGCCTTTCTGTCCTGGCTAGTGGGCTGCGTCCAGTGAGAAGGCTGTGACTACCCAGACTGGCCACCAGGGGACACAGCCTCACCACGCAGGACCTGTGAGGACGGCCTGCATTTCACAGGTCAGTGGGGGTTTGTCTCCCACTCTGGCCTTTCTGGTGGGCCTCCTGTGTCCAGCAGAGGGGTGGGGCTCCTCAGCCTGAGGTAGGAGCCCCAGTCCCCCACCCTGCCCTTAACGCCCTCAAGTAGGTCCCTTCTCTTGTAGCACGTGCTGAGCTGCTGATGGCACGGGGTTTGGAGGGCCTCATTCTGGTCCTGGCCGGCCTTTCAACGTGGTTTTCTCTCCAGGATCCCAAATCCTGATAGGCCCACAATCCTCTTTCAGAGTGGATGCCACCTCCAGCCAGCCAGGTGCTCTGTCTGAAAATCAGTTATCCTTAACCTCTTTGCCTCGCCCCCACATCTGAGCTCTCAGCAGGTCCTGTCCACTTTTGCTTTGGAATGGGCCTTGTTCATAGCCACTGTCACCCTTAGGCTGCCTCCATCTGGCCACTTCTCCCCAGCTCTAGCCGCCGTCTGCCTGTCCCCCTCACCTGTCTTCTCCTTGCCCCTCCCCTGTGACCTTTGCTCCACAACAGACAGCCTCACTGAGCCAGAGTCAGAGACACCTCCCGCCCTTGCCTGCAGTGTGACATCTTAGTGGCCTCTCACTGTCCAAGGCCCCAAGTGGACAGAAGAACTCCCCTTCCTGTGGCCTCTCATCTTCCAGCAGGTGACCTGAGCTTGTGCACAAAAACATAGCAAGCCAAGGCAGCTTAGGACTCTTGAGACTCTAGAGCTGAGCTGTCATTGTCACTTCTACTGCCCTCTGGGGGCCAAAGTATGTCACAGCGCCAGCCTAGCTCCAAACATGGAGACAGAGCACCACTTCTTTCTGGGAGTAACTGTGAGCAATGGTACTTCATCCTTTGCTGGTTCCCAATAACTGTCTGTCTGTCTGTCTGTCTGTCTGTCTGTCTCGATAGATAAGGATCTTCCTCCAAGGACTTTGAAGATGAAAAGAGTTAAGCATACAATAGTGTCTGGCCATAGCAAGTCCTCAATAAACGTGGGCAGATCTGGCAAATCGGTTGTCTCTGTTCCTTGTGCCTACACAGGGGCTGGCCCAGGAGTTAACTGCTGATACATCAGTGCATTGCCAGTGACCTCCACCTTCATGAGCCCAAAACGGTGGCTGGGGATGGGTAAGACTTCAGTGGGGAGAAAACTAGAAATCTCACTAAGCGCATTTAAGCACTTTAATTAAAGCCTCCTCCACGCCCCCGTGCTGTCTGGCCACTGTGTTTCCAGCCTCTATTTCTGTTTGGGCCTGGGCGTCTCTTTGAGGATTGAATATTAGGGAATCATCTTCTGCCTGCTCCCAGCGCCCTGCAACCTATGCCAGACCTAGTGGCCTTCTACATGTCTCCTAGCTGCCTGCTTTAAATATCATCCACTTGTTAACATGTTAATAAAACTCTCAGAGCAATGCTTACATAATAAGCTGACTGTCCCCTGAACTTAGCAGAGGCAGAAGGGGGCGCTGTGTCTCCTCTCCCTTCCCCTCCTCCCCGGCCCTGTGGACTCCAGGCCCAGCCCCACATTGGCTCTGTCCCCCATCAGCCTTTCATCCAGTTTTTCAAAGGAGCTCTTTTCTGAGGTTCTGGGGTGACCCAAGCTGGTCCCCCTGGAGACTTGGGAGAGTTTGTTTCCTTGCCTTTTTGCTTTAAGAGATAGCCTGCATTCCTTGGCTTGTGACCCCACCTCTCATCCTCCAGCCTCTTGGTCCTAGCAATTTCACTGTGGAACTATGCTTAGCTCTACGGACACTCTCGAGTACACACAGACGAGCAAGACTGTTCATGATCACAGTGTCGGTCCTTGGAATGTCCTGGAAACGGGCAGTGCATCCAGACATGACTGCCACAGGATGTAAGGAGAGCACCAAGGTGTGGGTGGTTTTTAGAACACCTTGGGATGGCCAGGCATGGTGGCATATGCATATGATCCCAGCTACTTGGCAGGTGGAGGAAGAAGGATCTTGAGTTTGAGGCCAGTTCAGGCAAAAGGAAGCAAAACCATTGCACAAACAAAATAAAAGCAAAAGGCCTGGCAGTGTGGCTCAGTTGGTAGAGCACTTGCCTAGCATGCCTGAGTCCTGGGTCCAGTACTGCAGACCACAGCTTGGGAAAATAAATACAACAGATAAACAATGTGTGTGAGTAAAACAGTAGGAAGCAAAATGTGCAGGGTCACACCTGGATGAACAGTCACAATCAAAGACAGAGCTCTGCCTGTTGCTCCAGAAACTCTTTGGTGGATAGAGGAGCCAAGGTAAGAGAGACTGAGGCAGGCCGAGGCAATGGTCACCGCCCAGAAAGCATAAGACCCTCCCTGTTGGCTCATCCCTTTGATGAGCACTTCTGATGAATCCTGTCTTCTTATCTGTCTGCTCTATTTATTTTTTTATTTACTTGATTATTTATCTCATTGGTTAATAGATTGATGCATTAGGGGCAAGAACTTAAGGCCTTGCTTTTGCTAGGTAGGTACTCTACCATTCGAGCCATACCCCCAGGCTTTTTACTTTTAGTCTTTTTGTTTTTTGTTTTGTTGCAGTCCTGAGCTTAGGCTCAGCGTGTGAACACTGTCCTTGGGCTTCCTCAAGGCTAGAGCTCTACCACTTGAGCCACAGAACCACCTCTGGCTTTTTTCTATGTATGTGATACCGAGGAATCGAACTCAGGTCTTCGTGCATGCTAGGCAAGCACTCTACCACTAGGCCAAACTCCTGGCCCCACTTTTATTTTTTTTTTGTTTTATTATTTGCCAGTCATGGGGCTTGAACTCAGAGCCTGGGCACTGAACTTCTTCAACTCATGGTAGTGGTGTCACAGCACCGCTTCCAGCTTTTTCTGTGTATGTGGAGGAGTTGAACTCAGGGTTTCATGCATGTTAGACAAGCACTCTATCACTGAGCCACATTCCCGGTCCCACTTCTAGTTATTTTCAGATAGGGTCTCATGCATATGTGAGGCCAGCCTTAGACCATCCTCCTCCTATCTTTGCTGCTCATGGAGCTGGAATGACAGGCACATGTCACCACACTCAGTTTTCATTGGTTAAGATGAGAAGTCAAGAACTTTTTGCCCAGGCTGATCTCTGCCTCCCCAAGTGCTAAGATTACAGATATGAGCCACAGTAAACACTCAGTGTACCACCTGTATTTCTAATGCTAATCATCTCTAATTTCTAATCATTTTGACATCAGAATGATTTTTGTGGTCTTTGCCTTGGGCTCGCCCTTCCCAGAGAGCCGTTCTGCCTCAGCTGTTTCTAGAAAGACCAGCTACCCAATTCTGAACTGCCAGCTTCAGAGGGAAGATAGGGAATGACAAGTTATACAAGGAGACTAATTTTGGCTCTAGATAGCTGTGTTTGATGTGAATTTTAATATGACAATGTATTGATTTATGTGAGTAAGTTGAAGATATTCAAGTGATAAGCTTAAGAAGCTTTTCTTTTTTTTTTTTTTTTTGGTCAGTCGTGGGGCTTGAACTCAGTCTGGGCGTTGTCCCTGAGCTCTTCAGCTCAAGGTTACAGCCCTACCCTGAGCCACAGCCCCACCTCCTGTTTTCTGAGTCTCTCATTCTGGCTGGGAGTTTGAACTAGTGGTAGTGCTTGCCTAGCATGCACAAAGACCGAGGTTCGAGTCCTCGGTACCACATACATAGAAAAAAAAACTAGAAGTGGTGCTGAGGCTCAAGTGGTAGAGCTCTAGCCTTGAGAAAGTCCAAGGACAGTGCTCAGGCCCTGAGCTCAAGCCCAGGACTGGCAAAAAAAAAAAAATTATCAGAGCGTGGTGGCTCACGCCTGTCATCCTAACTACTCAGAAGGCTGACATCTGAGGATCAGAGTTCAAAGACAGCTCAATTAATCAGCAAGAAGCCAAAAGTGAAGCAGTGGCTCAAGTGGCAAAGTGGCAGTCTTGCATGGTGGAAAGAAAGAAGGAAGGGAGCGAGGGAGGAAGGGAGGGAGGGAGGGAAGAAGGGAAGAAGGAAGGATGAAGCCAAATCAAGAATGGTCTGTTTTGCAGTGGGGAATGGGAGATAGGTGAGTGCTGTCCCCTGGGGGCCTGGCATTGAATGGAAGCTTTGCTCTAACACACACACACACAGTGACCAGGAGTGGTGTGTTCATCACCTGCAGCCCTTGTTTCATTTCCCCCGCTCCTGTGCCTGGCCGCTGTCCCTGAGCTTCTGGGCTCAAGGTGCGTGCTCTACCACTTGAACCAAAATTCTGCTTCCAGCTCCTTCATGGTTAATTGGAGAGAAGGGTCTCATGGACCTTCTTTTTTTTTTTTTTTTTTTTGCCAGTCTTGGGCGTAAGCTCAGGGCCTGAGCACTGTCCTTGGATTTTTCTCAAGGCTAGAACTTTATCACTTGAGCCTCAGCACCATTTCTGGCTTTTTCTAAGTATGTGGTACCAAAGAATCGATCCCGTGTCTTCGTGCATGCTAGGCAAGCACTCTACCACTAGGCCAAACTCCCGGCCCCTCATGGACCTTCTTATCTGGACTTGGCCTCCAACTGTTATCCTCATATCTCAGCTTCCTGGGAAGCCAGGGAGACAGATAGGTGTAAACTACTGGTGCCTAGTTAGAAGCTGGACTGTACTAATGCCAGGAGAAGCTGTCTGGAGATCACGTGGTGGGGAGGGGCTTCCACCCCATCCTGAGTGCTGGTGGGGTGCTGGGCAATAGAAGGAGAGAAAAGATGGATTTTTCCAGACAACATCTGATGTGTCTAAGAAGAGCCCCAGGAAATTTACAGCAGCTCTCTAAAGAGGCAGGTGACCCCGAGTTCCATTCCCCAGCCCAGCAGGCTCCAGCCTGGCAGGACTGGCACAAAATGTGGCTGATGAGAAATAAATAAGAAGACTGCCCAAGTTCCTTCTTTGCCAATAAAAGAAAGTTGTGATTTGAAACTTGCCCTGTGTCTGCTGGAAGTGGGAACATGGATGGGGTGAGGAAATCTCTCTTCTATCACAACTCCATTAGCAGAAAGCCACCAGGGCCCCTCTGGGCAGCTGAGGGGACTGGGGCTGGGATGGGGGGGCTGGCCACCGAGGAGCAGTGCACTCAAATTCTATGCCCTAGCTCCAGCACAGGGTTTCAAAGGCTGGATTAGACCCTTTGCTCTCAACTTTGGGCAGCAGGTTGCCCGGGGAGAGTTTGTGTGTATGTGCATGCATGCATGCCTGTGCAAGAGGGGGCGGATAAGGAGAGGGTGCCATTCTTAGTGCTTGAACCCAGAGCCTAGATGCTGTCCCACTGAAAGCTAGTGTTCTATCACCTGAGCCACAGCTCCACTTCTGGTTTTTTGGTGATTAATTGGAGGTAAGGGTCTCATGGACTTTCCTCCTGAGCTTGCTTTGAACCACAATCCTCAGGTCTTAGCCTCCTAAGCAGCTAGGATTATAGGTCTGAGCCACTGGCTCATCACACACCGCTTTTGATGAGCCTTCCAGGCTTTGTCTTAACCCAGGTTTCTCTAGGTCTGGGTGGGCCGCAGAAAACTCACCTGCCTCCCAGGATCAGGCAGCAGACAGCCTGTGACTCTTGACCTTTTAGCCATAGACTCCTTTGAGAATTCACTTATTTATTAACTTACTTATTTGCTTATGGTATCCGTTCTGAGGTTGAACTAAGGAATTTGTGCTTGTTAGGCTAATGCTCTACCACTTGACCCCCTCCAGCCCTTTTGCTTTAGTTATTTTTCAGATAGGGTCTCCGTGTTTTTCCCTGGACTCTGAGCTTCTTTACCTATCCCTTCGAGTAGGCAGAATTATAGACATGTGCCACTAAACCCAGTGTGAAGTCTATTTTTTAAACTATGATTTTTTTTTTCTTTTCATTTTTGGTACTGGGGATTGAACCCAGAACTTTGCGCTTGCTAAGCGAGTGCTTTGCCACTGAACCACACCCCAGCTCAAGTCTGTTTTGTTTTGTTTTGTTTTAACTGATCACCTATGCAGAAGGTGAAGGATGTTTGGAAGTGAGAGAAAGCTGTGGGGGAAACATCAGGAGCCACAGACCAGGAGGGAAAGAGAGCCTTGTGTTTCCTGTTGCAGCAGAATGCAAGAGAAAAGATGCACTGTGTGTTTCTAGGACTCTTGGCTATCCACTGTGCCTTTCTAATAGTCTGTTGTTTTCTTGCTGCTGAACCATTCTATTTCTCTGTCCTCTCATACTGGGTTTATGGTTGCTGTGCTTTATCTGTCTAAGGACATCAGTTAGGAGACTTTAAAAAAAAAAAAAAAACAACATCAACGGGCTGGGAGTTTGGCCTAGTGGTAGAGTGCTTGCCTAGCATGCACGAAGACCCAGGTTCGATTCCTCAGCACCCCACATACATAGAAAAAGCCAGAAGTGGTGTTGTGGTTCAAGAGGTAGAGTGCTAGCCTTGAGAAAGCCCGAGGACAATGCTCAGGCCCTGAGCTCAAGCTACAGGACTGGCAGAAAAAATAAAAAATATAAAAAATAAATCCACATTTGCTTTTGGAATTAGCTCTGTTTCCTCTAGGGTCATATTTTCCCTGTTTCTCTATCTTGGGGCTTCATTTAAGAGCATGTTTTCTGAAATGCTTCAACTACTCTTGGTCATTCTTTCAGGATGTGTGCTCAGTCAGCTCCAGCCAGAAATCTCCTAGGTCTAGGTAACAGAGGCATGGAGGCCCCCGCTGGGGAGAGAAGCTTCCATCAACAGTTCCTGGTGACAGCCCAGGTTCAAACTCCCCACAGGCAAAAGGCTCCCCAGGAAGAGGTTACCCTCACCTTGAGCCCCAGGGAGAGAAATGGCGTGTGCCTTCACTCTTTCAGGATCGTCATGGGTGAACCCCTTTGTTGACACGGTGGTGGAAGCTCCTAGAAGGTGAGCTCCTGAAGTCAAGACCAGCGTGGTGGGTCGTCTCTCTGTGGGCTGCCGCCTCTGAGCCTCAGCTTCTCCATCTGCATGATGGGAAAATTGTGCGGCCTGCCTTGCATGAGGACACCCAGAGTCCTCCCACTTGATCCATGGGGCCCTGGGGATGGAGCCTGGGGCCTTGTGTGTTTTAAGCAAGCACTCTACGCCCAACCGCCCTATCCCCAGACCCTCAGGAATATAGTTCTTTAATTGATCGACACCTTATCACACTGTGCCTGCCTGGTCTTAGCTCACCGCCCTATTCTCCTGGACCAGCACCTTCTTAGCCCTCAACTTGGCCTCTCTAAGAAAGGCTTGGGGTTCCATGTCCCCTGTGACATCTAAGAAACCCAGAGCCCTTCCCCACGTGTGCCATCTCCCAAGCCAGCCACAGGCCCCACAGAGCCACGTGTATACCGGCCTGGGGAACGTCAGAGGCAGATGGGGTGTACCTGCATCCTGACGGGAAGCTGCTTCCTCCAACAGCTGGGAACGAGGAAGTCGCTCTCCAGAGGAGATGAGACCTAATCAGCCTGCCAATAATTACCAGGCCCAGAACGTGGCCGCCGTTCAGGAAAGATGATTCCCAACGGCCACCGCCACTTAAATCCTGGCATTGGCCACGGATCCCCTTGGTAACACGTCATGGGGAACACGATTTAGCCACTGAGCTAATTGATGTTCCCCGAGCCAGGCAGCTCATACCTCGGCATTTGAAATGGATTCTAATTGCTGACATCCTTAGGTAAGAAGCTCACACATGTTCTCTAGCTACCCAAGAGGCCCCGAGTGGCCACTGTGTCTCTCAGCAAACCAATCTCTGATTGCACTTAATTACAATAAGTTTTGTTGAAAGAATTAATTACAGAGCAAATCAGATAAAGTTGTAACAGTGAGTGGTTCACAGCAAAGCAGGCCAGGCAGCTTCCCTGGAAGTGAAAGGCTTCTGGTTGAGGCATTTGTTGCCCAACTCTTTGCAGCTACCCAAGCTACAGACAAAGTGCAGATAAAAGACCAATGGGCAGGCACTAAAGGGGTCACACCTGTAATCCTAGCTACTCAGGAGGCTGAGATCTGAGGCTCACAGTTCAAAGCCATCCCGGGCAGGAAAGTCTATGAGACTCTTATCTCCAGTTAACCACTAGAAAACCAGAACTGGGGCTATGGCTCCAAGTGGTAGAGCACTAGCCTTGAATGACAAAGCTCAGCAACAGTGCCCAGGCCCTGAGTTCACGCCCCACAACCATCAACAACAATTTTAAAAAGATCACTGGACTTGGGGTATCACAAAGCTGAAGAGAAAATGTGGGGAACTATTTCTACATAGACTGGCCTCAGACTGCAGATCTCAGCTTTCTGAGTAGTTAGGATTACAGGTGTGAGCTGCCAGCACCTAACTTTACCGTGGCTTCTTAGTGGCACAGTACAGAGGTGAAAACTGGCAGCGTGCAAAGGGCCGTGGAGTGCAGATAAATGGGCAGATGTCACGTTGTTTGCAGAATAAGCTCTGAGTTCTGGGGCCATCCTTTGGGCAGGTTCCCAGATCTCTAATGATTGCATAGCACCCTACAATTGGTGCAAATATTCAGTGTCTGTCCCCTCCACTCCCCGTGGTGCCCAGAATTAGGCAGCTGTGGTCTCAAATCCCAGTTCCACTTTCATTGCCGTGGCTTTTGTGGCAGCTCCAGTGTGGTAGGTAGCACCATGGCTGCCCCACCCTGGGTGCCAATACCAGAGTTTGAGGAGGAGGAGCAGTGCATGGCACTTGACACAGATGCTGGTGGGAGCAGCTTCATGCCCTCAGGTCTTACCCACGGGCACTATTCTCAAGGCAGGCTCTCAGGGCCAGCTGGAAATGACAGGGAGTTTGTATCATGGGAAGACCTCGAGATCTAAGACACATCTCCAGCCTCCCCCTCCTAATAACAGCCAGTCTGTCTTTCTATAGTCTCCCAAGGACCCCTAGCAGGACAGACCCCCAGTTGCCCACAGAGCTAACCAGCTCAGTGAGAACACTTTGCATTCCTTCTTTCCCTTCCCAGAATCGCCAGGCTGCCGTTCCCAAATCAGTGCTTCCCAGACAAAGCCACTAAGCAAATCATTCCCACTTCAGTCCCACTGATGGTGGAGAGACCCAGCCTTAGACAGATGTGATTATAAACCACGTAGGCTGTGAAGGAGTTGGCTGGGGGCTGTCTGAAGTGACAGCCAAGGAAAAGTAAGACACATCCTGGCACATTAGGGCACCTTGGTGGGAATGGTAAACTGCTGGGCTGGCACTCAGCTCCTGGTACTGGGGTGGGGGGTGGGGGGAATCCCAGATGTCTGAAGCCAGAATCTGCCCATTCTGATTGGTCAGGAAGCAAGTGTTAATTGGCTAATGACCCTTGATGATTTGCATATCACTCTCAGAATCTGGTGCTTATAAAAGTGCTGAGGCTTGGAGATTGGCCACCTGCTAGGGAAAGTGCTTCCTTGTTTCCAGTCAGGAAGGAGAGAAATCCAAAAGCTTTTATTAAAACTCTTACTATTTTATAGCTGATTTTTGGTGACAGCTATACTATACTTGGCTATAACTTAGCAAAGTTATTTTTAAAAGTTTCTTAAACCTGGGGCCGGGAGTTTGGCCTAGTGGTAGAGTGCTTGCCTAGCATGCAGGAAGACCCGGGTTCGATTCCTCGGTACAAAAAACATTTTCTTCAACCTGTCACCTTAGATACTCAGAGGTTAAGACCCGAGGATCGTGACTCAATGCCAGATAGGGTAGGAAAGTCAGTGAGGCGCTGATCTCTGATTTGCAAGAAGTCAAAAGTTGGGCAGTGACTCGAGTGATAGAGCACCAGCCTTGAGCAAAAAAGCCAAGCAAGAACACAAGGCTCTGAGTTCAAATCTCAGTACTTGCCTGTTGCACGTGTGTGCGTGTACACACACATACACTCACACACACCCTAATAATATATCTGACATAGGTACTCTTCTGTTTTTCTTTTCTTCCCCCCTTCCCCGCTCCCTCCCTTCTTGCTTTCCTTTGAGGCAGCCTCTTGCTATGGTGCCCAGGCTGGCTCAACCCTTGGCTTCAAGAAGTCCTCCTGGACCGATGGGTCCACAAGGGCCCACTACCATGTACTGAAATGTTTTTCTGTGCAGTGCTTGGATGGAGCCCAGGGCCACATGACATGCTGAGCATTCGTAAATAAACAATCCTAGCGACACCTAGAAGGATTATGATGAGAGTTAAAAGGAGGCAGTGTTTGGGACAATGCCTGACACATAATACATACTCTGAATGTTTTGTTATTATTTCTTCTGTTGTTACTTGTCTGACTGGTTTCTTCCAAGTTCTGGGTTTAATCATCTTCTGACCACCTCTCTGGTTTCCCCGCTCTCCGCTCTCCACGATTCCCTCTTATCCTGCACCTAATCTGCCTCCTGGTGTTTTGAGTCTCCCTACTGCAGCCTGGTCCTCTGCCCTTTTTCTATCTCTCTTGTGGTGGGCTTACAGGTAACACAAGTTGCCCCAGAACCACGAAGACTACAGACCTAAGCTAGAGCAGGATTCCTCTGCCCCCTCTTAAATCAGGCAGACTCAAGACAGGACCCCCACCCTGGTCTCTGATACCCAGCCAGCTGTGTCTTTGAGCAAGCCCTTCTCATCCAAACATTAGTTTCCCCCAGGAGTCAACTAGGCTCCAGAACTTTACCTCCTAAGGGTGTTCTGCTTGAAGACGGGAGAGAGAACTTCTCACCCCAGAAGTGCCAATCTCACCCACTGCAGCAAAGCTGGGGAGCTCTAGTCTTGTCCTGTTTTAATAAACCTCTGAGAGACAGGTATGGCTAGGTGGTAGAGTGCTTGCTTAGCGTGTACAAGGTCGTGGGTCTACTGCTAGTAGTGCAGAATAAACCAATCAATGAATCCCCCCTGGATGAGAGGAGAAAGCAGTCACAGAGCTTGGAGACATCTAGGTGCATGTTTATTATCCGAATGACAGTGTGGACAAAGGGAAAGTGCCAAAGGGGTTGTTTACAAGAAGGACACCCAGAGCCAAGCCTGACATTCTTACACTTCTTCATTAAGTTTCCAGTAGCTGTGCCCCCCGCCCCCTCAGCTCCCAGCCTAGCAGAGCTGCAGAGGAAGCCCAGGGACCCGTCTGCTCTAGGAGATCCGGCCATGTGGGGCAGGGGATAGAAGCTAATGTGGACACCAATGCTTTGAGCCCACACGACTGTCCTCTTCATCTGGTCCTCTCTGGAGTTCTCTTAGAGGGAGGGTGATAGGGAGAGGGCTCTGGGATCCACCCCTTTGCTTGAGCGTGCGTACACATTACACAGAAGACTGGGATCCGGGCTCAGGGGTGTAAAGAGGGAGGGGTGAAAGGGCTGGCAAGGCACCCCCCACACTGGAAGCTGGACGTTGTGGAAATGAGCTCGCTCACTCCAGGGGCTCCCGGGCCCAGGCTGCCCACCGTGGAGGATTCGGATGCTCCTGCTCCCCTTGATCCCTGCTCAGGCCATCCAGGAGTCCCAGCAAGAGGCCTGCTTGACCACAGGCCCCCCGGGGCCCACACGGGTCTCCCAGGGTCCTCTTGCCAGGGTGCTGACGTTTCTCAGGAATCAGTGCTCCCTCTCCTTCCCCTTCTTCCTCTTCCTCTTCTTCCCAGCTCCTCGGGACCTTGGGGTCTACCAGCCTTCGGCCCGGGTGCTGCCTCTTGGGGAGAGCATACTGGAGCCAGGGGGAGCGGCGGCCGGGGTGCTGCCGCTTGTGCTGGGTGAGGCCTGGCCACTCAGCCTCCTCATCCTGCCTGCGGCCGGGATGCTGCCGTTTGTGGGGTCCCACAGCCCCCATTTCTTCCTCCTCTGCCTCAACTCCTTCTTCTGCCTCCTCCCTTTTGCCTGGATGCTGACGCTTGGAGAGCCAGTCAAGTTTGCGAAGGACCAAGGACTCTAGGGGAGGGAAGAGCTGGGTGAGGGGACCCCAGGCCTTGCAGCACACTGGCCTGAGAGACCCTGGGGAGGGAAGAGATGGGTGGGGGGACCCCAGGCCTTGCAGCACACTGGCCCAAGAGACCCTGGGGAGGGAAGAGATGGGTGGGGGGACCCCAGGCCTTGCAGTACACTGGCCCGAGGGACCCCTGGGGCTGGCAAGGCCCACTGCTTGCATCCTAGGCTGGCCTCTGCCTCTCTGCTCTCACGGTTGCAGCGGTGTGGCCTGGCCCCTGGGTTCCAGTTCCAGCCCTGCCACAACTCCAGCTCTGCGAGCTCTTCCTCCTGCTGGGCCTCCCCCCAGGCTGTGCGGGGGGGGGGGGGGGGGGGGAGGGGGGAAGCAGGTAGTGGAGACATGCCCCGAGTGCGCAGATGGCGCCTGAGACGGGAACACCCACTGAAATGGCCCCAGGGGTGCCCAGGCCCAGGGTGCGCACAGAATCGTTCCCTCTGACGTGTGTGCAGCGTGGAGAAGCTGGGTCCCAGGGCTGGAGCAAGCCTAGACCCTGCAGAGGCGACGGCCAAGGGCGTTCCAGAGCTGGAAGGCAGGAGGCTAGAGGAGCGCGCCCCTGGGCCCCCACGCCCCGACGGCCCCGCACTCACTCGAGAGCTGGTCCAGGTCCCCTCGCAGCCTGTGGAGGTCTTCCCGGAGGAGGAGGAGGCGCTCCGATTGGCGCTGAAGGTCGTCCAGGCCTCCGGGATGCTCCCCCGCCATTGCCGCCTCTTCCTGGGGCGCCTCGGGCTGGGCTCGGCCTCGGGGGACAGAGGCGAGGGTGGAGATCAAAGCCAGGGCGAGCAGCCACGGAGGAGGGCACGGCGGCGTCGCCATCGCGGCAGCTGGAGTGGAAGGACAGAGAGAAGGGCGAGGCGCGGGCCGGGGCGGGGTCGGGCTGGGGAGCCGGGGCGCGGCGCTCGCCTCGACGGCGGGGCGGATCTCCCGTGCGCCTCCGTCGGGTCCCCGCCTGCGCCCTGCGCTGGGCTCGGGGCTGCTCACCGCGCGGAGAGGACTCGCTCTCCAGTGCTCCCGGACTCGTGGGGTCGCTTACCTGGCAGAGGCGCGGGCCGGGCAGGTCCGTGCGGCGGAGCCTGCGCGCTCCCTCCTCCGGCCGCTTCTTATAGAGCGGCGGGGGCCGGCGCGGGCGAGGCGGGGAGGGGGCCGGACGGCGCTGACGGCAGCCGCCTCGCCGCGGGGACCGCCGGCTCCTCCGGAAACCTGGGGCGGGGGACGGGAGCGGAGCGGGCGGGCGCCCTGGAGGGGCGGCACGCGCGGGGCAGGGGCGGAGGGAGGGCGCGGGCGCTGGATGGGAGGCAGAGAGGGGCGCCCCTGCCCCCCAGGCACCTGGAGACTAGTCTGGGAAGCGGGGCCAAAGGCATCTGATTGTCAGACCTTCCCTTGGGACGGCACCCACCTTCCCTGGCATGTGCAAGCTCGCCACCCAGTGCGCTCTCATCACCAGGCGAGGTACCAGGTGTGAGAGGCAAAGGAGCTCTAAAGCCAGGGATCACTTGGGAGATTTTTTTTTCCTTTCCAGTATTGGGATTTGAACTTAGGTCTTCTTGCTTGCTCAGCTCACCTGCTTGGCACATTGGTGAGGAACCCAAAGCCTTTAGTGAATTAGCAAAGACTACATATCCAATGCCCTGTCCAAAGTCTGTCCTTCACACCACCCAGGCCACACTTTTCTCTGAAGGAACTAGAAGGCTCCGGATCGGCTGGCAGACCCATGTCCCTTTCCCTCATTCATGTATCTGCACATCTGTCCATCTACCCATCCATCTATCCCACTCATCTACTAACATCCACCTTCAACCCATTCATCCATATATCCATTCATCCATCATCCCTCCACCCATCCATCCATCCATCCATCCATTCACCTACCCACTCATATCTCAATCTATCCATCAACCATCTATCAACCCATCCATCCCCCTATCCATTCATCATTTATCCACCCTCAACCCATCATTTATCCATCTGTTAGTTTGAGTGGCCCCTGGGTTGAGTTTTAAGGACCCCGAGGATTCAGCAGGGAACACTGTTCTCAGGGTGTTAGCACTCTGGTAGAAAAGACAGATGCATCCTTCTAAACTACATTACCATGGACTCTGAGCTACAGATATGGCTCAATGGGTCACAAACAGAGGCCACAGGGTCAATCTATGGTGTAAGTCTTAAAGTTACCTGGGATGAGGAGCATGTCTGGTGGCCTTCTCTGCCTACGCTGGCTGACACAGGTACCTGGCACATACTCTTCCTTCTTGGCCCTCATCACTGCATGCAGTGAGTATTTATTGTTTATGTCTTATTTATTTTCTATCTTCCTCCCTTCAACATTAACTATGTGAAGACAAAAGTCCTACTCTATTTTTCCTTGATATTATCTAGTTCCTGTCACATAACTGCCACTCAGATATTGTTATGGATGGATGGATGGATGGATGGATGGATGGTTAGATGCATACATGCATGAAAAGACTCCCCCTTGAGTAAGCACAGGCTGTCTGTTATGCCTCGTGGGGACCAGGGCAGTTTCCCCCTAGGATCCCTGGACAAATACCAGGGAGATAAGATATTAATATCCAAATGCCAAGCACCTGTAATGCCAGCCCTTTGGAGGCTATGGCAGGAAGATCAGGAGTTCAAAGTCAGCCCAGGCAGAGATGTGGCGTCCCTGCTGTCTATGTTCCAGAGCATGAGGCTGGCCGGGGACTCCTGAGTTGGCTCTTCCCTGTGGGACTCTGGCTGAGCTGCCTCTGCCTGGTTCAGAGCTGGAACAGACTTCTGCTCTGACAATGAGCCTCGAGCCCCCACCCCTGAGCTACCCCCGTGGAGTCTGCCATTTCTGCTGAGGGGCCAATTGCAGGGCTGTACGGGCCAGATTATTTCCAAGGAGCAATTTTCTGCCCCACAGGAGCTTGCAGAAAGCAGTGGACATAGGAGGGGGATGAGAGGCTGTGGGAATTCTCCACCTGGAGTTGGATATGCAGGGGGACTGCCAGGAACACTTTGTCAGGTGCATTAGCTGACCTGCCCCACGTGTACACCTATGTGAGTTACCTGTGTTTTCATGCAAGTGCTTGCATGTTCACATGCAACTGCATGCATGTGTTTACATGCTGCACATGTACATATGTATGACCTGTGCACATATATATGTATGCATGATGGGTCTTACATGTGTGTGCCTAAGTACTTGGTTGTGTGTACATGTAGACACACGTATATGTGGGGTCTGGCTAGTGACTGGTGGCTGCACCTGGTAAGAAACATGGCCGTCAAGCTAGGGTCCTCCATGGATAGCATATCCTCACCACTCCTTTCTTTTTTTTTTTTTTTTTTTTTGCCAGTCCTGGGCTTGAGCTCAGGGCCTGAGCACTGTCCTTGGACTTTTCTCAAGGCTAGAGCTCTACCACTTGAGCCTCAGCACCACTTCCAGCTTTTTTTTCTATATGTGGTACCGAGGAATCGAACCCGGGTCTTCATGCATGCTAGACAAGCACTTTAACCACTAGGCCAAACTCCCAGCCCCTCACCACTCCTTTCTAAACTCACTATTTGTCTCTTCCCTTCCCTGTTCTCTGCTGGTTCAGCTGCGAACTTGGTATGTGTCGGTATGTGGGGACCTCCCAATCGATAGCTCCTGTTCCTACGCATGGCCTTCTGTGGGTGTTGAGACGAAGGTGAGTACTGAGGATGAGAAGCAAGTAAGGATGAGGAGCTACTCTTGCTTGCTAAAGGAAGCCAAGGGTCGGGGAGAGGATGTAACATGCGCAAAGCCACACTGCCAGGAAACTGAGCAACATTTTCTCACTAAAGAAATCTATAGATAAAAATCTTACAGAGAAACATATCTGTAATTATCTTTTAACCCAGTCTGAGGACTTGCAGGCCCCTATGAAGGAGGGAGACTGTGGATGTGTCGTATGCATCACAAAGCCACTCTCTAAATCACTGTGATTTAGCTGGGCACTGGATTGCGCCTATAATCCTAGTTACTCAAGAGACTGAGAGCTGAAGAACATGGAAAGCCAGCATGGACAGGAAAGTCCATGTGACTATTTATATCCAGTTAAACAGCAAAAAGCTGGGAGTGGAGCTTTGGCTCAAGTGATAGAGCACCAGCCTTGAGCAAAAAAAAAAATAGGGGATAGTGCTCAGACCCCAAGTTCAAGACCCACTACTGAACAAGATAATGAAGAAAGGAGAAGGAGGAGGAGGAGGTGGAAGAAGAGGAAGAAAAGGAAAAGGAGAAAGAGGAAGTAGAAGGAGAAGAGGAAGAAGAAGAGGAGGAAGAGGAGAAAGAGGAGAAGGAGATAAAGAAGAAGACGACGTAGGAGAAGAGGAGGAGGAATATGAAGAAGTTGTTAACGTGGTAAGGCAGATGCTTGGGGTACCAGGGCTGGTATGGGGTGGAGTCTGGCTGCCAGAACTGAGAGTTGCTGGTAAATCAGACATCTCATCATCCATCAGGCCCACCAGAGATAGTGAGCCCCCAACTCCTGCCATTGCTTCTCTTATTACAAGAGAAAAATGAAAAACAACTCCCAATTACCTTGGCCATTTAGGTACATTCATCTTGCTGTCAGCCCCAAGCCGGCTCTGTCCTGATGTTCTGGGCTAATTAGAGCTTGTCCTCATAATATGGGGCGACTGTACCCTGAACACCGGACGTGAGGAGCAGGATGAACCATCCAGAAGTATTAGGCTATGAATCAGGGTGAGGTCAGAGGACAGTCTCATTCAACAAGGCCCAGAAAATACATGCCCCCCGTCCCTTCCCACAGCTCAAGTGTTTTTTCCATTTTTCTGTGAGAGGCCCAGGTTCAGTAAGCAGAAGGATCGTTTATCAGTTCGTGGCCCAAGTTGGCCTATAGAATCCACTGCTTCCTGAGAGCTATACTTTTGAGTGACAAGCAGCAGGGGACATTTGTGCAGGAGTGACAACAACACTAGACCAGACAGCTGAGAAGTCCTCACTGCCCTGCAAGACTTCTGCAGAACCCTGTCTTGCTTTGGTCACAAGACAGACTCCTGATCACACCCATAGTTAATAAGACCTAGAGTATCATGGTTTAAAGCCAACCTGGTCAGAAAAGTTCAGAGACTCGACCTTAGCAAAAAATACTAAACTGGTGAAGGTATCACTCAAGTGGTAGAAGACCGGCCAAGGAAGTTTGAGGCCTTAAGTTCAAGCCCCAGTAAGGACAAAATAAAAAACAAACAAATAAGCTTAGGTAGGTGAGGGGTCGGAAGAAAGATTGTGAAGACCAAGAAGAGCAGCAAATAACTAAGTGAAATGAACATCCAGGACAATATGATAAAAAGGAGTTCCAGGCCAGGAGAGTGGCCCAGTGGCAGAGTGCTCACCTAGCATGCACGCAGCCCTGGGTTCGATGCCTCAGTTCCACATACACAGAAAAAGCCAGAAGTGGTGCTGTGGCTCAAGTGGTAGAGCTCTAGCCTTGAGAAAACCCAAGGACAGTGCTCAGGCCCTGAGCTCCACCTCCAGAAATGTTCCCTATGTAGTCACAAATAATTCTCATGAGAAACTAGACAGAAAGTCACATTTCCATTTGTATAGGTCCCTTTTTTTTCTGGAGGGGCAGGTCACAGGACCATCAAGAGGAAGGACATCGAGTCACGCGATTATCACGTTCCGCAGCTTCCCAGACATTAACAACACTGTGTGCTACCAAGTGCCACCACTCGTCCCTGTCGTCCTAGCTACTCTGGAAGCTACGATCTGAGGATTATGGTTCAAAGCCAGCCCTGGTAGGAAAGGTGGTGAGACTCTCATCTTCAGTGAATCACCAAAAAGCAGGAGGTGGAGCTGTGGCTCAATTGGTAGCCTTTAGCACAAAGCTCAGTGACAGTGCTCAGGCTGTGAGTTCAAGACCCAGGACTGGTGCATATGCTCATGCACGCGCGCGCGCGTGCACACACACACACACACACACACACACACACACACACACACACACATGGGAATGATGAGTAACTGCGTGAAGTTTCCTGCCTGTAGAGGACTCATAGAGCAGGCTGAGAGACCAGATAAAAACAGCAGCAATGACTAGGGGACAATTAGGTGCCAACATACACAGCTCTGTGTGGCAGCACTGATGTCCTCTGTGGGCAAATATTGCTATGGATAAGCTTGAAGCATGATGTGAGGATGCTCGGGGCCCCGAGGGATGGTTAATATTGGAAAAGCTGAAGGAGGGGGTCATAGGGCACAGAGGAATGCAGGGAGAGGGGGAGGCAGGCCGAGGGCAGACTTCCTCCCTTCTGGCAGACCTGCCCAGTCCTCATTATTTCTAATGCTCTCATCAACACATAGGCAGGAGTCACCTGTGACACAGATCTAGGGCATGGATACCAGGGGACAAACCATAGGAATGGTTATTCTGAACTCTGACTCACTGTCGTGGCAGAGAGAGGAGGCCAGACCCATCCACTTCGGGCCTGGCCATGGGCTCAGTCTAGGGTAGGCCCATCTCCAGGACCACATCGATGGTCCAGCCAAAAGGGGAAAATAGATTGTCCTTTATGGGTTGTAAAGCCAGAGAGTAGTGTAGAACAGTCATAAACCAGAGAAGCAAGTTACAACTGCAGAGGGGCAGGGCTACAGGAAGGATCCTAGGTTCCAGAATCTCACAGACAGACATACTTGCCACCCAGCCTTATCTATACCTGCCCATAAGATGGTAGGCAGGTGGTGACACCTCCAGGACCCCAGGGTCTTCATCAAGACCCTGGCATAAGTTACCTTCAGAGGTGCTGTGAGGAAATGTGCCTCGGGTACAGGATTATGCCTGGCATGGGGTTTTCTTGGCACAGGCTAGGCACCTGGTAAATGGTAGTTCTCTTTTCTTTTTCTTCCTTCCCTCCTCTTTTTCTCTCTTTGCTGGCTCTGGGCTTGAACTCAGGGCCTAGGCCCTGTCCCTGAACTTCTTTTTACTACTCTACAACTTGAGCCACAGGCTGCTTCTGGCTTTTTCTTAGTAGTTTATTGGAGATAAGAGTCTCATGGACCTTTCTGCCCGGGATGGCTTCGAATTGTGATCCTCAGATCTGAGCCTCCAAAATAGCTAGGATCACAGTGCCCACAACCCCCAGTGCCCAGCTGTGATGTTCCTTTACTTTCTGGCTTTTCCGGTTTGTTATAGGAAAAAGAAATTAGAGCTGACATTTTTCAAATGTGCAGTAGTGACAATGCGTCTGCTTGTGGTCTGGGAGAAACACTGGAAAGTGGGAAGATCATTGCATCAAGGGCGCTTTAGGAAAGTTTGTGGTTGGTAATGAGGCAGCTCATGCTTACCTAGCATGTACAAGGCTCTGAGTTCAATCCTTAGAACCACAGAGAGAGTACAGGATGGCAGAGTGCATGTAGGCATCTCAGTACCTAGGTGGGGTAAGAAGACAGCTGTTGGCCGCCCTCCACTTAGAAAGACAAGGGAAAGACATAGCAGCGTCTAGGGAGAGAAGGGGGTCCAACCATGATGCTGTGGCAGTGGGATCTAGACTAACCCTCTTTCTTCTCCTGCTCGATCCTCTCCAAGAGACCCCCGCTAGCCAAGCCCTACAGAAAGCTGGTTTCCTGAACATGTAGAAGGCTGGGGAAAGTTGGAGTGGATCTGGAGGATCATAGTCTGAGGGTGGGGACTGGACATGGAGGGGCCGGGAGTGGCCGGATATGGTGAAGCAGCATGAGGACACACCTCGCGTACGGACGCCCTGTGATTGATGAGCCACTGGAGCCCAACAGGTGAGGAAATTAAAAGAAATTAAAAAAAGAAAGTTTAATAAACTCTGGTGAAGTCATGCAGACGCATCCACCCCCTTCCCCCGATTAGTCATATTTCAGTTGGAATCTGAAGTCACAGAAAGCTGTGGGGGTGACAGGAGCCCGGGCTCCATGAGACCATTAGAAATTCATTCTGTTTACTTCTGAGCTGGGGGGAGGGCTGAGGGCCGAGCTTTGTGCCATGGCTATCAGGCCAGTCCAGGACAGGGACAGAGCCAGAGACACCATCTCCTAGGATAAAGCAGAGTCAGGGCAGGTCACACATCGCAGGTGGTGTTCGGGATGAATTCCAGGCATGCGGTTAACCATCAAGGTGGGTGTCAGTGCATCCGCTTCTTTGACTGATGGTTTTCTTGTGTCTCCTGCTGCTACACTGCCCCGGCCATCACCACTGTCCACCTGGACGTCTGCAGAAGCCCCTTACCTGCCTCCTGGACTCCTACTTCTTCACTCCTTCCTGCAGCCACCCACTTGCCAAGGCATCCACTGGACAGAGGGACTCTCCCACACCTAACTTCCATCTTGGCCGTTGGCTTGCCCTGGCTGGTGGCACGGAGTAGACGACACCCATTCTACCTGGTCATCAGACTTGTGAGAACAGTCTGGAGTCCAGGGTGGCTTGTTGTGCCAGCTGACAGATTCCCCATCCCAGTCGATCCATACACTGCCAGGGTTACAGTTTAAACCCTTCCTCATAACTTGTGCTTTGTGCTCTGATGTCTGCCACACCAGAGCCTTGCCTCTTCCGGCCACGGGCTGCAGGGCTAAGCAGGAAGTAGAAGTGGGCCCATCAGGCTACAGCGTGCCCTCAGCCTTCAATCTTTTGGTTTGGAGGTGTCACATGTTGAAAACTCTAATACTTAAAATCCTCCATTAGCGTACTTGGGGTGGAGTATTTTGCAGGTTGCCTGGCTCCCGTTCAGCATGGTGGCTGGAGTCTAAGAGCAAATGATGAAAGCCCAGGAGAACAAAGTTGCCTTGGGTCACCTTTTATGACTGCTAAGGGGCAGAAACACATGGAGATGGTGACATGAGCCCCGAGGGGAGGGACGGCCACAGCCATGCTGAACGCACAGTGTCTAGTTCAAAGCAGAGGCGCCAAGGTGGTTCTGAACTCAGCCAAGCCAGCAAGGGGCAGACGGAAGCAGAGCTCTCTGCCTGGGCCCCGTCAAAGGCAGAACTCCCGCCCCTGGGGCAGCGCTCCAGGTCTGAGGTCTTGGAGAAGCACCATGGTTCAGGCAGGGCGGGGTGGGCCCTCTTGCTGTAATCCCTGCCTGCCCACAATGACTGACTCCATTCGTGGGTTTGGCCGGAGGCAGCCGGGTGTGTAATGACTGTTCTTGCTTCATTAGGGCTGTGTTTCATGTAGATAACTTCATTGCTTGGCAAAAGAGAAAAAAAAACAACAACAGCTGAGGTGTGGCCTCTGCAGTGTGCTGGGACCCCACGCACCCCACCATCCCTCAGACCTCCCCTCCCCCCCCCCCCGGTGCCCAGGAGGTGGATCACCATTCAAGAGGTCATCTGACCCCCAAGACTGCAGCCAGCGCTGGGCTCAGGAAGGCTAACTGAGGACCCAGCCCCAGCTGAGGTTGCCAGTGGCTTCTGGTATCCCGGCTGGAATGGGAGATGAGAATTCATTTGAAAAGAGGAATTTGAAACCAGAGCTGAATAGCCCTCCGGTTTACCTAGGCAAACCTTACCGACTCCTCTACTTCCTAACACCCGCTCAGGTGCACTAGTCTGGTTGGGTGGGGATGGAATGATGGCCCGGAATAATTATACAACCCAGAACCCAAATTGGGGCAGAGAAAGGTGCTCACCAGAGTGGCCACAGCCCAGACAATGCCAGGCTTAACTCAGAGGTAGGACTTCTCTGCAGGCCCTTGAGGTGTGCTGGTTTAGCAGGGGGAAGAAACATTTTAGGGACCAATGGGGTCAGGATAGGGTAATTTGGATGTTTTTGCCTTTCTACAGTATCTGTTTACAGCCCTTGTGGCCCTCTAACTCCCGTTGGGAACCTGGCTTGCGGTCCCCATGTTGCCCCCCCTCTCCACATATTTCGAAGGTATTGCTGCTTGGACCCTCCCTGGGGACAGGATGCCAGGACGAGCCTTTCTCTTGGTCTCATGATCTAGCTGGGCTCCTAAGAGACTTTTCTTCCTTGGGTTTGCCTTTTTCTTCTTCTGCTATTCTCACATTTAATTAATGTTCCACTTGACTAATAAAATATAACAGAGGTGGCTAGCAGGGCTGGGATAATTATGGGTCTAGAGAAGGAGGGGGAGGAAGGTGGCAGCCTTGGGTGGGGGCGAGGTGGGGAGGGGGGAGAGGTACCACACTCAGCTCCTGGCCTAGGAGGTGACCCCTACTCTACTCTGTCTTGAAATGCCCCCCCACCGTGGCAGCTTTCTGCCTCTATCAGTCCCCCCACCTCCATCCTCACAGCGTTGACCACGCTGGACAGCACAGAATCAACGGCAGTGTGTGAGTTCAAAGGAGTGTCATGTACAAATACAGACCCCGGGTTCCATTTTGAGAGGTGGTGGGCTAGAACCTGGGAACTTGCATTTTGCATGACTGAGGATGCAGGTGAAAGTGGGGAAATGATTTCAACAGCCTAGGAGTCCATAAAAACCACTGTCCCTGTCCAGGTCAAGTGCACTGTTGCTCTGTAGTCCCCGGGGGCTCAGAGCTGGACTCCCCTCTGAGTGCTCTTCCAGCACCCCAGATCAGCCTTCCCAGCCTTCCTCCCCCAGCGCTGGTGTGGAGTGGGGGCGAACGAGCAGGGTTGTTAGAGCTCCGTTCCCATCCTGCATGCTCACTGCTTTCTTATTTCTAAGTCTTTAGTTTTCTATCCGTTTGCTAATGGCAAAACAGACTTTCCTAAGGCTTTCCATATCATACATCCTCTGATTTCATAAGGCTTTTTAATTAAGAGTGGAGCAGGCGAGCTGTGTTCCTGGAACATCCTCCAGCACGCTTCCTTAAGCTTAGATTCCCACCCTCCTGGGCTTCATGAGTCACAATCAGACAGGTCCCGGCCTTGAACAAAGTTGGCTCCAGGAGGGAATGCTGTGCCCAGCCACCAGGGCTAGAGGTGGGCACTGGACACAGCAGGTCAGATGACAGCCACCATGGCTTCTCCTTTCCTCTCAGCCTCTGCTCCCTCCCCAGACTCCAGTCCAAGTGCCTCGGGCTCCCAATAACTCCTGGCAACCCCACAAAGAGGCCATGTGTCGCCTCTGCTCTGCTCGAGGGTCTGGGGTCCATCCCCCACCCAAGGCAAAGAGGACAGACTAAGTTTGAGGTCAGAGGAGCGCAGATTTCAAAAACAAAATCGCCGCCATGAGCCCATTGGCCTGGAAAAGTGCTAGCACCGGTGCAGCTCTGCCTGCAGTCCTACGTGGGGACGAGGTCCAGGGCCCTGTGGCCTGTTCTGCCAGAGTAAATGAACACGTAGCGTAAGGGTCTAGAGCTTTAGCACCCAGCCTGCTCCTAATCCACGCAGGGTGGAAGTGGTGGTTCAGTATGAACACCAGGAACCCCTCGTCCCCCCAGATCCAGATCCCCCGGCCCCATCTGCCCAGTGGGGTGGGGTGACAGCCCTGACTCCACTCCCTTTGCCCAGAGCTGTGTCAGACTGGGATTTGCAGGGCTGTGAGTGCACAGGACGGCTGCTTGAAGCCCGGCTGTGCCACGCAGATGGAGCGTGCCTGTTTGCTTCTCTCCTGGTCCTGTCCCTCTGGAAGTCTGGATCAAAGCTGCCTCCCTAATGAATGTACCTTGTAGCCAGGCACGGTTGTGGCTGCATGGTTCTGAGGAACGAGGCCCTGGCAGACACACCACCATCTATACAATTAAGCAGAGCTTCAGAGCAGGAAGGGGAGGCAGCTGCGAAGGATTGATTTCCGGCCTGACTACGGCCCAGGCCAGAAGGGGTGTGGGATAGCACCACGGGACTGCCTGGCGAGGAAGCATTTAAAGTCCAACCACAGCCACCACAGTGACTCATTTGATAGCCAAGGGAACTGAGTCCCAGCGAGGTCATTCAGGTGAGTTTCAAGCCCAGGGTAACCACCGCGTCGTGCCCTGTTCCTTGTGGAGCCTCGTGTTCCTCTCCTGTGAAATGGTTGTGGGGACTTCGTTCTCTGAGGCTAGGGTGTGAAGGGCCAGTCTGTGCTCTGGGGAGCAAGTCCACTGCATCCTCATACCCACTCTGGCCTCAGTAGTACGTGATAATAGCTAACGAGTCAGGAATGATGACATACACCTGCAATTCCCGCCCTGTAGGGGAGGCAGGAGGACTAAGGGTTTGAGGCCATCCTGGAATACATAGAGACCATATATACATAATATATACTACACACACACACACACACGCATGCACACGCACACACTAGCTCACATTTTCCTGGTAATTCCTAAATGACAGGCTCTCTTGTTAAAAAAAAAATACGACTTATTTTGTTTATTTTTTGTTGTAGTACTGGACATGAGCTCAAGCCCAGGTTCTTTTTTTTTTTTTTTTTTTTTGCCAGTCCTGGGCTTGAGCTCCGGGCCTGAGCACTGTCCTTGGACTTTCTCAAGGCTAGAGCTCTACCACTTGAGCCTCAGCACCACTTCCGGCTATGTGGTACCAAGGAATCAAACCCGGGTCTTCGAGCATGCAAGGCAGGCACTTTAACCACTAGGCCAAATTCCCGGCCTCAAGCCCAGGTTCTATTCCTTCGCTCTTTCACTCAATGCTAGTGCTCTACACTTGAACCACAGCTCTAGTTGCAGCTTTTTCTGGTGGTTAATTGGAGATAATTGTCTCACAGACTATCCTGTCTGCTGGCTTTGAACTGCATCTTCAAATCTCAGACTCAAGAATAGCTAGGATGACAAGAGTGAGATGCTGGTATCCTGCTAAAAATGTGACTTGTTTTAGTCCCCACCTCTTCTTAGAATAGACACCCTGTCAGCCCTATCTTCCACGTGGGGAAACTGAGGCATGCGGCAGGTAAGGAGTTTGCCTGTCTAGAGGCTGTGGTGACCTTTCACATACCA
This sequence comes from Megascapheus bottae, assembly GCF_031878675.1. NCBI lineage: Eukaryota > Metazoa > Chordata > Mammalia > Rodentia > Geomyidae > Megascapheus > Megascapheus bottae. Next base: position 7,555,288 of record NC_143541.1, on the reverse strand, counting down.
CCATAGCCGTGATGCCTGCCTTGCAGCTGAGGAAACTGAGGCACCAAGTGGTGACAGACTATCTGAAGAGAAAAAGCCCAGGCTCTGGCCCCAGCGGGTCTTGTGCGTGCAGGATCCGCTTTCCTGGAGTAGGAAATGAGAAGGTAGGAGTTGCTAACTGTGAAGTGCACGCACACACCAGGTTGTGATTCAGAGACTTGGGGATAAAGATTCAGATGACCTGAAGTTGTTTTAAAGAGAGTCAAAAAAGATGAAATGGTGCTCCAGGGTGTGATGAAGACGGGAGCCCCTGGCTGCTAGGACAAGGGAAGCTTCTGGAAGTCATCAGGAGATTGATAACTGCTGGGCTGTCTAGGGATGTTGGTTGTCATCTTGCCACAAGGAAGATGCTGGCCTGAGGATAGGGCAGAAAGAGGCAGAGCCCAGCCAGCATGGTGGCTCATGCTTACAATCTTAGCTACTAAGGCTGAGATCTGAGGATCAAGGTTCAAAGCTAGCCCAGGCACAAAAGAACCCGAGACTCTTATCTCCAATTAACCTCCAGGAAATGGGAAGTGGGGCTTGGCTCAAAGGTAAGGCAGTAGCCTTGAGCTGAAGAGCTCAGGGACAGCGCCCAGGTTGAGTTCAAACCCCATGACCCACCAAAAAAGAAAGAAAGACAGACAGACAGACAGAAAGAGGCAGAGCCAAGAGACGGATGCAAGAAACACCATGACCTCATTTGAGTCTCTAGATACACTCATTCCTGAAAGCTTCTCTTAGACTTTTTGGTTATTTTTTTTTAAATCTTTTCTTTTTTAAATGCCATTGTGGAATGTGTTTTTAACCCTTACATTCATTATCATGATGTAAGGCGGTGGCTTGACTGTGTCAGGATTTCAGACATTGGGAATCATTTGCCTCAAGGCATGCCACATCTGCAGTGTCACGGGTATACTCACATCTTAGCTTGCACTGTGCCCCCTGGAGGAGGGCGGGCCTCCGTTCCTTTCCAGATCTGCCTTTGAAGCCTGGTCCAACCTCTGAGTGAAGCCCCTGTGGTAACAGGGGTCACTGGATGTGAGGGGGTAAGTCAGATCACACTGGAGTAGAGTGGGGTGGCCCCCCCCGGCCTCTGGTTATTTATTTATTTATTTTGCCAGTCCTGGGACTTGAACTCAGGGTCTGAGCAGTTTTGGGTTTTCCCAAGGCTAGCACTCTACCACTTGAGCCACAGCAGCACTTCTGGCGTTTTTCTATGTATCTGGTACTGAGGAATCGAACCCTGGTCTTTGTGCATGCTAGGCAAGCACTCTACTATTAGGCCAAACCCTCAGCCCTTTGTTTATTCTTGAGAGGGGGCAGACAGGGGCAGACAGGAGAGGGCAGTGCTGATGGTGGAAGAGACTGGACAGAAAAGAAAGGGAGCCTTGACTTCACACTTTGCCCCACAGTGCGACAGGAGACTCCTGTTGTCTTCTGCCACCTGCTTTGTGGCCATTTGTTACCACAGCCAAAGGATCAAATTCAATGACTAAAATGATAATACACACTGACTCTTTCCCCCATCCAGGTCCTTGGCACCAGACCAATCCCCAGCTCCTCCCCCTCCATCTCACTTAGCTCCAGGCTGCCCTCACCCCCTAAGGTCCTAGCTGGGACCGTTCCCCTGGGCACAGGACTCAGATCAGCTGTGTGCTCTTCTTCCCTCTGGTGGTGAACATTAGCATTGCAGTGAACCATGTGGCACTTGCTGAAACACAGCTAGAGGACTGTCCCTGCCTGGAACTGGTCACACCCGGTGTCTTGTATATTTTATCTCCTAAATCTGACATCCCTCCCTTACCTCCTGTAAGACATACAAGCTTAGTTTTTGTTTCAGCTACTTTTGTGTGCGTAGTGGTACTGCGGTTGAACCTGGGGCCTGACTAAACTCAATCTCTTGAACCACATTGGCTCACATTTCAAGAGGCCAGAAATGCAGGTTTTAGATTTCTAATAAACACCTATAAAAGTGCTAGGCACCCATCATCCCAGCCAGATGTGTAAATAGGAGGATCACAGTCCAGGCTGGCCTGGGCAGAAAGCAAGACCTTCTCTCAAAAATAACTGAACAAAAAGGGCTGGAGATGTGACGAAAACAGCAGAGGACCCACCTAGTAAGTGCAGAGCCCTGAATTCTTGGCCCAGTACCACCCCGGAGAAGAGTGTGGCCGGTGTGAGAACAAAAGGAAGTTTCAGGGCCAGGGCACAAAAGCCAAGACCCCAGGGACAATCAGTCTCCACCATTACAGCTGTGGCTGGCCAGGACACAGGGAAGGGCCAAGGGGCAGGTGGGGGTGCCCAGGGGCTCAAGGCCCTCGGTGTAGTGACTGGCTTTTACTCTGAGAAAAGGGTGTTGTTTTTCTGGATGACCACAAAACCCTGGAGATGGGGGAGAGAGAAGAGGGTGAGGTGCAGAGTGGAGGCGCAGAGGCCTCTCGCCATTTATATATATATATATGTATATATTCCATTTATATATAATAAACTTATGATCAAGATTCCTACTTATGTAAAATAAACTTACTGTCTAACCTTTTTCTTTTCTTGAGATAGGGTTTCTTACATTACTCAGACTGGTTTCAAACCCTGGGTTCAGTCAGAAGAGTAGCTGAGATGCCAGGGGCAGACCATCCCGCCCCCTGCCTCTTTTGAACCATTTTATGCATACAGTTCAGCAGTATGCACAATGTCAGGCAGTCATCACCACTGTTCCCAGAACTTACAACAGCCCAAAGGAAAGGGGTTTTCCCTTCCCTACTCCCTGTAAGGGAAGGGCTATAGCATTACATACGCCCCGTACACCTCTAGCCTGGTTTCTGTCTCTGGGGCTTTGCTATTTCTGGTACTTGAGGGAAGTGGAATCTCACAGAACTTGACTTTTTGTGACTGGCTTATTTGCTTAAGCATAATGTTTTCAAGGTCCGCCTATTGTAGCATGTCTTAGTAATAATTCTCTCTCTCTCTCTCTCTCTCGCTCTCTCTCTCTCTCTCTCTCTCTCTCCCCCTCCCTCCCTCCCTCCCTCCCTCCCTCTCTCTCTCTCCCCTCTCTCCCCTCCCTCTCTCTTTCTGGGGCTTGAACACAGGGCCTTTTTTGTTTTGTTCTGGCTCAAGACTAGTGCTCTAGCACGTAAGTCACCACTCCACTCACAGATGTTTGGTAACAGAAGGTAAGAGTCTCACAGACTTTTCTGCCCTGACTGTGAACTATGACCCTCAGAGCTCAGCCTCCTGAGCAGCTAGGATTACAGGGGGAGCCATTGGTGCCTGCCCCTCCCTTTTCAGTGGCACTAGGGGTTTGCACTGTGGGCTATACAATTGCTAGACAAGTGCGCTCTCTCTTAGGCCACTCCTTTAAGGATCCTTTTGGATTTTGTTTCACTTTTGTTTTTTCTGAGTGTCATCTTTTAGTTTTGCATGGGCCAGGTTAGATCTGGATCCTCTCTCCTACAGCCTCCTTTGTAGCTGCAGGAACATGTACGAACCGCCATGCCAAGATTTTGCCTGTACTGGCCTCCAACTGCTGTCCTCTCAATCTCTGCCTCCTGAGAAGGTGGGATAACAAGTGTGGGCCACTATCCTTGGACATTTCGTTTTCTTTATGGCTGAGTAATATTCCATTCTGTAGGTGTCTCACATTTTGTTTATTAATTTATCAAGCTGGTGACCATTTGAGTTGCTTCTACTTTTGGGCGATTGTGAATACTACATCTATGGTATCTGTTCACTGCTCCGGGATCGTGTCATTCATTCTTGGAAGTGGAATTGGTGGGTCAGATGGCAGCTCTATATTGGTCTGAGGCCACACCATGGTGTTTCCATGGCAACGGCACCTGTGGTGGCCCAACAGCCATGTCCCGGGGCTCATTTCTCAGTGCCCCACCCCGGCTAATTTTCCCTTTCAGCTTCAGTTGATGACCGAGCGCCTGAAAATCTTTTCCTGTGTGCCTTGGCTGCTGGTGCATCTTCTCCAGAGAAATGTCTAGGGAAGGAGGTGGCGAGGGCTGGTCATGTCCCACGTCTCCTGAAGACCCCAAAGGCAGGGGCGTCAGTGACTACATGTCAGGGGGAGCCAGGAGGTGCAGAATGCCTGGGGTGTGGACTAGAGAACTTGCTGAGACAAGAAAGACTTGGCTGGCCCCTTGGTGGGAGCTGAGGCCACTGTAGCTGGAGGGCTGAGGCCTGGGAAGATTGTAGATGTCAAGAAAGTGGGCCCAGGGGGGAGAAAGGCTTAGCAGTGGCCTGGCCCTTGCTTTCCTGTCTCAGAGGTCTCGTTCAGCCCAGGCAGCTCCCCTGTCTTCCTGGACTGAAACTTGGCCGACTTGGTGTCCCTGAGGCTGTAGATCTAGCTTTGGCCAGTAGATGTCACTGTAGGGCCAGAAATATCCAGACCACAGTGGCTGGGTGGACTGCAGACTCAAGTCTCAGCGATGAACTTGGATCAAACAGTTCTAGAATGTTTGCTCCAGTGAGTTTGACAACTCATTACAGCGAATGCCACACCCAAGCGTTGCAAAGGAGAGGTCCCAGGGTACCTGACTCCAAGACCCGCATACACAAGTCAACTCGCTGTCCCTTCATACTGGTTATGAAATTAGCGCCTCCATATCTACTATGCACCACAGGTCATGTCCAGAGCTGTAGACTGAGCTGCAGCCAGGCACAGGAGTTTGGAGTCTGAAACACCAACAGAGCATTACCCATTGTGTTACAGAGTAAATAAGTAGGATGATATAGGGATGAGGGGAGGAAACCCAGCAGTCCGTCATGGTCTCAACCATATTGCCAGAAGTGGGGCCCATGTCCATCCTGGGGTTTAAACTCGGGGCCTGAGCACTGTCCTGGGGCTTCTTCCTCAAGGCGAGAGCTCTACCACTTGAGCCACAGCACCAGTTTTGACTTTTTCTATGCATGTGGTACCGAGGAATCAAACCCAGGTCTTTATGCATGCTAGGCAAGCACTCTACTAAATTTCCTGCCCCTCTCTGTACGTTTAAAGGAAAAAAAAAACTTTCAAGAGTGCTGCAGTGAAGTTTTGTCAATAACTGTACTTCTGTTTCAAAACTTGTAATCCCAGCCGAGAGCTGAGGATCACCTCCAATTAACCACCAAAAAACCCCAAAAGTAGAGCTATGGCTCAAGTGGTAGAATACTAGCCTTGAGCGTAAGAGCTCAGGGATAGCGCCCAGGCCCTAAATTCAAGCGCGCACACACACACACGTCCCAGATATATAATGCTAGAACTCTGCACTGGAATCATTGCGAAAATGTATTCAGCTACACATCCAGCCTTACCCCCACCTCTTAGGGAGTCTGTGAGGGTTTGGCTCAGGAATCTAGATTTACCACAGGCTCCAAGTAGGTCTTCCATGAAGGACAGCAGGCCCAAGGCTCATGGAAGATTCTAATCTAGGTCACCTTCCCTTCCGGCTTGGGAATCTTTTGCAGCGCCCTGGCTGCTCCCCGACTCCTGCCTGCCCATGTACCTATAGACGCCTTATCATGTCTCTCCCACGGGGGCTGGATGCTGAGGCCAGGAGGCCAGCGCTGCCTACCAGATTGGCCGGACTCTTTGCCAGCAGGTCTGTTTTCTCCAGGGCCAACAACCCATGCCTCCCATTCTTTCTTTCCTTTTGTCAGCCATGGGGCTTGAACTCTGGATCTGGGCCCTTCAGCTCAATGTTACCACATTACCACATTGAGCCACAGTGCCACTTCTGGGTTCTCTGGTGGTTAATTGGAGATAAGAGTCTTATCTCCCGGACTTTCATGCCCAGGCTGGCTTTGAACCGAGATCCTCGGATCTCAGCCTCCTGAGTAGCTAGGATGACTGTTGCCTGGTTCCCCTCCTGCTCTTCCTGCAGCAGTTTTCATGGCAGGCTGAGCAGGTTCTTTGTCCTGAGTCTAGGGAGAAACCAACAGGAGCACAGGCCCGTCAGAGAGAAGCAGCGCCTGGCATGAGGATGTTATGGCACAGTTACATACCACATCCCTGGCTTCTGCACAGTCATGGGAGATGTATTAGCCTCTGTGGACTTCCTTATCCCATAGGAAAGATAAATCAGGGGACCTAATATCTGCCAACAGGGACCCTGGGTCTTTGTCTATTTTGTGTAGCTCTAATGTAATCCTTCATTTGCATGGACTGAGTGATTTATAAAGAACAGAGGCTTTTCTATTTTCTTTCCTTAACTTTTCTTCCCTTCCTTCCTTTCTCTCCTGTACTTCAGGTTTTTTTGCTCAAGGTTGGTCTTCTACCACTTGAGTCACAGCTCATTTCTGGCTTTGTTTTGCTCATTAACTGAGCTAAGAGTCTCACAGGTCTTCCTGCCTAGGCTGACTTTGAACCCTGATCCTTGGATTTTCACCTCTTGAGTAGTAGCGAGGATTACAGGTGTGAGCCACTAGTGCAGTGGGGCTCAAAGGTGTTTTAACATTTTATTTTCAGGATTGATTTCTTGAACCTGCTCTTTCCACTCATTTCCTAGGGTGGAAGATGAGAGGCTGCTTTGCAATGGCCGTGAAGGGAGAAGCCAAGTGAGGCAGAAAGCAGATCAGAAGATAGCGGGGGCCACCTGAAACCTGACAACTCTTCCTTGTAGCCAATCCTGAAGAATTCTTCCATAGCTTACCATCTGGAGGCCATGGTTAAATATGCCTAAGGTTCCAGGTTGGAAACTTCGTCCCAAGGCAGTGGTGAGGGAGGGTCCCCAGAGCTGTGCCTTCGTGAATGGACCAGCGCTGTCATGCTGGGGCAGGTGTGTCCGTGGAGGGGGCTCCTCCTAGAAGAGCTGACCCTTCCTCCCTTCATGGGAACTCTCACCCACCCACTTCCCATCAGGGACACAGCAGCCTCTGATGGAAATTATTGTCCTGTATTAGTACTAGGGCATGAGCTCAGGGCTTTGTGCTCTTGTGTGGCTTTGTTGCTCAAGCCAGGCTCTACCTCTCGAGCCAAGCTCCACTTGTGGCTCTACTTTGGTGTGGTTGACTAGAGGAAGAGTCTCAAGGACTTTCTTGCTAGAGCTGGCTTTGTTGAACCTCCATCTTCAGATCGCAGCCTTGTGTGTAGCTAGGATTACAGGCGTGAGCCACTGTGCCTGGCTTACAGCGTATACTTAGGAAGTATCTGTCACATATGGTGCAGGGACTGATGATAATTATGGAGTTTTTATCTTGAAGACTTTTTTTTAGGATCTTGGGGACTGAACCCTGGTTCTCAAGCATGCTACACAAGCACTCAACCACAGAGCCACCTGGCACCCTTGTGGAATTTAATGTCTGCATTCTTCCAGAGTGGGGAACAGACATTCAATTCACTTGTTCTGGCTGGGGCATAGCAAGAGAATGAGGGTTCTTGGGCTCTGGGAAGATGGCGAGGCCGGGGCTAGAGGCAGCCACGTGAACTAAGGATAGAGACAGCCAGCGGACCCTGAAAACAGGCCAGGCCTGCGCAGACCCAGAGTGGCAGAGGAGGGTGGAAAAGACAGGGGCCCAGCACCTCATCAGCCACACAGGGATCTTTGGAGGGGTGGGGTGCTCCCACAGCACGGGGGTGACCTTAGTGACTGGATTGCCTGAGCCAGAGGTGGGGGTGTGCGGGCTGCTATCCTGCAGGCCTTGAAGGGGACCCCCCATTCGAGAGTGAGGGTCTGAGTGTGTTCTGGGCTTGAGCACTCACCTGTTGCTTTTGGCCTTTCCTGGAAAATGGAAGTGTTTGAGGATGAGATAAGTTGGCTTGAGAAATGTGTGTGTTAGGTCAGCCAAGTGAGAGAGGTAATGAAGCTGACAGACTGGGGAAAATGAGGAACGGTCAGCTTACAGCATGTATAGGACATAGTCCTTCAGGGGCCCGGAGTGTGGCCTAGTGGTAGAGTGCTCGCCTAGCATGCGTGAAGACCCGGGTTCAATTCCTCAGTACCACATACACAGAAAAAGCTGGAAGTGGTGCTGCGGCTCAAGTGGCAAGTGCTAGCTTTGAGCAAAAAGTGTCCAAAGACAGTGCCCAGGCTCTGAGTTCAAGCCCCAGACTGGCAAAAAAAAAAAAACAAAACAAGATTAAGGGAACAACAGTCATTTTAGAGGAAATGAATTAGGATAACTTAAGGAAACTGAGGCACGGTGAAAGCAATTCAGAAACATGGTATTTAGAAACACAAAAGTGCTACCTTTGTTTCAAAGAAAGACAATAGGATGTATTTCTTCGGAGGGATGCATTCCCCACATTCTGACAGAATGTATGCTTTCCTGAGAAAACGTAAGCCACCTGCCCCAAAATGTAGGTAACAGGGCGCCTCCTTATCTCAAAGATAAGCTTCTGTTTTATGGCAGGATGAATTCTTACTTGAAAACCCAGAGAGTAACACCAGGTGCGGTTGCTATCTTTATATAACTTTGAAACCAGACCCCTTCTTTTAAACTACCCTAGTAACCTAAGGAGCTTGGGTCTCCCTGTGTCTCCTTATGTATATGTGTTTGTCTCTCTGAGTGTCTCTGGGTGTGTGAGAGTCTCTCTGGATCTGTCTCTCCATGCCTCTCTCTTTCTCCCTACGAGAGTGTGCCCTTGCCCCGCTGTTTGTCTGATTGCCTGTTTGCTTAATACAGCTCTGCCAAGTTTTCTTAACACTGTGACATGTCCAGAAATTCTTACTCTGCAATCGAAGTCAAGGACCTAAGAGAAGAGTTGCTATATTTAAAGCAAAGCTTCACTAAACCTCACCTCGGTCCGGAGACCCTAAGACCTGACAGGGTGAGGGGGGTTCGTAGATGCCATGCTGGGAGGCCTGTGCAAAGCATCTGCTAGTGCATGAGGTGCTCGGTTCCATCCCCAGCTCTGTAAAGGAGAAGAAACTTAGGTAAGAAGTCATCAGAGCCCTGGTATGGGGGTTCAGGAGAAAAGGTGGGAGGGAGCTTCTGAAGGGGGCTCCACTCTCCTCCAGCATCCAGGACACCACCCCAGATCCTAGAGGCCTGCCATGCTACACAGCGTTTACACAGAACCTCTACTCGCCTTCCTGGATACCAGTCACCAGCATGGCTTGTCATACCTACAAGTCAATGCTGTCCACAGAATATTGCTTTGTTTAGGGAATAATGACAATAAAGTCCCTGGTGAGTATGGGCATAATTGTTGGATCTACTTCCTATAAGCAGAGGCCGCTGACTCTGCAGGAACGAGGGGCCCCCCGGCTGCGTCCCTATCCCTCCCAGGCCTTGCTTCACCTCCACCCTCAGAGGGCAGACAGAGCAACAAGAAAACAAGAGATGATGTCCCCGCCCCAAGCTTTTCCTTCTCTTTTTAAGGGAGCATTGTCAGGATAAGCAGAGGTTATTCCAATTTTGTCTCTTTCTAATCTGCTTCCAGCCCAGGGCATGGGTGAGCACAGAGGCCTAAAAATACTCTGAACTGTCAAGGCGGATCACATCAACCGCAGCCAGCAGGGCACCTGTCTCTCTCACCACCCAGCCTCATTGGGTATGGACAGACAGAGCCTGTGATCTGGGGTTGGAGCTTCTCTAAGGCTACCTGGCGAAGCCTTACCTTTATAAGGGCCCCCAAAAGGCAAGTTTGGAGGCTGTCCCCTCCAGTTGCTTGTCCCTGTTCCTCTCTGGCCACTCGATCTCCCAGGAAGCCTTTAGAGGAACTGGATGCCCCGGCTGGCATCCAGTAGCACGGTGGGCCAGGCTCTTCCCTGGGGGCCTCAGCTTCTTCCTTGGTGACATGGAGTGTGGAGGCTGGCCTCTGTCCTTTCAAAAAGTGTTTTGTAAGTGTTTGGTTCAGCAGAGATGAAAGGAGCCCTTGCAGGCCATTTGCCTCTTATTAGAACTCTCCTGCTTGGGTCTAGGTTTTGCTTGAGTTGTAAGGGCTCTGCTGCAGAGGAGTGCTCTGCAGCTGTCCACCCGCCCATGAGGAGGCTGCTTGAAAAGCACCAGTCCCAGGCTGCAAAGATTCACTTGAGCCCTGGGGCTGTCAGGAACCTGGACTGCTGAACCTGTGACATACCCAAGACTCACCCCCAGGTGTCTCTGGGTGATCCCTGCCCCTTCCTGTCTGTCTCTTCCACCTGGTTATCTCACAGACTGCTTGTCCTTTGTCCTGTCTCCTCCAAGAAGTCTTCCAGCACTTATCTCAGAGCTGCAGAAAAGACTCCTGGGGCTGCCTGGCCCTCAAAGCTCTCTTATCATGCATTGAACATTTCTTTTTTTAATTGCCTATACATTTGACTGATCACGGGAGTTCTGAGTTCGAGTACCAATTTCTTCACTTCCTGCACTGGATTGACTTTTCATTCTGCTGCCTTTTCCCACAACTCTTTTTCATTTTGGTGAAGTCCAATATGGCTATTTTTCTTTGGCTGACTGTGTTTTGGCAAAATCATTGTTAAGTTATCTTTCTTCTGATACATCTCAACTGCATTTTTTTTTTTTTTTTGCCAGACCTGGGCTTGAGCTCAGGGCCTGAGCACTGTCCTTGGACTTTCTCAAGGCTAGAGCGCTACCACTTGAGCCACAGCACCACTTCCAGTTTTTTTTTCTATGTATGTGGTACCAAGGAATCGAACCCCGGTCTTTGTGCATGCTAGGCAAGCACTCCCAGCCCTCAACTGCATTTTTAAATCATTCCTCATGTCTCTCACCATGGATCATTTTTTAAGTTTTAAATAATATTGCATCGTCTGGATGTAGCCCATTTTACCTAGGTACCCACCTACTAAAATCTACCTTGGTGGCTTCCATGTTCTGGCAATTATAAATAGGGCTGCTGTAAACATCTGGGTACAGGTTTTTCCGTGGCCACAAGCTTTCAGCTCCTTTAGGTATAAATACTGAGGAGCACTATTAACGGATGGGGGTTGGTATGTTTTTGTAAGAATCTGCTACAGTGCAGAACTGTGTTCTGGTCTTCCAGTAATGAGTGTTCCTGTTGTTCTCTGTCCTCTCCAACATGTGGTAGTGTCAGAGTTTTGGATTTTGGCCATTCTAATAGGTGAGAAGTTAGATCTCATTTAGTTTTGCAGTTCCCCACTGATGTGTGAGGGATATCTTTTCATGTGCTTATTTTCTATCTCCATATCTTCTTGGTGAGGTTTGTGCATATGTAGGTCTTTGGTCCATTTTTAAATGGTTTATTTTTAATTGGTGGTACTAGGGTGTGAACCTGCTCTTGTTAGGCAGGCACTCTACTGTGAAGCCACAATTCTAATGCAAGTTTTTGATTTTTGTTTCTAAAAAGTCCTCACCAGGGGCCGGGAGTTTGGCCTAGTGGTAGAGCACTTGCCTAGCACGTGTGAAGACCTGGGTTTGATTCCTCGGTACCACATACATAGAAAACGTTGAAAGTGGCGCCATGGCTCAAGTGGTCAAGTGTTAGCCTTGAAAGGCCCAAGGACAGTGTTCAGGCCCTGAGTTCAAGCCCCCAGGATGGGCCAAAAAGAAAAAAAGACATCCTCCCCCCCAATCCAAGTACTCTGGTCTTGGATTATGTTCTACTTTTCGTTTTGGACATTAAATACAGGGCTGTCTATGGTGTGTTTGTCTGTAAATTTTGCTCTTATGTGTGGGGGTCCAGCTGCATCTGCATCTGTTCACTGAACAAACATTCCTTTGTCCATTGCGTTTTTTTTGTTGTTGTTCCTGTGTCAAAGACTTATGGGTGTGTCTGGGCTGTCTGTCCCGCTGATCTGTCTTTTCTTCTCCAATACCATACACTCTTTTTTATTTGAGGTGGCCAGGCTGGTCTTCAATGATCTGGGCACCAAACCACTTCAGGTGGCTGAGACTTGTAGCATGAGCCTCTGCCTCAGTTTCATATGGTCCTGGTTGCTATAGCTTTATAGCAAGCATTGGTGGTGTAGTATCAGCTCTCTAACTTTCTTTTTCACCTTCCACATTGTGTTGGCTAGTTATGGTCTTCTGCTTCTCCATATAAAGCTTAGAGTCAATCAGTTTATCAATAACCACAAGAATAACTTGAGCTTTTGTGTGTGTGTTGTACGTATCGATTTCAATTTTGGCTTTCTTCGTGTATGTGGGGCCAATAATGGGGACTGGAACTCAAGGGCCTCAATGATCTTGTTTGGCTATATCCTCCACATCTGGCACTCTGCGACTTGAGCCCTGCCTCCAGTTCTGGATTTTTTCTGGCTAACCGGAGATTATAGTCTACTAGATTTGTCTGCTTTGACTGGCAATTGAACCTTGGTTTATAGAACTCAAAAAAACTGAGTAGCCAGGATTATAAATATGAGCCACAGGCTCAAGTTTAAACTCCATAATGACCCTTTGACCATTTTTCAGATGAGGAATCTGAGGTTCAGATAGTCCTCAAGTGACAAGGACAGTCCCTATAGGTTGTACTGACATGTATATAATATATGCCTACACATATATGTATATGCAATACACATAAATATGTACATACCTATATATATGTGCATACACATGCTATGTGATACATACTCATGTACATATATACATAGACACACATTCCCTAGAGCTATCTGCTAAAAGAGCTCCACAGCAGGAAGGCCATTTTGGTAGAAATGGAACTATCTGGCACTTAATGCCTTTTTTTTTTGGTGGTAGGACTTGAACTCTAGGCCTGGGTTTACTGTCCCTGAGCTTTTCAGCTCAAGGCTACCGCCCTACCTCTTGAGCCACAGCACCACTTTCTGTTTTCTGGTGGTTAACTGGAGCTAAGAGTCTCATAGACTTTCTTGCCTGGGCTGGTTTTGAACTGTGAGCCTCAGATCTCAGCCTCCTGAGTAGCTAGGATTACAGGTGTGAACCACCATGCCTGGCACTTAGAACCTTTTAAATCAAACCTGAGCTTTCTGGAAATGGCTGATTTTAAGGCAGAAGCAGGTAAGATACAGATTGAGGTTGGGACATTTTATTTGTGCCATAAAGTTCAAAGAAAAAAGGCCAAGGACATGACAGATTTGTCAAAAGGAAAGATGATTTGGGAATGATTTCACCAAAACACAGGCAGCCAAAGAAAAATAACCATATTGGACATCAGATTGGATCTGTGCATCAAAGGGCAACAGAATGGAAAGCGATCCCAGAGAATGCACACACAGATATAAGAAATGATTAATATAGAAAGATATACTAGGCACTGGTGGCTCAGGCTTGTAATCCTAGCTATTCAGGAGGCTAAGATCTGAGCATCATAGTTTGAAGTCAGCCTGGGAAGCAAAGTCTATGAGACTCATTAGTTCCAATGAACCAAAAAGCCAGAAGGAGAGGAGGCTCAAGTGGTAAAGCATTAAGGGAAAGCACCTAGGACCTGAATTCAAATTCCAGTACTGGTACACACATGTACACTCACACACACGCACACACACACACACAGAGGATATAAGACAGGATCATACACTACTATGAATAGGGCTGTTCATTCATTTATTGTTTATGGAGCCCCTCAAGAGATCAGTAGTTTTAGAACGGCCGAGACAGAGTTTCTGCATTCTTAGAGTTTAGTCTAGAGAGGAAGAAAGATGACGAAAGGGAAGGTGAGTGTGTGGTGGGCTCTGAAAGGAGAAGTTGAGGGTGTTGGGAGCCTGTGTCATGGTGGAAGCTAACCTTTGCTGTGGGGTCAGGGAGGATTTCCCTGAGGAAATGACATTCACGCTGACATCCAGACCACTCTCTGTTGGAGCGTGAGGTGAACCAAGCATGAGGAAACAGCGGCAGCAGCAAAGGACCTGAGGTGAGAGAGGAAATTCAATCACTAGCAGATGACTGCCGTTTAACTTCCACAGGTCATGGTTACCTGGTGTGATTCTAATCTTAACCTGTTTCCGCTTGGAGTGCTCCCTCGACACCAGTTTCTACTAAATTCTAATTTTGTGAAGCTACATTGTGTGTGTGTGCGCCACTACTAAGACTTGAACTCAGGGCCCGGGCATGGCCTTTAGCTATTTTGCTGGTGCTCTACCACATGTTCCATGCGTCCACTTCTGGTGTTTTGGTGGTTCACTGGTTGTAGACGACAATCCTTCCATCTCAGTCTCCTGAGAAGGCAGGCTACAGGTGTGAGCCTGACTGAAGCTTCACGTACATATGCTTGTCTACCTTAGCAAAGTGGTGAACACACGAGCAGACGTGAGGTGGAAATGTGAGGCATGGGAGCCTCAATGGTTTTGCAACCCTTCAGCGGAAATTACATTCGAAGGGTGCAAACAACGGAGGGTGTCAGTTCCCCTGTTCTCAGTTCCTGTCTGCATCAGCATCATGAGTGCTCCCTGGTCAAGTCTAGTTGTTATGTTTTTTTTTTTTTTTTTTGCCAGTCCTGGGCTTGAGCTCAGGGCCTGAGCACTGTCCTTGGACTTTTTCAAGGCTAGAGCTCTGCCACTTGAGTCTCAGCACCACTTCTGGCTTTCTTGTATGTATGTGGTACCGAGGAATCGAACCCGGGTCTTCATGCATGCTAGGCAAGTACTTTAACCACTAGGCCAAACTCCCAGCCCTAGTTGTTATGTTTTTAATAGCTGTAAAGCTTCAAGTGACGTGTCACCGAGGCCAGGGCTTTGCAAATGGTGATATGATATGTTTTTTTTTTTAATCTGTCATGGGGCTTGAACTCAGGGCCTGCGCATTGCCCTTGAGCTCTTCTGCTCAAGGTTAATGCCCTACCTTTGAGCCACAGCTACTCTTCTGGTTTGCTGATGATTAGCTGGAGATAATAGTCACATAGACTTTCTTTTCTACCTGGGCAGGCTTTGAACCATGATCTTCCGATTTCAGTCTTCTGAGTAGCTGGGATTACAGGTGTGAGCCACCAGCACCTGGCATTCGAGTCTATGCTCTTTATGTATACCATCATAAAAAAAAAAAAGAACATGGCATATTTTGGGATTTGAGTATTTGCTGACATGATAGTCTCAATTCAATTTCCTGCCACACACTTAGCAGTACTTTTTACTCTTTCAAATTTTATTTAGTGTATCTTCAATTGCTTTTTAGCAATTGCATGGTTCTTGTAAGTCATGTCAAAGGAGAGTTAACAATTTAAGGAGTCTTAGGAAGGAAGGGGCAGGTATCACAGTCGCAGAGCACCTGAGTCCTGTGCTCAGTTCCAGCGCTGCAAACAAGGCAAAGCAAAACAAGACAAAGTCGGTGTATCATTTCTTTCCAGGACTGTTTGTACAAGTGATATATGTTCCACAAATATTTGTACCATTGTCATATTTCTGGCTTATTTTTGTGTAGCTCAGTTGTGATATTTTACTAAAAATTTATAATAATTTTCTCCAGTTCTCACAAAAAAATATTCCCAAAGTATTCATTTGCAGGAGCTTCCTGATTCTGTCAAAATCCGAGACTGGAGAACCAGCCTCAGAAGTCACCTGATGGGATCAGTTGTAAGCATCTCCCATGTTTTTGGAATGCTTTTGTATTCCTCTTGTTCACAAAGGTTATCATTGAGTGCCCAACACTGAAGAGGGGACTATTCCTTAGTCAGCCATATGCCAGATGTCCAGAATTCAGGAGGGTGCTGTCCCTGGCTTAAGACCTTGGAGGTGTGTGTGTGTGATCTAAAAATATCACAGAAACACAGGGTGACGGAGAGTGGTGAATACAACAAGCTAAATGAAATGTGCATTTTTTTTTGCAAGTTCAACCACAAACATCTCCATGAGTACAGCTGCAGGGGACCAGTGTGTACAGAAACTGTAAGGACTTTAAGGACTTTTTTTTTTCAAGTCCTGGGGCTTGAACTCAGGGCTTGAGCACAGTCCTTAGGCTGAACTCTGCCACTTGAACCACAGCACCATGTGGTATGGAGAAATTGAATCCAGGTCTTTGTGCATGCTAGGGGAGTACTCTACCACCAGGCCAAACGTCTGGCCCAAGACCTCTTTTAACTATGCCAAATGTTCACTTTCTCTCTACATTTCACTGTTATCAAGGCTATGCTCAGATAAGAGGCTAAACAATTTCTGAGGTGTTTGTGCACTCATTAACTGAGCAGAACTCCCTCCTCTGTGCGGGTCTCACCCTCTGATGTAGGCTGCTGAGTATATGTAGGGAAGTATATGTAGAGGAAGGCAGCACATGTTCTCTCTCTTGGACAGGGACACTGTCCTTTTTTTGTCCAGGCTGGGACTTGAACCATCAGGTGTGGTCTTAGGCCTTCCAATTTGTACTGGGGCTTCACCACCAGCAGTCCCTGGGTGCCCAGCTTGCCAAGGGCAGATAGTGGGACCTCCTAGTCTCTACAGTTCTGGGACCCAATTCATCCCAACATATCTGTTTACATAGACAGGGAAATTCTGGAGTCCATGGGTGTGGCTCATGTGACCCCTGCTACTATTTGTGCAGACTCAGCTGTTCACAAATACTTCCTGTCACAGCGTGGAAGATAACAGTGAGAGAAGTAGCCCTTCCCAGGACAGACACAAAGAAGTGAAGTCCACACAGGGCGGCTGCACCTCTTTTCTGGGTGGTTTAGAACCCTCTAGAGCTCTATCAAGATATTATTATTATTATTTTTTTTTTGCCAGTCCTGGGCTTGAGCTCAGGGCCTGAGCACTGTCCTTGGACTTTCTCAAGGATAGAGCTCTACCACTTGAGCCTCAGCACCACTTCCGGCTTTTTTCTATGTATGTGGGACCGAGGAATCGAACCCGGGTCTTCATGCATGCGAGGCAAGCACTTTAACCACTAGGCCAAACTCCCGGCCCTCAAGATATTATTGACATCTACTCCACACTGGGGTTGGAACTCAGGGCCTAACTAATGCTTTCTAGATAGCTGAATTTTACAGTCATAAACTATACCCAGATTGTTTGAGATAGGGTCTTACTTTTTACTCAAGCTTTCCTTGATCCATTCGTCCTCATAATCTCTACCTCTCAAGTAGTGGTGATTACAGGCATGAGCTATCCTTCTAAGCAATTTAAACTCTCTTAATTAATACTGTTATCTTTCTATGGTTTCAATGGCATTTCTCTCATGAGTATTTTTCCCCCATGGGTGTATTTTTTTGCCTGTAAATCTTTGTTAAGAATCTTTTTTTCAAGGGGCCTGGAGTGTGGCCTACTGGTAGAGTGCTTGCCTAGATATCCTGGGTTCAAATCTTGGATACCACGTACACAGAAAAAGCCGCAAGTGGTGCTGTGGTTCAAGTGGTAGAACCCTAGCCTTGAGAAAGCCCAAGGACAGTGCTCAGGCCCTGAGTTCAAGTCCCAGGACTGGCAAAAAATAAATATATAAAATCTTTTTTTTTTTTTGGCTGGAGATTGAGTCCAGGGCCTTGTATGTGTTAGACAAGCACTGAGCTATTCCTCACAGCTGTCCATTTCTAAAGTGTCCGTCAAGAGAAGAAGCTGATAAGGCTCATTTCATTTATGCTATCCCAGGATCACAAAGACATTCCTTATTTTCTTTTTCTTTTCATATTTTTTTATTGTAATTAACAGAAGGGTTACATTATATTCGCCAGATAGAAGGTGCATGACTTCACAAACATCGATCCCCTTTCTTCGTGTGACATTCCTTATTTTTTTTTTTTTGTTTAATTCTAGTGTTAGGTTTTACATGGAGGCTTATCTTTTTTTGAGTCCCTTTCCTCAGAGGCCTCCATCAGAGCTCCTGAGCCAACCTTGCCCATCCTTCCCGTTTATCTAGTCCATCCAGTCCTGTTCCTCATTCTCCCCCCCCTGGTATTGACCACCTCTCTGGCCTTCCCTGGACCACGGTGCACAGCAGCTGGGCAATCGATCACCCGGGGAGGCCCCGCAGGCCCTCCGCACACCTGCTCCCGCCTTCCTCTTCCCACGCCCCCCCCCCCCCCCCGCCCCACACTCGGGTGTTCTCCCCTTCCGGGCAAACCCTCCCGAGTCCCCGCACCCAGCTCGGCCCAGCTCGGCCTCGGGATCGTAAGTCCTCCCGCCCCGGCCCGGGCCCCACAGACCTCTCGTTCGTGCTCCCCGCTCCTCCCAGCCGACCTCCACGTCTGTGGGGAGCTCCGCGGCCGTCCCGCTCGCATAGCTAGACAAGCCCGACGGGAACTAACGACCCCAGCCTCCGCTCCGCCGCCTGCCAGGTAGAGCCAAGGCCGGAGCATCAGCCAGAAATCGGCCCAACCCCGCACCGCACAGGGGACAGAGCCGGTGCAGCGGAAACCGGCCTCGGGAGGTCTGGAGCCGGAGGCGCTCGCCGCCGAGCCGCCCCGCCAGGTCTGCGGCCGCGTGGGTGGGCGGGCCGGAGGCGTGACCACGCCCACAGAAGCCCGGCCACGCCTCCCGCAGCGTGCGCGCGCCCGCCCCGCGCCGCCTCGCGCATGCGCCGTGAGCCGGGGGCGGAGGTTGTGGGCGGTGGTAGCGGTGGCGGGGCGCGCGCCCTGGCTTCTCGTTCCCCGGAGCCGGTTCGCGCTCTCGCGTCCCGGCCGAGGCGGCGCGGGGGGAGGGTCGGGAGGGGGGGTGGCTGGGGGGGGGGAATGGACCGGGCGCGGCGGCTGCAGCGGCAGGAGCCGGCGCTTGAGCTGGAGCGGCGGCGCCGGCGGGGACGCCGGCTGCTCCTCCCCTCCCCGTCGGTGAGTGCGTGCCCCCGCCCGGACGCGGCCCCCTCTCGGCCCTCCTCCGTGGGTGGGGACGGTGGTGAGGCAGCGCGGCCCGCCGCCGCCGCCGCTCGCCTCAGGCCGGGCCTCCGGCTCGCGGCCTGGCGCGGCCGGGACCCTCGGTCGCCCCCGTGGGGCCTCGGGCTCGGCCCCCATCCTCCCGCCGGGCCTCCGTTCTCCCCCCTCCCGCCCGGCCCGCGGCTCCGCCGGCCGCGGTGAGGGAGCGGCGCGGGGGAGACGGGCCGAGCCGCCTGCCCCGGGCTGCGGAGGAGGGCGGCCGGGGGGCTTCGCGCCCTTTGTTTTGCTTCTGAACTTGTTGGGGAGGGGAGGGGGGCTGCCGTTCCGGGGCGGGGGTCCGGGGTCCCCCCTCCCCCCCGGGGTGCCCCATCAGGACCGGCGCGGCGTCCTTCCCCGCGGAGGTGGGAGTGAGTGGGGGCCGGGCCAGCGGCCGGCTCGGTTCACCACCCCCCCCCACCCCGAAACCGCGTCCGCGGTGAGCGCTCGCCACCCCCTCGAGAGCCGTCGGGGACACGTGACAGCCTCCGTCTCGGGAGATCGTGGCCAGAGTTTGCGGAGAGAGAAGATGACGCCCCCCCTCCCCACCCCCTTCCCCATCTAAAATGGTTGCTATGAGTCTGGCGTAACTTGTCATAGACACCTGGATCTCCAGGTCTGGATCAGCGCGTCGGGGAGGCTCTTAGGAACAAGGCTTAGAAAGTAAGATAGCTACTTCAAGAGGAAACAAAAGTTGGATCTGCCCGTGGCCATCTGTCCACTATCTTCAGTGGTGAAAATGACTGGTTAAGCTTCAGCCCTAAGCTCTTTTTAAAAAAAAAGTACCTGTGTATAGAAATGGTTGCAAAGACAAGGAAAAAAAAAAACAACCAAAACCCTCATGGTTATTAAGGATGCAGAATTTCTCTAGGAGGTGGGTGCATTATTTTCCCTGTAGATTCGAAGATTGAGATTGAAATTGTGAGTAGGTGGCATTTTTACTCGTGTCATGTAACAAACCATGCCTATAGGGGGATTTTTAACACAACAGTACCTTACCCCCAACCGACAGAGTTGGCTTGTGTATCTTTTTTTTTTTTTTGAAAGCACACACCCACTCTGGCTAGTATAGAAAGATTAAAAAGCTGCTTCTGGTCTGTGGGTGGTAACCTTTTAATTTCGAGATTTTTTTTTTCTGCTGCCTACAGAATAGATTGCTGATCAGCAGCACAGGAGAAATTCAGATATTAAAACATTCATTTGTGTGTGATCTAGGCTTGTATTATGAGCATTTAACGATTTGGTAAGGTGTGTAAGTGTTGTATATGCTATGTATGGCAGTTGGATGCTGTTGACTTATTTAGGACATAAAGAGGTCTGGCACAATCAGTTGACTGTGTTGTGATACATTGTAGTAGTGTTGTGAGAACCTTTATGTGTACAAAACCCTCGTTGTCTATAGTATCAGGAAGAATGCTGCCCTGGGCTAGTTAGTGACCACTAAACCTTTAAGCTGCTTGTTCCTCTACTAGATATTTCCCCATTTCTGTAGGAGTTATTATGCATATCATAAAACCTGTAATGACTGAAGGCTTAAATTTTAAATTCCTCAGAATGACATTTATGGTTTGTCAATTAATTTATTCATCAAATATTTATTGAGCCCTTGCTTTGTTCCAGATTTTTTTTTTAAAGCATCAAGACTACACTGTTGGAGCAAGACAGACTAAGCATCTGCCCTTTTTAAACTGGATTCTGTGTGTGTGTGTGTGTGTGTGTGTGTGTGTGTGTGTCTGTCTGTCTGTCTGTCTGTCTTGCATAGGGAAAAAGAATATAGACCAAAAAGCAGATATGGGAATTTCAGATAGTAATATATTCCAGCAGTCACAAAACTTTTTTTTTGTGAAGGACAAGAAAGTATTTCAGGCGGATGGGACTTACAAGCCCTGTTGGAACTGCTCAACTATTATTTTAGTGCAGAAGCAACCACAGATAGTACATAAACTTTTTTGTCATTAATTTTTTTTTTTCCGCCAGTTCTGGGGCTTGAACTCAGGGCCTGAACACTGTCCTTGGGCCTTCTCCAAGCTAGAGCTCTACGACTTGAGCCACAGCACCACTTCCAGCTTTTTTCTATATATGTGGTATCAAGGAATTGAACCTGGGTCTTCATGCATGCTAGGCAGGCACTCTACCACTAGGCCAAACTCCCAGCCCCTAAATTTTTTAAATTGTATACTGTATAGTGTGTTTAAACTTGGTATTTCAGATGTCCATATACTTTGATCAGAATAATTTTCTGTATTGCTTTTATCTTTCCAACTAAACTTTTTTTTTTTTTTTTTTTTTCCAGTCCTGGGCTTGAGCTCAGCGCCTTGAGCACTGTCCTTGGACTTTCTCAAGGCTAGAGCTCTACCACTTGAGCCACAGCATCATTTCCGGCTTTTTTCTATTTATGTGGTACCGAGGAATGGAACCCGGGTCTTCATGCATGCTAGTCAAGCACTGTACCACTAGGCCAAACTCCCGGACCTTTCCAACTAAATTTTAAACACTGAAATTTGAATCTCTCATGATTTTCACATGTCATGGAATGTTTATGTCTTTGATTTTTTTCCCCCCTCTAACCATTTAAATAAGTAAAACTTTTGCTGGCTTACAAGCCATACAAAAATAAAAACAAAAACCACAGGCAAGAGCTGCACTTGGCACAGAGTATTTTTATGTAGTATCTGGACTTTTATAAAAAAAATGTTTGCTGATTCATAGTTTAGTTCATTACTATGGATGAAGAAAATGAGCCATGTGACAAGCAAGTAAATTAGAGGGTGGGGGCTCAGTCACATAGGGAGGCCTTACTAGGGAGAAGAATGCTGAGTTAGGGGCAAGAGATGAAGCAGCATGTGCAGACAGAAGTAGGCCTCTTCCATGTCCCAGTGTTGAACTTCCTCATAGAGCTTGTCGTTTCTGCCTTAGTTGTTTTCAACTAGTTTGCTTTCCTCTTACCAAGTTTTAAAAGTCTGTGTGTTGTAGTCTTAGAGTGTCTTCAAAGAATTGAAAAAAAATTATCCTGCTCGTTTCTAAAAACTTCACAGTGAATTTTTGAGTTCTATTTGAATATTTTTAGGACAGAAATTTCACTACTTTTAAGTAGCCTGTGCAGTTTTTGGACCTAATTGCTACCGTGATTTTCTTTTAGGATTTGACCTTTCTTCCTTGGAATAAGCTTATAAGTTCTCCCTTGGCTCAGGAGCAGATATGCAGATTCATTCATGAGATCAAAATCACATAAATTGACTATTTTTCTTGAAAACCACTTAAATTTTAAAAATACTGTTCATGTTTTTGTGTATATAATCATTTAATATTCTTTTTTTTTTTTTTTTTTTTTTTTTTTGCCATTCCTGGGCTTGAGCTCAGGGCCTGAGCACTGTCCTTGGGTTTTCTCAAGGCTAGAGCTCTACCACTTGAGCCTCAGCACCACTTCCGGCTTTTTTCTATGTATGTGGTACCGAGGAATCGAACCTGGGTCTTCATGCATGCTAGACAAGCACTTTAACCACTAGGCCAAACTCCCGGCCCCCATTTAATATTCTTATGTATATTAGAGACTGAGAATCAGAAGGAAAGATGTCTAAATTGTTTTGTGAATATCTCAGCCTTCAAACCATTTAGCTTTGAAAAATAGCCATCTAATCTCTCTCATGGTATGGGAGATGATGGAGATTGCTGACAGTTTACTACTTCAGCTCAGAGTTTTAAAAATTCTGTTTTTACATTTATAGTTGTATTGTAAATACTAAATACATTGTATAGGAAAGGATGGTTAATGTTCTTGAGACTTAAAAGTAGCAGAGATTTTTGCTTCATTGGCTCATATATATATACTGTCCTTTGAAAAAGTTGTGGAGAACTTGGCCACCTGCTTCTTGCCTTTCCCCTTTTGGCATTTCCTGTTGTGGCTTACTGAGCAGCTGTCAGGGTGTCCTTGAGCACTGGTCATATTTTACAGAGATCAGCTCGTAAGTTAAATGGGTATATGATGTAAGTATTATTTCTGCCATTTGACTGTTCAAGTATTTGATCAGTACTGCTAGGTCTTCCATTCAAGTCTTTTCAAGGATACATTTAAATTTTCCTTATTTCCTTACCTTTTTTGGTTGTTCTTGTAAAAGTGTGTGTTTATCCTTTTTTTATTATGTTGGCACCCTGAAGCGCATTTTAAGATGCAAAATCAAATTTTATCTTCTTCCTGAAACATCTCACAATTCTAGGCTGCCTCTATATTCTAAACATACATTTATCTGTAATGTTTTTGTATTTTATACTTGTTTCATACGCCTTAGTCTTGATAAGAAGGCACAGAGTTTCTTGGGGCAGAGATCCCATTTTAGGCTTTGTTTTGGAAGGGATTCCCAGATGCACCAAGTAAAATTGTAGTCATGTCCATCACGAATATATATGCTACATTTTTTTTTTTTTTTTTTTTTTTTTTTGCCAGTCCTGGGCTTGAGCTCAGGGCCTGAGCACTGTCCTTGGACTTTCTCAAGGCTAGAGCTCTACCACTTGAGCCTCAGCACCATTTCCGGCTTTTTTTTTTTCTATGTATGTGGTACCATGGAATCGAACCCCGGTCTTTGTGCATGCTAGGCAAGCACTTTAACCACTAGGCCAAACTCCCGGCCCTTAAAAAGTTACTCTTTAAAAAAAAATAAACTCACTTTTTAGAAGTGCTAGATTTACAATTATTATGAAGCTAGCACTGCAATATCTATTCCTCCTTGTCTACCTTAGACTCAACTTCCTCAATTATTATCACCTTACATTAGTATATTTTCACAATTCATGAACCAATATTAATTACATCATTAGTAAGTCCATACTTTATTCAGATTTTCACAACTTCTCCTTGATAACCTTTTTTGTTTCTGGATTCCATCCAGGATACCATACTACATTTAATAATGTCTCCCCGCTTCCTGATTGTGACAGTTTTCCAGATTTTTCTTTATGCTTTTGAAGATTACTGTTCAGTTGATGTTGTAGAATGTTTTTTAATTAGGATTTTTGTTTTTCTCATGATCAGGCTGATGTGGTATAATGATCATAGAGATAGAGTGACATTCTTATCTGTCAGGGTCATGTGCCATCAGCATAACTTACCATCGTTGGTGTTACCACTGGCTGTCTTTTTCTTCTTGTGAAGTTACTCTTTTTTTCCTCCTTTTCCACACTGTACTGATTGAAAGAAAGTCAATATGTACTTCCCTACACAGAAGATTTTCACCTACTTATGGGACAAGTGACTCCATAAATTTTTTTTTTTGCCAGTCCTGTGGCTTGAGCTCAGGGCCTGAGCATTGTCCTTGGGTTTTCTCAAGGCTAGCACTCTACCACTTGAGCCACAGCACCACTTCTGGCTTTTTCTATGTATGTGGAGTGCTGAGGAATCGAACCCTGGTCTTCATGCATGCTAGGCAAGCACTCTTACCACTAGGCCAAACTCCCAGCCCCGACTCCATAAATTTTGTTATTCCAGTTGTTTCAGTTTTGGTAGCTCTCTTGGTTGGCTTCTCTCCACCCCCTCATTGTATATGTTTTGGTGGCACTGAACCCACATGGAGTTGAGCTCACAACTCCATGGTGAGTAGGGAGGCCCTCCACCAGTTGAGTCATGCCTCCTTGTCAGTTTTGCTTAGTTATTTTTTTCAGAGGGGTCTTAAGTTTTTTCTGGGGACAGGCCTCAGATGGAAGTTCTCTTTCATCTATGCTGCATTGCTGGACTCTAGGCTATACCACAGCTTCACTTCATTGTTGAAGATGGGCTTGCTGTTTTGGCCAGGCTGGGCTTGAAGCATAGCCCTCCTGATCTTTACTTCTCAGTTAGCTTGGATCATAGGTTATGCACCACCAAGTGTGGCTGTGGGTATTTTTTGAGTACTTTCTCGTCTTGCAGTGAAGCCGCTTCAAGACTTGTGTATTTTCTGGTCTACTCCTATGATCAATAAGAATCGGATTCATTTTTATTGGAGAATGGCATTAGAGAAGCCAAGGTCGTGCTGTTGCTTATTCTGAGTGCAACTAGAGTGTTGTTGCTTTTGTGTTCACTCAGATATCAGCAAGATGTGTGTGTGAGAGAGAAAACAAGGTGATAGATGTTAATAATTTGCACATGTCTTAAAACATTTCTATATGTAAACAGGAGTCGGCCGGGAGTTTGGCCAGTGTTTAAAGTGCTTGCCTAGCATGCATGAAGGACCTGGGTTCGATTCCTCAGTACCACATATAGAAAAAAGCCGGAAGTGGTGCTGAGGCGCAAGTGGTAGAGCTGTAGCCTTGAGAAAGTCCAAGGACAGTGCTCAGGCCCTGAGCTCAAGCCCAGGACTGGCAAAAAATAAATAAATAAATAGGAATTAATATTTGGTATCATAGAGATTATTCTAATCTAACTTCCTTTGTGATCTGTAATCTGTCATTTACGGCGACAAACTTGGCTCACTATTCACCGACTGTCTAGTTAATTTTTCAGTTCCAGGATTTATGTGTGGTGGTTTTAGCATTGTTAAGCTGCATACCTGTGGGAACCCAGCAACTAGAATATAGCACTATGGACAGTTCCTCTTGCCTCTAGTTTCTCAAGCATTTCTTCACCACCACTGCTTTCCTGTAGGTTTTATGTAGTTGTTGTAGATTTAGGGTTGTGTCACAGTCTGCATTCCATGTTGAGATCTCTGTACTTCTTGAGTAATTAAGAATTTTCATTTCTTTTAAGGTTTATATTGTGCTTTTAGGTTGGGATGGACTTTTAATGTCTTACAATCACTGTGTCTCACCTCTTTGTTTACCCTATGCTCACTTTCAGCAACTTCTCAATGCTTTGTTTACTGTCTACAGTTTTGCCTTTTCTTTTCTTTTTTTTTTTTTTTTTGCCAGTCCTGGGCTTGAGCTCAGGGCCTGAGTACTGACCTTGGACTTTCTCAAGGCTAGAGCTCTACCACTTGAGCTTCAGCACCACTTCTGGCTTTTTTCTATGTATGTGGTACCGAGGAATCGAACCCAGGTCATCGTGCATGCAGGGCAAGCACTTTAACCACTAGGCCAAACTCCCGGCCCCTTGCCTTTTCTAAAACAACATTGTATTAACAGTTTTAAAGTGATTTTGATTGGTATTTTTAATGAGCAAAGCATTCTTTTTTATTTTAGAGGATACAGGCACTAGGACAATTAACATTTGGAAATATCTTTGATATAAATTTCATGAAACACAAAATTTCATCATTGGAAAGTTAACTGCACAAGTGGTTCAGTGGCCTTTATTACGTTCACACTGTTGTACCAACATTACCATAGTTGAAGTCTAGAACTTTTTTTTGTTATACCAAAATGGACTCGGTAGCTTTTAAACAGTCCCTTCCTCTATCTCCTGGAGACTAGAAATATGAATTTTCTGAAACTATGTGAATTAATTTAGGATGTTTCATATACACAGAATCATAAAGTATATGGCCTTTGTTTCTGCCTTTACTTATGTGATGTATTAATATGCAAGAATGTTTCAGTACTTTATTTCTTTCTTATGACTGAATAATATTTCATTATTTAGATATTTTGTTTATTCATTTCTCAGTTGATGAGTGATTAAGTTGATTCTCTTCCTCTTCTCCCCAGACTCAGAATCTGGGCACTATCCTTGAGTGAAAACCACTTTGAGCCACAGCGCCACTTCTGGTTTTCTCATGGTTAATTGGAGTTAAGAGTCTCAGGAACTTTCCTGCCCAGAC
The DNA here is from genome assembly GCF_031878675.1 of Megascapheus bottae. Taxonomy (NCBI): domain Eukaryota; kingdom Metazoa; phylum Chordata; class Mammalia; order Rodentia; family Geomyidae; genus Megascapheus; species Megascapheus bottae. The sequence goes on along the minus strand of NC_143541.1, from coordinate 7,528,924 downwards.
TGGCTTTGAACTGTCACATTCAAATCTCAACCTTGTGAATAGCTAGAATGGCAGGTATGAGGCACCAGTGTCCAGCTGCATTTCCACTTTTTGACTAGAAGAATATTTCTGTGTTGCCCGAGCACACCTATACTTCTAGCTTCTTGGGATACTGAGGCCAGGGGGGTGGTGTGAGCCTAGGAGTATTTGGGCATTCTTTAAAACTTTCCTCAGTTGTTATAAAGGTGATGTACAGAGGGTTACAGTTACCTTTCTTTTTGGACAATGTTATGCCTTCCCTTGCTCTCTCTGTTTTTTCCCTCCATCCCCATTGCAGTTTCCCTTCAGCATGGTGTCCAGTGACACCATTGCTGCATTGCTCACCCTTTGTCCCTACGCTTTTGTGCCTCCCCCTATTTGGGCATTCTTGTATAAATTTTTGTTGGAACATATGTTTCCAGTTCTCTTGGGCACATAACCAATTCATTTCTTTGGTACAGTTATTATCACAGAAAGTGGAAAGTTACCCAGAGATTTGACTCAGAGTGCTGAAGAATTCCACCATTCCTTGTCCTGGTATTCTTTAGGGAAACTGAAGTCACATAATTTTCTTCTTAACTCGGTTTTTCAGAAGAAAGTATTTTGGCCCAGATGGGGTAACAGTAAGTAGGTAGCCTTCCTCTCAGATTCTGACATAGGATCATCCTGAATTATGTTGTGTACTGTTCAGTTGCAAGTGGTCTCTGAAGTGAAGTTGGGATATAAGATCTGCTAGTGGTCGCAAGGACTCTGAATGTGTGAACTATACTTAACATTATGTGTTCAGAGGAAGAGGGGCAGGATGCCTCCGTTCTGTAATCTGTTTGCATCAGATGTTAAATGACAGATTTGTTGCTACTAACCACATGCCCTCAGAGGTTGAGCTGTAATAGTGTCCAGTGTTACTGTGTTCATGTTCCCATTTTAACTCCTGACCCTGATTTCATTTTGCAACTATTGTTTTGACATCTTGGCTTTGACAAATTTGTTTTCTTCATGAAAACTTGGTATGAGTTTTTTTCTTTTGCTGGTTTAGGGCAACTTGACTAATTTATTGTAACCTAATGTTTTCCAGGCATCTTAACAATGAACATTCTTTTCTGTCTTGTAGCTTATTTCTAAGTGACTCTGTATACCCTGGAGACACTGAAGATATATAAATTATTTATTGACCACTATCATACTTTATTGCAAGGAATTTTTCTGTAGGCATCTCCTTCAGGGTTTAAAAAACACTCTGTAATAGAACACTGCTGGCACTGAGATTTTAATTTTATTTTTTCTCCACAAGGTAGATTCTTAGTTATCAAAAAATTAGGTGGTACCTTAAGAGTCTCTGTCTCTGTCTCTTTCTCTCTCCCCGCCCTCTCCCCCCACCCCCAGTAGTATTCAGGGCTCTGTGCACTTGCGAGGCAAGCATTCTACTGCTTGGGCTACAATTTCTTTTTTTGGAGGTAGGGTCTCACTTTATGCCCAGGAAGGCCTGGATGCAGTCCTTTATAGGATTTAGGCTTCCCTGGGGGGCTAAGGATGACATGTGCAGTTCATGGTTCTGTGCTTTTGTTCCCCCCCTCCCCACCTCATAGCTGAGATGTCAGTGTGCTCTCTATACCCAGCCGTGGTTGAGTTATAGTCTGTTGAACTTTTATGCCCAGGAGGCCTGGAGCACCATTCTCCCAATCTCTGCCTTTCAAGGAGCAGGATTATAGACTTAGTCATTCTGCCCACCTTAAGAGCTTCCTACTACTTAAAAAAATGCTGACTAAAGTTTTGTATGATGGGAACTAAGTTCTGTTAATAAAATATTTTAAATATTTTACAAGAAAGACATGTTGAAAGCGAAGTATATTGTGAAAGGGAAGCATATATATACATATATATATATATATAAATGTATACACACATACACACATATAAATATAAATGTGTGTATACACACACACACATACACACATACATTTTCCCCCCAGTCCTGAGGCTTGAACTCAGGACCTGGGCTCTGTCCCTGAGCCTCTCTGTGCTCAAGGCTAGTACTTTTATCACATGAGCCACAGTGCCACTTCTGGCTTTTTCTGTGTATGTGGTACTGAGGAATCGAGCCTGGGGCTTCATGCAGGCTAGTTAAGCACTCTACCACTGTTTTCTCACTGTAACAAGCCATCCAAATATGTGTGTTTTGTAAACCTCCAATTTGCCTGTGTACTTATCATTTCTAGGGCACTGTTCTTCACTGTGGTCATAGGTTACTGTTGTAGTGTCATTCCTTCTGATTAAGGGATTAAAAAATTACAATATAGATTTGCTGGTGGTAAATCTGTTTAGTATTTCTGAAGATGTGTTTAGTTTGCTTCTATTTGAAGAAGCTATTTTCACTGGGTATAGAAATATAGGTTGATCATTTCATTGCTATTATTTTTTAAAGATGCTACTTCACTGTCTTTTGGCCTTTATGGACAGGTTGGCTGTGATTGGGTTTATCGTCATTATTCTATAAATAATGTCTGTGGGTTTTTTCAGGCTATTTCTATTTTTCTTTTTAAGAAATTCTTTTGTGTTTACACACAACAAACACAGTTTAGTTGCATTAAGTACATTCATAATCCTGAGCAACCATTTATCACCATCGACTTCTGGAACTTTTTTCTTTTGCCAGTCCTGGGCTTGAACTAAAGGGCCTGAACACTGCCCTTGGACTTGCTCAAGACTAGAGCCTACCACTTGAGCCTCAGCACCACTTCTGGCTTCTTTCTATGTATGTGGTACTGAGGAATTGAACCTGAGTCTTCGGGCATGCTAGGCAAGCTCTTTACCACTAGGCCAAACTCCTGGCCCCCATTTCTGGAACTTTTTTATCTTGCAAAACTGAAGCTTGGTGCCCATTCAACTCTCCCTACTTTGCAATCCCTTCACCTAGCACCTAATGTTCTAGATTAAGTCTGGGAATTTTGTAGAGGTAGAACATATTGTCTATATTGTATGGTTATATGATCATAGCACGATGGGAATCTTACCAACATTTTGCACAGCCGGGCTTTAAATCTCAACCCTTGTAGCCTCGCCCTCCTAAGTAGCTGTATTTACATGTGTTAACCACAGCTCCTAGCTCTTCTGTAGCTCTGTGTGTATGTGTGTGGCATTACTTTACTTTTTCGCATGATTATCCTGCAGTTTTGTTCATGAAGACATTTGAACTTGTAGTTCTATAGTATTTGTGGTTTATGTTTTGGCAGTGTTGGGGTTTCAAACTCAGGGCCGTAGGTTTACTAGGCAGGCACTCTACCATTTGAACCGCAATACCAGAATGCTTGGAGCTGTTGGCAGACTACTAATATTGTTTATCTATGTTGAGTGGGTTGTGTGATAGGACCATGATTTTTCTATGAAAAACTTGAAATTGATTTTTTGTATTTTTAGATTTTCTATAAAATTGTTTGAATGTATATATGTATGTATGTATGTATGTATATGTGTATACACACACACGCACACACACACACACGTACAAAATAGGGTCTCACTCTCTAGCTCCAACTGGCCTTGAAATTCTCATCCTCTCGCCTTCACCTTTGGAGTGCTGGAGTGGTAGTCTGTACTACCATGCATTGTTTGTATTTGATTTTATTGTTAGGAGGGATCGAGAGCTGAATTGCCTGCCAGTGACAGCAACAAGAGTCATCTGGGTTTGGCTAGTTGTATTACCTTTATTGATTTTAATTGGAGAGAATTTGTAGCCAGAGAACTAGAGATTCGTTTTCAGCTAGTCATTTGCGCTCAGTAGTGTTTCCTTCTTATTCTCTTGTTCCTCTGTCCCAGCAGGTGTTAGTATTATCCTCTGGAGAAGTACAGTTTGCACTTTCTTCAGATGTTAAAGCTTGGTGACTGGCTAGTTCTTTGTCAGAAGGTACAGAACTGGCTAGCTCTTGGTCAGAAGGGTTCATCCTTTCAGATCAGATGTGTGTGTGTGTGTGTGTGTGTGTGTGTACACGTACGTGTATGTGTGATCTTAAGGTATGAACCCATGGCCTCATATGTGCTGTGCTTTGGACCCTGGTGAATTGATTCTCCTAGTTACACCTTCCTCACAGCTGAGATTATAGCCGTACACACCTATGCCTGGTCCTTGAATCAGTTTTTCTTCTCCCTACTTCCTGGAATTCATTTTGATAAATACTATTTTATATGATCAGAGGTACATAGGCATCGCACCTTTGTGATCCTCCCTAAGAATGTCCTCCTTTGGTCTCACTGTGTGAGTGCCTAGAGTCCTGTATAAGTTAACATGTCTCAGTGAATTTTAGATCTAGTTGGCATTTGGATCACTTTTTGAGTGATATTCTAAGTTTTTTTTCATATATTTTTTATTGTAATTAATAGAAGGGTTACATTATATTTTCCAGATAGAAGGTACATTAATTCACATACATTGATACCCTTTCTCATGTCTTGGTCCCCATTTCCCTTCCCCCCACCCCCACCCCTGATATTCTAAGTTTTTTGTTTTTTAGCTGATTGTTGTTTTTCATGGTCTGTGATTGAATCCTGGGCTTTGCACTCTACCACTGAGCCACATTTCCAAACCTATTTTCTAAGTCTTTTAAAAAAGAACTTTTTTGGAAACATTCTGGATCTGAACTGTTCACCCTCATCTGCACAGGGGAAGGAGAGGACTTCAGAGGACCCAGAGCAGTACAGAACAATTACACACTCGTGACACTATCCTCCTGAGCACTCTGTTCTTTATTTGTTCATCCCGTTTTCAGCTGTCCCATTTTCTTTCCCAACAAGAGCTTCCTTATTGTCTATAGATCAATGGTCATTTCTTAGCACTCTTGGATGTTAGTGGACCTGTGCTTAGACTTACAAGTGTCAGGAAGTAGTTTCAGTTCTTACTCCTCAGATTGAGATAATGACTGATGAACTTTGTTCCCATTCTGCATTAACCTGGATGGTTTGAGAAAAGTATCCACAACATAATATTTGAATATATGATTTTGTAGTCTATTACAGTATTATTTATTAGAAGAGGTGTGCTAATGTAGATTTTGAACTAAAAATTGAGATTCTGGTTTTAGTTTTGAGATTACCCCGATGCTTTGAGTATAAGTTGTTATTTCTTTGAAATGAACAAATTGCTACTTGCTTTACATAGCTCATGGGGTTGTTGAGAAATAAATGAGAAAATAGGTGAGAAAGACTTTTAATAGTATAAAGCATTATTTTTGCATTGTAGCATTGTAGACCTTTCAGTTCTTCGCAATCAAAGCCTTCTTTTTTCTTTCTGTAAACTTTGATACTATAAGTCTGCCATGATCACAAATCAAATTTTAAAATTCCTGTCCTTTTTTAATTTGCTCTTTAGGGCAAGGTCTTAATGTAAAACCCAGGATGGGGGGCCCGGAGTTTGGCCTAGTGGTAGAGTGCTTGCCTAGCATGCACGAAGACCCGGGTTCAATTCCTCGGTACCACATACTTAGAAAAAGCCGGAAGTGGTGCTGAGGCTCAAGTGGTAGAGCTCTAGCCTTGAGAAAAAAAATCCAAGGACAGTGCTCAGGCCCTGAACTTAAGCCCAGGACTGGCAAAAAATCAAAAAACAAAAAACAAAACCCAGGATGGCCTGATTTTTCTGCTTCAACCTCCCAAGTACTGGGCATTATTGGCCAACTCACATCCTTGATCATGAATCCACAGTAGGTATTTTTTTTTTAATTGTGCTGGTACTGGGTCTTGAACTCAGAGCTTAGGCATTGACCTGGAGCTTTCTTGCTCAAGGCTAGTACTCATACCACTTGAGCCACAGCATCACTTCTGGCATTTCAGTGGTTATAGACATAACTACCTCAGACTTTTCTGTCCTGGTTTGTTTTCTATCATGATCTTTAGATCTCAGTCTCTTGAGGTTGCTAGAATTATGGGCATGAGACACCAGTACCCAGCCATGGTAGTTTTTTAATAGTCCACTGACTAGGTGCTTATCACATAGCATTTTCGAAAGTAGACTTATTGAAAGAAAAGCAAGCCTCCATAGTAAGAAGCTATTTTAGATGACACAGTGCATACTGTTTTGAAGAAAAATCGTAGTTACTGTATTCTGGGTACTAGAGGAAAAATAATAAAATTTTCTGCCTTTATGGACTATACATCGTGTATTATATGTGGAGACAAAATAAACAAGACCGACAAGTATAAAAATATAAACATAGGGCTGGGAGTTTGGCCTAGTGGTAAGAGTGCTTGCCTAGCATGCACGAAGACCCAGGTTCGATTCCTTAGTACCACATACATAGAAAAAAGCCGGAAGTGATGTTGTGGCTCAAGTGGTAGAGCTCTAGCCTTCAGAAAAACCAAGGACAGTGCTCAGGCCCTGAGTCTAAGCCTGGGACTTGAAAAAAAAAAAATAAATGTAATTTTGACTACTTTTTAAAACTGAGACAAGGTCTTTTTGATTTGCAAGGTCTTGTTGATTCTTCTTTAAGACCTCATTGTAGTATGCCCTACAACTTATCATGACTATCTAGAATAGTGTTTATTACTTTAAACCATTAGCAGATATCACTCAATGCCTTTTTTTAGGTAACATAACAAAGGAAAAGTCAACACATTTTCAGAAAATATCAAAATTGTTAAAGAAAATAAGCTTTTTTGGGGTGGGGGTGGGGATGGGGTCATAGGCTTGAACTCTGGGCCCGGGCACTGTTCCTGAGCTCTTCAGTTCAAGGCTACTGCTCTACCACATTGAGTCACAGCACCACTTCTAGTTTTCTGGTGGTTAATTGGAAATGAGTCTCATGGACTTTCGTGTCTGTCCTAGCTTTGAACCACAATCCTCAGATCTCAGCCTCTTGAGTAGGTAGAATTATAGGCATGCACCACTGGCACCCAGCTCAAATCAGAATTTTAATAGGAAATTTTAACAAAGATTTAAGATTGTTCTTTTTCAGATTTTTGCTGTATTTACTTGATCAATTTGTTCATATACTATGACTTTTGACATTTTGAAATAAAATAATGGAAAAATCGCAAATGTATGTACATACATATATATATATTTAAAAATGTATTACATCTTTGTAAGATAGCTAATAACTTAAGGCAAAAAGTCATTAAAACTATAACAAGAAATCTTAAATTTAACCTGACTGAAAGCACTTTCTTTTTATGAGAAAAGTAAATGTAAAATGAGAAATTACATTAGAAATGACCCTTTGACTGATTCCCATTTTTTCCATTTCTTAAAGCTGTTCAGTAGTTTGTTAAGATATCCTGTAAAACTTAACCCCTTAGGGAAGTGCTGTGATAGAGTAGTTGAGGTTAACACTTGCGTCTCTACTTGCTGCTGTGTGACTTTAGCATTCACTCAGGACTCTTTTTCCTCATCTGATTTAAAGAGATCTCTGAGTCTGTGTGCATTCCATATTTGCTTTTCAAGTATTGATTTACTACAGTTTTTTTTTCTTCCTATAAATTATTTGTTTATAATTAGGATTCATTGATGGTTTCTCTTTCATTTACCGGGATGAATAGACAACTGTGTGAATGAAAGAACTTTCTACATTGAAGTTAGGATTATCGTATCCAGGATAATGAGTTAGGTGGGCAGCATTCCAGTGGAGGCCCAGGATTCTGCTGATACTGCCTCCATAGGTGCCTTCAGTTCCTTAATAAACCCTGAAGGAACTAAGTACTTAAGTTTTCTTAGTGTGTTTTCTTAGAGTGCTTTAGTCTAGGGAGTAGGTACCAAGAAGTAAATGGAAGTTAGCAATTTACGTCTGTGCTGCTGTTGCTGCAAGACTTTTCTATAGGGTAGAGGTCAGGTATTTAGGGTTACATTTCTTACATTGCATTCTTAACATTTTGTAAAAATCAGCTTCAGGAAAAATGCGTGTGTGTGTGTGTGTGTGTGTGTGTGTGTGTGTGTGTATTTTAATCTTCAATATTTGTAGAAGATAGGTTAGATGTGGGTATAATTCCAAGTCCAACTCTGTTTTAGAAAGATATGAGACCGTGGGTAAGTGTTGGTTAGGCACATTAGTGGTATTTTATAATTCCTATCTTTTCAATTCTAAGAGCTATGTTTTCATGCATTTTAATGTTTTGGAATTTGTGGGCATTTCTAGTGATAGCTCTTCAAAAGACTATTAAGGATTTGCCTCTTTAATATGTGAGATCTAAAATTACAAAGCCAGATGCCAGTGTTCTTAGCTACTCAGGACATGGGGACCTGGGAGATTGCCATTCAGGGCCAACCTTGGCAAAAGAGTCTCCAAGAGAGACTTTATTTCCAGTTGACCAGCAAGGTGTCAAAGGTGTCTGCCTGGAGGCTTACATGGTTCAAGTGGTAGATTGCCAGCCACCAGAGAGTGACAAAGCTGTCAGAGGACAAAGGACATGAGGCCTCCTGAGGTTGTAGTACCTGCACAGCAATAGCAAAACACAAAACAAAAATTAAGCTTATTTGCATTGGTAGTCTTTTGTTGACCATATTTGAAGAGAATGAGGTGTGGCTCAAGTGATAGAGTGACACCTTTAGCAAAAAAGCCCAGCAAGGACACAGGGCCTAAGTTCAACCCCAGTCCTGACACACACACACAGATGAGAAAGGTGTGTGGGAAAGCTTTCATCCTGCTAGGTGCCAGTGGTTCATGCCTATAATCCTAGCTACTCAAGAGGCCAAGGATTCTAGTTTGAAACCAGAATGGACAGACAAATCCGGAGAGACCATGATCTCCAGCTGACCAGCAGAGAGCTGGAAGTGAAGGTGTGGCTCAAGTGGTAGAGTACCAACTTGGAGCAAAAAAGCCAAATGAAGGCACAGGCCTGAGCCCAAGCCCCAATACACGTGTGGGCATGCACACATGCATGCACGCCTGCGAACACACACATACACACACACCTTAATCCTGAAGCATTTGTCATTTTAGAATCCAAAGAACCAGATTATTATTTCTCTAGAAATGCTTAAGTAAAATTGTTCACCTTGCATTTATAATAGAACCTTGACATTGTCATTCATCTTTTTGACATGAATTATAACAAATACTGTTTTCATAACTTGGATTGTGAAACACCATTGACAACTATTTGCTTACCATCAAAATAGACAATTCCCAGGGGCAGTTATGTCCCACAACAGTTTTCCAAGTATCATTCCTAGGATCACTACTCAGAAGCATATAAGTAAACTAGTGCACACATAGCCAGGACCATCTTTTTGACAGATCCAGGCCAACCAATTGCAGAGCTTCTCAGTATGCACGCCCCTGTCAGGCCTGGGGAGCACCAGTCTTTGGCTCTAATGTATAGTTGTGGCTTTTGAGGAAAGAAAATGAAGTTGTCCACATGGCTAAAACACCTTGGTAAAAAGGAAAAGATTCTTATAAAAACTCCATTAAATACACCTGTTTAGCAAAACCAGATAAAACGTAACAGAATAAAAGTTTTGTAAATAAAACCGCATACAGTGACTCACATCCGTAATTCTAGCTGCTGTGAAGGAATAGATACAGGAGGATGGCAGTTAGAGGCCAAGCTGGGCAAAAAGTGAGCCAAGGCTTCCTATCAACAAGCAGTGCACAATAATGCATATGCAATGAATATCTAGAGTACTTGTGTGCACGTGTATGTATATACATACATATTTTCAACTCAAGAATAAGATAATCTTGTAAAAACAACTAGGGCAAAAATTCTGGATAGAAAATGTTTTTCTGCTTTTAGCAAAGTTCATGCTTTTTAAAATTTATTGTATGTGACAAGAGATACTGAAAAAAATAGTTGATGTGCTTTGATATATCTCAATGCAAGTTTCTTTCTGTTAGTCCTTTAGAACGGAGATTTGTGTTCATTTGGGGGGGGATTCTATTTGGTGTTTATTATTTATATGGTTACTGGAGTTGATACTCATCGTTGCCATGGAAACCACGGGCTTCAAATTTCCTTAGTAATGCCTGTTCTTTGTCTCTCTAAGTTTTCCCTTTATGCTTTTTCTCAGCCCTTCTCTCTTACAGCCCTCCCAGCTGTATTCGATTGTTATTTTTGTTAAGCTTGGTAGTGGATTTATACATCTAGTAGAACCCAAGCCTGGGGGTGTGGCCTTCACAAAGCTATACCTTTTTCCTTCTTTGATTTTTCCCTGAGAGAATATTCAGCTATGTTATCAGATCAGGCTGAGGGGTGATTAGAAAACAATTCCCCTTGCATATAAAGGATTGCTACTTAGAGAGATGACAAGCTATCAGTGAGGATTAGGTGCCAGCTTCCTTCCTTTTCTTCTCAGTGACCAGGTGCTTAATTTTTGTCTATGTTTTGTATCACAGGGAGATAAATATAAATGGGAAATGAATCTGGACTGGTTTGGCATTGGCTCTTGTTTGTCTTCTCAGGCTCCAGTGAAGATGAGGAACTTTCCTAGTTTTCTCCTAGTTTTGCAGTTGTTGGAGGAAAAGCCCACAAGAGGCTGTGATTGTAGTCTCCAGGGACCACTGCTACTAGTGCTCCCTCAGTCAGAAAAGTTTATCCAACTTTCCAGCTCTATTTTCCTACCTGCAGTGGGATTCTTCTGTGCTGCTTAGACTGTTTTCCTTTTGGTCTGGAAGACTTTCAGGTGCCTCTAGCTGCAAGCCATTGCATTGTTCCCCACACCAAATTGCCTGCAGTCACAAGACGGGATGAAACTGAAAAAAGAAAAAGGAACAATAATTCCATTTCCTTTTTCAGAACCTTGAAGATCCTAGTTGTGGTTAGAGGACTTTTTCTGTAATATTTTAGTCTGTTTAAAATTTGTGAGACTGGATGGGGCTTAGCAGTTGTATTTGAAACATCTTCCTGTCTCATACCCCTGGTTGGTTAAGATTTGCATTTGTAGTAGGTTTTTTTTTTTTTTTTTTCTTTGCCAGTCCTGGGCTTGAGCTCAGGGCCTGAGTACTGTCCTTGGACTTTCTCAAGGCTAGAGCTCTACCACTTGAGCCTCAGCACCACTTCTGGCTTTTTTCTATGTATGTGGTACCGAGGAATCGAACCCGGGTCTTCATGACTGCTAGGCAAGCACTTTAACCACTAGGCCAAACTCCCAGCCTGTCCTTGGTCTTTCTTAAGGCTAGAGCCCTACCACTTGAGCCTCAGCACCACTTCCAGATTTTTTCTATGTATGTGGTGCTGAGGAATCAAACCCAGGTCTTCGTGCATGCTAGGCAAGCACTCTACCACTAGGCCAAACTCTTGGCCCACGTAGTTCTTTTTAAGTGTCTTGTTCTGTTGATCATGTTTTTCTCTTATATTTAGTAGAGTATTTAAATTCTATGTTTTCTCTCTATTTCTGTAGCTGTCTCTCCCCCCCCCCCCACAGGAGAATGTAGTTAGCAATTACCTGACACAATTCCAGAATAAATATAGTCTGTATATACACAGTTTGCACTCATGGTAGCCTACATTTATATATGAATTTAGTTTTCTTAATATTCTTTTTCTCCTCTTTTTCCCTTTTTCCCTCTCCTCCTTTCCATCCCCTTCTCCATCCCACTGTGTTTCCCTTTCCCTGTTCCTTGCCTTACTGCCCTAGCCCTCTCAGCCTCCTTTCCCCTTCATCTTCATACACCTAATTGCCTGACATAAGTAAGTTCTTAGTAACTATTTATCTCAACATTTGAGTCCCTCCTTTAACTTTCCAGCTTTATTTATTTCTTCTACTCAAAAATGTATACCAACAAGGTAATCTGGGGTCCTTAACTAGTGCTCAGACATACTGTTTTTTACATTCTGGCAGGAAGTCTCAGCCCATCTTTCTGCTTACTGTTTTCTCCTGTAGCACTTAGCTCCAGCTTCTCCTTTAGTCAGGTTGTTGTTGTGTTTTGTTTGTTTGTTGTTGCTGGGCTTGAACTTTGAGCCTGGGCATTGTCCCTGAGCTGTTCAGCTCAAGGCTAGTTCTCTACCACTTTAGCCACAGTGCCACTTCCAGTTTTCTGGTGGTTAATTGGAGATAGAGATCTCATGGAGTTTTGGCTTTGAGCTGTGATCCTCAGATCTTAGCTAAGATTACAGGAGTGAGCTACCAGTGCCCGGCAAGTTAGACCTTTCTTCACAAACCCAGTCCTGACTGGTCATGGTGAAGTCTGTTGGCTGTTGTAGTCTTAGCACTTAATTATATTCTTCTACACTGTCTTTTTTTTTTTTTTTTTTTTGCCAGTCCTGCGCTTGAGCTTAGGGTCTGAGCACTGTCCTTGGACTTTTTCAAGGCTAGAGCTCTACTACTTGAACCTCAGTGACCCTTCCAGTTGTTTTCTCTGCATGTGGTGCCAAGGAATCGAACTGAGTCTTAGTGCATGCTAGGCAAGCACTCTACCGCTAGGCCAAGCTCCCGGCCCCACTGTCTTTTTTTTTTTTTTTTTTTTAACTGTAAAGTCTTGTGTCTTAGATTGTGAGTTCCTAGAGGGGATAAGATTAGGTTTAGTCTATAATGCTGTGTATGTAACAAATATCCCTAAAATATCTGTCTAATTAAATTGTTTCTTTGGTAATGGCTTATAAGAGCTAGTTTTCCAAGAAAATTTCAACTTTGGTACATTTTGATTCTCAGTTGTATCTGGTAGATAGTTATTTTAGAAATGCCTTTGAATAAAAATTTGCAGATATATGAGAAGATATTTGAAAAATATTTATAAGGTTTTGGTGTTTTCATATACTTGTTCTTATTATTATAATGGTAATGTACGGAGGGGTTACAGTTGCATGAGTCAGGTAAAGAGACACTTTTTGGAAAGTATCACCCCTTTCCTTGCTCTCCCCCAATTGTATAGTTGATTTTCAACATTGTGTCTAGTAAATACCTTTGCTGCATTTGTTATTCTTTGTCTCTCCAGTTCTGTGCCTTCCCTAATACTCCTAAAGGCATATAAGTGAACAAACAGAACAAAAAGAAAAGGAAAAAAACCCAGCAGTTTTATATTTCATGTTACTTTAAAACTAGAGTTAGTGGGATATCTGTTCCTTGTTCAATATGATAGCAGTATACTGAAAATTGTCATGGTTGTCATAGTACAACCAATGATATTTGTGGGCTTTTAAAGTACTGTTTAATATTTTTTTCAGATGTCGTCTCTGGCCACCTCCCTCCTCCCCTTTTTTTTTTTTTTTTTGCCATTTCTGGGCATGAGCTCAGAGTCTGAGCACTGTCCTTCGACTTTCTCAAGGCTAGCGCTCTACCACTTGAGCCTCAACACCACTTCCAGCTTTTTTCTATGTATATGGTACCGAGAAATCAAACCAGGTCTTTGTGCATGCTAGGCAAGCACTCAACCACTAGGCCAAACTCCCGGTCCCTCCTTCCCTTTTTTTTAAATTTTATTTATGTTTTTTGGTAGTACTGGGGGCTTGACCTCAGAGCCTTTGTTAAGGCTATCACATTGCTTCTGAGCTATGCCGTTAGCCCTCATAATCTTCTTTTTTGACTATAATTTTTTGAATGTACTTTTGATAAATTAGAAAATACTACTAATAGAAGATAAGATTCTTAATATTTTGTTCTAATACTTGCAATTTTTTATGTGTATCTGTAGAATAAGTCCCTGTTTAAGTTTTCCACTTTATAATTCTAAATGCTTGTTTTTCAGCTTTTCCCAAAAGGATTCCTGTGCACCATAGAGGCTCTTGAAGAAGAACAATGAAGGCAAGTATCCAAGTCTCTATAATCAGTGATATTAACTTGGCTAATGACCAAATCAAAGCACTTTGGTCATCATGTCTGTCAGCAAACCAGAATATAGGAAAAACTTTAAGGCAAAGATAATTGGTATGTAACTTGGAATTGTTTTGTAAGATACCCTTGTGAACATTTTTTCAGACTTTAAAAACATATTTTTTCACTTATTTCTGGTGATAATTCAGAACAAATTGTTTCCTGTGAACTTATGGTGTATTAGATATTTAGCAAAACTATGAGAGAAGAATTGCTTGCTGAGAATTGTGAGGATTTAATAGCAGTTATCTGAGGTATTTAATATACGGATTGCTGCCTCTTCTTGTTTTTTCCCATGTTTTACCCTCTCTTTCCCTGTCTCTTATTTTGTTTTGCTCCCCTTTTCCTCTCTCTGATTCTACTTGTGAGAAGATGATTTTGTGTGTGTGCGTGTATGTGTGTGTGTGTGTGCGCAAGCTGGTCATGGGACTTGAACTCAGGGCCTGGGCGCTGTCCCAGACCTTCTTTTGCTCAGGGCTAGCACTGTATTACTTGATCCACAGCCCCATCTCTGGTTTTTTGGCAGTTTATTGGAGATAAGAGTCTCACTAAGTTGGGGTGGGAGTTTGGCCCAGTGGTAGAGTGCTTGCCTAGCATGCATGAAGACTTGGGTTTGACTTCTCAGTACCACATACATAGAAAAAAGTCAGAAGTGGTGCTGTGGCTCAAGTGGTAGAGCTCTAGCCTTGAGAAAGTCCAAGGACAGTGCTCAAGCCCTGAGCTCAAGCCCAGGACTGGCAAGAAAAAAGAAAAAGGAGTGTCATTAAGTTTCCTGCCCAGGCTGTCTGTCTCTGTGTCCATCCTCAGATGTCTACCTCTGGAGTTACAGGTGTGAGCCACTGGCTCACAAAACAGAAGTCAATCATCATTTGAGCTTATTGTCTTAGAAAATGGAGAGATATGAGAGTTTGATACCATTGAGTTCCTCTATTAGCCATTTATATTATGGAATTATCGTAGCGTTCTTGTCTTTGGTGGCTTCTTTTTTCTTTTTCTTTTCTTTTTTTCTTTTTTTTTGCCATAGCTACATTGAAGGATAGTTTTAGAGATGTTCTATACAGAGACTTTGAAAAACTTCAGAATTTGACCATGTTATTCGTTAGTGTTGATATCACAGCAGTAATACAGATGATAGTGGTGTCATGCTAGATTTACAATTAATGCCGTGGCTTTTCAAAATTCTTATCTCACAACTAAATGCTGAAGGCCCAGTGTAAGTTTTCTTAGGGCTCAATGCTATGGGGACCGATGCTAATGATTATAATTAAGTCCTGACTTCAGAAATTTTGGAATTCATTGCATTTTATTACTCAGTCTTGCAACCATAAGCCTGGGTTTGAAAAACTTACTTGAAAAGCTTCCTGGAGACAGCTAACATTTCTAGGTAATCAGTAATTACTCACATTTCTTTGTGTATATCTATGCCAATGTCAGGGCTTGAACTCAGGGCCTCATGCTCGTGCTTAGCTTTTCACTCAAGGCTACCACTTGAATAGTGAGAGCTTCTCAGATTTATCTACCAGGCTAACTTCCATCCACAGTGCTCAGATCCTAGCCTCCTGAGTACTAGGATTATAGGCACGAGCCTCTAGCACCCACCCATTTATAATTTAACTAGAATTGATGTATAAATATAAATGGCTAGTAGAAAGCATGCAAGCACTAGAGATTTTTAAAAATGATTTGTTGTATATGCCTTAACATTTTATATTATATGTACTATATAGTATATTGCATATATATTGCATTGTATATACTGTAGCTTCTTACCCTTCCTTAATTATACTTTTTTTTTTTAATTTGTTACCATCCCAAAGACACAGTCAAGAAACAAATCCTTAAGTCTTTATAGATTAAGCACTGTCTTGACCTCTAGTGCAGTTTCCTCAGGCACCTTGTGGGCAAAAGTCTTGCCCAGTGTACACATTTCATTACCCTCATGAATCTGTACGGCAGACTAGTAGTTACTGAGTTTTTTTCCCTAATCTCTCAGAGAAAAAGGTCTGTGTAAAAAGATAATCTATTGAAGGACCAGGAACATGGCCTAGTGGTAGAGTGCTCACTTGGCGTGCATGAGGCCCTGGGTTTGATTCCTCAGTACCACAAACACAGAAAAAGCTGGAAGTGGTACTGTGGTTCAAATGGTAGAGTCCTAGCCGTGAGAAAGCCCAAGGACAGTGCTCAGGCCCTGAGTTCAAGCACCAGAACTGGCTAAAGAAAAAAGAGTAAACTGATTAGTTTATAAGTTCCTAAAGAAAGATATGCTGAGTAGGGAGTTCCTAATACTGTTTCTTATTGCCAAGTAGGTCTTTAGTTTCTTTTCTTTTCTTTCTTTCTTTCTTTTTGTTTTTCCTGTCGGTGGGACTTGAACTTGGCCTGGGTGCTGTCCCTGAGCTCTTCAGCTCAAGGCTGTTGTCCTACCCCTTGAGCCACAGCACCACATTTGGTTTTCTGGTGGCTAATTGGAGTCTCATGGACTTTAGTGTCCCGGGCTGCCTTTGAACCAGGATCCTCAGATCTCAGCCTCCTGATTAGCTAGGATTATAGGCGTGAGCAGCTTGGTCTGTAGTTTCTTATCTAGCTCAACACTTATTTTATTCATGGTGTCTTTTTTTTTTTTGGCCAGTCCTGGGGCTTGAACTCAGGGCCTGAGCACTATCCTTGGGCTTTCTCAAGGCTAGAGCTCTACTACTTGAGCCATAGCACCATTTCCAGTTTTTCTGTGTACGTGGTACCGAGGAATTGAACCTGGGTCTTCGTGCATGCTAAGCAAGCACTCTACCACTAGGCCAAATTCTCAGCTGTACTCATGGTATCTTTTAATTTCTTGGGATAAACTTACTTTATACATTTTTAGTTGCAGCAGTAACAAGTCAGTTATACTGCTTAATATGTGCAATTTTTATAATTTAGAAAATATGTTTTGACAATATATAATTTATCAAATAAAGGAAAATGTAAGCTACCTTTTATTGTCAGCCTGTTGGTTTTACATCGTCCTGTCTTCTCAGTCTGAATACCCTAGTGCAATAAGAGATTAGGTGTTGTACATCCTTACTGGATTATCTTACTACATGAGGAGATTAGAAATATTTCAGTAACTACTAGTCCACCATACAGATTCATGAGGAAGGATGGAAGCAATTAAATACATACACTGGGGGCAAAACTTTAGCTGGTATGGTGCTGAGGAAACTGCACTAGAAGTCAAGACAGTGCTTAATCTGTTAGGAGTCAAGGATTTGTTTCTTGGCTTTGTTTTGGGGATGTAACATACAAAAATAAATGCACAGTTAAGGAAAGATAAGAAACCACAGTGGGATGGCAAGGTTTCCGAGGGACCACAAAGAGTTTCAGTGAAATGTTTCCTTTGTCTCATTGAGAACAAAGAATGTTTTGGTGGTAGAAAGTTGGAAGAGATAAACATCTTTAATCCTGTCATCGATAATGCTTTGAGTAAGGAAGCATTAGGGTTGAGGGGAGACGCATGGAAAAATAGTGGCTGCAGGAACCTCAACAGTGGAGAACAGGAAGAAGGTCTTCAGTTTGTAGTCACTGTAAGGAAAACTACTGGCTTTTCACGCCTGTTCCTCTGAAGTCTAGTGGTATCCTTGAGTTTGCAGGGACATTTTATATCCAGCCATTAGCTGCTAGATAGCCACTTGGTGGCAGTAGTTCCACATAGTAGTCCACTGTTGAAAGTGGACTACTCACTATAGTATAGGGAGGTTTCAAGTCTTTTAACAAAAAACTGAGGACAAATAAGGAAATAACCTCTTATATCATTCCTTCTCCTTCTATGCAATTATTCAGTTTGTTTGATACATTTATTAGAGTTTATAAACTTAATTAAAAGGCACTCTTTTGAGAACCAGACTTTGGTGTCTCACACCTGTAATTCTAGGTGCTCAGGAGTCTGAGATCGGAGGGTCAGAGTTTGAAGCTAAACTGGGCAGGAAAGTGTTACCTCCAGTTAACTGCCAAAAAGCTGGAAGTAGCTCTGTGGTTCAAGTGGTAGAGCGCTAGCCTTGCACAGTAAAGCTCAGGGGCAGTGCCTAGGCCCCAAGGTCAAGCTTCAGGACCAGAACAGAACAAAAAAGGAAGGGAGGAAGGAAGAAGGAAGGAAGAGAGGAAGGAGACCATTTTTGGGAAAACATTTTTTTTTTTTGTGCCAGTCCTGGGCTTGAGCTCAGGGCCTGAGCACTGTCCTTGGGTTTTCTCAAGGCTAGAGCTCTACCACTTGAGCCTCAGCACCACTTCCAGCTTTTTTTCTATGTATGTGGTACCGAGGAATCGAACCCGGGTCTTTGTGCATGCTAGGCAAGCACTTTAACCACTAGGCCAAACTCCCGGCCTGAGAAAACATTTTTTATTAAGAAAAATGTTTATTTCCTACCATCTGTCTCCCCCTACTCACTTCTTTTCTCTCCCATGGCATGTATCTCAACTAACCAAGTAATCATAGCAGTTGTGCTACCTATATCTTTCAGCTTCCTTTTACATTCCTGTATTTAATGCTTTCCTATGATTGCAGTTTGATCTTTTATTTTCCCTACTCTTCATCATATATAGTTACTATGTTACTTCATTGCTTTTGAGTTTGTGTAGTTACATGGGAAGGGTGATTCTCTTGGGAAAGGAATTTCTTTAAATCAACTTTGGGTTTTTTTGCTTTGTTTTGGGTTTGGGGTATTTTATTTTTATTTTTTTGAGGAAGGGTCCTGCTATGTGTAGTCCAGTGGCCTCAGCGAGTCTTCTACCTTATCTTCCCTAGTGCTAGTTTTTGTTTTTTGTTTTTTTAATGGCTGGTACTGAGCAAAGATCTAGGCATTAGCTGGGACCCCAGGGGCTCAGCCCTGTAGTTCTAGCTACTCAAGAGGCTGAGATCTGAGAAATGCAATTGAAGTCAGGCGGGGAAGAAAAGTTTGTGACACTTTATCTCCAAATAACCACCAAGAAGCTGGAAATAAAGTTGTGGCTCAGGTGACAGAGCACTAGCCTTGTATGTAAAAAGCTAAAGGATTGTGCCTAGTCCCTGAGTTCAAGGCCCAATAGTCGGTACATGCATGTGCACATGCTCGAATGCAAATGTTTATAGACTAAGTCTTATTCTGTCCATACTGTTGATCCACATGGAATCAGAAAAGGTCATTTGCGTTTCAGCAAAAGAGCAAGCTTTGCACTTTTTATTGCCAGTGAGCTTGTTAAATCTGAATGGTAATAGGTAATTACCATTCTTCACTAAAATCTACATGGATTGGGATATCTGCTTCTTACTATTATTCTTTGGATTTACTGAGTTTCGTGCTGACTTTACCTTTCATTCATAGCTGTGGTTATGAATGGAGAGGAATTGAATACTAGACTAAGTGTTTTCAATAGTCTGTACTCCAGATTTCCCAAGCAATGGTGTTAGGTTAACTACGGTTGTGGTGTTCCTCCAAAATGACGTTCTAGTATCCAGTCTTCATATGTATAAAGAAACTTGTAGGAATTTTTTTTTCTAAATGTTATTTTTATTTCTTGTATATTTATTTGGCTTGGGCTTTTTATTCTAGAAACTATAACCCACTATCTGGAAAACTATCTTTTAATCTTCCGATTAAAGATTGCTAAATGATAGTGTTTATTTGTTTGGCTAGCAGCATGTTTTTCTTTGTTTTAATACTGTACATCTTTCTGCATGGATTTATGATACAAGGTTCTTTCTTTCTTTTTTCTTTTTTTTAAATATTAGATAGGCATGAAGCCACCGTCTCACAGCTGCATGCATGTCACTGTTGAAGCAAATGCCTACCTAATTTGATGGGCTTGGTGTGCTTAAAGTTTTTTTGAGTTTGCAAATAAGCATATTAAGTCTACTGATGGAGCCTTCAGGCAGCGAACAGTTATATGAGGACCCTGATCCTGGAGGCAGATCCCAAGATGCAGAGGCCAGAAAGCAGACAGAATCAGAACAAAAGTTATCTAAAATGACCCACAATGCTTTGGAGAACATTAATGTCATTGGCCAAGGCTTGAAGCATCTCTTCCAGCACCAGCGCAGGAGGTCATCAGTGTCCCCACACGATGTGCAGCAAATTCAGACAGATCCAGAACCTGAAATGGATCTGGAGAGCCAGAACTCATGTGCTGAGATTGATGGTGTCCCCACCCACCCCACAGCTCTGAACCGTGTTCTGCAGCAGATCCGAGTGCCACCCAAGATGAAGAGAGGGACAAGCTTACATAGTAGGCGGGGCAAGCCAGAAGCCCCAAAGGGAAGTCCCCAGATCAACAGGAAATCTGGCCAGGAGATGGCTGCTGTTGTACAGACTGGCCGACCCAGGTCTTCATCCACAACTGATGCTCCCACCAGCTCAGCTGTGATGGAAATAGCTTGTGCTGCTGCTGCTGCTGCTGCTACATGTCTACCAGGAGAGGAGGCAACTGCAGAGCGGGTAAGTCTGTTAAATTTTGCTCATCTGTTAACCTACTGTTCTTATGTACTTGTGTGTATGCACACACATACGTTGTTTTTGAAAGCTGTGTGCTTCTGCATTATAGCCAACTGCCACAAAACTAGTCTACTTTTAAAGTAGACCATTGGCTTTTTAGATTTTATAAATTTAATATTTTACTTTTGCCTTTTTTTTTTTTTAAAGATCATTGTTACAGAGGAGTCAACCCTAGGGCTTTATGTAGACTAGGCAAGCAACTTTACCCACTGAACTGTGTTCTCTCTCAGTATAGCTAGATTTTTTTTTTAATCCAAATTTAGTATGTCTTTGAGACTATACAAAAATAATGGCTTTGATTTGATGATGGAGAGGAGTTGGTTAGAACAACCACGACATGTTCAGACAGAGAGGTTCTACTATCTTTTACTCTGTAGGCTTATTGATAATCAATCTTTTCTCCTCAGACTAATCTAACATATCTAATTGCTACAGTGCAATGTTGTCTACATGGAAACTTAATACATGTATGCTATATAAACTTGATCACCTCATATCAGTTGAAAAATAATATTGGAATTGCCAAAGGTAGGTTGATAAAGTCAAAAGCATTTTATTTCTCAAAAGTGTTCTGTGTTAATAAAAATGAGTCAGAAAGATGAAAATATTTAAATTTCCAGTGTATTTTTCTGTACTTTAATTCTTGAAAGAATATTTTGTTATATCTAATGGTAGTTACAGTGATAGCTACCATTTATTATTTGCTTATTATGTGGCAGTTGGTGTGTTTAAACCCACAATTTTCTCTTTAAATAGCCCTATAGTTTACTTTGATAGATTATATTTTTCATTTTTGTTGGCGAGACTGAAGCACAAGAAATTAAGTATATCTATTGTTTTATTACTAGTTTCTTTTATAACATGTTTTAGACCTTAAGTATGAGTTATTAATTTATTAGATGTATTTTAGTAATGACTGCATACTAAGTACCATTTGATTTTGAAGACTGGTTTTACTAGCTGGGTGTGGTGGCTCATACTTATAATCCTAGCTACTTAGGAGGCTGAGATCTGAGGATTGGGGTTCAATGCCAGCCCAAGCACAGCATGAAAGTCCAGAAAGTCCAAGTCCGGTGAGACTCTTATCTCCAATTAAACCAGAAGAAGTGCTGTGGCTCAAGGGGTAGGGCGGTAGCCTTGAGCTGAAGAGCTCAGGGACAGCACCCAGGCCCAGAGTTTAAGCCTCACAACCCACAAAAAAAAAAAAAAAAAAATTTACTTGCCTGTGTCATATTGGCTCTCCATCATTAAGTGTTGTACATTGGTCTAACTTAGGAGATAAGTAAAAAGATGCAGGAATGCCATCAGTTTTTTTTTCTTTCACTTTAATGTTTTCTTGCTAAGGGAACTTCTAGAAGACACTGTATGAAAGGAAATGTAATCATTACCTGACTCGTGTAATTGTAATCCCTCTGTACCTACCTTTTAATAACAATATAGTATGTTAATTTAAAAAAAATGCTCACTTGGGCTGGGATGTAATTCAGTAGCAAAGTGCTTGCCTAGGAAGTACCACATCCTGAGTTTGGAAAATAAATACAGTTTTAAAAAAATAAAAAGCCAGATGTGGTGGCTCACACTGTAATCCTAGATACTCAGGAGGCTGAGATCTGAGGAGAGAGGTTCAGAGCCAGCCCTGGCTCCAGAACCGGAAGTGATGCTGTGGCTCAAGTGGTAGAGTCCTAGCCTTGAGCTGAAGAGCTCAGAGACAGTGCCCAGGCACAGAGTTCAAGCCTATGACTGACCCTCCCCCCACAAAAAAAGAAGTTAAATTGTATATATAGTAGGTATAGTTTTTCATGTATAAGATGGCCTTATTTCATGTTCTTTAAGAGTTAAAAAGTAGCTATAATACAACTTTTTTTTCAATATCAGGGTTTGAACTTAGTGCAGACTCAGGTTTGCATTCACTCACTTGTACTTGGCTGGCAACCAACCACTTGAGTCATACCTCCAATCCAGCTTTTTGCTGGTTATTTTGAAGATGGAATCTCATGGACTTTTCCCTGGGATGGTCTTGGCCTCAGTCCTCTAGATCTCCTAAGTAGCTATTATAGACATGAGTCACTGTGCCTGGCTAAGATTGTTTTGATTAAATACTCTGTTTGAAAGTTTTTTTTTGTTGTTGTTGTTTTGTTTTGTTTTATTGCCCGTCCTGGGCTTAAGCTCAGGGCCTGAGCACTGTCCTTGGATTTTTCTCAAGGCTAGAACTCTACCACTTGAGCCTCAGCACCACTTCTGGCTTTTTCTAAGTATGTGGTACCAAGGAATCAAACCCGGGTCTTCGTGCATGCTAGGCAAGCACTCTACCACTAGGCCAAACTCCCAGCCCTGTTTGAAAGGTTTTTTGGACTGTTTTTTTACATGCAAGCAATGTAAGGATATCTGTATAAACAGATAAAGGAAATAATTACTGATAAACAAAAGAAAAACCATTTCCAATTATAGTGACAAGAAGTTTAATGGAGGAGAAAATGTTCTTTGATTTGTGATTTGCAAGAAAATGGTGTCTGGTGAGCACTGAGGGGTAGAAGATGTTATTTCAGACAAGGATTATATGAACAAGGAAAAACGATTATTGAGGGGATGGATAGTTAGTTGATTAGAATGGCCAAAGACTGCTTATCCACTGCCCTTTTAGGAGAAAGCCTCAGATTTATTTTTCCATCTCAAAGTCATTCAACGTGTCTGATGAAACTTATGAATGCTTACTATGTGTAAAGAAGGCATTTTGGAAAGTACTATGGTAAATATCTAATTGTATAACACTTGATTGAGTCTTCAGATTTTTTTTTAACTAGCAGGAAAGATAAGAGAGAGGAATTTGTGAGTTTTAATAAAACACTTTAATATGAATGATCTCACTTGATCTTAATCTTATGAGATGGTATTGAACTTTGTTTTGTTTTGTTTTTTCTTTTTTCCATCATGGGGCTAGAACTCTGGTCCTGGGCACTATCCCTGAGCTCTTACAGCTCAAGGCTACCTACCACCTTATCCCTGGGCCTGGGCATTTTCTCTGAGCTCTTCAGCTCAAGGCTACTACCTTCCTACCTCATGAGCCACAGCGCCACTTCCTGTTTTCTGGTGGTTAATTGGAGAGGAGTCTCATGGACTTTAGTGCCCATTTTTCCAAAGTCTAATTAAAATATTAAAGCCTATGTTGCTATCCTAATATATATCATATGTATGTTATAGGGTAGAAATATATATCCTTATAAAACTGTACCAGTGATAGATATTAATATATATATATATTTTTTAACCAGTCCTGGGCTTAAGCTCAGGGCCAGAGGACTGTCCTTGGATTTTTCTCAAGGCTAGAACTCTAGCACTTGAGCCTCAGCCCCACTTCTGGCTTTTCCTAAGTATGTGGTACCAAGGAATCGAACCTGGGTCTTTGTGCATGCTAGGCAAGCACTCTACCACTAGGCCAAACTCCCGGCCCTAGATATTAATATTTTTGGCATTAATTCTTATCATGAATAAGTTTTAATTAGAGGGAACTGAGGTTGATACACATGTTGAATTTTCTGAAGAAAGAGTTTTAACTAATTAATTGACTTTGGTGCATGATTAAGACTAATAGCACTTGAGATTGCACCATATCATTTTCTTGTTTGTAGGCAAATTTAGGAAAAGCAGTATATTTTTATTAGATTGCACTTAGAGATCCATATGGAGAGAGTTTTTATACTATATGGCTGTAACTAGGATTATAAGTAGAAAGGGATTTAAGGGACATATATATATGTTAAATTTAAAAAATTGAGTTTAACTTATTTGAGATACAGTACAAGTAAATCCAGTAAGCCAGCTTTCCTGTTCTCTGAAGGAGAAAGAAATCAGGTAGTAAAAGGGTCATTCCTGTTACTGTCCACCAGATGGTGCCATAGGCCAAGATGAGGTAGGTGGAAATGAGGGGTCTGGCCTTCCAGTTAAATACCAAAATGCCAGAAGTGGAACTGTAGCTGAAGTGAGCACTAAATCCCAGAATCACCAAAGAGAAGAAGAGGAGGAGGAGGAGGAGGAAAAGGAGAAGGAGGAAGAGGAAGAAGAGGAAGAAAAGAAAAAAAAAAGGAAAATAATATAAATATATTTGTAGATAGGATTTGACAATATTATAAAATTTTTAAAAATACAAAGGTTAAAATAACAAGATTTGTGTGGGAGGAGTAGTTAGAAAGTGCTGTTTGTTTTCCTCAGAAAGTGTTGAAAATTGTAAGTTGGTTTTTAGAACAATAAACACCTTTATTACATGATCTAAGGATGATAGATGATTTGATTTGCCTTTCCGGACCTTGATCTTCCTCAGATAGAATTCCAGCTCCTTGCCTTCTAGCACATGCCATCTGCTTGGCCACACTGGCCTGGTCTGGATGCAGTGCAGGCAAGAAGCTTGCCCTGCTGGAACTGCTCCTCCAAAAGACTGCTGATCTTGGCATTCTCTTTCCTTTCATCGTATTTCTTCTGACTTTTCTCTTCCTCTTCAGGAGCCACCTTGGCCCCCTTCTCGAGGCCCAGGGGCATCGCATGGTGGGGTTCCTACCACAGCGGTAGAGAGTGCTGTCGATGAGCACGGTGCACTTCTTCACCAGGGTCTTGGTGTGGACCAGCTTGTGACTGGATGCATTGTAGACAGTATGAGTGATCCTTGTTTTACGAGTACAGCACTCAGATCCCCAGGAAAAGGTGCCCACATCCAGCCTCAGAGCGCAGGATTTCTTTTTGCCGCCTCGAACTCGGACTGTGTGTATGCGCTGGGGGCCAATCTTAGTGTTGGTGGCAGGGCGTCCTAGCTCATACTTAGCTTCTTGTGGTAGGGCTTCCTCTTGCCCCCATCTTGCTGCACTTGTGCCAGTTGTCCTGAGACATGCCCATCACTCGGTGCTGGCAGGAAACAAAAATTGTAAGTTTTTAATGAAAGCCATTAGAGGTTCTCTATTTTCTATATGAGTAGTGTCATATGGGTGGGTTGCTGATACAGTGAAAGGCATGTCTTATATGCATAATTTGTAGTATGAGATTGGAAAGGGGCCAGTATTAGAAATGGAGATGTAATTTTGCTTTTTAGTGAGTCTCCCTGAAAGGTACTTTATAGGACAAGACTTGATTGCCAGAGCAAGCAGAATATTGATTATTCTATTACTTTTATTTCATTAAAAACACAGCATTAATTATGTTGCTAATAACCATTAAGAGTGGAAATTGTGGGTATACAGACAAGGTGTTCTTGACTTTGGCAAATTGTTATAACATCAGTGAATTTAACATCATAGGTCTTAAAATTTGTTTTAAAAAAGTGAATTATGTTCCTTGTGTTGAGAAACAGCAGTTCTGGGTTTATTACCAGGCAAGTTCTGTACTACACATCTGAGAAGTGAAGATTCAATGTAATACAAAGTAGAACTTCCTTGTTAAAGTTAAAATTGCTCATGGTAGCAGGTTCCTGTCATCCCAGTACTCAGGAAGCTCAGGCTGGGGGCAAGTTTAAATTTACCCTGTCTCAAAAATAAATTTAACCTGTTTTCTTTTGTCCTACAAAATAGTCATATGCTTTAGGATAATTAGACCTCTAAAGAAATCTAGTGTGTGGCCAAATTTCTGGTTTTCCCTTTTGTTCACAGATTTGGGCACTTTGTTAGCAGTTGTGAATCATAATTTTGGCTTTCAAAGTTCATTGCTTTTACTTGTCTGGACACTGATTCAAAGTCTTGTTTGCAAAGACTCACAGGTCAACACAGGGGTCAGGGCTATCTATTAGATAAGATAATATCTAGTTTCTTTTTTAGGGATCACAGTGCAGCATTTAGCAAGAAAGGCAATTCTGACAACTTTGAGCTTCACAAAGTTTTTAAATTTTATTTTTAAAATTACCTTCCGATACATAAGCAGGGTTTCACTGTGGCACTTCCACGCAAGCATACAATATTCTCCTGTTGTCAGCTCCCTCGTCTTCCCTCCTTCCCCTTCCCAGAACAACCCAACAGGGTTCAGTGCTCCACTGCGAAGTACACCAGTCATTTTCACTCTCTTTTGCCCTCTCTGTTTACCTCCCCCTTTCTGCTCCTACACTCCTATATCTGTTAAAGAAATTTACAACATTTGTTAAAAATTGACTTTTGATGTTAAGTCACCATGAACTGTGATCTCTGGGCCAGAATGAACAGATTAGATTTTGCTTTTGAACTTTAATATTTTAGGGTCATAGTTAATGCACATTTAATAGTGATTCATACCTCTTGCTCTATAAATGTAAGACTTTGAAAATATCTTTCCTAAATAGAGTCTTTTCTCCGTGTGTGTGTGTGTGTGTGTGTGTGTGTGTGTGTATGTGTGTGTGGTGCTGGAGTGTGAAATCAGGACCAGTCCCCTCTTGCTAGGCAAGTACTCTGCCATTTAAGCTATGTTCCAAACCCCCTAAATAAAATAACTTTAAGTAAATAAATGTTAGATTCTCACAGCTCTGATGGGGCCAGGCATGGTAGTGTATACCTGTAGTTCCAGCGACTTGGGATGTGGAGATCAGCTGAATCACAGTTTGAGAGCAGCCTGAACAAAAAGTGAGACCCCAGGTGTAGTGGTGTGTCTCTCATTCCAGGTACATAGGAGGTACATGTAGGAGCATCAGAGTTCAAGGCTGACTCTAGGCACAAACACAAGACCCTTTCCAGCAATTAACTAAGCAAAAAAGGCCTCAGGATGTGGCGCAGGTATTAAAGTGCCTGCCTAGCAAGCTCAGGGCCCCGAATTCAAACTTCATTGCCCCCACTCACTCCAGAAACTTAAAGCAAAACAAAAAACAAGCCAGGCACAGTGGTACACACTTGTAATACCAGCTTTGTAGGAGGCAGGGGTAGGAGAATCACGGCCTGTCTAGGAAAATCAAGATCTTATATGAGTTTGGCCTAGTGGTAGAGTGCTTGTGTAGCATGCACAAAGCCCTAGGTTGTTTTTTTTTTTTTTTTTTTTTTTTTTTTTGCCAGTCCTGGGCTTGAGCTCAGAGCCTGAGCACTGTCCTTGGACTTTCTCAAGGTTAGAGCTCTACCACTTGAGCCTCAGCACCACTTCCAGCTTTTTTCTATGTATGTGGTACCGAGCAATCGAACCCGGGTCTTTGTGCATGCTACACAAGCACTCTACCACTAGGCCAAACTCCCGGCCTTAAAGCCCTAGGTTTGATTCTTGACAAAGCCCAAGGGCAGAGCCTAGCCCTTAAGTTCAAGCCCTAGGAATGGCAAAAAAAAAAAAAAGGAGAGAGAGAGAGAGAGAGAGAGAGAGAGAGAGAGAGAGAGAGAGAGAGAGAGAGAGAGTTCCTTATAACACAAAGAACCTTGAGTCTCTGACAATTGGCAAGTGACTAGCAAAGTCTCATAGATTGTTAAACCTTAGAAATAATCCTGATAATCAGACACCTACTTTACAGGACCAAAGATGTTAAAAACTGCCCAAATCATGCCAAGAACAAATTCCTAGTTGTTTCTCTCTGTGTTCAGCATTCTTAACTTCTTTACCCTGTGGATCTTGTCAGAAAATTGAAAAGTACCAATTCATCATCAGAAAATGAGAAGAGAGGGGCTGGGAGTTTGGCCTTGTGGTTAAAGTGCTTGCCTAGCATGCATGAGGACCTGGGTTCAATTCCTTGGTACCACATACAAAGAAAAAAGCCAGAAGTGGTGCTAAGGCTCAAGTGGTGGAGCTCTAGCCTTGAGAAAGTCCAAGGACAGTGCTCAGGCCCTGAGCTCAAGCCCAGGACTGGCAAAAAAAAGAAAATGAGAAGAGAAAGTTTTAAAAAATATATATTGGGCGAGGCATAGTGGCTCACACCTGTAATCCTAGCTGCTCAGGAGGCTGAGATCTAAGAATCATGGTTCAAAGCCAACCGGCACTAAAAAAAAGTCTGTGAGACTTTTATCTCCAATTAATCACCAGAAAACTGGAAGTGGTGTTGTGGCTCAAGGGGTAGGGTGGTAGCCTTGAGCTGAAGAGCTCAGGGACAACACCCAGGCCCACAATTCAAATCCCATGACTGACCAAAAAAAAATTTTTTTATATATATATATGTATATGTATATGTATATGTATATATGTTACTAAATAAGCTTGTTAGAATGCAGGTAGAAAATGCAGTGACAGATTTATACTTAATTTCTTTAGTCTTTACTTATTTCCCCTTAATTTATTACTTGAAAATAATGCTTGTCATCTTTTTCAGATAAGTAGCAATAAGAATTAAATACTGCTAATGATTTAAATACTATTTGGTTTAAATACTATTTATTATTAAGTTATGAGCAATATTATTCCATATTATCAAATATCTAAACAAAATAAGAGGTTTTTATTATTTTTTGTACATTGTATTGAAAAGATAACTTATTATTTAGTGTTATCACCCAGTTTAACAGTCATTACAGGGTTATTTCTGCATTGAGGTTGAATTGTGTCTGTTGGGGGCAGTGCGGTCTTACATTATTCAAAATGTAATATTGCAAAATTGTAGTTAAGAATGGGTTAATAGGCCGGGAGTTTGGCCTAGTGGTTAATGTGCTTGCCTAGCATGCACAAAGACCTGGGTTCAATTCCTTGGTACCACATGCATAGAAAAAAGCCGGAAGTGGTGCTGAGGCTCAAGTGGTAGAGCTCTAGCCTTGAGAAAATCCAAGGACAGTGCTCAGGCCCTGAGCTCAAGCCCAGGACTGGCCAAAAAAAAAAAAAAAAAAAAAGAATGGGTTAATAAATACAAGATCATCCCTCTTTATCCCTCTTTTATTGTTTTAAGATACCAAGAAACCTGCCTTAAGGAATACTGAATTTTAATGAAGCATTTAATAATTGGAGCTCTTTTTTTGGGGGTGGGTGGGTCATGGGACTTGAACTCTGGGCTTGGGCCCTGTCCCTGAGCTCTTAGCTCAAGGCTACTGACCTACCCCTGAGCCACAGCCCCACTTCGCAGTTTTTAGTGATTAATTAGAGATAAGAGTCTCAGACACTTTAGTGTCTGGGTTGGCTTTGAACCACGGTCCTCAGATCTCAGCCTCCTGAGTAGCTAGGATGACGGGTGTGAGCCACTGCTCCCAGCTAATTGGGGCTCTTTTCTAAGTGGTTGGCAGTGTTCTTTGCAAGTGTCTTCGCAGGTCTGATAGCCTTTTTTTTTTTTTTTTAAACAAATAAGGTAGTTAGGGCTTAGTAGAATTTTCAAACTTGCCTAAGACCAGAGACCTAGTACATGCCCCACCTAAGTACTTCATTGATTTTACCATATGTATGTAGCACAGGTGTCTTACTACTGATAATTTTTTTTTTTTTTTGGTGTTGGGGCTTGAACTTTGGGCCTGGGTGCTATCCCTGAGCTCTTCAGCTCAAGGCTACTGTCCTACCCCTTGAGCCACAGCGTCACAGTACCACTTCTAGTTTTCTAGTGGTTAATTGGCGGTACAAGTCTCACGGACTTTAGTGCCCAGGCTGGCTTTGAACTGTGGTCTTCAGATCTCAGCCTCCTGAGTAGCTAGGATTACAGGTGTGAGCCTCTGCTCCCAGCACTACTGATAGTTTTTATCATGTACTTAGTATAAGGAGCTTAATATAAAGTTAGAATAGGGAAGATCCTAGAAGAAACTAGATTGCCAAAAGGTTAGTAAAATACCAACTAATTTTCTTTTCTTGCCAATCCTGGGGCTTGAACTCAAGGCCTGAGCACTATCCTTGGGCTTACTCAAGGGCTCTACCTCTTGAGCCACAGCACCACTTCCACTTTTTTCTGTGTATGTGGTACCAAGGAATCTAGCCCAGGTCATCGTGCATGCTAGGCAAGCACTCTACCACTAGGCTAAACTCTTGGCCCCAACTAGTTTTCTTAAAACAGAAATTAAATAATTAATCTTAATTAACTAAAGTAAGATTTGAGGCCTGAAGTCAACTGTAATATAATGGAAAATGTTAAGTTTTTCCATTGGGTTTTCTTTTATTTTTTGGTTGGTCATGAGCTTGAACTCAAGGCCTGGGTACTGTCTTTAAGCGTTTTTGCTCAAGACTAGTACTCTACCACTTTGAGCCACAGCTCACGTATGGCATTCTGGTGGTTAATCGGAGATAAGAGTTTCATAGACTTTCCTTTCCAGGCTGTCCTCAGATATCAACCTCCTAAGTAGCTAGGATTACAGGCGTGAGCCACTGACACCCAGCTTCCACTGTTTTTTCTATCTCCTGTTAAAAGGCTACAATGAAACCACTGGGGGTCTTTACTATCTTACCTTCAAATAAGGCTTGCAATAGAAGTAAGAGGTTATTGGCTGGCTTCTTTTGATTATTACCGTTGCTAACAAGTTGTAGTGGTGTTTTTATCTTTGTTTTGGTGCTGTCCTAGGGCTTGAACTCAGCCTGAATGCTTTTTCCTCAAGGTTAGTGTTCCACCACTTGAGTCGCAGCTCCACTACCAGCACTGCCAGGCCATCTAGCACTGATGGTTTTTCATTATGGATTTTTTTGTTTGCTTTTCCTGCCATGCTGCTAACCATCTAGCAAGGTAAGAGTGCTGGAAAGGTGTGGAGGAAAGGATAGGTAAATGAAGAGAAGACAGGGATATAGTCATAATTCAATGCATATCCTTTTAAAAACTAAAGGGAAGGTTTGGATTGGAGAGATGGGGAGGGTGATGGATGGCAAGGATGCTAGTGATGACGATGCATTGTACTCAGAAACTGGGTTTTTGAATGGTAACTTTATATACAGTACTTAAAGATAGTAAAATATAATTAAAAAATTGAAAAGCCGGGCCAGGAGTTTGGCGTAGTGGTTAAAGTGCTTGCCTAGCATGCACGAAGACCTGGGTTCAATTCCTCAGTACCACATACATAGAAAAAGCTGGAAGTGGTGCTGTGGCTCAAGTGGCAGAGTGCTAGCCTTGAGTAAAGCCCAAGGACAGTGCTCAGGCCCTGAGTTCAAGCCCCACAACTAGCAAAAAAAAAAAAAAAAAAAAGAATTGAAAAGCCAAGGAACATAGAAAGAGGCGCTTGGGTATTACGCCTTTGTGATTCTCTCCTAAGACTTGCTTTTTTTGGTCTCACGTATGTGAGTATTTAGAATCCTTTGTAATTTGTCATATCCCAGTGTGTTTTAGATCTAACTCCTGCCTATCAGAGAAAAACATGAGTTTTTTGACTCTCTAATCTTGGCTTACTTCACTTAGCATGAATTGTTCTAATTCCATCCATTTCCCTGCAGGTGACATTATTTTATTCTTTGTGTCGGCTGTGTAAAATTCCATCATATATTGGTAGTATTGTTTTAGCTGGCCTATTTGTGGTGTTATAAAATACTATAATTGTCTTGTCATCTAAAATTTGTTCTTGATGTGACAATGTGTCTATAATTGATCCATGTCACTGCATAGAGAAGTCAGAATATAGACTGTGTTTTGTTTTGTTTTGCCAGTCTTGGGCTTGAGCTCAGGGCCTGAGCACTGTCGTTGGACTTTCTCAAGGCTAGACTCTACCACTTGAGCCACAACACCTTTTCTCTGTATGTGGTACTGAGGAATCAAACCTAGATCTTCATGCATGCTAGTAGTCTACCACTAGGCCAAACTCCTGGCCTAAAATTTCGTTTTTTTTGTTGTTGTTGTTGTTGTTGTTGTTGTTTTTTGCCAGTCCTGGGCTTGGGTTCAGGGCTTGAGCACTGTCCTTGAACTTTCTCAAGGCTAGCACTCTACCACTTGAGCCTCAGCACCACTTCCAGCTTTTTGCTATGTATGTGGGATACTGAGGAATTGAACCCGGGTCTTCGTGCATGCTAGGCAAGCACTCTACCACTAGGCCAAACTCCTGGCCCCCCTAAAATTTCATTTTTATGTGAAGAGATGATTTAAAGAAAGTCCTATGAGTTAACTACATCTAAATGCAAGAAAAAAAAAGAAAGTTTTAAGGAATCAAAATTTAAAATGTCCCTTTCCCTTTCTCCCTGTCCTCTTTTCTTTCCCCTTTCTTTTCTCTTTCGCCTTCTTTCTTTGTATGGGTTTTGGTTGGTGGCATATATGGAACCTAAAACTTAGCATGCTAGGCAAGCATTCTACCAACAAGCTGCATTCCAGCTGTGTTTTGAATATAGCTAATGCTGAACGTAGCTAAGTTGAGATGATTATTTGAATTTCTTAAATATCCATCCAAGGTACTCATAATATGGGTGTATATGTATTTTTACATTATATATAATGTGTTGCTTCAGGGACTGAGTTCACAAAGGGTACATGATTCAAAAAGGCTTGTGAGTCGGGTGTGGTGGCTCTCACCTGTAATCCTAGCTACTCAGGAGGCTGAGATCTGAGGATCAAGGTTCAAAGCCAGGCCAGGCACAAAAGAACCTGAGACTCTTAAGTTCAGTTAACCTCTAGAAAATGGGAAGTGGGGCTTTGCTCAATGGTAGTGTGGTAGCCTTGAGCTGAAGAGCTCAGGGACAGCACCCAGGTCAGTTCAAACCCCATGACCCAACAACAAAAAAAAAAGGCTTGTGAATCCATTGAATGGCTTTTGTTTCCTTCCACAGAGATTACAAAGTGTTGTGGGTTTTTGGTCAAAGACCACTAAAATAACCTTATTTGGGTTCAGAGTAAAGTGAGAGAATGGATTGACTTTCTTCCTGGTTATGAGCTTCTTTCATTACTGCTGTTTTATAGGCTTTGTTCTTTGTCTATTAGTGTCAGCCAAAACGCTGCCAGGCACCTCAAAAGAGGCTAAATTTAGATAGTTAATTTTTTTGTTACTATCTTAGTTATTGAATCTTTTCTATTTTCAGCTTTTTTCCCCTTTTTTATTTTATCAAGACTGGATTGCAGTCATATACACAAGATTTTTTAACAGAGTTATTTGGATATAAGCAGTTGGACCTTTACTGTATTTTACTGGCCAAAAAAGTGAGTTCAATATATGCTCATTTTAAAAATGCAAATAAAAACAAGCAAGAAAATAGACACTATTACTTATCTTTGGATCCCTGCCACATGTCTAGAAAAAAATGACTATTCCACACTGCCAAATGAATGATCTTAAAAAGAAAACTGTGTTTGATAAATGAATGCTGTGCTGGCTGCCCTTGGAGATAGAACTGCTAAAAGGAAATCCACAGAGTGAATTTTTTTGCTATCTAAGTATTAGAGCAATTTGTTGGTGATTAGTGACAGTTCTAATAAAGTTTAAAAAATAGGGAGTTCCCATTATAGTACCATCCTTTTAATTCATAAATCGTAAGTATAATTTTTAAGAATTCATACTTTTTCAGTCTGTGGTTGGTATTTGACATGTTACTTGGTACTGTTGTCTTTTGACTTTTTTTCTGTGTATATATATATATATATGTATGTATATATGTATGTATGTAGAAAGAATCTTACAGTAGGAGGAGGTTCTTGGTCACACATCAGTAACATCTGCTTAAGACAGTATATGTTTTTGCAAGGAGCTTTTTTTCTTTCTAGCTTTCCTTTTTACGTATGTACCAGACCTGGGGCTTGAACTCAGGGCCTAGTCACTGTCCTTGCTTTTTGCTCAAGGCTAGCACGCTACCACTTGAGCCACACCACCACTTGTAGCTTTTTGGTGGTTTATTGGAGATAAGAGACTCATGGACTACAGTCTTCAGATCATAGCCTCCTGAGCAGCTAGGATTACAGGCATGAGCCACATGTACCAGGCTCTTTCTTTTTCTGTTTGTTAATGGTATTGAGATTTGAACTCAGGTACTAACACTTACTAGACAAGTGCTCTACCACTTGGGCTAATACATCAGCCAATCTTTTTACATTGGTGATTCTTGAGATAGAATCCTGCTTTATGCACAGGCCATGCATGTCTGGACAGCCTCTTATTTGTTCTAGTTTTATAGGTGCCTGCAGTCATGCCCTACCATTAAGATCGTGTCTCACAGCCTTTTTCCCTCCCAGGCTGGCCTGGAACTGAGGTTGTCACCTCCTGCATAGCCAAAATTACAGGCTTGTGTTACCTTATTTCTACAAAAACATCTCGATAATCAGTCTTGCATTCCCAGGAAATTTTAGATTACTCTTAAGGAGTTTTTGTTTTTCTTCAAGAATCTCAATCTGTCTGTCTGTCTTTCTGTCTCTCTGTTTCCTCCCTCCATCCCAAACCCCCACCTCAGTCTTGCTGGGTAGCTTAGACTGGTCTCAACTTGGGTTTCTCCTGTGTCAGTTTCCTGAGTGCTGAGGCTACAGACATGTAGCATCATGCCTGACTTCCTTTTCTGTATGGGGTACCTGACACTCTTACCTCCTGCAACCAAACAACAAACCAGCTCAGCTCAGGTTCAGTAACAGCTTTCTTTTCTTTATTATTCCTTATCATGTATTTATGTGGTGCAGGGGGTGTGCCACCTCTGCATGCTAGGCAAGGACTATACCACATTGAGCCACTCTCCTCAGCTCACTTTCTACTTAGAAATAAGTTTCGATCAATTAGTTTAAATATTAGTTTACTTTGTGTATTCTGAACCTTAGGTATGAAGGACTGTTTGCTTTTGGTCATCGTTTTTCTTTTTCATTTATCTTGAGAAGTATACAAAAAGTACAATTCTTCAAGATTTCAAGTTTTGCTAAGAAGTATATAAAAGTATATGTTTTAGGGCTCGGGAGTTTGGCCTAGTGGTAGAGTGCTTGCCTAGCATGCATGAAGACCCGGGTTCGATTCCTCAGTACCACATACATAGAAAAAAGCCGGAAGTGGTGCTGAGGCTCAAGTGGTAGAGCTCTGGCCTTGAGAAAGTCCAGGGGCAGTGCTCAGGCCCTGAGCCCGGGCCCAGGACTGGAAAAAAGCAAAAAAAAAGTATGTGCTTCAGAATAACTGGGGGGGGGGGGTGGCATTGAAATCCTTGTTAGAATTTTGTGTTTTTCTGTTCTTCATGAGCTATGAAATGTGTGTGTGTGTGTGTGTGTGTGTGTGTGATTTTAAAAGTGAATTTAAGTGTTGTTTCATTTGTTGGTAATGGGAAAAGGTGACACATGGCGTGTAATAAGGGAATAATGGAGAGTAAGCCTTGCACTGATACTTGTTTTCAACTTCCTTACCACTTGCATAGAGGGAAAAGTAGCACTCTTGGTTTCCTCGTAACGATACTTGAGTTTTAGGATTTTCCCTTTATTAACGACGTGTGATACTAGGGCAAATTCAGATACGGAATTCTTAATAACAGGATGCGCGTAGTAGGTTCATTCCACCCGCGGGGAGCGCGCCGGGGGCGCGGCGGAGGTCTGGGGGGACCCGCAGGAGCGGAGGA
Source organism: Megascapheus bottae (assembly GCF_031878675.1). Classification (NCBI taxonomy): domain Eukaryota; kingdom Metazoa; phylum Chordata; class Mammalia; order Rodentia; family Geomyidae; genus Megascapheus; species Megascapheus bottae. Next base: position 7,493,404 of record NC_143541.1, on the reverse strand, counting down.
GGAGGAGAAAGTGGCCAGTGGCATACAGCAAAAGACACCCGCATCGCGCACGGTGGATCCGCGCACCGTGGATCCGCGCCGCGGCCCTTTTGTTTGGTGTGGGAAGAGTGCCAGCCCCTCTTTCCAGCCGGCCAGGCAGCCACCTCCCCGTCCCCGTCCCCGTCCCGGTCCCCCTGCACTTGACGTCCCGGCGTGGACCCCGCCTTGAGTCGGGGACGGCTGGGCCGCCAGACAAAGCCGCGGCCGGACGCCCGCCGCCCGCCCCCCCACCCCCTCTGGGGGAGCTTCTGTCCCGGCCGGCTTTCCTCACTCCTTCCCCCAGGAGCCCCGGACCTGGACCTGGCGGGACAGTGGGAGACGTCCCCGCCCCGGCCGCCCCCTCCGCTCCCGCGAGGCGCAGGTGGCGCCCGGCGCACCCTCGCTGGGGGTCTGGGGAGGGGAAGGGGTGGTCCTTGCTCCTGGACCCCTCCGGCTGACTCACAGGAAGTGCTGGCCGAGGAAGCCGGCCCGGCCCCGCCGCCAACGCCGCCGCCGCCCCGAGGATTCCGCCCCGCCCGCCCGCCCGCCTGCCTCTCCCGCCTCCCTCCCCGAGCTGCCCGGCTCCGCAGAACAATGAAGCGCTTCCAAGTTTGCGCAGACTCCTAGGGACATTCTTAGGACTTGGGTGACAGCCTTCAAGATGTGCTGCCGGCCACTTTCCCAGGAAGCTGGGCGTTGAGAAAGAAAACCCCCTCCGTGGTGGATCGCATTGTTCCTCGCTCCTCGGGTGACCATGGTCCAGCGCTTCAGCCTCCGGAGGCAGCTCTCCAAGGTGGGTCCGAGCTGGGGTGGGTGCGGAGACTCTGCCGGCCTCAGCACTGCTGCCTCCTTCCACAGCCTGTTGTGTCAAGCCTGCTTTCCCCTGGTGCTGAGGAGGGGCTGGGGTGGAAGCGCTGCCTTTTGTTCTTTCATCTGACAGACACAAAGCTTGAAGGCTGCCTGCACTGGCAACTCCAGCCGGTGTGTCCCTAAAACTGCAGCTGTCATTGGGAATTTGGCCCAGGTTGTAGTTTGCTCCCCAGATAGAATTTCCAAACGAGTATGGGTGAAAGAGAGATAATTGTAAGTCGAAAGTCCATATTTAAGTAGCAATTAGCCTAGCGGCTTATGGACGAAAGGGAGAAGACCTTCTTGGTCTGCGTAATCAGGGCTTTCTTAGAAATTTCACTAATAAACTGGGAAAACTACCACAAAGTCGTAGAAAGAGCAAGTCCCACAGGGAAATGTTTAAATGAGGAGTTGTGTTGAGAGTTGTGTACTTAATGAATGAATAAGTGCGTGAGGAAGCGATTCCCAGGAGGAGTGCAATGTAGCTTTTACAGAGTTCTCAGTGAAAAACAGGTTTCATGGATGCAGTTTTAAGGAAAAGTTGTTTAAGAAAAAAAATCAAACTTTAAGTGACAAGGAAATGCAAAGGTTGAAGAGAAAATGGTGATTGCACTTGGGGTGGTTTTTTTGACTCCTCCTTGATACAGCTTGAGCTCTCTCTTTAGCTGTGGGGGACACTAGTGTGAAGAGAGGTGCAATAAGAGTTGAGCTTTATTTAAAAACCGTGAGGTTCCCTAGAAGCTCTATTTTAAAGATAGGGTTAAAACACGGCCCAGCTCATTCCCATTCTTCACCTCCTTAGCTGTTGGTTGGACTGTTGGATCTTGAATTGTGTTGAGGTCTTAAGGGAAAGCCTTTAGCTCCTTTGTCACAGGTAACCCCAGTACAGATGGTGAGCTGGAGCAGAAAGAACAGTGAGTTGCCTCCCTCTTGATGTCAAATAACATGATTTTGTGGATCTCTTAAGACCCACAGCAACATGTAAGTAGTGTAAAAGATATTTCTCTTCCTTGGAAAGTTCTCCTAAATAACAGAACATTTCAGTGTCATCTAGTTCACTGGTGGTGGAACTGGTAGTGGGGATTGAGCTCTACCACCTGAGGTGGGACTCCTCCAGCCCCCTCTTTCATTGATTACTTTCAAGGTAGTATCTTGCTTGATGCCCTGGCCAGCCTGACCTGTAATGGTTCTTCTCCTTGATGTGCCCTGCCATGTCCAGACTGGCTGGGTATTGTGATTCCCTTTGCCACTCAAGTAGCTAGGATTACAAACTTGAGCCACCAAACAAACCTCTGGCTTGTATATTTTCCAATACATAGGATATTGAAAAGATAGAAGCCATGGAGATTTTCAGGGCAGTGAGAATCCTGCACAAGAACATTGTGCAAATATGAATACCAGAAGATACTGCTTACCACATAGAAATAAAGGACATAAAATGTAAAACTACAAACAAAAAAAGAACATTGTGTACAAGTTGAGAGTCAGATGATAAATTTTAAATTAGAAAATAACTATACTGTAGGTATTTTTCCACCAAAAATTTTATCTCCCAGTTTTGTTTTGTTTTGTTAACTTATTTTTATGCTAGCATTGGGGCTTGAACTCTGGGCCTCGTGCCCTTGTTTGGCTTCTTCCCACTCTAGGCAGTCACTCTACCACTTGACCTACACACCTGTTTTCTACTTTTTGCTGCTTATTTGAAGATAAGATTCTAACAGATTTCTCTTCCTGGGCCAGCTTTGAACCAAAATTCTCAGTGCTCACTTTCCTAAGTAGGTAGGATTAAAGGTGTGAGCCACTTGGAGTCCAGTTCTCCTATTTAACTTTATACTCTAGTCATTACTCTATGGTGATGGTGAGTTACAAACTGAACAGTGTGTCAGTGAGATGTTAATGAGTCTGCTGAGATTTAAAAGCAAAACTGCCCATGTTCTGTCTTTTCAGCTGAATCCTTAAATTCCCTGAGGACAGAGGACCTATCATTCCCCACCCAGTACTTTCGTTGCATGTTGAACACTTAAAATGAAGTTGAAATCAAGAACAGCTAAGTCAAAGCAATTTCAGGTGGTTCCTGAAATTATGATAATTTGATATTAAATAATGACAAGCATTTGTACTAATACAGAACCCTAAGCTAGATGCTTGTGGCTTGCAAGTATCACCCTAGGTACTTAGGGAAGGGTCACGATTCAAGGCCAGCCTGGGCATACACTCAACACCCATTGTCAATCAAGACCTCGATGTGACGTAGGTCCTGTCATCCAGCTTTGTGAGACACTGAGCTGGATTGGGGCTTTAGGCCACCATCTCCACAGAAGAAGCTGCAATGTTGTGCATGCCTGCCATCCTCATTGTGCACTGGGGTCGTCTTCACATTTTGTCAGAAAGTTTCAGAACAGAAATAAATGTTCATCAATTCTAGGCTCAAGGTGTAGATGCCTTGAGTCTTGACAGGCTTGCATATGCTGAATGTTTTCCCTAAAATATTCAAAAGATGCTCCAGCCTAATAGTTGTTGATATCTGAATTAAGAAAAAAGAAGAAAGGGGCCAGTGGCTTGGTTCAAGTGGTAGAGCATTAGCAGGAGTGAAAAAGCGAAGTGAGAGTGCAGAGTCTTAAGTTCAAGCTGTGTACTCTACTCCACCCCTTTCTACCCGCTCCAGAAGAAAAAAAGAGAATGGTAAATGAAGATGCATCTGAAATTTTTTTGTTTCTGGGCTTGAGCTCAGGGCCTGAGCCCTGTCCTTCGACTTTCTCAAGGCTCTACCACTTGAGCCTCAGCACCATTTCCAGCTTTTTTTCTATGTCTATGGTATTGAGGAGTTGAACCTGGGTCTTCATGCATGCTAGCCAGGCACTCTACCACTAGGCCAAACTCCCAGCCCACAGCTGAAATTAAAAACAAAACAAAACAAAACAAAACAAAAAAACACAAACAAAAAAACACCCAATCTTCTGTTTCTAAGAGAAATGTTTACCTGATTCCCTTTCTTATTTTCTGACTTATAGAAAAGTTCTCAACTTTCCTTACCATTTAGATTATTCTCTTACTTAGTGGTTTTCTTTAAGATGTTGTTTTGAAAAATTCACTTAGGGGGCAGGAGGATGGCCTAGTAGTAGAGTGCTTGCCTAGCATGCATAAAGCCCTGGGTTCAATTCCTTAGTACCACATACACAGAAAAAGCCAAAAGTAGCACTGTGGCTTAAGTGGTAGAGCACTAGCCTTGAGCAAAAGAAGCTCAGGAATAGTGCCCCCAGGCCCTGAGTTCAAGCCCCAAGACTGGCAAATTAATAATTAAAATAATTAAAAATTCATTTAGTAAAGCCTTTTCTTTTTGTATCTCTTGCATATGCCTGCCAAAATAGTTTGGAACTTGCCAAATAGGAGGCAATTGTCCTAATGTTCTGAGTTAATTATATCAGCTTGCTTGTATGTGTGTGTGCATGCGTGCTTGCACAAATGTGCACATGCTATCCTGGGGCTTGAACTCATGGTCTTGCACTCTTAATTTACCTCCTTTTCATGCCTGTGATGTACCACTTGAGTCATGCCTATGGTCTGGCATTTTGCTTTTTTTTTTTTTTGGTCATAGGGCGTGAACTCTGGGCTTAAGCATTGTCCCTGAGCTCTTCAGCTCAAGGCTACCACCCTATCCCTGGGCCCGGCCATTGTTCCTGAGTTCTTCAGCTCAAGGCTACCATCCTACCCTTGAGCCACAGCCCCATTTCCTGTTCTCTAGTGACTAATTGGAGATAAGAGTCTCATGTTCTTTAGTGCCCTGGCTTTGAACTGTGATCCTCAGATCTCAGCCTCTTGAGTACCTAGGATTACAAATGTGAGCCACTGTGCCCAGCTGGCATTTTGCCTTTTTTTTTTTTTTGCCAGGTCTGGGCTTGAATTCAGGGCCTGAGCACTGTCCTTGCACTTTCTCAAGGTTAAAGTTCTACCATCGGAGCCTCAGCACTACTTCTGGCTTTTTTCTATGTATGTGGTACCAAGGAATTGAACCGAGATCTTTGTGCATGTTAGGCAAGCACTCTACCACTAGGCCAAACTCCTGGCTGCATTTTGCTTTTTAATTGGAGATAGCATCCAACTTTTCTGCCCAGGCTTGCTTGAAACCCCAATCTTTAGATCTCAGCTTCTGAATAGCTAAGACTACAAGTGTGAGCCACCAGCACCTAGCTCAGCTATTCTTTTATTATAGAAGAAACTAGCTTTCAGAGAACTTAAGTCATTTGCCCAAGATTAGAGTCAGGCTCAAATTTATCTAATTTCAAACAGTACCTCTATTGCTCCTATAAACAACATTCTGGCATGTTACTCATTCTTACTATTGAATTCTCTGATGTTTCTCTATTTTAATATGCACTTATGGAAAAAGTAGAACCAGGTGTCTTGGGTAGCATCCTTAGAACATTCCTTTCCCTTGGAACTGAAATAAGTATACCATTTATACTTATTTTATATTGGATTGGACTTATTGGTCAAACTTGATCAAATGTATCTCATAATTAAAGTTGTTTGCTTTGGCCAAAGAAGCGTCAATTTGAATAAGTTAATTGATTTAATAAAGCTATATTAAGTACAAAAGTAATTAAATATAATTTGAAGCTTAACCACATGCATTTATATGAATCTTCTAAGCTGTGCCACCTTTTAAAAACTTGTTTGGAAGGAGAAATACGTGTTCTTGTGCTTCTATGAAATGCAGTGGCTTAGACATTTTTTGGGAAGCCCTTCTGAAATTACTTGAACTCTTACTGCTCTGATAAAAGAAGAAAAATTTCCCAACGTCTATTATGGGCAATAGAAAATCAGTTTTCTCCTTTTATAGGGATTTTTGTTTTTGAATGAGAATGGAGGGGAGGCTTTGTGAAAAATTTCTTAAGATTGATGATTTTAGCGATATGCCATTGCTTTTCAACTAATTTACTTCTTTGTTTATGGTGCTGGTGCTGGGCTTGAATTCATGGCTTCACATTCTTGCTTGCATTTTCACTCAGGTCTGATATTCTACCACTTGACACATGCCTCTACTCCTGGCTATTTAGCTGGTTAATTGGAGCTAAAGAGTCTCTTGGATTTATCTGCCTGTGCTAGCTTTGAGGCATGGTCTTTATATCTCATCTCTTGAATAGTTAGGGTTGTGTACATCAACCATTGATGCCTGGCTTGCCCCTTGTATTTTACCTCTGATCATGCATGCAATGTGGAGGATGTCTGTTCGCAAAGAGGTGTGCACTTGGGGCAGCCAGAGGGCCAGGTGCCTCCGACTGGTGATCTAGTAGGGCTCTGGTGTCCAGCCACCACAAGTTTGTTCTTCATTCTTCCTATGCTCATGTGTATAAAACCAAATGTGAAGGGCCGGGAGTCTGGCCTAGTGGTAGAGTGCTTGCGTAGCATGCACAAAGACCTGGGTTTGATCCCTTGGTACCACATACACAGAAAAAAGCTGGAAGTGGTGCTGAGGCTCAAGTGATAGAGCTCTAGCCTTGAGAAAACCCAAGGACAGGCCCTGAGCTCAAACCCAGGACTGGCAAAAAAGAAAAAAACAACAACAAAAAAACCCCCAAATGTGAACATCTATATTCTGAACTTTCTAACATGAAAATGCTCTACAGTTTTTAGTTTGAACTTTAATTGCCCAGACACATTTATTTTCATATTTTCATGAAGGCTTACGGTAAAGTATAATGTTCTTATGGCTATCATGTACATGTTAATCTACATTTTGAACTTGAACATTTAAGTATCATCATTGTAAGATCATTCTGGTATAGAATAAAAATAGGAATATTGATGGCATTGCATTTCATGAAATGAGCCCTTTAATAGTTGTATATATTTTATATGTGATAAGAATAGAGAATGTTCTTCATATGTAAGTACATTTGGAAACAATAGACAACTAGAGAGATTTAGAAACATATTTTACCCTGAAAAACTTTGGTGATCCATAGAGTGTGTGTGTGTGTGTGTGTGTGTGTGTGTGTGTGTGCGCGCGCGCGCGCGCATGCGTGCGCACCCGTACCAGGCCTTAAACTCGGGGCCTCCTGTTCTCACTCGGTTTTCCTGCTCAGTTTTCTTGACTGGTGCTCTACCACTTGAGCCACACCCCTGACCAGCCTTTTGCTTATTATTGGGGATGGAGTCTTGTAGACTTTTCTGGCTGGTTTCAAACCATGATCCTCCTGACCCTTCTAGGATTACAGATATAAGCCACTAGTGCCCAGCTAAAGTTTTTTTAGATAGAAAATTATTATTATTAGTTGTGGGACTTGAACTCTGAGCCTGGGCATTGTCCCTGAGCTCTTCAGCTCAAGGCTAACGCCCCTACCCCTTGAGCCATAGCTCCTCGTCTGGTTTTCTGGTGATTAATTGGAGATAAGAGTCTCAGGACTTTTTCAGTTCCTGGGCTGGCTTTAAACCATGATCCTCAGATCTCAGCCTCCTGAGTAACTAGGATTACAAGTGTGAGCCACCAGCCTGGCTCTGGTAGTAACTTAACCATATAGAACAGTCGCCCAAGAAGATTATTAGAAATGTGCTAGGGTTGTTGTTGTTGTTTGTTTGTTAATTATGCCATTATCTGTTGGTTGTTTTGGATGGTATTTTCCTAGAAGAGAAGGATGACTGTATCAGATAATTTTTGAAGTTGGATATATGTATGAACGATTGTTTTGAAAGTAAATGACCTAGTGTCATTGAAAAAAACTTTAAAAAACTTAAAAAATATCAAGGACTATATTAATATTAGAATTTAAGGTGACAGCCAGGTGCAGTGGCTCACGCCTATAATCCTAGCTACTCAAGAGGCTGAGATCTGAGGATCATGATTCAAAGCCAGCCTGGGCACTAAAGACCTGAGGCTCCTATCTCCAATTAATCACTAGGAACAGGAAAGCAGCGCTGTGGCTCAAGGGGTAGGATGGTAGCCTGGAGCTGAAGAGCTCAGGTACAAGGCCCAAGCCCAGAGTTCAAGTCCCACAATCCACCCCCCCCCCAAAAAAAGAATTTAAGGTGACAGTTTTTATTCTGTCATTCTACTGACATTTGTTTAAGGATGTCATCATTCTTTAAAACCACTTGAGAATACTTATATACTCACCTTCTGTGGATACAGACTGTATTCACAATGTTGTTTACGGGCCGGGAGTTTGGCCTAGTGGTTAAAGTGCTTGCCTAGCATGAGCGAAGACCCGGGTTCGATTCCTTGATACCACATACATAGAAAAAAGCTGGAAGTGCTGAGGCTCAAGTGGTAGAGCTCTAGCCTTGAGAAAGTCCAAGGACAGTGCTCAGGCCCTGAGCTCAAGCCCAGGACTGGCAAAAAAAAAAAAAAAAATGTTGTTTGCAAGAAACTTTTTAGTAAAGCAGCCATTAAGTATATAGATATTTTAATATTCAATTATATTCTGCCAAACTATATTATATTCTGAAAAACTGTAAATAACATGTTTTCTTCTTAATATATACTAACTGTATACGTATAATGGGTTTTGTTGTGACTTCATTATATATGCTTTTCTGTATATGTCTGGATATAATGTGCTTCAATCGTAGTTGCTTACTTTTCTTCTTTTCCCTTCCTCTGGTCCCTTTCTTTTCTCAGTTGTGTGTCTCCTTCTACTTTCATGTTTTGTTCTGTTTTCCCCCTTAGATTTCATGTAATAGTTGTGCTTGGTTTATTTCACCTTAACATGATCTCCAGTTCTATCCATTTTCTTGTAAACAACATAATTTTGTTGTTTTTGTTTTGTTTTGCCCGTTCTGGGGCTTGAACTCAGAGCCTCAGCACTGTCCTTGGGCTTTTTCAAGGCTAGAGCTCTACCACTTGAGCCACAGCACCACTTCTGGCTTTTTCTATGTATGTGGTACTGAGAATTTAACCTGGGTCTTCATGCATGTTAGGCAAGAACTCTACCACTAACCCTAATCCAAATGTTTTTATGCAGGTTTTCATACAGATTAAAGGGAAAAACAGCTGCTACAATCTCTTAGAGTTAGGGGGGACCTTACATACTCCTTATAAAGGTTGTCTATATCAGCCAGGTACCTGTGGCTCACATCTGAGCTACCTGGCAGGCTGAGATTGGGAACATAAGAGAAATTCTCAGGATCTCTTCTCAGCCTTTAGTGGTGGTGCATTGCCTGCCATCCCCAGATACTTGTTTCAGATCAACCCAGGCAGACAAGTCTGTGATGCTCTGTGTCAGTGGAGAGAAGCTGGGCATGGCAGTGCCTGCCTAAAGTAGACAATCATGTCTCAGGCCTATGCCTGTTCAGGAAGTGAGACTCAATCTCAAAAATAACTTGGAGGTAGGGGGGAGGGACAGGGTGGTGACATTGCTCAAGTAATAGAGTGCCAGCCAGGCCTATGTACAGCCCAGAGTTCCAACTCCAGTACCAAAAAAAAAAAAAAAAAAAAAAAAAATCACCTCCACACCCTCTGTGTGTGTGTGTGTGTGTGTGTGTGTGTGTGTGTGTGTGTGTGTGTGTAGCTTGAACTTTTGATTGGCTTTTTCAACTATGGCTAATGCTTTATCACTTGAGCCACACTTCTACTTTCAGATAGTCATACAGCTGGCTCTGAACCACCAGCTTCAGATCTCAGTCTTCTGAGTAGCTACAATTATAGATATGAGCCACTCAATCCCTTGTTTTTAATAAATAAACACACTGCATATGCCCTGTGAACATACAAGTACAGGGAACTAAGTAAATAGCAGTGTTATATTTGATCTTTATTTTTTCTTGTGGGATATATTAGTTTCATTTGAGACTGTGGTGTACAGTCTTAAATTATGTTTTCTTTAGTCCTTGAACTGTCTTCTTGAGTTAGAAAAAATAAGAATGGTTTAAGTTTCTCAGGGAAGAGAACAATAGGCGGGAAACAAACAGATCAGTCAGTGGGATTTACAATAAATGAAATAGAATACGTAGATCTTGTTGCTTAAATCATTTCTCATGAGGCACTTCTCACTAAACTTGTTTTTGTTTTATGGTCAACAACTCAGGGACCCACTAAAATTCTATGTCTTAAGTATGTGAGCATTTAAAAAGTGATTTTCAGAAATTTACATTTCTCCTTTGTAATGGAACATTGTATTGAGTGATCTGAGTGACCTATATCATAGTGTCTGTTATAAGTATAACATGCCCCAGTTAAATTATAATGCATATTTACTTTTTTAATTTAGGGAATTATTATTTGATTTACAAATTAATGTTTTACTGTGATATGCTGAGACATGCTATAAGGATGAGCCTTAAAAACAGATGGTAAAAGAATCCAGACACGGGCCAGGAGTGTGGCCTGGTGGTAGAGTGCTTGCCTAACATGCATGAAGACCTGGGTTTGATTCCTTGGTACCACGTACATGGAAAAAAGCTGAAAGTGGTGCTGTGGCTCAAGTGGCAGACCATTAGTCTTGAGAGAAAAAAAAAATGTTTAAGGACAATGCGCAGGCCCTGAGTTCCAAGAAAGAAAGAAGAAGCCAGAGACTAAAGATCACATAGTAAATGACTGCATTTTCATGAGGTAGCTAGAACGGAGAGGTATGCAGAGACTGCATAGGAATTGGTGTTCAAGATTGAGAGTCTTAGGGGAAGTAGGAAGAAGAGATGGTTGAGGGTGTTTTCTTCTTTTTCAAAGAATGAAAAGTAACTAAAATTGACTGTAATAAGGGTTGTAGAGTTCTGTGACTATATTGAGAACCATTGAATTATATACCGTAAATGAGAGCATTGTATAGCATATGAATGATACCTTAATCATGGTTAAAAAAGCACTTGTCATCAGATTTGTTTAGTGAATATTACATAATTTACACAAATACTTGATTTTTAATGGTAGTGGTTAGTATTTCTTAATCCCTTATTATATGCCCAACACCATGCTAAATATATATTTTAACACCTACATTTTCTTTCTGTTGTTGTTCTTCATCCTGTGGCCTGAACTGAGAGCTTGGGTGCTATTTCTGACCCTCTTTGTGCTCAAGACTAGCAGTCTACCACTGAAGCTACAGTGCTCCTTCCAGCTTTTTCTGGGTAGTTTATTGGGGATAAAGAGCCTCACAGATTTTCCTGCCCTGCAGACTTGGAACCTGGATCCTCAGATCTCAGCCTCCTGAGTTATAGGATTACAGGCATGACCACTGGTGCCTGACAAACCTCTACTTTCTTACACAGGGTTTTAGTTTACATATAGCTTTCCAGCAACGAAGTCATTTTTGTAACCTCTTTTCTTGCTATCACAAAGCTTTACAAATACTTGTAAACTCAACCTATTTGAACGACTGTCTATGAATACATGAGCCAAAGTAATGTTGTACTCTGAAACAGACATCCCAAAACAGGATCCTGTTGTTTCACATGTAGAATCTACTCAGACTTATGGAAGCAATTTTAGCTCCTACAGGGATTAGTAAAGAATGTTCTAACTTGGTTTTGCCATTCCCACGTACATGGAGAAGAGGCATTATTAATGTGCTGCCCTGTCTTCCTTTGCTCCTTAGTTCAAGCAGTCAGAACAACCAATCTTTAACTTTGAACCTTTTGGTTCAAAGTTACTTTTGGTGATGGTGCTGGGTTAGTCCTTTAGTCCTTTCGCAGTTTTTTTTTTTTTTTTTTTTTTTTTAAGAAAACTTAACTTAAACAAATCTGGCTTTGAGTATGCTTGAAGCAGAGGCCAAAAAAATTCCTCTCAAAGTTTCTCCTCCTTCCTTGTCTTTCTTCCTGTCTGTCTCTCCCAGAAGGAAGAGAGCATCAGTATCTTACAGTGAAATCCCCAATTTCTCCCTATTTTTAGACAACTGAATTAGGATAATTAGTTGGATTCAGACCAAAGTCACAAAGAATATAATTCAACTCTATAGCCCTGAGCCCCCTGGAATCTTGATCTTTTGACCTGTAGTGGAACTTGTTCTATTGAGACCATCCATTGTTCTTCATATTTAACTGAAAGCACTCTTGTAGTCAGTGCTATCAATTACTGAGTTATAACAAAATTAGGGGTTTTATTAACTACATATTTCACTTTGTTAGAGGTGGGGTTTTGTTTGTTCCTTTTATTGTTTTGAGTTCATTTTTATTTTTTTTTTCTTGGTTGGTTATGGGGCTTGAACTCGGGGCCTTTGAGCCTTTTTGCTCAAAGCTGGCACTCTACCATTTGAGCCACAACACCATTTCTGGTTTTCCAGTGATTAACTGGCGATAAGAGTCTCACAGACCTTTGATGCTTGAGCTGGCTTTGAATCATGATTGAGCCTCCTAAATAGCTAGGATTACAGGTGTGAGCCACCAACACCCAGTTTTCCTTTGGTTTTGATGTACTGGTTTTTAATTCTTTATTGGCAGTACTGAGATTTGAATTTATAACTTCACTGTTACTTAGCAGGTACTCTGCCCCTTTAGCCACATTTCCAGCCCTTAATATCCTTTTTACATATTGCAAGATTGGACTTAAAAAAATTTGTATTTGTCTTTAGTTTTAAAAGTAATAGTCAATTTACATATTTAATTTTTATGTGGATTATAAATATCTGCCTTAGAAATCTTGATTTCTTTGTCACTGATATTTAAAACTCACACTGTATTTCACAATTTGGAATACTGACTATATGTAAATAGGATATTAGATAAAAGTCTTGGTGATTTTGGAAAATTTACACTTTTAGGCAATCATTTGACAAAAAAATAAAAATACTATACCTTCTTTTAGAAGGTCATATCTGATTTTGTGTGTGTTTGTGAGTGTGTTGTAGATGTCTTTAATTCTTTTAAATTGATTTTCCCCCTCAGACATTTTGAGCTTACTGTTTTAGTAGATTAATTTCTTTAATGTACCTTTTAGTCATTCACTAATGATTTTCAAATGGCCAGGGAATTGTGATATATATCAAACGAAACTTCCTAAGGAGAGCATAATTCTTGAGTTACTCTGTTGATGAATGGCTGTTGGCTTTTTGAATTTTTTAAAAATTCTGTGCAGGGTTATAGTTAAGGAATCACTAAGTTTTATAGCAATGAAAATTATAATATTAATATCATGAGTGATGGGTTTAACCCAGATCCATGTATGAGGGAAAGCGATAGGGTCATATAAACTGACTCAGAGAATAACATGATATCTAGAGAATTAGCCTGGCTTGCTTGCTTGCTTGCTTGCTTGCTTGCTTCCTCCCTCCCTCCCTCCCTCCCTCCCTCCCTCTCCCCCTCCCTCTCCCCCTCCCTCTCCCCCTCCCCCTCCCTCTCCCCCTCCCTCTCCCCCTCCCTCCCTCCCTCCCTCCCTCTCTCTCTCTCTCTCTCTCTCTCTCTCTCTCTCTCTCTCTCTCTCTTTCTCTCTCATTTATTTATTTGTGGGTCATGGGGCTTGAACTCGGCCTGGGTGCTCTCCTTGAGCTCTCCAGCTCAAGGCTACTGCCCTACCCTTGAGCCAAGCTCCATTTCCCATTTTCTAGAGGTTAATTAGAGATAAGAGTCTCGGGTCCTTTTGTGCCCAGATTGCCTTTGAACCTTGATCCTCAGATCTTAGCCTCCTGAGTAGCTAGGATTATAGGGTTGAGCCACTGCACCTGGTGCCTGGCTTCATTTTATTTTTGTTTTGTTTTGTTGCCAGTCCTGGGCTTGGGCTCAGGGCCTGAGCACTATCCTTGAGTTTTTCTCAAGGCTAGAGCTCTACCACTTGAGCCACAGCACCACTTTGGCTTTTTCCTATGTATGTAGTGCCAAGGAATCAAACCTAGGTCTTTATTCACGCTAGGCAAGCATTCTACCACTAGGCCAAGCTCCAGGCCCTAGCTTAGCTTTATTATACACAGCTAAGCAATAGAGGACTGCTGTGTTTGGAGATCAGGATTAGATACCTCTTTCATAGAATAGGCATTCACTCCGACTGATTATGTATAAATTAAATGAGTATGTTCTAACCTCTCCCACACATATAAAGATGGGTTCTAGGAGCAGAAGATACTAAGGCTTTACCATCATAAAGATAAACAGAAAATAGGCTGACAAATTCAGCAAAAGTGTTGGATATAAAAAAATATTCCATTATGTTTTGGAGGGTTTTGTTCTCCTCGTTCTTTTCTTTTTCTTTTTCCTGATAGGAGAGCCCAAGGTTTCTACTGATTATGACAAATGAAGAAAACCATTGAGCCTATGTTCCTTTGAATCTGGCTCACTTCACTTAATATGATTTTTTTCTAAGTCTTTCCATTTCCTTACAAATGGGGCGATGTCGTTCTTTCTGACAGAAGCATAGAATTTCATTGTGTATAAATACCACATCTTGTTGATCCACTCGTCAACTGAGGGGCATCTGGGTTGGTTTCATATCTTTGCTATGGTAAATAGTGCTGCAATGAACATCATTATGCTAGTGGATTTAGTATGTCCTTGCTTCTGGACGATTGGGTAAATGCCAAGTTGTGGAATTGCTGGGTCATAGGGGAGCTCTATGTTTAGTCTTTTGCACTCCCACCAACAGTGTAGTAGTGATTCCTCCTGGCCAGATCCCCTCCGCATCCATCTGTTACTAGATTTCTTGATTATGGCCATTCTAACTGGAGTGAGGTGGAATCTTAGAGTTGTTTTGATTTGCATTTCTTTTATGACCAGAGATGTTGAGCATTTCTTCATGTGTGTCTATAGGCCATTCTTATTTCTTTTTTTTTCTTTTTTTTTTTTTTTTTTTTGCCAGTCCTGGGCTTGAGCTCAGGGCCTGAGCACTGTCCTTGGACTTTCTCAAGGCTAGAGCTCTGCCACTTGAGCCTCAGCACCACTTCTGGCTTTTATCTATGTATGTGGTACCGAGGAATCGAACCCGGGTCTTCATGCATGCTAGGCAAGCACTTCAACCACTAGGCCAAACTCCCGGCCCCTCTTATTTCTTTTTAAAGAGAAGACTCTCTTTAAGTCTTTGGCCCATCTTTTAATGGGATGGTTGTTTCTTTGGCGATTAGTTTTGGAATGATTCAATTTTTTTAGCTGTTGCTATATTTTAGATATGAGGCCTTTGTCTGTTGTGTGGTTAGTGAAGATCTACTCTGTAGGCTTTCTAGTTAGTTTGCTAGCTGTGTCCTTTGCCATACAGAAGCTCTGCAGTTTAATGCAGTCCCACTTATCCAGACTTTCTCTAATTTGTTGTGTTTCTGGGTCCTTATTAAGAATGTTTCGACCTGTGCCAAGGAGACCTAATGTATCTCCTATTCCTTCTTGTAAAGTTTTCAGTGTATCCGCTTTTACCTCCAGGATCCATTTGGAGTTAATCCTATTAATCCTAGCGCAGGGTGACAAAGAAGGATCCAACTTTAGTTTTCTGCAGGTGCTTTTAACCAGTTCTGCCAGCACCACTTGTTGAAGAGGCTGTCTTTCTTCTATTCTATTTGTTTGGCTCCCTTATCAAAGATTAGGTGGCCATAGGTCTGTGGGTTAATACCTGGGTCCTCAGTTCTATTCCATTGGTCTTCAGGCCTGTTCTTGTGCCAGTACCAAGCTGTTTTGGTCACTGTAGCTCTGTAATAGACTCTCAAGTTTAGTATTTAAATTCTTCCTGCGCTGTTCTTTCTGCTAAGAATTGTTTTTGCTATACAGGGTCTTTTTTTATTCCATATGAAATTTTGGATTGCCTCTTCTATTTTTTTAAAGAATGACATTGGGATATTGATGGGTATTGCACTGAATTTGTAGATAGCCCTTGGCAAGATTGTCATTTTCACGATGTTAATTCTTCCAATCCAGGAGCATGGGAGGTTTTTCCATTTCCTCAGTTCTGCTTTAATTTCCTTTTTCAGGGTTTTAAAGTTTTCATCAAAAAAAGGTCCTTTACATTCTTAGTTAATTCGTAGGTACTTTATTTTCTTTGAGGCTATTTGCAAAAGGAGTTGTTTTCCTGATTGTTGCCTCATTCCTCTCATTGTTGGCATATAGGAAGGCAGTTGATTTTTTAGGGTTAATTTTATACCCTGCTACCTTGCCAAAGTTTTGAATCAGCTCAAGCAGCTTGGGAGTGGAGTCTATAGGGTTCTTTAAATACAGAATCCTGTCATCTGCAAAGTTTTACTTCCTCTTTCCCTTTTTGGATCCCCTTTATGCTTGCTTCTTGCCTTATTGCTCTGGCTAGGAATTCTAATACTATGTTAGAGAGGAGTGGGGAGAGTGGGCATCCTTGTCTCGTTCCTGATTTTAGAGGAAATGGCTTTAGCTTTTCGCCATCAAGTATAATACTAGCTGTGGGTTTGTCATACACAGCCTTTATTATATTGAGGAATGTTCCAAGGATTCCTAGTTTCTCCAGAGCTTTTAGCATAAAGGGGTGTTGGATCTTGTCAAATGCCTTTTCTGCATCTATTGAGATAATCATGTGATTCTTGTTCTTGCTTCTGTTGATGTGTTGAATTATATTAATTGACTTGAGTATGTTGAACCAGCTTTGCCTCCCTGTGATGAAT
Organism: Megascapheus bottae; assembly: GCF_031878675.1. NCBI lineage: Eukaryota > Metazoa > Chordata > Mammalia > Rodentia > Geomyidae > Megascapheus > Megascapheus bottae. The sequence goes on along the minus strand of NC_143541.1, from coordinate 7,477,076 downwards.
CCTGTTTGATCATAGTGTATAATTTTTTGATGAGTTGCTGAAGACGGTTGGGCAGTATTTTGTTGATAAGTTTTGCATCAGTATTCAAAGAAATGGGTCTATAGTTCTCTTTCTTTGATGACTCTCTGTCTGGTTTTGGGATGAGGGTTATAGTGGCTTTGTAGAATGAGTTTGGCAAAGAGCCTTCGTTTTCAATCTCATTGAAGAGCTTGAGGAGTATTGGTGTGAGCTCTGCTTTGAAGACCTTATAGTATTCAGCTGTGAATCCATCTGGCCCTGGGCTTTTCTTGTATGGGAGGTCTCTTATTGCCATTTCTATTTCAGTGCTTAAAATAGGTCTGTTTAGTTGATTAGGTCTTCTTGGTTTAGTGTGGGTATGTTAATATTCGCTAGAAATTCATCCATTTCTTCTAGATTCTCAAATTTGTTGGCATAAAGGTTTGAAAAATATTTCCTTATGATGCTCTGGATCTTGGTAATTTCTGTCATAATATTACCATTCTCATCTGTGATTTTATTTGGGTGTGCTCCCTTCTTTTTTTGGTAAGATTTGCTAAGGATCTATCAATTTCGTTAATTTTTTCAAAGAACCAATTCCTTGTTTTGTTGATTCTTTCTATAGTGTTTTTGGACTCCAATTCATTTAATTCAGTTTTGATTTTAATAATTTGCTTCCTTCTACTGGGATTAGCGTTGGTTTGTTGCGCTTTTTCCAAGAGCTTAAGGTGCGACATTAAATTGTTGGTTTGCAATTTTTTTCCAATTTATTAATGTAAGCACTCAGAGCTATAAATTTTCCTCTGAGTACTGCCTTTGCTGTGTCCCCAAAGAGTTGGTATTTTGTGTGCTCCTTTTTGTTAAATATCATAAACGGTTGAATTTCTGTTCTAATCTCCTCAATGACCCATTGGTGATTCAACAATGTGTTGTTCAATCTCCATGAGTTACAGGGTTTTTGTTGGTGGAGATTGGTGCTAAGTTCCAATTTGATGCCCTTGTGGTCTGAGAGAATGCAAGGAATAATTTTATTATTTCTGAATCTGCACAGGTTTGTTTTATGCCCTATAAAATGTGCTCTATCTTGGAAAATGTTCCATGTGCTGTTGAAAAAAACGAATATTGTGATGTTGCTGGGTGAAATAATCTGCAGATGTCTGTTAGATCTAGTTGGTCTATACAGTTGTTCAATTCTGAGGTTTCTTTGTTGAGTTTTGCCTGGTTGATCTGTCCATAGGTGAAAGTGGTGTGTTAAAGTCACCAACAATCACTATGTTTCGATTTATGTATGGTTTTAGTGAAAGTAAAATTTGCTTGATGAAGTTCAGTGCTCTGGAATTATGTGTGTAGACATGTAGGATGGTTATGTCCTCCTGGAGGAGATTTTGTTGTTGTTGTTGTTGTGTTTCAGGTTTTTTTTTTTTAACCAGTCCTAGGGCTTGAACTCAGGGCCTGGGCACAGTCCTTGGACATATTTTGCTCAAGGCTAGTACTCTGCTATTTGAGCGCCACTTTTGGCTTTTTCTGTGTATGAGGTTCCTGGGAATTGAACCCAGGGCTTCATGCATGCTAGATGGGTACGTTATCACTAGACCATGCTCCCGGCTCTCTCCTAGTTCTTTTATTTGGTCATGGGACTTGAACTCTGGGCCTGGGTGTTGACCCTGAGCTCTTCAGCTCAAGGCTTCCACCCTACCCATGAAACACCCCTTTTATAGGTCAGTGAAGTTAATGTGGAACAAACACTATTTTCTACAAATGATAGTGATTTGTGTCCTGCTGGAGGAGAAAATTGATGTAGGAACTCAGAGTTTTAAACAGGAACCCGGTTGGCCTTAGAATATTTGAATCGCAGAATCATCAATCACATAGGAGTGTTGAGACCATTTCTAGCAGAATTTATTCCGCCACTTCATTCAGACATACTTTGTGTGCACACACAAGTGCATTTCCTGAACATCCACCTCCATATGAAGTATCTGTGGTATGTGTTATGGTAAAAATTTCTTCTTCCTTAGTATCCTATTTCCCAGAATAATACTTTTATAATAGTAGTTAAGACTTAGTCTTAATCCAATTCTCCATCTTAATTCCTTATTAGCTGGGATTTTTAAAAATTAGTAAAACCTCTTTGTATTTGCATTTCTCTAAAATAGTAAATACACCTTTGGAATTTTTAAGAGATTGAAAAATCAAATCTAAAGCTTTCCAGAATCCCAAATTTTTTCATTCCATTCTGTTTCCTTTCTTCATATTTGTCTAAAAAAGTTTTATAAATTGAATTTTTATGCATGATTATAGTTCTTTAGTCTCACCTCATTAATACCACTAGCTAGAAATAGCGGCCTAGTTCTCTTGGGGGAAGTTCAGGGCTTGAAATTGTCATTTGGGAACCTCTTCCCATGAGACTTCCCATGAGACTTGAGGAGATTTGCTTGATACTCAGATTATTTCCTAGTTTATTTTGAGCAAGTTGGGTGTGTTTTATGTTTGAGAATTTTTCTCTTCTTTCTCTTTTTATTCAATATTGGGGTTTGAACTCAGGGACTCACACTTAGTAAGCTGGCATTCCACCACTTCAGCCACACCTGGCCCTATTTTTTTGCTGGTTAATGTCAAGATAAGGTCTTTCTTGCCAGGCAAGCGCTCGTCCACTGAGCTAAATCCCCAACCACGGGTAAGGTCTTTCTTGTGAACTTTTTTTGCTATGACTGGACCTGAACCATAGATTTTGTTTTCTTCTTTGTCTCTTTGAGTAGCTAGGACTACCGGCATAAGCTACTGGTGTAGACCTTACAGGGGTGACTTAATAAGTATCCTTATAAGTCTTAATTTCCTAGCTGATAGTTGTATAAATTCATATCACATAGAAAAAACACTTGCCTGGTACAGACCTTGAGTACATAGTAGATTTTTAGTAAATGGCAGCTGTTAGAATGATGTATAAAATGTAAGAAATTGTACTTAAAAGAATGATGTATAAAACGTGAGAAATCGTACTTAAAAGTTAACTTACTTCCTAGTAGCTCTTCCTTTTTCTTTTTCTTTTTTTTTTTTCTGCCAGTCCTTCTGCCAGTCCTGGGCTTGAGCTCAGGGCCTGAGCACTGTCCTTGGACTTTCTCAAGGCTAGAGCTCTACTACTTGACCCTCAGCACCACTTCCAGCTTTTTCCTGTGTATGTGGTACCAAGGAATCAAACCTGGGTCTTCATGCATGCGAGGCAAGCACTCTATCTACCACTAGGCCAAACTTCCAGCCCCTCTGGCTGCTCTTTTAAAAAGAGCTCTACTTACCTCTTCAGAATCTGAATGGCAGTACACTAGAGAAGTACAAGTACAGTACAGCCATTTGTTTCAACATAATATTGAGACTCAGGATTCTTGGACTGTATCTCCAGGTGGGCCACAGACATTGTACTTTTTAAATAAGCTGGATGTGGTAGCTCACGCCTATAATCCTAGCTACTAGGAGGTTGAGAACTGAGGATTGCAGTTCAAAGCCAGCCCGGGCACTAAAATCCGTCCATGAGACTCTTATCTCCATTTAACCACCAGAAAACTAGAAATGGCATTGTGGCTTGTGGCTCTAGAGGTCGGGCAGTAACCTTGAGCTGAAGAGCTCAGGGACAGCGCCCAGGCCCAGAGTTCAAGTCCCAGAACTGACCAAAAAAGGAAAGAAAGGAAAAGAGGGATCGGTAACTGAAGGGACTCTGGATTTAGTTTTTGGAATCACTCTGAGTCCTACATTAATGGAGCATGTGTTGCAGAATTAAATGTAGGTTTTTAGATTAGTCTTCAGGTATAATGGGAATAAGCATTTTATCAAATGCTTTTTAAATACGGATAAGAAAGTATGCCCTCGTACATTGATTTATTTCATTCTCACAATGGAACCAAACCAGTATCATTCCTCTTGTACTGATGAGGAAATTGAAACTCAAACTAAAAAGCTTGCCCAAAGTTACAAAGCTAGGAAGAGGCTAAGACAGTGGTGTTTTTTCTGTTCCTCCACTTTTATCTTCTGCTCAGAACCAGCTATGATCTGGGCATTGCACAGGGTGCCGATGACCTAATATTGATCACAACAGAACCTTGTGCCTCCCCTTGAAAAGAAAGTAGACATAAATGACATTTCTCTCATTCTAAAATTAGTGATAATGTTGTAAATATCCCTGTATGGGTCATGTATTCCCTGTATGGTCCATTTTCTCCTTTAAGAATACTAGCAGTGCTTTGTTGGATTCCAAAATCTTTATGGAAAAATACCTATTGCGCAGATACTCAAGGGAGGCAGAGTATGTGATTTGGCTCATTATCAAGTTCACTAGCAGGACCAAAGTTTGGAGCCAAGGTTCCAGTCTTGGTAATACTTGATATCACACAGTAGTCATTATCGGTCTACACCTAAAGAAGGAGAAGGGAAGGAGGAGGAAGCTGGGTTTTTGAAGCTATGTATATATTTATTCCTCTCTGAATGTATGTAATTTACTCTCCTCCATTTGTTAGGATTTTTTTCTTTTTTTTTTTTTTTTGCCAGTCCTGGGCTTGAGCTCAGGGCCTGAGCACTGTCCTTGGATTTTCTCAAGGCTAGAGCTCTACCACTTGAGCCTCAGCACCACTTCCAGATTTTTTCTACGTATGTGGTACCAAGGAATCGAACCCGGGTCTTCATGCATGCTAGGCAAGCACTTTAACCACTAGGCCAAACTCCCGGCTCCAATTTTTTTCTTTTTTAAGAAAAGAAAGATCCCTCCAGTCTAGTTTAAAAAGTCTGCCTCTTTCTTTTGCTAGCAAGGACATGCTTTGTGCTGGTAAAATGGGAAGAGCTAGAAAGAAACTAAAACCCTTAGGATTCAGAATGTCTGGCAACGCTACCCTAGAGGCTGAGCACCACAACTGCAGACAGTTTCCCATTGGGGCACTTGCTGTGAAGAGGAGGATCCTTATGGAAACAACAAAGCTGAATAAGAGCCCTCCTGTTGGGGGCATAGGTAGAGCTTTGGAGTGAGTTGTGGTGGCTCAGAAACGGTTGGTGGTGGTCAGACTATGCACTCAAAAGAGAGATTGCAGAGTTGATGCAGGACATGACAACAAAATGTTTTATAATTTCATCATACAAGCCAAACAGAAGAGTGAGTTCCAAATAATGGGAATGCATGTTTAAAACTATAAGGGTATTTTTCTGCCTATTTAATTCTTCTTATTAGTTATACTGGCAGTTGTAGCTGATACCTAACATTTGACTTAATTTTGTTTAGCACTTGACAACTGCATGTTTTCTAAGGAAACTTATTATCTTTGTAATTGTGTAATAATGAAGATGCTTAGGGGAGAAGAAAAAGAAAACTGAGCTAATACCAGTTTTGGCAGTTTTACTTGTGTATTTTTCCTTCTGTGGAGTAATAAAAATTCTTGATGTATGCTAATTGATTAACCCATTATCGTAATAATTAAAAGCACAAATAGGCTTTATAAACTGTAAAGCCTACATTCTGGCTTTTTTCCTTGATTATCTATCTGCTCTGTGATCTTGAGTTTCTTCTCATCTTCATCTTTGAATTGATGGTAGTATTAATAATTACTCCCTTTGGGATGACTGTTGTATCAAATATATGTCAAACTATACATGTAATATACTAAGATTATTTATTACAGTTGGAAAACTTGGGGCTGATAGCAAGGATAGACACACACACACTGTTTCTCTCCATACTTTTTTTTTGAAGTGCCAAAGAAAAATGAGTTGTCTTATCAGAAAAATATCTAGAGGTCTAAAAACTCTTAGGAGAGTGAGCTGGACATGGTGGCTTATGACTGTAATCCCAGCTACTTCGGAGGTGGAGGTGGGAATGGTAACAGTTCAAAGCCAACCCAGGCAAAAAGTTGGCAAAAGGCTACCTTAGCCAGCAAGTCTGGTGCGGTAACATATACCTGTAATCGCAACAGTGTGGGTGGTATAAGTCGTAGAATTACAGTCCAGGCCAGCAGAAATATGAGCCTGGCTGAAAAATAAGCAAAACCAAAATGTAAAAGTCACAGTGGCTTAAGCCCATAGCGACCTGGGGAGTAGAGACCACAGGGATTCAAGGGGCTGGGCCGGCCCAGGCAGGAAGTTAAGATTATCTATCCCCCTCAGTTCTTGGCATAGTAGAGTGCACCTGTCATCCCTAATGAAGTGAGAACACACAAGAAGAAGGAGCTCAGCTCAGGCTGACCCATGCATGCAGAGACCCCACCTCAAAGTCACCACCAAAATGAGGCTGGAGGCATGTATCAACTGGTAGAGCACCTGCCTGGAAAACACAAGTAGTTGTAATGAAAATAGCAATAAGTTGGGATGAAGAGACTTTCTTTGTCTGAAAGAGTCCATTGTACCTGATAGTATTATAAGAATTTCAAATTCTGATTTCAGTCACTTATATGCTACATTATCATTTGTATACTGTGACTACAACTGTCCTCACACTTTAATTTTTTGCCCCAAATACTTTTCTTAAGAATATAGAGCGAGGCATTGGTGGCTTGTGCCTATAATCCTAGCTAATCAGGAGACTAAAGCTGGCCCTGATAGGACTCTTTTTTTTTTTTTTTTTGCCAGTCCTGGGCTTGAGCTCAGGGCCTGAGTACTGTCCTTGGACTTTCTCAAGGCTAGAGCTCTACCACTTGAGCCTCAGAACCACTTCCGGCTTTTTTCTATGTATGTGGTACAGAGGAATTGAACCCGGGTCTTCATGCATGCTAGGCAAGCACTTTAACCACTAGGCCAAACTCCCGGCCCCCTGATAGGACTCTTATCTCCAATTATCCACCTAAAACCTACAAGTGGAAGTATAGCTGAAAGCAGTAGAATGCTAGCCTTGAACAAAAAAGCTCAGGAACAGACCCCAGGCCCTGAATTCAAGCCCCCAACAGAAAAAAATAAAATAAATTATAGAGAAGTATCTGCTTATGCCACAGAATTACCATAACACATCATAGAATACAGTGATACTTTTCTGTAGAAGTCTTTTATGAGGGTGTTTAATTCCTTCCATATCTCAGTCCCCCTAGAATTCTGACTCGTTCATTTAGTTCAAATTACAATAAAATCTAAGATTTGATTCAGTCAAGAGTTTTTTGCATTACAACCTTCAAGCATGAGGAAATTGGGGTTTAAGGAGACTTGTCTACACAAGCAAAACTACCAAAACTGGTATTAGCTCAGTTTTCTTTTTTTTTTCTCCCCTAAGCTAGGACTTTAAAAAAACATAAAACTATTTATTGATCAGTGTCACCATTATTTATAGTAAGGTAAACAATATACAGTTAAGTAACATTCCGTTTACTATAAAGTTGTTTATCTGGCTTTTGTGGAAAAGATGGAGTTTACAAGTAAGAAATATGTTAGGATAAAGAAAAAGTGTGCAGGTCAGTAATGACAAAATTTGTTCACTAGCTGGGTGCCCATGGCTCATGCCTGTAAGCCTAGCTACTCAGAAGGCTGAGATCTGAGGATCGAGGTTCAAAGCCAGCCCGGGCACCAAACCCGTGAGACTCTTATCTTCAGTTAACCGCCAGAAAACAGGAAGTGCCACTGTGGCTCAAGTGGTAAAGCACTAACCTTGAGCAGAAGAGCTCAAGGACAGCCCCCCAGGTCTAGAGTTCAAGCCCCATGACCCACCAAAAAAGAAAAAAAAGTTCATTTATGTATGCCTGAGGCCCTGATTTGCCAACATCTCTAGCCATCTGATTACATGTCCATGAGCCAGATATTCCACCACTCTTGAGCTTTTTAGCTACAGATTTCAGCACTTTGTTCAAGAGTGGCTGACTATAGGATCCTTGATATGCTTACTTAGTCTTGCTTAGCTGATTAAAGGAAACCAAAACTTGTTTGATTTTCTCATCTAGGTGGAAGTTGATAAAGATAAAAACTTTCCTTTTAGGGAATTTTGCAAATAAACGGTTGCATTTGCATATCTATGGCCAAGGCAGGAGGACCAAAAGTTTGATGCCAGCCTGGGCTGCCTAGCAAATTCAAATTCAAGTTCAGCCTAAGCTGCTTAGTGATATTGTCTCAAAAAACAAGGACCCAGGGGGCAGGGAGTTTGGCCTAGTGGTAGAGTGCTTGCTTAGCATGCATGAAGTCCGGGGTTTGATTCCTCGGTACCACATACATAGAAAAAGCTAGAAGTGGAGCTGTTGCTCAAGTGATAGAGTGCTAACCTTGAGGAAAGCCCTAGGAAAGTATTCAGGCCCTGAGTTCAAGACCCAGGACTAGCAAAAAGAGCGGGGGGGGGGGGAAGCAACAAAAAACAACAACAACAAAACAAGGACCAGGGATGTAACTCCACAATACAATGCTTTCCTTTGCTTTCCTTTTTCCTTATTTTGAATTAAAAAAAAAACTCTCAAACTTGGTTTTTCCTAAAATGTCATTACTAATTGAAATCCAAGACTTAGATTCTACTTGTCTGCCATTTTATATCTATCTACCTATGCATGTGTGTGTATATATATGTATATATATATAAAAGTATACATATGCATATAAATATATAGAAACAGTGTTTCATTTGAGCTTCATCTTCTGGACCCCAGTGATCAGGTTACTTTCCCTTCATAAAATGCAGTTATGGTGTGAGGACATTCACACTGTAATGTATCTGCCAATTTTGTCAGCACCATATCAACCTTGTCCAAAACAGCCAGTGATAGACTGGCTTGAGAAATCTCATGAGTTGGGAAACATTGTTGGGAAATGTAGGTGTAATAGTCATACCAAAAAGTCTTTCTGACAAGTAAAAGTTCAAGCTTTGTTACTGTGTTGCTTCTGTTGCCACTGCTACTAAATTATGGGCAGTGGACATGCTTCTCCCTGATGGAGTTTAGCTGTTGGAGACTGATGTGTCAGCTGGCACAGAACTTGGAATCTGTTCAGCAGACTTTCAGCTAAACATGAAGTTTCTGCATAGAATGCCTTGGAGATTGGTGTCTGGGAGAGTACATCTGAAATAAAAGTATGAAACTGGATGGGCTACTGGCTTATATTCTGTGAGGCAGTGTGAAGCACGTGATTACAAAGTAAAGAAATCTCAGATCACAAAGAGCTAAGCTGTTCTCAGAAATGGTTGAAGAGGGAGGCCATTTCCATTGAGGAACATTATTTGGCAGATAGGAAATAGTATGTGACTCTGCTTGTACGTGTGTGTGTGTGTGTGTGTGTGTGTGTGTGTGTGTGTGTATGTATGTATGTATATATGTACACCTACATTTACTGCTTGATGAGGAATTGTAATAGATGGTTAATCTAGTTTCACTTTCTCCTGTTTAGTGTTACGATCTGGAATTAAACTGGGTAGGTTTCCGGATTCCTTTTCCTTACCATATGCAGCCAGGTATTGAACCTGGGAAGAATGGGGGTTGGGAGACTTGGGCTGTGACCACATGGAGGTTATGATCTGGTGATGAGCAACTTGAGTCAACAGCCCAAATTAGATCTCTGACTCTTTGGCAGCATTATGTATGCAAAGGAACATGTAGCCTGTTGATCACTGAAACTGTCTCCAGTATCAAATGAGACTACCAGAAAGCTTGATGCAGACCTAACTCTTGTGTTCCTGTAGTTCATGTCAAAACTCATTCATTAAACTATGATTTTGTAATAAGCTGGAGGGCTTCTGTTGTTAGTTGTCAATGAAGATATTTACTACCTTTTATAAAATCATTGTTAAAGATTTTACTCCTCGGACCGGGAGTTTGGCCTAGTGGTTAAAGTGCTTGCCTAGCATGCATGAAGACCCGGGTTCGATTCCTTGGTACCACATACATAGAAAAAAAAAGCCAGAAGTAATGCTGAGGCTCAAGTGGTAGAGCTCTAGCCTTGAGAAAGTCCAAGGACAGTGCTCAGGCCCTGAGCTCAAGCCCAGGACTGGCAAAAAAAAAAAAAAAGATTTTACTCCTCAATTTTTCTAATATGCAAGTCTGCATGCACGTCTTTTCTCTAGTTAAATGTGCTGGATCGTTTTTTCTTTTTTTTTTTTTTTTTTTTTTGTGCCAGTCCTGGGCTTGAGCTCAGGGCCTGAGCCCTGTCCTTGGACTTTCTCAAGGTTAGAGCTCTACCACTAGAGCCTCAGCACCACTTCCGGCTTTTTTCTATGTATGTGGTACCGAGGAATTGAACCCAGGTCTTTGTACATGCTAGGCAAGCACTCAACCACTAGGCCAAACTCCTGGCCCAGTCTTAAACATATTTTTGATAGCTAATGAAAATTACAGTGAAAACATTCGTTTTGGTTGCCAGAAAAAAGCAGAAGTACTCGGTTGGGATAACTAACCTTAGTTTGTATTTCTAGTTCCATCATCTCTCTATTCTTCACTCATGGGCCTTTTGTTCTTTTATTTACAGTTGTATTGTGTTTTTATTTTTTATTGTATCTTTTTTTTTTTTTTTTGCCAGTCGTGATGCTTGAACTCAGGGCCTCAGCACTGTCCTTTGGCTTTTTCCTCAAAGCTAGCACTCTGCCACTTGAGCCACAGCACCACTTCTGGCTTTTTCTATGTATGTGGTACAGAGGAGTCGAACCCAGGTCTTTGTGCGGGCGTGCTAGGCAAACACTCTACCACTATACTTCACCTCAAATTCCTTTTTGAAGGAATTAATTGGTTGTCATAGATTTATGTAATAATGTACAAAGTAAGTCTACACTAGACCATGTACTTTTTCAAACAAATAGCAGTAGAATTGAGGAGTGAAACATAAAGATTCAAAATGTTTCATTTTGGGCCAGGAGTGTGACCTAGTGGTAGACTTTACCTAGCATGCAGGAAGCCCTGGACTTGATTCCTTAGTACATATAAACAGAAAAAGCTGACAGTGGTGCTGTGGCTCAAATGGTACAACACTAGCCTTGAGAAAACTCAGGGACAGTGTGCCCAGGCTCTGAATTCAAGTCCCAGGACTGGCAAAAAAAAAAAAAGTTTTCTTTTGTTTTTAAAAAGAAGTTTACAGCTGGGCATCAGTGTGTCATGTCTATAATCCTAGCTACACAGTAGGCTAAGATCTGAGGATCTTGCTTCAAGCCCAGGCACAAAACCTCATGAGATTTGTCTCCAATTAACCACCAGTGGTGCTATGGCTTCAGTGGTAGAGAGCTAGCCTTGAGCAGAAGAGCTCAGGGTCAGTATCCAGACCCAGAGTTCATCCCACAACTGATCAAAAATTTTAAAAAAGTTTAGTTTTTCTGCCATGGAATACATGAATCATACACCAAATGGTTCTGGACCAGTGGGCTTACACCCTTGATGACAATGAAGTATCAAAATGGTAATTAAGTCCATATGTCCTGTACGTATTTATTGAAATTATGATCTTTATTATCTGCAATTGGGTTGTTTGTTTTGGTTTGGGTTTTTTTTCTCCTTGTTGTTTTTTTTTTTTTTAAACTCATTCTTAATTGCTCAACTAAGAATGAATTTACTAGTAGCTCCGGCTTCCATCTCTCTTATAGTCCTCCTCACAGCTTTCTGGCTGCTGGGATGAAATGTGTATACTACCATACCTGGCTTCAGTTTCTGTTTCAATTTTTCGCATTGTTCTTTTTGTGTTTGTGGTACTGAACTTTGAGCATAGGGTAGCGTGCTTGCGAGCATTCTACTACTTGAATCACACCATCAGTCCTGTTTGCATTTAGGTAATCTGTCTTTTTGCCCAAGGTTGACATCAGACAGCAATATTTTGAGATAGACACATGTCACCTTGCTGGACTTGTTGGTGAAGATGAGATCTCACTTGCTGCTAGGCTTCAGGATACTGAACCACAGTCCTCTAATTTTCTGCTTCTCAATTAGCTGGGTTATAGGCATGAACATACATATATATATTTTTTTTTTTTGGGGGGGCGGTCAGTCATGAAACTTGAACTCTGGGCCTAGGCCTTGTCCCTGAGCTCTTTAGCTCAAGGCTACCACCCTACTCCTTGAGCCACAGCGCCACTTCCAGTTTTCTGGTAGTTAATTAGAGATAAGAATCTCAGGACTGGGCTGGGAGTTTGGCCTTGTGGTTAAAGTGCTTGCCTAGCATGCACGAAGACTCGGGTTCGATTCCTTGGTACCACATATATAGAAAAAAACCAGAAGTAATGCTGAGGCTCAAGTGGTAGAGCTCTAGCCTTGAGAAAGTCCAAGGACAGTGCTCAGGCCCTGAGCTCAAGCCCAGGACTGGCAAAAAAAAAAAAAAAAAAAAAGAATCTCAGGACTGTAGTACCTGGGCTGGCTTTGAACCATGATTCTCAGATCTCAGCCTCCTGAGATCTAGGATTACAGGCCTGAGCCACTGTGCCCAGTGACCATGCATAAATTTTAAGCCTTTTAATATTATTGGATTATTAGGTGATATTAGGAAATTAGGTAAATTTATTATTAGTTGTGTTAATGATAGTAATTTAGAAAAGTCATCTTAAATTGTGGGGATATGTACATGCTAAAATGTTTTAGTATCTGTTTTAGCAGATAGAATTGCTGTAATTTAATACCTTGGACTGGGTAATTTGTAACAACAGAAATTTATTTCTCATACCTGGCCTTTTAAAAAAAACTTTTTTTTAAAACTATGACATATACACACAAAATCAGTCAACCATTAACAAAATGTCAAGATCACCAGTTGATCTCTGTCTTCCAACTTCTTGACTTGTTCCACTGGAAGTCTTCTGGGCAGTAGCATGCCTGGGGCCATCATATCCTCTGATGACAGGGCTTCTGGATCCCTCCAGAAGAACCTTCTAGAAGAACCTGCCCAAGGCTGTTTTCCGGTTTTTGTTTTTGTTGGTCATGGGGTTTGAACTCAGTGCCTGAGTGCTGTCCCTAAGGTCTTTTTGCTTAAGGCAAGAGCTCTCGACCACTTTGAGCCATAGCACAACTTCCAGTTTTTCTCATGGACTTTCCTGCCTGGGATGGTTTTGAACTACAGTCCTCATATCTCAGCCTCCTGAGCAGCTAGGCTTATAGGTGTGAACCACCAGCACCTAGCAGTTTTGTTTTGTTTTTAAGCAGGAATAGACTAATGATAAGATGTGTAGAAAATAAACCAGTAGCAAAGCTAATTATTATCATTGTCAAGTGTTAGGCACTGAACATAACTGTATATGCTATACTTTTTCTTTTTCTTTTTTTTTTTTTTTTTTTTTTTGCCAGTCCTGGGCTTGAGCTCAGGGCCTGAGCACTGTTCTTGGACTTTTCTCAAGGCCAGAGCTCTACCACTTGAGCCTCGGCATCACTCCTGGCTTTTTTCTATGTATGTGGTACAGAGGAATCGAACCAGGGCCTTCATGCAAGCACTCTACCACTAAGCGAAACTCACGGCCCTGTGCTGTATTTTATATAATAATGTCCATTTGTTAATACGGCATCACTGTGAACATGTAAATAGTACCTTGTATTGTCATATTAAAATTTCTATGATATCACTAAGCAATAAGAATTTTTCATCTCCATCAGAATTTTTTTGTTATTGGTTGTGGGACTTAAACTTGAGGCCTGAGCAATGTCCCCTCAGCTCTTTTACTCAAGGTTAGTGTGCCCTACCTACCACTTTGAGCCACTATGCCACTTCTGGTTTTGGGGGTTTTTTTGTTGTTTTTTGTTTGGTTTTGGTTTTGGTTTTGGTTTTGGGGGTTTTTTGAGTGGTTAATTGGAGATAAGAGTCTCACATGGACTTTTCTACCTGGTCTGGCTCTGAACCACAATCCTCAGGCCTCAGCTTCCTGAGTAGCTAGGATTACATGCATGAGCCACTGGCACCTAGCTTCCATTAGAATTGATCTTTTCTTTTCTCTTTCTTCCCTCTCCCCCCCACCTCTCTTTGCCAGTCCTGGGCTTGAACTCAAGGCCTGGGCACTATCCTTGGGCTTTCCCAACACTAGCGCTCTACCACTGAACCACAATACCACTTCTAGCTTTTTCTGTGTATGTGGTACTAAGGAATTGAACCCAGGGCTTCGTGCATGCTAGGCAAGCACTCTACCACTAACCATGCTCCGGTCCCTTCCATTAGAATCTTATGGGACCACTTAAGTATATGTAATCCCTTATTAACCAAGATTTCACTGTGTTACACATGACTGTACATGTATGCATTGTGATATATAGTATTAGTCTATGTAATTTTAAAATTATACATGAATTATTTTACATTTATTCAAATCACTCTCTTTACATATAATTTCAGCAGCTTGACATATTCTGCTTTTGAAACTTAAATGGATATATATATATAGTTATGATCCATTTATTTTAACTGTTACACAATGTTCTACCACAATTGTAGATTGATTCTCATGTCAAGGAACAAATAAGATTTGTTTCCAAAATGTCATTACTTTGTAAATCTTGCTAAAATGAATATTCTTGAATGTGTCCTTACATAAATTTATGAACAGTTTCTCTAGTATATACACCTAGAAATAGAATTACTGGGTTTTATGATATATTTATAACTAACCAGATACTGCCAAGTTGTTATCCATAGCAGTTATACCAATTTAAACTCATTACTAGGTCTGGAAGTTCCTATTGGCTCATCTTTATAATCTTTATAAACTCCTTGCTTTTTTTTTTTTTCCTGTCTATAGTTTTGTAGTGGCACTCACGCACGCACGCACGCACACCATTCCTGGGGCTTGAATTCAGGGCCTGAGCACTGTCCCTGAACTTCTTTTTGCTCAAGATTAGTGCTCTACTGTTCAAGCCAGTTCTTAAATAGTGATTAAGTAGTGCTCTACTTCTGGCTTTTTTTTTTTTTTTTTTTTTTTTTTTTGTCATTCAGTGGAGATAGGAGCCTCAAAGATTTTCCTGCTCAGACTGGCTTTGAACCATAATCCTCAGATCTCAGCTTCCTGAGTAACTTACAGGCATGAGCCCCTGGCATCAGCCATAGTGAGCTCTCTATAGTGATTTGCTTATGCTAGGCAAAATGTATGAATATACTACTGGAGCTGACAGACATCTCAGATTTTTCTCTGAGGGACCATCAGTATTTAATTAATTAGAATTGGCTATTTCTAAACTAATTGGTGCTTGCTGGTAAAATTCTCTGTTTTCAAGAGCATAATAAATATTTAAGAATTTTGAACAAGAAGCTGGGTGCGGTGGCTCATGCCTGCAATCCTAGCTACTCAGGAGGCTGAGATCTGAGGATTGTGGTTCAAAGCCAGCCTGGGCACTAAGGAATGCAAGACTCTTAACCTCTAGAAAAATGGGAAGTGGGGCTGTGGCTCTAGGGTAGGGTGGTAGCCTCGAGCTGAAGAGCTCAGGGACAGCACCCAGATCCAGAGTTCAAGCCCCATGACCCACCAAAAAAAAAAAAGAATTCTGGAGCAAGAATGTTTTAGGGAAAAGCTTTCTCACAGAACCTTGTCATTCCAACTGACTCCCATAGTTTTCGAACTCTTCTGATTGATGACCAGTCAGGGTGTGAAAGATGTCAGAACCTCACTGACAAGTTATAGCTGATGTCAACATAAATCTACATTGACTAGGAGTTTTCATGGCTTACATTGCTATCAGTTTGACTGTTGTTTTGCTTTGTGTGTGTGTGCTGGTCCAGTGGCTTAAACTCGGAGCTGACTAGTTAGTGCTCTACCCCTGAGGCAACAGTTCCACTTTTGACTTTTTGGTGGTTATTGGAGATAAAGTCTCCAACTGGAGAAAGTCTCACTGACTTTCCATCCTAGGCTGACTTTGAACTTCGATCCTCAGACCTCCTGAGTAGCTATTGTTGAGTTGTGAGCTGCTTGCACTTGGCAACTTTAATTAAATCTGTGTCTTAGGAGCCAATGTAAGAAAACAGTAAACTGGCAGCAGCCATCACCTAATTGTATGGTGGCTTTTCTAGGAAAAGGGTATTAAAAAATGTGTTATCTTGTGAGTGCTGTGGTGCAGTGATTGGTTCTTCAGTGAAATTGTATCCTAGCTCTTGTTACTCCGTAGTAGCCTACCACACAACCTTGTGGCTTGAAGAATCCAATTATATGTAAAGGTGAAAGCAGTACAGTTCACCCTGCTTCTCCCACTGAATTCATGTCAGTGATTCTACATGCAGATATAACATAGATGCATCTCAGAGTCATTATACTCATAGAAGAAAGCAGTCTCAGGTCTGTATCATATGATTCTGTTTATGTGACATT
The DNA here is from genome assembly GCF_031878675.1 of Megascapheus bottae. Lineage (NCBI taxonomy): Eukaryota > Metazoa > Chordata > Mammalia > Rodentia > Geomyidae > Megascapheus > Megascapheus bottae. The sequence continues at coordinate 7,460,914 of NC_143541.1, read as the reverse complement.
CTTCAGAGAACATTCCCTCCCTTAGTTACTAAACCACGTAGGTATGCCTCGCTCACACACACCACTCATTCCTGTGTCACAGCCTCTCCCTTCAAGATCCTTCCCCCAGCTGTTTCACATCATTCAAGTCTCTAGTCAGATGTTACTTTATCAGAGACGTTCCATCCCTTTCTATCTCCTTTATTCCTCTGTCATTTTAATTAATTTATTTTATTTATTGGCTTGATTTGTTCTCTGCTGTATCTGCAGAGTCTGGAACAGTGCCTCAGATATTTGAATGCATGACTCATCTAAGGTTTTGTATTTTAAAGCTTTCTCCAATCTACAGAGATAGGCTTCCTTCTTTCTTTTTGCTTTTTATGAGATGTATGAGTTTTCCTACATAACCCGGCTAACACCAAACTTCTCCCTAGCCTCCCTAATGGTTGGAGTTACAGGTATGTACCACTGTACTGGAGGCTTTCTTTTCTGTTTCTGATTGCTGTGATTGTGAGTGGTCTGTTTTTTCTCTACTGATTACTTCAAGAGGAATATACATATACATAACATATATATGGATAACTATGTAGTAGTTAAGAGGGTCGAGTTGTCAGAACTTAATTGTGTGGCTTTAATCTCAGCCTTGCTATTTTTCTTATTTGAAGGGACTGTGTCTAAGAGCACAAAGTTATCTCCTATACCTTCAAGTTCTGGCATATATCTATTACCAGAAATACATTTTCACACTACCTCTCTCCCCCTCCCTCCCCTCTTCAGAGTAAAGTAACAAGTAAGTTGTAGGGCTCTCACCTGGTTAGAGTCCACAAACAGAAGGCTTGTTCCTTCTTCTCAGACCACAGTTAATATATTATTTGTAATACAGAGTAGCCAGTGGCTCTTCCAAATTTCCCACTTCTTGTTTCTTTCTGTCAGACATAAAGTAGATTTAAGGAGAAAAGTTCTCTTTCTTTTTTATTTTTTTGAGCTGCCTGTATTTGGGATACAAAGTATTTTTGGTGCTCCTTGCTTAACTGGGCTGAATATTACCCCATGTGACAGCATAGATCTCTTGTTTGAAATTGTCATTACTTTCTAGAACAGCCACTCTGTACAGCTGCCAACATGCCCTGAATCCTCTTGCTTCATATTACAGTGATACTGCTTTGTCAGGGTAGAATTCGGCCTCACAGGGCTGGAGTCAGTGTCTGCTGACCTCATGCCACAGTACAGCATGTTCAAATCTGCGAGAAACCTGAGAGTTATTCGGCATATTCCTCCTCCTCCCCTCAAGCATGGAGCCCTCACTTTCCTCGGAAACCGTATGTTGTATATGTGTGTGTATCTGTCTTTTTAAAAATTTTCTTCCTAATTCCTTTAGTTGTACAGCTCTAAGTGGGGGCGGGCTACATAAACAGATGCAGAGTAGACTGACTGAGCTGCTGAGACTTAGCACTTCTCAGCAGTAGATTTCATCCAGGGCGTGTGCTATTTTAAGAGTATGAGGTTGAAATAATAGAGAATTCTGTTATGTATTTTGTAGTTGTTCATTTTACTCACAGCAGTGGGGCGCAGAATGCAGGGATACTCTGGCTGTGTGGGCTTGCTCCCGTCATCCTCAGGAGTCCCCTCCCCCACTTTCTGTTGGATGGGCTGCTTCTGTGCAGAATAAATGTCCTCCTCCCTGTCTCATGCTAAGTAGTTACAGAAAGTAAGCCTTTTTTCAGTGATCAAAAGGGTTTCATTTGCTTTAGGAAAAGCTCGGGTTAAATTTGAAGATGCCAGACATGCAGAACAAATAGGAATTTGGTTTAAAGCCAATTTTAAATATTTCTCACATTAAAAATGTTCTTTTTACTCAGCTACTTGTTCTCAAAGTATTTTTCACAATGGTCTGATAATTTTATAAATTATAGAGCAATGCACTTGTATCTTGCTGTTAAATTTATGCCCTCAGATCAGAACAGGTTCCTGAAATATAGGAAGATGATCCAGCCTTATGCAGTATCGCTGCCATCCTTGCATTTCACCTATAGTTTGATTTTACTTTTAAGCATTTTGTAGTCTTTCCTGATTCTGAAGTGTAATGTACACTAATATTGTTTGCTGTTGTGCAGTTGGGTTTATGATACAAATGATTTCATTCTGAAATCCTAAGCCTTCTGGTTGATTATTTAAATGCCAACTTTGTTAACAGATTTGTACCTCTAGTCTGTACCCTCTTTTTCTGTTTGTGCTGAATTGTGCTGTATATCTTGTGTTTGTTCTGAAGTTATGAAAGGCCAGTTTGTCCACACTTCATTGGAATGTTAGCCATGGGTAAGTGGGGGAGTCAGAGGAAAAATGCCTAGAAGAGTCTTGAAAAGGTAATAACAGCTGACAAAACTCTTTTTTCCTCCTCAGTAAGGGTCAGTGGACAAGAGGGAAAGTAAAAGAAACCAAAGACTTTATGTTTATTTTATTTTATCTAATAATTGCATTAATTCATAAGAGTAGAGCATTTTCTAGGGCTGGTTACAGAGCTCAGTAGTGGACAGCTTGCATAGCATGTCCCAGGCACACTGGGTTCTACTCCCCAATGTCTAAAATCCACAGTGCCCTGTCTTCCTTACTTCCTTGAACTAGTAGTCCACTCTAGTAAAGAAAAATACTCAGTGAAGCAATGACTAACACATTAAGAAATGTGTTACCTCCAGCATCTGAATTTTTTTTTTTTTTGGTGGTCCTGGGACTTGAACTCTGGGCCTGGGTGTTGTCCCTAAGCTCTTCAGCTCAAGGCTACCGCCCTACCCCTTGAGCCACAGGCCCATTTCAGGTTTTCTAGTGATTAACTGGAGATAAGAATCTCAACTTTCTTTAGTGCCTGGGCTGACTCTGAACCTCGATCCTCAGTTCTCAGCCTCCTGAGTAGCTAGGATTACAGGCGTGAGCCTCCATGCCCAGCATTTTGTTGTTGTTTTTGACTGTTTTTGGCCAATCCTAGGGATTGAACTCAGGGCCTGAGCATTGTCCTTGGGCTTTCTCAAGGCTAGTGATCTGCCACTTGAGCCATAGCACCACTTCTGACTTTTTCTATGTATGTGGTAGTGAGGCATCAAATCTGGGTCTCCGTGCATGCTAGGCAAGCACTCTACCATTAGGCCAAATTCCCAGCCCATCAGTTTTCTTTATTTTAGCAAAATATATGTTAAAATTTATATTCCAAAAATGTGTTAAAATTTTGTAAGTACAACTAACTTAAAAGAATTCAATGATACTTGCTAAACTTTAGTAAGAAGATTTATTCTAAACTGTCAGGATAAGTTATAGATCATACCACAATAAGATTTTGCAGAGGGGAAAGATTGAGCTCAACTCCAGATATGCCCTGTGCAGCTGGGCAATTGTAGCCAGAAAGCTATGTACGGTTTCAGGAGATAGAAAATGATGTGGAGGGAAAATCAGTAGTGAGGGGATTCTGGTTACATTGACCTAACAACAATTTTTATTGACTAATTAGACACCCTCTGGGACGTGTCTAATTAGATTAAATATGGACAATAATCAGATATTGGGAGTTGGAGGCTGGCTAAACTGACTTAGGTTTTTTTACTAAAATAGGATTTTATAAGTAAGCACGCAGATGGGCCTGGGAAAAGACTCACATGTTTTTAATAGTTTGACCAAGCACTTCCAAGATGTAGCATATTATTCACCTGAGATTTGCAAATGACAAAACAGCTATCCAAGGGAAGGTTTTCACGAGATAGTGTTTATACCTATGCCAGTGGAGGGGAAGAGCATGGAGACAGCTTCACTGTGGTGAATCGCATTCGCCGCATAGTTGACCTATATGCCACTTTGTTTTCTAGCAGCACAGGCACACTGTGGTGCTTAGGTATATTCTAATAACTTGCTTTACACCTTTGACATTCCATGTTTTCCTTAACCCAGAAGATACTGCCTCACTTGGAAACTTCAGTTTCACTCAGCCTGGTCTTGCCCACCCATTCGCACCCCAGCCACATTCGCTGTGCTTCTTTGCTGTGTACCCTCAACTCAGATCCTTTGTATTTTTCTTCCTCACAAGGCTGCTATTTTGAAGATATTTGTATATAAAAATACAGATTGTTTTCCATTTTTAAAAAGGCAAAGATAGTATTTTGTATTTGAGAATAGGTTATGTGGCCCACGCCCAGCAGTATACTAACAGCCTGTCCATATCCTGAATGGTGGTTGGCACCATGATAATACTTGGAGTATTGTAACACCAGACAAAATTCACCTTAATCTTCCGTATGCCTCTGTTAAAAATGACTATGAGCTGGGAACGGTGGCTCACATCTGTCATCCTAGCTACTCAGGAGACTGAGATCTGAGGATCACAATTCAAAGCCAGCCCGAGTACTAAAGTCTGTGAGACTCTTATCTCCAAAGTGCCAGAAAACCAGAAGTGGCGCTGTGGCTCAAGGGGTAGAGTGAAAGCCTTGAGCTGAAGAGCTCAGGAACAGGGCCCAGGCCTAGAGTTCAAGTACCATGACCTACAAAAAAAAAAAATGGGGCTGGGAGTTTGGCCTAGTGGTAGAGTGCTTGCCTAGCATGCACAAAGACCTAGGTTCAATTCCTCAGTACCACATACATAGAAAAGCCAGAGTGGTGCTATGGCTCAAGTGGTAGAGCTCTAGCCTTAAGGAAAGCCCAAGGACACTGAATTCAAGCCCAGGACTGGCAAAAGGAAAAAAAAAATTGAATTCTGTACTTTCCGTTGAACTTTGGGAAATCGTGAAAGCAGTTGACTATTCTGTGCTGTCTCATGATAGAAAAAATGTGCTCCTTTACTGTTTTATGAAGTAAAAATTTGGTTTCTGCAAATTGTTTTGCAGGTAGTACTGAGGCTAAAACCTCCTCCCTCTCACAGTGACTCCCGAGGACACATCTGTGAGTTCTCTCCACCCTAGTGCCTCCATGGCCACTCCTTGGGATAATCAGTGGTCTGTTGGAGGTTAAGACTTCTTCTTAGGGGTAGGAAAACTGCAGGTTAGTTCAAATTGAAGCACCTGCACAGTAGAACAGTGTTCATCCTTAGTCTGACCTTTGTGCAGCAAATTCCTAATACTTAAGGTTTCCTGAATATGGGTTGCATCACATAGAGATAACTATGGGATGGCAACTTTGTATATGAGCAGATCTCTTCCTGGAATCTCCCCCAGGTCATGATCCTTCATTTCCCTAAGACTACTCCACTATCATTACCTACTGTAAACTTGTCCCACACTCCCCAAACATTAGAGACTATGTACTTGTTCTTGAGGCAGCTCACTAGGGCAGCTGTTTCTCTTCTCTGTTATGCTTTCTCTCTATTAAGCTCCTTGCTTTGCTACTTTGCTTTTTGTGTTGTGTACATTCACTTCTTCGTTGGAGATGCCAAGAATCTGTTCTCTTCCCCTCTCAAACCACTCATCAGTAAAAGTACTTGGGAACTGCCTAGAGCATCCCTGAGTGAGACCTTATGATGCCTTGTATTGTGAAGCAGTCATAGTACTGTAGTATTGGTGGTACCTTTGAGTCCCTTATGTGTTTGCAATGGCTTGATTTTGTCTGCCAAAAGTTCACAGGTTGGAAACTTTATCCTGAATCATGTGTTAATAGTCTTTGAAAGTATTTGGGAAATGGTTGGGATTAAATGAGATCGGGAGGGTAGGGCCCCCACGATGGCATTAGTAGTTTTCTGTAAAGAGAACTGAGTTGGTATTCTTGTTCCCTCTTACTACCATGTTAGTGATGCAGCAGGAAAGCCCTCACCAGATGCTGGGCAGTGCTGGCCAAGTGCTTTTGGATGGCCCTGTCTCCAGAACAGTGAGCTAACTCAACCCATATTCCTTTATAATTACCTAGCCTCAGGTGTTTCATTGTGGAAATAGGATTCAGGTTAACACAACAGTGGATGGCATTGTGATATGAGGTTCTTTTGAGATAGACCCTAAGTAAGCAGCCTTGATTATTTATGGTACTTCTTCAGTTAATTAATTAGCTAGTATTTAAAGGTCAGTGCTGTATTATTTCCTTAAGCCTCATAACTGCCACTGAGGAAATGCTTCTATTGCCCTTCATTTAGAACTAATTGGTTCAAAGCAGTAAAAGACAATACTTGTATTGTTTAGATGTTCACATGATCCTAGTAATCACAAAAGACTTTAAACCTCTTTTCATTTCCCACACTTGGTCAAAACCATGTGCAATAAATCCACAAATAAGGCATGCCTAATATACTTTAAAGAGAAAGTGGAAGGGTGATTTCATATGGCCTCCCAAAAAATAGAACATTAAGACTGCAATCAAATTTCCCTCATCAGGAATGTGGCTCAAATGGTAGAACACTTGTTTAATAAGCACAAGACCTAGAGTTCAAACTTGATATTGCCAAGGGGGGAAAAAAAGAGCCTGGTTAAGAACTATGGAAACTGGTATCTGGGTGTTGTATATAATTCCAGGAATTGGAAGTTTAGAAGCTCTCAAGTTTTAAGCCAGCCTATACTATTTGAAGAGTTGTGCTCAAACTAAAATAACAGGACCCCCACCCCACTAGTAGTAGCGTTATATAGTCATCCCTGGCCATTCACTGTTCATTCATTGCTATTTTGCAAATTTTCACCTATCACGGGGGATCTGGAATATAACTCCCGCAATGGGTGAGAGATATTATAATCTAATTTATTGATAACCTATAAAGATGGTGAAACATTTCACGCTGACATGAGGTGAGGTCAAGGTCTTTCTGAAGTTGGAGACAGACATAGAGACTCATGGCTTCAGTTCTACAACCTTTCAGCCATGGGTCAGAAGTACATACAGAACCACAAAACCTTGCCCATCTAAAGAGCTGATGGCCTTCATAGTATGCAAAATTCTTAATTGAACTGCTGTCAACACAAACAGATGTACAAAAAGAAAATCTGACAAACCAAATAAGCTTTCGGCTTTTTGCCAACCTGTACAAAAACTGTCAAACGATCAAACCATTAAAACCAAAATTTCAATCAATGCTGCTGTCATCAATGAGGTATAATTTCTCAAATGTGCAAAAAGAAAAGTGATGCAACCAGAAAGTCAGCATAATTAAAGTAGTATTTACTTTGGGAGCCAAGAGGAGATATACCTAAGCTAAAGCAGCCAGCCTCTTGATTTACTTGGTTCTGTCAGATAAAGCCATTGCTATTTTGATGTTACCCTTAAAACTATTAAAGAATAATTTTTTTAAGGAAGGCACCAGTGGCTCGTGCTTATAATCGTAAGTATTCAGAAGGCTGAGGTATAAGGATCACAGTTCAAAGCCAACCAGAGTAGGAAAGTCCTTGAGACTCTTACCTAGTATTAACTACCAAAAAAGCCAGAAGTGGAGCTGTGGCTCAAGTAGTAGAGCTCTATCCTTGAGCAAAAAGAAGCTCAGGGACAGCCCCCAGGTCTTAAATGCAAACCTCAGAACTGGCACCAAAAAAAGAAAAAAAAAAGATGAAGATAAAAATCATGACTTTCATATAAATACATAATTTCATTTATCACAACCAAAGTCTTTTTTAGGCAGCTCTTTACAGGGGGATCCTACAGCCAGTGTACAGTTAAGTCATACAACCAAGGCGTGTGTGTGTGTATGCGTGTGTGTGTGCGCGCACGTGTGTGTGTGTGTGTGTGTGTGTGTGTGTGTGTGTGCGCGTGCATGTGTGTGTCTCAGTTGTGAGGCTTGAACTCTGGACCTAGGCATTATTCCTGAGCTCTTCAGGTCACAGATAGGGCTCGACCACTTGAGTCACATGGACTTCTGTGCCCTGGCTCAACTAAGGCCATTTTGATCCACAGCACCTTGTATCATTTCATAGTTCATAGTGCTTTGAAGTGAGCAACAGACTGTCTTCTTTTCCTTCACAACCCATTGGTTGGAAAGGGGTTGCAAAGGGCCCGGAAATACGGTCTTTCATGGATCACTGAAGTATCTGTGACTAGATAGTCTTGCTTAGAATTATATGATTGTAACAAACATTAATTTTACAAAAGTTGAAATACTATTCCTATCCAAAAAGGACACAGTCCTCAACATGTAGCTGTATAATTATGAAGAAAACAGCAGTTTACCAGAATTCTATATTACACTGGACATAATCACATAGTTTAATAACTATTTAAAAGCCTCTGTATCAAAATTACTTACTATAGAAATACATGACATGATTTTTGAGAAGGAAAGAGAAACCTTGGATTCTCTCATATTCTTCGAATTGAAGTCACAAGAATTATTGTTTTTTTGGTTTGGGGGTTTTTTTTTTTGGTCTGTCACGGGGCTTGAACTCTGGGCCTGGGCCCTGTCCCAGAGTTTTTCAGCTCAAGGCTACCGCCCTACCCCTTGAGCATCAGCCCCACTTCCGGTTTTCTAGCGGTCAACTGGAGATAGGAATCTCACGTTCTTTAGTGCCTAGGCTGGCTTTGAACTATGATCCTCAGATCTCAGCCTCTTGAGTAGCTAGGATTACAGGCGTGAGTTGCTGCACCTAGCTAAATTACTGATTTTTGAATTAGCAAAAATATTGTACATTAAAAAAAACTGAAGGAATAGAAATCAGTGGTTTTGTCTTCTCTGCAAGGTAACATTATAGAAAACTTTTAATATAATTGTATTGTTATTCTTATAGTGTTATAAAGAGAAATTAGTTTTCTATAGGAAACCTGATTGTCTCAACAAAAGACATACAAAAGGTGAGGTATAGATCATTGGTAGACCTCACACTCATCATGCCTAAAGCTCTGATTTTAACCACAGAACCAAATCAGTCAATCAGTAAAAAACAAAATGGCAATAAAATTAAGAAAACAGAGCTAGTGATGATGATTCAGAATTAGGAGTTTTTGTTTATTTTTATTGAAACAGATGCTAGGTTGGAACCTTACAATCTGATGTTTAAGCAAAGACAAAACTTAGGTTGAATAATAAGAAAATTTAATCATAAATTCTTAATAATTTGTTCTGAAAAGTCAAGGTCAAGATTAAGTACCTCTAGAGATGGAAGGGGAACCAGAGGGTTGTTTTTTTGTTTTTTGGGTTTTTTTTGCCAGTACTAGAGCTTGAACTCAGGGCCTGAGTACTGTCCTTAGGCTTTCTCAAGGTCAGAGCTCTGCCACGTGAGCCACAGCACCACTTCCAGCTTTTTCTATTTATGTGGTAACAAGGAATTGAGCGTGGGTCTTCGTGTGGGATAGGCAAGCACTCTACCACTAGGCCAAACTCCCTGCCTGGAACCAGAGTTTTAATCCAGCACTTTCTTCACAGTTACTCAAGGAGCTTTAAATCCCATCTGACTTAAATGAGAGAAAGCTTCATGAAACTAAGGGAAAAATCTTCTCTGGCCTGTCATTATGGTGCTGGCCTGAGTTTATAACCCAGTACTTAACTAGATGCATAGAAATTATCACTATTCCAAGCTCCTAGAAACAGGAAAGACTAAATTGTCTTTGTGTTTCATCCCTTTCGCAATAGTAACCTCAGAGAAAAATGCTGCTAGATATAATGCTATATACATGCTACACCATATTTTTTTAATTCAATGTATAGAGGGGTTACAGTTATACTTGTCAGATAGAGGGTGCATTACTTCTCACACATTGATATGCTTTCTTATGTTTTTGTCCCCATTTCCCTCCTCCTACCCCCTCCCCTCACTTTTCCCTTCCTATTTCAAATAAACAGGTAAACATTTATATAATATACCAGGTAGCAAAGTGGGATATAGTAGCAATATGAGATTAACCAAAGGGCAACACAAAAGAAGGGAGAATAACATAATACATAAAGAATAACAATCACTTATAATTAAGCTCTTGTTTCCATGTCCTGGAGGTCCATTAATTTGGCCTCATCCTAAATGGCCTTATGTATCTAGGGTTTGAGCTATTGTAATCCTTTGATAGGAGAGTTTTGGATGTGTACTAATTATTACAGATGAGGGAAACTATTGAGCCTATGTTCCTTTGCTTCTGGCTTACTTCACTTAATATGATTTTTTCCAAGTCTTTCCATTTCCTTGCAAATTACATCATATTTTTAAAGCACTAAAATTCCCTGTGAATGCATTCCCCATAACTGCTGTTAACAAGTGAAGAAAAGTTAGATCTGACAGCTTACTCAAGTCTCAAAGTGATTCTTTCAGGACAGAAATTGTCTCTAGAATGTTTTGTTCTTTTATGCAGAATCATGGATGCTTGGTAGATAGTGTCTAATGATACAGGGGCTGAACCTGGGCTCGCTCGCTGTTGTCAGGTTTTTATCTGTTACCTAGAGTTGATGGAGTTGCAGTGCTTCTCAAAACAAACAACAACAACAAAAAAACCCTCTTATGTTTGTTGGATTTTAGGGTCTTATTTCTTGCTCCATTTTCTTCATTTTCTCATTCCATATATATGGTAATAGGTTTTGACTCAGGGCCTTCAATTTGAGACATCCCTCCAGCCCTCCTAGTCAATTTTCATTTAATGATTTTGAAAATCTTAAATGAAAGTATAAGAGAGAAAATGTTAGGAAAGCTTGGAAATCTGTCAGTGTTTATCAAAACATAGATCAATTGGTTTTCTTCTTATTTATTGAAACAAGTATTATTTCATTGAGAATGTCTTTTATCTTCAAGCTATTCTCTCAGTCTCATCTAGTTGAAATGAGAGGAAGGCAAGTGTGAATTTTATGCCCTGTAGCTTTAAATCCAACCAGCTGGAAGCGTTCGTCTTTTATAAAAGATGCTCACAGCTGGAGAAGAGAGGCAGATACTGTCTGTAATCTCCATTCTTAGAGCTGCAGCAAGCCTCATGCACACGCACGCACACACACACGCGTGCGCGTTTCCACTTGTTTGGCCAGAGCTGTTTATTCAGCGTGGTCCTCACAGATGCCTAGATGTAGAAGGCTTTAGGAGCTGACTCAGGAGACCCAGGCTATGCAGGATGGTGATGTGGGGCGGCTGCACCTGTCTGTTCTGTGACAGCCACTTCTCTGAGACTGTGAAGGTGAGAAGATGAGGAAGCCACTCGAAGCTTCCATGCACCAGGCTCTTTGTGAGAGAATGTATTCCCAGCGGTCACTGTCCTCATTTACAGCGCTTTGCTCGGAAACCAACTATGTGCAGCAGTGACAGACTATGCCACAGCTTCTCTGCAGCTTGGAGGCTGGAACAAATGGAAAGAGCTTATGGCCAAGAGAGGTTGTGATTTGTTTTCATCATCCAAGCTTGTTCTGCTATGCGCAAATGAAGGATGGGCTTTGTGGCAAGCAGAATCAGCAGGCTGCCTGACAGGGGGTTTTGGTAAGATGAATATGTTATGATAGTTTTTCTTTTCCTTCTTTTTCTTAATTTACTGTGTCAGCTATATAGAATTGCATCTTAGCAATATCCAAAACATTTTGCAGAATCATGTTTGAAGGAAAAGGATGATGAAAGAAGCCAGGGAGGGAAATGTATTTCGGGTCATTCAGAGTGTGACCTTCAAAGATAATCATCAAGTTTTCTCAGATACCATGAACAGGCAGAAGCTAGGAATATCCAGAGCAGGGAATGCTAACAATTAGATCTTTTTTCTTTTCTTTTTTAACTTCTCTGAACAGTCAGAATTATTCTTTCTTCTTTCCACTGTCTTCTATGGTCTGAAGCATACAAGGAAAAATAAAAGCTGCTTTCTCTTACTTGGTGGTTGCCACTGAAGCAGCGATAGGCTGGTGAACACAGGTATGGAGGCGGAAGAAGCAGGATTAGGAGTCAGCTATTTTTATGGCTGTGCGTTGGTGGTGGTTTTCTTGGATGGTTATGGCTGCTGTTCACTATCGAGTGGTTGTTTGTGCTTTATTTCTTTATATTCCACTAGGGTTGAATCCCTTTTATGTTCACTTCTGTATATTTTCTTTGCCAGACCCAGTTCTGCTAGTTTTTTTTCTGTCACTGTTAATGTACAATAGCCTTTACTAGAGAAAAGGTAAAGATAAATGTAGAAACTAGCCCTGAAGCAGAAGGCCCTGGGTTCAGTCCCTAAAGAGGGAGGGAGAGATAGAAAAGAAAGTAGTCGTGAAATATATATAGAACCCTCCCCACCCCCAAAAAAGAAAAAGATAGAACATTTTCTCTTTAAAAGCTAGGTTGCTTTTAGCAGATAGGGGAGTCTTAATTTTGGAATCTTAAAATGACCATTTTATTACAAGTGAAATCCTACCAGAATCACCTGGCTCTACTCTTAAGTTGGATCCTTATATGTTTTTCTAAGGAAAAAGGTTCATTTTTCCTCATCTTAGTTTAGGCCAGTGTTGCTGGAAGGTAAGTTTTATTAGCTTACCGAACACTTTGTCCCTGTCACCCATTGGGAGAGCCAAGTTTCCTAACAGCTAGAGTGAGCACTGAGAGATCTAGTGACACCTGGCTTTCTGCTGACTCACTGCTTATGTAAGACTGGTAAATACAGCCATAAGGCTGTCGTATATTCTAAGAGGTTGTGGGTCTTCTGTCTGCCTCTTCCCGCTTCAGCATCCTTTGGCTCCTTCCTTAAACCATTTATATAACATGGTCTTAACAGGTTACCAAGGAAATTCTAAGAAGCAGTGAAGAGGTAAATTCTTTTCCTTTCTTTCTGAGTTGCTGCATTCTTTAGCTCTGTTTTCATCTTGACTAAGATAAATTTCAAGTTCTGCTCTTTGGTACTGATGTTTTCCCTCATTTATGGACAGATTGAAGTGGCCACTTCCTTCCCTGTCATGGAGGACTTCCTTAAAATGCCTCCCAGTCTGAGACTGGTTTTCCTTTTTTTTTTTTTTTTTTAGTGTGTTTTCTCATTGCATTATGTTCTTTTTCCTCACAGTACTTTTCACAGTTTACATTGTTTGCTTACTTACTTTTTGCCTCTCAGTTGTGAGCCTAGTGAAGACAGACACCTTTGTTTTGTGTATCACTATATATTTATCCCCTGGTAAAATTGCTAGTAGAGAGCTTAAGGAAGGACAAGTAGGCAGTAGTAATATACATATCACTGTGGTGAGAAGAGACAATTTGAGAAGGGCCAGGGTGACTAAGCGGGGATAAGAGCATTGTTAAAGGAAAGCTCTAGGCATAGACTTAATCTGGTTCTGAACCATGGAACACTTTGCTTACGATGATCAGATTTTTGCCCCCAGTGCTGGTAGAATACAGATGTTGTCAAGAATGCCTTTTAGGCTTTGGTTTGGTTTATGTAAGTTAATTTGATATGTAGTGATTGCTTTGCCTAAGATAAGGAACACCATAAGAAAAGGAAGGTTAAAAAGAAATGCTAGTTTTTCAACCAATTTCTATAGAAATAGTTTTAAAGATTTATAAGCCTAGATTCCAAAGGAAATTATACTGCCATTATCATTATGAACTTTTTGATGTTGTCCTAAAGTCCAAAGTAGTCATTTAGATCTCTGCTGGCAGTTTATCTCTGCCATAGTTGTCTGCTATGTCATAAAAGATACCTTTAGCCAGGCACCAGTAGCTCATGTTTGTAATCCTAGCCACCCAGAAGGTAAGAAAGGCTGTGAGGCTTTTATCTCCAATTAATCAGCAAGGAAAAAAAAAAAAAAAAAACAGCGTAAGTGGAGCTATGGCTCAAATGGTAGAAGGCCAGACATGAGAGAGAAAAAGCTAAGAGATAGTGCCTAGGCCCTGAGTCCGAGCTCTAGTACCAGCAACACCTCCCCCCTTCCCCCCCCCCAAAAAAAAACCTTTACATCGACTTCTGTATCCTTACTCAGTCTGGGATGTCAACCTGAAATATCTTTATCTTTTTATCACAAACTTCTTCAAGTTCTCCTTTTACCTCCAGGAAGTCTTCTCTGATTTCTTTTCCTTTTGTTGGTTTAGTTGAAGCTCAGGGCCTCAAACTCAGGATCCTTCTGCTTCAGTTTCCAAAGTGCTAAGATTACAAGTTGAGTTTCTACACCAGTACTTTCCCCATCTTTTGAATATGCTGCCTTCTTCCTGTGTTCAAGGAATACACTGCCTTTATGTCTAGTACCATTATCTTAATTGAACCTGTATTTCAATCGATGACAGAATAGGACCAGCACCCACATACAGCTGGCCTTGTTCTCTGTGTCTATTCCTTTTCCATTTGGTCCACTTAATGCCAGTGAGTGATTACTGCAATGCAGGAAAACGTTCTCTGATCTCACAAAAGTTCCAACAAACACCTCATACAGAGACCCATACCGACAGTGTAGAAATGCTGAAAATAATTGTCAAAGGTGGAGCCTTCCCTTTTCAACAAGTTCTTCACAAAGATTTTAAACAGTTGAATTTCTTTCTTATTATCGCTGATGACTGGTATGTATTCCAGTGCTGAGTCAGCGAACTGAAAGTCAGACAGGCACAGAAAACACATCTCACCTACGTCAGACTTGCACAGAGAAAACATTCACCAGAGTCAGACATGCACAGAGAAAAGCTCTCACTAAAATTGTGTTCACAGGGATTGGTGATAGGCATACCATTCGACAGAGACAATGAAGACAGTGAAGATGGCCACCGTGCCTGAGACCAGCCTTCTACATAAGGCATTGGCAAACTGCCTGCCTGCCTTCCTTTTTTTTTTTTATTTTATTTTTATTTATTTATTTATTTATTTTTTGTCAGTCCTGGGCTTGGTCTCAGGGCTTCGGCACTCACCTTAGACTTTCTCATGGATACTGCTCTACCGCCTCTGGCTTTTTCTGTGTATGTGGGCTTCTTGAATGCTAGACAAACACTCCACCACTAGGCCATACTCCTGGTCTCTTCTTTTTTTTTTTTTTATTCCTTTTCATTACTGGGCCTTGAACTCAAGGTATAGATAAGACATGGTCTTACTATATATGTCATCCAGGCTGGTGTGGAACTCACAGTCTTCTGTGTTCAGCTTCCCAAGTCTTGGTACTTCAACATTTCAACACCACACCCAGCTTATAGGTTTCTTTTCTGTTTGTAGGCATGAGGTATGGGAAAGTCATTGGTAAAGGCAAGCCTCGAGAATGTGATGAAAAATTCAAATTTAATCTGACTCCTAAGGTAGCACCTGGTCCTCTATGTTTATTTATACTGCCAAAAAAGACAAGTTTGCAAGACCAACCAGATCATTTCTAAATTTATTGTTGACGTAGATGACAGATTCTAAGTTCTTAAGGACTCAAAATGTTTACAAATCATAAATAAAAACTTGATTTACATATTATGGATTTGAGGGCAATCTACCAGAAATCAGATATTCTATCCTATTCTCCACCACTACCATCACTTTGTGAGTGCTTTAACTACCTACTCCAATTTTGGTTAAAAAACAACATGACTTCTCTGTCTCTGAAATAAAGGTTGGCAGAACTTTCAGGCAAGGTCATCAAGATTGTGTGTGTCTACCCACACAGGAACAGCACAATCCATTCTATAAAGTTTGACTTTCAAGAACTGCTTTCAGAAAAGGGAGGAGTAGAACAAACTACCCAGGCAACTCATGTTTTCCATTTACTTTCAAAGACTTCCTACTTCTGCTTTTATTCTAAAGTGCCTTCTTCATGCATATGTAAATGTACTGGGATTTGGCCTGACTTTTTTTTTTTTTTGTCGGTTGTGGGACCAGAGCTCTGGGCCTGGATGTTGTCCCTGAGCTCTTCAGCTCAAGGCTACTGTTCTACCCTTTGAGCCACAGCACCACTTCATTTTTCTGGGGGTTAATTGGAGATAAAAGTCTCAGACTGACTTTGAACTGAGATCCTCAGATCTCAGCCTCCTCTGTAGCTAGGATTACAGGCATGAGCCACCACGCCCAGCTTGAAAGGTAACTTCTTGAATGCTTATTACTGTCAAAGGACAAGCTCATAACTCCTTGGGTTTTGGTTTTGCTTTTGGGTTTTTGTTGTTGTTGTTGGGTTTGTTTGTTTGTGGGTCTTGAGGCTTGAACTCTGCGTGGGCGCTGTTCCTGAGCTCTTCAGCTCAAGGCTACTGACCTACCCTTGAGCCGAGCCCCACTTCCTGTTTTCTAGAGGTTAATTGGAGATAAGAGTCTCAGGTCCTTTTGTGCCCCAGCTGGCTTTGAACCTTGATCCTCAGATCTCAGCCTCCTGAATAGCTAGTATTACAGGTGTGAGCCACCTCACTGGCTCAATTTTCTTTCTTTCTTTTTATAACTCCTTAGTTTTATGGTTCCAGTTGGCTTTATTTTCTATTCAAGGAGTGGGAAACACTTTATTCTTTAAATAAAACAAGTGATCTTGAGCCAAACAGTTTGATTTTTGTTTGTTTGTTTGTTTGTTTTGCCAGTCCTGGGCTTGAGCTTGGGCCTGAGCACTGTCCATGGACTTTCTCAAGGCTAGAGCTCTACCACTTGAGCTTCAGCACCACTTCCAGCTTTTTTTTTCTACGTATGTGGTACCGAGGAATCGAACCTGGGCCTTCGTGCATGCTAGGCAAGCACTCTACCACTAGGCCAAACTCCCGGCCCCCAAACAGTTTGATTTTAAAGACAAGAAAAATTAAAGAAAGCTAAGACAAAGGAATAAATGGGACATTTCAAAGTTGTTTTACATGCAAGGCAGGGACTGAAAGAAGGAACTATAGAAAAAAATATTTGGTTAGAGTTACCAGGTTCCTTTTTTGTGTGAAAGGATTAGAGTAGAGGGAACTTTATTTTCTTGCCAACTGAAACTGGCCTGTTGGGGAAATTTGGCTGTTATCGCTAATCCTGATTGAAGGTCAGATAACCGCTTCAGGTATCTGGACTGTAGAACTTTGGTATATATGACTCCATTTTGATTTTTAACCTAGTATTTTGGGGACAGCTTAGTCTAAAATAGTGACTAGCTGTACTGTTCTGTTTTGATTTTTTGTTAGTTTGGCTTTTGAGGGGAGCAGCGGGAAGGTGGTCGGTCATAAGGCTTGAACTCTGGGCCTGGGCGCTCTCCCTGCCTCTTCAGCTCAAGGCTACTGCCCTACCCTTTGAGTTTCAGCCCCACTTCCCTTTTCTAGTGGTTAATTGGAGATGAGTCTCATGGACTTTAGTGTCTGGACTGACTTTGAACCTTGATCCTTAGATCTCAGCCTCCTGAGTTGCTAAGATTACAGGTGTGAGCCTCCATGACCCACCCAGCTTGTTTTGTTTTCTTTTGTTTGAGACAGTCTCACTGTATAGCCCAAGATTGCCTGAAGCTTTTGATCCTGCAATTTATAATGCTTGTATGCTACCATGCCCTGCAGAACTCTGACACATAAGTTTTTTTTCACTTTAGATTATTCAATAACAAGAATGAAACTTAGGACTCCACACACAGAAGTCAAGCACTGTGCCACTGTGCTTTTCAAAAGGTTATGCAGGGCGAAGAGTTTGGCCTAGTGGTAGAGTGCTTGCCTAGCGTGCACAAAGGCCGGGTTCAATTCTTCGTATCACATACACAGGAAAAAGGGGTAGAGCTCTAGTCTTGAGAAAGCCCGAGGACCATATATAAGCCCTGAGATCAAGCCCCACAACTGGTGGGGGGTGAGGAGGAGATGCTATGTTTGGTGCCAGTGGCTTACATTTGTAATCCTAGCTACTCAAGAGACAAGCTTTGAGGACCCTGGTTCAAAGACAACCAGGACAAAGCTGAGTGCAGTGGCTGAGATCTGAGGCCCTGCAGTTCAAAGCCAGCTTGGGCACTAAAAGGTCCATGAGACTCTTATCTCCAATTAAGTCACCAGAAACTGGAAATGGCACTGTGGCTCAAGGGATAGGGCGGTACCCTTAATCTGAAGAGCTCAGGGGACAATGCCCAGGCCCAGAATGCAAGTCCCACGACCAATCAACAAAAAAATTTAAAAAGAAGGAAAGAAAAAGTAGGTAAATCTTTTAATATACTTGCAAGTGAAAATTGTAAGCAGGAGCTTTACCAAATACTATTCCAATTAACTATTCCTGTTAAGTCAGTGTTCTGAGGCATTGGTATTTAAATTTGTCATTTCCTGATAAATTAATTCATGTCAGTTATTAGGTAATTTAAGTCTATCAATTTAGTTCTTAATGATAAGACAAAGTGCAAACAAAGCAGTATTACCTGCTTATTGCAGCGGCAGTTAGAACAGAATGATGAGTGTGCTGATGATGCTCTGCCTCTCAGGAGCACTGAGGATGAACAAATGAGTCCTCAGGAGAGTCAGACAAGACACTGCTGTCTTCCTGCCATACGAGAACTGGTGGCGAGGAACACTTTGCAGTCATATTATTTGTAAATTAAAGACAACAGTGTTGATTTTCTAGGCTTGTTGTGAGGATTGAGAGGTTAGCTGGTCTTGTGCTGAGCCACAAAGCCAACCACAGCTGTCTCGTAAACTGAGCATTGATGTCATCTCCATCTTACAATTTGGTGGAATGGGTAGTGAGATTTTACAGCTAGTAGCCATGATTGATTTGGACCTAAGTAGTTTATGTCTGAATCCAAGTTATACTAAAGGGAACCAGGTTCAGTTTATTTACATGTAAGGCACAAACAGGGGATATACAGAATTTGAACCTAAGAAATAAGATTAGGCAGCAGTATAATAAAGGTGATACAGTAGACCCTTGGTATCTTGGTTCAGTTGTCTTGTTTTGTAGAGTTTGTAGTTTTAAATGTGTCTTTAAGAAATACCTGAGGTAATCCCAGAAGAGAGCAGGAAGTTTGGAAATGTGAAGCTAGCCTAGGCTACAGCTTACACAATGAGACCCTATCAAGTCAGTGTGGGTTTAATAGTGAGAGACAGACAGACGGATGAGAAAATCCTGCTGTAACTCAGGGATGTAACTCAGAGTTAGAGTGCTTGGCACTAAGCTCAATACCCAGTGCCATAAGATCCAGTTGTACTACCTTTGAAATGTTTTACTTCCTGTAGTAGTATGTATTACGTATTGCAGTACTGGAAAAGGAATCCTCATCCTTACTTTCCCATTTCCACCCCATTCCTCTCTTGTACCTTCCTTGTTTGCAAGAGGGCATAGTACTAGGGTTGGATCTCAGAGCTTGCACTGGCTAGGCAGGTGACCTTCTGAGCCATGCCTTCAGTCCTTTTTTTTTTTACACTGCTCAATTTGCACTTGCTTCCTGATTTATTTCTTTAGTTACTTTATAAGGAAATACAATTACATCTAAAATGTGATCATTTGTAAACATTCGTATATAGAAAGTTTGTTGTGATTTTACTTTTCTGTTTCAGCTGGATTTGGGTCCACCCGGATTAATAAACTTCATTTCATATCCATCCTTCTTAAGTCAGAAGAACATATAAATTAATATATACACCAATCTACTAGAACCTGAGAGAAAAAAATAGAACAATGTAGGCTTCAAGCAGACTTAGATATAGTGATGTTAGCCATATTTGCTGGTCTTATACTCGAGTGGACTTTGAGTTTAACTGAATACAATCAGGATCTAATTAGATACTGCAATTGTGAAATAAGAAATCTCATCCAAAAAGAAAATCAATATATGGAAACTTAAGGTACAGCCTGGAAGGTTGAGAGCTCAGGTGTATGTTAATTTGCAAGAGCTCTTGTTATAATACTTGGTAACTTGACTATTTGAAGCTCTAGTGTATTGACCTGTGGGTGAATTTAACATGAGGAGAAAATGACATAAAATATACTGTGCTTATAATCTCAATTCTACATACTGTTTGTTTTTTTAGGGGGGCAATACTGAGACCAGAACCTCATGATGTCTGAACACTAAAATTAAATTGGAAAAGATATACCTTGTCTTAGGCCGGGAGTTTGGCCTAGGGGTAGAGTGCTTGCCTAGCATGCACAAAGACCCAGGTTTGATTCCTCGGTACCATATACATAGAAAAGCTGGACATGATGCTGTGGCTCAAGTGGTAGAGCACCAGCCTTGAGAGAAAAGCCCAAGGACAGTGCTCAGGCTTGAGTTCAAGCCCCAGGACTGGCAAAAATAAATAAGATATACCTGGTTTTACCCAGTTAGAGGGACTCTATTTAGATAAATATGTGAGAAATCTTCTAGTAAAAGAAGAGTAGCCCCAGTTTACAACTTTTTTTCTTCAAGTACTAGGGCTTGACCTTAGGGCCTCACACCTGGCTCATTGCTAGCACTCTACCACTTGAGCCACATCTCTAGTCCAGCATTTTGCTGGATTTTTCTGTCTTGTCGTCTTGGAACTGCTATCTTCCAGAGCTCAGCCTCCTAAGTAGCTAGAATTACAGTGCTATATCTTGTGCTGATCATTTATTTCATAGACTGTATATATTTTGTATCCAAGAGGAATAGGGGACTGGAAAAGGGCAAGTTGGAAGTGCAGGTCAGCTGCTGCCTGGCTGAGAATTGAGAGACAGTTGATTGCCACTGCATGTAAGTTCTGGAAGGGTGATCCTATTTGACTCCTACTAACATCTTCCCATTGCTTTTATGTTAGATCGAGCGGCTGGAAGTAAGCAGCCTCGCCCAGACTTCCAGTGCAGTGGCCTCTAGCACTGATGGCAGCATCCATACAGAGTCTGTGGATGGAATTCCAGACCCTCAGCGCACAAGGGCTGCCATTGCCCACCTGCAGCAGAAAATTCTAAAGCTCACAGAACAGATCAAGATTGCACAGACAGCCCGGGATGACAATGTGGCAGAGTATTTGAAGCTTGCCAACAGTGCAGACAAGCAGCAGGCTGCCCGCATCAAGCAGGTCTTTGAGAAGAAAAACCAGAAATCTGCCCAAACCATTCTCCAGCTACAAAAGAAGCTTGAGCATTACCACCGGAAGCTCCGAGAGGTAGAGCAGAATGGAATCCCCCGGCAGCCCAAGGACGTCTTCAGGGACATGCACCAAGGTCTGAAAGACGTGGGCGCCAAGGTGACGGGCTTCAGTGAAGGTGTGGTGGACAGTGTGAAAGGTGGATTCTCCAGCTTTTCCCAGGCCACCCACTCCGCAGCGGGAGCCGTGGTCTCTAAACCCAGAGAGATCGCCTCCTTGATTCGGAACAAATTTGGCAGTGCAGACAACATCCCCAACCTAAAGGACTCTTTAGAAGAGGGGCAAGTAGATGATGCGGCGAAGGCTTTGGGAGTGATTTCAAACTTTCAGTCAAGTCCCAAATATGGTAGTGAGGAAGATTGTTCTAGTGCTACTTCAGGTTCTGTGGGAGCCAACAGCACCACTGGGGGCATCGGGGTAGGCGCGTCCAGCTCCAAAACAAACACCCTCGACATGCAGAGCTCTGGATTTGACGCACTTCTGCAGGAGGTGCAGGAGATCAGGGAGACCCAGGCCAGACTGGAGGAATCCTTTGAGACCCTCAAAGAACATTATCAGAGGGACTATTCCTTAATAATGCAGACCTTACAAGAGGAGCGATACAGGTATGTTATGTGGAACTCAAACACTGAATTATTGAATATAGACAAATGACTCTCAAAGATCTTTATCTTTCTGTACCTACAGTATGTTTTAAATGTGACGTATAGCATCACATTTTACTGCTTGATAGACAGCAAAATAGAGGCCTTGTGCTGGTGAAGCATTTTAGACAGGGATGAAATAATAACCTCTCTAGTCCATTCCAGTTCAAGACTTCAAAATAAGAGCAGAGCTTTCTCAAGTATTCCATCCTAAAACCTAACTGTACCTGTGTCACACATTCTAATTTTAACTCTCAGAACTCTTTAATCAAAATGTAATGACCCCTGTAGATTGGCCTTTAAACAGACTTAACCTGCACACAAAGATTAGATTGGAAAAAAATTCAGATAAGTATGTGTATTATCTTTAGTATGAATTGGCACATGTTTGAATGGGAGGAGACTTAAAAATGAAATGGTTCTATAACG
The DNA here is from genome assembly GCF_031878675.1 of Megascapheus bottae. Lineage (NCBI taxonomy): Eukaryota > Metazoa > Chordata > Mammalia > Rodentia > Geomyidae > Megascapheus > Megascapheus bottae. The sequence goes on along the minus strand of NC_143541.1, from coordinate 7,439,118 downwards.
AACTCTCAAAGGACTCAACACTGAGACAGAATCAAAGTAGAAGTTGGTTTTTTGATTTATGATTTATTCCTCACTTTGAGTGTTGAACCTAAGGCATGGTAAGCACACACCTATTGCTAAGCTGCACCCCCAGCCTGGTGTTTCATATGCACTACTTACTGTTAGACTATTAATCTGTTACCCAAATGTGTGGTCTCCCACTTTTGGGCAGTACTGGTGATTGAACTCAGAACCTAATTCTTGGTGCCATATACAACTTGAGCCAAACCCTCCCCTTATTTTCTTCACATGCAGAGAGAATATTTTTCATTCAGTCTGAGACTAGCTTGTCAGCCAGAGACTAACTACCTCATTATGTAGAATGACGTCCAGGTTACAAGAGCCATGTAGCTACAGATTAAGCCTTAAAGGACTTGGATTTTGGTCCTGTTCCAGTTATGAGCTATAGAGAATCTTTTGTAATGTCTAGGGTTGAACAGTCTTTTCAGGTTTCATGAGATAGTCTCAGAGCCTGAAATAAACTGTTAATACTTATCAGTCAGCTATGAAGCTAGGAATAGCACAAGTTCCTTTCAAGTGTAAAAAATGCTAGTCAGTAATTCCTGCTTCTAAGACTTCAAGGAAGAAATAGAAGAGAATGTGAGACAAAAAATTAATTTCTAGGCCGGGAGTTTGGCCTAGTGGTAGAGTGTTTGCCTAGCATGCACAAAGACCGGGGTTCAATTCCTCGACACCACATACATAGAAGAAAAAAAAAGCTGGAAGTGGTGCTGAGGCTGAGGGGTAGAGCTCTAGCCTTGAGAGAAGTCCAAGGACAGTGCTTAGGCCCTGAATTCAAGCCCCACAACTGGCACAAAAACAATTAATTTCTAAAAGAAAATATCACCTGTGTATGTGTGTGTGTGTGTGTGTGTGTCTGTGTCTGTGTCTGTGTGTGTGTGTGTGTGTGTGTGTGTGCATGTTTGCACGAATGCCCACACACAGGCACGTATGCATACACTAGTACTGGGGCTTGAACTCAGGGCCTGGGACCTGTGCCTGAGCTCTTTTGCTCAAGGCTAGTGCTCTACCACTTGAGACTCAGCTCCTTTTCTGGCTTTTTGGTGATTAACTAGAGAATTTCAGGGACTTTCCTGCCCTTCTAGCTTTGAAGCATGATTCTCAGATTTCATCCTTCTAAGTAGCTAAGACTACACATGTGAGCTGCCAGCATCCAGCTTGTGTATTTTTTTTTTTTTTTTGGTCAGTCGTGGGGCTTGAACTCGGGCCTGGGTGCTGTCCCTGAGCTCTTCAGCTCAAGACCCCTTGAACCACAAGCGCCACTTCCAGTTTTCTGGTGATTAATTGAAGAGGCTCACAGACGTTCCTGCCTGGTCTGGCTTTGAACCATGATCCTCAGATCTCAGCCTCCTGAGTAGCTAGGATGACAGATGTGAGCCACTGCGCCCAGCTTTGTGTATCCTTTAGCATGCTAAACCAGTGTCCAAAGCGGCAGATCTAAATATGCTAAATAGGCAAGTGGTGGGCATGGTGGTACGTACCTATAATCCAGCATTTTGGGAGACTAAACTAAAATAAAAGGATAGGAGTTCAAGGTCAATTTGAGCTACATAGCACACTCCATGGAAGCCTGAGCTAGACCGAGAGACCCCATCTCAAACAGTAAATCATTTTTAAAAAATCAAGTGGGCCTTTTTATCTAAATCCCAGGCTCAAATTCCATTTCCTTCGTTAGCCTTAAAAACCAAGCCGACGTCTTAGCATCTCTTAAGTTTTGTTTTCCTCTTCTCTAACATAAGAGTAACAGTAGGAGCTTGGTAGAGCACTAGCCAATGATTGGAATAGCTGTAGTCCTACATGATTGTTGTGACACTGGCTGTCCACTGGTGTCAGAGAGCAGCTGCTGTTCATCCCACCCCATCTCCAACAAAACCGAGGTGGTGCTTACTTGCATGCATATATATATATATATATATATATATATATCTGCTTCGACTTTGTTATTATTGGCCGTAGAGCTTGAACTCAGGGCCTGGGCACTGTCCCTGAGCTTTTTTGCTCAAGGCTAGGGCTCTACCACTTTGAGGCACCGCACCACTTCATTCTTCTGGTAGTTAATTGGAGAGAAGTGTCTCGTGGACTTCTGTGCCAAGCTGGCTTTGAGCCTCAGAGCCCAGCCTCCTGGGTAGCTAAGATTACAGGCATGAGACACTGCTGCTTTGCTGACTCTTATTTTAAGTGGAGAACAAAACATTCCAGTTTTTCAGTTCCTTCAAAGCTCAAAATTAACATGTTGTCTTAAATAAGATGTAGGTCAATATAAAAAATATAAGAAAGGAAAAACCCTATCTCCCAAGCCTACCTTTCTGTCCACTTAGTATTAGTTTGAGAGAACACAGAACTTTAGTTCCTTGTTACCACTGTAGAAGAATCCTGTCCAAATCTCTGAGAGGTGTTGAACAGTACTTTTTTTCCTCTGTAGTAGCAGAGGACTGGTTTTATGAAATAAAAAGAGGCTAAAGGAAACTTGAGTTTTGTAAAAAGAGAGGAAAAGTGGGGGTGGAGCAAGAATATATAATCTGATTTATTTGTAATTCCACTTCAGTCTTAGAATGGTGTTATCTTAAAGTCCAGTCTTGACAATCAGTTATTTCACTTGACTCCTACCTCCCACTCTCTCCACTCCCACTGAACTCAGCTGCAGGCTTGCAAATCAAGTGCTTTCCATTTGAGCCCATGCCCACAGTCCCTTACTCAGTTTCTCATTTGTTTTTGTACCAGTAATTTAATTTCCTATAAGAAGTAAAGATGTGTGCCCTCCATTATATGTCTTTTTTTTTTTTTTCCCCTTGTCAGTTGTGGGGATTGAACTCTGGGCCTGGGCTCTGTCTCTGAGCTCTTCAGCTCAAGGCTATTGCTCCTACCACTTTGAGCCACAGCGCCACTTCCCATTTTCTGGTAGTTAATTAAAAATAAGAATCTCAGGGACTTTTGTTCCCCAAGCTAGTTTTGAATCTCAATCCTCAGCTCTCAGCCTCTTGAGTAGTTAGAATTATAGACATGAGCCACTGGCATCTGGCTCCATTGTATGTCTTTACACAGTAAATGTATTTGACTAACATTAGCAGTCTTTGAGCACTTTCACATAAGTGAAGGTTTTTTTCCACAACTGATGCTATTCTAACAACTAAAACTTAAGCTGGTCTCGTGGCTCACACCTGTAATCCTAGTTACTCAGGAGGCTGAGATCTGAGGATCAAGGTTCAAAACCAGCCCCTAAAGAACTAAAACCAGCACTAAAGAACGGGAGACTCTTATCTCCAATTAATCACTGAAAAGGGGAAAGTGGGGCTGTGGCTCAAGGGCTAGGACAGTAGCTTTGAGCTGAAGAGCTCAGGGATCATGCCCAGGCCCAAGGGTAGGGTGATAGCCTTGAGCTGAAAAGCTCAGGGACAGCGCCAGGTGCAGAGTCCAAGCCCCAGGATCCACCAAAAAAAAAAAAAAAAGTTTCTGTGCTTTAATTTATTTTTCTAATATCTACATTAGGAAGAGGACCATACCCCATACCCAGGGTTGCTCGTTACATGATGGTGTTATCATTAATAGAATCTTATAAACTGTTGGGGTTTGTATATGATATATACTTCACATGCAAATTTTGCTAAGCTTCACGTAACTCTTCAAGAAGCTTATATTATAACCTTTTATAGATGAGAAGTTAGGGTCCTGTGAGATTTTTGTTTGCCTGAGATTACTTAGTAGTAAAGCAAGGATTCAACCCCCATTTTATTAGAGTTCAGGTTGCATTCTTTTTATACTAGGACAGTTTAATTTATAAGTTCAAACCTGAATTCTGTGGTCGTTGAAAAACTGGTCTAGTAAGACTAGTCAGTAATTACATTGGCAGTAGTGTTAGGCCTTTCCCAGGTCAGTGTGCACGCGCATGCGTGTGTGTGTGTGTGTGTGTGTGTGTGTGTGTGTGTGTGTGTGTGTGTGTTGAATCACTGTCTTTAGCCTAGTTTACAAAATTCAGTGAATGTGCAAGTTAATACAACAGTGTGGGCAGTAGGTGAAAGCTACTTAAACTTTCATACAATCTTATTTCCTCTTTAAAATCCTTTTTCAGTAACACCACTCTCTTAATATGCTTCCTTTACTCTGCCTAGTAAGTAGTGCCAGGCAAAATGATTGCCTACGACATCTGCTTCTCTCTGGAATGGTCAGAAGCACTCTTGACACCTGTGGCATAGTCTCTGGCTTTACCGCTTAATTGTGCTGTGGCTGTCAAGGTTCCTTTAGCACCTGCACGCACACACCCTGGAACCGTGAGCCGAGTATGGATCTGAGCGCCACTTCCCCCTTTCTCTAGGAGCTAAGTGATGGTCACTGTATGTTGGGCCCTGAGTGAAATGGTGTATTTGGAGGGATAGGAAACAAGATTTAGAAATGTTTTAATGATTGGATCTGCTGATGTCAAATTATTCTTGCCCATTAAAAACCCCACAGCCAACAAAGTAAAATAAAATGTTAATAGTTTGTAAATAGCAGTGGGGTTTATAGTTCAGTGGAGGTATAAGAGACCTTGTATCTCGAGTCTAATCTCAGTTCAAGTCAAGTACACTGAAGCCTAGAAATATAAGGTGACTTTTGCTAGGCTGCATGATAAAACCATTTCATATACTTCATATTTCATGTATTTATTGTCAAAAACTGAGTATAATACATAATATAATGCTGAAAGAAGTTTAGCTGAGGCAAATGCATTGACGAATAGGAGCTAAAAAAAAAAACCTTACTAATTGTACTGGTTGCTTTTCTAGTTTTTTACTTAGTGAACCTGTGGTTATTGCTGGACGCAGCCATGGTGTGTAGTGCAGGTCAGAACTTCCTGGTGTGTAGGAATAGTAATGCCACTTTGAGCACTTCTATTTTAAGGGGATTATTGTCCTTTAGAAATCATTTCAGACAATGTTTGTGTTAAGCCCACAGTTAGTTACAAGAACAAAAATGAAGGAGATAGTCGCCACGAGTAGTCATCTCAAGCATAGAACAGTTAGGAACTACGCTGACCTGATTAAGCACAGGCTATTGTAGTACTAAGCAAATAGTTCTAAAACATAATTTTACTGCCATGGGGCCTAAGTCAGGGATAAGCTCAGATATAGCTATTGTAACCCCTTTATTTTAAATGTTAGACCCATCCACTGAAAAGTGGTCAAAGATTGCTCAGGTAAATCTAGTTTGAAATTTAAATCAAAAATATTGAATTAAATTTGTCATTTATAAGGGGGGGAAAGTCCAGTTCTGAGATGCTCAGAAAAAGATTTATAGCTGAGTTCTTCCCAGTTTAGCCACCAAATCTGTGATAGAGCAAAGAGAGGGGAGAAAATTAATAACCCCAATTAATTACTTGGGTCTGGGAAAGCTTGAATTTGCAGTAGTTCTAATGCTGCATAAGTTGTATGGTCTTGATAGATCATGTAACTCACCTGAGCTTCCCATTTCAGTCTCTGTACAAACAAGGTAAGCTGGGTGTTGATGGCTCATACCTGTAATCCCAGCATCCTCAAGTTCCAAGCCTGCCTGAGTATGAGATCCTCTCTCTCAAAAATAAGTAAATAAATAAAATAACAATACCAGGGTTGTGGGGGTGTTAAATGGACCATACACATCAAGTATGATCTTACATATGGAACCCAGGCTTGGTTTAGAGGAGGGACTCAGAGCTGCAGTCTAACTAAAGGAGGTGCACATGCATAGCATGTGTGAGACACACTGTGAGGCGCACAAGTACACAGTGGAAGAGTGGGGGCCCAGGAAATGCTTGCCTCCTCGCCATGTTTTCTAGAAGATTAAAAAGGTCTGGCTTATGCTAGTGTTAGAAAGCTGGCATAACCAAATCTTTGGATTGCCCAGAACGACCATGTAGATTTGTTTTGTTTTGGTTTTGGGTTGTGGTGCTGTTGCTGAGCTCTTCAGTTCAAAACTACCACTTTACCACTTCCACTTTACCACAGCACCACTTCCAAAGATTTTATTTACTCCTTCCTCTCTCCCCCCCTCCGGCCAGGAAAGCACCTGCTGTTTCTACATTGCCTACCCTGGAAGGGTTTTGTCTGTTTTTATTTTTGTCTTTCTGGATTTTTGAAACAGGGTCTTGCTGTGTAACTCTGTTGCCCTGGCTTTGGCTCTGTAGCACAGATTGGTTTCAAACTCATAATCGCCCTGCCTCAGCCTGCCAAGAACTGGAATTATAAGCATTTTCTACCACACTCACTAACCTTGAAGTTCTGAAGGAATTGATACTATGTTTTTTCTCTTTTCAACTATACTTGCTTGTTCAGTGTTTCCTCACCTCTTTTTTAGACTCCCAACAAAAATGAGGTAGCAAAAGAGTAAACAAAAACATCTGCTTTCTCCAGTTCAGAAATCTCATATTCCCACCACATATCATATGTAGCTACCTCTGCTGCTTCCCTCTATGCTGGTCAAACACTAGCAAACTATCAGGTCTCCAGTATGCATTTGGGAAATAGTACTGTGTCATCAGCCTTGGGCGCTAGTTCCTCCTGTCTCCCTCAGTACCTGCTGGACAGGTTTCATCACGCATCTTGCTCCAGTGACCTATTGCCCAATTAGGGAAGTACCATGGGCTCTCTGAGATGACTCCCAACGTCTGAGTCACACCCAAAAGTGATGCTTTAGATTGAAGCGTTCCCAGCCTCTGTGCTCACCTAGTTTGTCATTCATCAAGAATTTAACCCAGGAGGACCACTGGCTTACTTTTGACCAAGGAAAATGACTATTATGTTGACCAATCTGTTGACAGATCATGTGTCACTTATTAATTGTTCACCAGCAACATCTGGATGCGTTTAATGTTTCATTTCCAGTGATAGATAAACTTTACCTGTCAAAATGTAATGTAACCTGCTTTTTAAAAGAAATAAGCCATGGTTAGGGGTAGGGCTCAAGTGGAAGAACACCTGTCTTGCTGACAAGGCCCTGAGTTCAAGTCCTCCATGAAAGACAAATAAGGCCACAAGGTGAATGAAGGGTAAATATGCATGAACTACCTTATATGCATGTATGGAAACAACAATGAAACCTAAATTGCTCTAAGAAGGGAAGATGAGGGAGAAAGATGGAGAGAGGATTTGATGTGGGGTACATTGTATGTGTGGAAGTATTACAGTGAACCTCACCCTGTACAGCTAAGATATGCTAACAAAAAATTTGAAAAGAAAAGGCTTAAAATGTGAAAGCTTTCTCTACTAACAAACTCAAGTCTGCTTAAATGTCTTGAGTCCCTTTGAGTAAAAAATTTTTAAAGGAATTGATAATCTCATGTCAACTTTGTATTCCAATTATTTTGTGGAGTTGCATGAAAGTTTGAGTCCACCAAAATTATATAAAGTACTTTATATAAAGTAAAATTATATAATTTTATTCCTTCTTGCCTGTCCAGAAAACCAGCTAGCATCCTGTGAGGAAGTTAAAAGTCCTTAAAGGAAGTTCTTGATTTTAAGAACTCACATGTGAAAGGCTGGCACAGTTTACCTTTTCCCCTTTGTCCTTGCTTTTTGGTTTGATGTTAATATTTAATGAGAAAATGGGAGTGTTTGTTCTAGGGTACTTCATTACTCTTGGAATCAAGACAGGAAGCATACATTAGCAAGTAAAATAGGCAAGAGATTATAATATCAGTTATGGAGAAGGAACTAGAACATGGTTTTTTTTCCCCTTTGTTGTTCAAATTTTGCATTTGATTGAATAATTGTACAGGGGAAAACAAATCTAGAAGCAAGAGGGCATGGTAGCTCACCCTTAGTCTGCCTCACCAAACCAAAGCATTTCTGGGCCTTCTATTTCTTACTTACGAAATTGGGGTACCTCCTAGTAAGAAGGAAGGAGAGCTCGATGCATGTAGGAATATCTCCATAAATCTCAATTCCTTAGAGGCAGACGCTATACATAAAAAGACGTAGAGGGTGGATACCTATCATTGTTGTTATTATTGGTGTCACTGTTTTGATGTTTTGATGCTTATGGTGATTAGGTTGAACCCTAAATTCTGCCTCTACACTCACTCTTCCTTCAAAGAAAGCACCACATAATTTTGCCTGGACATTGTATGTCATTCTGTTTTCAGAACAAAATGTCATCTATGGTCACATCACTGGGGCTGGTGGCACGGAAGTTGATAGAGCCAGGTGCGATCAGGTCGGTTCTTTCAGGTGTTGGGTATTATGTGGTAGGGAAAAGACTCCAAAGCCTAAGTGGACAAGTTAGGGGAAATGTTTTTATAATGACAGGCTAGTGAAGTTCTTTGAAGGTAATGAAGTCAACCCAGAAGATCTGCATTCCAAGACAGGAAGGGCATTTGCCAGAACTATTTGTCCATAGGGTTGGACAAAACCTCAAGTGTTATGGCTTTTGGTTTCCTCCCTGATGTTTCCTGTAGATTGGAGGTGCAGACCATGATAACCCACACACAATTGTTGGTATGAGTTTAGTAGAATTTCAGCTGCACAGTAACAGTGTAACTTTTCTGTTCTTTCAGAAAATCCTCATTTTCCAGGTAATTCTTATGACTTGAAGAGGGAAACAAATGTTGGTTAGTTATTAGTTGTTAATGGGGCCATGTCAGCTATACTATATTTATTGGCTCTTGCATTTATCAGCTTTGCATATTCCCGTCTCTTTCATCTGCTGGGAAATGGAGCTCATCCGCTTAGTCCAAAAGCCCTGCAGTGTTTAACTCCTTGCTAATAATGTACTATCTCTAGAAAGCTTACTTGTCTGCTCATTTAGTGAGACCCTCAGCTTAAAGAGATTTTGTGTTATTTCCCATGTTATCCCCAAGTATACTATTCAACCTCTCTGGTGGAGTTTTTATTTTCTACAAAGGCATGGAGAGGATTAGATGTTTCTGGAGGATTTCAAAGATCAGATAAAATTGGCTTGAGACACATACACAAAATATGCCAGAATAGGAAGGTCAGTTAGATAGTTTTATTGATGCAAAGATAAGCTAGAAATGGACCAGTGGATGGAACTGTTTTAATTATGTGGCAAATTTGAGCTAGAGAAATGACAGGAACTAGATGCAAGTCATGCTGATTGGAATGAAGAGGAGGAAAGAGACTGACAGCACGTAGGTATGACTAGGACAGAGAATGTGTGTCCAGTACACTCACTAGTGTGATGTCACAGGATAAAAGCAGCACATATACTAGAAATAGTGGTAATTCAAAATATGTAAAATTGGGAAATACGGAGATAAATGTAGAGATGAAAGTATAGAGAAAAAAATAAAAAGTGGAAAATGAACAATAGCTCCTTGAAATCACCTAACAGTCAACAAGCAGTCTCTTGGATCTGCTTCAGTAGGTCTTGGAGGGAGAGGACTAGGAAGACCACACAGGAATGACCAAATGCATGCTGGTGGTAGCTCTCACAGAATGCCTCTTCAGGGCAGAGCCTTGTTAGGTGTGTCTGGCTGGATCATCTTATCTTCAAAATGACCCCATCAGCAGGTCACACACACCAGTGAGTTGCAGAGCTAGGATCTGAACCTGGGCTGAGCAGATAGATCTACTGGTACAAATTACACAAGATAAAAATTCCCAGCTGGGCACTGATGGCTCACACCTACCATCCTAGCTGCTCAGGAGGCTGAGTTCTGAGAATCACGGTTCAAAACCAGCCTGGGCAGAAAAGTCTGTGAGACTCTTAAACTCCAGTTAATGACCAGAAAACCAGAAGTGGTACTGTGGCTCAAAGTGGTACAGTGCTAGTCTTGAGCAGAAGAGCTCAGGGACAGTACCCAGGCCCTGAGTTCAGCCGCCTCCCCCTCCCAAAAAAATTCTAGGCACAAAGTAAGTATAGAGTAAGAGACAGCCTCAGAGATAAATTGTAGAATGAATAATCAAATCCAGTCTGAAAATGGTCTTTGATTCTTTCAGTGACTTTTAATAATAAACATTAGCATCAGGATGCCCGTATATTATACCTGTAACTCTAGCTACTCGTGAGGCTGGGAGGAAGGATCGTAGTCAAAGCCAGCCAGGCCAGAAATGTCAATACTCACTCTCTCTCTCTCTCTCTCTCTCTCTCTCTCTCTCTCTCTCTCTCTCTCTCTCTCTCCCTCCCTCCCTCCCTCTCTCGCTCTCTCTCGCGCTCTCTCTCTCTCTCTCTCTCTCTCTCTCTCTCTCTCTCTCTCTCTCTCTCTCTCTCTCTCGCTCTCTCTCTCTCTCTCCCTCCCTCCCTCCCTCTCTCTCTCTCTCTCTCTCGCTCTCTCTCGCTCTCTCTTCCTCCCTCCCTCCCTCCCTCCATGTGGCTGTCTGTCTCTCTCTCTCTTTCTATCTCTCTCCCTCCCTCCCTCTCTCCCTCCCTCTCTCCCCCTCACTCCGTCAGCAAAAAGCCTAGCTGGAGGCATCACTCAAATGGTAGGGATATCAGCTATGAGCAAGAAAGTTGAACATATGGAAGGCACTGAGTTCAAATCCTAGTACCAGCAATAATAATAACAGTAAGCATTGGCTTATAATAAGTTTTAGAGTTGTTAGAAATAAGACCTGAGGAGTTTTGCAAGTATCCTCTGATTCTTTGGAGACACTGCCTCATGTACATGACAACAGAATTCAACAGCAGGAAAGTAGTTCTCTAATTCCCTCCACAGGCTTAATCCCTGCTGAAGAGTTGACTGTGTTGACATCTGTCAAGCTCATCTTGAGTCCACTTACAGGCCATGGCCTTAGCTTCCTTGCCACGTGCTGCCTCTTCTGTACTGTTGTTTTCACTCTGGGCTTGGACACAGGGACCAGATAGGAAATGCCAGGGCCACGTCGGAGGTCCCAGATGGCTATCAGAGCATACTCCAGGCTTCGGCCCTGGGAACTGAGCTTGTTAGACCAACATACATTTTCACATACGCTTGCAATGTCTGGCGAAAAAAATGAGTCAGAGGAGCCTCCATGCCTAAGGAAGTCTATTTGTAGTTTTACCCAAGGCTCAGGAATTTCATACATGTAGTAAAATAAAATTGTAGAAGTGGTGGTGTGGCTCAAGTGGTAGAGCACTAGCCTTAAGCCAAAGAGTTCAGGGATAGTGCCCAGGCCCAGAGTTCAAGCCCCACACACAGAAAAGGAAAAAAAAAAAAAGACCACAAAAATGGTGGGTGGGGGGGGAGAAAATTGAATTTCACTTGTGTTTCCTATCCTAATATTTCCCTAAATGTCCATTTGTTGAAGGGTTTGTCCCAAGCAACAGGCAAATTTAGGGAAGTATGGTTAAAAACTTGCCTTGTGAATGGCCAAGGTGAATAATGTTGCTGTGAACATTCTCTACTAGTCTTTATGTGGAAGTGAGTTTGTTTTCTTCATGGTGCATGCACCTGGAGTGGAATTGCTAGGCCCATAGGATAATGATACATAACTTTATGAGGAACTACCAAACCATTTCCCCAAGGTCTTACCATTTAATTTCTCACCAGCATAATGTAAGATCCAACCGTGTCCTCATCTTTTGCTAACCCTTGTTATTATCTCTTATCACAGACCCATGATCTTTGTATGGTATTCTCCTCTTCCATCTAGTTCTAACTATCGTGTTAATGGAATGTTCTTCATCCCTTTTTGTGTCTGTGTGATGTTGAGCTGACTTAGATTTCTCCCTTAGAAAGGGAGTTAGTTGATATGGGGTTTTTGACTAATTTCATGATAGCATCAGTGCAGAGTTTAAGTAGCTCAATTTATTTATTTGTTTATTTGTTTGTTTATTTGTTTGTTTATGGCCAGTCTTGGGTCTGATCTCACAGCCTGAACACTGTCCTTGGACTTTTCTCAAGGCTAGAGCTCTACCACTTGAGCCTCAACACCACTTCTGGCTTTTTTCTATGTATGTGGTACTGAGGAATCGAACCCAGGTCTTCATGTGTGCTAGGCAAGCACTCTACCACTAGGCCAAACTCCCGGCCCAGTAGCTCAATTTTTAAAGTTAAACCTGGATTCGAATCCTTGTTCCCTTACTGTGTGCCTTTGGGAAGTAACTTTTTTTTTTGCCAGTCCTGGGCTTGAGCTCAGGGCCTGAGCAATGTCCTTGGACTTTCTCAAGGCTAGAGCTCTACCACTTGAGCCTCAGCACCACTTCTGGCTTTTTTCTATGTATGTGGTACCGAGGAATCGAACCCGGGTCTTCATGCATGCTAGGCAAGCACTTTAACCACTAGGCCAAACTCCCGGCCCTGGGAAGTAACTTTTTTTTTGGCTGGGGGGCAGGCCTGGGTTTGAGCTCAGGGCCTGAGCACTGTCCCTGGATTTTCTCAAGGCTTGAGCTCTCCCACTTGAGCCTTAGCACCACTTCTGGCTTTTTTCTATGTATGTGGTACCGAGGAATCGAACCCAGGTCTTGGTGCATGCTAGGCAAGCACTGTACCGCTAGCCCAAACTCCCGGCCCCTGGGAAGTAACTTTTGAACTAAGTTTTATGTTCCTCCTTGGTGAAATGAAGATCACCCCACTGCACTCTGGCCATTGCTGAAATGATATGGCATAGTAGGCACTGAATTGTAGCTGCTGCAGCTATTTTTACATCTGTAATGCGTATGAGCCATGTTTTATCTCAAATAAGATCCTTGACATGTGGCCCAAAAGGACAGGGTGGTGGCCTGTAAAGTGCACACCAGAGGTGTCTGTTCTGGCAGAGGTCTTCCCTCTGCTTGGGAGGGTGATCCCAGACAACGTTCCTTAGTTCCCAAGGTACTCACACTTCCTTCTCTTAATGGTTTTGGTTTTGGCACTGGGATGAAACCCAGGACCTGACACTGAGCACAGCCTCTACCACTGAGCTAGACTCCAGAAAGACCCCCGCTCATAACACTGCAAGATGTATGGCTAGGTATATGTCAAGAGGCTTAACGGTAGAGGCCCTGGTTCCAGCCTTCCACCACACACGTGACCTAGATATTAACATAATCTTAGAGGACATTTGGTAAACGTGAAGTTTGATAGAGCTGGGTGCTTGCTGGTGGCTCACACCTGTAATCGTAGCTATTCAGAAGGTTGAGATCTGAGGATCGAGGTTCAAAGGCAGACTAGGCACAAAGTCCACGAGATTTTTATCTCCAATTAACCACCAGAAAACTGGAAGGGGTGCTGTGGCTCAAAGTGATAGAACATAACCCTTGAGCTGAAGACTCAGGGACAGCGTTCAAGCCCAGAGGTCAAGCCCCACGACCGACCAAAAAAAAAAAAAATTGGTAGAAATGCATTCCAGAAATGGCATCTGTTTCTGAACACACTCCCTGTGTACAAGAATGTGAGCCTAGTTCCTAATCAAAGGCAATGGAGATATAGCTGTACTGTTGCCTTGGTAACAGTTAACAGTTCCAACAGAAGGAAAGCAGGATGGAGAGTCCTAAAAAGTCATGAGTAAAGGAGAACCAAATAAAATTTAGTAGCGTAATTTGAAGAAGCCAACTATGGCTTTTTATGCTTTTAAATTCTTGTTTCTTAGAAAAGATTGGAAGATATAATCATGATTATTACTATTATTATACAATTAAAAGGAGAATGTTGGGCCAGTAGCATGGCCTAGTTGGTAGAATGTTTGCTAGCATGCATGAAGCCCTGGATTCAATTCCTTGGTGCCACATATAAAGAAAAAGCTGTAAATAGTGCTGTGACTCAAGTGGTAGAAAACTAGCCTTGAGGAAAGCCCAAGGACAGTGCTCAGGCCCTGAGTTCAAGCCCCAGACTACTAGCAAAAAAAGAAAAAGAAAAGGACAAGGCTGATGCTACAGCATAAAAATCACCCTTAACAGAGAAAAATTTAGTATTTCTTAAATGTTTATATATTCTACTGATATCCCTTAAAAGTTTATATGGTCAGCCAAGCATGGTGGCATAAAATTGCAGTCCCAGTCCTCTGGAGGCTGAGGCAGCAGGATTGAGAGATCAAGGCCAGCTTAGGCTACATAATAGCCTTGTCTAAAAAAGTATGTGTTTATTTCTTCCTTTGTTTTTGCTGATACTTGGAACTTGAACCCAGAGCTCTGTGCTCTCCTTTGGCTTTTTTGACCAGCCTTCTACTACTTGAGCCATACCTCCTTCCAGCTTTTTGCTGGTTATTTGGAACCAGATATGTCTGGCTCCAAACCAGTATTCTCAGATCTCAGCTCCTGAGTAGCTAGGATTATAGGCATGAGCCACCAGCCACCAAAGGAGGGAAAGATAAGATGTAAGTTCGTATACTGCAAATGATTTTTTTAAAAAAGAATCAGGAAGAAGGTTGTGGATGTAACTCAGAAGCAGAGCATTTGCCTAACTTGGACGAGGTACTAGGTTCATAGGTTCAGTCCCCAGCACCATAAACAAAGGAAAAAAAAAAAAAAAAACATGAACATGAGGAGAGAAAGGGGGCTAGTTTTAAATGTTTGAGTTTGTCCTGGGCCCCCATTCTTTTTTTTTTTTTTTTTTTTTTTTGTCAGTCCTGAGCTTGAACTTGGCCTGAGCACTGTCCTTGGACTTTCTCAAGGCTAGAGCTCTACCACTTGAGTCTCAACACCACTTCCTGCTTTTTTTTCTATGTATGTAGTACCGACGAATTGAACCTGAGTCTTTGTGCATGCTTGGCAAGCATTCTACCACTAGGCCAAACTCCCGGCCATGGTCCCCATTCTTTTTCCTTCCTTCCTTCCTTCCTTCCTTCCTTCCTTCCTTCCTTCCTTCCTTCCTTCCTTCCTTTCTTCCTTCTTTCCTTCCTTCCTCCCTTCTTTCTTTCTTTCCTCCTTCCCTCCCTCTCTCGACCTTCCTCCCTCCCTCAGGGCACCTCATTATGCTTTCCCTTTGGTGTGTACGTATAAGTGAGTAAGTGTCAAACCCAGAAAGCAGAACTAAGGCATTTGTTGGTTTCTCTGATAGGAGGGAGTGGAAACCGTAGGCCTCGTGCTTGCTCAGCTTTCTTGTTCACAAATGGCACTCTAGCACTTGAACCACAACTTCAAGTTGGCTTTTTAAGTGAACAACAAATTGAGTAAGTAGATAGTTCACCAGAAACTGGCTTCTACATATTTAATTGTAATTACTTTGCAACAATAACATTTAGGAACAAGTATTTAACAAGCAGTCACTATGATTGCTAAACTGTGAAATCAGCATTGCTTGTATCTGATCAGCTATGCAAAACTCACCAGTTTTTGTTTTGATAAGTAGTAGTAAAAATTCCAAAAAAAAAAAAAAAACAGGTGAGAAGCTATGAATTAAAGTTCTTATTTGCTAATGTAGCACCAATAATTCCCATCTCAAAACTTCCCAAGTAGAGGAGAGAAGATGGGGGGAGACGGGAGGCAAGGCTGCAGAGAGGAGTTGTGAACTTGTGATCCTCTTACTCCTCTGAGGCGGCAGCTAGCATCTAGTGAGGAAGTCACAACAAACAAAATGAGAACAGAGCCAGGCGTGGTGGCTCACACCTGTAATCCTAGCTACTCAGGAGGTTGAGATCTGAAGATCATGGTTCAAAACCAGCCCTGGCACTAAAGTCTATGAGACTCTTTATCAGTTAACCACTAGAAAACTGGTGCTTTGGCACCATGGCTCAAGGGATAGGGTGGTAACCTGGAGCTGAAGAGCTCAGGAACAACACCCAGGCCCAGAGTTTAAGCCCCAAGATGAACAACCCTCCCCCAGAAAAAAAAAAAAACAACTTTGGGTCAGAAGGCAGAGGAGCCTTCCATAGCAGCTGGTGCATTGCTATATCCAGAACTCAGGGCTGAGACAGCGTCAGGAATTAGGGGTTTCCTCTTGGTTTCCAGGTCCTTTTTAATCTCTCAACTTTCTCAGCCAGGTTTGATATATCACAGTTCCTAGGTGGATAGGTTCCAACTCTGTTGCCCAAAGTAAATCCAAGCAGAACAAGATGGAGTGTGACGTCAGCAGGGCGGGGAGGAGGGTGTGAAGGTGGTGTAGCTTCCCCTCTGCTGGCTTTGCTTCCCCTCCAGGCTGGCTTTTCACTGGTATCTTGAACTTGGAACTGAGATCCTCCAGTTCTCAGCCTCCTGCACAGCTATGGCTACAGACATGGTCTTAGCCAGCAGCTCCAGCTTTGTATTGTGACTAGGTATAACCCGGCACCTCCTCCTGGTCCTCCTGAGTGCTAGGAGAGCAAGTGTGTGTCCCCACACCCTGCTCCTGGCTCCCCTGCTGTGTTCTTAACGAAATCCCCCGAGGCTCCCATGAGGCTCCTGTGTGCCAGCTTGATTGTCCTCTGACTGACAGGATGATTACATTCCAGTCACCAGAACATGGACATACCCTGCTACTTCTCTTCCTTCTTGCCCATTTCTGATGCGGTTTAATGAATAGTTTTCAACTTTGTTCCTGCCTCCTTATGTCTTTAGTTGGTTTCAAGGATTACAGAAGCAACCTGTTTCATCTGCCCTCTTTGTCACTACCAGACATTCCTTTTCCTAAAATACTGTGTTCATCATGTGACTCATGTGACTCCTACACACTGAAACTATTCTAGTTATTCTGAAAGCCTGGAGGTAGCTCCAGCCCTTTTCCCATGTTCTTTTTTCCTCTGATTTCATCCTGAGTTCCATCTTTCTGACAAGTAAACTGCTGGTCCTAAGTGCTGGGGGAACAGGTGCATTAAATTATCTCCCATTCAGCCTTGTCTTTGTGTTCTTCTGTGTTGTATCCACGCTGGCCTTCTTCCGCCCCACAGACAAGCTGAGCCAGTTTCCATCTTGAACTTCGTACTTACTGCTCCTTCTGCATAAGTTACTTTTCCTTCCACAGTACTTTAGTCTCCTTCATCTTCCAGGCTTCTGCTCTGTCCTTTGCTTCCAGCTGTCATTGCTAAACAGAGCTGGACAGCAAAGAAGCCTTTTTTGGCCATTCTGGCTCCCCAGCCTCCAGCTACCCTTTCATATAGCCCTGCCGATTGTTTGTTACTTCTGTCTGCCAGAAGTCATCTAGGTTTTTCTGCCTCACTATTTCCCCTATTGAAGGTGACTCCTGAGGGTGGGTGCTCTGTCTCACTGGCAGCACTGGTGCACAACAGGATCTTGGGAGATACTATTGACAAATGTCTTAGATGCCCAGGCTCTGGTATTGCAGGCCTCTGGCTCACAGACATGCAGGCAGGCAGAAGCCTTCCAGGGATAAGCTACCAGGGACTACTAGAAGGTCAATTTCCAGCTATATGCTGTTTGTCTTTTCATGAGGTTTGCTTAATTGTATTCTAGTTGGGTTTTTTTAATGTGATTTTATCTTTAACGAGGTGTTGTACAGAGGAGTTATCATTTCATAAGTTAGGTAATAAATACCTTTTTTAGGACAGTGCTACCCCTTCCTGTATTCTAGTTTTTGCTTCTCCTGTATATTGCTCAGATCAGAATAAGAACTGTCTCAGTACCAGGGCTGTTGACACTGCTGTAAATGCTGTGTATTGCAAGTATTATAGAAAAGCTGTGTTACTATCTGATTTGGGATATAACAAGCTTCCCTTTCCAGAGACTTTAAGAGCGTGCCTTATTGCCCAAGCTACCCAATTCTTTGTGCTTGTATTTTCTTCCTTTGGATATGGAGGGATCAGGTGTAAATTACACCAAGAAATGCATTAAACTGTAACCTTTCTCTCCTTCTTAGATGTGAACGATTAGAAGAACAACTAAATGACCTTACAGAACTCCACCAGAATGAAATCTTGAACTTAAAGCAGGAATTGGCCAGCATGGAAGAGAAAATTGCCTATCAGTCCTATGA
Organism: Megascapheus bottae; assembly: GCF_031878675.1. NCBI lineage: Eukaryota > Metazoa > Chordata > Mammalia > Rodentia > Geomyidae > Megascapheus > Megascapheus bottae. The sequence goes on along the minus strand of NC_143541.1, from coordinate 7,421,348 downwards.
ACGGGCCCGAGACATCCAGGTTAGCTGGAAGGATAAGTTATAAAAAATAATAATAATAATACTACAGGGTAAGAAGATTAACAGACTGGAAGGAAGAAAATGAAAAGAGAACAGAGAGATGGGAGGGTGGAATATCAAGAAAAGTTCATATGCTGGGCACTAGTGGCTCATGCCTATAATCCTAGCTACTCAGGAGGTTGATGATTGAGGTTTGAAGCCGTCTCAGGCAGGAAAGTCTGTAAGACTCATTGCTAATTAGCCAGCAAAAAGCTGAAAGTGGAGCTCTGTGGCTCAAGTGGTAGAGCGCTAGCCTTAAGCACTAAAGCACAGGGACAGCTCCCAAGCCTTGAGTTTAAGCCCCAAGATTGGCATAAAAAAGAAAAGAAAGAAAAGCTTATACCATTCTAGTACACTTGTTCATCAAGCCATGGAGTTTCTCAGAATTCTGTGCCATTTTGGGGTGGTTCAGATGGGTTTTTAGGCAATGTCTTTTAGGATCTCGGTACATGGAAAACTGGAGCATCTGGTTTCCTGTAGCTTACTGCTCCAAAAGCTGCTGTACCCAGTCCAGTGGCAGGCTTGCCTGTCTCCTGCTTTTATAGAAAAAGAGTTTCCACAGCCAAATCACTTAGGGGTGCTCTGAGTGACTGAGGCGATAGTGTTTGAGGTGAATAGCCTGTCAGCCCTCTTCATAGAGACGTAGAACAGTAGTTTCTTATTTCTTGGAGAGTCATCTCTGAGGGAACAGGTCTTGGTCGCCGAGAAGCGGAGTGGCCTGGAAGACTTGGGTGATAGTCAGTCACCCAAAGGGATCAAGAGAACATCTTCTGACTTGCCCAGCTTCATCTTCCCTGGGCCCTGGAACTGGGTTTGTATTCTAGTCGTGTTTTGTTGTTATAGGCTGTGAAGCCCCCATTACCCACCCAGTGCCAAGCCATCTCCAGTCGGCTCACCCCACACCTCAGGAAACTAAACCAGAAAGACAGCATGACTGCCAGGCTTTGAAGAGGTCTGTGCCAGGCTAGGGAAATGGCTTCTCTTAATTAATAGTGCAGTGGAATTCCTGTCCACCCATGGTAAAGGTCTTGGCCTTGATTAGACTGTTAGGTCTAGTATATGAATGAGCAGTGTCCTCTTTACAAGATCAGCCTACAAAAGGAATTCAGCCTTGCTAAGGCTGCTTCCATGCCTTTCCCGCTGCTGTCAGGCCTGGCCCTCCTTACGAGACACCAGGTAGCATGTGCCGAAAAGCAGATGCACAGGTGCTCCCTGCATCACCATCAGAGCGACATGCCGAGCCACCCTACACGACGCTGTTAGGAAGAGCACGGGGGGTCGAGTTTGGACATGAAGAGTCCCTCACCACGGACCTCAGTTGGATAGGGTTACCTCACAGTCGGGGCCAGAATTGAGGAAAGCATCAAGAGAAACCAGCCTAGTTGAAAATGGGTTTGCAAATTAAAATTGGTTTCTAAGGATTTCTGTCTGTAGAGATGTATGTTATTGGGGCGGGGGGGTTGGCCTATTGGTAGAGTGCTTACCTAGCATGCGTGAAGACCTGGGTTCGATACATATATAGAAAAAGCCCGAAGTGGTGCCATGGCTCAGGTGGTAGAACTCTAGCCTTGAAAAAGCCCAGGGACAGTGCTCAGGCCCAGGACTGGCACAAAAAAAAAAAGATATATGTGTGTTTACACCTTAGATTAATCAATTATAAATCATGTATTGAATACATGATTTTCTGTGTGGCCAGCGGTTCCCCTGAACCGACACACAGAGTGCCGAGGGGAGGAAGTCTTTGAGTCTTGATGTGTGCGTCTGGCCCTTCAAGGTTCTGCCGTAGTTGGAACCCTTGACAAGCTGAAGAGGCACCTCGGGGTGCTCAGAACAGAAGCCTAATCATCATCCTGTTTGGCCCACAGGAGGCCCTAGAGGCCTGCCAGACTCGCATCTCCAAGATGGAGCTGCAGCAGCAGCAACAGCAGGTGGTGCAGCTGGAAGGGCTGGAGAATGCCACTGCCCGGAACCTTCTGGGCAAGCTCATCAACATCCTCCTGGCTGTCATGGCCGTCCTTCTGGTCTTCGTGTCTACCGTAGCCAACTGCGTGGTTCCCCTCATGAAGACTCGCAACAGGACGTTCAGCACTTTATTCCTCGTGGTTCTCGTTGCCTTTCTCTGGAAGCACTGGGATGCGCTCGTCGGCTATGTGGACAGGTTCTTCTCGGCCCCCAGGTGATGCTGCAGGAAGCCGCTTCCTCCCCTGCAGGTGTGCAGTAAGTCAGGCAGCACACCCCCTCTGACGTTTTCCACAACAACAAGAGAGTTGAGTGAATCTGTTTACATTTAGAATAATGTTTTTTTTTCTTTAAGAGACGCAATTGCAATAGTATTTTTTAGATTTTATCCAAGAAGTTTTTTGGGCGAAAATCTTGGGTCATTTTTATGTAGCATGAATTTCTTGGGATGCGGATCTTCAGCAGTCCTTTCACCTGACCCAGCCACACTGCAGGCGTTCTACCTGGGGCTTGAAGGACTGCACCCACCCACCCAGAGCATGGCACACCTGACGAGGCGACCCGCCCGGGCTCTCCGCCTCTGCTGGCCCCAGACTAACTCTACTGTGAAGTCCTACCACATTCCAGCACGTGGGTCTCCCGGCTTTCTCACCCAACATGGAGTGCCACCATCCAAGCCTGGCTCCTCAGCTTTGCCAGGACGGAGAAGGTTGTCCACGCAGTCCACGGCACGATGTGAAGTAGTCCCGTACATCCTTAATTCTGAGCGAATCTCCTTGGCCGCACTTTTAAGGTTTTGGTTTTTTGGTGTTTTTTATTTTATATATGTGTACAGTTACCAACTTAAAAAATAAAAAATCCGAACAGCATACTTGAAGAATGTAATACTCAAACTCTCAGTGCTTCCTTATGGTTTCTAATAGGATTTTTTATTATTGTTATTATTATTGGGTTTCTTTTGGAAAGGGTTGGGAGGATCTTTTATTTTTCCTTTGAAATAAAGAAGTGATGTTTTTAAATGAAGATGTGTGGATATTTAAACCTGCTGCTCCCTCCTGGACCATTTGAGCGAGATACTGGAAATGCTGCCCTCTGCCGCCTTTGTTTTGAGATGCAGCTTAAATTCCCTGCCCTGGCTGCTGCTGCTTTCTGTGTCTGCCACCCCCACAGCACCCCTTCACGGGCTGGGCTTGGCTGGAGAGGGGAGGGGGACAGCGTCTCCACATACAGCACGGGAGGACTGGTATTTTTTGCCCTGAGAAACATTGGACTGGAGTTACCTTTAGGAAAAATGGAAACTATCAGAGAGTCATAAATAAATTCCTTGTGTTTCTTTAATTTCTTGTTTCGCACTCCCTAATTACTGAAACCAAAGTGATGTGGAATCTTCAGTCTGCATTTGGCCCCAGCACCCTTCATTTCAAAGCTTTATCTGCTGCTTAAGAGAATCTACTGCTGTGCTTCTCGTAAAGAGCAGAGCAGGAAACGTCAGGTTGGACCCACGTTGAGTACCAAGTGTCAGCCTGGAGGCACTTCCCGCACTCTGCCCAGTGGGCTTGTATGGACAGTGCAGAAAGATGAACTAGCTGTCCCCCACCCATCCCCCCGTGACCAACTCCACTATCAGGGTGGAACCTGAATTTTTAGAACTTACCTAGCGAGCTTGGCTAATGCTTTCTTATTCTTTACTGTATTGGATCACAAGTGTGGTTCCCTCGTGGCCTTGTTCCGTGCAGCCACGTGGGGCATGGGGTGATGAGCAGTGCCCTGGCCCCCCACACCACAGCCTTCTGTGGGAACTAGCCTGGCATTGCCCTGTCTGTTGGACAGGGTGGCCGACTTCACAGCTCTAGCCTGCTTTCTGGCCAGCAGGTCTTCTCTGGGTCAGCATGCTGTCTCCATAACCACTTTGATATTTTAACTCAGGTACCCCAGTCTCCACCTATCCCCAAACCATTGTCCTTCACCTCACAATTAGCATCCAGATCAGGGACCATAGGGAGTGATTTTTCTTTAAGAAAAAAAAAAATAATACCATTAGAACCAATTCATGTTCATGCCAAAACAAATTGTCCCCAAGCCTATATACTTAAAATGTTAACTTTGCCTAAAAATATTGCAGTGACTTTAGGCAGGAGTGCCAAAGGACACAGCAACCTCGTCAGACTGGCAGTTGCTGCTTTTGCAAAGTCACTCAGCACAGAGAGGACCCCACGAGACGTGGGAAGGTGCTGTCCTGTGGGCCACTGGTGTTTGTAAGAAGGAAGCCGAGTCTCCTGCCGCATGGAGACGACATAGTCTTGCAGCCACTGGATATCACTGTGATAGATGGGCTGAAGTAGTCACACCCCTTCGCCTTGAGACAGTTTCTACCCAAGAAGGGTTTTTACCTCTGGAAAGCCCCAGAGTTCCAGCCAAATGGGCCCGCACTACCATTCCACCTTCCTCCCTGGAACTGTCTGGAGTGGAGCCCACAGCCCCCGCCAGGCCCCATGGGACTTTCTTGCTCTCCTGGCCCCATCACTCACCAGACACAGCACTTGTCGGCATCTAGTGCTCATGGTAACACGCTCCGGTTTTCACGCCTGCCTGTACTTTCCTGCTGCCCATCCTGTTGCCTTTGAGCTGCTTTGAATTCTGTCTGTTCAAAACCCTTCTATAACCTTGCTCTTATGGTTTAACAGTTGTTCAGAGAGAAATGTGCCCTCACTTTAATGCTCCTTCTCTTTGAAGAAAAAAAAGATTCTGTACATTCCCTATCAAGTGAAGCATTCCTTTATTACTTGTTCGTGCTGGTCCTAAGCCTGGGTGAGTGAGACTGGCTGTGTGGGCCTGGGTGAGACTGTTCAGGTCATAGAATGGCTTCGTTTTACATTGTCCTTGGTAATCGAAGGGCTGCCTGCTCCAATTTCAATTCCTTGGTGTTCTCAGTGTGTCCTGGCAAGGAAGGCTTTCTACCCCACCGGTTCCTTAAATATATGCAAAAGCATAATCAGTTTTATATGTCACCAACTGGGGTCCTCCTCTTTCCCCTGTCACAGTTGGGATAAAATTCTGATGCCAAGAAGAAACCTGGGATCAAGCCTTCCTTGCTAGCCATGTCCCAATGAGAATATTTTCTTGTGGTCTTCACTACATTTGGTTTTGTTTCTGATTTGAGGAAATGCTGTATTTCAAATGAGTGCTGGTGAGGAGGGGCCTTTCAGCTCTGGAAAATATGCATCCAAAACAAAACCAAATGGAACAACAAACTGAAGTTTTGCACAGGCAAAATCACGGGTTTCCCATACCACCGCCCTCCATGAGACCTGGGGTTTTGAATGTGGCTCCTCCAAGTTAACATTTCTGTCTGTGTTGTGTATGCTAGCTGACGCCCTCCGTAGGGACTGACTACTAGACTGTACGTGTGCTCTATCGAAGTGTGTAAGAGTAAAAACTCACTTGCACGAATTGAAAAGTAAAGAAATGACACTTGTGAACGCGTGAACGTTAACACTGTAGTTGATAGATTTAAGCTGCTGATTGTTGAGAGAGAATTAAATTTATGTTCTGTCTGGTTGCTGCTGACTCTCAGCAGCATTTTACTGTACATACAAATTGAAATAAAGACCTCAGCTATTAACCTGGTGGCTGGACTCTGGTTTATTTTGCTCTTGGTTTTTGCAGATTCATTCTCCATGGCGCGTGTATCCAAGACTTACATTCGTTTGTGCATTAATGGGTGTGCCTGTGTGCCCATTTCACCACTGTGGTAAAACTGTAACTGACCACTAAGCCCTTGCCACAACCTTGACAGTGATGCCCATAGGGCTACCATCTCAGACCTGTACTTCCCATAATTCCTGTAGATACCTTTCACTTAGCTGAAGGAGCATTTGACGGGGCCTGCTAAACAGAAGGTCCCCACAATGGGCAGAACCACACCTATTCATCCTTCTAAGACTCCACTAAAACTGTTATGATGCACAGAAACACAGCCACACCCCCCAGAAAGTTTTCTATTAGATCTACTACCTGACAGGCTCTGGGGGCAGTGGCGGGGGCGGGGAGGAGCTCTGGTATCTCCCAGGATATTGTTGGCCCCCTCACAGTTTCCTAGCTCTGTATATAAACTAGCTTGAACTAGTGAGATGTCAGAGAAGGGGTACCGCCCAGGAAGCTTTGGGACTTGCTCGATGGGGGCCGGGGATGCTATATATAGGTCTGTGTAGCTCTGTGAGCTGCTCCTTGCCCAGTCTCGGGGCCTCTGGAGCCGGCCTCACTGTGAGTATCCCATCTACAAGTTGGGCAGTGCAAGAAGCACACAGGTGGTGGATGGTGGTGGGTGTGTAGAATAGTGTCAGAGCCTCACAACTTGTGAAAGTAAGTGCAAGCCAAGAAAACGCAGTACAAAATATTCTGAACACGTAGCTCACCGTTGTGCAGGAAACAGAAATGTCTGGCTTCTGTGCATAAAATGAAACTCAGTTATAGACAATATCTTCCATTTATGTTGGATTTTTTCATGGGAAGGTAGATGGGTACATTTACAGAAATTTCCCGCCATTCCCTTGCCCAAATGGGTCTGCCCAGGGAAGGGCTTCTGGAGAACTGCTCGGAGAACGAGGGACACTCCCCCACGCATGGACACCTCTCACGTGGCAGGCCCTTCCTTTGTTTGGAGGACCTCAAGATGTCTGAAAATACAGCACCTAGGCCAACCTTGAACAGACAGAGCAGGTGCGTCGGAGGGGAATTAGGGAGAGACCACAGCACCCTTGAGGGGTGGAGCGCCTGCTGTTCCAGCTGGGCCACACCTGAGCCTGCGGTGTGCACTACCGGCTTTGCTTTGCCTTGCCAAACTTGGAGGTCAGATTCTTTCTTTTTGGTGACATCGCAAGCTTGGCACCCAAGGGCCAAGTGGAGACCTGGCTTCCCGGAACATCACTGACCTGGGAATGGTGGTTGGGTAACCACGAGAAAGAGCCACAGTTCCAGGAACACTGCCATTCCCTTTTGCCCCTGCTGGCCTCAAACTTCCATCCTCCTATCTCTGCTTCCCAAGTAGCTGGTGTTACAGGCACAAGCTACCACACCCAGCTTTCTCTCAAGGGGAAGGGCACGAGGAGCCCAGCCTGGCCTCCAGCTCCTGACTCTTTTCCCCCTCAGCTTCCTGCATACAGAGACTAAGACTTGTGCCAGTATAAAAGCCTTGAAAAAAAAGAAATGATGAGCTGGGCATGGTGGCTCACGCCTGTCACGCCAGCTACTCAGGAGGCCGAGATCTAAGGATCACAGTTCAAAGCCAGCCCAGGCACTAACATCCGGGAGACTCTTCTCTCCAATTCACCACTGGAAAACTGGAAGTGGGGCTGTGGCTCAAGGGGTAGGGTGGTAGCCTTGAGCTGAAGAGCGCAGGCCCAGGGATCAAGCCCCATGACTGGCCAAAAAAGAAAAGAAAGGGAAGGAAGGAAGGAAGGAAGGAAGGAAGGAAGGAAGGAAGGATGCCCACTGCAGACAGATGAGAAAAGGCAGGGTTTCCATGGCTGGCTGCTTCTTGAGCCATCTTTGCCTGACCATCGCATTCGGGTGGGGCTCTGGTTGGACTCGGGGCCCCTCCTGAGCATTCTCCCAGTCCTGGGTTCTAGGCCTGATGGTCACATGGACACTGGATGCCCTGCCAGTACCTGGAGTACATGAGAGCTGCTGCCCCATGTCTCCCCGCTCTGCAGCTGTGGGTGAGCAGAGGAAAAGGAGAGGCAGGGGGCGGGATAGGATGTGGAGGGTTTGTGGTGTCTGCATGGGGGCGGGGCCGCTGTTACCTTTTTTTGTTATTGTTTTGTTTTAGTGTGATGCTGAGGATAGAACCCACAGCCTCAGCCATGCCCGGTGCCCAGTGGTGGGAGTGAGCAGAAATGAGAGAGGAGGAAGATTGGCAAGACCACAGAGGTGACAGGGCCCCGGGGGACAGAGCACTAGATCTGAGCCTGGAAGAGAGTGGCTGGGGTCGGAGCCCAGCAGCAGCCAGGTGCAGCTCGGGGCAGAGAACTCTGGTTCCATGGCCATTACCCCAGAGGAGACGTCAGGAGCACCGAGGCCAGACGCGGGTATGGTTCCACACGGTGGCCTCTCAGAAGGAAGCATTTCCTGTCATGTCATCGGGAGGCTGGATGTATTTGGTGTGTTTCATGAGGAAGGGCGCCTCACCTTCCCCCTAGCTTCGAACTAGGGACAGGAAAAGAGTTCACTTGTTTGTTTTCCAGTTCGGAATTTTGAATTCAGAGCCCCACCATGAAGCAAGCCATGCCTCCAGACGCTCCGGCGTTCAGCACGTGTATATCCCCTTTGGCATTAGAAATTCTTAAATCTAAGAGCAAGAACACTTCACAGCATTTTTTTTTTTCAGGCTTCTAAATGGTTCTGTTGTTAAAGAGAACTTTGTCTCCTTTTGCCTGAATCCAATTCATTTGTGACAAAGACTATTAAAAGTTACACCAATGCCAGGCATGGCAGCTCGCCTGAGACCCCCCGCCCCCCATACAGCTAGCTACACCTCAACCAATAGCTGGTCACGGTGATTGCAGGATCTTGGCTGCAGGCTAGCCTTGGCAAAAAGTTCACATTTGTCATCCAGCTAGGTATAAATAGGGGATCATAGTTCAGGTTAGCCTGGCCAGGGGGGAGGGAGAGAGAGAGAGAGATCCTCTGTCAAATTAAGTAGAGCAAAAAGGGATGGAGGCATAGTTAAGTGGTTAAGTGGTAGAATATCTGCCTAGCAAGCATAAAACCCTGAATTCAAATCCTAGGACTATCAATACAGACAGACAGACAGACATATGGACACAACAAAACACGCTGGCAATGTGAGTTATAATAATCACTACCTAAAGGTAAAGTTGTGAGGCTTCAATAAAATGCTCTAAAATGGGGGCCGGAAGTTTGGCCTAGTGGTTAAAGTGCTTGCCTAGCATGCACGAAGACCCGGGCTCGATTCCTCGGTACCACATACATAGAAAAAAGCTGGAAGTGCTGCTGAGGCTCAAGTGGTAGAGCTCTAGCCTTGAGAAAATCCAGGGACAGTGCTCAGGCCCTGAGCTCAAGCCCAGGACTGGCAAAAAAAAAAAAAAAAAAAAAAAAAAAAAAGCTCTAAAATGCAAGAGTAAGTGCTATAGGATATTCTTGATTATTAATATTATTAATAGGCTGAGAATTCCTAAAGACAGCCCCTGTCACTCAACTGAATTCAGATTTACCATGTCCACTTTCCCATCCACCAAAGGCCCAGTGGCCAGGATTGGAGTTTGCCCTGGTCCTCAAGTTGATTTGAGGAACTAAAGAAATCAGAATCAGGCCAGCCGTGGTGGGTCACACCTGTAGTCCTAGCTACTCCGAGGGCTGAGATCTGAGGATCGCAGTTCAAAATCAGCCCAGGCACTAAAGACCATGAGATTCATGTTTCCAGTTAACCACTAGAAAACTAGAAGAGTTCCTATGCGCAGGGCAGTAGCCTTGAGCTGAAGAGCTCAGGGACAGCACCCAGGCCCAGAGTTCAAGCCCCATGACTGACAAGAAAAAAGGAAAAGAAATCAGAGTCAACAGAACATCTCGGCCACAGAGAACCAGAATGTGGAAATGGACCCACAAGATTGGACGGGGTCACAGATTGTCACCTGAGATCCCTCAGCCAGCGCACTGTTCTCGGCATTGGAACAAACGTGCCACGGACTGGGAATGTGGCCTAGTGGTAGAGTGCTGACCTAGCATGCATGAAGCCCCGGGTTCGATTCCTCGGAAGTGGTGCTGAGACTCAAGGGGTGGAGCTCTAGCCTTGAGAAAGTCCAAGGACAGTGCTCAGGCCCTGAGCTCAAGCCCAGGACTGGCAAAATCATCATCATCATCATCATCATCATCATCATCATCATCATCATCATCATCATCATGTTATGTGGACATCTGCACGCGAGCCCTGGAGAGGCGGTAGGTTGTCGAGGCGGGCTCTGTGCTGTTTCCTTCCCAGCTGGCAGACCAAGGCCGTGGTGGTGCAATCATCCCCGCAGCGGGGGAGGCCGACGGGGACCGTGGTTCAAGGCCACGCACTCCAGCACGGGACCTCGCGGGGCGCCCTCTCCGCCCGCAGCGCCGTGCGCTAGGACGCGGCGCCCGCCTGGGCGGCCAGCGGGTGACCAGCGCTCGGGCTCCGGCCGGGACCTTGGGCGGCTTCCGAGCCGGGACTTGACGATTCGACCGTGTGGCGCCGTGGTGCGATCACCTGATCATCGTGCCACCGGCGGTGGGAAGTACCCGGGAGGGCTTGGGGTTCCAGGCGACCTCGCCGGGGCGCTGGGCGGGGCGCGCGGTCCGCTGGGACGCGGGGCGGGCTCTCAACTTGGGAAGAAGGAACCTCAAACCCGGTATCTGTCGCCGCCCGGTGGCGGTCTCGGGAAGCGCAGCTCCGGCCGGCGCCCGGCGCCGCCTCCTCCACCGGGGGGCCGCGCGCACGGAGAGGGCTGCGGCCCTGGGGTCCCCAGAGCCGGGCGCTGCGCCAGCCGGGCGCCTGGGTCCCCAGCGCCGCCCCTCACCCCCAGCCCGGGCACGCGCCAGGCTGGGATGTTTTTACAACTTTTTTTTTTGTTCTTCCAGTACAAATGAGCTTGGGCGCGGTGGACAAGGCTCAGAAGTGAAGTCGGATGAACGTTCACACCGTTTTGTCTGTATTACAATCTTCCCAACAGGGCGCCGGCCGCGCCCTTGGGGAGGGAGCCCTGGATGTGAGCCGCAGCCCAGCAGGGGCCTCCTGGCCCGCTCCGGTTAGTGACCAGTTCTGGGACAGTCATCCAGGCACCGGTTTCTTTTGTCTTTGATCTGAGATTGGGACTCGAACTCGAATGGACGCTCTCTCTCTCTTTAGCTGGTGCTGCATCGCCTGAGCCACACCTACACCTCCCATCCGTTTTTATGCACCTGGGTTTTCTTGTCATTCTCATCCTAAGTGGAGGCTCACTAAATTTCCTAAGTCTTTTTTTTTTTCCAGTCCTGTGGCTTGAACTCAGGGCACTGTCCTTGGGTTTTCTCAAAGCTAGAGCTCTACCACTTGAGCCACAGCACCACTCCTGGCTTTTTTCTGGGCATATGGTACCCTGGAATCAAACCCAGGGTTTCATGCATGCTAGGTGAGCACTCTACCACTAGGCTGCCCCATTTCTTTCTTTCTTTTTTTGTTGTTCGTGGGACATGAACTTGGCCTGGACGCTGTCCCTGAGCTCTTCAGCTCAAGGCTACCACCCTACCCCTTGAGCCACAGTGCCTCTTCTGGGTTTCTGCTGGTTAACTGGAGATAAGAGCCTCACAGTCTTTAGTGCCCGGGCTGGCTTTGAACTGCGATCCTCAGATCTTAGCCTCTTGAGTAACTAAGATTATAGGCGTGAGCCACCGCACCTGGCTTCTTTTATTTCTTGAAGAAACATCTAGACTGTTTCCCAGAATGGCAGCACCCACCGTGTCTGCCTGCAGTTTGAACCATTAGAGGCTGTGGAGTGGTCGCAGCCCGGTGCCCGCTAACCAGAGCGCAGTGACTGGAGGACCTCCCGCCCCAGCCATTATCTTCTGCACCCATACTGGGGTACAGGTGGAATCCTTAGATCCTCAGATTCAGCCGCTGCCCAGGCCCAGTGGGGAGGCGTCCACATGGGCTCCCAGGAGCCCCCATGGGCCTGCTTTGCCCAGGCCATCCTGCTTGGCCCCCAGCCTCCAGCAGACTGGATGAGTCTAGAAGAGCCACTGAACGGCAGGGGGAGAGCGGGATGGACACTGAGCAGGGGACACCAGCCAGCAGGCGGCCTCCTGGCCAGACCGCCCTAGCCTAAGGGCACTGGCCCTGCCTCTGAGGCTCTGGTGACCCTGACCTTTGCAAGACAAGGAGCAACAGAAACCCCTGCGGACTTGATTGTGCACCTACTGCGTGCCAGCCTGTTCTGTCAGGCCCTGTCCAGTAGAGGGGCAGGTGGAGGGTGAACTCGGGGACACGTGAGTCTGGAGGGGACATCTAGGGAAGGGGCCCTGAGGGGAAATGAGGGCTGCTGCACAAAAGCCAACACAGTGGCATGTGCCCACGTGGGAGACATCGGGGGGTCTCCCGGGGCCTGCTGGCCAGCATCACCATAGCAAGGCCACTGGACCCGGGGGAGGAAGGCAGTCTAAAATCAAGGCTTGCTTCAAGGCGGCTCCGCTGGGCGGCAGAGGGCAGCTCGGGTTCCAGGTGAGGGCCGCCCTTGAGGAAGCTGCTCCATGGAGGGGAGAGGAGGCGAAGCCCAGCTCTCCTCCAAGGGGGGCTGGAGAGGACCACAGCCAGGATGTGAGCGCCTACTGTGTGCAGCCTGCCTTCGTGGGGGAGGCCAGGCCTGGAGGTGCTGACTCGGCCTTCTGCTCCCCGACCCCCACTTGGACAAACATCTTGCGGCTATTTCCGCCTCGCCTGCCCGGAGCCCGGTCCAGCCTGAACAAACACTCAGGACCTGGGCTTCCGGCCTTGGCTCTGGGAAAAGCCCAGCCAGGGGCCGCTGAGGTCAACCCTGGAAGGAGGGGAAGGAGGAGGCACCTACGTCCCCAGGGGCCTCCTGTGACCCCCTCAGCTGCCAGCGCAGCACCCTTCACACAGGCTAGGCTCACTCCACTTCTGGGGGACAGGGCTGGGGGACACAAAGCTCCCACCAGCCTGGCACAGAGGGGCCACCTTGAGACATCCCAGGATGGCGCTGGTCCCCGCTCTGCCACTCCACCACCCCTCCACCTGCACAAGGAGCAGAGGCCTTGGTGGAGCTGTCTAGCCAGGAGCTAGGAAGGCAGCTTGAGGCTGTGGGGGGTCGCAGTGCCCCGGGAGCTGCACCCCTGTCCTGTCCACATCATCAGACCCCTTCGGGCAAGGGAACCAGACCAGGATGGAGCGGGAGATGGAATGGCCACGAGGAGAGCGGGACGGGGCAGCCTGAGCGGGGAGGGGGGTCTCTGTGCATCTCCCCAGCAAGGTGGCAGGGTCCTGGGCCGCCCCTGGGTGGCTGTCACCGCCTGCTCTGGCCAGGCCTGCACCCCTCCGCGTGCCCCCGCTGGGCTGGCAGCCACCAGGCCTCCTCCGTGAAATCTTTGCCAGAGAAAATCTCCGCAGCTGGAGTTTGATTTTGTTTTTGTTTTCCAGGCAGGATCTGGGAGTGGAGACAATGGGATTCGTGTTATTTTTTTTTTTTTCCTCTCCTTGGGAGCTGGATTCCCACCTCGGCTTCCTTCCTGTCTGCAAGGAGCGGAGGCTAGAGTGGGATGGGGTGAGAAGGACGGGCCCTGGGGCTGCCGGGCTGCCCACCCTGCTGCACCCTGTGTGCAGGCAGAGTTGAGACGATCACCTCCCGCCGAAGACCTTCTGAGCTGACCCCACTGCAGCCATGCTGGCCGCTGCCTGCCACCCGTGCTGGGGACGCAGCCACCCCACGTGGGTCGTCCTCACTGTGACACCCACTAAGCCCGTGTGGAAGAAGGGGCAGCGCCGCCTGAGGTCGTGGGTGCGGGATGGGCCAGGGCTGCAGTGGGGACATGGGAAGGGGCCCCGCGGGGCTGAGGCGTCTGGCTGGGGGACAATGGGCTGCATTTCCTTCCCCCAGAAAATGGGGGCTGAGGATACTACCTGGCCTAATAGGACCCCTAGCTTAGCAAGGGAGGAGCCGGGGGTGGGGAGGTAGCAGGCTGTTGTTTGGGCCCAGGGCACGGAGGCCACAGTGGGCGCCAGCATAAATCCTATCCCACCACCAGCAGTGCCCAGGCCCTGCCTCCCACATCTCCGCAGAGCCCCAGAGCCCCGTGATTCCCTGCGGCTCTGCCGCCTCGCGCCTCATCCCTGGCCAGCTTCCAGTGGCCAGTGGAGGGCCAGGGCGCTGGCCAGGCTTCCCCAGTGAGCGCCCCCCCCACCAGTGGCTCTGAGGTCCAATGTTGAGAGAGGGCCCCCAAGGGCAAGGGGAGGCTGCAGGAGGCCCCTCTAAGGGCAGCTTGGTGCAGTGAGCACTAAGACCAATGTCTGACAGTCCTTAAACTTGGTACCTTTTGGGCCTAGCTCTGCTCCCGGTAGCCCCTCCCAACAACCAGGGGAAACAGAGGCACAGAGCAGAGCAGTCGTAAAAATGGAAGTTGCAGGTCAGGGGCACAACCTCTGCTGCCTCTCAAGGCACAGCCAACCCTGGAACCTGCGCCACTGGCCCGAGGAAACCCAAACCACATGCAAGGTCTGCTCTGGGCACCGGCTCCTCGGGCTGCTGGGCCCCATAAAAATTCTGTTTGTGCCACAAACTTGTTTATTTTTATTTATTTTTTTGCCAGTCCTGGGCCTTGATTTCTGGGCCTGAGCACTTTCCCTGAGCTCTTTTTTGCTCAAGGCTAGCTCCCTACCACTTGAGCAACATATCCACTTCCTGGCATTTTCTGTGATTGATTTGGAGATTAGAGTCTTAAGGCCTTTCCTGCCCAGGCTGGCTTTGCATCTCAGCTTCCTGAGTAGCTAGGATCACAGGTGTGAGCCACCAGTGCTCAGCTATTCAATCGGAGCAAGAGCCTCATCTCACTTACTTGCTTTGCTCCTGACTGGTGCTCTACCACTTGAGTCACACCTCCAGCTTGGCTTTTTGCAGGTTATTTTGGAGATTGGGAAGTCTCTCTCAGATTTTTCTGCCAGAACTGATTTTGAACCTTGATCCTCAGATCTCAGCCTCCTTAGTACCTAGGATAACAGATATGAGTCACCAGTGCCTGGCTCCAAATTTATTTTTAATATACACACACACATTCTAAGAGAAACAGAAAATTCAGATACAATCACAAAACCCCACCCAGCCAAAAATCCCACCCAATAACACGTCTGAGAGTTTGTGGCCTCTCTTCTGCTGTGCCTGGCTTCCAGGTCCTGGGGAATGCCCTTAGCACGGGAGACTGTGGCGCAAGACTAGGTGAAGGAGAGGGAGAAGATCCAGGGTGTGGGTGACACTTGTCCAGGGAGCAAGCAGAAGCGGCCCTGAGCCCTGGCCTCTGATAAGGCTGCCCAAAGCTGACCTGAGCTGCCTGCTCAGGCCGCTGGATGGGGACTGTAGGGCAGGATCTCCTCCTACCCCCAAGCCAGCTGGAAGGACAGGGAGCCCAAGGCTCTGATGCGGGAAGAAAGGAGCCCCTGGTCCAGAGAGCTCCCTGAGGGGGTTTTACAGCTGCAATGCCTTGGGTCTTGACCTCAGTGCCTTGGCCCCAGCCTTGCTGGCCCAGTCCAGCCTCAGCAGGTGGAAGCTGAGGTCCAGCAAGGAGGTGCTTGGCTGGCAGAGACTGAGCTGAGGCTAGACCTGTCCTGAGTCCCAGACCCTGGCCAGCCCTATGTGTCTTAGAGGCCACCTCAGAGCCACCTATGTCCCCTGAGGCTTTGAAGCCAGAGAACTCCTCATGGCCACAGTGCATTCAGCCTGGCCACCCCTCTGCCCATGGGTCCTAGGCCTATCCTGGCTTCTCCTTGGCTGTCTGTGAGAGGGGGGCCAGTGGACCTCTCTGCTCAGGTGGCGGGGTGGGGCAGTGTGGGTAACTTGCAGACCCAGCCATGACCACAGTCAGTAGGGCTGGGTTTGAGCTGGTGGCGGCCTCACCCCCGTTCCAGGCCCCAGGTGTGGATGGACAATGGGCTGGGTGGGGCCTCTGTGCTGACCTCACAGCTGGGAGGGGCGCCCTCAGCGTCTGTTGGGTTGAGGAAAGGGTCCCCCTCCTGTCCTCTTCCTCCAGCCTCCTTCCTGCTGCCAGCTCGGTGGCTTCCCCCAGGCGCATCAGTTACACCTCAGGCGCTGCATCCTGCCAGCCCCTCAGGCTGTGACTCACTTCCTGTTTCCGGGAGCTGGAAATAGCTGCTTCCCTGGCTGGACCCTGGTGGCTCCATCCCTAGGGGGTGAGGGGTGAGGAGAATCTGAGTCTGGGTTCCACCAAGGAAGTGGACACCACTAACGCCCCAGGCCTAGGATCTAAATCACACCACTCCAGCCAATTTACAAGTGCAGGGACATGGGATGGGAGACAGATCTGGCCCCGGGGTCCCCTCAGGGACAGGACCAGGAGGGCCTACCCTTGTATTGTGGCTAAGGCTTGAACAGACATCCCGCTACCTACACAGAGCACTGGGCCTGGAAGGGCAGCAGCAAAGGGATCTCCCCAAGGCTGTCTCCTGAGCAGAGGGCAGGTGTACCAGCGAGAGCCATGCAGGGCAAAGGCTGGGGTCCCTTGCATGGCTGGAGTGGTGGAGTCTACCACACTCAGCTATGGACAAGGGAACAGGACCTCAAAAGCTTTGAAGTTGGAGATAAACAACAGAACACACTTACAATAGCAAACGACCCTCAGGGAAAGGGAGGGAAGAGAGGAAAGGCAGAGGGCAGAGGGCACGGGCAGGCGGGGCTCAGACAGTAGTCTTGGGGCCAGAGGCAGACTGCTGGCGTGTTGGGAGGAGGTGAATTTAGTCTGAGTAGAGGGGAGGGCTGCGGTGTCTGGCATCTCCTGCATTCTGCCTTGGTAAAATGGTGATCTAGGCCAGGTTGCCAGGCTGTGGGGGATCTCAGCCTGGGTTTGGGACCCCAAAATGTGAGCCTCTGGCCTGGCCACTGACACCCTTTCCTGTTCCTGCCCAGGGTGGCAGGCAGGATGCCAGGCAGGGGCACTTGCGTGGGTTAGAAGTACTCTTGGAAGCCTGATAGAATGGCAGGAGAAGTGGGAGTTTGAGGCTATCCTGTCTCAAAAACTCGAAACCAAAACGTGGTCAAAGCCGGGTGCTGGTGGCAGCTCACACCTGTGATCCTGACTACTCAGGAGGCTGAGATCTGAGGACTGTGGTTCAAAGCCAACCCAGGCAGGAAAATCTCCCTTAGCTCCTGGCTCCTGAGGACTGCAGGGCCTTCTGTCCCCATGCTGATCCCACAGTCCCAGTGGCTCCCTCCTGCTCAGGAGAGCCAGGGCAGAGCTCTTACCCCCTGCTTCAAGTCCGAGCTTGACCTGCCTTTTTTGGGGGGGCCTGTTGAGGCTTGGACTCAGGGCCTGAGCACTGTTCTTGGACTTTCTCAAGGCTAGAGCTCTACCACTTGAGCTCAGCACCACTTCTGGCTTTTTTTTCTATGTATGTCGTACCGAGGAATTGAACCTGGGTCTTCATGCATGCTAGGCAAGCACTCCACCACTAGGCCAAACTCCCAGCTGACCTGCCTTTTGTGTGTGTGTGTGTGTGTGTGTGTGTGTGTGTGTGTGTGTGTGTGTGTGCGCTCGACCACTAGAACCACGTCTCCACTTCTTTTTGGTGTCTAATTGGAGAGAAGGACCTCACGAGTGTGCCTACCTGGACTGGCTTTGAACCATGGTCCTTGGATCGCAGCCTCCTGAGTAGGTAGGATTGTAGGGGAGCCGCTGGTACCCATGAGCCCCACTGCTCTCGTTTCCCCACAGCACCCGCCGCCCGGCACACCGTAGGTGCCAGTCCATCATGTGGAGAATGTAGAGTGAGGTGGCACTGGCTGGCCCAAGGACAGCCCCTCCGCTCAGCCTGGGCGCTATCACTCGGCTCCCCTGAGGCTGGGTGATCGGCCATGGGGCAGCGGCCTGGGGCAGGGGCCAGGCTGTGGGAGCCTTTTGGTCTTGGGCCGGTCGCACCTGGAGAATGAGCTAATCAGAGCGCCCCAGCCCACATCAGAGGTGGCTGAGGAATGAATGGAGACCCCTGCCACGTGTGGGAGCAAGCGGGCTTCCAGCAGCCTCCACCAGCTGCTGCTTCCCTTGGCGAGCACTTTGCCTCACATGGGAGTCTTGGCCCTGGGCTGGGACTACCCCTACCCCAGCACCGGAGGGGCAGCTTCACCCCCACTGTGCAGAGGGAGAATAGGGGCTCACAGGGATAAAGGATCTGTCCAAGTTGCCCTGGGCAGAACTGTCCACTGGACCTAAACCTATGATGTGTGGCCCATGCTGCCTGGAGACCCCAGGTGGTGGGGTCACCTGCAGCTATGAGCTGGGATGCGGAGGGGGGGGGGGCTGCTATGGTTTCTGGAACATTCCATCCTGGCAATTCCAGCCTCTCTGCGAACCTGTATGTTAACCGTCTTTCCCCAAGCCAGGGTGGGGTGGCCCTGTTCCAGAGGGGTGGGGCGGGGCATATGGTGACCAGAGACTAGGTGGAGAGAGGGCTGGGGCTGCCTCTGCCCTAGAGGCCCAGAGGTGGAGGGAGGACGTTCATTTGTTCATCTTTTATTCCCTTGTCCTGTGAGCCTGGTTTGAGTGCCCTCTGCCAGCTGGCTCAGCTCTGTGACGACCCCTGGTTGGCAGAGGAGTCTAAGCAGCCAATGGTTAGCTGGTATGAGCCTAGGTGGTGGCAGGTGGTCTGTGGAAGGCCTAGGAGGTGACCCTGGAGACTGTGCCTCCCCCTCATGGAGGAACACCTAGGAACAGGACTTCTGAGCCCTGGCTGAGAGGGGATGAGGAAGTGGAAGGAGAAATCCAGGCTCATCTCGAGACAGCAGTTGAGGCAGCAGAGCTGCTCCCGGGCAGGATGGATGGTGTCACCCAAAAGTCCCTAGAGAGCCACTTCCCAGTTCCTCAGCAGCGAGGGCAGGGAAAGCCAGCCGAGGGGCTGGAGGCCACTGGAGGGCCGTGCGAAGTCAGGCCAAGGTCAGAGACTGGACCGTCCAAGGCCAAAGCAGAGGTCAGGCTGTTGAAGGCCCAGAAAGCATATGGCATTTGGAGGACACTGGAGCTCAGCCGCAGGGACGGCAGACCAGGCTGCAGACTCCCAGCAGGCCTCAGCTCCCTGCCACAGCCACGCCACGCCCCCCTCCCACCAGCCCATGACACCACCACCTTTCTGTTCCCCTGTAGCTTCTGGAACGTTCTCTCCACCTCCCCAACTCCTCTGCATTCTGCACTTCCCAGTTCAAGGGTTCTGAGGAAAGAAGGCTCACATCCCTGGTGAGAATCTTCCACACCCAGTCCCACTCGCAGCTCCCCTGCTGGGGTGACAGAAGAACTGTGCGGCTGAAGGCTGGGCCTGGTGTGGGCCGTGTCTGCCCCAGGAGGATGGAAGGCAGGAGAGGAAGTTGGGTTCTCCACTCTGCAGACGCTGCCAGTGTGGAGATGAGATGGGAGGGGACTCCCCTGAGTTCCCGGCAATCAGCTGCAAGCTGGGATCATGGGGAAAGGGGCGCTCTGGGTAGCCACTCACACAACATGAGGTCAGCTGGGCAGCTCTCAGGCTGTCTGCATTTCTCTTGTGACCGGCATGATCATGCCAGCCTGGCACCCTCGCTACTCAGGAGGCTGAGATCTGAGGATCAAGATTCAAAGCCAGCTCAGGCAGTCACGTCTCCTCGACTCGTTTCTCCAATGAATCGCCAAAATGCCAGAAGAGCAGCAGTGGCTCAAGTGGTAGAATACTAGACTTGAGTGAAAAAACTTAGAGAGAGCACCCAGGCCCTGAGTTCAAGCCCCAGGACTGGTACAAAGAAAAAAAGCAAAAAAGAAAAGGAAAAGCTCATCCTGCATGGCAGGCATGTCTTGGAGTCTACGCACCCCAACTTCTCACGGGTCTGGTCTTGTCTCCTATAGTCCACTGAAGCAGGCAGCGCTGCAGTTGGGAGAGGCCACCCCCTCCTCCAGCCTACAGGAACCTGGCTCAGAAGAAGGGAACTTGAAGGAGGCATAGTCCACTAGGCAAGCGTTTCTAGAGAGGGCCTTTGGGCTGGAGCCTGAGGGGTGCAGGCAAGTTGTCCCAAGAACACAAGAGGAACTGTCCTTTCTGGAACTGAGACCATTGTAGGGATTCATGCGTAAGATTGTGCCCTGGGCTGGCCCACGCCAGTCTCTCCTCCATGGCCTGTGTGTGGCTGAATGAGAGAGCATCCCAGAGGGCTACTGTTGGCATTTGTGCCCAGCACACAGCAGGTGTCCTGGCAGGCGGCTCACCCTCTGCGCACCCAGAGTGTTTTCAGGAGATGAGAGGATCTTGCAGCCCACGTGGTGAGACCAGGACCGCGGGAGGGGGGGCTGGTGGAAGCAGAGTTCAGCCAGTCCAGATGCCATGCACAGACCCCAGTGCCACCACACAGGTGAGGCGCCAGGAGCCAGTGACAATGAGAGAAATGTTTTCAACCTTATGAAAAGGAATAGGTGTGATGAAGGGGTGGTGATGGGCCCGGGAGGGTGGGCACAGAGCGGGAGGGTGGGCACAGAGATGAGAGCACACCCTTCCCATCATTGCTTCATGATAACTGTCACCAACAATTTACCATGGACAGCCTGGAGCGGAAGGGACTCACACCCACCCACTTCATAGGTGCGGAAACGGAGGCCCAGAGAGGTCAAGGGCTCCCCCAGGTTACACAGAAATGAAGCCTAGAGCTGGGATCTGAGCCTAGGCTTGTTGGGAGGGCACCTTGAGGAGTGGAATCAGCAAGTTGGGATGAGATCCCCAGCCTTTCAGGGAGCAGCCACACACACACACACACACACACACACACACACACACACACACACACACACACACACGAGGCATGCATGTACCCCACCCCCACACCCCAGAAGGGAAGCGCCATTGGAAGGAGCGCTCAGGGCTCTGCCCACCACCTCCTTAGCTCGTGTCCTTAGGGCACAGTTACTGCCTTGTCCTTTGGTGTCCAGCCAGCCTACTGGGACCAGAGGCCCAGAGCCCTGATTGGTCAGGACACACGCACACTCAGAAGGCACGCATGGCAGAGCTGCCCGCCCGCCCGTGGGCTCTGCCCTGAGATGTGGTGCGGCACTTGTCCCACACTGATATCTGAAGCCTCACTTTCCCTGGCAGCAGCCTGGGAATGTGGAGGGAGTGTCGGGGGTAGCCTGCCCCTCAAGGCTGCCCTGGACAGAGGCCTCAGTGTGAGCCGCCCCAGGCCCTTCGAGGGCCCAGACCCATGACTGGTCGTCTGAGAATGCCGCCCATTATCCGCCACACAGAGCACAAAGGGGCCACGCGGGGGCTCGGCAGGCCAGGCGCCCGCCATGGGGGCACGGGGGGCCCTGCGTCCCCTGACGGCGGCACGGGGGTCAAGGACATGCCCTGAGTTGGGGGAGGGCTCCGCTCACATGCAGGAATGAGAGCCATTTCCTCTAGCCCCACAGGAACAAAGAGAAGACGGCCGCTGGGAGTCCCTGGACAGCCGAGCCTGTGTCCACAGGGGGCGGCGTGGCAAGATCACTGCCTCCTGCCAGTGTGCGCTCGGCAGCAACCGCTCTCCCCCACACTTTAGGTGACAGAGGGAGCTGTGCCTCCAGGTGGCATCTGCATTGGAGGGTTCTTCTGTCACTCCTGACCCAGGCCAGTGGACACGCCGGCAATGGCTGCAGCTCCAGTGTTGGGGAGCAAGGAGCGCAGGACACGGGCAGGGCTGGCGTGAACCGTCCATGTGCCGTGTATCTAGGACACGCTTCCGGGCCTTGTGCACTCAAGCTCATCAAAGCCACTCCTCGCCATCCGACTCGGGCCCCAGAGGACACCCCGTCCAGGCAGCTGCTCTGAGGATGGCAGCCACCACCAGGGTCCCTGAGGCCTCCTGCGTGGCCCAGTGAGGGGTGTGAGGAACCAGGGAGCTGGCACGCCAGCCAGCAGATCTCCAGTGGGCCAGGCGCTCTGACCCACTCCTGCTTCCTTCCCCAGTGTGGATTCAGCCCTTTCCACGTACTGTAGCTGTGAGCCCCAGAGGCAACACTGCCCAGCTCACCCGGTGGCTCAGGCAGGGCTTGACCCCGAGTGCGGGGGTCTCCACTCCAAGTCAGAGGGCAGAGGGACACAAGTGGCTAAGAGCAGAGTTGAGGCAGGGGTGCGCTGTGCAGCTGCAGGCAAGCAGTGGAACCTCTCTGACCGTGTGTCCCTGTCTGTGACACAGAGCTGATAGTTCCAGGAGGTGCGGAAGAGCAGAGCCCTGGGGTGCCCAGTGAAGGCCTGGCTGCCCTGGTATGCTACACATCGAGCAGGCTTCCTGCAGGCGAAGGCTCTCCAGGCCCAGCCAGGGGGCACAGGACAGGAACCCCCTCTTCCCAGGGGAGCTCTGGCCCCACTGTTATTTTTTCCAATTGAAGAAGAAAAACACTTCCTCCTTCCCTCTTCCTCCTCCCCCTCCTCCTCCAGTTCTGCGGGGCAGGCAGAGGAAGGGCCGAGCAGGCGGAATGGGGGAGGGGGTGCTATCCTTATCAGCACGGGGACTGGGCTTTTCCCAAGGTTTTTAGAGCTTCAGGCATCTTTGTACCACCTGTGCTATGACCTACTTCATATTTTTAACTCACTTGTTAAAGATTTCCATAAATGCATTTATGGGGGAGTTTGACATCATTATTTTCATGGAAACCAGGGCCCAAACTAGAAAGAAACGACAAATATAAAGGTCTAGCTCTTAAGAAAGGTGATGTCACACTAACCCTGAGCTCAAGACCTTCTTTCTATTAAAAAGGGACAATGACAAATGTTACGAAGTCATTAAAGACGACTTAGGCCCAGACTGAGCGCTTGTGATCTAATCAGGAGCAGAGAGAGCCAGGGCCTGAGTCACAATGAGATTTCTACCCTGCCACAGGCAGTAGGGCTGCTAATTCAGAGTTAGCCAGTGCAGGGTAGGGTACCTCCCCTCAGAATCCCCCTCAAATCCCACTTGGGGAGACAGTGATGGCATCATAGTGAAAGCTCATTCCTGCCTTCCTTCCCTGACCTGAGTGCTCCCAGATCTGGGTTTGAATCTTCACCCTGTGACTAGCCCTCATTTTGGCCATCCATGAAATGGGCCCCCCATAATGCCAGCCTTGTCCGTTGGCTGCAAGAATAGTCCTGGGCCGAGATGTGGGCCCTGACCTTCTGTTCCTTGGCTGTCTTCTTCTGCTCCCTGTGACTCAATGGAGGGAAACTCGAATTGGCCAAGGACCTGTGCTCCCTGTTAGGTTAATCCGCCAAGAATCACAGGAGTAGAGCTGCTATTACCAGCCTCAGTTTCCAGCAAGAATACCAACTCAAGGGCAAGTGCCTTGCCCAAGGCCATCTAGCACTTTCTACTTCCATTGTATTAGAAGACACTTAGCCTGGAACTTAATGTCATCCCAACAGCTCCAAGTTAGCAGCTTACAAGGCATTTAGGAGGCCTGTGTGTCCAGAGTCCAGAACAATCCCTGTGCACTGGCCTCAGCAGCATTCTCCTCAAGGCTCAGTGGGGGGAGCTGCAGGATGCGGCAAGAGGAGCGGAGACAGGAAGGAAGCCAGGAGGGGAGTGGTGGGGTGGGGACTGAGAGGAGAGATAGAGACCAGCACTGAGACAGAGCGGAAAGGGGAGGGGAAGAGAGCCCAAGCCAAGAGAGGAACCAGCGCTGAGGGGAGAGAGCTGGGGTGGGAGGCTGAGAGTGATGGGGCCAGAGGGGACCCCAGGGGCCTCTGCTCAGTAGCCTCCAGGGGGGTACAACATGGCCTCCCATCCAAAGGTGGAAGAGGTCCCCTGACTTAGCCTGGATGGCAAGGTTCCTCTTTTTCTTGGGGGGAGGGAGGGAGTCCAATTTCCTGTTCGGCCATCAAATCTATGACAAGATTCGGGCATGCAAGGAGTCGAAGGAGGCAGGCAGTGGCAGAGGGGTGAGGGGTGGGGTCCAGAAGTGGGGTGGCTGTAGGTCCACTGTTTCCTGCCAGCCCCAACGCTGTGGCTACTAAAAACCCCTGCTCTTCCTTTCTGTTGGGTAGGACCAGGCAGAGGCCAGGCCTCAATTCAGCGTAGGGGTCACCAGACCCACCCGTAGCACACAGAGGTCTGGTAAGACCCATCCTGAGAGGCCGGAGCCAGGACAACACTTGGGTCACTGGCTGTCCCCGGGAGCCATGTACTGGGACCTGTGTCTCACTGGGGCCTCAGTTTCCCTCTTTGTGAAATGGCAGGGCAGGGCTGACCACGGAGGGTGCCATGTGCGTCCAGGGGCACCTCCTTGGAGCAGGGCCAGCCATGACAGGCTGCCAGGGCGCTGGGAACCCCTAGGCCCGGGTCCCAGGGCCTGCCTGCTCCTTGGGGGGGGGGGAGGTCTCCCTCGAAAGCCAGAAGGGTGTTAGGTCCTTCCCAAGCCTGGACCAAGAGCCGGCTGCACTGTAGGGCGAGGCACTGCTTGGAGGGCCACTGCCGCGGGGACCAGGGTGGCTCTGGGTGTGGGCCTGCCCGGCCTGCGCCCCCAGCCTGGGGGGGGACATGTTCCCCCCCCCCCCCAGTGACCTCCTGGTTCTGTTATCCGAGCCCAAGTCTCCACCGCTGACTCTGCTGCCTCAGCGCCTCCAGGGCTGCGCCCGGGTCTGGCTGGCCTCGGAGGAGGTGCCAGGGCCTCGACAGTGCCCGAGGCCCCCCGTGGCCTGAGAGGCGCCGGGAGCGGTGCGCGCTCCGGGGGAGGAGTGGGGAGCGGGCCGGGGGCGCGGGGAGCGGCGCGGGGCGGGGCTGGGCGAGGCGGCGTCGGGGGGAGGAGAGGCGAGGGGCAGCCACGGCCGCACGCACGGGCACGGACGGACGCGGGGCGGACCGGGAAGAAGCGGGAGAGCAGGAGGGCCAGGCCGGGGCGAAGTGGCGAGGCCACGCGGGGGACGCAGCCGGCGGCCGCCCGAGGTCCGGGGAGGCGGCGGGGCGGCGACCTCCGACAGCGGGGCGGGCCGGGGGCGGGGCCGCGGGAGGGCGTGGTCACCGGGGGCGGGGCCGACAGGGGGCGTGGCCTCCTCCCCGCCCCGCCCCCGGGCTGTGCCGCGCGGCTGAGCCGGGCCGGGGCGCCGGGGCCGGGGGCGGCGAGCGCGGGCAGGAAGCGCCTCGCGGCCCGGGCCCGCCCCCCGCCTCTCGCCGCCTCCGGGCTCCCGGCTCCCGGCCGCGCCGCGCCCCATGCACTCGCCGCGCCGCGCAGCCCGCGCTCGCCCGGATGGCTCGTCGCGCCGCGGGCGGCGCAGCCCCTAGCGCCCGGGCCGCCGCGCCTACCCGGCCGCCGCCGCGCCCGCCCTCCCCGGGCCCGAGGGGCGCCTCGCCGTGCCCGCCGCCGTCGCCGCTGCCGCTGCTGCTGCTGCTGCTGCCGCTGCTGCTGCCGGGGGCGGCGCGGGTCGGCGCCCTGGAGATCCAGCGCCGCTTCCCCTCGCCCACGCCCACCAACAACTTCGTCCTGGACGGCGCGGCGGGCACCGTGTACCTGGCGGCCGTCAACCGCCTGTACCAGCTGTCGGGCGCCAACCTGAGCCTGGAGGCCGAGGCGGCCGTGGGCCCGGTGGCCGACAACCCGCTGTGTCACGCCCCGCAGCTCCCGCAGTCCTCGTGCGGGCACCCGCGGCGCCTGACCGACAACTACAACAAGATCCTGCAGCTGGACCCCGGCCAGGGCCTGGTGGTCGCGTGCGGCACCATCTACCAGGGCTTCTGCCAGCTGCGGCGCCGGGGCAACATCTCGGCCCTGGCCGTGCACTTCCCGCCCGCCGCGCCGCCCGCCGCGCCCGTCAGCGTGTTCCCCAGCATGCTCAACGTGGCCGCCAACCACCCGAACGCGTCCACCGTGGGGCTGGTGCTGCCGCCCGCCGCCGGCGCCGCGGGCAGCCGTCTGCTGGTGGGCGCCACGTTCACGGGCTTCGGCAGCGCCTTCTTCCCGCGCAACAACAGCCTGGAGGACCACCGCTTCGAGAACACGCCCGAGATCTCCATCCGCTCCCTGGACGCGAGCGGCGACCCGGCCAAGCTCTTCACCTACGACCTCAACCCCTCCGACGACAACATCTTCAAGATCAAGCAGGGCGCCAAGGAGCAGCACAAGCTGGGCTTCGTGCGCGCCTTCCTGCACCCGCCCGCGCCGCCGCCCGGCGCCGAGCCCTACGCCTACCTGGCGCTCAACAGCGAGGCGCGCGCGGGCGACAAGGACAGCCAGGCGCGGAGCCTGCTGGCGCGCATCTGCCTGCCCCGCGCCGCCGACGGCGACCCCGAGAAGCTCACCGAGTCCTACGTGCAGCTCGGCCTGCAGTGCGCGGGCGGCGCGGGCCGCGGCGACCTCTACAGCCGCCTGGTGTCCGTCTTCCCCGAGCGCGAGCTGCTCTTCGCCGTCTTCGAGCGCACCCCGAGCGGCCCCGCGGCCCGCGCCGCCGCCCCGGCCGCGCTCTGCGCCTTCCGCTTCGCCGACGTGCACGCCGCCATCCGCGCCGCGCGCACCTCCTGCTTCGTGGCGCCCGCGCCCGACGTGGTGGCCGTGCTCGACAGCGTGGTGCAGGGCAGCGGGCCGACCTGCGAGCCCAAGCCCAACATCCAGGTACGCAGGGCGCGGCTCCGGACGGGTGGGGCCCGGGGGTGGACGGGAGGGAGGGGAACCCGCGCCGTGGGCGTCCGGGTGAGCTGGGGGACCCAGGCTTGTGTGCCCCCGGGATGCAGCTGACCGACCACCTGTGATGGCTCAGGCACCAGTGGGGTCACGGGTGTGCCTTCCAAGTCTACCAGGAGAGTCCAGGTTGCCAGCAATACCCCGTGCTTCCTAGAGGGATCACATACAGCCAAGCGTGCACCGAGGGGGGGGGGGCACAGGTGTGTGCAGAGCACAGAGCAAGGGGCTGCCCGCCACGCCGAGGGTGTGATGTCAGCTCTGTGAGCCTCTTGGTTACGATTGCACACCGGGCAGGTGTGTGCACAGGTGGGGCGGGCTGCTGGAATTACAGGTGTGCACCGCGGCCCTTGGTGACACCTGCTATGTCCATTAACATGGGTGCCCCTGAGTTGGGGCTGGCGGGTGGAGAGGTGCCCGCATGCCCTGTCAAGCGGTGGACAAGCCAGTGTGAGGCCAACTTACTCTGCCCACTCAGCAAATCCTGAGCACGTAGCAGTGTACCTGGCCCTGCGGAGCCAGAGTTCACACTGTGTGTTGTGTGAGTCCCTGCTGTGGGTGTCCTCCTGCTCTCACACCCATTGCACAGATCAACAGGCACAGAGAGGTTAATAAACAGGCTCAGGACTGCCCCCCCTGAGACCTGGCGGAGGTGGGAGTTGAAGGTAGACTGGCCTCAGTGCCTGTGTGATTCTGTGTGGGGCTTTGCTGCCCGCCAGCCCAGGGTGGTGGGGGCTCTGGAGGGCTCAGGTAGCCACTGTGAGCAGAGGCAGGGCTGGGAGGCCCGGGAAGAGTGAGGAGGGGCATGGGTGTGCACTGGCCCCGTGTCTGAGGTGGGCAGTGGCACGGGGACTGGGGCAGGGCCGCTGTGTGTTGGTTGAGGAAGAGAGGCGGCTTGCACACCACAAGAGGCACTTCTGCCAGCGGCCTTGAGTCATGAGGCCCTGACATGATGCCCGGCATTGCAAAATGCTAGACCTAGCCTGGGGTAACCACCGAGTCCCTTGAGCCCTGCCCTGTCCCTTCTTGGAGGCCTGCAGCGATGGCCAGGCTCTCCTGGGATCCCTTCTTCCCAGTGGGCCACTCAGTACTGGGGCCTGTCTGAGGTGCCCTCCCATGTCGCCCGCCACTGTCAGCCCCACGTGAAAGGCCACGTGAGTGAAGGGCGCACCATCCCCCAGAGGCTCCAAGGCCGGGCTCAATGCTGCCTCCACTGTGGCCACGAGCCCCATGTGGCTCTTTGGCCCTGGGGATCTGGGGCTGGAAGGAAAACCAGGAGGCCTCGTGAAGCCCAGTGGCCTCCTTCCAGGCCACTCTGGGCAGAGCCTGCCTGTGCTGGCCCCTTGCTGAGTTGGTTTGTGGGGTTCCACAGCTGTCCACTCCCCCTCTGGCAAGGACTGGCCTGGTTCCCATGGCCCTAGCGTTTCCCCCCCACACACACTGGTCAGTGACTCACCCTGCTGCGGTTGGCTGGGGGAGAAGAGTCCTTCCAGGAGGGGGCAGGGCCTCTTCAGAGATAACTGCCCCAGGGGCACGGTGACCAAGGCCTTCCATCCCAGGTCACCCAGGTGCCCCGCCAAGGCCCTTGCAGGGTGGCCCCAGCAGCAGCGTGGGCACAGGCTAAAATAGCCACCTGGGGTGGGTGCCAGTTGGGGGATGGATGGGGGACAGGTGGGGTACTGCTTGCATTTTGATAATGCATGTGATTTGCGTCTGCTCCGTCACCTGTCCTGGGGGGGGGCAGTCTTGGGCACAATAACCTCTGAGCTTCTATTTATCCTCTGCAAAGGAAGGACCATGGGGACACCCCTGGTGACAAAGGTTGGAATTCTGGGTGCCACAAACAGTAAGATGATCCTGTCGCCCCAGGGAGCGTGGTTGGCATGGCTCTGGGCTTGGAACTGGACAGCAGGCAGTATCTTCACTTGGTTTGTTCTGCAGAACGAACCCCACCCTGTCCCACCTGTAGTCACCCCCTCCCCTACCCCCGGGAAAGGACCCTGAGCATTTAACTAAGGCATCCCCAGAGACTCCGGCTTTCTGCCCTCAGGGGGGCGGTACAGTGACCCGAAGCCAGGCCTGAGGCTTGCAGGGTCATGAGTGCTGTCACGGGAGGCCTGGGAAGCGGTGGTTGAGCTGGAGGAAGCTGGGAAAGCCAGAGGACAAGGAGGCAGGGGCCTGTGCCGGGAGAGTGCCGGGCAGAGGCCTGGAGAGGGAGGTGGCCGGGCAGCTAGAGGACCTACAGGGGTGGTCAGCATGGTGAGAGTGGGGGGAGGAAGCCTGGGAAAAGGGTGGGTGCTGAGTAAGCTGTCCGGGCATCCGCACATCCGCCCAGGGAGTGGGGAGGTACAGGGGTCCCTGCCTTCTCCTGTGCAGGCTGGGGTGGCAAGGAGACTTCATGGGAACGAGCAGGGGTGGGGGAAGACCTGGGGCACGCAGCAGACGGCTGCCCGTTGCTGGGGTGGCTGGAAATTCTTTTAGAAAGTCTGTGGGAGGGTAGCGGGGAGAGGGAGGGATGGAGGTGGGAGGGCCCCTCTTCTTTTGCAAAGATTTCTTGTGCTTGCTTTGTGCCCAGTCAGATGTGGACTGGGGTGAAGGTCTGGAGGGAAGCGGGGGGGGGGGCCCTCAGACCTCAGAGGACAGGATGGGGAGAGAGGAGAGAAGCTGCAGCCTCTGGGGACAGCTGGGTTTGGCCCTGGAGTTCTTGTGTGGCACCGGCTGGGACGAGTGGGGCTGGGCGTGGAGCAGGACCTCTCTTTCCATGACGGGGCTACTTCACCTCCACTGCTGCGTCCTCCAGTGTCTCTGGAGCTGCCCCTGCCGCAGGCCTCCCTGGGGCTTGGGCATCCCCACCACCCCTGCTTCTCACCCTGCAGGCAACACTCCCGCAGGCAGGGGATGAATCTGTGCTGTTGTGGTGGGCTGCCGAGAGCCCTTAGAGGGGGAGACACTGGGTTCCCAACTTTTGGAGGACCCTAACTTTGTCCTCAGTTGTTATAGCATACTTGGGGCTTCCTAGGATATTTTATAAGAGAAATCGAGGGAAGGAATTTGCCTTGTATGGTGGTGCAGGCCTTCAGAGATAGGAAGATAGCAAGTTCAAGGTCAGCTTGGACTCTACAGACTTTGTCTCAGAGAAGAAAAGAAATGAACCTCCCACCCCCTGCAGGGGTCTCTTTCCTCAGGACACAGCCTGTTTGACAGGAGAGCACCTCAGTGGGGAAACTGAGGCCAAGGGTTAACCCAGCAAAGTGGGGGCCAGCCAAGACCGAGACTCCCTTCCCTGACGCAGCCTTTGAATGACCATAACATTGTGTGTTCACATCACAAGAAACACGACCGGCGAGTGCCAGGGCTGCGTTCTCAAGGTGTCTTTTTATAGTAAAGGTAGAAAAAGCCCGGAGGCAGTTTTAGGCTGGCATGCGGTGGGTGGGTGCACGTGCCAGGAAGGTATTTTCTGCATCAGCAGAGGGTGGAGGCAAGCGTTGCCAAGCTGGGCTTTCTGCTCCAGCAGGGGTTGGGAGTGAGTGCCCAGAGCCAAAGCGTCCGCAGAGACCCTCGGCAAGAATGAGGCAGGGCTCAGCTGAGTTGGCAGAGAGAGGTCCCGGGCGAGTGGGGATAAAGGTGTCATCTAACGTCAGGCTGTGTGACTCAGAGTCAGGCATTTGCTCTCTCTGAACCCCAGGCTTTCTCATCCTAGACAAGAGCCAGTGCCTGCTTCCAAGGATGTGGGTAGATAAAAACCTCACACACAGGGCCCAGGAAATGGCAGGTGCAGAGAGAGAGAGAGAGGAGCTGAGAACGGAGCTAGGTGTGCAGAACAGGGGAGGTGCTCAGAGGTGAGTGGGTTAGGAGCTGGAGCAGAGATCAAAGCAGGCTGTGGAGGGTTAGGGGTGAGGCAAGGTGGAAGGGTGTGGTAAGGAGGCTGCAGTGTCTGAGAGAGAGCGTGTGCTTGCGTGTGCACAGGCATGCGTGTGTGGCACAAGCCTATACTCACTTGCTGGGGACTGAGCCCAGGTCTTCATGAGTGCTGGACAAGTTCTCGGCCCAGACTCCAGCACGCTCGGCTTAGCGCTTCTCAGACAGCCATCCTTACCGCCTCTGTTTAGAGATGGCTCACGCCTAGAATCTTAGCTACTCAGGAGGCGGAGATGTCAGCCAGCCAGGGCAGGAAAGTCTGTGAGTCCAAAGAAAGACCAAAAAGCCAGAAATGGGGCCAGGAGTGTGGCCTAGTGGTAGAGTGCTTGCCTAGCATGCATGAAGACCCGGGTTCGATTCCTTGGTACCACATATATAGAAAAAAAAGCCGGAAGTGGTGCTGAGGCTCAAGTGGTAGAGCTCTAGCCTTGAGAAAGTCCAAGGACAGTGCTCAGGCCCTGAGCTCAAGCCCAGGACTGGCCCAAGTGGTAGAGCACTAGTCTTGAGTGAAAACAGCTAAGGGACAGTACTGAGGCCCGGAGAGGGGAAGGGACACACAGCTGGAGACTGGGATTACAGACTGCGGGCTGCTGGCTGGCTGTGGAGTCTCTGGGCCTGCGCCTGCTGGGTAGTCGGCCCGGAGCTGCAGGTCCCCTGGGTCTGGGATGTGGTTATTTGGTGGCCTGTCTGTGACAATATCTCCCTGGGGGCCTGGTGGAGGCCAGGTGCGGCCGCAGGTGGGGAGCAGGGTGCTGTGGCTACCCTGAGGGCATCCAGGGCCAGGGGGCCACTTGACTGAGCCCCGCTCCCAAAGTGCCGTGTCTTAGTGGGCTCTGGTGGTGCCTGCTTGTAACCGCAGCTCTCAGGAGAGAGCGGAGACAGGAGAATAGTGTATGCAAGGCCAACCTGGGCTACAGAGCTAGAGCCTGTCACAAAGCAAACAAACCCAAAAGCAAGTAGTGCCCCCGTCGGAAGGGCAGATCCTCACCAGCCTGTGTGCAGATGGTGCATGAGGTCCTGCGTCTCTGTGAACGCAGAGTCCACGGGTCTCCAGGCACGTGGAGCTGGGGTGCGTCCCGGCCCTGCTGGAAGGTGGCATTGGTGCCACCTTCACTTCCCTCCCTGTGCCTTCCGGCCGAGCCCATGTCCTCCCCTGGCCTTCTGTGCCACGGCTCAGTGCATGAGACCAGAGCTGGGGGGCGGGGGGAGAGGACCCTGAGCCCTGGGAAGACAGCCCCTTCCCTCTCTAGGCCTCAGTTTCCCCGTCTCAGGTGTGGCAAGGTAGCTCTTGCATGGCCACTGCCGTGGCACTGTGAGCGCATAGCCCCTTCCTGTGAAGGATCTGATGGTTCTCCAGTTCATAGGAGGTGAAGCCAGGGCCACACCATGGGCAGGAAGAGGAGCTAGGACACTGTCACCAAGCCTGAGCTTGTCACCTTAACATGTGTCATTTGTGCTTCTGGGGGGGGAGGGTCCTCTAGAGTGGGGGAGAATGGGAGGGGCCTGACCTTGTGATGTGATGCCCCCCAAAGAGGCGAGCCACACTCCATCCCTGTCCACTGGGGCCTCAGAGAGCTGGGGCACTGTCCCTCGTGCCATGTTGGACTGAAGAGGCTGGGTGTCCTGGAGATGGGGGCATCAGAGCAGTACTCGCCCTGCTGGGCCTGGGGGTGAAGGCATGGACGGAGCCTCAGGGTACTGCAGTCAGCCATGGGAGGGGGCCGCTGTTTTGATTCTGTGCCCTCCCAATGCCCACAGGTGCGGGAAGGGGCCTGGCTGTGGCTGGACCAGGTGACTCCAGCGGTACATCCAGGCTGACGGCCAGCTGTCCCCGTGGGGGGAGGCCGGCCCCCCGAGTCCCCAAGCCAGCCTCGTGGAGTTGGTCCTGGTTACCCTGAGCAGAGCTTTTGGTTTTTTGGTTTTGGGTTTTTTTCTCTCTCACAAAAGCCCAGCCAAACAGGCTGTCCGGGCCTGAGCCAGCAGAAGCCCACACAGCCCATCTACCCCCACACTGGATGCCCCTCTGCCAGTCCACCACCCCTGCCCTGAAACCTGATAGATAAATCACAGCAGGAACGGGCGGGAGCTGGAGCCTGCAGCTGCATTAGAGGCCGCAAGGCCCCAGGGACTGGCTCTGCACTTTCCACTTACTTCTTACTGTGATCAGTAAATAACAGGGGGTGGGGAGTGGCCTTGAGGAGAGGCTGCTGCCCTGATTGGGGTTGGCGGATGTCCATCATCTTCCCCGGCTAGGCTCTTCTCCCTCCCCCGCTGGCCTCCGTTTGAGGTGGC